>NC_088808.1:13237865-14647674 GCF_011386835.1 Chrysemys picta bellii | reverse complement strand
AAATGTGAAAAATCTGGACAGGGGGTGGGGGGTAATCGGAGACTATATAAGAAAAAGACCCAAAAATCGGGACTGTCCCTATAAAATCGGGACATCTGGTCACCCTATTCCCCAGTCACCCCGCGGCCCGTCTGGAGCCCCCGCCCTGGGCTGCTCTGGGGAGCCGGACAGGGACCCCTTCCTGCCCCGCCCCCGTGGCCTTTGGAACGCGGGGCGAGGCGCCCCGCTCCCGGCGTGCCTGACTAGGCAAGGCCGGCGCTTCGGCCCCCGAGCTAGGCCCAACCCGCCTACTCCTCCCGGGAAGGGGGCCCGGGACCCCAGCGCCGGGCGGGGCGGCGAGGCCGGTTACCTGCTGCCGGAGGAAGAGAAGCCAGCGGCCGGGCGCTGCAGCAGGCAACCCCGGCAGGATGGGAGGGGCCGGTGGGCCGGGCCGGGCGAGGACGGATGGGGGCCGGGCTGAGCCTGCAGGGAGAAGGGGGGCAGCAGGCCCGGCCAGACGGGCTGGACTAGAGGGGACCCCTCGGTCCTCCGTCACCCCCCCCCGGTTCGCTAGCTGTGGGAGGGGGCTCCCAAAATGCAGGAGCCCCCCCGGCTTACAGCTGCCACCTCTGGGGCCCAAAACCCCAGGATGAGCCTTAGCCCCAGGCACTGGGCAGCTGGCAGTGGGTGCCTCAAAAGAGGGGCGATCCTAGGAAAGCCTGGACAGGTGCCAACCCTGCTCCGGATGCTGGGCTGATGAACCTCCGGGAAGCTCCTGACTCACCAGGATCCCCCTGCTCCCGAGCCGCGTTGAGCCACACAGGGCAGGGGACTGTCCATTGGATGGGAAAGGGGGAGAAGGATTATTAGGGGAGGATACTGGGTTGGAACGGTTCAGAAAGGTGGCAGAGACTATGCCAGGCTAGTCCCGGTTAGGGAGGGGTTCCCATAAAGAGGGGTCATATGGATACCCTGACACGTGCTCACCATGGGGAATTAGAACCCAGGACACTGTCACCAAAACACCACAGCTCACCTCTCCCTTGCAGGGTTAAGGAGCCAGCCAGGAGAGGGGACAGAAACACTGAACAGGTCCAGGTGAGGACAGCGCTACACACATAGCAAAGAGCTAGTAATACAGATGCCACATACTGCATGCTTACATACCATGTACAGTATGCAGTTGTAAAGAACATACACAGAACAAGAACCCTGGATGTCTGTGTTTTGCATGAAATCACACCCCCTGCCTCCCCCCCAAAAAATATTTCTTGAGCTATTCAAGCCAATTCATTATACCAGGCTGATCAGACAAAAGGTAGAGCTATTGAAGCAGTGAAGGGGTTACTAGCAGCTAGTATAAGAAAACAATAAGGAATGGACTGGTCAGTATCCATAGGGACTGGTGAAAGTACATTGTTTTACAAGAATACTTTATCATCAAACCATCTAACTCTACCCTAGGAGATAAAGGGCAGAACACTTGGGAACCCATGAAGTTATATGGCACATCAGCAACCAGGTGACAGCTCATAGTATAGATTTTTCCACCCCTGGTATTGCAAAAGTAAAGATATACAGGTTTCTTCCCTTGTCTGGGTGTGTCTACACAGATCGCAGAAGCAACACTCCTAGGCCAGGTTGACAGACATGGGCTCACGTTACTGCGCTAAAAATAGCTGTGTAGCCATTGTGGCTCAGGCTGGAGCTGTGGGTCTAAATATCACCCTCATATTTAGGATTCAGAGCCCAAGCTCCAGCCTGAGCCCCAACTTCAAAGCACTGTCTACACAGCTATTTTCAGAATGCTAGCTCCGCAACCCAAGTCTGTTGACCTGGGCTGGGAGGCTCACTGCCGTGGGCTGTGTAGACGTAGCCCTGTGTCCTTTACACCTGTGATACAGCATCTACAACAAAGTGGCCCAAATGAGGGCTCTAAATGCTACTGTAATCCAAAGAACAATAAGAATCGATTACTTGCTCTTTGCTTCTTGCAAAGGAAGAAGAATGCATACTGCATGTTAATGCCCTGGTACAGAATGCAAGTACAGCATTTCTGCAGCTTCGCTACAGCTTCTGACAGGGCTGCAGAGTTTTTCCAGGACTTGGCAGCCCTTAAGGCAATGACTCTTTGTCCTTGCATAGTCCTCAGTTTACTCTTCCTCCTTCAGGGCTGTTGTTCTCCTGTGGTAAAAACTGCATTCTATCACAGGTATAAAAGGACACAGACAGAGAAAGAACCCTGTATATTTGTTATACATTAAATCATCCAGGAGAAGGAAATCAGTTTCTTGAGCTGTCACTTCACAATCACTACTAATGTTAAGAGCCAGGTCTGATTAATTTTACACAACATTGTCATTCATAGAATGAGCCATACACACTCATGGGTTCCTTGTTACCAACTGTATACATCTAAGATTGCAAGTTTATTGCTTAGGTAGGTCCAGAGGAAGTTACCTCAAGACCAGATCTTGTAACAAAAAGTTTGCAAGGGTCCACTCGTATATATCTCATTACAGGACCAGGGTGCAATTGCACCAAAGTAGTTTCTATACATCTATACTGGAAACAGAAATGTTTCAGCCAACCAGCAGCCAGACAAGACAACTAGTTAGCTGAGTCTCCCATCCAGTGGCTGAATGTGCAGCCTGCAACATTACTGCCCCCGAAAAAAATCAAATCCCAAGGCAGTAGTTCTACTACACAAGCCAAAAGGGCAGACGGAGCTGTCCTAAATTAGATAGTTACCATCTTTCAAGGGGTATTAAATGAGGAATATTTTTAAAATACATGATCCTGGTTTCTCACGACCAATTCACCAAGAAGCAAGCAACTTGATGTACACATTTTTTCTTTATTTAGCTGAAGTTTGAGACTGTAGCCCAAAGTACCTTCTAGGATGGGCACCAAGGACATCCAACTTCATAGCCTCAGAGCACTTAGGGTGAAATGCTGATCCCACTGACAGAGCTTCTTTGGCTTCAGTGAGATCAGAATTTGGCCCTTACTGAACATAGAGCACTCAAGGAAAATATTTTTAAAATAATGGCGTGATTTGGTAATATTTTGCACTGAGCGGCCCCCGTTTGATGTGATTAACACACAAAGGAAGATGACCTTGCACTTGTCTAGTATTTTTCATCTAAGGATCTCAAATCTTTTAGTGATAGCTCCTGCATGAGTTGCATTCCCATTTTACAAATGACGAAACTGAGCCATAGAGAGACTCACTGCCAGGATCATCCAGTGGAAGAGCGAGGAATAGAACCCAGGAGTCAAGAATCCCAGTTCAATGCTCTTATCACCCCACCACACTTCTTAACAGCCAGGATGCACCCATGGGAAATATTTTGCAATCTGGGAAGAAGCCTTGAAAGTTACAATCATGCCAAACATGGCAGCGATCTCTTCAGGACACCCCTGGTGGGTTTTAACTGCTTAGTAAAAGGAGGAGTGGAGCTTGGATTGTCAGCATTTAAAGCCATGTGACTTGGAAAGGCCCCACTAGCTCATTCATATAAGAGAAGTTGTTGGTAATTCTCTCTCCTTTTTCTGGGAGGTAAAATTTAAATTTTAAAAGATAAGAAGACTCAAAGAATCAAAGGAGTGAGAGACAGAAAAGACCTATTAAGCCAGCTAGTGTCTCTCTCCCTGCCAATGCAGGATTGTTCCCTACAGTGCATTCTTTATTGTTGTGTCCAGGCCTAGATTAAATGTTCCAAGTGATGGGACTTTAATCATTTCTCTGGAGAGACTATGACAGGACAATAGGAATTTGAACCTCTTTTTAAACCCATGTAAAAATAAGTCCACTTTTTAGTATAATTTTATTCTATTCTATCTTTTGATACATTTCATAAAATTTAATTTTCATAGGATTACATTAAAATGCTAAAAATTGTTTTTCTTCATTAAAAAAAATAAAATAATTCAACTCCCCCACATAAAATCTGACAGGAGAAGATATGTAGAGGTAGTAATTTACCAATTCACCAGGATGGTTCAGGATCACTGCCCCAATACTGCAATGTTAACCACACAGACAGCCCCTTACACCTGTGCAAATCCCATTGCAGAATAAGGGCCCATATCCGGAAAAAAATCCTGATGATGAGAGCTATCAGTTTGTGAAATAAACTCCCCATTGAATGAGTGAAACCCCCATTGCTTGGGACACAGAACATTAGGCAGACCAAAAACATTAAATATATATGGAGGAAACCCTGGACTAGCTGTGAGGAATCAGCCAAGTGACATAATGACAGTTTACTCTTCTTCTTCTTCCTAAATTATCAAATGTAACTGATCTCTTCCCAAAATACAAGATGCAACAGATTCCTCCCAAAAGCATCAACTATACCCAATCCCCCCTAAAATTGCTAATGGAATCATTAGGAATCATTATTAAACTATACCTAATGTAATCAACCCTTTCCTGAAGCACCAAAACCCCTTCCTAAAATATCAGCTACAACAGATTCTCCCTAGAATATAAAAGCAATGGGTACTGTCTCTTCCTAAAACATATACAGCAATAAAGCAACTAATCCCTTACTAAAATATATAATGCAGATGACTCCCCCTTCCTAAAATCTATCATGCAACTGAATCCTTGCCAAAATCTGTTTGTATCTTACAGCCCTTTCCCACATCCTTCACCTCTCTTGTCCATTTACAAGGTAAGCTCTTTGAGACAGGGACCACATCCTACTACTTTGTGTTTGTCAAGCACAATGGGGTCTTAATCTTAGTTGGTCCCTAGGGCACTAATAGATAGATAGATATCTATCTATATCTATAGATATAGTTGATTCCTTCCTAGAAATAGAGAATGCAGCTGATCCCATCCCATCCTTTCCTATAATAGCTAACTGAACTCCTCCAGAAGCCTGAGATGCAGCTGATCCCAGCCTGTTTGCCAATCGCGAACTCCTGTTCCTACCTCCATCCCAGACTGCTGGACGGAAAATTATTCCTCCTCCTCCCTCTGGGCAATGGACGCCCCTGGCTTTGCTCTCTCTCTTCCTCCCTTGCTGTGCACACCCAGTTGGCCCCGCCCTGTAATAGCCACGCCCCCTCCCCCAGCCACCTCCCTATGGAACGCGCTCTACGCAGCCCCGCCCCCCGCCCAGCAACGTAGGCGGAGCGCGTGACGTCAGCGCGACGCAGTGGCGCAATCGCCGCGCGCTGGAAGCGGGGCGGGGCTGTTGTTGAGGGACGCTAAGGCCCGCGCGGGTGGGCAAGATGCCGTCGGGGAAGGTTTTCCGCCGTCGGAGAGCGGACTCCGAGGAAGAGGAGGAGGATGAGCAGGTCACCGAGGAGGTCAGGTGGGTGGGCGACCCCTGGTCACGTGGAGCAGCGTGGAACAAAGCAGTGTCCTGTCCAATTGTCCCCGGGCTGCGTGGCGCAGGATCCTTCTTCTCTCTGCGCCACTGGCTCGCCGCCGTTCCCGACCACTGGGCCCCTGTCCGGAGTCTGAGTTGTCTTGCAAGGTTCACCTCACTTGAAAACGACTTGCTTACAAATACCGGCATAAAATACGAACGTGTCACAGCACACGAGTACTGAACAATTGCTGACTTTCCCATTGTTGCCATGTAATTATAGGTTTCAGAGTAGCAGCCGTGTTAGTCTGTATCCGCAAAAAGAACAGGAGTACTTGTGGCACCTTAGAGACTAACACATTTATTAGAGCATAAGCTTTCGTGGACTACAGCCCACCTCTTCGGATGCATAACATGCATATGCATCCGATGAAGTGGGCTGTAGTCCACGAAAGCTTATGCTCTAATAAATTTTTTAGTCTCTAAGGTGCCACAAGTACTCCTGTTCTTTTTGCATATAAGTATAAAACAAATTGATTGGAATATAAATATTGTCCTTGCGTGTCTGTGTACAGTATATAGAGCAGTATAAACCAGTCATCATCTGTATGACATTTGAGTTTATACTGACTTCACTAGTGCTCTTTATGTAGCCTGTTGTAACACTAGGCAAATATCTAGTTCAGTTGATGTACCCCCTGGAAGATCTCTGCATACCGCCACAGGTACACGTACCCCTGGTTGAGAACAACTGTTTTAGGCCAATGATATTCAGACCTCAGTGGTTCAGGAGCCAAATTAGCAATCAACATTACCCAGAAGAACCACAGTAGTGTGAATTCATAGTTTATTTATGTATTCATTCGTTCATATATATAAAAATTAAATAAAATGTGTGTGTTGTTCTCACAGCAAAATGACTGACCAAGTATTATTATTTTATAAGTTTTCATGGCAGGAATTATAAGCAATTTGTATTGTGTAATGAAATTTCTAAATGTTAAAGAAATTCAGAATGTCTAAACTCTAAATATACACGCTTACTATTTACATGAATATTAAGATTTTCTTCTCTGTGTTACTCAAGCATCAATACAACTTGATGATAGCTCAGTTATATAATGTTCACCTGACCATATTGCTTGCTACATCTAGCCTAGGTAGGACATTTCACAAGTTCACTGCCGCTTGTATGGAAATGCCTTACCTAAAATATCTTATTAGATAGCATTAACTATTGGCAGAAGTGGTGACAGATAATGCATCTGATTCAAGGACTCCCTTGTTTTGTTGTGAGACAATCGTGGCTGGACATCTTAACAAATTGAAAATTGAAGTTGGGCTGGTCGCCCAAGGCAGCATTTTTGCCCCATCGGATAGGGAGACTTGGATTTGGGAGCCATCTTTGGATGCTTCCTTCCTTAGCTGAAGGAACTTATACAGAAGTGGTGTATTCAGACAGATGTTGTAAGGTTCTCCCCTTTGGTTCGTGAAGAAGAATGTGAAAACTGTCTGATATTATCAAAAAGAGTGAGATCTGCTTAGAAAACCTGCTTGAACATGTCAGTGAAAAGTCTATCCTGAAAGTTGAGTGATAGGTGCAGAAAACGCCTGCCTTTTTTTTTTTATTATTATTAAGACTATCTTAATAAACTAAATGTTCTTTCTTCAGATTAAAACTTGAGGAAGCAAAAGAAGTTCAGAGTCTCAGAAGACGGCCCAATGGGGTGAGGTGGGTGACACAGTAAAAGAGGCAAGTTTGTGTTTCATCTGAGGGTCCTGCCTTTCCTTGCACCTTCAGTCAGAAATGGTAATATGTCACAGTGGCAACAAGAATCTGACCTGTGAAGGAGCAGGTACATTAAAAATGTGAAGACGGATAAGAAGAGATATTGGGGATAGGTGCAGTAATTTTTAACAGACTTTATTGTGGAGCACTTGTTCCCAGCATACCTAAGAAGTTAAATAATTAGAATAAGGTCATACTTTATAATGAATATGCCTTATATTGCTAATTAACCATATCACCCTCATGGACGGGGTTTTTATCTCCCAGAGTTGTACTGTTTTGGGGGTGAGGGTAGAACTCAGTATCTTATACACCACATTCTAGTGTATAGTTCTAAATCGAGACCCATAAAACAAGTCTCTCCTGTTGTTAATTTCATTTTCTCCCTTTAAGCTTTTTGATGGAAAGAAATGTTGTGTAGTGACTAGAAAAGGGGACTGAGAGTCAGGGTTCATTCTGTACAGAGAGTTCTGTTCCTAACTCTGATGATGACTCGCTGCATGACCTGGGGTAAATCACTTAAGCTATCTCTGACTCAGTTTCCCCATCTCTAAAATAGAGATAATCGTTCCATAGTGCATAAGGGTGATGGGAGAATTAATTATTTAGTATTATCAAAGCACTTTAAGATCCCCAGGTAGAAGGTGTTAGAGAAGAGCAAAGAAGAACTATATTCTTTTTAAGAAATTACCTTGCATGGTAGTCATCACTGGCAGTGTTGTGGACTTGTTCTCTGTGCATTTAATTTGTCTTTTTTGTGTGTGTTTTGCTAGTGCTGCAGCCCTGCTTGTTGGGGAGAAATTGCAAGAAGAGACAACGTTGGCGGTAAGTTCTGAATACTTTCATTACTGCACTGCTGGTTCATATCGGTGTGAAAGCATCTGCTCGGTCCAGTAGATCTCTTTGAAAGTCTAGTTCCAGGAAATGACTCGCTTTCATAAAAGGCAGGTTAGAATGCAGCCTCTTACTATAGAAAAATCATAGGCATTTTTGCCCAGGTCATGGAAGTGTAGGATTTTCAAGAAAGTGAACCTGAGGATGGTATAAACCGAGGCAGCAGCTTCCTGCTTTCAAACTATTTTTTTGTTTTACAGGATGATCCCTTTAAGATAAAGACCGGTGGGATGGTGGACATGAAGAAGCTGAAAGAACGCGGCAAAGACAGGTGGGTGTGCGGGAGACTTAGTCCTGAAAAACACTCCCTTGAACGTTACGGAGTCTGCAGCAGTTAACAGCACCAAGGCGGCTTTCGTTATTGAAGAACGCAGGCAAAATGCTCCAGGCTTTGTGTTGTTTTGAAGGCTTTATTTAATGCAGTCTGTCTGGTCGCTTACACCTTAGGCTGTCAAATTCTTTAAAAAAATATTTGTTCCGTTTAGGATTAACGAAGAGGAGGACCTCAATCTGGGAACCTCTTTCTCAGCAGAAACCAACAGGCGGGATGAGGATGCTGACATGTAAGTGTTTGTTTTGTTATAGTTCGTATGCTCTGATTCACTATGCTGGATTGGGTGTCCTAGGCCTATTTTTTTTTTTTTTTCTAAAAACCAAGAGTTTTCAGAATAGCTTCCAAATTTACATCGAAACTTCTGCTTGATCTTTCACCTTCTGGAAACCAATGTGGTCTTGTGATTAGAGCCTAGACTTGCTGGCCAGCCAGGTGATCCACTGACACTGTGAGCTATTGGCAACCTGCTCTGTGGATTGGTAGAGAGCTTGCTTATTGCAGGGAGGATTTGATTAGTTCCTTGAACAAAATAGCAGATCTCTTGCTTCTCAGTGCCCCCCTACTGGCTGAGTGACATCAGAGAAATCATTCATTCCTCCCTCCTACCTGCTGGGATAGTGACACAGCTGTGGTCTGTGGTATTGGAGGGATGTGTAAGAAATAGAACTTAATGCCAGCTGTCCCCTTATGTGCCGCTGCTAAGGATGAAGTACATTGAGACAGAGCTGAAGAAGAGGAAGGGGATTGTAGAAAACGAGGAGCAGAAGGTGAAGCTGAAGAATGCCGAGGACTGTCTGTACGAGCTGCCTGAGAGCATCCGTGTCTCTTCAGCCAAGAAGACCGAAGAGATGCTGTCCAATCAGATGCTGAGTGGCATTCCTGAAGTGGATCTGGGAATAGAGTATGTGGTTCACTGTCCAATTATTTATAGTTTGATAACTGGTGATCCCTGCAGGTCATAGCTGAGGCAAGCTGGTTGATAGGCAAGTGATAGGGTAACTTATATTGCCTCTTCCTGTGCTCTTAGAGGAGTGACAGTCTCTTTGTTCTGTGTTTGTACTGCACCAAGCACAGTGGGGTCCTGGTCAATGACTAGGGCTCTTAAGCACTCAGAATAATAGAGGAGTTCATTCCCCGGATCTGTGATGCAGCATCTTCCAGTAGTATTGGCTCACAGCAAGCACTAACATAGGGTGAGCTGTTGAGGGATGTGAGGTTCCTCTTCATCCTGGGGATGGAGCACTCATCTTTACAGCATCGCCAATTCTCTGACAAACAGATTGCAAGTCAAAGACACCAGCAACTGCTGCCACACTGATATGAAACTGCCCATCCACTAACTCATAGATAAAACTGCTCTACGGTGTGTTTTGATACTTGGGGACCCAGGCTTCTTTCTACCTGCAGCATATAAACAAGTCTCTTCCTCATTTGTTTTTTCTCTTCAGCGCAAAAATAAAGAACATAATCTTTACTGAGGACGCCAAGGCAAGGCTGCTGGCAGAGCAGCAAAACAAAAAGAAAGACAGTGAAACTTCCTTTGTTCCCACAAACATGGCTGTGAACTACGTCCAGCACAACAGATGTAAGTATCATGGACACATAGAAATGTAGGACTGGAAAGGACCTTCATAGGTCATCTAGTACAGCCCTTGCACTGAGGCAGGACCAAGTATACCTGGACCATCCCAAACACGTGTTTGTCTAATTGTGTAGCTCTCCAGTCCCAGGTATGAGTGGCTACTCTACTGATGAGAGGCAATAAGGTGTGGAATTAAATCTGATGCAAGTGGCGTTTATTAATTCACATGGTGAACCTCAAACATGGTTTGACTTTCTCCTTCTGGGGCTCCCACATGGAAAACATCTGGGCTAGCCTAATCTTTCCCTTCCCCCAGCAAGACTGAAGGTAGGGCATGTAACTCGTACTTTCCACTCGTGAACTCCCAGTTGACAGGGGCCCATAAATGACATCTTGGATGTATGATGGAAAATCCTGACCATCCTGTTGTTATAAAGTCTGTCTTACTGGACTAGAGAGAGCATTCTGGGATGCTAGAACAGACCAGTGTTCAGGTGAAACAGAATTGCTAGACAAGAGAAGAGAGTTCATTTCTGAGACTGCCTCTCGTACAGGACCTGGAGGAAAGGCAATCTCCTAATGTTTCTAACCATGTCCAGATGGCTGACTTCAGATTAATATTCATGGGACCCAAAGGCAATGGAGAGTCTCAGGACCATGATGAAGCAGTAGCTAGGTCAGATGCAAAGGTGGAAAGAAACCAGAAAAAAAAATCCTCTGAACTGTTGAAAGTTTTAGTGTCCCATCACTTTGCCTTCATTCAATATCCGTAGCCACAGGCTGATCATAGTGATTGTTCCTGGCTTCCATTTGTGTTTCTGCTAAAGTTTATCACATATCTTTCATCTGTTGGGATTAAACATAAACAATCCATCAGGGATGGTCTAGGTGTACTTAATCCTGCCTCAGTGTGGGGAGATGAACTAGGTGACCTCTAGAGTTCCCTTCCAGGTGTGTATTTCTGTGATTCTGCATCTAAACACTGCTACTCTCTAAAATTCATCATTTGGTGTTTCTTCTTCCAGTCTATCATGAGGAGTTGAGTGCACCAGTGAGGAGGAATAAAGAAGAACCAAAAGCCCGTCCACTGAGAGTGGGGGATACGGAGAAGCCAGAACCCGAGCGTGAGTACTAAACACAAAGTATGGCCAGCTTGTTGGAGGTATCCAGTCTTCCTTATCCAAGATCCATGAACAGATATGACCTTCTCCTATAGCCCTCTATGGCATGGTGTCCTGAACTGGTGGGAAGGACTTGAATTGTAGAGTGGTTTGCCTTTGATCTTCAAGGGAAAGGTGATGCCTATGCCATTCTTGATGTGCTCCCTGCTAGATGAGTCCTAAAGCAACCTGGATGGAAGATGTCCCTCCTGCTGTCTCCCATCATAGGTGAAGGGTCAGGATTACATGTAGAAAATGACCCGTTCACACTTTAGCTCTCCATCCCATGCTTGGCTGCACACCATTGCTATCAGTCTCTGCTCAGCTGAGGTCCAAGGCTGGAGTAATGGGGGATGTTGAAGGTGGGGATTTTAAGTGCATTGGGCAGACCTGTTTTGGAAGGGGGCGGGAGGGTGAGGGGAAAATTTGGACTAATAAAGAATCAAGTCTGAAGAACATTGGCATTATTGGAGGCCCAAGTGTAGAATAGCAGGGGTGCTGCAGACCAGATGGTTTAAAGGTTGTTAGACTAACTTTTTAGGAGGTGAAGGAGAATGATGCTTCCCTGCGCTATCCTCTTTATTAATTACAGAATAGGAAATAAGGTGTGTGTGTCTCTCTCCTTCCAAGGGTCCCCACCGAATCGCAAGCGCCCACCCAATGAGAAAGCAACAGATGACTACCACTATGAGAAATTCAAGAAGATGAACAGACGATACTGAAATCTGCTCAGTAGAACAGTATGGACCAAACATTTTGCTGGAGCTTTTAAGTGCAAGATGTTGTGTAAAAACTCCTGAAGTGGGCGGGATCACTTCCTACAGATTTTTAGTATTACCCCCAAGATTTTTCTCACAGTAAACTTGTAGTGAATTAGTGGGCACAGTGATTGTGAAATTGTCCTTCCCCGTGGTGACTTGTATATAACCTATTTTGTTATAAAACTTTTTCTTTTGTAAATATGTTGACTTCCTGTTTGGCATTTATTTTAGCGTAAAGTCAACCTTGTTCATAGATCTTTTCACCTTAAAAAAAGAACTTTTTAAAGACAAATGCTTTCAGCTTGTAAACGTATAGTAAAGGTTTAAAGCTGGTTTGCCAGATTGAGGTTCCAAAGCAACTTCATAAAAAGGCACTTCTTGTTAGTTCCAAAGGGCATAAATTGTATACAGTGTGTGAGTCTGAGATAATACAGGAATTTGTTCAGCACACAGCAGTATTCAACTTCTCTTCCAGTTAGAGTGGGTGCCATGTAAGATCGTGAATGTGTGCTACTCTGCAGGGATTGCAGTATGACAGGATTTCTTATCTTCAGTGTAGGGAAATGATATTCTATGAAATACAGCAGTTACTGTAGGTGCCTGAACAATTAATGTGTTTGAGATTTTTTTGAATGGTGCCCATTGTGTTTGTATCTTTTCCTCGCTATGGATTTATTTCCATAGCAATGAGGGTTTTTTCATTTTATTTCAGTTGCCAAGAATGAGAAAAATCATTACTGTAACTATTTTTAGGGTGAGAGGAATCTCACTTCCAATATTTGAGGCCTTTCTAGATAGGGATGATGTAGGATTTTGTATCAGAAAGCCAAACAAATTGGAAGCAAACACCGGTTGTATATTTCCAGAAACTCTCTGTAAAATAAATTAAACATTAGTTGAAAATGGAGTTTGAACTTTTAAAAAAGAAATAAAACTTTTAACTCGTTATCAGTGAGAGTCTGTTATTTCAGTAATGTGCACACTAGATTCATCCCGTGCCGTTTGTAATGAAGCCCTGGATGTACTTAAAACAAATATTAGTCTAAACGTTCTAAATTTGTGTGAAATTGACTAAATTATCAAATTAGAACAAGTAGCAGCAGCTGTAGTGAGAGTTGGGCTCATGAGCCAGCTCACATCCAGTGCTTTAGTAACGCATTGTAGCCAACATTGTTGGATGCTTTCATGAATTATCTGTATCAAGTCAAACACATTTTTAGAGTGATGTATACAACAGTGAAAATTTAAACGACTGGTTTGTCTGTCTACAATACTAACGATACTGGTAGGTTCAGGAGTTTGATAATGGCATATAGGCTTTCATCTGCTCAAATCAATCTTCATGGTGTCATCAGCCAAAGTACTACTTGAACGTTGTTCCTAGCTGATAGCTGTTTGTCTTCGTTCAAATGAGTTTGATGGTGTTGGTCCAATTGTTGGGCACATGCTCATATCAGAAATTACCCCCGCTCACAGTTAGCATGGTTATTGGCAATTTCAATTTAGAAAAAGTCAATGAGTGAATAGGGCATTGAGACTGGACTGCCTTCTCACCTCTGAGAATTTCTGTTGCCACTACTGTTGGACTGACACCTTTCAAATACATTTTTCTTTGTGTTAATTATCTATGTAAAATGGGAGGAGAAAAATAGACTTTTCCTGTAACTGTTACAAATCAAAAAGCCTAGCTATGAAAATTGTTGAAAGAGGCAATATTGTCTAGCACTTCGAACATCTGACTGAGGGTCCATTTACATAGCCCGTGGCAGCGAATCTCAGATCCCAGATTGACAGACTCGGGCTTGCACTATGGCACTAGAAATAGCTGTGTAGACCTTTGGGCTCAGGCTGGATCAGAGGGTATGTCTACACTTACCTCCGGGTCTGGCGGCAGGCAATCGATGTTCTGGGATCGATTTATCGCGTCTGGTCTAGACGCGATGGATCGATCCCGGAAGTATTCGCCATCGATGCTGGTACTCCAGTTCAGCGAGAGGAGTATGTGGCATCGGCGGGGGAGCCTCCCTGCCGCGTCTGGACCCGCGGTAAGTTCGGACTAAGGTACTTCGAATTCAGCTACGTTATTAATGTAGCTGAATTTGCGTACCTTAGTCCGAAGTGGGGGGGTTAGTGTGGACCAGGCCTTAGAGCCCAAGCTCCAGTTTGAGCCTAAACATCTATACAGCTATTTTTAGCGCTGTAGCACAAGTGCTGCAAACCTGAGTCTGTCAATCTGGACCCTGAGATTAGCTGCTGAGGGCTGCCACTTGCTGTGTAGACATACCCTGAGAGTCTAGATACCAGCTCAGTGATTCTGCCACTGACAGACTCTGTCATCTGGAACACGTTTAATGTCTGTGCTTAACGTCATCTGTAAAATGGGGGGAAATGAGTCTTTAAGTGATTTTGGTCCTGGGGTGAAAAGTTCTGTGATCTTGTGTTTTGGTATATTGACCTGTCATCTAATAGTTGATTGTTATGTCTAAGCAACACAGATGGCAAGCTCCTACACTGTTTAAAAATATGACCAGTCTATATCTTAACAGGTGCTGTTATGTACATAAAATTTATAATAAATAGAGATTACAATAGTACATCACCTAGCATTTAGAGTATGCATAAATAGCATGGAGATTTCAAATATTTAAATCTTTTCCTCAAAAGATGACTTAACAAATATTAGGAGTACTTGTGGCACCTTAGAGACTAACAAATTTATTAGAGCATAAGCTTTCGTGGACTACAGCCCACTTCTTCGGATGCATATAGAAGTGGGCTGTAGTCCACGAAAGCTTATGCTCTAATAAATTTGTTAGTCTCTAAGGTGCCACAAGTACTCCTGTTCTTTTTGCGGATACAGACTAACACGGCTGCTACTCTGAAACTTAACAAATATTGTTCCGTTAAATTAGAAACATTACTCCAGACCTCATTAACAGTCACAATTGTGCAGCTACAGAGCCACCACCCTCTTTTCATATTTATAGCTGAAAAAGAGTTGATTTATCAGTGAGTTACATTCTTGCATTTGCTGTAACTCATGTTTGATGGCCTGGTAAACAAAACATGTGAATCCAAAGGTTTCCAGTTCCTTTTAGTGATGCTCAAGACCACTTTAACCCAGGGATCAACAGTGCATTGATATGTAAAACCACCTGATTTAGCAAGCATGAAAATACCATTTTAAACAAATTGACAAGCCTGTTCCTAAGAGGAAGTGCAATGAATCGGTCTTGCTGAAAGCAGTGCCAATATTGTATTCATTTTTTTAGCATGAGCGGATGTAAATGGGCTTTTATCAAGCAGCAGTGACTGAGGAGACAGACCGAAAGCATTATTTATTACTCTTCTCAATGGTGCTGGATCTTAAAGGGTTTATATAATAGCCTTGCCCTCCTTCCACCCCGGCTTCTACCTGTTGGGCCGCACAGAATGAACTAGGAGCCGCACAGAAAAGCTCTACCAGAACATGTGGGGGTTTCCTTTTAGGCTAACGGGGGGGGTGGTGGTGGTGACGAGCTGGTTGGGTGCCCCTTGAGCAGGGGATCTGTGGCCACCTGCTATTGTCCCAAGAGCGGCTGGTGCTTTGCCTGTCAGCAGTGCCAGGTGCTTCCTGCTGGTGTCGGTGTCGGGACAAGCTGGCACCGCTGGGGCACGCGGAACCCATGTCACCACACGCTGCTGTGATATTAAGACAGATGGCTCCGGATCCTACGTCATGATGACGATCTGAGTTATTGCATGCTTGAGCGCGTGTCGTGACACGTGACCTGCCGCATAGCGTTCCAATGGGAGGGCACATTTCGGTCACGTGACAGTTAATGCTTCTGTTTCCAAAATGGCCGCCGCCGCCTCCTCACGCCCGCTCCTTCAGCCCCTGGCCCAGGCCTCTGCCCACAACCAAGATGGCGGCGCCGGAAGCGGCTTGGCCGGATGCGGAAGTGCCGGTGCTGGGTGGGAGTGGCGGCTGGCAGGCTCGGGGCTGTGGTGGCCTGGCGGAGGGGGTATGAAGCTGCTGCGGGGGCCGCTGGGGGTTGCCCTGGGCCTTGTGTTGCTGCTGAGCCCGGTGCAGACGGTGGAGCCCATCAGCCTCGGGCTGGCGCTGGCTGGCGCCGCCTCAGCGCTCACCGGCCTCATCTCCTATCCCCGCCTCTACTGCTACTTCAGGGAGTGCTGCCTCCAGCGGGAGGGGGCCCGGGCGGGAGCAGGTACGGGCGGGGCGGGGGTGGCAGTTATGGCGTAAGTACAGGGTTGGGGAGGGCTTGAGAGTTGTCCCTATAGGGCGGGGTTGAGCGTGAGGGCTATTTAAGCTGGGGAAGGATGGGGGGGGCCCTAGGAAGATGCACCCTGAGAGAGGGGGGCAGGGTCGCTGGGGAGAGGGATATGGGGCAGCAGGCAGAGGAAGGTGGCGAGTAGCAGGGATAGGCGATTAGAGGTAGGATCCCAAGGAGGTGCAGGGAGGCTGTCGCTAGAGGAAAGGGCCTAGGGGCCTGTTTTGGGGGGCTCTAGGGAGGACTGGGCTCTGCCTTCTCTAAAGGGATGTGTGGCTCCTTCCAGGTGGAAGGAGGTGGAGTAAAAGGGGGACTTGGTGTTATGTTTCTCTCCATAGGAACATGGGGTAGTGTTTGGCAGCTGGAACCAGAACATCACATGCTAGGGTCTGTAGTCTCCACTGGTCATATCTATATATTAAAGAGAAAGTTGGTTGCTCTGTTCTAGTCTGGGTAGCTTTTTGATCCCCAGCCGCCCTGGGATGAGCAAAGTTTGGGTACCCCTGGATAATGTTATCAAAGGGTCCTGCGCTCTGAAGCAGGTTAGAAACACTGAAACGTATCACCTTCTTTTCTACTTATCTGATTGGTGTCTCCTTCACTCAGCATTGCAGGGGGATTTGGACAAGAAACTGTTTGGTCAGCACCTCGTGAAGAAGGTGATTGTGAAAGCTGTGACTGGCTTCTTGAACAATACAAATCCCAAAAAGCCTCTCACCCTCTCCTTGCATGGATGGACTGGTACTGGCAAAAACTTTGTCAGTAAAATAATTGCAGAGAGTATCTATGAAGGAGGCCTGAACAGCAATTATGTCCATCAGTTTGTGTCTACTTTGCATTTTCCCCATGCACATAGTATTGGCCAGTACAAGGTAAGAGTGCATTTTGGAGCTCATCATAAGTGATTGTGGGGGTTATCTCTTTTGTTGGTTTATAAAGGTTATGAGATCAGCAGTACTAGCAAGTGAAGACTTTTTATCTGAAACAGTAAAATACAATGTATGCTGAGTCTGAAGTGCAAATGTGTAAACCCTAACGTTTAGGGATGGATTTCCCCGGATTTCCCTGTGTAAAAAAAAAAAAAAAAAAAAATTGTTTATGCATCCTCTCATGTTTCTATCCAGAGGGAAAGGACACGGGTAGGGCATCAACATGGGACTTGGAGCAGAGAACTGAACCCAAGTATCCCTCCACAGGCTTCCTGTGTAATTTTGGGCATGTGACTTTGTCTTTCCCTGCCTCAGTTTCCCAATTGAAAAACGGGGCTAGTAGTACTTTGTCCCTCACAGGGATGTTGTGAGCATGAATACATTAAAGCTTGTGAAATGCTGAGATACCCCAGTAACAGGGGCTATATAAGTACCTTAGGCAGGTAGATATGTGAGGCAGCACAGTTCTGAGAAATACCATTGCTTGTGTTCCTGAATTTTAATCCCGATTCTGCCACTGGGTTGTGTGAGAGAGTCTCTTCTGCTGCCTGCGAAATGAGGGTGAAACTTTTCTACCTAGTAGGAGTATTATGCTGATTAGTGAATGTTTGGACAGTGTTTTGAACCTGTAAACACACAATGTATGCATATTGAAGACTTAAAGGAATGGATCAGTCTATACGTTAGCTTTTAAAATGGAGAATTCTACTTTTTCTCTCGTTTATACATTTCCCCTTGTAAAGCTTTCTATTGTCCTGCCCCAGCTGAGGCTTTCCGAAATGCAGTGGAAGAAATGGATTTTTATGCTCTTCACTGTCAAAGAAAAACGGCTTGTGAAATTTACCACATGGACAGTGCTAGAAACGAAAGCCCTCTTTATCCATCGCACAGGCAGTGGAGTCTTCCCTGCACTGCCTCACTCATGTGCAGGAACCAAATAATAGTGAGACTGGTAAAATGATGGTCATCACTGAAGGTGATCAGCAGAGTCATTGTTGGTTTTAAATCAACTGTCCCAGTTCCTTTTCTTTCTCATTGATAATCTTAAACATAACATTTAACAGTGGGTAAACCCCTGTGCCATATAATAAAATACTTACATGAGGTTAACCCCCTTCCTGAACAAAGCTACACTTTTGAACGGTTTTTAATCACCTCCAGTTAATTACTTACTAGTAGTTAAAGCCCGGGACTAGGAGTTACGATTCTAGGTTCTATTCCTAGCTGTTCCTGTGATTTTATTATGTGACCTTGGCTAAGTCACTTAATCTCTCGCTGACTCAATTTGTGCAACATTCGTTAGCTGGGTAATGTTTTGAGATCTAAAGATGGAATATGCTATATGACTGCAGAGTATTAGCACCAGAGAAAAAAGTTTGCCCCAGTGGGCTTCACTTTGTCCTACAAGCCAGATCACTGCTTTGTATTAATGTTAATTCACTGGCTTGAAGTATAGTCCTTTTCATGGGTATCTGGCAGACCGATTCTGGTAACTCACCTGGGTTTTTAAGGTTATTTTAACAACCAGAATGCATTTCTGTTACTGTTCTTTTTATCATTATTTACTGTTGACCTTTTAACCAGTTTTTGATCAAGAAATTCATACAATTACAGGTGTACAATTGAAGTTACTGCTTTTGAATGGAAAGCGGTGATCTAAAATCTACATATTTCCTTTGTCTTTAACGTGACTTTGATGCAAATGGACTTTGCATTCTTCTTTCTTTTTGTGTAACATAGGACCAGTTGCAGTCATGGATTCGGGGAAACGTGAGCGCCTGTGGCAGGTCAATCTTTATATTTGATGAAATGGATAAAATGCACGCAGGGCTCATTGATTCCATCAAACCGTTCTTGGACTATTACGAGCAGCTTGATGGAGTATCCTATCGGCGTGCCATCTTCATCTTTCTCAGGTAAGGAGCATCTGTGAAATAATTGCAATGCTGTAAACTGAATGCTCTGTGAAACACATCCAGCTGAAATCCTTTTCCTTCCTTCACGCAGCAATGCGGGGGCTGAAAAGATAACAGAGGTGGCATTAGACTTCTGGAAAAGTGGAAAGAAAAGGGAAGACATGGAACTCAAAGACCTGGAAGCTGGAGTGTCTCTGTCTGTCTTCAACAACAAGAATAGTGAGTAATATTGATTATTCCCGTGGCTAAAAATTCTTCTCTTTGAATGAGTGATTCTGCATCTATTTCTGGTATTTGCCAACTGCCTCTCTTTTGGAGAACACCTAAGAAACAAATGTTTCAGCTATAATAGTCCCAGTGGTAATCATGGGATTGCTATAATATTTCACTCTTTACATAGTTTGACTCTTCAACAGACTATATGCAACTTTTAAGTGGGATTATTTTATGCATCTTTTTGCTGCCTGTGGCACTGAGCTACTATCTCTGATGAGGAAGGTTGCCATTCCCCTTCCCAAGACTGTAGATAGATTTCTTTGGCTCATAATTGGAGGCTGCACGATAAACGCCACACCCCAATCCTTCCTTGCCCTTCAGAATTGAGGGCAGATGGATTGCCAGCCTGAGTTACTGTTTTCCCTAAATTATAATGGCATAGCTGTATAGTTACAAAGTTATTTTTAACAATAGCTTAGAAATAAACCTTCTAACAATGGACCCAGACTATTACAGCTCTCCAACAGAGCAGTCCACGGGATGACAAACTAAGAAATGCACTCAGTGACTGGTGTGTTAAACGATGGATTCTGCATCTGTTGGTTGATGTTGTTTTGAGCAGCTTTAGGGAGAGAGAGAGGAACTGCTTTTACCATGGTGAAAGTGCACACAGGTTTATTTACTGAGAGAGAAACAAAGTGGCAGGGCTAGAGTTGATGTGAACTGGTGTGGCAGCAGCAGTTGCAGCTCAGTGTGAACTCCAGTTTTCGGGCAGGGACATGCCATGGTATAGTCATGAAGTATTCAGACTGATGCTGTTTGGTTGCTGATTTGAGGTGGAGAGGAATGGTGCAGTGTGAAGGACATGGCACTGCTCTGTAATTTATTAATATTGTAGGTGACCTGGCTCTTGAGAAGTTCACTGTGTCTACAACACAGTATGGATAAATAGACGGTTTAAAAAAAATTAAAATCAGACCTTTTTGTTCAAATTATTTTAATTTTTTTTAAAATAAACCTATTTAAAATTAAACATCTGGTTAGGACAACCAATGTTAAGGCCTAAACTTATTATAATCTATTAAAATTTAAATTAAATATAAAATATGAAGCATTACATGGTGGCTGCCAAATTTTAAAGAAAGTCAGACCACTGAACTGATGGAAGTCACTGGCCAAACCAGTGTGTGTTGAAGTGCTAAACCAGCTTTTGACAGCAGTACGCTCTTCAGCAGATGCAGAGAGAGTTGGTTTTGTTTGTTACTCAGTTTGATCAGTTCAATGACTATTTCATTCAAGATAAGAAATCAATGGGAGTTGACGAAACAAGAAAACTTGTTTTCCTCTTCCAATCTGTGTCAGAAGATGACGTGTACTAGTTCTACAATCCTGAAGATGGTAACGTGAAACAAGCAGTTAAATTCACTAACCACGGATAGTATTTTCTTTAAGAAATCAGTTTTAAATGCAAAACGTTTTGATAAACTTTTAGACACAAATCAAAAATACATTTATTTATTTTTAGTAAATAAGTGTATCGTTCACCATTTCTGGTATAATAAAAAATACAAAAATTAAAAATCTGAATAAATATAAATGAAGCTATATAATTGCTTACCTGTGTATAGGTTATAGCACATCCTCTTAGCTTCCCCCACCCCCAACAAAAGCACCACATTTAATGTAAAGGCTCTATTCAATTGGAAACCAACCTGTTTTAATGGTTACCAACCAATAAGAATCCTCCTTTCTTTAGGAAAGTAACTAAAGTACAAATGAAAAACTCCATTAAAACCGATGATTTAATCAAGTTTTCCTGCTTGCTGATTTACATCAGGATTAAACTTTGGTAGTTTTAAATCGCTTTGATTTAATTCTACCCACTCTGCTGCGTTGGGTAAATATTGGGATATCTGCTGTGTGCATGTTAGTTTAGTTTAACAGTAGATGGTTGGGAAATAAAAACATGCCCTCGTAAACACTTGAAGGTGGCTAAGAGAAAATACTTGAGATATTAACTGTGAAGAACCTACTTCCTTGGCTCCAGGCAAATTACAGACCTTGTTTTGACCAGCCTGGGAATGAAAATGACCATTTAAAAGACTCCCTGGTGAGAGGTCAGGTAGTTGTTTGTGGGGAATAAACTGAAACACTCATAGAACCTGCTGGAGGGTCTGAAGCAGTAAAGCCTTCCTAGGTTTCCAAGACAGGGAGATTCATAGATTCATAGACTCTAGGACTGGAAGGGACCTCGAGAGGTCATCGAGTCCAGTCCCCTGCCCTCATGGCCAGACCAAATACTGTCTAGATCGTCCCTGATAGACATTTATCTAACCTACTCTTAAATATCTCCAGAGATGAAGATTCCACAACCTCCCTAGGCAGTTTATTGCAGTGTTTAACCACCCTGACAGTTAGGAACTTTTTCCTAATGTCCAACCTAAACCTCCCTTGCTGCAGTTTAAACCCATTGCTTCTTGTTCTGTCCATAGAGGCTAAGATAAACAAGTTTTCTCCCACCTCCTTATGACACCCTTTTAGATACCTGAAAACTGCTACCATGTCCCCTCTCAGTCTTCTCTTTTCCAAACTAAACAAACCCAATTCTTTCAGCCTTCCTTCATAGGTTATGTTCTCTAGACCTTTAATCATTCTTGTTGCTCTTCTCTGGACCCTCTCCAATTTCTCCACATCTTTCTTGAAATGCGGTGCCCAGAACTGAACACAATACTCCAGTTGAGGCCTAACCAGCGCAGAGTAGAGCGGAAGAATGACTTCTCGTGTCTTGTTCACAACACACCTGTTAATACATCCCAGAATCGCGTTTGCTTTTTTTGCAACAGCATCACACTGTTGACTCATATTTAGCTTGTGGTCCACTATAACCCCTAGATCCCTTTCTGCCGTACTCCTTCCTAGACAGTCTCTTCCCATTCTGTATGTGTGAAACTGATTGTTCCTTCCTAAGTGAAGCACTTTGCATTTGTCCTTATTAAACTTCATCCTGATGGTAAGCCATAGGTAAGATAGACATGTGCACCGCCCTTTTGTTGTTTTAAAATCCTCTTTATGTTATGCTTTATTCCTACTGCTAAGATTAAACAATACTTTGATTTGAAAAGGCTGTCTGGTCAGTGTATTTACTGCTGGTCATGGGCTCCTGAAGGGAAGAACCGCAGGTACCCGAACCCAGTTGGACCCGTTAGGGAAAGCACGGTTGATCCACCAGATACTGTAGCCAGGACCCAGTCTAAAAGTGGGAGAATTGTAGGATTCTGCCCCAGGATAGGTAAAGGCTTGGAGCCTAACACCTGAGGGGCTGCACTCAGAGACTGGGGAGAGGGCAGAGGTGCCGCTAGTCTTGAAACCTTGACATGCAGCAACAGCTCCAATATATGATGTTTCTGTGTCCATCCTGCTTGGCTTAAAGTGAAGCCACTCTCATACCGTGGCAATGTGTGACCTTATACAAGTAGAAGTGATTGTGATAAGAATAAAAACCAAGAGTAAACAACTTTAGGGTGGGTAGCAGGGAGTTGTGATAAATATAGCCCCCTCCCTACTAGCTGTCAATCTCCACAAAAGGTGCACTAACCAACAGTATTTTTTGCAGGCGGCTTTTGGCACAGCAGCCTGATCGACAGAAACCTCATTGATTATTTTGTCCCCTTTCTGCCTCTGGAGTACAAACACGTGAAAATGTGTGTCAGGGTTGAACTTGAATCACGTGGCTACATGGTGGATGAAGAAATCATAACCAAAGTAGCTGACGAGTTGACCTACTTCCCCAAGGAGGAGAAAATCTACTCTGATAAAGGATGCAAAACTGTGTTCACCAAGCTGGATTTTTACTATGACTTATAATGTTTTACGAAGCTGTGATCTGCAAAGGAAAAAATGAACCTAATCACAAAGTGGAGAAACCGAAACATTTCATTTGTCAAGCACTTTTTAAAAAAAAAAAAAAAGGAACATTGTCATTTAATTGCCTGATGTAAATAAGTGGCAATACACTTGTCTTTTTATTCTGGGGGAGCCTTGTAATAGTCATATCTTCAAAAGATGTCAGTCCTGTGCCATGAAGTTAGGAAAGAACTGTGCATGGAGCAGTCACCCCTTCCAGAGCATTGTCTAACAGTGTCTATGGTTTATCTCAAATCATGGATTGGTTGATTGCTACAATTGTTCAGTGGAACACGGCTATGTACATTAGACCTGCAGTTTTGATCTGGTTTTAATTAGGTTTTAATTTGTAGAAGTGGTTTCCAGATGGTACAGAATATTTTAATCAAGGCCCTTATATCTGCAAGACCATTCCTAGGAGTTGTGGGTGGGGTATTTCCCAGACTGTCCTTTGAAAAGTGGATATGCAGGTTTGTTTGTTTTCTTAAAAATAACCACCCTTGGTGTTCCCAGCTGTATTGGAACCAAAGTGCAGGAGTGAGCCCGTATGTCCTTTCACCTAGCATGATGTAGTGCCATTTTTATAAAAACAAGGGTGTAAACTGTTCCTTCTGGTGCCAAACTGCATTAGGGGAAGGTCAGTATGTGAAACAAGGCTGAGTAAGAAGAGGAACTGCAGCAAAGTCATTGACTATGTCCCTGTAATGGAGTTAGTTCTTTCTTTGGCTGTTTGCTGTGAATTGTAGCAGTGACACTCAGTCGCTTTCCTTTTCCTTCTTTGTGGTAACGAAGAAAAGGGCTGTTTACTAAAATCCAGTGTTTGGAGTTTGTTTCATAGAATCAGAGTAATTGGAAGGCAGAATCTGTTAAATCCTATTTAGTCCACGTGGCAGCTGTAAGATTTTCTTTAGTTTCAAACTTTTCTAAATGCAGAAAGCAGCAGTCTGGGTAATTTTTCACCCCAGTCTTACAAGGCAGTGCCATGTGGAAGGGGATGAAGACGGCGTCAACACTACCTGGGAAAATATTTAATTACAATAATGCCAAAGTTACTGCAGCCCATCTGCCAGTTTTATTTATAAATGTCAACACTGCTAAGTTTTTTCACTCGTTTCTAGCTCTCACAATTTCAAAATAAGATTTTTATCATTCCCTCAATAAAAGTTCTCACCAGTAAAATTTGTATACGGTACCTCTGCTAATTGCATATATTGAAGGGACTGCCTCATGGTTACCTTTGTATGTAAATTTACCATCTTACCATGCTTATTCTGCCTTCTGGTTAGAGGCATTCTGCTGTGCTTGATTACAAACTTTCATGTTCACTTTTTGCAGCTAGGACACAAAGGGGCTAGGTAGTGGGGAGAGAAATGGTTCTTTAGCCATTGCTAAAGATTAGCTAAGTCATTATGCTTTGCAATATGAAGCAAGCAATTAGGGCAGACTGCTTGGGATTGTGCATGAACTTTCTAACGCTATGCTAGTGCAAACCCTGCTCCTGGCTCCTAGTAAGAGGAACAGTCTTCCACATGCTGTAGTCCCAACAGTATTCTACAGGTGCTTAAAACACAGACTGGATTTGTCCAGCTGATAGAGTAGATTAAAACCCCACTTCCTCTGTCTGCCCACTTCTTACTGTAGCTAGTCACCCTCATTAGTGACATCAGTAAGTGATGATGGCCGTAGCTATGTCTACATTGTGCTGCAGGGCAGACCAGCGGTGTGTGAATTGCAGCAGGCACCAGGGTGCGGCATTGTAACAGCTGTGGACGCTGTACCTAGTTTACATTAATGTAGTCCTCTTTGAAAAGAACTATGTTTATGCAAAGTAGATACCTTTCAGTTCATTCCAGCAGTGTCCACATGGAACAGTTAAAGTGCAGCACTTGGTGTGTACTGCTTTTCACACCTCTGTAGAGAAATGAAGCAGCAGGATTCAAGCCTTTCCTGTTTGTTCTTGTTACATTTGGATAATGTAATTAACTTAAATCTGTTAGCTCATTCTCAGAGGTTCCCTTTAACCTGCTGGTTTCATAAACCCACCAGGAGCCTGAGTTTTTGAAACTCGCAGGGCTGACCAGCTGGAATAAGAGTGTAGTGCTCCAAACAGTCACTATTTGCTGGCTTTTCTGAAATACATAAATTATGAGGATTACATTCTACAAGCTTATAGTGACATGATGCAATTAGCAGAGAGGGGAAGCAAGAAACTTCCATCACTGTCCCTGGTGGTTTCTGTTCAAGAAATCCTGCTCTCGTTTATATCGCAATATCCTAAACCTCTCACTTTCAATAGTGAAGAACATTATGCAACTCTGCCAAGTAATACTTTGCACTTCCATCTGTTAGTGAACTCAAAGCACTTAATGCTGTTAGATTCCTAGCACTGTGGGGAAGGGAGGAAAGAGCATTTGCCCTGTCTTGCATAGAACACTACTTTCCTGATTTCCCACTGATAGGATGTTTATACTGGGCTGCTGGCATTTTAACCACCTGCTGCCTAGAGGATAGGGTGTTTAAATTCCAGCAGGTACTACCACAGTACTTACACTGTAACAGTGGGGAAAACTGCTTGTTGGGACACAAATCAAGTGGCCAGGTCAGAGTAACAGAGTTAGGACCAAGATCCTGCTTGAATACAGCCTACGCTGCCAGAAGATGTGTGGCAAGTTACATTTCTACAGATTGCATCATAGAAAAAACTGGCAGGAATGCTGAAGCCTTGCTGTGAGAAGAGCAAACTTCCAACCACTCTTGCTGGAAACAGGTAAAAATGCAACCCTGTCAGCTAAATCCCCACCTCAGGTCTATCACCTGAAAGGAGCATTACTTCTCTGACCCAGGAAGGCCTTCCACCTCTATACTCCTGAATGGCACTTTTGCAAACTGCAGTGGTGTGGTTGCACTGGGGCACCCTGCTGTATTAACTAGTGAATTCAACCAAAAGCTACAGGGAGGTCTAGTCTATCCTTACAAGGATACCTTATTTACCCTGGGAAGGAGCAGGTAAGTCAGCTGTTACTTAAAGATGGCCTGACTTCATTAGAACAAACCTGACCAGGAGGAACCTGAGATACCACAGCATGAATGCCTAGGCATTGAGCAGTAGAATGATAGTGTCTACCAGCTGGCAGTTATTAAATAAGTCAAAAGGCAGCTGAAGGATGAAAGACATTTATTGCAGCTATGACACTTAGAGTTTTAAAAACTGCAGGAGTACTTTACATTCAGAACATCAGAGCTGGGAGAGCTACCAGACATTTAGGGATGCAGTGTTTAGAATCTTTTTGAGGAAGAGTTACCAATCAAGGTAAAACATCACACATCAAAGCAACAGTCCAATGTCCCAAGGTTAAGAGCTAGTGTTAACTTCAAGTGATTGCATCAGAGTAAACAGTTTGTCACAGTTATGACAAAGCCACATGCAGGGTTATAAAAAAGTGTAACTGACTCCAATTTCAGAGGTTAATGTGAACATTTAAAGCTTTCTTGCTGGTAGTTTGAACAAAACCAGGCTTGATTTGAGACATTAATATAAAGCAGTTTTGCACACCATCTTAAAACAAGTGTCAATATATGAGGAGTTAATTCAGCAACTACATAATAAAATCAACTTCCACCCATGAGTCTTAGCTGCACTGGTATCATGCTGCACATACTATGTAGTTCACTTAATGTGTAAGTTAAGCTTTCTTATCCTCCATTTATGTAAAGGCACTTCCATCTCACAGCTGGGGAAGAGTAGGAGGGCGGGAGAGTTAGAAAGTTGAGTCTTTGGTGAGTAAGCTGCGATATGAAAATTCCACCCTTACTAGATGGGCAAAGGTTGATCCTCTCCCAGCTTCCTAACCCTGCAGGTTCCCATTTCACCTTGCTGCTGGGAACAAGATGTTTCACACTGACCGTGCCAGCTGCAGGTTCTCATTAATTTTACAATGTTGCTAAAAACTATTAAAAATAAGGCTGGGATGGCGGGAGGTTGTTCTTTGACCATATTTCCCATCCACCCCTTTCCCTTCCTGGTTCTATAGGAAAAGATTTTGTACTTCCACTTCAACAATCTAGTATAAAATAGTATCAAAAATAGACTATTCAAAATCATTTCTACTACCAGGTAACATTCAAGCAAGGGGTGTGTCTGGGGAGGGGAAGGGGGATGTTGCTGGATTACGTGGCTGTGGCTCGGAGGGAATGTAACACCTTGTGGATCTCATGCCCACCCTTGTGCACAGATACTGACCTGACAAGTTGTAACAGTCAAACCCTCATGAATGTTTCCCCAGACACTTGCCTGCGGTGCTGTAGCAGTCAAACCCCTGGTGAACGGTTCCCCCCCACTGAAAGGGACAGAAATACCCATTGGCAGCCAAGCCCACAGTCACTTGGACTCCCTTTGATTCAAATTTCGTATGAGGAGGGGAAAGAAGAGAGTCTTTTGGATAGAGACTGTGGAGGGAAGCAACTAATTTCTCCCCAACCCAAGATTTCTTTGAGTTCACCTTAACGTTCCACATCACTAGAGCAGGAGGCATGGAGGCAGCTTAGAGTCAGAAACGAACCAAGGTCCTGCCTTTCCATCCCTGGAGAACTGACCTGAACACACTACTACCAACCCTTTCCAGAGCACAAGGAGTCCCTCCAGCACAGCGGCATTTGAACTAGCAAAGTATCAAGGCCTCAACCCTGCTGCCGTTATCATGGACCCTGGACGCGCCAGCTGAAGTCAAGGCCAAAGCTCCCATTGATTTCAATGGGAATAGGACTGGACCTTCCATATGCTAGGAAGGGACTGTGGCCAAACGGAAGGATTCCTTCATTTTACTCCAGTTGTCTAGTAGAGAGGGTTGGAGGGAGAGGATGGAATTTTTAACAATCTCAGCTGTTAAAATACAATGCAGTGAAGGCTGGATCCAGTGATGAATGCTATGCTCAAACACTTCTAGAGTCTATCCTGGATTAAAAAGGCAACACTTGGGTACTGCCCGTTTAAGGAAGAGCACTGGGGTTTAAAAAAAAATAAAAGAAATCAGTCATTCCTAGGATCCCTGCCACACGTCCCAAAATATTAAAAGTGCAAAGAGACAGACTTCAAAATGCCATTAAAAGTGCTTCAGCAAGGAAAGGGCATAGAGTTCCTTGTTCCACCTCAGTTCCATATTGCTCATAACCTCTCCCAATAAAACAACAGCTTCTGCAGCACGAGCTTGCAGCCTTTAACAGAGTAGATTTTCTCATCTTTTGGGAAGAATGTCATCTCCTTGGCCACCTCGTCAACGATCGCCTCGTTGATTTTCTTGCCACCGGACTCGATTTCTGCCCTGATGCACATCTTAAGATGCTTGTACTCCAGGGGCAGGAAGGGGACAAAGTAATCAATGAGGTTTCTATCGATCAGGCTGCTGTGCCACAAGCCACCTAGAAAACATCAGACAGGAGGTTGCTTAAATGGTCAGGGAGAACAAATGTAACATCTTAATGACAGTTCTGTCCTCCATTGTCAATAAATGCTTGGTCCTTGTTTTCTAGGTAGGTGATTTTACTAAATGACAGATGAACAGCCCCCAACACTTCCAAACATGAAAGGCCCATGCATTGCACCTAGGTCTTACACCACTAGGGAAATGATGTAAGATTTAGACTTTGATTAATATTTGTTACTTATGGCATTAGCTTGCACCAAGCATAAAGCAGGAATCTTCTATACACTGTTCTGTCAGTGCACTTCATTCCTGATCTACAGCACCCTCTGCTGGTCCAGTTGCAGGTCTTCCCCCTGTGCAGAGGTCTTTGATTTTACTAAGTTATCTGTGGAGCCCTACCAAATTCACAGCCATGAAAAACACATCACAGACTGTGAAATCTGGTCTCCCACCATGAAGTCTGGTCTTTTGTGTGCCCTATACCGGGGTTCTCAAACTTCATTGCACCATGACCCCCTTCGGACAACAAAAATTACTACATGACCCCCTGGAGGGGGGACGGGGGACTGAAGCCTGAGCCCATCCGAGCCCCGTCCGCTGGAGGGGGGAGAGGGCAAAGTTAAGCCCAAGGGCTTCAGTCCCAGTCAGGGGGCCTGTAATCTGAGCCCCAATGCCCAGGTGGAGAGGCTCAGGCTTTGGCCCCAGGAAGTCTAAGCCAGGCCTGGCGACCCCATTAAAACAGGGTTGTGACCCACTTTGGGGTCCCAACCCAGAGTTTGAGAACTGCTGCCCTATACTATACAAATTTCACAGGGAAGACCAGTGTTTCTCAAATTAGGGGGGTCG
Source organism: Chrysemys picta bellii (assembly GCF_011386835.1). Taxonomy (NCBI): domain Eukaryota; kingdom Metazoa; phylum Chordata; order Testudines; family Emydidae; genus Chrysemys; species Chrysemys picta. The sequence goes on along the minus strand of NC_088808.1, from coordinate 14,618,347 downwards.
CAAGGTTATTTTAGGGAGGTTGTGGTATTGCCACCTTACTTCTGTGCTGCCTTCGGAGCTGGGCGGCTGGAGAGAGGTGGCTGTTGGCCGGGCATCCAGCTCTGAAGGCAGCGCCCCGCCAGCAGCAGCACAGAAGCAAGGGTGGCAATACCACACCATGCCATCCTTACTTCTGCGCTGGTGCTGACGGCAGCTCTGCCTTCAGAGCTGGGCTCCCAGCCAACAGCCATCGCTCTCTAACAGCTCAGCTCTGAAGGCAGCACCATTGCGAGCAGCAACACAGAAGGGTAGCAGTACCGCAAATCCCCCCCAATAACCTTGCAACCTCCCCCCACAATTCCTTTTTGGGTCAGGAGCCCCTAAATTACAACACGGTGAAATTTCAGATTTAAATAGCTGAAATCATGAAATTTATGATTTTTAAAATCCCATGACCATGAAATTGACCAAAATGAACCACGAATTTGGTAGGGCCCTAGTTATCAGGTAGGCAGCTGTCTTCTAAGAACTAGGCTGGGATCATCTAACATCATTTTCGCTGGGACCTAAATTAAGTTATAAACTCAGGTCAATCTGCAGAGGTGAATGGTTAGTGCATTAGAGTCTTCCAGCCCCAGAAACACTGGGCATAATTTCTCCCTGAAACAAACATTCCATTGCGTGAGGACCTGATCCTGAGAGCTGCAGCATGCCTCCTGAAATGTGCCGAGCACCCAGTGAAATCAATGAATTGTTGTGCTCAGTGCCTAGTGGTATCTGGGCCTAAGTGAGTGGGAATGTGTGTACAACAATATTACATGGGTTAAAGAGGCAAGCTGGAGCAGCACACACCAAGCGAGGATGTTCTGTGTTTATGAAGTAAAAGAACCTCCAACTCATTGGGAAAATAACTCACTATTCTTATTATTGAAGACTGCTACAGATAACACAGGCTCCAGGTCTTTCAGCTGAATCTGCTTCCTGTCTTTTCCACTCCTCCAGAAGTCCAGAGCCACTTTATTAATTAAATCCGCACCTGCATTACTGTTCATAAGAGAAAGAGTTTAGTACAGACCCAAGATAGGAAGAGTCCAATATCTCTTCTCTAGCAGGATTACATTTAACACTCGTCTGTTCTAATGTTTGTCTGCACAGCAAGCATGTCACAAGAATAAAAAGCCTTAAACCAATGCTTAAGTCATTTAGGACTATATTCCACATTGTCCCTACAGCGTTGTTTCTGAGCCACAATACCTCTTGCTCAGAAGAAATGGTCATGTAGCTCCCTCTCAAAAGAAATCATCAGCTCGGCACATGTGGTGGGCCCTCTGAGTGATGCAAAGTGGTCTCTCCACCACCCCGTAGTGAAGTATGATACCAGTGCAACGCTCCCAGCACATGGAATGAGGGACAGATTCAGGATCTGATCTCCATTCTGCTGTATAGCAGCGTGCTATTACTAGATGAGACTACCAGATCGGCCCACTTTAAGGTGTTATGCGCTACAGTCCTTTGCTGGATGGAGGCAGAATTGCTCAACTGTATCATAGGCCCTGCAATGCAGGCAGCTAATGGACCTTCTTCTTTAGCTCAGATAGCACATGCTTTTTGACAGAAGAATCTGGGCTCTATCCCTGCTGATGCCTGGAAGCTCTGAGTGGCCAAGACACATACCACAGTGACAGCGAAGGCCCGTGTGAGCCTGGATTTGCCACAGTAGACAGACCACAAACCTGAGAAAGATAAAGATGGCTCTCCGGTAGGACACCCCATCAATCTGCTCGTAATAGTCTAAGAATGGCTTGATGGCATCAATGAGGCCAGGGTGCAATTTATCCATTTCATCAAATATGAACACGGACCTGGCACAGGCGCTCACGTTACCCCGAATCCACGTTTGCAATTGATCCTGGAACAAATGAGAAACACACATTAAAAAAACTAGGTCCCACTGGTAGAGAGCGCAAAAACCACCTGGGAGGGGGTGTGAGTAATGATCCTTTAAATGCTCTGATTATATCCAGCTTCCTGAAGGGAGGAATATGACCACTACCTCCACATGCTGCTAGAATGTGAATCCTGTTCCAGTTATTTGACGAGAGACACCATAAAGCACTTTATTTCCAACCTCAGTTGAGCAATCAAAGCATGAAGAGCAGGGTTCAAATGGAAGAGAGAAAAGACCATACAGGGGAAAGGAAGAAATTTCTTCTGCAGTACTACTTCTACCGTCTATCAGAGGGGTAGCCGTGTTAGTCTGAATCTGTAAAAAGCAACAGAGGGTCCTGAAAATGAATCGATTTTTGGTGGTGGTTGTTTTTTGTTATTATTAGTCAAGTAGATGGTAGAAGGCAACAGGACCCTCTGTTGCCTTCTACCATCTACTTGACTAATAATAACAAAAAACAACCACCACCAAAAATCGATTCATGAAACGTTCAGTTGTAAACATGTAAAGATGCTTTGAGTACGTAACCTTCAGTCTGTGACTATCCTTTTCATGAAAATTGCAGGGAATAAACAAGGTGATCAGCATCAGTCACTTATAAGCCTCTGAAATGTCTGCTCCTTACAGTCACCTCATTTAGCTTGAGCGGAGGACATTTCACAACAGTGAACGCTGTAAAAAGAACGGTGAAGGGTAACCCCAGGGGAAGGTAGGAGAGGAAGTAACTTTTAATCCTTCAAGGAACACTGAAAAGCAAGAGATAAACAGATTTGTCTGTTTCACTTTCCATTTCTTAGCATTTAACTCAGTGCTGTTGTATTCCAGTTTCTAGCACTGCAGGGGGATATTTAGATTCCACCTCCACAAATTTGTCAGTGAATGTTTGAAAATACACAGAAACAGCTGGATACAAGAGTTTATTTGAAATCTTGAGACACCTATGGAGTTGCATACCAAGAACAATCTAATTTCACAGTGTAGAGTTTTAATGATTAATATTTACTGATATCACCAAGGGGAAGTTAAAATTTGCTCTCTTACCTTATACAGTGTAATCTGATGATCATGTGGGAAGTGTAGTGTGGCTATAAAGAGATGAACAAATTTGCTTTTCTGTCCTGCTTTGTGAATGCTCTTTGCGATGAATTGGCTGACAAAGTTTTTACCCGTGCCTCCCCAGCCGTGTAGGGAGAGAGCGAGTGGCTTTTTGGGATTTGGGTTGTTTCTGAATCCAGTCACTGCTTTCAGGATCACGTCTTTGGCAAGGTGCTGTCCAAAGAGTTTATTATCCAGATCCTCCTTCAGTGCTGAAGAATCCAAGGAGAAAAAGAAAGAAGGTCATTTTAGAAGAACAAGGATTTCCGAAAATGGCTTGCAAATTGAATGGTATCATGAATCCCATTTCTCTCTCTCTGGGCAGTCTGGTATCTTTATCCCACACTGGGAAACATTAGAGATGACTCAGTAACTGCGCTAGGGAAACAGAGCCCGATATTGATTTGCACTTACACCAACGATCTCAAAGTGTTTTAAGAACGCTAACGAACGTGGCTCCCAGAATGTCAGGCAGAGGTACCTGAAGTATCAGCCCCATTTCACAGATGGGGAAACTTCAGACAGAGAAGGCAAGTGCTTTTCTCAAGGTCACATTGCCAAGCAGTAGCAGGGCTGGGAGTAGCACCCCAGGGTGCTGATCCCAGTTCTCCGCTCTTTCCACTAACCCACACTCTTTCCCCTTGAAACCCAGGGTCTATCCCAAGCAGCTCTCCTTTCTCCCATGTCACCTCCACCGGGCCAGCTTGGAGTTGCTGGTCCACCAAGGCTCGGTCCCACTTTCCCCGGTTACACTGGGTTGCCCCTTGTGTCCCCTGCCGCCCAGTTCCAGCGTGGAGCTAGTGCCCTCGGCAGCACCAACCCAGTCCGCTCGGGTTCGATCCCGGTTCCGTTGGGCCAGCCCCTGCCTCGGCTCCCCCCCGGTTCTGATCCAGCTCCCCCGCCTGGTTCGGCCCACGGCTCGGTCCCGCTGCCCCAGCCGGCCCGGTACCGGTGGTATCGGGCCGGTCCCCCTCCCGCGGCTCTGGGTTCGGTCCCCCTGCCCCTGCCGGGCCGGTACCGGTGGTATTGGGCCGGTCCCCCTCCCCCGGCTCTGGGTTCGGTCCCCCTGCCCCCGCCGGGCCGGTACCGGTGGTATTGGGCCGGTACCGGTGGTATTGGGCCGGTCCCCCTCCCCCGGCTCTGGGTTCGGTCCCTCTGCCCCCGCCGGGCCGGTACCGGTGGTATTGGGCCGGTCCCCCTGCCCCCGCCGGGCCAGTACCGGTGGTATTGGGCCGGTCCCCCTCCCCCGACTCTGGGTTCGGTCCCCCTGCCCCCGCCGGGCCGGTACCGGTGGTATTGGGCCGGTCCCCCTCCCCCGGCTCTGGGTTCGGTCCCCCTGCCCCCGCCGGGCCGGTACCGGTGGTATTGGGCCGGTCCCCCTCCCCCGGCTCTGGGTTCGGTCCCCCTGCCCCCGCCGGGCCGGTACCGGTGGTATTGGGCCGGTCCGCCTCCCCGGGGCAGCACTCCACGAAGCCGCAGTAGAAGCTGGGGTAGGACAGGTAGCCGGTGAGCACGGAGGCCGCCCCGATGGCGATGCTCAGGCTGATGGGCTCCAGCGCGGCCGAGCCCGGCACCAGGAGCCAGAGCAGCCCCAGCAGCAGCTGCATGGCGGCTTCAGCTGGCCGGCCCCGTCCGCGAGGGAGGCAGCGGCTCGCCGCCAGGGCCCGGTAGAAACTACAACTCCCGACGGCCCCGACGCCGTGCCCAGCACTTCCGCCACGCGCAGCGCTCGGCCGCCATCTTTGTGAGGGCGGGAGTTAGATTCCCATTGCTTGAAAAGTGTGGAAGGGAGCGTTCGGACGACAGCTACTTCCGCCCCGCACGCACACGCTTCCTCCTGCCATCTTTGTGAGGGGCGGATGCAGGCAATTGCTTGGGAGGGACAGGGACACATGTTCTGCCCAGCCCAAGCCTAGGTGAGGCGGTGTGCTGGCTTCTGGCTCCCTTCAGGAGCCTGGTTTCCCCTGGTTGTTTCCCATCCTCCCTGGAGGGGGTGGGGGTGCATATTACAGCCTGTTTTCCTCACAGCTCTGGGGGTGCTGGTGTCACCATACCTTGGGGAGCAAGAGACCAGTTGAAAAGCTCGTCGCCGTCTGTGACGGCAGCAAGAATCAGGAGGTAGCCGTGTTAGTCTGTATCTACAAAAACAACAAGGAGTCTGGTGGCACCTTAAAGACTAACAGATTTATTTCGGCATAAGCTTTCGTGAGTAAAAACCTCACTTCTTCGGATGCATAGAGTGAAAGTTTAGCAAGAATGTTTTCTCCTCACGATGCAACGTGATGATGCCAGAGTAAAATGTTATCATCACAAGCTCCATTCTCCCACAAAGGTTCCCATGATGGTAGAGTCGCACCCTTTCTCTGATCCCACAGGCATTCTCCTGCATTATGTGTCTATCACAGCTAGGGTGACCAGATGTCCCGATTTTATAGGGACAGTCCCGATTTTTGGGTCTTTTTCTTATATAGGCTCCTATTACCCCCCACCCACTGTCCCGATTTTTCACATTTGCTGTCTGGTCACCCTATTCACAGCCCAGAAGATACCTTCCTTTGCATGTGAAGTGTCAGTGCTGATACCTTTCCCCATCATGCACTGGAATAGTTTGAACCTGTCTGAACAGTGCTTCTCTCTTATTTGTTTACCATTATAGTTTGAAAGCAGAGTGCCCTGTGCCAACACCCGCAGATAGGAGAGGTAAATCATTGCAGACTATTACAAAAGAGAGTAAACAGGGAGCCAACTGGGGTAAATACACAAGGGACTGCCAAAACAGCACTAAATCCTACAACCACCAAGAGAAAAGAGCCTGAAGGAACATTTCATTTTAAAATTCCAGCCGTTGCAAGTATAGTTGTTTGAGGATGGGGGTGACATTATTGTGTTTCTTTGTACATTTCAGAAAGCAAGTAGCTACTGGTGAACTGACAGTTTGGAAGACAATAGAAAAGAGAGTTATAATAGACAAGGTGAGTGAAGGTGGAATCATGGATGAGGATTTCAGCAGAAGTGAAGTTGAGTCACTATTGTGTACACATCACTAGCCCCAGTCACCTTTGGTGTATGTTTAAGAATTCTGGAGCTCATTCTGATCTCATTTAGCTAGATCCAAGTCCCACTGAAATCAGCAAAAAGACTCCCCTTGGTTTAATTGGAAATTCACATTGGTGTAAATCAGAAGTTACTCCATTTAAATCAGTGGAGTGTAAAAGGGTGTGAGATTAGAATCAGGCTTTCCATTTCCTCCCCTTTACTAAGTAAGTTTCATTTTGTATTTTTTGCTTCCTCTGTTTTATTTCTGCAAGTTTTAATGGGTGTCAAACTGTCCAAATGAAGTGGCTTCTGCATTTTTCAACTGTACATTTCCTCTTGGCAGACAAGTCTTTATGTAACCTCGAGGTTTGCTTTTTTTGTCCTGCCTTCTTTTCAGTTCCATCAGAGTCATATTTCTTGTGCTAAAAATACTTTCTTTGTTGGTGGTTTGTCAGGGAGGAGTTACAGGGAAATTATCAAGTGTTAATCCAGGGCAAAAATGAAGGTGGTGTAAAAAGTAATTTTTCAAAACCTGACACTGACAGAAACCTTTCATGATTTGTTTGACTCAATATAAAAAAGCGTTTATTGTTTGGAGTCAAACATTTCCCTAGTGTGTTGCAACCAAAACATTGCAACAAGAGGTTAGAAAATTAAACTGACTTGCACCAAAAGCATAACTGACTAATATATCTTCATTATACCATCTGAGTGAATTGTAGGAAGGAAACACTCTGTGTAATTGGTGCATGTACATTTAAGGATCTAAGCTGATGGGTATTTTGGCAGATATCAATAAACTCATCTTCTTCCCCTCCCTTATCCTGCCCCAAGAATTTCCCTGACAGGATCCTTAAAAATATTTTAATAAAATGTTAGGGAAGATTTAAAAAAGCTTAGAAGTGTGTAGGGGCTTATTTGGGCTCCAAGCTTTTTAGAGCATCATTCTAAACTATAGCACCTCTGGCCTATTCTCTAGCAAACCTCTGTCCATAACCAGAGTTTTCTAGATTTGCTGTTAAAATCAAAAGCTCACACAATCATCATTAATAGAGACTGGTGAGGAATTAAGTGGGCAAGCAAACCTGAGTCAGTAGTTCTGTATATTGGGTCCCTTTTCTTCTGTTGCTTTTGTTTTTCCTTTGTTCATATCCCTGGAAAAACAAGGCAGGCATATCTGTCCTGCCTACTCTGTACTGCCTTCTTCTGGTCTCAATAGGGGAGGTTTATCAAGAATCCAGAGAGATAGTTAAGAATAAATACCATATTAATTTTATTTTACTTACAGCAGCATGTTTTGAAGGTAGGGAAAGGATGTACTGTATTATGCTGAGATGAGGAAGTTATCTTCTCTCTCCAGTCCCAGTGTGCCACGGGCTTTAGATATGTTAAAGGGAAGTTCCCTGCCCCAACAAGCTTACAGTCTGAGAAGATACTGGTGGGAGAAGGAGAAAGAGACTTGCTTTCTTTTCCTCCTTGTCCTTGAGCACTTGGCCTTTCTAGGTATCCAGGTTCACCTTTGAGGCCACAGTTTTGCAACCTTTGCTAGAGTAGATTCTATCTTCACTGGGGTAGTCGGACATTGCTAAGGCAATCTTTATGACGAGGTCTTCATCTTCTTGGTGGCCTTGGTAGCGCAGCTCCTCTTGGATGCACTCTTTCACATGTTTATATTCCAGGGGCAAGAAAGGGATGAAATAATCTACCAGGTTCTTCTGGATCAGCTTGCTATTCCAAAAACCACCTGGGGGGAGGGAGGGAGGAGAAGGGAAGAGAGAGGTATGTCTGTCCATCCATAGCTGGCAGAGGCGTAGTGAGCGCCCTCCGTACCTTCCAACCGGAGGGGGCCCCGCAAGGAAGGGGGGCCCTAAAAGTGGCAAAATAAATACCACATTCCAGTTTCTGCATTGTAAGGGGCCCCGCCCGGACATATGTTCGGAGGGGGCCACCGTTCGGAGGGGGCCACGTTCTTTGTTGCTACGGCCCTGATAGCTGGAATGACCACATGTCACCACAATGTTTTGTTCTTCTACAAAGCCTGCTATCTGGGGATCTGAAAGCACTCTACAAACACTATTTGACCTATGTGGGGAGGTTTACAATTGAGTTCTTTAAAATAATTATGTTTCAGGAATATATTGCTAAGTACCAGTACTTCATGGGTCATTCCACAGAGAACTGGGGCTGGACAATACACATGGGATCCCATGGACCTCACGAGCTCAGAAGTACTCACTGTTCCTGTTATTGAAAATCTCGGCAGATAGCATAGACTGCAGGTCCGTCAGGGGAATTTCTTCTCTTCCCTTCTGTCTCCTCCAATGATCGAGCGCCACCTCTGTTATTTTATCCCCTCCTGCGTTACTATTAGGAGATAAATGAACTGGATCATCAGAATGACCCTCAGCAAAGTATTATCTCAGGAACAACGCAAAGGGCCAGATTGTACCCCGTAGATCCATGCATGGAAGGAGCCCTCAGTGGGTGGGTATGATGACTTGGGGAATCTATGCACAACTTATGAATTCTGTTCAATATTATGGACTCTCAATATGTATCTTTCTATATGTATCCATCAGAAGAAGAAATGGAAAGAACAGTGAAGCAGTTACAAATGGGAAAGCTGTAAGAATAGACAATATAAAGCTGAGCTGCTAAAAGCCAGTCGGACAAGTGCTGTCAAAGCATTAGGAAAAATATATAAGAAGGTATCGGAGAAAGAGAAGGTACTGGAGGAGTGGCTAATGGCAACATTTCTACCAGTCCTGAAGGAAGGAGATCCTGTCACTCTGAATAATTGTAGAGGTATAAGTTCTTCTGACTGACACGAGGGTTGGACAGATTCAGTTACCACATATGGACAGTCTCTTCTCGGTGACCAAGGAGAGCGTGTACAGCGAGGCCCCCGAACCCAGGCAATCAAACTGTAGCCTGGTGAAAGCCTATTAGCACCTGCTTCTCCCTTTGCCCTTGCTGACTCTGTTGGGTCACAGTTACTCACTAACCATTGGATTTCCTTACTTCAGGAAGAGGAAGATGGCCTTGCCGTAGTAGACGCCATTGATAGCCTCGCGATCGCTGAGGTACGGCATGATGGAGTCAATCAGACCATGCGGCATCTGGTCCATTTCAGAGAAAATGAAAAGCGACCTCGGACAGACGCTGACATTCCCTCGAATCCAATTCTGCAGCTGCTCCTGTGGGGACAGGCAAGATGGTCGGTGAGCAGGGGGAGCTGGAAATCAAGATTGGAGCTGGATTATTTTTTCGTGGGGGATTCCACCGGTGCTCTAGCTTGGAGGGACTATTAATGTAATGCTAGTGATACATAAAGGTAATCAAATCTCACATGTTAGAGTCTCCCATTGACTTCAATGGGAGCAGGATCAGACTCTGAGTATGTCCATGTGTGTCGGCGAGGTATTTGTCTGGATATTGACTTCCATGAGACATTAGGTTTAACTGTTGCCGGAAGGTCTAATCCTGAATTCATTAAAGTCAATGGGAGCTTTGGTTCAATAGGGCCGGGGTGGGGTGGGGCAGAAATATTGAAAAAGATGAACCAATAATCTGATGTGATGTGGTAAATTCTGTCTCTGTGCATGAGGCCTATAGATTCCTTGCGCTATAGTTCGCTGAAAGAATATAATCAGATAGAATAGGTTTCAAATTTGACCTACTTCCTAAATGTTATAATCTAGTGACGAATGTTTAAATCCTCTTAAAAAGTCCAGTGTTTATGTAGGACCTACAGTAATAAATTTGGGGCAAACTGTGTGGCTAAAGCAAGAACTGGCTTGGACCTCAGTTCAAACATTGAACCAACCCAAGTGTTTGGAGAGGTTCAACAAGTTTGGCGAACTTTGTATAATTTTTCACTCCCCTCTGCACGGTCTGGTTATGCCCACGGTGGGAGCAGAGATGTTGAAATTCCCTGGGCAGTGTTATTCACATACAGCCCCATATGTGATCTGCATGCAGGATTATTGACCTATCCACCTCATTAGGAGAGTAGAGTCACAAAGGAAGTACCTTATACTGCTTTATATGTTCAGCATGTGGGAAATGCAAGACTGCGTCATACTGATGGACGAATCTCCTCCTTGCTTCGTGACGCTGGTACAGGTTCTGTGCAATGATCTTGCTGACAAAGGACTTGCCAGTGCCAGTCCAGCCATGGAAGGACATCACCAGGGGCTTCCTGGGCTGTTTGTCTCTGGAGTACGCGTTCAGTGCTTTCAGAACCACCTGGGTGGCGAGGTGCTGCCCAAAGACTTTCTGTTCCAAAGCCATCTGCAGGGCTGGAGGCATGATGGGAGGTCAGTGTCAGGAAGTACTTCATTGACCCTCCCGCCCCATGCTACTGCTGAGCCTCAGACATGGGGAGAACATTCCCAGTTAGCATTATCATGGGGCCATTTCCCTGTGTAATGGGAGCTGTAGGCACTGAGCTGCTCCCTGTATCTGGCCCTCAGCGGCTGTTAATGGGAGCCAAGCGCTTGCACGGGATACCTGGAGACTCCCAATATGTCTATCCCTCATAAACGGCCCTGGGATGTGATCCTGTGGTTCTGGGGGGATGTGTTTGTTGAAATTCCTGGATCCTCTTTAACCACCTTGGTGGCATGTAAGGTACCTAATAGGTGAGGTAAGACGTCTCCCTTGCTCCCCCCCCCACCCGTTCTCAAAGAAGAGCTGACATTTCAGTGGCAAAAAGCACTTCAAGGAACACTGCCTATAGGCGGAGGAAATCTGTGTACCTTGAAGTAAATGGAGCTATGCTAGTTTTCACCAGCAAAGGGTCTGGCTCAGAATCTGCAGCATAGTCCTGCAGGGAAAGGGTTAATTAAAGGCCTGGTGTTACTGGTGCTGAAAACACAAGAAAGGGGATTTCCCAGGCTGCCAGGCTCATGGTTTATGGAAAGTTTCCAACAGGCCATTTATTGATCCTCTCGGTTTCCACTTCTCGGCACTAATGCCCCGAAGGCAGGGCGAGAACTGCTGCCCAACTTCCTCTTTGGGGAGGCTGCTTGCTTCACAGACATGAGAGGCGGCAGGGCTCAGAGGCAGGGCGGGCTAGTAGAGAAAGCCCGGGACTCTGAACCTAGCAGTCCTGAGTTGTTATCCGACCCCTAGCCCTGACTCATGCGTCCAACATTCTCACCAGTGATGCTGGGTTCTGCACAGGGGGGGCCAGGGCCCCACCGCTTTTTACAAGTGACAGGGGCGAGGGAGTGGAGAGGAGCAAGCAGGGGGCGGGGTCTTGGGGGGAGAGGCAGTGCGAGACTGGGGCCTTGGGGGAAGGGACAGGGCATCAGGGGAAAGGGGCAGCACGGGGGACAGGCACAGTTCAGGCACCGCTGTGTCCCCCTCCCCCCCCCCCCCCGCACACACACACACACTTTTAGGAAGTTTCTGCCACTCCTGGTTGTGCGGTGTTTGAGTGCTCAACTGGAAGCAGGGGCATTGGGAGGATTAATTAGCTCACGGCCTTAAATTCACTCCTGGATTATGCCATCAGAAAGCAGGGGATTCCTGGCAAGGGAAAAGTCCATCAAGGAAAAGCTGTTGTGACATGAGGCATCTGCAACCTCTTCTCTGCCAGCGAAGACCCGTGGAATGGGAAGAGGGGCATGGCCAGGGTGGCTGGAGCATGCAGTAAGGTCCATTCCCTGGCCAGTCTCTGCCAGGTTGAGCCCTGCCCTGGTGGAAAGGAAAGCTGACCTCTCCCATCAGAACCGCTGCCTGAAAAGGCAGCTTGCACTTCCCCAGTTAGAATCCCTTCCCCCAGAATGCAATAGCATTCCCGAGGTCAGCAGGGCCCTTGGATTCCTCCGCCCGAGTCATCGCTTGCTGCTGCGATTACCTGGGATGTCCAGGGTGTCCTTCAGATTGCAGCACTCCAGGAAGCGGCACTTGAGCCAGGAGGCAGGGGAGAAGAGCTGCCACATGACCGCGGCCCCGCAGAAAGCAAGTGAGGTGGTGATGGGCTCCAGAGCTGACACCAAAGTGGGCACCAGAGCGAAGAATCCAGCCATGTTCAGAAGCTTCATGGCAGGAGCTGAATGCCAGCCTGGCTCGGTGAAAGCAAAAGGGAAAGCATCAGAACATGACTTCCTGATGTGTTTCTGCAATCTCAGGATGTTCTGAGAGCTGGAGGCTAGTTCCCATTAGCCTGGATAAGCCACTGATGCAATAACAAGAGTTGAGTCATCATCACATTATTATATTTGGTGTTAGCCTAAGGGCAAAGTCCCATCCTGAGCCGGGTTATGTCCCTGTTGGGGGGGCGGGAGGGGGCGCAAGCCTCAAGCCTCAAGACCCTGCACGTTTGGGGCTTGATCCCATGAGGTGTTGAGCTCCTTGAATCCCACTGACTTCTGCAGGAGTCGCGGGCACGCAGCACCTTGCAGGACTGAACCTTTCGCCAGCAGATACCAGGGTGGAGAGCATCTTGTTCCTTTTTAAAGTAAAGCCCTCTACAGAGCAGGTTCCATTGACAGCGCTGCCCTAGCAAGGTGTCTCAGGATCGTTCTGGGCAGCTCCAGTCTGCATGCCCTGCACGGCTTGGTCGATTGGAGAGGCTAGGCAAAGTCCCAGATGAGGAACAGGATGTGTGTAGGCTCGAAAACGAATTCATCCTCTGGACAAACATTTGAAATAATTTTCTCTGCAATGACCAGTAAAGGTGTTCTGAAAATGATTTTTCCCCCGTGGAAAATTTTCAGGTTTAGTTAAAAAAAAATCAAATACTGATTTTTTTTCCAACAATCTCCCTGCCCCAATATTATTGACAGAAGTGGTTTCTTTTGGTTTTGACTAAATCTTATTTTTCAATGAAAAAAGCTTTTCATTGGAAAAATTCCAACCAGCTTTATTTATCCGTCAAGACTTGTGTTAAAGATTCGGTGTCTCCCTTTCACCAGCTGATGGCTGGGGATGTTCGCCTGCAATGGGGTGTCCATCCCACACAGGACTCGAAGGGGTTAAGCTGGTCATGCAGGCCTAGGAACTCCACAGGCTGCACCTGGAGGAAGAGCCAGGGAGCAGGGACTTGACTGCAAGCAGGTTCAGCTGTGCAGGAATAGGTGGGGCTTATACAGACCGGGGCTGCTGCTGGGAAAGGGGCAGTCAGTCCCTGGGAAGAGGGAGGAGTGTTTGGAGTTGGTATATCACAGTAGGGGGGAACCAGGAAAGGTAGGAAACAGTCCAGAGAAAGACCAGTGAGGGCTGGGAGAGTAGAGCCCAGAACTGCCAGGTGGAGGTCCCTGGATTGGAACCTGGAGTAGACAGCAGGCCTGGATTTCCCTACCCACCATGGGGGAAGTGGCACTGATGGGGCAGTGAACTGGAAGACTGGCTGGGTCACTATGGGGAGTGACAGAGACTTTGGGGGACTGTACTATGTAAGGGGGCCGGGAACGCTGAGTAACTTGGCCAGAGGGCTGAGTCATGAAGAGGATGCTATGGTACTTGGCGTGAGAGAGGAGCTGCAGACGGTGTGACGGCGTGCGACCATGGAAAGGGGTGTGACCTTGAGAGCTAATCCCCAGAATGACCAGGAGGAGGTGCCAGAGAAGCAGTGAGTGGTGCACCCCGTGACATAGCCTTTTTACTGCCCTGTAGGGGCTGACGGTCAGGGAGGAGATCAGTAGAAAAGGAGAGGGGAAGAGAGATAAGAGCAGGAGGAAGAGAGAGGCAACAGACCAAGGGGAGAAATAGAAATGTTGAGGGGATAAAAAGGAGGAGGGGGCTAGAAAGGGGAAGAGATATAAAATGGAGACCTGAGCCAACAAGGGGAAGATGGGTACAGCCATTCCTTTGATTTCCTGTACTGATGTGACGGGTGCTAGGTGCTCCGAGGAGCAAGGCAACAAGAGGCAGACAGAAAAACCTGTGGGGGGCAGGCTGGCCTAGTGGAGACCTGGATTGGGCCCCCAAGATCCAGCTTGTGTTCCTGGCTCTGCCACTGCTCTACTGTGTGATCTTGGGCAAGTCACTTCCCCTGTCTCAGGGGATAATGATAATGACCTCCTAGGTAAAGTGCTTGGAGACCTTGGATGAAAATCACTCTATAAGAGCTGGGTATCATCATCGCTGAAAAGGACACTGCCAGGAACTTGGAGAGGAGTGTTCACTGCAACATGGGTGGATAAGTAGGCATGGTGCATGTGTCCTGGAGAAACAATTAACAGGCAGGAGTTTGTGAGGGTAATGGCACCAAAAAATAACCAGAGAACTAAGGATGGATATGAAAAAAAAATAGCAAGCCCCAGTTTTAAGCTTTTTTTTTCAATAACCAGATCCATAACCCACTGGAGTCAACAGGAATCTTTCAAGCTTGTGCTTGTGATTTTCTCCAAGAAAGCTCATCGATCAGCTGGAAGTTTGTATTGACTAGCCCCAATGTTCATAGTCCCTGAATGCTTTGTACATTGACTAAGTAGGGTATTCCAGTGCCCTAATTGCTTTGTAACCTAGCCCAAACTATATGTTATCTGTGCTCCTGCTGACCGGTACAAGCCAGGGTCCATGCGGTGGATCTGTTAATGCTTGAATTGTCAAATATTTATCAGACTCCACTTCTTTCAGCTGGAACTCCATTGGCCAATGAGCACCTTTTAGCACCTGGGGTGGTGGGTTTGGATTAATACTGTCCTTCAGCACCCTGGACAGCTCCCCTTCTTTTGCACATCTCCAGGTTTCCAATTAACACATTTGAAAGGGGAGTTCAGAATCTTGGCCCAGGGAGGAGAACCTCCCGCCACAGCAATGTGAGACCCAAAGGCATATGATTCAGACTGCGGCAAGCTTCTCCTCTGTACTTGTGTTCTGTCCCACGGAAGAGTGAGCATTTAACATACATATTTGGTGAGACCTCATCTCCTTCATGCTCGACCTCCTAAGAAATATATCTTTCACAAACCTAATATATCTTTCTCCCAGTCACCGGACTCTAGGCTCTATTGGTGAAACAAGGTAAGAGTTGCTTTATATACAATGGAATATGGCCTAATTCGGTCTAATTATCCATTACCATGCACACTTGTATAGTCACAAAAGTGGTGCATGTGCTACCATTCTCCTTTAATAGCATGATACACTCACTTGGCGCTGGTGTAAATGAATAAACAAGGTGCAGAGCAATGGAGAATCAGAGCCCTGGCCTCTAAACTGTGCCCCCTGCCTCCTCAAGGGAGTACAATATGATTAAGCTGAAAATCTCTTTATCAATGATATGAGCATATAGTAATCAGTGTTTAACTGATATGTTTCCATATGTGCTCCTCAGTCCCACTGATTTACAAGCGGGGTTAGAGGTGAAAATGGACTGCAGTTAGGGAGGCTAGACTGGGTCAGTGTAGTTATTAAAGTTATATGGTGTGACAGCATCGGGCCAGATGGCTACAGGAGAGTGATGGAAGGCAGATTAATTAGACCCAGGTTAAGCAGGTGCCTTTTCCCTGGGTAAGGTAACGGGCAGTTCCAGAACAATCAGGAACTTGCTGGAACAAATTAAGGCAGACAAGCTAATTAGGACACCTGGACCCAATTAAGAAACTGCTAGAATGAATTAAGGCAGACTAATCAGGGCACCTGGTTTAAAAAGGACCTCACCACAGGACCTCACAGACCTCAGGAGGAAGGTCCTGTGGTGAGGATAAAGAAGGTGTTGGGAGGAGGCCATGGGGAAGTAGCCCAGGGTGTTGTAGCTGTCACGAAGCTGTTACAGGAGACATCATAGATAGCTGCAATCCACAGAGCCCTGGGCTGGAACCCAGAGTAGAGGGCAGGCCCGGATTCCCCCCATCCCCTCACCTCCCTTTTTGATATAAGAGGAGTTGATCTGGACTGTGGGTCCCACCAGAGGGGAAGGTCTCTACCCATTAGGTGGGCCAGCAGAGACTGTGGGGATTGTTCTCTTCCTTTTCCCAATGCTGGCCAGTGATGAGGTTAGCCAAGTGAATGGCAGGTTTGTGCCACTAACAAAACGAGCCAAACTGAGGACTGCCATGAACCTCTGAGGCGAGCAAATCTGCCAGAAAGCACAGAACCCACCAAGGCAGAGGAGGAACTTTATCACAATGGAGAGAGAGTAATAGAGGTACTTTATTATGTACTTTATTACAGTAATGGCCAGAGGCCCCACTCAAGACTGGGGTTCCATTGGTCTAAATGCTGTACAAATACACAGTAAGAGATGATCTTTGCCCCAAAGAGCTTACAATCAAAAGTTTGTTACTTTGCCTTTATTAATCCACACATGACTCTGGGAAAGGCAGCCTGGCCTAGTCGGTAGAGCCTTGGATTGGTACCACGAGACCTGGGTTCTGTTCCTGGCTCTGCCACTGGCTTTCTGGATGACCTCAGACAGGTCACTTTGCCTTTGTGTGCCCTCCATTTCCACATCTATAAAATGGAAATAATGATACTGATCTTTGTAAAGTGCTTTGAGATGAAAAGTGCAAATTATTATTATTTATTATATTGCAGATCAGCTACAAGCTTCTACATCAGTTGTGTGTGTGGGGGGGGAATAAGATATAAAAAAGAGATTCAAGATTCCACTTTCAGAGTGTGTCCCATCCATAGAGCTTTAAAAAACACTTATCAGCTTATCCTCACGGTGCACCTCTGAGGTAGACAAGTGTTGTTATTTCTATTTTAAAGATGGGGAAACTGAAGTACAGGAGTACTGTTTCCAACTTCCCAGCTTTAATTTGTGCACCACGTGATCCTCAGCTTGGTAACAAAGTTAAGATCCAAAAGGGCATAGTTAATATCATTGTCAGGAGAAGAACTCGAAAAGGAACTTTCCCACCCGTTAGCAGGCAAAGCTCAATGAGAGAAAATCCATCTGATAATTTTTCACACCCTAGGCCTCATTCTCCGCTGCCCTGCCCCTCGAAGTGTCAATTATACCTGTGCAAAGTGAGTGTGAAGTGGCTGTGAAATGCTATCAATTCAGGATGGTTGCATTTCAGACCCACTTTGCACAGGTATGTCAATGAGTGCACATGTTGCAAGGCAGGAGAGAGGATCGGGCTGTAGCTCATCTCTGTGTGATGGGTTAGATCACAGAAACCCCCTTGGGTTTGTCAACTGATGTGCCAAGACTACTTCTGCCCCTGCTTTCCCTGGGACTCCAGCACCCTGTCTTGTTGAGCCAGATACGCCAGTCTACTCCAACACAGACCCAGGGTCTGAATCACGTGCCCCAAAGCTGCAGACTTAACTGAAAGCAACTTACAGAAGTGTTCCTGTCTTTAACACTCAGATGCCCAACTCCCAATGGGGTCCAAACCCCAAATAAATCCATTTTATCCTGTATAAAGCTTATACAGGGTAAACTCATAAATTGTTCGCCCTCTATAACACTGATAGAGAGATATGCACAGCAGTTTGCCCCCCCCCCCAACCCCCCAGGTATTAATACATACTCTGGGTTAATTAATATGTAAGAAGTGATTTTATTAAATACAGAAAGTAGGATTTAAATGGTTCCAAGTAGTAACAGAACAAAGTGAATTACCAAGTAAAATAAAATAAAACATGCAAGTCTAAGCCTAGTACAGTAATAAAACTGAATACAGATAAAATCTCACCCTCAGAGATGTTTCAGTAAGTTTCTTTCACAGACTGGATGCCGTCCTAGTCTGGGCACAATCCTTTCCCCGGTAAAGCCCTTGTTCTAGCTCAGGTAGTAGCTAGGGGATTTCTCATGACTGCAGCCCCCTTTATTCTGTTCTACCCACTTATATATCTTTGGCACAAGGCAGGAGTCTTTTGTCTCTCTGGGTCCCCCCCCCCCCCCCACTTCTAAATGGAAAAGCACCAGGTTAAAGATGGATTCCAGTTCAGGTGACATGATCACATGTCACTATAAGACTTCATTGCCCACTTGCCAGCACATACGTATACAAGAAGACTTACAAGTAAAACAGAGCCATCTACAGTCAATTGTCCTGGTTAATGGGAGTCATCAAGATTCCAAACCACCATTAATGGCCCACACTTCGCATAATTACAGTAGGCCCTCAGAATTATATTTCATATTTCTAGTTTCAGATACAAGAATGATACATTCATACAAGTAGGATGACCTCACTCAGTAGATTATAAGCTTTGTAATGATACCTTACAAAGGACCTTTTGCATGAAGCATATTCCAGTTACATTATATTCACACTCATTAGCATAGTTTCATAACATCATATAGAGTGCAACATCACACTCAGGGCTCGTCTACGCACGGAATTAAAGTGGAGGCAGTGATACCGGCATACAGGTGTTTATACTAGTTGTGACAGGCTGACAATTCCCTGTAGTATCCTGAACAAACCTTATAGAATTAAGAAACTTTATTGAATTAAATTAAACCTTATTGAATTAGGGTTAATATCTTTGGGGTACATTGTATTAAAAATGCAATTGAGTGTGCAATTGAGTGCAATTATTGTAGCATTGTATGTACCTTCTCTAGATGCTAATGTACTTCCTCTGTTATCAACCCTTTGTAGCAACCCCCCTGGAGAGAGATGCATATACTGGTTCCAATTGGATTCTCCAGGGGCCAACAGGCAAAGAAAAAGCTTTTGGATAAAGAGCCTGGTTTTAAACAGGCTGATGGCCTTCTTCCTGCTCCAGCAAACGGACAGGACCCCTGGTCCACAGAGGGCCCTAATCCTTAGGGGAGGGTTTGAAGGACTGGGCCTACTGAGGCCTCATAAGCCTGGGTGCTTGTTCTGAGTTGAAGCTGTGATGAGCTGGTAACCACAAGGAATCCCCCTTGTGTGGGAGTTTAAAGGACTGTTCCTGTCAGAATCCATGTTAGGTTGGGGTGATCTGGGCATGCGTGTAGGTTCTTTCATTGTTTTTATCTGTTTTCTCTGTGGTGCTTTTCACCTTAAGAATAAAGCAGGCTTGCATAGAAAGTGCTGGCTGGTAAGTTATATCTGTAGCAAAGGTTACAGTCAACCTGTTAAACAGCTCTGAAGATGAAGCAAGCAGGTGTCTTTGTGCTGGGAAATACACAGTGAAGGCAGGGAACTGTTCAGCCTGGAAATACGCCAGTCAGAAGGGAGAGACGGGCGTGTGCCTCAACCCAACAGCAGCAACAGCTGGGAGCCTAGAGTGGGTGCCCTTGCTGGTCCACTGAGGGGAAATGCAGGTGTGGTTACCCGGAACTGTGACACCGGTGTAGATATTCCTGTATGGGATTTGGAATAGTGATACTGGTATAAGGCACCTGCTTACCGGTATAACTGTGCCCACACTAGGGGTTGTACCAGTGTCATGATATTGGTTTAAAAAAAATCACATCCTTATCCAAAATAGTTCCAGCTGTACAAAAACTGTGTGTAGGCCTAAGAGCGTTCTAAACCACGCTGAGCCCTGTTCCTCCAACTCAAACCTCGGCTTCTTTGCATTTATTTGTATGAACACCAGATGGCGCAACAACCAAGGTCTTAGAGCTAGCAGGGGTCGGCAACCTTTCAGAAGTGCTGTGCCGAGACTTCATTTATTCACTCTGATTTAAGGTTCCGCGTGCCAGTCATACATTTTAACGTTTTTAGAAGGTCTCTTTCTATAAGTCTATAATATAGAACTAAACCATTGTTGTATGTAAAGTAAATAAGGTTTTTAAAATGTTTAAGAAGCTTCATTTAAAACTAAATTAAAATGCAGAGCCCCCCGGACCGGTGGCCAGGACCCGGTCAGCGTGAGTGCCACTGAAAATCAGCTCACGTGCCGAAGGCGGCACGCGTGCCATAGGTTGCCTACCCCTGAGCTAGACCAGGAGCACCCCCTGCAAAATGAATGCCAAAATGAATGCAAACGATGGAAGGAAAAGAGAGGGGAGTAAACATAAACAGAGCTACCGGTTTGTGTTAGAAACATGATTCAGAGGGATTCCAAGCTGCCCAGCCGTCAGAGCTGCCAAGCCAGACCCACACGGACAGTGTATCTGGAACCCAAGAACTGTTATAAAGCAACAGAATGCAGCCACTGTCATCTTTCACATGGAGATGCCGAGCTTGATTCAAGCTCTAAGATAATTTTATGCCAGGCCCTGTAGACTCTATGGACTGAACCTTTGTATTAAAGAAGAAAGTAGGCCCCATTACAGAGCTCACAGGCTTCAGGTGAGGTTTACCCACTCCTGTGGTAGAGATTGAGCTCGATCCCAGGGGCTCTGGAGTGGACTGTTTGTCTTGCATGGCCCTGGAGTAGAAAGTTGTGTGTACTGCTCTCTCTTGTCAAGTGAGTAGGTCTCAAAGTTTGGGATCCACATTTCTCATCATCCCACCAGACCTGGGTGGTGTGAACCCACTTCTTGTTTTTGACATGCAGGAGGGCGGGAGGAGGACTCATTTCTCTGAGTCTGTGTCTGTCTTTGAGGTCCCTCAGGGCTGAAATACCTATTGAAATACAGTCCTAAATATTATAGACAGCACATTGGAGAAGCGTCAGCTGGGCTTTGCAGAGGAGAGGGCAAAGGGAGAAAAGTCTATAGACTCTCCTTTCCCATATGGGGGTGGGGGGGAATAATATATTTCCTATACTGAGATGGGCTGTGTGCTGCTTAACATGTGCCAGAGGGGTGTACAAGTGATTCACCGTTGGAACACTTCATTCTGAAAAATAACTCGCTGTCAAACAGGGAGGTTCCATCTAATGGGTCCCGTGGGGGTCTGTCCTGAGTCTGGTCCTACTTTTCATTAATGACTTGAATAATCGAGTGGAGAGAGCGCTTATCAAGTCTGTGGATGATAGCAAGCTGGGAGGACTTGCAAGCAGACAGGATTAGAATTAAAAATGATCTTGATAAACTGGAGAATTGGTCTGCAATCAATAAGATGACATTCAATAAAGACAAATTAAGGAAATCATCTGCAAACACTTGGAAGGTGGTAAGGTGATAGGGAACAGCCAGCATGGATTTGTGAAGAACAAATCATGTCAAACAAATCTGATAGCTTTCTTTGATAGGATAATGAGCCTTGTGGATAAGGGTGAAGCTGTGGATGTGGTATACCTAGACTTTAGTAAGGCATTTGATACGGTCTCGCATGATATTCTTATCGATAAACTAGGCAAATACAATTTAGATGGGGCTACTATAAGGTGGGTGCATAACTGGCTGGATAACCGTACTCAGAGAGTTGTTATTAATGGTTCCCAATCCTGCTGGAAAGACATAACAAGTGGGGTTCCGCAGGGGTCTGTTTGGGGACTGGCTCTGTTCAATATCTTCATCAACGACTTCGATATTGGCACAGAAAGTACGCTTATTAAGTTTGCGGATGATACCAAACTGGGAGGGATTGCAACTGCTTTGGAGGACAGGGTCATAATTCAAAATGATCTGGACAAATTGGAGAAATGGTCTGAGGTAAACAGGATGAAGTTTAACAAAGACAAATGCAAAGTGCTCCACTTAGGAAGAAAAAATCAGTTTCACACATACAGAATGGGAAGAGACTGTCTAGGAAGGAGTACGGCAGAAAGGGATCTAGGGGTTATAGTGGACCACAAGTTAAATATGAGTCAACAGTGTGATGCTGTTGCAAAAAAAGCACACATGATTCTGGGACGTATTAACAGGTGTGTTGTGAGCAAGACACGAGAAGTCATTCTTCCGCTCTACTCTGCTCTGGTTAGGCCTCAGCTGGAGTATTGTGTCCAGTTCTGGGCACCACATTTTAAAAAAGATGTGGAGAAATTGGAAAGGGTCCAGAGAAGAGCAACAAGAATGATTAAAGGTCTTGAGAACATGACCTATGAAGGAAGGCTGAAAGAATTGGGTTTGTTTAGTTTGGAAAAGAGAAGACTGAGAGGGGACATGATAGCAGTTCTCAGGTATTTAAAAGGGTGTCATCATGAGGAGGGAGAAAACTTGTTCACCTTAGCCTCTAAGGATAGACCAAGAAGCAATGGGTTTAAACTGCAGCAAGGGAGGTCTAGGTTGGACATTAGGAAAAAGTTCCTAACAGTCAGGGTGGTTAAACACTGGAATAAATTGCCTAGGGAGGTTGTGGAATCTCCATCTCTGGAGATATTTAAGAGTAGGTTAGATAAATGTCTATCAGGGATGGTCTAGACAGTATTTGGTCCTGCCATGCGGGCAGGGGACTGGACTCGATGACCTCTCGAGGTCCCTTCCAGTCCTAGAATCTATGAATCTATGAATCTATGAAATGCAAAGTACTATACTTAGGAAGGAAAAATCCAATGCACAAATATAAAATGGGGAACAACTGGCTAGGAAGCAGTACTGCAGAAACCGATCTGGGGGTTATAGTGGATCACAAATTGAATCTGAATCAACAGTGTGGCGCTGTTGCAAAAAAGGTGAATGCCATTCTGGGATGTGTTAACAGGAGAAGATACAGGAGATAGTAGTTCTGCTCCACTCAGCACTGGTGAGGAGTACTCTGGAGTACTGTGTCCAGTTTTGGCCATCACACTTGAGTAAAGAAGTGAACAAATTGGACAGAGTCCAGCGGAGAGTAACAACAATGATAAGAGGTTTGGAAAACATGACCTATGAGGAAAGGTTGAAGGAAGTGGGCATGTTTAGTCTAGAGCTGGAGGGGGACATGACCTCCATCTTCAAATACGTAAAAGGTTGTTATCAAGAGGAAGGTGATCAGCTGCTATCCACCGGACAAGAAGTAATCAGCTGAGTTTGCAGCAAGGGAGATTTAGGTTAGATATTAGGGAAAACTTCCTAACTCTAAGGATTGTTGAGTACTGGAAGGGAGGCTGTGAAATCCCTGTTATTGGAAGTTTTTAAGAACAGGTTAAACACCTGTCAGGACTGAACTAGGTGTACTCAGTCCTACCTCAGCATGGGGGGAAGGAGTGGATGGCCTCTTGAGGTGCCTTCCAGCCCCTCAGTGGATCTATGCTGTTATCCCCTTAGCTCTTACCTGCTAAATAGGATCAAGATGGGTCAGTACTTGTCTGAGACACTGCCTAAGAACCACCAAGGCATTGCAGCACAGATGATGGTGGCACCCTTTTCTTCTAATCTGCATGGAGCCAGTGCCCCAGGACGGTGTTGGAGGGACTGTCTTTTGACTGTTAAACTGTCCACTGGTTCTCATTAAAGAACTCCTGGTTTTTTTGCAAAAGTAAAGGTGTTCATGGGCGTGGGTGTCTTACGTCTGCTATCCTGGCCAAATTCAGAGCTTGGTAATTGCACTCTGCCTTCCTAAGCTCCCCGTGCAGTTTCAGCCGGAAGCAGGATTCTTTTCCCAGCTGAATGCATTGAGGTGTTTCGGGCTATTAATCAGCTGATGTGTTTCATCCCAGAAGTGGCTGCATTTCAGTTGGTGGACAAAGTGATGTCTCTGGACAGTGACAGTGGAAGCTGAACGCTAGTTGAAGAGTTTTTTGGGATTCTTTGAGGTGAGAGGCACTAGACAAATCCACGCTATTTGTATCACCACTGGTACAATGTATTAGCAGCATCATGAAACTGGCCACCAGTTAGAACAGAAGTAGCCCCTTCCCTTTTCCTTAAAACGTGCCCCTGACTTCAGGGGAGTGTAGAGCTTCCCCTTTCTACAGTTACCCCTCACACATCCATGCGTGCAGACTCCTTCACACACACCCGCCCTCTTTGCCTGCTGGCTGGTGAGTAGGCTGAGGCCTGTTTGTTTTGAGAGCATCTTCCCAGAGGAGGTCAGGTTCGAGCCCCCTTTAAACTCACAGAGGAGGCAGCTGCAGGGAGAGACTGCACTTCTGACGCACATCAGGAGGAGCTGGATGGCTGCTTTATCCAAACACTGAGCCAGGCTGCACTTTGCAGATGCATCAGGAACTGTGGGGCGGGCTGTGACTCACTGGGACAGATCTGGCCATTCTCGGACGCGTGGGTAGTAGTAATACTTATCACTTAACACTGCGCAAACATTGCTTAATCCTCAAAACACCCCAGTGAGGTAAGGGTGGGGATCATTATCCCTATGCTACACCGGGAGAAACCGAGGCACAGAGAGGGGAAGTGATTTGCCTAAGATCCTTATTTCTGTCTCCAAGTTCTAGCAGGGAGAAGAGAGACTATGCAACAAGGACCAAATCCTGCAGTCTTTACTCAGGCAAAAACTCCAGCCAAGTTTGGCCTGGGTGAGGACTGTAGGACTGGGTCATAGATGAGAACTGCAAAGTCCCCACACCACTCTGCGGGGTGTGGTGCCGCTTTGTGTGTCAGGTGGGGTGTGGGGGCAGGAGAGAGGGAGTCCATGAGCCTGTGATGCATGGGAAGGATGGGGACACGGTCCTGCTGGGAAAAATGTAGAGGTGTGAGGAAGAACCTGCCAGGAGCAAGTGATTTCTTTGATCACATCTTAATCCTCCGTTGGGGGACGAGTGTGACTTTTGAATGGATTTTGGAGTCACTGGTGATTTCTCATACAGCTGGAAAAGTTTTAGATCCTGGATGTTTTTATGGATAGATGCTGTCCCTGGACAATGTAACCAGGCGAGGGGAACGGCCTACCGTACAAGAATATGAAAGGGGATCTGATTTTAGGGCCCGTCCCTGCTGTCCTGAGTCAGGTTGGTAGGATCAGATCTCTTCTCTAGTTGTCGTTACATTCTGGACCGGACTCTTATTTACACTACAGCTGCTTGATGTTGCTCTGCTGTTGCAAAGGGGCCTTGTATGAGTAAACGACATTTGCACTTGCTCGAAGAGCCCTGTACTCTGCTAGCACGATGGAAAGACTCCTTAGTGCACCTGAGAATCAGCCCTTCTGTTTAGTGGCTGTGGGCGCCCCTTGAGCTCACGGATAGGCAGAATGGGCAGGTCTATGACACACACACACACAATCATTTTTCTCCCCTTCCGTCCCCCGGTCATATTCCAGTATTTAACAAATAGAATAACGTGCCTTTCAGAGTCCAGGCAGAAGGGCTACGGGAGCAACTTTCACTCCATCTGGTTGGCTTCAAATTTGAATTAAACCGGCAGTAATTGGATGTTTGAGACAGGAGCAGGGAATGGCTCCATGTCCTGATTGTCCTGCCACACTATCTATCCTCCATTGTGACTGGAGCTGCCCATATCTCTGGCCACCCTGGGAGCAGGTGCTGCCACATTTAACCTCGTAGGCAGGACAGGCTCCTTTAGATTTTGCAGCCTGCCCTGCGTCGGTCCAGTCTGGGGTTTCTAAGAGGAATAAGGAGGAAGGAGCAGTGCTAGTGCAACGTCCGTGTGTGCCGCTCTGTGCCCAGGCCACGGCGGATATGAGTTTGTTACAGCCCCGCCTAGAGTCTGGCTCTTTAGCTCATGCGGTAGCAACTCATGTGTTTTGCTGTGGAGGTCAGAGTGGCTGTTGTACACACACCGACACGTCCTCTCTAGAGACCTGGGTTCAAATTCAAACAGGGAAAAACCCCTCAGTAAAGTGAGTTGGGCAGCTTCCAGTCTAGTCTCAGTGACCATTTATCTGCAGCATAAAACCACTGTATAATCTGGCACCACTGAACATGAGAGGCCAAGGACTGGGTGAGTCAGCACCCAGCTGTGGGAACCTAGAATTAGGACCGTTTCAGCTGCTGTAGGTCAAGGATGAGGAACATTGCAAGGGTTTCAGTGGCCGTCTCAGGGCTATCACAGCATCGGGGGTCTGTAGGTCCAGCTTTAATGTGTGGGCAAGAGTTCATCTGCCTGACTGTTTGGGAACAGAGCTCGGCTGCACTTCCCTCCCACACCATATTCACATTCAGCCATGGTGTTTGCTATTTGTTGTTCTCCTGTTTCAAAAGTTTCACCCATCCAATCAGGGAGCAGAGACAACACCATGTGACTTAGGTGACCGCTCACCACAAGTTGTGAAGAGTCGGAAAGGATGGCTCGCAATTGACCCGCAGGCTGAAAGCTGTTAGCTCAAACTACTCGGTGCCCCAGGAACCAGGCTAACTGCATCTCTGATCCCTCCTGATCTCTCCGGGGGCACCCTCTCCAGGCCTCTGACCATCAGGCTCGAGCCAGAATCACCCAGCGTTGAAGTCCTCTGTGTAACTACCAGAGCAAGTGTGATAGGTCCTGCAAGTCTGTTCCCTCTGGGGCAATGACAGTGCTGATCAGTGGCCAAACAGCTTCCTCCAAGCAAACATTTATTTAGAACAAAAGTATTTGAGAGAAAACAGACCTTAAAACCGACAAAACAGACTGTGTGCACAGCTAGCTCTTCCAAAGGGTTCCCATTCCCTGGCTTTGGGAGGGGCCTACTGCTTAGACTCCCTCCGCAAGTCCCCATACCCCTCTAGACTATTCCCTCCCTCCCTCTCTTTGTGTCGGCCTGTCTCTCTAGACAGCTTCTGACAGTGACTCCCTTCTCCCCCTGAGAAGGACTTTTAAACTCTGACGGATTCTTTTGATCGCCAGGCTCCTCTGAAGGAGGCTTGAGAGATGAGATGGGATCCTGGAAGCTAACCCTTTGCCCCACTCTCTTTCAAGGATGTGCTGGGGTCTATTGTATTGCTTTCCAGTTAGCTCTTCCCACAGCCCCCTGTTGCGTTAGATCAATACAATCATACAGGAAATCCTAGTCATCTGCCATGGTCCTACACTGACCTTACTGTAGGGGCCAGACTATTCACAAGAGTCAGACTCTTAATACACATCTGTATTAATGGGCTAATATGCAGCAGTCCCACAACTGCCCCACTCAGTGAAAGTGTCTGGATGAGGAATGATAAGGACTGGATCACAGATGAACAGCAAACAAGGGTGGGGAATTTGTGTTAAATAAATAATTGGGCATGCCGACCTGCAGCCCTTCCCTTCGGCAGGAGCTGTGTCCTGAGAGCCTTGTTCCCAGCGAGCTCAGCGGCCTGGCTCTACTATGGCTCCAGGGTAGCCTGAACTGGGCCCATCTTCATGGTCCACTTGCCTGTCAAAGCGCTGACCTGGAAGGGAGCTGGCAGTGGCACCCAATCCATGGCACTGTAGTCCCTACACTTTCGCAGCCTGAAAGCCCCAGGGCCAGAGTGACTCAGCAGGTCAGAAACTAGCGGGGACTGTGAGGCTCAGAGCCCCGGATTATCCTGCTATAACAAGAGGATCCCAGAACAGCCACGCTTTTGGAGGCAGGATATCCGGAATCTTTGCAAGCCCAGCTCTCTCACTCTCTAATGAGGCAAACCTTTTCTGCACGTTGTGATCTTTGCCACAAGCCAACAATCCCTGATTTTTCCAGTGAACCCAATGGAGATGTTCCCCTGGCTTTACTTTGAAAGTGAATTTGTATGCTGGTGAGCTGGGAGCCCTGCAAACTGAATCCTCTAATTATAGCCCCAGACAGGCAGCTCCAGTGCAAACGTCACGTGTACGCTGCTCGGCTAACTAGCTTCCCTCACCAATGAGCCTCAACTCTGACTTCTAAGGGAATGGGGGGAGCTCATTCTCTATGGCTTGTTCCGTCTTTGGCCTCCCTGCTGAGGCTGCCGACAAGTCATCCAGCTGCAACAGTGTTTTCTGTGACGTGGGCCACCTCCACAATAGGAAATGGACTGAGCTCTATTTATCCACAGATCACCGGTCACCCTACTCTGTCTAGGCCTGTGATCACCAGTCACCCTACTGTCTAGGCCTGTGATCACCAGCTCATTCCAGGCCACTGGACCACCACCAGCCACCGCCATCTGGGCTTGATTTTAGCCAGTGATCTAGAAGTGATAGGTCCCCACAGCCTGCTAGCAGTCCCCTGAGCAACCCAGTCCCTTCCACTGACTTTTTATTAACTGCTGCCTGGGGTTTGTCTGGGGGAATGTACGCGTCTTCTGTTGGACAAATGGAGCTCTCTTGAATGTGCGAGCCGCAGGGGAGTGAGTGCTCAGCAGAATACGTAACGGGTTATTGTGGCTCAATCTGAATTAATACCATTATTTGGATTGTGGTAGCACCTAGCAGTCACAGCCCTAGACCAGCGCTAGGCACCGTGCGGACGCAGAACAAAGAAACAGGCCCTGCCCTCAAGAGCGAACAAGCTACAAAGGGGGAGGCGAGTGGGGACAGATCCTCACCTGGTGGAAATGACCCGGCTCCAAACCCCTGGGCAGATTTACACCAGTGGAGGCTCTGGCTGCGGGTGATAACCATTAGCAATGCAGCCCTTCCCCTGCTGTCTTGAGAGGGAAACACGTGCCACTGCATCCAAGCAGCCCTGAGTCTGTTGCTCCAGCTGGGGTAGGATTACACAGCCGTGAGCAGACGTGAAAGATGAGAAAGCGAAAAGGCTCAGTGTGTTTGAAGCCATTTCCCTCTGATGGCACTTGCACAGGTGTTGGGATCGACTGTCTTCTCACTTCTTCCCAAAGCAGCCTGGAAAGGTAAGTCTTGTGCAGCCGAGGGCTAGGTGAGGGGTGGGGTGGGTGTGCTTGGGGTCACAGCTCTTCTCTTCTCTGTTTCCCCACTCCCTGTGTTGGGTGGAATCCTGTTAGTTGGAGCAGTCCGACCAGTTTTACCTGTTTTGACCTTTACATCTCCATACCCAGCGCCATCAAACAGTGAAAAGAAGAACAGGAGGACTTGTGGCACCTTAGAGACTAACAAATTTATTAGAGCATAAGCTTTCGTGGACTACAGCCCACTTCTTCGGATGCATATAGAATGGAACATATATTGAGGAGATATATATACACACATACAGAGAGCATAAACAGGTGGGAGTTGTCTTACCACCTCTGTAACAACCTCTGTGACACAAGTCCTCCTGTTCTTCTTTTTGCAGATACAGACTAACAAGGCTGCTACTCTGAAACCTATCAAACAGTGAGCTTCCCACCCGGAAATGAGTGCAGAAGGCAGGATTGCCATTTTGCAAGTGCAGAACAAACACCGCTAGGCATTTTAAGTCATGTGGAGTCTGTCATTTCCACCAGCTGCTATGTTCTTTACCTGCAGCTCCAGGAGGGGTGAATGGCTTTTTTAGCTGAAGGGGGAATCCAAGAAATCTCTTCAAATCCAGGAGCCCTGACTCTGACTGGCTTTAGGAAGAGCAGTGTTTGATCCGGAGCGGGATGCTCACTGATTGCTCAGACCTAATTCCACTATATCAACAATCTCCAGGCTCCCATAGTCTTTGACTTCAGAGTCCCAGAGGTTCAGGGGGAGTTTGTTTTTCCCCAGGTTGGTTTGGAAGGGGAAAGCAGCTGTTAAGCAGTCGACGTTCAGTGTAGGGGTATATACGTTGGTGTGGGAAAATGTGCATGCACGTATCTGTACTCCGCATGTCTATGCCTAAGAGAAAAGAGGCACATCTGTTTGTGTAGCTCTGCGGGTGTTTGTGCAGTTGCGTGTGTGTGTGCATGCTCATAGAGGGTTGCATGTGTCTATGAGTGCGTTTGCATGTGGGCTTATATGACTCGGTGTATCTGAGCCTGGGGGATGTGTGGGTGCAGGACAACGACTGGCTGTTGGGGTATATGTGTGACTCCCTGTGTCGGGGGTGACGTATGTTTGGATATCGGTGTGTTTGTGGGGCGACGTGTTTATGTGTGTGTACATGTGGCTTTGCGTATGCGGATGTATGGTTGTATCTACAAGTGAACAAAACTAGGTTGTGTTTGTGTGGCTAGATCTGTATGGGTGCATATATGTATTTGTGATTGTGTGTGTGTGTGGGGGGGGTGCTTGTGTAGCTGTGAGGTCGGGGGTTTTGTGTGGCTGGGTGTGATTATTTCTCTACGCTGGGGTATTGAACAGCTCCATGTACACCAGGTCTATGTGACTTGGGAAATATTGTCTGTTTTTCTTTTGTTCCTGGGGGAAATGATTTCCCCCAAATCTCAGCCACTCTAGCTCTCTGTTACCTCTTAAAAAACATCCCCAGTTCTCATGGGTGCAGCAGCCCCATTTTGCATGACACTGGGAGAAGTGAAGGGAAAAAATGGCCCAAGATGAGTAACGATTTGTGGGCGGGTTTCTGGAGGTACTGAGCACCTGCAGCCCCCCTGGATTTCATTGGGCTTTGGGGGTGCTCACACCCCCACCTCTCAGGCCAGTGGTAAGTCAGCCTTCCTCCATCTCTGTAGCCACAAGGGTGTCTGCGTCTCTCCATTACTGGGGACACCCCAGGCTCCTCTTGCCCATTCCAGTGCACATCGTGAATATCTGCTGTAGTCAAGGGAGTTCGACTGGCGTAAATCCGGTGGGGGATGAGAATTAGGCTCTGTGTTACCTTCACACTGGGCTCTGCGATGTGATCATGTCTGCTCAGATGCTCCTGGAAATTTACTCTTTCGGCTGTCATCCCCGCCCCCGCTGGCCACATGTCAGCAACCATCCGTGGGCCTGGAGCCTTCCCTGATGCCCCTCTTTGCTTTCCTATGGCGGGGTTGACTCAGGAAGGTCTGAGTCCAAGCCTGCTTTGCAAAGGCTGCGATAAGGACTCCAGGCACGAGCTGCCTCAACTGTTGGGTTGACATCAACAAATACTGGAGAAAAACGGCTCTGCGCCTCGTTGTTCGGCAGCTTTTGACCCCCCAGTGTCAGCAGGAATGTGATCACTGGAGACGCACAGGGCAGTTCAAGCCATACAACTCAGCTTACACCAGCCTATCTGCATGGACACCTCGCCCACCGAAAGCATCTCTGATCCTGCAGAAATTTGTGGGCGCACAGATGCTTTCCCTTGCTCTCACTGCAGGCACCGGCTGGCTCAGTACGGCCCACGGTGGTGCCATGCGCAGTGAGCGGATGCTGATCACAAGTTTGTGGAGCTTTTTAAAGCCAGGGTGCAGCTCCTCGATGAATGAAAATCAGTAACACTTTGCCCTTCTAGAGCACCTCTCTTCTGAGGACCTCAAAGCACTTTACAGACATGAATGAGTTCACCCTCCCAATGCCCTTCGAGGTAGGTAAATAATTATGGCACGGAGAGGGGACGGGAACTGGCACAAGCCCATGCAGTGAGTCAGTGGCGAGGCAGAGCTAAAGAAACCAGGAGCACTGACTCCAAGTGCCCCTGCTCTAACCACTAGATCCCATTGCCACAATAGCCTGCAGCATGTTGTTCAGCAGATTGTGTTTACACCTTGGCAGAGCAGGACCTTGTCGGCACAGGCATTAGTTGTAGATACCGTCTGAGATTTTCTAAGCCACTTGGGGGAATTGGGCTGTCCAGTTCCTATTCATAATAATGACCGGGTTGGGTTTGTGGGTCAGTGTGAGAGAGATGGGGCTGGGTAAGGAGGCTGTATGAATCCATCTACACGTGCGAAGCTGTCACATTCCTTTTCCTTTCCTTTGGAATTGATGCCTTCCAGCCTGGCCTGGATACCCATCCCGAAGCCCTCGCGTTTCGGGGGCCTTTGCAGAGCCTGTTAATGAGTTGAGGTGGAAATTGGGCGGTGCTGAGGAGGGTGGTTCATATTGCAGGGAAAGGCGATACAGCGCATCTCAGGTATCACCTATGTCCAGATGCAAATAAATAATAGAGCTACCATGCAATTTGTATTGGCTGACGTTTGAATGAAACATACCCCCTGCTGCAGTAACTGAAACAAAACCCCAACAGGGTCAGGTGGAAGCGAGTGTGGTGGATTAACAACCTGACCTTTCACCCCTAGTTGCAGCAGAACACGGCTGGGTTTGCTCCTTCCTCATGCATAATCCTCAGCAAAATTGCCAGCTGGGTTCTGATTTCAGGGTCTGCATTGGGTGTACAAAGCTGAATCAACACAGCTTGAGGATGGAATATCAGGTTGCACCTGTGGTGCTGGCAGTGAGATTCTGTTTGGACGTGGAAACTACGCATCCACGATACGGAAGTCATTTGTGGTCTAGTGGTTAGACAAAGGGACTGGGAGTCTGGACACCTGGGCTCTGTTTCCTGTGCTGCTACTGCCACTCTCTGAGGCTGTGTCTACACTGCATTGTAGTCCCGGGTCTGTGGGAGCTGGGATTGTGACTCAGTGTATCCCAGCCCATGCTTGAGCGCATAGGCGCCGGCTTTCTCATTTCCACAGGGGTTCCTGACCTCCACACTGCCCCAGGCCTCACCCCCACTCCACTCCATCCTCCATGGCCCCATCCCTGCCCCACCTCTGTCTACCTGCACGACACCTCTTCCTGCCCTGTTCCGTCCCCTCTCCCAAGTGTGCCCTGTCCTTGCTCCGCCCTCTTACCTCCAGCGCCTCTTGCACACCTCTGAACAGCTGATCCGTAGCGGGCAGGAGGTGCTGGGAGGTAGGGGGAGAAGCTGATTGGCAGGGCCCACCTTTTTTCTGTGGGTGCTCCAGCCCCGGACCCCCCAAGGAGTCGGTGCCAGTACTTGAGCGTCCAAGCTGTATTGTAAACCTGGGTTTACAGTTTCTGGGTCTGGGTCTCACAGCTGTGCTAATTCATCCACACTGCACTATGCCGACCTTCTGACTTGGGTCTGCGGCTTGAGGTAAGTCTACGCTGCAAAATGACAGGACTTGGACCCACCTCCCTAGCAGGATCCTAGGATCCTGAGTGGTGGCTGACCCAAGTCAGACTGATTTGAGTGTGGACAGAAGAGAGGCTTGGGTGCCAACCCGAGTCAGAGCCCAGGCTTTGTGTGCACTACCCTGAGCGACTTTGGGTAAGTCACTTAAGCTGTCCAGGTCTTGGTTTCCCATCTGTTAAATGGAGATAACGACTAGATTTAGATCCTAATAAATTTATATCCTGCTTGGAAATTATGGCCTCTAAATCTAGTCTAATCGGAAACTTGAGAATCCATTTCCATTTGGCTTTGGTGGACCTCAAGCCTGGCACGTTCTATTCTCTTCGCCATCCTAGAAGCAGCAAGAAAAGAATAACTTGCCGTCAAGATTCTTTATTGTTTGCATAGCTCAGGCTCCTGTGAGAGAGAGAGAGAGAGAGAGAGAGAGAGAGAGAGAGAGAGAGAGAGAAATGGGGTGAAATCCAGAAGTCAATGTGAGTTTTGCCATTGACCTCAATTGGGCCATGATTTCACCCTCAATATTTAATGTATTAGTATTAATTGTATGGATGCTTGTCAAGCACCTTGAAACCCTCAGGTGAAAGGTGCTTGAGAAGTGCTAAGTGTTATTTGACCGGGACTGGAACCAGAACCTTTGACCTGAAACGGGGGACCCCAGACCAGAACCGCTCCTGGCTTGGGGTGTGCAAGGCTAAATGCCCTGGGTTTTGGTGTGTATCTTATTGCCGAGGGAGAGTCCATGGGGCTCACTAAGACCTCAGTTTTGCAGAGCTGCCGTTGATGCCTCTGTATGTTCTAATCAGCTGTGCCAGACGGGTTTCCAGAAGAGGCGAACATGCCAAGAAGAAGTGACTGCCTGCTGCCATGCGCTGCTGCCTGAAACTGTTTCCCTGATTTGTTCTCACAGGCCAAGTCTGGTTCCTCGCCTAATGTAACAAAGGCTGCTCAGAGACAGACTGTGTGCTGGGAGCTGAGCGAGGGGCCCTGGGAGGAGCAGGGATCAACGAAGAATGTTGCTGCACTGCCCCAGCAGAACTGAGGCTTGAGGACAAGAACCCATCTTCATGGTCTCCTAAAAGCTGCTTTTGTTATAGAGACCCTTGGAAGGGTCGATAACCGGAGAACACAATGGCTCTGAACGGCCAGCAACCCTGGGCATGAGTGATGGAGAGCGTTGGGCCTGGAGAATGCCGTACCAGCCAGGCTGGGAAAGGCACAGGGCTTTGATTTCCGCCTCTTTGGGGAATCCCAGCACAGAGACATCTCTCAAGTGGAACGCCACCAGCCTGTCTATTTCTGTGCAGCCCGGAGCGTCAGACTTTGGCCTTGAAACCTCCAAGCTCCTGTGCCCCTGAGTGGCTGACCATGGGGTGTGCCGTGTGCTCCCCCTTGGTGGAGATCTGGGATGTGACAACCAAACAGCCTAGCACCAGCTGCCTGGAGCTCTCAGTCTTCCCCAAGGCCCAATCCCAGGATTACCTGCCCATCTCTGCCCTGCACTCGGATTCTTCCTTCTCCGATGCCAAGGACGGCTGTGAAGAAGTCCCCGTGGCTAGCCTGACTCTGGACAATGGTTCTGACACAGAGTGAAGCCCTGAGAAATAGCTGTCCCTGAAGAGTCTCATGCGGGGGACCAATAGACGCAAGGGGCTTGCCAGTAAGCGGCAGTGGGACTGGCTTGCATGGACTGGGGCGGCGTGCTCCAATCACAGGTCCCCCCAGCAGAGCCAGTTGGCATAGACTTCTTTCTGAGAGGGCCTGATTCTCCACTGCCTTGCACCGTGTGCTGTCATTTACATCAGTGCAAGGCGAGGGTAAAACGCTACCAGGGCAATGAAAAGTCAGGCCCAAGTGGGGGCCTGATTCTAATCTCACACTGGTTTTACGCAGGTGTAACTCCATCGACTTCACTGGACGAATCCTGATTTGCACTGGGGTAAGTGAGAGCAGAATCAGGCCCTCTATTTCCACCAGGTCCTTGCTGTATTTGGCTTAAAAGAATAGAAGAGTCTGGAGGCAAGTTAAAAAAAATAGCTGTTGTTATTGAAAGTGAATTTCAACTACAGGAGCGAGGTTGGTGCCTCCTCCCACTTGGAGAGGCTGCGGCCGTTCGCTAGCAGGGCACTGAATGGAAACACACCCGAGCAATACAGTGCAAAAGAAAAAGAATTACATCATCAAGACAACCTCTCATTGGCCGATTCATGATTCTGATTTCCCCTCCAACTTCTGAGAGCAGATTCACTTTTTCAGCAACCTCCCATATTCCAGTCTTCCCCTTCCATTTAAACTGAGCCCCGAGGCAACCCTGTGGCACCTTAGGCAGCTTTCCAAGTTCCTCTGAGTTGGATCAGTCCAGTTTCCAGATGCAGCTGTCCACTTTCTTTTCATTGTGACAGCATCTGTGTAGGAAGAGGGCCGCTGGCACCAGCACTGCTTCCCTGGAAACAAGTGATACGTAGTCATTAAATAGGGGACAGAGTGAGAGATGTGGGTTTCTTTGTTCATGATGTTTTGAATACGACCTCCTCCGTTAGTCCAGCTGTTTCACTGTGTATGTAGATGAGCAGAGGGAATTAATCATCATTAATACTTTCTACTTCAACATTGCCTTTCTTTCATACAAGTATCTCAAAGTGCTTTACAAGCATCTGTTAATTACGCCTCACATCACCCTCTGCCAGCGAGGGGAGTATCATTATCCCCATGGTGCAGATGGGTAAGAAGAGATACAGAGAGATGAAAGTGACTCACCAAGATCATGCAATGAAGAAACAGAGTCAAAGAGAACCCAGGCGTTCTGACTTTCAGTCCCTTGATCTCACCATTATGCAACACTGCCTCTCTGGGCAGATGCAATTGTTCTGTCCCTCTCAAAGAGTAGAATGGGGTGGCACCCATCTCTCTTGAGCGCCCCTTCCGGTCAGGTGTGTCTGTAGTCTTTAAATAGTCCCAGCCATGGTATCGGGCCATACCCCCAGGGCTTCCTCCCTGGAGGCAATGGTTTTGCCCTCTCTGATCTGTTCTGGCCCCGGCTGGGCCTCTTAGTTTAGTTCCCCTTCCGGGGGTTTATCTCAGTTCAACTGCAGGCCCACTTCCCTAGTAGCGTTTGAGGGCGTGGGGGGATCTGGGCCCAGCCCCTACTCTGGGTCCCAGCCCAGGGACCCTAAGAATAACAGCCATATGCCTGTGTCCCTTTAACGAAACCACCTTCCGTTCCCTGGGCCACTTCCCCGTGGCCCCAGCCTTCATCAAGCCTTCACCATTAGCTCAGGGCTCTTCTACATTCAGGCCCAGCAGCCAGCCAGGGGCTCTTCCTCGCTCCCCCAGTCCTGAGTTGTCCATGGTTCTGCAGTTCCCTTTAGCCAGCTAGGGGCACCATCTGCACTCCACTGGCTCCAGCAAGGAACTGACTTGTCTCTGGCTCTGCAGCTCCTTTTATATGGCCCTCCTGGGCCCTGATTGGCTGCTTCCTGCAGCCTCTCTGATTGGCTGCTTCCCCTGCAGCCACTCTAGGCTGTCTGGAGGACTCCTCTACTACTCCTTTCTTGGGGCGGGTGTTGCAGGACCCTGAAACCTCTAGCAAGGGGCCTCTGGGACTAGTCTACCCCGTCACAAAGAGATTGATGTGTGCAGAGTTCTGATCACTATTTATTTTTAAATGAACATTAGCAAGATGGGAATTTTGCAGCTGACAATTCTGAATGATTTAGAGGTGTAGGTGTTTACAGCCACTCTACAGAGCGGTTATGGGCTTGTACGTATAGCCACGGAGAAGACCTCATTCATGGGTAAGGAAAAGTTCCAAAGGAATAAAGAGAAGAAATGTTATGAGCCAGTGTGAACTATATTCAAATCTGTGGCTAAATGGCTGTGGAATTACGCTTGGGATGGGCTTCCCTTAATGAAACATAGTTTGAATTTCTTTATCTAGTGAGTAGTCTCCTGTGGAGTATTTAGACAGCTCAATGAAACATCACTGGAGACAGCTCAATGGAGACCTCTGCTCAATGTGCAGCTGCAGTCAAAAAACAAAGACATTAGGATGCATAAGGAACAGGATGGCGAACAATATGGAAAATATTATAATGCCTTTAAATAACTCAGTGATCTGGAATAGCATGCACAGTACCGATCACCCCATCTCAAAAAGGATAGTGCAGAAATAGAGGGGTTTCAGAGAAGGGTAATGAGAATGATCAATGGCCTGGAAAAACTCTTCTAGGGAGAGAGATTGAAAAGAAAAGAGCTGAATAAGAGGGGACATGATACAAGTGTATCGAAGAATGTGGGGTCTGGAGAGGGTAGATGAGGAGCTTCTCTTCCCCTTGTAATACATGAACAAGGGGACATGCATTGAAATTAGAAGGTGGGAAAATCAAACTGATAAAAGGAAGTACTTTTTCACACCACGTGTAATCAGACTGTAGAACTCACTGTGACAGGAAGTCGTTGAGGCCAAGATCTTAACAAGATTCAAAAATGGTTTGGACACTTACATGGCTATCAAGAATATCCAGTGTTTGAATTCATAACAGGTTTTGTGGAAGGTACATCAAACCTCCTGCTTCTGGCTGTAGGCCAATCTCCGACTATTAGAGATCAAGATGAGATCTCATATCCCACATCTGCTATTGTGGGGTACTTACATCTTCCTCTGAAGCAGCTGGTCTTGGCCGCTGTCAGAGACAGGATACGTGGCTAGATGGACACTGGGGGCTGAGCCAAATCTAGCAATTACTAGTTGCCTATTTAACTGATTACTCCGTAAAGCACTCTGAGATCCCTTGAGCATGAAAGGTGCTAGATAACAATGTTTGGCATTTCTTTTGTGCTTCCCACCTGAGCAGCTTAAAGTGTTTTACACACACTAAGCCTCACAACAGCCCATGTTCCAGATGCGCATTATTATCTACATTTTGGAAATGGAAGCACCGAGAAGCCAAGTGAATTCCATAAAGTCACCCAGTGGGTCGGTTGAAAAGTGGGTAATGGAACCCAAGAGTCCCAGCTCTGACCAATAGCCAACACTTCCTTTCCATTTATCTCTCCGTTCACGTCTTCTGACCAATGGGGCAGTATTTTCTTTTTAACTTCAGCTAACGTGGCTGCACTAACAGACGTGTGTCAGGCTGGACCAGAGGTACTCTGTTGTGTAAATGCTTGTGGTATGAATGCATTCCATCTCAGAGAAGTCGCATACCCCCAGTGCCTGGTACAAGCTCTGAAATTCTGTAATCACTTGGGAGTGAGAGATGTTTGGGCACAAGCCATGGACACAAGAGCATCTCCCGAGGAGCAGAACAATAATCCTTGCACAGGTACCACATAGATTTCTAAGAGAAATAGCAAGGATTCTTTCTCCAGGCTCATTCTCCTTGAGAAGAGACCTGGGGAGGGCTAGTCCAAGGGTTTACTACTTGCTGTAAGCATTAATGTGGGGTCTCTCCACTCAACATGGAAGCTCCCAAATCATTTTGGGCCAAATCCAGGTCCCATTCAAACCCTGGAATTACACCAGGGGATACATTTGGGCAAGGGTTTTTGAAAATGTAGTGGTTCAATATTATTTATGCTCAGACAACGTGCATGGTGCTGCACAAGACACTGAGGCCAGGTTTGCACTACAAACGTACATCGGTACAATGACGTCGCTCAGGGGTGTGAAAAATCCACCGGCGCAGACAGCGCTCTGCCAATGGGAGAGCTTCTCCCAGCAACGTAGCTACTGCCTCTCACGGAAGTGGATTAATTATGCTGACGGGAGACGCTCTCCCACTGGCATGCTAGCGTCTTCACTAATGCGCTACAGCCGTGCAGCTGCAGTTTTCCAAGTGTAGACCTGCCCACAGACAGCCCCTGCCCTGAATAGCTTAGCTTTCCGGAAGGGAAGGGAAAGCCTTGGAGGGGATAGAAGCCTTTTCATGCTCATTCTTTTCACTTAGGCTATGTCTGCACTACAGCAGCTCTACAGCGCTGCAGGAGTGTTACCGAAACCCAACAGTGACCAAGGGGTTTTCCCATCAACGTAGCTCCAAGAGGGTAGCTGGGTTGATGGAAGAATCCTTCTGTTGACCTCACCACCTCTACCCCAGGGGCTCGTTCAACCTAACTGTGGCCTTAGTGTAGACCAGGCCTACCTCCTATTCTGCTGCCTTCGGGCCTGACTCTGATCTGGCTCACGCTACCTCGATGGCTGTGTAACCCCACTGGCTACTGATTTACACCAGTGTAACTGAGCTTAGAATTAGGCCCTTTGTAACTATGTCTGTAGTTCTACCCTGGCACTGCCATTTGTGCAGGAGGCAGGATTTCAGCAGCATCTCCTCTTGGGATTTGAAGAGGTGGCACCGGTAAGCCCCAGCTTTTCAAAGAAGAAGGGTATTCATTTTCTTCTTTCCAGAATCAATAGCTTGAAGAGCAAGAGTTGTGGTAGCTATAACGAGAGCGTCCAGCAGGTGGCGCCACAAACAATGCAGCTAAAACAACCCCCATTTGCAGTGGAAGACGAGAACAGAATCTGAAAAGGTGACGTGTAACTGGTGGTAGTGGGGATGAGGGGAGGGCACCGATTTTGAACTCCCTCCCCGCAAATAAATAAATAAATAAAACGATATAAACCCTGGCAGAAATCTGGAGGGGCACGTGACACCCCTGGCCTCAGAGTCAGGGCCTGTCTACACTTCAAAGGCTACAGCAGTGCATCTGCCGCGCTATAGTGGCGCATCTGTAGCGCGTCAGTGTAGACGCTGCTTAGGCTGACGGGAGGGGTTCTCCCTTCGGCATAGATAGTCACCGCTCCAAAGGACGGTAGGTTTTCCTGTCTACACCGGGGGATAGATGGTTCACACCCCTCAGAGAGGCAGCTATGCCACTGCAGACCAGCCCTTAGGGACCAAGTGAGAGGACTGAGGGCACTGAATGGGAGAGGGGAACTAGTCTTATCATTAGAGCCAGGGACCAGACTTCTTCTTCCTCCAGCATGGGGCGAGTGACGACGGTCACCACAAAACCTTGCTACCAGCCAATGAAACCCTGAAATACCATCATGGCATGTTCCACTGCCAACCCATCTGAGAAGAAGCCACATGACCTATTTCCCCTTCCCCAGGATGGGCAGGGAGGGCGAGGAAAGGGATAATGGGCTGGATTCAAAGTTGCTGAAGTTAGTGGGAAGACTCTAGGTGATTTCCCTTTGGATCAGGCTCCTTGTGTGGCTCTGGTCCCTAGCGGCTGATCTGACAGACAAGGAGTAGTGTTTCTGCCTGCTAGCGCTCCACAGCCAGTTACACACCGGATCTGCCTGGGGAAGGACAGCCCAATGGTTAGGTCAATAGCCTAGGACACTTGAGTCTAATTCCCTGCTCTGCTACAAGTTTTCTGTGTGACCTTGGGCAAGTCACGTAGCCTCTCAGTGCCTCAGGTCCCCCATCTGTAACATGGGGGTAATAAGCGACAAAGGGTCCTGTGG
This sequence comes from Chrysemys picta bellii, assembly GCF_011386835.1. Classification (NCBI taxonomy): domain Eukaryota; kingdom Metazoa; phylum Chordata; order Testudines; family Emydidae; genus Chrysemys; species Chrysemys picta. Next base: position 14,578,365 of record NC_088808.1, on the reverse strand, counting down.
CACCTTATAGACTAACAGAAGTATTGGAGCATTTCGTGGGTGAATACCCACTTCGCACTGCCCTATCTCACAAGGGTGATGTGAGGATAAATACAGTATAGATCTCAGAGTAGCAGCCGTGTTAGTCTGTATCCGCAAAACGAAGAACAGGAGTACTTGTGGCACCTTAGAGACTAACAAATTTATTAGAGCATAAGCTTTCGTGGACTACAGCCCACTTCTTCACACACTTTGAGATCTACTGCTAAGTGCTATAAAGAGCTAGGTATTCTTATCATCAACAACGTTGTCAACTAAGTTCTCACTGCAGAATCTTCGGTATCAGCCATGAAGTGAGATGCAGGAGATTTGTAGATTGTTATAGTGGCGGGGGGGAAGGGGGGGGATTAGTATAGCATTGTCTCAGAGTCACCAATCTATAAGATACTTTCCCCTTGGGGACAGTTTCAGGTTGCATAAGCAGAGATGAAGAGGTTTGTTCTACCTGGTCAAAGATTAAAGATGCTTGTAAATTTCAGCAGTTTAGAAACATTGCTAGTTATATTTTTGGCTGAAAAGTCCAGTTTTCAAGGCAGCAATGTGAAATGCATTCTACATTTGTTGTAGAAATGATTTCCTGAGGTGATGTAGTTCTCTGGAACAGAACCAGATGGCAGTTGCCATATTCATGTCTGAGCGAAAGTGAGGAGGAGGAGGCTGGCTTCCAGCAGTCCCCTGATTTCCCTCCCCGGCCCAGTGTGTATCTCTCCCAGAATTACAGGTGTTGCTTTACTCTCAGATCCAGGTTTTAAAACCCAGCTATGTCTACAGGAAATGCTAAAACAAGGGGATAGATAAGACTAGACTAAACCCTGCGCTTCAGTCCCATCTTTTGCAGCTGTTCTGTGTCCCAGCACATTCATGAGTTTTAGCCAAGAAATTCTTTCACCCTGAGAGAGAGGTTGTGGAATGAGTTCATGTGAAGCTCATAACAAGAGAGATTGAAGCCCCTTCCATAGTCCCCATTTCCTCAAACTAGCAGTCTATCTGCAAGCCACACGGGAGGAGCAGAGACTTGAAAATGATATGGTTGTTTGTTTTGGCTCGTTAAAGCAGTTTTCTCCAAGTGAGGGGCATGCCACCAGGGGGCACAAAGGACTAACTGGGGGGACATGGACAGACCTCTCAGTTGTTCTGAGGAGTCTTAGTTTTCATTTAAAAAGCCTCTAGCTTTTATGGTTGCAAAGAAAAGCATCAAAACGTGACCCATGCATAACTGATGTCTGCCTGAGTTTGCAGAGAGCCTGACTGCTGACATGTGTGAACTGCACCATTCATTTCCGTAGGTGCTAACTCAGGCGCCAGTTATGATAGTTAACAACATTGATCATGAAAGTATCTCACTGCTCACCAAAACATGTAAGAAAAAGACTGTATGGAGATCTATACCACCATTTCCCAGCGGAAGGGCCAGGGTGCAAACACCTAAAAAACATAGATTAAGATGAGGAGGCTGTTACTGCGTGGCTGGGTTACAGGAGAGAGAGAGATGGGTTTTGTTTTCCTGGAGTGGGACTCTACTTTTCAAAAGTTGCGGAAATGCTGGTTTAAGGTGACCCTGGGTTATTAAAACTCAGCTGTCTTGCAAGCGCCTCCATGCTGCAGCTCTTAGATGTCTGATTCCAGGGCTGATCTTTGCAGCAGAGAGATTAACACTCCGCCACGCCACTCAAATTCATACTTGCATACCTCCGTTCCCAGGTGTATAGTTCCCAGTCACTCCGCTCTTGTCAGCCTTGTCTACATGGGGGGAAATTTCTGAGCATCGGTATAGCAAAGTAACACCCCATGTGCACAGTGTTCTGGAATGAAGGTGATTGTATTCCAGAAGAATTCGTCCACTTCCAAAGTGCAGTCATTTATTTCGTTTTTATGTGAAACTGCCGTCCCCTCCTCCTCTGGGTCATTCCAACCCCATGAATTAATCGTGAACTCCTTCAGCGCATGCCTGGGATCGTTAGCGTTCCTTCTGTAGCATCCATCTGGCTGTGGCGTAAGTGCCTTGCGGGCAGGTAAATCAGACACAGCCCCATGTATTATCGTTATCTGTCCTGAGGCAGCCTTAGAACCCCAGTCATGGACCCCATTTTGCTAGGCACTGTACACACCCCGAACAAAGAAACGGTCCCTGACCCCTTACAGTCTGCTCTGAGAAACCAGGCTTTACTCGCTGAAGTAAATGGAGTTATTCCTGTGAGTAAGGGCTACTCGTGTGAGTAAGCATGGCCGGATCAGACCCGTCGTTACACCAGTGGAAATCTAAAGTCATTCCACGTAAGTCACGGTGTTGCTCTGAATTGATACCAGTGTTGCTGAGAGTGTGTTTGACCCGTAGGCTGCAACATATGTTACCCAGGTGGGAGGCAGGTGGAATAGGGGCATGCTGCAGCAGGAGTGTCCCTTTAATAGCAAGTTGTTTAAGCAAGCGTAGAGAATAAAACGAAAGCTGGGAAGATGCCCCAGTCCCAAAGGCTCAGGTCCTCAAAAGGATTTAGGTTCTTAACCTCCATTGTTTTCAGGGGAGTTAGGAGCCTACACACCCTTTGAGGCTCTGGGCCAAAGAGCTCCCGGTCAATGCTCGATCCAGCAGAGAGCGTGATCCTGCAACGAGAGGCGCGGCTCTTTTCGGTTGTAAGTGCTTCGGGGCAGGGTCTGTCGTTTCTGTATGTTCACACAGTGCCCAGCGCAACTGGACCCCGACCTGCTTGGCCTCTGGGCTCTATTCCAATATAAGTGTGAAATACCGATAATGAGCCTAAGGCAGCCCTCTGCACCAGCATCAGCACAGAGCCGCATTGAAATCAACAGAGCGTCACGACTGTTGGACTGAGAGCAAATGAAGGCAAGAGACAATGTGAGAGAGCATCAAAAATGGGGTGGGAATAGGGGGTAACAATAGAGAAAAAAACATGGGCTTACTATAGATTGTTATGTGTACTACCTGATGGCATTAAATATATATATATATATGCATGATATATACACATACACCTGCGTCTGTATCTACCCCTATCTACACATGCATAAATAAACTCAGCTTGCTGTTTATTTCACTTGATTGAAATGTACGTGGATGATTTATGGGCATTGTCTGGGTTAATTGGCTCCTGGCGCCAAGGCACCTGTGGCCTCCCGGTGACCCTTTAATAATGCCAAGGAGGAGGAAATTAGCCACGCCCAGGGCGCCAAGGAGACGTGCTAGTTTGTCTGCTGGTGGGAACCTGATTCCAGGTATTGCAGCTGCATTGTGCCACACACCGGTTACTTTGTAAGGAAGGAAAGGAGCTGTGGGGGCAGCAGCAGAAATGGGAATACAGATTAGGAAGCTACTGTCCCTAAGCATCTCTGATCAGATCCTTAGCTGGCGTGACTCCACAAAGTTTAACGGTGCTGCCTTGATTTACCAGCTGCTGATCTGACCATCTGTGTCTAGGTTTGAAAATCCCAGGTGGGTGCTGGCTAGGAGATCCTAAGGGAATGTCTCCTGTCGCTTCCCTTCCTCTGCTTTGCTGGTGTGTCCCTCCCATCTGCCAACTGATTAGAAGTCAAGGTCGTTTAGCCCCCACTTCTCTGTAAATAGCAGAGGGGAAGTGGAGCTGATACCTAGGCTGATCTATTGCTCCTGGCCTGGATTGTTTCTCCACCTTGCGCAGGGCTAGCAGCAAAGGGAATTTTCCATCCCCTTGCTGCAGAGTTCCCGGGGAAAGAAAGTCTGGCATTTGCAGTCAGGGTGGCTGTGACATGGGGGTGGGTGCTGACAAGCAGCTGCTCCCCAACTGTCATAGTGGGGAATGATGAACCCTTCCAAGGTCTGTGGCTCTGGGGGTTTGCTTCAGACATCCCCCATCCCTGCCCACTCCCAATGGGGGAGCACCCTCTTTACCAGCTGCCCCTTGCTGGCTTGGGTCCCGCCTGCCCCCTTCTCTCCCAAACGAGATGGGTCAGAGCTCGATGGGCTGGGTGCTCAGCTCTGTTGAAAATCTGGCCGTAAGCCGCACAGTGGGAGGTGCTGGAAAATCTGGCTTTGAGCTCTTCTGAAAATCTACTCTTTGTGTGCAATCGGATCACTTGCCACCCTGGGATCTTCTAACTGGGGCCCATAAGCTAGTTGGGAAAAGCCCTGGTTTTCTTGCCTTCCAAATGCATCAAGTATCAGGTATTGCTTAAAAAAACCAAATCCCCCCCTGGCCTGGTACCTTTGGCCCCTCTAGAAATGACTAATCAGCCAGCAGGAGGTGATGCTGTTCTGATTGCCAGAGGAGCAGCTGCAGTTCCAATATGTAAGTAACGGACGTGGATTTCCCGCTCTCGGGCTTGATTGGCCTGTTGGTGGGTTTTGTAGATCCGGGCCCTATGCTGTGAACATGGGAGGGGACAGTAGATGGATGCACTGCACAGGACAGACACCCCCCAACAGCAGAGGCCGTGTTGGACGGGGGCAGGGAAGGGTCCATGCTCCACTGCGGCCTACAGAGCATAAAACTTGCGTGCGAGGCTGCAGCGTGGCCTGGAATGACAAATAGCTCAGACAGAAACGGCTTCCTCAGCTCTGTTCCCAGCCGGAAAACACTAAGCAACTAATTGTTTTCAAGGTTACATTTGAGGAGCAGAACAAACATGGCCGCTTCCCCGCCTCAGTGAGATTGCGGGTCTAATAGCTCCTTGGGGATGGGAGGCTGAGAAGCAAGACATCCTGCCCTAATTTACCCTTCCCTTGTTCTCTTTAACAGGCTTGGTGATATCCTGGGGATGGGCTAGGGTCCTTGGGGCACTCTTCAGCTGTGGGAGGGAAGCTTGGATTAGCGACCCAAGCAGAGAAAAGAGTCTACCCAATTTTCTGCATAAATAAATCTCTGGTTTAAGACCAGAACTGGTTTAGCTACTTTAAATCAGTGGCTCTCAGCCTTTCCAGACGGCTGTACCCTTTCAGGGATCTGATTTGTCTTGTGTGCCCCAAGTTACACCTCACTTAAAAACGACTTCCTTACAAAATCAGACCTAAAAATACAAAAGTGTCACCGCCACACTATTACTGAAATGTTGCTGACTTTCTCGTTGTTACCATATAATTATAAAATCAATCCATTGGAATATAAATATTGTACTTACGTTTCAGTGTATAGTATATAGAGCAGTATAAACCAGTCATTGTCTGTAGGAAACTGACTTCGCTAGTGTTTTTTATGTAGTCTGTTGTAAAACTAAGCAAATATCTAGATGAGTTGATGTACCCACTGGAAGACCTCTGCCTACTCCCAGGGGTACGCAAACCTCTGGTTGAGAACCACTGCAGATCCATCAAGATGTGGTTTGATTCCTGCATACTGGCATGTTGGGTGCATGTTGCTCTGTCTCATTAAACCAGGGCAGTCATGCGTGTGTATTTGAAAAATGTGATGCTGTTTGGATTGGTATGAGCCCTTTTCTTAGCCCTTTCCCACTCCCCCCTCTCCTGAGCCATCTTGCGGCCAAGTACTACGATAGACCACATCAGTACTTGCTACAGCAGGGGTGGGCAAACTTTTTGGCCCGAGGGCCACATCTGGGTATGGAAATTGTATGGCAGGCCATGAATGCTCACAGAATTGGGGGTTGGGGTGCAGGAGGGGGTGCGGGCTCTGGGGTGGGGCCAGAAATGAGGAATTCAGGGTGTGGGAGGGGACTCCAGACTGGGGCAGGAGGTTGGGGTGCGGGGGGGAGGGCTCCAGCTGGGGGTGCGGGCTCTGGGGTGGGATTGGGGATGAGGGGTTGGGGGTGCAGGAGGGTGCTCTGGGCTGGGACTGAGGGGCTCAGAGGGCAGGGGGGATCAGGGCTAGGGCAGGGGGTTGGGGTGCAGGAGGGGGTCACGGGTGCAGGCTCCGGGCGGCGCTTACCTCAAGCAGCTCCTGGAAGCAGCGGCATGTCCCCCTTCCAGCTCCTACGCGGAGGCACAGCCAGGCAGCACTGCGCGCTGCCCCGTCCGCATGCGCCGCCCCTGCAGCTCCCATTGGCCATGGTTCCTGGCCAATAGGAGTTACGGTGGCGGCACTTGGGGCGGGGGCAGCATGTGGATCCCCCTGCCTGCCCCTACGCATAGGAGCTGGAGGGGGGACATGCCACTGCTTTCAGGAGCCATGTGGAGTGGGGCAAGCCCCGGACCCCGCTCCCCAGTGGGAGTGGGAGGGCTGGATTAAAATGTCTGAAGAGCTGGATGTGGCCCCCGGGCCATAGTTTGCCCACCCTGGGCTACAGTGAGGAGACATAACACCTGATCCTGCACCATGCACGTTATCAGGAGCTTTTTCATTGCCTCAAACAGGGGGAGGGCTGGACCCAAAATGTCAAGAAAGCATTAAAGCTACAATGGCACCCCAGGCCAGGTGTACGCTCGGCGTGCTTTGCCAGGACAGCGACGCCAGTCTACTATACCGGCACACCGCTCTTATTGTGGACACAGCTTACCAGCAAAACCAGTATAGCTTATGGGAGACCCCCCCACACTTCCCTCCCCCGCCCGCCACGCCCTCCAAAAGCAAACAAGCTTGTGCCAGAGGTGAGACCTTGGAAATGTGGTGATTTAAAGAGACTATTATAGCAAGATGTGCCAGACACCCAGGAATTGCCATGGAACCTTGTGTCTGTGTGAGTGAGGGATCGTATTCTAGCTGAGTTTCGCGCAGGCATTAATATCAAGGGGGGGCTAATTACTGCAAATCCCCGGACAGGTAAATCACTCCAGAGAAGTAGCAGCCCCTGGGGGGAATTGTACAGACTGGTCCGAGCAGATTCAAGAGGCCCAGGGAGACGCAGGAGTTTTTGTGGATAAAGGGTCAGCTTGAACTGGCTGAGTGACCCTCGCTTAGACCCGAAGCACTGATCTGAAACTGGAAGCGAGAGGGAAAGGCCTGCTGGCAGGATTGGAAGGACTGGACCTGGAGGGCCCCTGTGGAAGAGGGCGACGCCAGGTAAGCTAGCATGTGGGTAGACTGCTGTCCCGCTTTCTCAGTAGTGCTTTGGTGCTCTGGGAAGGCTGGTTGGTCACTGGTGACCCTGCCATTGACCTTTGAGAGTGAGCGAGCCACGGGTGCTGGGCTAAGGTCTCTCCTGCTGGGTTAATCGCAGTGAATCGTGGGGAGACTGGAAGCCTAAAGCCCCGATCTGCAGGGAGAGGGATGCAGGTTGCCTCCCACAGAGAACTGGGCGGATTGAGACCTGACAGAACTCCTTGAGCAGGTTCGGTTCCCTCCAGAACTGTAACAAAGCTATACCAGCCAAAGCACATTTTGGCTGGGATAACTGGGGCTACACTGGGGGCTTGTGCCAGCACAACTGTGTTGGTCGGGGATCAAACACCCCTGTTTGATGTAGCTATATTGTCAAAAATGCCCCAGTTGGAGCACTGAAGAAGGGCCAGGGCTTGCTATCCAGAGAGTCACCAATATTTTATGAAAATAACATGAAATGGGTCCATTCTAGGGTTCAAAGTGTGTGTGTTTGGGAGGGAGGTGTCTGTCTTTGCTAACTGTGGATTTTTTGCATCTATAGATCTGAGGAATTAAAATATGGTTGAGCTCTTGCAATCCTGGATGTACCAAGCAAGAGGCGGTCTGTGGGTGTACAAGTTTATGTTTAGACTTGAATAAAACAGTGATCCATCCCCTTTTCTCACAGGGGACTCAGATTGCTAGTGGCTGCAGCCTGCTTAAGGCAACACAAATCCTCTCCCGCCTTTCTGGAAAATGATGGAAAATGAAGTGTTTGCATCGTTTACTTTCTACAGCACGATCTTGATTATAAAAATGTATGTTCTGGCCATCATTACAGGACAAGTGCGGCTCAGAAAGAAGGTACGTTCCAGCTTTTCTGCACTCCAGAACTGCCTGCGCTGCTTTGGGGTTTCTGTTAGCATTTCTGCAACTACAGAGTGTTGAGTTTGATCCTTTAAATAGTGGCTGACTGGTTTTACTGAGGCTTTGAAGCAAGTTGGAAACTATTTTATAGCTGCAGTAGATCAGCTTGGAGTGGTATGTGAATATTTTCCTCCCATCTGCAACATGTTTAGAGTAGCATTCAAAAAGATCAACAGTAATTTGCAAATCTGAAATGCCATGCAGGTGAGTTCCTTTTGGAAACAGCCTTTTCTCTAACTATCAGTTTGACAGTTGGTCTGTAAGAAACTAATTTTAAAAAAGTTGTTTAAGTGAATAGCAAAAAAACCAACCAACCAACCAAACAAAAAACAAACTTGTGTTTGTGGCTTTTTAAAGGCTGAATTCCTACCTGTGTTTATTACAGGAGGACCTAACTTCTTAGGAGGTAAACAAGTTTAGAGAGAACTTGTTTTGGGAAGTAGAACAGAAATATTCTCCTGGTGAAGGCAGAAAAGCTAGCCTGACATGTCAACGGAAGTCAATCAAACATTAGCTCATGTTTTTTCTCCTCTTGCTAGGACATTCTGTCCTTTTTCCTTTAAAAAAAAAATCCCAACTGAATGCCCTGCAACAAAAATCTGCTATAAAGAAGTTCAAAAACATTAGTAAAATTTCTACCGGAAACTGTGTGTGTGTGCGCGTGTGCGTGCGTGTGTGTGTGTGTAAAATAACAGGCCTGTTTTTACGACTCTCTCTCCCTGTGAAACCCTGGCACTTCTGTGCTGTAACTCTGATGTACTGAACGTGGTTTGGGCTTGCACTGTCATTCCCAAATCATTCAACTTCCCTGCACTGTGCTATAGCACTGCTAAAATCCAAGGCTCAAGAATGATTAAGGAACAGAGTCGGGTCCTTTCTGTGCTGCAAGACCAGGCTGCCCCTGCTGTAAATGGGTCCCAGCATAGCAATTCCTCTAAGATATGTGGGGACAGGCTATTTATCCAAATCTGAACTCTGTGATCAGTGAGTCGTGTAATTATCCTTTATGTACATATGACTCACTAAGTTCAAAAAGCACGTTAAAGCTACTTAACCAAATGCCAGTTCAGGAAATGGTTTATAGCTGTACTTCTAAAGGGGGGAAAAAAACCCTTCTGATTTCATAGGACAAAGAATTCTTTGCCATTTCTGGTAATTGTTTGGTTTTTTGATCACTGCATTGCACCATTAAACAGCTGCCGTGTACCATCCCAGAGGCGGCTGCATTTCAGTGCTAGCTGAAGGATCTCCTGTATTATATAACAGATCACATGGTGGTGAAATTGAGTTAAGCTTGCAGTGTGGCTTTGATCATAGGTGGCACACAAAGGGGGACACCAGCTAAAGGGGGGCACGTGACACCCCCCCACATGACTCCTCTATGTGACTCCTCTCTGCCCTGTCCCCAGCCTGGGGGCCCTGAGCTCTCCCTGTCCCCTCCCCATTCCACGTTACCTGGGGGGAGGGGGGACTCTGTCCTCCCACTGCACTGGGTACCGATTTCAGTGGCTACCGATTTCTGAACCGCCGGGCTCTCCTGGGAACCAGAGCAGCGAAAGGAACAGAACATGGGGTTGCTGGGTAGCCCCACGCCGGCAACTCCTCCGGTGCAGCTGTACTGCCCCCAGCCCAGCCCTGTCCTCCCATGAGGCTGTACAGACCCAGACAGGAGACACAGCTGCGTGGAAGGGCTGGGGGCGGGGCGATCCCATGTTCTGTGGCAGTTCCCTGCTGAATGTGCCACCCCAGGCATCTGGGGAGCAGCATCTGATCATTCTTGTCTCTCCCAGGTGTTGCCTTTGACTTTGATTACAACCCTGGTCGCTCAGACCTGTCTTGCTTTCCCATGCTTGGGCTCTGTTTGAAGGTGGTGTTAATATGATGGCACTAGAAATACGTAGATTCCTTCTCACCCTCACATACAGTTCAGCCTTTTGAGACAATCACTTCCTCCTCCCTGAATCTCCAAACAAATGCGTGAGAAGGGTGAAATCCTGGTCCCCCTGGAGTCAGTTTTGCACTGTCTCCAACGAGGCCAGAATTTCACCCCAAGTCTGGAAAACCTCAGCCCGCGAAAGCTTCAGACTGTATCGTAAGCAACTGGAAAAGGGAGCGAGAATGGAAACTCCGAGGAATAGCGGTCACTGCTGCTGTGTGCAATAAACACTAGGGCTGAGATTCTCCCAAATCCCACTGACTTTTGAAGATCTGGGCCCCAGTACCCACTAAGATACTTCAACATTGCTCTGCTCAGCATTGCGGTGCCTAGGCAGCCGGAGGCCCAGTGGAATTCTCAGCCCCAAGCTAGGAGCCTCGGCTCCCCGGTCAATGCACGGGGAGCATTAGGCGCCTAATGCAACTCATCTAAGCTAGACAGGAGTGAAATGCCAAGGAGGGGGCTTAGATATCTTAAGAGCTGACCTGGTGCCCTTGGAAGGTCAGAGATAGGTGCCTCCATCTCCTGGAGCTAGGCTCCAAAGCCAAGTCAGCCACTCAGATAGTCCATGCCCTAGAAGCCAACACTGTGTGTGTGTTTCTCTCATGCTTTCCCTGTGCCCCCAGTTGTCTCGTTGTGGGGAGCTGTGCTCTCCCCCCTCCACACACACATACCTATTGGCGGCTTGTATCCAGCCCTCCTGCAATGGGGTCTGACAGGGATCGGGTCTTTGGGTAGAGCACGCCGATGGGTCCCATCGGCAGGATAGGCATTCTTGTGTTTTGGGCCCTGCGGGGCTTAGGCTTGAGTGAGGGCTCTGAGCAGCTTGCTAGCTGTGGGTCAGCATCAGGGCTTAGGCAGCATTTCAAATGCTGATTGGTTGAAACACAAGCACCACAGGGATCTTGGTACCTACGGGGCTGGGTGGCAGCTGAGGGCTGTTTTGAACGTGTCAGTGGTGCCCAAAGAGGCAGATGAGGCCCCTAAATACCTTTGAGGAGCTGGGCCTGGGTCTCCATATCCCTAAGCAGCTCTGACAGTCTCAGCCAAAGAGCCGGATCCTGCAAACGCTTGTCAGAGCAACTTGCATGCTCCAGTGGCCTGAGTACGTGACTGAATTCATCACGTGCAGGGGAGTTGGCAGGACTGGGCCCCAAGACTGTGCGTAAAAGCTGCACACTTAATGAGGAACAGAAAGGGATCACCTCCTACACGCTATGTGCAGTCCAGAGGAGCTGGCCTTGCCATGGGAACATTAACTCCCCGTTTCCTGGCTCCCTATTCGGTGAGCAACCTTCACATGGTGCAGGAAACTCGATTGCACTGAGCGTCCTAGCTCTGGAGCCCTGCAAATCCGTGGCTAGCTGCCGATCGGATGCGGATACAAATGTCGTATCTGCGCAGGGCTATACGCCTGATGCCCCCATGAGTCTTGGTGGGAAGCATCTCCTCACGCCTCTGAGACGGCAATTCTCTCTTCCAGGCTTTCGCCAATCCAGAGGACGCCCTGAGGAACGGAGGGCTGCAGTACTGTCGAGAGGACCCAGATGTGGAGCGATGCCGCAGGCAAGTGCTGTACTGTGAAGTCCATTGGCCAGCACGTGGCTGGAATTCCTCTTGTGCGGCGAAACGCTCCTCAGCAGCTGCTCGGTGTCACGGGAAAGGCAAAGCGAAGGGCTCATTAATTTGGCAATTAGCTACATGGATTGATCAACAGGGGCCTGAAGCGGGATCCCTGGTGCTGGGGCTAGTTAAATATTAAATGGAGGCACTGGCTCATGAAACACGGATGGATTCATGCCTGGGGTCCTCAAGCCATCAACCCCGGGGTCCCATTATAACTGGTTCCTTAGGGTCCAGATTTTCAGAGTGTCCCAGATGATTGTGGCCATGTCTTGAATTAATGCACTAAGGTTCCCCCAGCCCCACCCCCCCCGACCCCCACAGCTCTCCCAGACCCAAATCTCCACTAATCCCCGCACAGCTCTGACAATGGAATGCTCTGGACTCCCACACAATTCTGCCAGTGCACCTTGGTCACCGTTTCAGTCCTAGGTCTAAGAAGAGACAGTCGGTGATGTCACATTGCATGTTGGTTTTGCCTCTAATGGGAACGAATAAGGTTGAGACCCCGTGCCCCCAATCTGAGATCACGTGTGCTCCTGGCTAGATTTGAAGCCAGCTGTCCAAAAGGTGCCAGGCTAGTGCATTCACCCACAGACGCAGTATCTTCACAAGGAATTTTAAACCTGTATTAAGGAACTTGGTTTTACATGACAGTGAAACCATAGCTAAGGCCTAGTCTATGCTACAGAGTTAGGTTGCCATACGGGGGGAGGGATAGCTCAGTGGTTTGAGCATTGGCCTGCTAAACCCAGGGTTGTGAGTTCAATCCTTGAGGGGGCCACTTAGGGATCTGGGGCAAAATCAGTACTTGGTCCTGCTAGTGAAGGCAGGGGGCTGGACTCGATGACCTTTCAAGGTCTCTTCCAGTTCTCTGAGATAGGCAGCTTACAGTGACCTAACTCTGTAAGCGTCTACACTAAAATGTCACTCCCACCAATGTAATTTGCCTACTAGGCCTACTTAATAATGCCACCTCCGTGAGCTTAAGTCAATGTAGTTAGGTGGATGCAGTGTCAGTGTAGACTCTGCATTGCTTAGATCGACTGTGGCTGCCTTTCAGAAGCCATCCCACAATGCCCTGCACCTTAAATCGATACAAGCGCTCCCGGTGAGGACGTGCACCATGGACACAAGGAGCATAGTGTGGATGTGCAAATGTAATTTAATTGCTGTATGTCGACATAGCTTAGGTCGACTTAATTTTGTAGTGTAGACTTGCCCTAAGCGTGCGCGCGTGCGTGTGTGTGTGTGTGTGTGTGTCAGGGCCGGCTCCAGGCACCAGCGAAGGAAGCAGGTGCCTGGGGCGTCCAATACAAAGGGGCGGCACTCCGTCCATTATTGGGGCGGCACGTCCGGGTCTTCGGCAGCAATTTGGCGGCGGGTCCTTCACTCCCTCTCTTCCTCTTTGGCGGCACTTCAGTGGCAGCTCAATCTTTTTTTTTTTTTCCGCCGCTTGGAGCGGCAAAAAAGCTGGAGCCGGCCCTGGTGTGTGTGTGTGTGTGTGTGTGTGTGTGTGTGTGTTAGCCAGGTCACTGTAAAATGTTAATGCAGACAAGGTTCTGTAGTTATAATTGTGATGTGTCAAAGCAAGCTCCGCCATGGGGCACAGTGTTTGATTTCACCTCGCTATATTAAAAGGCTCAGTACAAACTGCCTGCGCGTTGCCTCCATGGGAATTTTCCATGAGATAACGGATGGGAACGCTAAAATCCCCTTTTTTATGGCAGTGAAGACGTAGCCCTAGTGAAGACAAGGCAGGAGTAATTTTAATTGGCTGGTCAAAGTAAACCCCAAGGAGAGCTTAGAGTCTACCTTGGGTTACAGAGACAACTGCTGTGTCTTAACTAACCCACGTTACAATGCTAGTGAACTCTTTTCCAAGTGAAGACAAAGCCTGACTTTCCCTCGAGCCCCAGCAGCACGGCTCGGCTCGGGAGGGGGAGATGCCTGTGGTTAGGAGTTGTGCGAAGTGAGCCACAAAAGGATTGGAGAGAGCTCAACAGCGAGACCTGAGGGAAGACAAGCTGAGTCTGGAATCCCACAGCCTTATAAGGAGCCCCTGGTATTAAAGTTGGCCTAAAAGCTGCCTTTGTTTCTTCCCATTTCTCCTGCTGAAGTCTCTCTGGGAGGACACGATGTGCTGGCATAGCTAGCGCCTGAGAGTTTATTTTTGTTGAGCTGAGGGCTGGTTAGCAGCTGAGGCAGCTTGGACGCTGTTAACCGTTTTTTCTCCGTGACTTCCAACGTGTCAGAGGAGAAACTGGTTGCATGACGCAGAAACGGTGGCGACATGAGTTGGGTGTGGGGAGATTTATAGTTGTTTACTAATATACAGCTGGAACTGGAAAGGATTTGTAAGCAAAGGATTTGGGGGCCGGCCTTTCAGGCCTGCTGCAGTAAAGTACAGAGCAGGAGGTGTGTGCTCTGGGGATGGGTTGCTTATGGAAGTGGGGAAATGCACTGTAATGGAGCGGCTTTGTGTGTGAGAATGGGTTGCCCCCTAGTGTCTGCCCACAGGGAGGATAAGAAACCTGCTACTCCTACCAGCTCAGGGAAACAGCTCACTGAGGAGTCTGTGATTTCAGTTTTGTGTGTGTGTATGTAAGAGAGAGACTTGACCGAATAATTGTATGCATCCATGTGAAACAATGGGGCGGGACCCACACTTTTGACCTCACATGCACTGAACATTCAAGGCCATGCCACATGGAAGATGCCATTTTATACAGAAACGCACCGGGGGGTGGGTCAAGTCTCTGGGACGGAGCGACGCTGGTGTGGGTGGAGTATAATAACTCCTCACTTAACGTTGTAGTTCTGTTCCCGAAAAATGCAACTTTAAGCGAAACGATGTTAAGTGAATCCAATTTCCCCATAAGAATTAATGTAAATAGCGGGGGGGTTAAGTTCCAGGGAAATATTTTTTTTGCCAGACAAAAGACTACACACACACACACACAGTATAAGTTTTAAACAAACAATTTAATACTGAACACAACTATGATGATTGTGAAGCTTGGTTGAGGTGGTGGAGTCAGAGGGTGGGATATTTCCCAGGGAATGCCTTGCTGCTGAATGATGAACTAACATTCGGCTGAGCCCTCAAGGGTTAACACATTGTTGTTAATGTAGCCTCACACTCTACAAGGCAGCATGAATGGAGGGAGGGGAGACAGCATGGCAGACAGAGACACACACCCTGTGTGTGTGAGAGATAGAGAGAGAGAGATTGCCTCTTTACGTATGCTGTCCCCACTCGAAGTACATTGCCTTGTTAAGTTAATCAGCAAGCTGAGACATAGCTGCTACCAGGGAGCTCCCTCCGTCCTGAGCCCTGTCGTGTGTCCCCCCCGCTCTATGGAGATGGGGTAAGCAGGGGGCAGGAGCAGGGGGAGGGGGACACCCTGACATTAGCCTCCCTCTACCCTCCCCCCAGCAAGCAGGAGGTTCATGGGAGCAGCTCCAAGGCAGAGGGCAGGAGCAGCACATGGCAGTGGGAGGAGGGACACAGCTGAACTGCCCGGCAATTGCTAGCCTGCTGGGTGGCTGCCGCACAGGGAATTTAGGGGAGTGGGGAGCTGATAGGGGGGCTGCCAGTCCACCCTGGTTCCAAGCCCCCACCAGCTAGCTGCAACGGGCTGCTCTTCCTGCAAGCAGTGGACAAAGCAGGCGGCTGCCAAACGACGTTAGAAGGGAGCATTACACAACTTTAAACGAGCATGTTTCCTAATTGAGCAGCAACAAAACAATGTTAACCGGGACGACTTTAAGTGAGGAGTTACTGTACCTGCATTTAAAAAATCAGGACTGCCCCCCGTCCCCTCATTTCTCATGCAGGCCACCCAGCGTGCAACGTGGCCTGACTGGCCAGGCTACGGCGAGTTGCTCTGGATTTACCATGGCGTAACCAAGAGAAGAAGTTAGCCCACAGAGTTTAGCTACCAAGGCAGGCTCCAGGGGAATGTTACTGAGCAAAAGGCATGTAGGAAGCGAGAGCTTTTGACACACAGGCACCCAGGTGAGGGTAACTGGGGAGTAGGGTTGGGCCTGTTAGTCAGCAGATAAAAATCTTCATTAAAAATAAACAGATTCAGTGGCTGCCTTCCCACTCCTGGACAGCTCGGGGCAGGAAATGGCTTGATTGAGGTGTTGGCCACGGGCTGTGGTTGCCTTGTTTACGTAAAATCTGCATTTACGGGTCTGGAGTGAGGATGGGGAAACAGGAAATGGTGACTGGGTTCCTTGGGACTTTTTGGCACACGCTCCGTCTCCCTCGGAAATGGGGATGTGGTGATTGGAAGCAGCTGCAAGGCACTGAGGCCTGTCATCCAGCTCCCTCTTCCCAGCATCTCTGCGTCCAGGACCTAGGGCGCGAAACTTCCACCTTGCGCCCCCCCCCCCCAGTCCTGCGGCAGCTCCCCGCCCCCCCTCCGCCCTGAGGTGCCCCCCCCCCACGGCAGCTCCCCCCCCCCGCCCCGAGGCGCCCCCCCCATGACAGCTCCCCCCATGGGGAGCCGTGCGGCAGCTCCCCACCCCAGCTCACCTCTGCTCCGCCTCCTCTCCGAGCACGCCGCCCCCGCTCTAATTCTCCTCCCCTCCCAGGTTTGTGGTGCCAAACAGCTGATTGGCACTCCAAGCCTGAGAGGCAGGAGAAGTGGAGCGGCCCAGGAACACTGTAAAAAAAAAAATTGGGGCACCACTTTTTGGCGCCCCCAAATCTTGGCGCTCAAGGCAACCGCCTAGTTTGCCTTAATGGTAGCACCGGCCCTGTCTGCGTCAGTGCAGATGCTCAAAGTACCGAGCTCTCGTTGTCCGTCTCACCCCACCCTTGCCGTGGAGACCTAGGCATGCCAAGTTAGCTAATAACATGGCCAGAGGGCAGCATGGTGCGGGTGAGTAGGGTGCACTCCTGCTAAGACTTGCCATGCTACGGAAAGGGCTAGCGTTGAGACTAGGATGAAACCTCTAAAATCCAGACTTTCAAAGCCTTATTGCTTCAGGCTTATTGTTAGAGCTGGTCACAAAATTTCCAACAGAAGAGTTTTCTGTTAGGGAAAATACTAGGGCTGTTGATTAATGGCAGTTAACTCACGCGATGAACTCAAAAAAAAACGTAATCACGATTAATCGCCGTTTTAATCGCACTGTTAAACAATAGAATACCACTCAAAATTTGTTAAATATTTTGGATTTTTTTTCTACATTTTCAAATATATTGATTTCAATTGCAACACAGAATACAAAATATACAGTACTCACTTTGTTATGTTGATTACAAAGATTTGCACTGTAAAAATGATGAACAAAAGAAACAGTATTTTTCAATTCACCTCATACAAGTACTGTAGTGCAATCTCTTTAGCATGAAAGCGCAACTTACAAATGTGGGGGTTTTTGTTACATAACTGCAAAT
Organism: Chrysemys picta bellii; assembly: GCF_011386835.1. Lineage (NCBI taxonomy): Eukaryota > Metazoa > Chordata > Testudines > Emydidae > Chrysemys > Chrysemys picta. The sequence continues at coordinate 14,561,462 of NC_088808.1, read as the reverse complement.
CAATGTAAAACTTTATAGCCTACAAGTCCACTCAGTCCTACTTCTTTTTCAGCCAATCGCTAAGAGAAACAAGTTTGTTTACATTTACAGGAGATAATGCTGCCTGCTTCTTATTTACAATGTCACCTGAAAGTGAGAACAGACATTCACACGGCACTTTTGTAGCCAGCGTTGCAAGGTATTTACGTGCTAGATATGCTAAACATCCCTATGTCCCTTCATGCTTGAGCCACCATTCCAGAGAACATGCTTCCATGCTGATGACGCTCATTAAAAAAAAATGCATTAATGAAATTTGTGACTGAATTCCTTGGAGGAGAATTGTATGTCTCCTGCTCTTTGTTTTACCCGCATTCTGCCATATATTTCATGTTATAACAGTCTCTGATGATGACCCAGCACATGTTCGTTTTAAGAACACTTTCACTGCAAATTTGACAAAAGGCAAAGAAAGTACCGATGTGAGATTTCTAATGACAGCTACAGCACTCGACCCAAGATTTAAGAATCTGAAGTGCCTTCCAAAATCTGATTGGGATGGGGTGTGGAGCATGCTTTCAAAAGTCTTATAAAAGCAACATTCCGATGCGGAAACTACACCACCAAACCTGAACCACCAAAAAATAAAATCAGTCTTCTGCTGTCAAGTATCAGAGGGTAGCCATGTTAGTCTGTATCCAAAAAAACAACAAGGAGTCTGGTGGCACCTTAAAGACTAACAGATTTATTTGGGCATGAGCTTTCGTGGGTAAAAAACCCACTTCTTCAGATGCATGGAGACTTTTGAATCATTATGGAGCCCATGCATCTGAAGAAGTGAGGTTTTTTACCCACGAAAGGTTATGCCCAAATAAATCTGTTAGTCTTTAAGGTGCCACCGGACTCTTTGTAGTCTTCTGCTGGTGGCATCTGACTTAGATGATGAAAATGAACATGCGTTGGTCTGCACTGCTTTGTATCGTTATCGAGGAGAACCTGTCATCAGCATGGACTCATGTCCTCTGGAATGGTGGTTGAAGCATGAAGGGACATATGAATCTTTAGTGCATCTGGCACTTAAATATCTTGCAATGCCGGCCACAACAGTGCCATGCGAATGCCTGTTCTCACTTTCAGCTGACATTGTAAACAAGAAGCGGGCAGCATTATCTCCTGCAAATGTAAACAAACTTGTTTGTCTGAGCGATTGGCTGAACGAGAAGTAGGACTGAGTGGACTTGTAGGCTCTAAAGTTTGACATTGTTTTATTTTTGAATGCAGTTATTTTTTCTACATAATTCTACATTTGTAAGTTCAACTTTCATGATAAAGAGATTGCACTACAGTACTTGTATTAAGTTAATTGAAAATATTATTTATTTTATTTTATTTTTAAAGTACAAATATTTATAATAAAAATAAATATAAAGTGAGCACTGTACACTTTGTATTCTGTGTTGTAATTGAAATCAATATATTTGAAAATGTGGAAAACATCCAAAAATATTTATATAAATAGCATTCTATTATTGTTTAACAGCACGATTAATCGCATGATTAATTGTGATTAATTTTTTTAATCGCTTGACAGCCCTAGAAAATACTGATTTGACAGAATTGGAATGTTTGTGGGAATGTGTAGGTTTTTGTGATCATTTATCAATGTTTTATTTGACTTTTGTTGTAGTATTACACATTGTGATGTAATGTCACCTCTTGTCTCAGAACATCATGAGTCTTCATATTCTACCGTGACATAATGATGTCAGAGTGTGATATATCAGGCTATGATGCAGTGTCATGTTGTGATGTCATCATGCCATGTGATGGTGATGTGCCATATGTCTCAAGACATGCTTTAGCCCATTACATTATGACACGATGCCCTATCTCATACAAACTGAAGCAACGCATTTCAACTTTTTGTCCTGATTTGAGATTAAATCATATTTAAAATCTGGGAATTATCCATGGGACGGAAACTCCAAATTCAACCAGCTGTGCTCATTTGTATTGTGGTAGCACCTAGGAGTCCCAGTCATGGACCAGGGTCCCATTGTGCTAGGCACTGTACAAACACAGAACAAAAAGAGTCCCTGCCCCAAAGAGCCTGCAGTCTAAGCAAGGGCTGGTACATTGAGATACCAGTCGTCTCTGGGGGATAAGGGGAAGGAGTTATTTTAAAGCTGACATGCAATGGGACAGGGAAATGGGTTTATACTCTTCTTCTTCGATAGGAAAAAGGACAACTTTTTTTTGACTACTTTTAACACTAGCAGTTTGGGTCTGTGTCTACCCTCCCTTCCTGGAAGACTCTATGGGTAAGTAGAGACCCAGTATGCGTATGACATCACAGGTACTAAGCCAATGAAACCTGACTGAGAGATGAAGCGTTTTGTTTTGGTCAAACTGTTCAAGGCTCGTCCCCATTGACATGCAGGGGTTTGGGGGTGGGGTTTAACGGGGAGATAACTACACGGGTTATCTCCCTAACAAGGCCAGCTGCAGGGCTTGCTGAGCTAGTAAGGTCAGTCCTATAGCCCCTGTCCATGTTGACCCCCCACAGTACTTTAATCTGCAGTAAAACCACAGTGCCCGCTCTCCGCGGTGTTTTTACACCAGGATGGCTAATGCATGTTAGTTATTCTGTAGTAAGAACACCCCTCTTTTGTTAAAGAAGACAAACCCTAAAACTCTTTTAAACACTGATGTAACTCCTGTGCCCACCAGAGAGTTGAAAGGAAGGATGATGATCTCCTGATAGGGCTGGAAGAGCTCCCACCCCCATTGCTCTAGGTCCCCTCATGAGACCTCCAGCTAAAACAAGCAGGGGAAGCAGAAAAATAGAAGCAAATCCTCTCAGACGGATCGCAAAGAAACCAATAGCCTTTGCTTTTGCAGGTTGCCTGTCAAGGTATTTTGTAGAGACTGGCCCAAGCCTCCTAACTCAGCGCTGCATCTGAATTTCCAGCATTCCATTCCTAGTGACTGTTCGCGTTAGGGTTTTTTCCCCCTGGCCCAGTCCCTAACGGATATTGAGCCACCAGAGGATGACTAAGTGCATTGCCATCTCTATCACAGACCATTTAAAGGTGCCTGGATAAAATGTAAGTGGCTTGTTGTATAAGCCTGGGCTTGAGAAATAAACTGCACCTATTTCCTGTACCGTCTCCACTCCTTTTTGCTGACCCCACTTATACAACCAGTTTCAGCTCAAACAAAAGCAGCATTGGGTTAGAATTGCCTGTCAAATGCAGTGGGATTTGGCAGGCTGGAAAGAGGAACCTACTGAGTGACTAAATAAACAAGGACACAGCAAACAAGACTCCATGGGGAAAGCTGATCCTCCTTGGGGAGGGCCCCAATTCATTCAGCAGAAGCCAGAGTTGAAGTGGAGATTATTCTATGCATGAGTTTTGGGGGGGAGGGAAGGTCTCTGTGAACTAACACTCTAGGCCAGGGGTGGCTCCGGAGCCACAGGCGGCTCTTCAGAAGTTAATATGCGGCTCCTTGTATAGGCACCGACTCCGGGGCTGGAGCTACAGGCGCCAACTTTCCGGTGTGCCGGGGGGTGCTCACTGCTCAAGCCCTGGCTCTGCCACAGGCCCTACCCCCACTTCACCCCTTCCTGCCCCCTCCCCTGAGCTTGCAGTGCCTGAGGAGCTGATTGGCGGGGCTGCCGGTGGGCGGGAGGCGGTGGGAGCGGGTGGGGGAGCTCATGGGGGGCTGCTGACGTATTACTGTGGCTTTTTGGCCATGTACATTGGTAAATTCTGGCTCCTTCTCAGGCTCAGGTTGGCCACCCCTGCTCCAGGCTGAGAGCTGCAGTGTGAAGGAGGGTCGTTTCTAGTGGCTTTTGGGAGGAGGCCTGCACTGATCTTAATTTTTTGAGGCCCAATCCTATCAGGTATAGAGCACCCTCAGCTCCTTTCACTTCAGTAGGCGTTGAGGGAACTCAGCACCTTATAGGATCGGGGGGCTCAAAGAGAGAACGTGGTGCAAAGATCCTGTCCAGCATTCCCTAAGCCCAATGGAAAGACTCCCATGGACTTCAACTGGGAGTGGGATTGATCCCTAACAGGTCATCATGAACTTGACCGTCATCTTAAGGGTAACTATTTTATATATAATTTAGGATTGCTGGTAGCACTGCCTATACTTAAGGTTGCCCAACACTTCCCGTTAGACTCTCTCCCAGCCAGAGGAGGGGGTAGATGGGCAGAGCCAGGGAAACTTGCGTCAAAAAATTAGTAAAAGCTTGGATGATCTTCAGTTTCCTTTCGGCATCTCATGGGAAATTTGGAAAAATTTACACATGTCTGTGTGCTGGCGTAGTGAGTAGGTTTCATCAGGATTTTGGTTTCCCCAGCTTCTAGGAAGCATTGCTTTGTTCTTGTTTCATAAACTCTTCCATTAGGGGCGGGGCGGGTAGAGGGAGTTTAGTGGGGAAAATGGGTTTTACCGTAGGCTCTAATCTCAGTCAGATGTCCTATCACAATGTTTCTGTATTTCCCCCCCCCGTTTTTCATCACTAATAACACTTGCCTTAAAAAGCTACTGGGTGAGAAAATGAGGTGCCGAACCCCTCACTGAAATTCAGCTGGAGTTGGGTACCAGCCCCTTTGAAAATCCTGGTGCCTCTTCATTTCTTGGCTCACTTGTTTCTGCTGGCACCTTAGAGACTAACAAATTTATTTGAGCATAAGCTTTTGTGGGCTACAGCCCACTTCATCGGATGCATGTAGTGGAAAATACAGTAGGAAGATAGATATATATACACACAGAGAACATGAAACAATGGGTGTTACCATACACACTATAAGGAGAGTGATCTGTTAAGGCGAGGTGTTATCAGCAGGAGAGAAAAAGAACTTTTTGTAGTGGTAATGAAAATGGCCCATTTCCAGCAATTGACAAGGAGATGTGAGGAACAGGGGGAGGGGGGGGGGAGAATAAGCATGGGGAAATAGTTTTACTTTGTGTAATGGCCCATCCACTCCCAGTCTTTATTCAAGCCTAATTAATGGTGTCCAATTTGCAAATTATTTCCAATTCAGCAGTCTCTCGTTGAAGTCTGTTTTTGAAGTTTTGTTGTAATATTGCGACTTTTAGGTCTGTAATCGAGTGGCCAGGGAGGCTGAAGTGTTCTCCAACTGGTTTTTGAATGTTATAATTCTTGACGTCTGATTTGTGTCCATTAATTCTTTTGCATAGAGACTGTCCGTTTTGGCCAATGTACATGGCAGAGGGGCATTGCTGGCACATGATGGCATATATCACATTGGTAGATGTGCAGGTGAACGAGCCCCTGATGGTGTGACTGATGTGATTAGATCCTATGATGGTATCCCCTGAATAGATATGTGGACAGAGTTGGCAACGGGCTTTGTTGCAAGAATAGGTTCCTGGGTTGGTGTTTTTGTTGTGTGGTTGCTGGACTTACATGTGTGTATGGTAACACCCATTGTTTCATGTTCTCTGGGTATATATATATATATCTTCCTACTGTATTTTCCACTACATGCATCTGATGAAGTGAGCTGCAGCCCACAAAAGCTTATGCTCAAATAAATGTGTTAGTCTCTAAGGTGCCACAAGTACTCCTGTTCTCTTTGCGGATACAGACTAACACGGCTGCTGCTCTGAAACTTGTTTCTGCTGCTTATTCCTCACCAGTAGTCTGTGGCATTCCACCCAACAGCAACCCATCCATCCCGTTTTCTGTACGGATGGGCTGCAAAGGGAGAGTCCATCCAGTCCAGAAAGGCAGGGGCGTCAATATGGGCTGACCAGGGTATGGGGGTAGGGTGGGAAGAAGAATTGGGCAGCTCAGTGATTGGTGGGAGGGAATGGACTCCAAGGCAGCCCCATAAGCCTGAATTGTCCTATTCACATTTCCAGGGCCCATCGCAATGACATGGAGAACATTTTCCCCTTCCTCTTCCTTGGGGCCATCTACTCCCTGCTGGACCCCAATCCCACCGTGGCAAGGATCCACTTCCTGATCTTCTGCGTGGGGCGGATAGTTCACACCGTGGCATACCTCCTGCAGCTGAAAGCTCCCACACGCTCGGTGGCCTACAGCGTGGCACAGCTGCCCTGCTTCTCCATGGCGCTGCAGATTCTCTTCGCGGTCATCACACACTGGTAACGTTAAAGATAACCCGCCACCGCTGGTGCTGCAACGTGGATTAGAAAGACCCGCCTTTGCTGCTTTCCCAAGAGAAGGACTCATTCTGCTGTGGCTTCAGTGTCGGCATCTCCCAGCTGGGTGGAGCTCAGGGCTCTGGGAAATCCCCTCTGGGTGTGTGCAAGGCCCTGTTTCCAGGAGCAGGCTGCAGAGGTGGAAGGATGTGCTCCTCGCAGCTGGGTGCTCGTGCATTAAGCGCTTAGTAATGCCACAGCATTAGTACCACAGCAATAACATTGTGGTGTCTTCCAGTCTTCTCGCTGGTGACCTGGGGGGAGGGAATGATGCCACGTTAAGAGCACAACTAAACCAGGAAGTGGTGAAGACTCTCTAAGCAGCCTGGCCCCATCGCTCTGAGGAGAGAAAAGCGGGAGGCCCTTGGTCCCCCTAACTCACTTTGATGGGAGTGTGTACGGTGACCAGAGAGGATGTCCCATCTCCTCTCTTCAGCAAGAATACCTGGCGATGTAGTGAAAAAGCTAAAGTAGGAACACACTGAGTCTTTGTATAAAACAAACCCCTGCCCCCAAAATCTCATTTTTACTCTTTGATTAGAGAGTCCTGACTCTTCTTTTGTTCGTTTGTTGTTGGTTTTTAACCTCCTACATAGGAAGGAAGCAAGTTGGTGGTGCAGCATCTGATACTGCCGGGCCCATCTCTGCTAGGAAACAGAACCCAAAGGGTTAAATCTTTCAGAGGGTGGCAGGAAAAACACAGAGGGAAACAGAACTAGTGCAGGTCCCCTTTCCAAACCCAAATTACATCATCAGTCCAAAGAGGCAGCTCCCCTCTGGGCCCCGGAGGTCAAGATTTCACTTGACTGTCAACTCCAGAGCAGACAGCTCCATTTGCTTTTGGAGTGAGAAGCGAGAGTTGGCTCCAGGCACATCAGGCCATCTCCAGACTCCATCCTGGAAAGAGCATTGAGCTCAAAAGAAGGTCGGGGTGCTCAGCACAGATCTGGGCCTTTTCCATTTCCTACAGGTACCTACAGGGGCGGCCCTATGTTTTTTGCCGCCCCAAGTATGGCAGTCAGGTGGCCTTCGGCAGCATGCCTATGGGCGGTCCGCAGTCACGCAGCTTCAGCGGCGTTTCTGCAGGTGATCTGCCGGTCCCAAGGCTTCGACGTATCTGCCGCCATATTGCCGCCGAAACTGCGGGACCACCGGACCTCCCCCAGGCACGCCACTGAAGGCTGCCTGACTGCCGCCCTCACAGCGACCGGCAGGCCACCCCCCATGGCTTGCCACCCCCCACAGCTTGCCACCCCAGGCGCGCGCTTGCTGCGCAGGTGCCTGGAGCATCCCCTGGGTACCTAGATGTTCTGTCATTTCTACATAGTTTCATATGAGATGTAGGGCTGAATGGAAGACCACAAACCTATGTATGTTACACTGTTCCCCTCTTGTGCTTCCTTGGAGTTATGAAGTATATATTCATAGTAAAATGAATACTATGTATTCCTCTTCTCTACCATTCCTTATGCCTCTGTGTATACATCTGTGAGCCAGGCAGAATACCACCTCATGCCTCTGTTCGGAGGCAAAGTCCTTTGACGTGCTTGGATAAAAAGGGCTATTAAAGCATATAACACATGGAGGCAGAAGCAGTGCTTGTCTGGGTGATCTCTTGGCCCCTCCTAACTTCTCCCTGGTACAAGGTTGCCTTCTTAAAGGAGCGCTCTTCCCACCATGCCTTGCTGGAGCTGGCTCTTTAAATTTGGCAGAGCCACGGAGCTGCAGCCCTAAAGCAGCCATGTTTGGTGAGTGGCTGCATCTCCTGCCTTCCTTCCTAGCTGGTGAGTCTCTCTCTCCTGTTCAGTTTTCTCTTGCTCGTGAGGATGGGCCATTCTCGCCAAGTGCATGATGATGTTACCCTAGGAAATAATGTTAGTCCTCTTCCCGCTCACCTCCCATGACAACCAAGGAGTTAATTACATGGCCAGGAAGGGCAAATTGGAGCAGGAGCTGGAACCCTGGTAGGCCAGAGAAGTTCAGGTAGGGGACGATTGCTCTCCCTTGCTGCATTGGGAGCTTGGGGTGGGGGCGGCAACAGACCTCCTTGATTCAGTCTGAATTTTGTGGTTAGGAGTTTTCCCTCCTTGTAAGTGAAGATGAGCTAAAGTATTTATTCCACCCCCTTTTTTTTAGAAAGAGGGGGAGCTGGTGCGGTTCTAAATCATTCTGGGTTTTGCCCTATTTCAGGGCCCATTTATCTGACTCCTGTTCTCTTCAACCCTGCCTCTGCCTTCAAAGTGTGTGTGTGTGAGGGGAAGAGCTGGGTAAAATGGGACCTTGACCTGACCCATTGTTGCTTTGGGGGCGGGGGGGTAGTGCTAGGATCTATTTTGGTGGGGAGGGGTAGGTGGAGCACAGAAAAATCCAGTTTGCAGAGCTGCTAGCTCTCGACTTTCACTGAGAGTCTTGTGATGTTTGTCCCTCATAAAGTCTTCTTTCCTGGAATCATGATCACATGACTCCAGGAATCTTGGCTTTCTTTAAAAAACAAACAGTTCATTTCCTGGCCTGAGGGTTACAGAGAGAAACTTGGAAAAGTGAACTGTAAAAACTGGGCCCGGGGGGAGGGGGCGGCACAAGGCAAATAAATAAATAAATAAAAACCCAACAGGTTTGTATTTATTATTTTTAAATCTCATGGGTTTGGGGGGTGCTGACTCCTGCTTCTTTTTTTAAAGGCTTGGGGTTGGCAGTGCTGAGTTTGGGTTTATCTGGACCTGTCCCAAGACAGTACCTGTTTGTCTGAAGCACTCCACCAACAGGCAGAGCTCTTGTTTTCCTCCTGGCTGCCCTCGCTTGTGGCCGATCATGGCACTGCCCATGTCCTCTACCCCAGCTAGATGCAAACAGCACCCTAAGGAGCCCCCCAGATTGGCCCAGTGCAAAGGGAATGTGTATATTTGTACTCCCCCTTCCATGGCTTAGGCCTGACTCTTCCACAGCAGAGGAATTAATAAGAGGGTTAGGGTGGGGCTGGAGCAGGGACGATGGACTGAGCTGTGGTCCCTTCACAAGGCCATACCTAAGATACGCCCCCTTGGCCTAAAGCCAAACTACTTTTAGGAATGAACTGTGGAAGTGGGGCTATAGTTAAAAACATAGGTGTGCACCATGCCCCTGTGAAGGGAACAAGTATAAACTCCTGCCACGTCACACCTTCAAGGTCAAGTACTCTTTGTACTCTCTCTCTCTCTCTCTCTCTCTCACACACACACACACACACACACACACACACTCCCCGAGGCATAGCATTATTATTACTGATAGATGGGTCTTACTCGGTCAGTAAATGTAAGGAGATCATGGAAATCTGACCTCAAATAAGGAGTGACATACAGAGAAACATTGTCCGTTCACACCTGCCTGTTTGCTGTAGATTCCAGGTCTGAGATTGGTGAGTGTAAAAGGGGAGCTGTGCTATGGGGCGAAAAGGGTTTGTTTCCTCCGAGGCGTTTTTCGTGTAGTGTAGTGCTCGTTCCATTGCCTAGATGAATGTGGAAATGCCAACGTGGGGGTGGAGCAGGTTAGAGCCCTGCAGTGGGACAGGGATCCCGTGGGTATCGCAGAACCTGCTGTCATAACAGCAGGAGCGGGTGGGTTTGGGTGGGCAAAAAAAACAGAGGACAGTAATTTGTAGGAAGACACGATATCTTTTTAAATAAAGGTTTTAGTACTTCTATTTAAGTGAGGCACAGAAAGGGATTTGACATCTATTATAACAAGAGTTAAAGTATTTTTCTACATGGTTTAAGCAAGATTTGTTTTATTTCTTTAGTGGTAAAAATTGTGTCTGAATTCCATTAATATATATAATATATTAACTGACTGTTTGGGTTTTTTTTAGTAGCCTGGGGGAATCTTTCTCTCTTGTGGGATTTGCTGGGTCTCAGGTTTTTGCGGTTGGGAACGGGATAAAAATGCAAGAAACAAGGCAGGAGTGGGTATTGCGGAGAGGGATGAGAGTGGGGTTAAAAAAATAGTCCCTCTAGAACAGGTACCAGGTGTGAAAGAAAATCCAACCCGGCAATGTAACCAAAATATGGCCATTGATACACAAAACTGTAACCTGGTGGTAGGGAGACTGTTCCAGGAGGGATCAATGGGAATTCAGTGTCTTCTCTTCCTTCTCACAAAGACCCTGCAGAATCTATGTCAACTCTCACCCATTAGTGACAGCTTACTCTGTGTGATGTTACAGCACCCCCCTGTGGTGTCAGCCAGACGCGCGCACACCCCCGTGCAATGTCCAAATCGGAGTAATTTATGTCTGTAGGAGTTTTTCGCAGACTGAATAATAAAAATAACATACACTTGGCTCTATTTCTTTATCGGAACTAAACAGAATAGAAACGCAAATAAGGTGCTTTGCATGTTCTCGTCTTTTTGTTGTTGTTGCATTTTCTTTTTAGACTTGCTAGCTAGTAAGTCTGCTTCTGTGGAAAGTGATATTTGTATGTTTGATAAAGTCACTGTTCACAGCAGAAGACTTGTTAGCTAGCTGGGAGACTGTGAAAAGAGATATTAACAAACATACACATATCACTTTTCACAACAGACTTACTCAGCCCTGGCAAGCCTAGGGACAAGTTAAGCCTTGGATGGGGAGGTGGGTAGGGAGACAATGGGGGCCCAGGGTCATGGGCTGGATGGGGGAGGGGCCAGAGGAGGCAGCAGGAGCAAGGGGTAATAAGGGGGGGGGTGAGCCAAGATTGAAGCTGGAAACCTGAACCCCACTTCCCCCAGGAAGATGGGAACTCATACTGGCTGGCTCCAGAGGAGGGGGAGGGCCCAACCCCTGCTGGCAGACCCGGGGGAGGGATTGCTGCTTTGCCACCCTCCCCTCCCCGATCAGCACCCAGGAGGTCTGTGGCTGCAAGAAAAGCCCCTGATGGCCACATGCAGCCACGCTGGCCATATTTGAGAAACACTGAGCTAGACTATCAGCCCTGCTGTTCCATGCTGATTTGGAAACTGGGATGTGTTGATTCCCTCTGAGAAAATGTTGATGAAAACAAAACTTTGGTTTCAGCCAAATTTTCAGTGGAAGATTTCCGCTTGTCAGCAGGTCAAACTGAAAATTCTCCCCCCCCCCCCCGTGACGTTATCTGATTAAAATATGACCATATAGATCATGGTTGCAACCACTGTTATATATTTGCAGCAAATATTGTACTAAGGTTGTCGAGTAAGATGTCTATGAAAAGGTTATGATTAGCTGGTTATGATGATGCTATCTGTATGCCTGTATCATTTTTGTATTTAAAGTTATAAGTATTGACTCTATACCTGGATTTCAAATGTTGACTCCTGGGGTAATGCCTAAGTAATCAGCCAGATATGCCATGTAAGGTATCTGCAAAATGTTATAATTTGCCGGATATGATCATCTTGTTTATACGTTTGTATCGCCTTTGTATTATGGGTTATAGATATGTATGTAGGTCTGTCTTTCAAACTTGTGCTATGCTTCTGGGTGACACTCCAGCCAGTTTGGCATCAACACTGCCTACCCTGCTTGATGGCCCATTAAGGACCATCAGCTGTACAACTGACCCATTGAGAGAAGGCAGATACACCTTATGACTCAGCCAGGCAGGCAGGGACATGCCCATGGAGAGAACTCGAAGGCTTCCAAGCCATGTGCTGGGCAGCTTGTGTTTGAAACAAAGGAAGCACAGGCCGCGTGGCAAGAGACTATAAAAGGCAGCTGCAGCTTCTCAATCCTGCTTCTTACCTCTGGAGGAACTTTGCTACAAACTGAAGCTCTGAACAATGGACTGAATGACCCATCCAAGCTGGGGATGTACTCCAGAGACTTGACTTAAGCCGGCAGTTTATTCCATCACTGCTACAAGCCTGAACCAAGAACTTTGCCATTACTGTATGTAGTGGATTCCCTTAACCAATTTTAACTCTCACCCTTTCTTTCTTTCTTTCTTTCTTTCTTTCTTTCTTTCTTTCTTTCTTTCTTTCTTTCTTTCTTTCTTTCTTTCTATAAATAAACCTTTCAATGTTAGTTAATAAGAATTGGCTGTAGCGTGTATTTGGGTAAGATCTGAAACATTCGCTAACCTGGGAGATGATGTGTCCGATCCTTTGGGATTGGTAGAACCTTTTCTTTTATATAATGAAATAAGATTTACAGAAATTTTCATCATGTTTGACGTGGGTACCTGGATGGAGGCCTGAGGCTGGATCACTTTAAGGGAACTGTGTTGTTTGGACTTCTGAGTAACCAGTACGGTAATAAAGAAGCTATTTTATGCTGGCCTGGTGAATCTAGGTATTGGAATATCCACCAGCTTTATGGGGATTGTCTGCCCCATTCTTTGCAGTTCACCCTAATTGAGTGACCACAGCTGGCTCCCCACGAGGCCCCCCAAAATTCAGTTTTTGGTCAGAAACAAACAAGGACTGAACAGGGAGGGAGGGGATAGCTCAGTGGATTGAGCATTGGCCTGCTAAACCCAGGGTTGTGAGTTCAATCCTTGAGGGGGCCATTTAGGGATCTGGGGCAAAATCAGTACTTGGTCCTGCTAGTGAAGGCAGGGGGCTGGACTCAATGACCTTTCAGGGTCCCTTCCAGTAATTCTCACAAAATTAATTGATAGGGCAAATGAAATTTAATGGGGATAAATGTAAAGTAATGCCCATTGGAAAAAATAATCCCAACTATACATACAATATCATGGGGGCTAATTTAGCTACAACAAGTCAGGAAAAAGATCTTGGAGTCATTGTAGATAGTTCTCTGAAGATGTCCATGCAGTTTGCAGAGGTGGTCAAAAAAGCAAACAGGATGTTAGGAATCATTAAAAAGGGGATAGAGAATATATTACTGCCCTTATATAAATCGATGGTACGCCCACATCTTGAATACTGCGTACAGATGTGGTCTCCTCATCTCAAAAAAGATATACTGGCACTAGAAAAGGTTCAGAAAAGGGCAACTAAAATGATTAAGGGTTTGGAACGGATCCCATATGAGGAGAGATTAAAGACGCTAGGACTTTTCAGCTTGGAAAAGAGGAGACTAAGGGGGGATATGATAGAGGTCTATAAAATCATGAGTGATGTGGAGAAAGTTAATAAGGAAAAGTTATTTACTTATTCCCATAATACAAGAACTAGGGGTCACCAAATGAATTTAATGGGCAGCAGGTTTAAAACAAATACAAGGAAGTTCTTCACGCAGCGCACAGTCAACTTGTGGAACTCCTTGCCTGAGGAGGTTGTGAAGGCTAGGGACTATAACAGCGTTTAAAAGAGACTGGATAAATTCATGGTGGTTAAGTCCATTAATGGCTATTAGCCAGGATGGGTAAGGAATGGTGTCCCTAGCCTCTGTTTGTCAGAGGATGGAGATGGATGGCAGGAGAGAGATCATATGATCATTGGCTGTTAGGTTCACTCCCTCTGGGGCACCTGGCATTGGCCACTGTCGGTAGACAGGATACTGGGCTAGATGGACCTTTGGTCTGACCCAGTACAGCCGTTCTTATGTAAAAAAAAGCCTTTAAATTTTCACCTGAAAAAATTCAGTTTTCTAATGAAAGTAAACAATGTCCATGGAAAGCAGACGCTTTCTGGGGAAAGTTTTGTTTAATCAAAACAAAAAAAAAATTCTGTCAGAAAAAAGGTATTTCAATAGAAAATGTTTGGCCAGCCCTGGGGGATGTGTCACCATCGGTTTACTCTCTGATTAAAATTCCACTGCTCAACAACTAACCATGTAGCATCTAGCAGACAAAGGCATTCTCAGACCCAGTGCCTGAAAGCTGAAACTAGAAACATTTGAACTGGAAATAAAGTGCACATTTTTCACAGTGAAAGTAGCGACCCGCTGGAACAGTCTGCCCTGGATTCTCCATCTCTTCACGTCAAGACTGGATGTCTTTCTAAATGATGCTCTTGTCCGGTCACAAGTTATTGGACCCGATGCAGGAGTTACTGGGCAAAATTCCATGCCTTGTGTTAGGCAGGTCAGGTCCTTCTGGCCTTAAATGTAGGGCTTAGTAACTAAGTGGTTCTGTGATACTTATTAAAAAAACTTGACAAGGCAGCTGGTGTTCTGAGACTGCTGCCTATCATGCTGACCGATAATTGTCTAATTGTTTCTTTGAGCCTCCCCCTCACTCCCCCCTTCCCCTCGTCTGTTTCTACCTGTTTGTCTCTTGTCTTATGTTTAGATTGCAAGCTCTTTGGGCAGGAATTGTCTTGTTTGTGCTCTTAGAAAGTTTCCCAGAAATGAATCAACACAGACTCTTAGCATAAATAGCTGGTGAGTTAATTGAAGGTTGGAACTGATTGAGACATGGCCACTCAGGTTGTCCTGCAGCTGCCGTATCTGTACATACGTGGCTAACAGGTAACGGAAATTGGCGCAGATGGTGTCTAGCAGGGTCCAGCAGGCTCTGCGTCCTCCAGGCCCAGAGGGGTGAAGTGGTGTGGCTGATTCTGCAAATGAGCCACCCTCTAACATCCTTGGGGAAGAGCCAAACTGGGCATGGGGCAGGGACTGCTTTGGACAACACACCTCACGTCTGAGCTCATGGAGACATGTCGCCAAGCAATGGTGCAACCCACAAGTCGGGGGACGTCGGACAGAGTTTTATAATTCAGGCTACAGTATAACCTGGGTGATTAGGAATCTGGATGGAATGTGGGCAGTAGGAGTAGCTCGCTTCCCCCATCAGATTCCACCCCACACCGTGTGTGTGTGTGTTCTCTATTCCCTCTGCCCTGCCAACTAGTGTGTGTGTGTGTTCTCTATTCCCCCTGCCCTGTCAACTAGGTTATAACTTACCGTTGGAAGGTGCAAATGCCCTGATCTTTGGCTCTCCTCTTTTCAAGTTTTCCTCAGTGCACAGGCTGCCCCAGAATGGACTTGAGAAGAGGTTGATATGACCCAGACTTAATGCTCCTTTGCAGCCATTACTGAATCTTCATCTCAGCAGAGCAGCAGCAATGCCTTCCTGTAGCTTCCTGAGGACGTTGGACGGATACTGTGACCCAAACACGTGTCGCTCGTGAAGCTGTGCGACGCGCTGACTCTGTTCATTCCGAGAACGAATGTTTATTTCCCGAGCAGTTACAGCCGAACCGCTCGACTCCGCCAACATTCCCCAAGGCTGAGCACGGATGGTCACGGTGAGATGAGACTCCAGGAGCCTCCCATTAAGTATCCACCGTCTATTCAAAACCTCTCTCCCAATCTCTGACTGAGCTAGGATTTGAACTGGTGATTTAGCAGTGAAGAGAAAATACAGCTCTGTAGCCTGTTTCTGACTCCCTGAGACATGCGGTTGCTGTAGGAGCTTTATGGCCAGGTGTGAAATGCATGAGGTGTGAGAGAGATTTTTAAACCCGTTTCCTCCTCATGGATAGAGATGGTCCCAGTCCAGCCCCGCTGCATCCAAACTGCCCCCAGCTCTGGGATATTCAAAATCTGGCCCTGAATATCGTGGGTTGAGTCCTTCTCTGCTGCTGGGCATAGCTGAAAAAATGGGAAAGGGGGAGTGACGTGAAAGCAAGTGTCAGGGGCCTGCAGACCGGAGCAGCCCTGTGTGTTAGAACCATGTGAACAGGGTGCGGTTGTGACCTCCGGAACAGGAGGTCCTGCGGCAGGGCTGTGGTGAGGGGCTGCTGCCCTCGCAAGGGGAGAGGAGTCATAACCGTGTGGGGGATAGTTATGGGTGTTCCCCCCTTCACAGAGTATTAAGGCAGCCATGGCTTTGCCTGCAGTGAACCAATCCTATTACCTCTGACAAGACTCAGGCCCTTCAACCAACAACCAGCACTTCCTGCCCCATGAAATGTAATGAAATCACTAGGCTCTGGCACAGCCCTGCAATGAACTGCCAGGCCGGGCCCTTCGATTCTGTGCTCCTGGCTGTAAGTTTCCATCTCCTCTGGACATCGGCTGTGCCGGGCCTTGAAAACCTCCTGGCTTGAAAAATTCCACTAAACTAATTTGCAGGACGGTTGTGGCTCCTTTCATGCCCACTCAACTGTAGCTGAGACTGTGGTGGGTTAGTGGAGGCCACGGGCAGCTCCCAGTCTCTGCAATATGCATCTGTTCCTTTGGAACATGGCTGAGCGACGCCTGGTTATTACAGGGTGGCTACCAGACATTGAGTATGTCTACACTGCAGCTGGGAGGCGGAGCAAGCCTTCCAGCTGGCGTCTGCAGCCTTGGGGGGGAATGTCACGCAAGTGCACTAAAAATAGCCGTGTAGACGTTGCTTTCCCGCTGTGGCTCGGGCTGCGATGCCTATGCGGCTGTTTTGAGCAGGCTGGTACAAGGCCCGCCAGCCAGAGTCTGTGGGTGTCAACGGGAGGTTTGGTCCTCAATGCAGCGTAGACATCTCCTCAGTGCTGTGGCACAGGGCTCCAAACTGACACACTCCATAAGGGATTGGAGGCCAGGCTGAGAGGGGATACAAAGGGCCAGTCCCCAACCTGAATCACACATCACTGACCTTAACCTCGCACCCCGGGGAAAAGACCCAGGGGCAGCGCTAGCATGGAATTAACCAAGCACCCATGGAAGGGGAACCATTCCCTACTAGGAATCCAACGCAGCGGTTAGAGCAGGGCTTGTGAGATCTGCAGCCTTGCTGCATCAGACTTGCTGTTCTGAGCCTCTGTTTCCCCACTTCTTAGCTGGAGATACTAATACACCCCCACCCGGCTTTTGCAAAACACGGAGAGATTCTCAACCGGCAGGAACTATGGGAGCATTCGACAATAATGGTGCAATAGTCAATACATCTTTGGTGGGGCTTGAACAGAGGAGTGCCGGCTCAATAGGAAGAAGGTGATGCTAAATGCTGCTAAATGGCCCTATTTGTGTTCTTCATCTCATCACTCTTCCTGGCCTGAGAAGTCCGAAGTGCCCTGCCCCGCCATCTTCCAGCGCAGTGCAGCCTCCATTTCTGCTGTGGGCCGGGCATTGTCCCAGAATCGGCTGTGACAGAGGAGGGAAAGGCTGAATCCTCATTCATGCATCTAGACGCTGAACTACTCAGTAAAATATTTATTTCTCAGTTATTTCACGAGTTGTTTTTACAAAAATTACTCCCCTCCTCAAAAAGAACCCCCCCTAAAAACCAAACCCCAAACCCAAACCCTACACAGACATGCAAAAAAAAAAAAAACCCACCCAAACAACCCCCCCCCTCCACCATAGATCCTGTTACAAGTAATTGAAATGTACAAATAAAAAGGAAGCGAGCAAGCTTAGATTACAACAATCCCTAGTTCCTGATATCACTCCACTGGGGCAATTTGTGTCTTGTCTCAGTAATGCTTTAACGTCAGCTGACAATTTTGGACGAGGCTGCCAAGATAGCTGTAAAATTAAGAGCAAATGTTTTCTAATTGAGGTTGTGCGAAGAAATATTTATCCCCCCCCCTTTTTTTTTTACGTTTAGAGAAACAGCATCTGCAAACTATTAAACTGGTTTATTTTCATTAATGCTCTCAAAAAGGGAGTGACATTTATATCTCTGCGGTTTCGTCTTATACAACAGGAAAGAGCCCCACGTTTTCCACGGGAATAAAAGCTCCAAGATTTTCCCTCTTCCCACCCCCAAGCAAAGTTTCTCATGATGGGAGTTCTATCTTCAGTCAATCCATGGCTGCACAGCTTGGCTTTGACAGGCTACCTCCATCGCGCGCTGCTTCTGTCATCGGTGCTTGGAGATCTTTATTTTGCACCAAACGAACACTGGGGCTGGAAATGTGGTATTCGCTGGTCCGTGGCTTTTCTCACTGGGGGAAATAGGACGTTTCAGTCCTGCGTGGTTATCCTGGGCAGTTTGGTGCCGTGCTAGTGACACCCGCTGTTAAACTGAAACCGGTGCAACCAGAGCTTTACTCAAGCCCATGATCTCTTTTCCCTGCCTCATGCGCGTCTGCCTGCGCCCAAGCTCCTTCCCGGGGAAAGGTTTTCTACACTTGCACTCTTGGTTCATGCTAATGGGCCTCAGCCCTGCTCTGAGGACACTCGCCACCAGTTTTGCATGAAGTGTCACAACTGTTCTCTATGTGCTTGAAATGACCTCTCGCCGAGTGTTTGAAACTGTGCACTGGTTAGATGGTCTTCAAGATGCGGCGTTAAACAGGACGCTGGCAGGGGCTTGCTGGTCAAGAGGCTCCCCATAAGATGAAGCCCCCTACAGTCACAGCAATGCGTGTGGGTGGGGGGCGTGGGGGTAATTGGGGAGGGTACCTGATCTGACAATATATTTGGTCTCATGGAGACAGATTTTTCCTAAGAGATCAGGACCAGATTGTCTATGCCCATCACCCACAGCAGGGGCCATACTTTCAAAGCATTCAGGGCCCAAAATGCTGGCCAGTTTGGAAAATCTGGCATTACTTTTTAAAAGAGGGTGGTTCAGGGGTTGGGGTGCTACCCTGAAGACTTAGGGGACCAAGATTCACTTCACTGCTGTGCCACAGACTTCCTGTGTGACCAGCTCGTCTAGGCACAAAAAAGCTCCTGCTTTAACTATCCTGGTACACCCGATGCCACTCCCCCTCCCATATCTCTGCACCTCTGCTCCCATCGTTTCAATGGAGATGCTAGCACAGGGGTGTCGGGAGGGTAAATGCATTCGAGATTGTGAAGTGCTCAGGTACCGCAGCACGTGAATTGAGTGGTGGAATTTAAGTACAGACTCACCAGCGTGAGGGTGGGGGCTGGAGCGGCCTAGGCAACGCATCAGAGCTGTGATTCACATCCCTAGCGAGCAGGGCTGTGAACATCTTGGGCACGGTCACTGTTCCCCGGGGGTGGGTGCTATTGTCTGCTCACTCTGACAATGATCTCGGCCTGGGTTGTGCTGGTTTCTTTAAGACGTTTGCGTCCCCATGTCCGGTTAAGGTAAACACACACAAGGTGTCGCCACCTTGATTTTGGAAACATCTTCCATCGGTTGGGAAGCAGCTGGGAAGGTAAATCTGGCCGGATCCTCCCCACTGGACCGCCCAGGCCCGGTGTGGCCCTGCTGGTGCCACCCAGAAGGCCTGGGTCTTCCCAGACCTTGATAACAGCAGCTAAGAGTCACTCAGTGGCTGGGGCATCACTTCACTCTAGTGGGTGGAAAGTTAGAACAGCTCAGGAGGCGCTGCTCCTATCATGGCTACAGCAGATACAAACCCTGCTGCTGCCCAGCGTGGGGGGACTCTCCCTTAGCTCAGGCACTAGAGACTTGTGTCTTTTGAAGCAGATGGTCCCGTGCATGATTCCTCCTGCCAGCTACCGTCTCAGGCTGCAGCCAAAGACCCATGAAAGAAAAGGCTGCTCCCAAGGGAAGCAGGAAGTGGGGGAGAAATTAGGTTATCGTTATGGACGAGCTAGGCCATCCCGTCAGAAACTCCACATGTGCCTTTGTCCTGGAGCCCGTTCAGCATCTGTGACGACGGCGAGGGAAGGGGGTTGTGCCTTTTAATGGCACATTGTGGGATATGAGCTCTTTCCACCTCTGTCGTACTGGCTACAGCAAAACTACTGGGCTTCCCATAGAGTAGGGTGACCAGACAGCAAGTGTAAAAAATCAGGATGGGGGGTGGGGGGTAATAGGTGCCTATATAAGAAAAAGCCCCCCAAATCGGGACTGTCCCTGTAAAATCGGGACATCTGGTCACCGTACCGTAGAGCGTTTTCTGTAGGAGAGCGTCTCAGTAGTAGCCGCCCTTGTTCTTAAAAATACCAGCACAGTCATTCATTCCTTACTAAATTCCCAGCAAGACACAGGCCTTAAAGAGCAGGGGACTGAATGGGCTGGGGGATTGGTACTGGGCGACGATGCCTTTTACTTTTAAGTCACTAGTTCAAATCCAGGGCAAGTCAGTCAGGACCCAAAGCTGATGCCTGCTTGGTGGCCTATGTGAAATGAATAAGCAGTTTCCAGTGGGTCTTTTATCCACATCATAAAACCAGCACCACGCAGCAGAGAGGTCAGGGCTTGAATGGAGCCTGGAAACTGAGCTCCCTTCTCCTCCCTGGCTGGGAGCCCCATGAGAGCAGGGTTGAGGCTGAGTGGTGTAGCAGTATCCAGGGAAACCTGTACTGCCCATGTTATACCTGTACTTGTGCATACATAAGGGAAGCTGTCTCCAGAGCTGCCTGTCCAGCCCCATTAATTAAAGCCCCAGTCTAAAACGCTCAGAGCAGGCCCTGGCTGAGGAAGACCTCTGAGGCCTCCAGCTGAGGTTCTGCTTGTTCCCATCTTCCATCGTAACTGAAAGCCCTGCTTTCGATTTTCAGCTGTTCGGCAGGGAAGAGATTGCTAAGAGGTGGGGTGATGGGGAAAGCCGCCACTTGCTGCGGAAGGCGTTTAATTTACGAGCCCAGGCCATCCACCACATCCAGGTCCACAAGAGAGGCAGTGTTTCCGAAGGAGGCAGCCTGCCTGGCCGTTTGCATAGAGCTTGGACAACGATGCACTCAGCTAAAGCCCACAGACTTTTTTTTCCCCCAGGACAGTTCAATGACCCGAGCCCCTTCCGACTTGCTTGTGAATTCATTGACTTAACCACAAAGTGCAGAGCAAACATCAACTTTTGGAAGGCTGCAAAGTCCCGTCAGCTAGCTGGAGTGAGTTCTCCTGAGCACTCAAACCATCATCTTCGCCTTTGACTAATGGTTTACAAAAAAAAAAAGTCGGTAGCATATATCTTACATTGGCATGGGCAGCTGGCTACTCCTAAATGTACAAGGCACAATGCAGGGTTAGGGTAATGAATATATACAGCAGGGGTGGGCAGTCCCGCTTGCAAAAGTCTTTCTCTCTCAAGCATTGCAGTCTGGTGACACAAAAATATAGGAGCAAATTGGTCAGCCTTGGAAATGCTGTCGTATAATGTGAATCGGCTACAAATGCAACGGCTGAACAGTCAAGTTTGAGTGACAACCAAAGGAAAAGGGACTATATAATTGACATAATACAATGTAGTGATCCTCCCAACAAAGGCCAGCGACCCCAGCGTAGGAGGATACTCAGTCGCTCTTTGGCTGTCCAGCTGAGATATCCAAATTGGTCAAATCCTGTAGTCCAAGATTCTTCCTTGTTCGGAAGCATATTCATGTTAACTTGGCAAGTCTGTTCATCTTTGAAATCTGTGTGTGTGTGTGTATACGTATATTTTATTATAGAGTGTGCGGGGAAAGCAACGTTCTTACCAAGTTCACGCCGTCTGTGGCTACAATTACACACCACTTTCCAAAGGGGATTGTGACTTGCTGTGCTTTCAAAAGGGACCAGGAGAAGAAGGGGGTGCTGGTGATGCACTCGGCATTGGCTGAGAGTCACAAGGGTTTGGGTTTAGACTGGACAGGTGCGGTAAGCTGGCCTCTCGTGATCGGGAAGATGCTCTCCCGCCTAGGCCAGGCACATTGGTAGTTTGTCCCGGTTCTGGGGATGTGCAGTCAGTTCACAGTGGGCACATGGCTCTGATGCAGGCTGAACTCTTTGGCTTTGAGGCGTAGGCTGGCGATACTGTTTGCCATGTTCACCCCCTGGGCGGGCGTCGCGGTGCCGCTTGAGCTGTAGGATGGCACGGTGCTGCAGCGGTGGGAGGGGGGGAGAGGGGCGAGGGAAAGGAAAGTAGTTATGAGACTCAGGCACAGCCCAGGGAAAGCCTTAGCCACCGACGCTGCAATGGTTAAGTGGACTAGCACCTCTCTATTTGATTCATTTGATTTTAAGTTGTCAGGCAGTTGGCTCCTTTCACCAGCTTCTCGGAAACAATCGGCTGATGCCAATAGTAAACTTCCCCCACAAGCCATAGCAGGGTCTGGATGGCTTTATGCTGCTCAGTGAAGGCAGACAGTTTGTGCAAATCAATTTTAAATGAGATTTAAGTCCCTGCCTCTAGCTTTTAAACTGAATACATCTGAGATGGGCCCAGGGCAAAAGCCTGGATCTAGACCTGGGGTGGGCAAACTTTTTGGCCCAAGGGCCACATCGGGGTATGGAAATTGTATGGCAGGCCATGAATGCTCACGAAATTGGGGGTTGGGGTACTGGAGGGGGTGAAGGCTCCGGCTGGGGGTGCAAGCTCTGGGGTGGGGCCGGAAATGAGGAGTTCAGGGTGCAGGAGGGTGCTTTGGACTAGGACGGAGGGGTTCGGAGGGTGGGACGGGGATTAGGATTGGGGCAGGAGGTTTGGGTGCGGGAGGGGGCAGGGGTGCAGGCTCTGGGGACACTTACCTCAAGCAGCTCCCGGAAGCAGTGGCATGTCCCCCGTCCAGCTCCTACGTGGAGGTGCAAGCAGGTGGCTCTGTGCTGCCCCATCTGCAGGCGCCGCCCCTGCTCTCCCATTGGCTGCGGTTGCCGGCCAATGGGAGCTGCTGGGGTGGTGCTTGGGGCACTGGCACTGTGCGGAGCCCCTTGCTGCCCCTTCACATAGGACCCGGAGCGGGGACATGCTGCTGCTTCCGGAAGCTACATGGAGCCAGGGCACGCACAGAGCGGGGCAAGTCCTGGACCTCGCTCCTCGGCTGGAGCGCTGGAGTGGGGCAAGCTCCAGACCCTGCTCCCCGGCAGAAGCTCGAGGGCTGGATTAAAACATCTGAAGGGCCTGATGTGGCCCTCCTGGCCATAGTTTGCCCACCCCTGGGCTAGACCCCTTCCCTACCCACTCTGAACATTATAGGGGAAGTTCGCTCCAGACTGTGCGCTTAAGCTCTAGGGTTGGCAATGGATTGAGTCAAAAACCCAGAGAGGAATATGTCCTGAAGTCCAGATCTGGATCTGAGCTTTGCAGCGCAGGGAAAACCCACTATCTGAGCACTCAGTGACATGAGGCGAATGATGTCTGTCACTCAAGGGCTGAAGAATGAAACAGGTGTTAGATACAGAAGCAAATCAGACGGGAATTATGCTGGAGCAAACGTCTGTCTCCATACCAATATTCTGCCCTTGTGGCTCTTAGATACTGAAACGCTAGGTCCTTTTTGCAAAGCTCTTCCTTCAAGGCTTTCAAAGCACTTAGGGAAAGGTATTCATTACTACAAGTATCCCAAGCTGACTTCATGCAGATCCCCCGCGGGTCTAGGAGAGAACCCAAGACCAGGATGGCTGATGTTCCCCTGCACCCATTACAATTTCTCGGTTCCACGGTCTGTACAGAAGAGTCAAGTTTTCAGAGATGGACACTCCCAGTGCAGTTTTTATGACTCTCTCTGGTTACAGGGTTCAACAAATGGGTGTGAATTTGCAATCCCTTTCTTCCCCGGAATGGCTTTGCCAAAGGAAATTCTATTTAAAAGTGAAAAGAAGCTTTTTCCTAGTTGAAGCAAAGCCTGTGCAGTGTATTAGGGGTAGAAGAGCCCCTTGACCTGAAACCAAGGTGGTGGGAGAGTCTATCTTGCACCAACTCCTTGCTGGTAATTATTTATTCATTAGAATTTCTTCCCTCCTCCTCTCCCTCTCCGGCTCTTTATTTTGACGTCTCTCCCAAGCAGAACGTGAGTTTGCATTTCCAAGTGGGTTCTGGATTAGATAAAACAGGCCAAATTCATCCCTGGTGCAATTGCTGGAGTTACCCCAGAAAGGAATTTGACCCTGTTGAGTTTGCCTGTCCCTAGTTTAGAGGATTCCTAAACCACTGAAAAAAACCCTCTCTTGCAAAGCTTTCTGGGCTCTGCTTTTACCCCCTGGTGGGGGGGCATTAGTACTAAAAAGCTCTGTTGGTTCTCGTGACCCCTGGGGAGCACCATGTGCCTCCGACACTTAGAATATTAACTATCCTCACTCAAGTTTCACTCTTATAAATATTTAAACTCAACATTAGAAGACAAGGTGGGTGAGGTAATCTCTGTGATTGGACCAACTTCTGTGGGTGAGAGAGACGAGCTTGGAGCCACATACAGCTCTTCTTCAGATCTGGGAAAGGCACTCCGAGTGCCACAGCTAAATCCAAGGTGGAACACATAGTTTAGCATAAGTAGTTAGCACGTGTTCCAAGGGACCATTCAAGGGGAGGTCACCCCGTAGTCACAGGACAAAAAGGGGGTTAGTGGGTTACAGATTGTTGTAATAAACCATAAATCCAGTGTCTTTATTAAGACCATGATTTTTAGCGTCATGCAAAATTATGAATTTCAGCTCCCAGCATAGGCGCTGACTCCGTGGGTGCTCCAGCCCTGGAGCACCCACGGGGGAAAATTAGTGGGTGCTCTGCACCCACTGGCAGTCAAGCTCCCCTCACTCCCCATCCCACCTCCTCCTCCTCCCCCCCGAGCGCGCTGCATCCCCGCTTCCCCACCTACCTCCCAGTGCTTCCTGCCTGGCCGCTGCCAAACAGCTGTTTGGCAGCGTTAGCACGCTCCGGGATGGGGGGAGGAGCGGGAACGTGGCACGCTCAGGGGAAGAGGCAGGGCTGGGGCAGGGATTTGGGGAAGGAGTTGGAATATTGGCAGGGAGGGGGTGGCGTTGAGGTAGGGACTTTGGAGAAGGGGTTGGAATGGGGGTAGGGAAGAGGCGGGGCCTCATGGAAGGGATGGAGTGGGAGCGGGGCTGGGGACAGAGGGGGGCGTCGAGCACCCACGGGAAAGAAGGGAAGTCGGCGCTGATGGCTCCCAGACTTGTCTTTTGAAAGTGTTGTGCAGTTTCCTTTGCGGATGAGTCTGACCCATGGGTCGTACACACGCCTATCACAACATGTGGTGTCGTGTACCTCATCCAGGACACTAAATGACCTAACAACAACTATGTGAGTGAAACCCATAGGCGCTGACTCCGTGGGTGCTGAACACCCACCGGCAGCCCCCTTACTAGCTCCTCCCCAGCGCCTCCTGCCCACTGATGAGCCCCACCGATAGGCACCTCCCCCTCCCTCCCCATGCTGCCTGCCCGCCGCGATCAGCTGTTTCGTGGCATGCAGGAGGCTCTGGGGGGAAGGGGAAGGAGCGAGGATATGGCGTGCTCGGGGGGAGGTGTGGAAGGAGGCAGGAAGAGGCGGGTTGGGGACTTGGGGGAAGGGGAAGGAGCGAGGATGTGGCGTGCTCGGGGGAGAGGTGGAAGGGGGCAGGAAGAGGTGGGGTGGGGTGGGGGATTTGGGGGGAAGGGGAGTAGGGGAGGGGCATGGGGTAGAGCTGGGGGTCAAGCACCCCCTGGCACATTGGAAAGTTGGCACTTGTGGTGAAACCAGACAACCACTAACCCCCCGTTTTCATCCTATGACTACAGTGGTGTTGACAGGCCACTTCACCTTGAATGGGTGCTTAGTTTGGCATAAGGAGTTAGCACATATTCCATTATTCAACCTTGGATTGAGCTGTGGCACTCGGAGTGCCTGTCCCAGACCTGAGGAAGAGCTCCGTGTAAGCTTGAAAGCTTGTCTCTCTCCCCAACAGAAGCTGGTCCAGTAACAGATATTACCTCCCCCACCTTGTCTCCTAATAACCTGGGACAGACACAGCTCCCACAACGCTGCATTCAGCTCAGCACAGCCATTGCCTCCATCCCATACGCTGGCTGTGTTTGTCCTAGCGGCAGGCCGACATCTTGGCCCAGTGGGCCTGCAGTTTGTTCAATTCTAACTTCTCCTTCCTACTCGGGGCCTTAGGGCCCATCCCAACTCCCGCTAAAGCCAATGGAAAGACTCCCTGTGGCTTTTGTGCCTTCTCCATTTCCCCTGCTTGTTTAATTCTCTCCCTTGGAGGGGGAGCAGTTTTCTAATCAGCCTCGCAACCACCCGGCCTTCGCAGTCTTTTCTGCCCACTAGGGACAGGCCTGGTAGGGTGACCTTGGCTGGCTCTCCAGCACCTCCCGAAAGGCAGCCGCAGTAACTCAGTTTGGGAATAGATGGGAAAGATACTGGTGAGGCTGCTGGACTTACCTGTATGGGGATGTGGTGGTCCAGGAGAGATACTCTGGGCTCAAGGCAGTCGGCCTGGGGGCCATCGGCTGTTCAATGGCTGCGTCTTGGCTGTAGGATTTGAGGAGCGATGCGGACCTGTTGGCCAGCATCGCCCGCTCGTTGCGACGGAACTTGGCCCTTCGGTTCTGGAACCACACCTAGCGGGAGGAGAAGCAGCACCGGTCATCTGAGCCGCACTTAACCCGGGGCACAGACAAGGCCGGCGGGAGGGAGCAGGGGAGCTGCCCCACGCTCCCCTAATGCATAGCGCAGCGGGCTGAGTGCACTGAGCAGGGGGCCGAGTTAATGCTGGCAGATCTCAGGCTGGCAGCCTGGCGGTGACACCTCTGCTCTGCCTGCCATGGCACCGTGGGCCAGGATGAGCTGTGATGCTCCTGGAGGGTGCACTGCCCTGGTCCTTCTGAACTCTATGAAGGCCTGAGTTCTAGCTGGCCAAGGGAGGGGAGAAGCCAGCATCCTTGCCTAGAGCCAGGAGTCAGAGGCCTAGTTCCTCCCCACCACTTTGCTCACCTGGACTCTGGCCTCACTGAGGTTGACCCGCCGCGCTAGCTCCTCTCGCACAAAAGCATCGGGGTAATGCGTCCTCTCGAAGACTCGCTCCAGCGCCTGGAGCTGGCTGCTGTTGAATGTGGTGCGGTTCCTCCTCTGCTTCTTCTTCCGCTTGGCAGCCCCGCGGCTCGGACTCAGACTCTCGCCTAAGGGGAGCACAAAGGAGACAATCCCAGGGGGGCTGGGTACAAGTGACACGTCCCTGGGGCCAGCCCACCTCTCCCCTGCCGGTTAGACAGACACACCCAGGCACTGGTGAGGGGGATGTGGCAGGCAGGGCGCAGCAGGGCACTGCCCTGTGTCTCTATTCAAAGGGTGAACAAGGCCGGTGATTTCACTGCTGGGCCTGGGAGATGACCTTGCTAAGTGCAGATGTCTGTAATCCAGTGGAGGAACACAGCCTGCCCTTCACTGCAAGCCCTAGAGCCAAGCATGGCAGAATTCAACTCCTTTATAATGTTGATGGATAACAGCAATGTTTATTTGAAAGCATTTTTTCCTATTGTTGCCCAATTATATATTTACAGTGATGCAAAATTATGGGGGAGAGGTCGGACGACGGGGAGAGTCAGGCAATAATTGTTTGACAGCAGACGTTGCAAGTCAAAAAGCTAAAGCTTTATAACCATTAAAATACAAATTGTCAACATCCCGTGTCAAAATATACAACGTCAATACCCTGAAATCAAACTGGAATAAGTTCTCAAGCCGCATTTTTCTTCCTTTGTCTGTCTGTACATTTCGATGATCATCGATGGAAATATTTTTTCTTCAGTTTGCGTGTGTACGGTGAAATCGCTGTTTACCAACATTTACCGATAAAAATCTAACCTTCTATGCCTACCTCAAGGGGAAGTAGCGTGGTCCACTGGACTGTCCATGGGAAGGGGAAGCAGTTCTTCAGTTCCAGACCTAGCTCTGCCACTGACTGTGTCTCATGGCACATGTCTCATCCCTTCTCTGTGCCTTAGTTTCTCTCAGGGATAATACTTACCTCCGGGGGGATGAACGGGGAAAGGGTTTAACTAGTTAATATATGCCAAGTGCTATGTAAGTACGAAGTTTAAAATTCCCAAACGTGGCCACTGATTTCAGATGCATTCAGATGCTTGAGGCCTGATTTTCAGAGGCGACGAGTGCGAGCAAGTCCCGTTGACGTCAATGGGAGCTCAGCACCGTAGCAAATCAGGCCCCAGGATGTCTCAAGTTGGGCACCCAAAAATGGAAGCCCCCAAAATCCGTGGCCACTTAGTCTCTAACGCCAGCCGTCAGCGGTGCAGGAACGAGTGGTGCTGCGGAGGCAGCCGCACTCCCTGGCTTGAAGGAATAACAGCGATGACATATTAGACCGTTTTGTCCAATGGCTTTCAGCGCACTCGCTGTAAAAATGGTTCCAGCTCCCCTGCCAGCAGTTCCGGAAGTAGCAGCAGCTACATCGGTCTGCGACGTGGGGAGGAACAGGAGGGTAATTAGAAGGACGTGATTTTTAAGGTGAGCTTTCTCATGGCCAGCCAGCGCGAGAAACAAATGTTACCAAGCCTCTGAGATTTCTGCTCACACCCAGCATTTGTTTCCATTTTTGTGGCTCGTGAAATTTTGAACCTTAAGCCTGCCACTGGTCCGTCTGTTTGCCTTTTGGGCCCAGATCCAGGCCTGAGTATGGTGCATCTCGGGCCTTCATCCGGGGTAACTTTCATTCTTTCTTTGTTGCCAGCATCACATGAGATGGGGCAGGCTGATGGAGGCGGGTTCTGGAGGACACAGTCAGAGGCCCAGTGGGGAAAGTATGTTGTTGTTTTTAATTCTTGAGTGGAGTATTGTTCAGTTATTCTTTCCATTAGCAAAGCATCTGGATTCAATTTGTACCTAATGGCGGGAAAATTTTTTTGAATGGTTTGAAATGTTAATCGTTTTATGACATCCCATGGATTTACAGCCGTGGCATTGGATTTCTCTGCTTTATGTCAAAGTTAGAGCCTATGAGGTGAGAAATTGCTGCCTCTCGCTAAAAGGCTTCTAATGCAGCTTCGCAAAATTGTCATGAGATGATACCAGCCCAGGCATCAAAATCTCCTGAAAGGGATATAAACCCTCCTGCCACCTTCTAACTACTGAGGGCTAGATGGAAACTTCTGTGCCTTGCTCCATTGCTACCGCAGGGTTTCTTGCACCTTTCTCTGAAACATCCGGTGCTGGCCATTGTCAGTAACAGGATATCGGAGTAGATCCACCATGAATCTGATCCAATGTGGCAACGTGATCCAGCGTGATCTGATTCCTACTTGTACCATGCTGATGAAAAACTAAAGATAATTTAGACGCACATCCACCCCTCCCCCCCAAATCTCAGGTGAATGGGGCAGTAGACATGTGCATGGCTGTTGTTCTAACCCTTTGTGGTTCTCCAGCATCTCAAAGCACATTACAAAGGTAGGCATTACCCCTGTGTTACAGAGGGGCGAAGTGAAGCACACAAATGTGAAGTGAGTTGACCAAGGTCACACAGTGACTAGAACCTGAGGGTCTGTCTACACTGGAGAAAAAGAGATGTGGCAGTGAGTCTGAGCCTGGCTCAATGTTTGGGGCTCTGAGACCCTCCCTGCCTTGCCAGGTTTCAGAGTCCAGTCTCCAGTCCAAGCCCAAACATCTATGCTGCTATTTTTAGCCCCACAAGCCCGAGCCAGTTGCCCCGGGCTCTGAGACTTGCTGCCGTGGCTTGGTTTGGGGTTGTTGTTTTTCTGTGTAGACGTGTCCTAAGACTCCTGAGCCCTTGTCCTAATTACTGGTCTGTGCGGTCTGCTTTATCGGTTAAGGAAACCGAGAGTAGGCATCTGTGCTG
Source organism: Chrysemys picta bellii (assembly GCF_011386835.1). Classification (NCBI taxonomy): domain Eukaryota; kingdom Metazoa; phylum Chordata; order Testudines; family Emydidae; genus Chrysemys; species Chrysemys picta. Next base: position 14,531,989 of record NC_088808.1, on the reverse strand, counting down.
CTAATTTCTGGGTGGACCCTTTCTTTGCTATACTTTGTATGTGAAAGTCTCTCTCCATAGCCTGGAGCACTGGGGATCGTTCAATAGGGTCGGATAGAGACTTTGGGGACATTCCCATTTTAATAATGAATAAACTGAGCCTAGTCTACTTCAGCCATGCTCTGCCTGTGGCTATCAAGCAGGGGAGGACGTAGCCTCCCAATTCAATGAGTGCCTGCTCCTCAGCCCGCCGAGGGGGCACCGACCACCCACAGCAGCTCCTCCGTCCCAGCATCGCAACCCTAATCCTGGCCGAGCGTGGAGGGGAGGCCCCAGGGGTGGGCATGGAGAGGGAGCTCATCCAACACTCATTCAGCGGTTGTGACTCCTGTCCCATGGGGCTGGGCCCAGCTGACCACTCCGGGCATTGTGACTTGGTGCACAGGGTCACAGCGCCGCCACCCAGGTTTGCCCAGGCTGCCTCTGGAGGGACGGCCAGGCCCAAACCTGAGACAGGAACCCCTGTGCAAGTGCACCCATTGCACACTGGTTAATCTGGGCCCGATTTCGATGGGTGCAGTTGCAGCCATGGACCTCCACTGAAGCCACCACTGCTATCAGGTCCAGGGTTCCCAATTTTGGTTGGCTGTATTCCTGGAGGTTTCATTGCATGACATAATCTTTAATTAAAGATGAATCTTTAATCCCTGGAGACTATCCTGGAGGGTTGGCAACCCTAATATAGGTCATAATTCCAGAGGCAGCTCTCCCTGGCTTGAGTCAGAAATCCTGACAACCATGCGGCGGTTACCCCGGGGAAGTGGCAATTGAAATCTCCGAGAATGAGGGGTTAGGTTTGTGGCTGGTGCTGACAATGACCTAGTGTAAGATGAGTGTTTGGTGCTTTCTTTACAATGTACATTGAGGCCTGAGACCCCTGGATGCCGTACATCATTAGAAACCATTACACATTATGGGCAGTGAGAACGCTCTGCCCCTTGTAGGAATGGCCTCTAACAATCCACAGATCAGGCTCAAAACCCAGCACTCACCCTACTCCCCGACCTGTTAGTGCAGCTCCTCAACAAGCGTGACTAAATAGATCTGGCGTTTGTGTCAGGGTACACTCATCCCTCTGCCTCAGCCAAACAAGTAGGTGTCCAGGGGATAGAGGAAGGGAGCTGTCCATTGAGACCACCCTCCCCATGACTGGATGGTGAGATGGGAACTCCCTTGATGAGCTGTAGACCCTAGGTGTAGTTATCTGATAGAGCCGGGGAGCTCCTTATGTACTGCCACTTTCTGATCATTTAGTTACACATCTTTGCGTTCCAGGTAAGTTTCATCCTTTCTTTGCCCCTGTAAAGCCCTCTGAGGACAGAGGGACCCTGGGGCTGGTAGAAGCTGAGCACGGCTACGTTTGGGAAGCTCCAGGATTGGGGCGGGGGAGAATGTTATGAAAGGTGACACGTGTTTGGTTCAATCTGAAATAAACGCAAGTTGAGTCCAAAAGCCGAGAGAGAAAGACGCTCTTTGCGCCACCCAGGAGACCACAGTCTAGGCTTCACTGAGCTTTGCATCACAAATAAAATTCCGAGAATTCCCTCCAGCCCTTGGTTCTGTCGAGAGCCTCAAATTCGCTGCCAATCTCTATTTTACAGTTGCCCCTTTTAGTTTAACTCTTTTTTTGGTTTTGTTTTCCTTCAGCAAGCTAATGGGCCTCTGGATTAAAAAACTATGGCAGATCACTGCTGTCCAGCTTCCTCGCAGAACCTGGGATTGACATGGGCCGGCATGCAAGAACCATCCCTGATGGAAAAGCCCTACAGAATTTAATAGAGAGCAATGAGCTCCCTATAGGATTTATGAACTACCTGATAGGGTTTAATGGACAAATTATAGAAAGAGGATCTCATTCTCTATTAAATGATATAGGTTTTTATAGTGATTTCTATAGAACCCAGCTGGGCTGATCCCTATTTAAATCTGTCTGTAGGACTTTTTTCATGAGCGATAGCTTCCAGGTTGCTCTGCTGAAAGAATGAGGGAGCAGAACCTCATAGATTTAACTCTTAAAATGGCATGCGGAGAATGTGCTCTCAACCGCACCCACTCTGTCTGCCCTCTTTTCCTCCTAGCAAAGCAGGACTCCTGATCTGTTTCCCACTGAAATCAACACAAAACCTCACATGGAATTTAATGGAAATGGGGTCAGGCGCTACCATAGACCCACTGTGTAAAAAGATTTCCCAAGCTGCAAGATTCCAATATGGATTACACCCCTCTTCCATGTTTGGAATGGGGCGGACCATTTTGCATCTGGACTTTTAAAGAGCTGTAAAGTCTGGGGGCGCACGGATCCAGTTTTTATGTTCAGGCCCCTCCGCTAGTTTAAATGTGTCCCTTATACCATGTACAAGTGAGATCTTCTCCTGAGCCACAAAACCATGCAGCACATTCCAGGCAAACTCTTAAAAGCTATTGTTAGCTGGTGAAAGCCTTTCCGCACCTAATCAAACCTTCCCTTGAAAGATAGCTGCCTCCCAGTACAGCTCAAAGGGTATCATTGTTCCTGAACTCTGCATAGGTCCTTCTGCTTCCAGATGAATTCTCCATTATGTGATGTTTTTTCCCTCCTCTTTAAAAACAATCCCATCCGTTGGTTGTACATGAGGCCGCGCTTGATCCAAATGTACCTGTCTGATTCCTCTAATTAGCCCAGAGACAGGGTTCTCCATAATGAATCAACATCTTTTCTCAATTAGCTCATGCTTTGGAGCCCTGCCCATACTCCAGAAATGTAGGACCAGATAAATGCCACTCTAATTGCTGATGGCATGTGTCTGACAGGTTTATGGTGTGCAAGGTTGGGAGCGATCGCCCATTCTATAAAAAGATAGAGCTGAAATCAACATTAAAAAATGAATGTCATTAAACGTTCCATTTTTGTGCTTTCACCGGGTGGGGTAGGAGGATAAACCTAATAGATCCTATTTCCATTTGCAGTCACAAATCCTACATGAAATCCACAGCTAACTCTGACCATCCAGCCATTACTTTTTCGTGCCAAAGGCCGCTGTGCCATAAGATAACCCTATTCGCTTCTGAGCGTTAGACGCACAGGAGGAAAAGTTACTTAACTGGCTTCTCGGTGATTTTCACCAAGGAATTAAAACATCCTGATGCTCTTCCAAGAATAAGACTCATTAATTATGGAAAGGCAGAAATAGCTCCACAACTGGATTTCTTTCCCTCCTGAAGGACTTTGCAGGCCTTGTTTTGGGGCGCAAAGGGGGTTGAAATGATGGAGCGAATTTGCAAGTTTGCGTTTGTCATTTTTTGGTTACTGTCTGGCTCGCTTGGAGATATTGACTGGGTTGATTGTCCAACCTAGAGGTCAGAGGGGACATATGAACATTCCCTCTTCCTGTGGCCGCTTTTTGTATGGTGTATTTATTTTCTGCTGATTACAATTTCCTCTAAGGGGAAAAAATAAAGAGGGGAGGGAGGGATAATATTACCGAATAATGAAAGATGACATTGCAAGGATAAAAAGGGAAAGCGAGACTGCTCAGTAACCCTGAGATGAAAAACACATTCCCCAGGGGACATCGGCGTTAAACGGAATATACGAGACATGGAATTAAGCTGTCGTTTTGTAACAAGTGTGTGTGTGTGTGTGTGTGTGTGTGTGTGTGTGTGTGTGTGTGTGAGCCATTGCACAAACTAGAACCTTGTTGTCTGTTTCACACTAAATCTAGCCCACTCATCGCTGGGTTTTGTTAACAATAAAGGCTGGGATTTCCAAAAGCGCCCAATGGACATTGGCTTTCAGTAGAACTTGTATTCCTGAGTCACTTAGCGGCTTTTGAAAATCTCCTCCAAATAGTAAATTATTCCAAAGGACTTGAGCTGGGATTTTCAAGCTTGTTAGAGAAAATGGGATAAAATGTTCAGTCACCTAAGTGATTTAGGGGCCTAAGTCCCATTTTTCAAAAAGGGACTTAGACACTTAGGAGCCAAAGTTTCATTGGAAAGTCAATGGGACCTAGCTTCCCAGGTGCCTCAATCAGGCTTACAAGTCTCTTAGGGTACAGCTATGCTGCAAGTGAAGGTGTGACTGTAGCATGGCAGACATACCACTAATGTTAATCTAGCTAGCACAGGTAACAGTAGCAGCGCAGGCATGGTGAAACAGGCTTCAGTATGGGTTAGCAACCAGTGTGTGTCAACCACGCTCCCTGACAGGCTTGTGGTCCGGGTGCTAGATGGTGCAGAAGCCCGAGCCGCCATGTCTCTTGTTACCCATACTAGCTAGATTAAAGCTAGAACGGCTGCGCCTACCCACGCCACAATATGCTGTGTAGACATCAGGTGCATCTGAACATTTTCCTTTGGGGCTTAACCCTCTAAAGCTCCTTTGAAAATCACAGCCTTTCCGGTCCTCTTCTTAAATTAATCTTGATCATCCCATTTGATAGCCTCACTTTTCTCCTTTGCCTCTTCTTCCTTTGTCCTTTTTCTGGCCGTTCTTTACTTAACACTGCTATTCTACCAGGCAACCCCGTAACGCACGTGAGACAGTCCGATCCTTGTCCCGACGACGGCTATGCACATTTTATCATTTAGCTTCAGTGAGAGCAGGTTCGGACCTGTGGCTTGTAGGAAAACTGCTCTGTCAAAATACAGGCCTGATCCTGCGTTCCTTACCCGGGTAACATGCCTGTTCGGAGTCACTGAGACTGCAGGATCAGGCCCAAAGGCGGTATTCCCATGTTCATTTTCTAAGCAGCTCAAGGCAGCTCTGCTGAGTTTGCACTTCTCATCTGTGCTCCTAGCAGTTTTCTTTAATAATTATTTGCTGAGTTGAGACTAGAAAACCAGGTATTATAGCAAATCTGGGTCATGGTTAAATATATATGTAGTGAGGGATTTTAACCCTTGAACTCCTCCTAGGCTATTAGTAGTAGAAAGTTGTACTATGTGCCATTAGAAAGGGAATTTTCTCTACATTTCCACCAAGGTTTCAGAGTTGATTTATGATCGTTGTTCACGAGGGATTCATGAGCTCAATACAGCCGTGATACAGGCAATCTGAATGTATTATTATTATTTATTTTGATTTGCATTAAAATGACATCCATTTACATGTTGGAACTCAATGAGTGGAATGTCTCAATTTCTAAATGTGCCTTATCTACATGGAATGTCCCTGTGCCATGGGAGAGGAGTGCCCGTATTCGGGGAGAGGTGGCAATTCCCTTTCATTCAGGCAAGTGTACTATTCCTGTAGGTCTCATTAGGGTTGCCAACTTGGTAATATTTAAGAACCGGACCCTCCAGCAGGAGTGCTGGAACCTCCCCTGCCCTGCCCCCATCCACTCCTCTTAGCTCGCTGCTTTTCCCCTCCCCCCTACCCAGGTCAGGAGGGACTCACCTGCTTTGCTGGGGCTGGGAGCTGCAGCCGCCCGACGCAGGTAGGAGGTGGCCCCGGCTGAGTAGGGACTGGCACGGGTGATGACCCAGCAGCTCCCCCACCCACAGTAACCAGACTTTAGGTGTCCAGTCAGTAGAGCTGACCGGACACCGTCGGGTCCCCTTTTCGACCGGACTTCTCGGTTGAAAACCAGGCACCTGGCCACTGTCACATTGTGTGGAAAGGGGAGTTTTTTGTAATGGAATTTGCGACCCTCGGTGCTTTTCTGCACCTTCCAAGTGCAAACTGCCTCCCCTAGTTCTTGCTTTGAGATGAATCTAAGCGGGAATGGCCTCATTTCTCAGGGGCTGAGCTACCTTAAGTCAACAGGGGCTGGATATCTGAAAACTAGTCATCAGGGTTTAGTTAAGGCCTAATCCTGCCACTCAGGCAAGGCCCTGAATGCAGGGGTTCTGATCACCGTATGCTGCTAAGCTCAGCTCCACGGCAGCTCCTGGTGCCCTACTGCTTAGGGAAAGTTTTGGGAACCCCTGCCGGGGTGGGGTGCTGCAATTGTCAGCCGCAGTGCTACAGTAGCGCCTGTAGAATGGTTCTGCAGCAGTGGGCTAGGGATAGAAATGAGCCTGGGGGATAAAATAAGGCCGAGTGGGGGGAGCCCAGCTCACAGCAGGAGTGCGCCCCTCGTCCCCTGGCTTTGGGGAACAGTGTGAGAGACACTGGCTGTCCTCCTTAATATAGGAAAAGCTGACATTTAAACCAGGGACTAACACAGAATCATAGAATATTAGGGTTGGAAGAGACTTCAGGAGGTCATCTAGTCCAGCCCTCTGCTCAAAGCAGGACCAACCCCCAACTAAATCATCCCAGCCAGGGCTTTGTCAAGCTGGGCCTTAAAAACCTCTATGGATGGAGATTCCACCACCTCCCTAGGTAACCCATTCCAGTGCTTCACCACCCTCCTAGTGAAATAGTGTTTCCTAATATCCAGGGTCGGCGCAACCCATTAGGCGATCTAGGCGGTCGCCTAGGGCACTAACATTTGGGGGGCGGTGACCGCGGCAGACGGATCTTCGGCCGCCCCGGTTGGCGGCGGTATTTCGGGGGCGGGACCTTCCGCCGCCTAGGGCGGCAAAACATGGCGGCGCTCCTGCTAATATCCAACCTAGACCTCCCCCACTGCAACTTGAGACCATTGCTTCTTGTTCTGTCATCTGCCACCACTGAGAACAGCCTAATTCCATCTTCTTTGGAACCCCCTTCAGGTAGTTGAAGGCTGCTATCAAATCCCCCCTCACTCTTCTCTTCTGCAGACTCCCTCTGTTCCTAGTTCAATCTCAGTTCCGCACGGTGTGCGGGCGCTAGGTGGTGGGTGCTGGTGGTCTGTGACATACAGGAGGTCAGACTTAGATGGTCGGGTGGTCCCTTCTGGCCACATGCTCTCTGCTTGCTTTAACCACACGCCCCCTTCCTCGCTACGTGCAGCCCATCCCCTGTAAAGCAGCTTCGACCCTAAACCTTTATGATTTGGTGGTGAATACATAACACTCCTCCTTGTGCATCTCTGGCCTGGTTGGAGGGGGTGGGATTTCAGACCCACATCTCTAAAAGCTAAAGTTACATCTCGCCCTATTGCATTGCAATGTAAAAACCCGGAGCGGAGCAGTTTTCTGCCATTAAATTATTTCACACATTCCATTTATTTGTGGACAGTTTGCCAAAGACCTTTTTAAGCTTTATTTTTTTCACCCAGCCAAATGATCAAATCTTCTTTACAGTCACTTCCCCTCCCCTCTTCCTCCCACTTCGCTCCCCCCCGCACGCCCCCCCCCCCCCCCCCGAGTCCGTATAATTTAAGGTTTTAAATAGCCTGGAGGGAATTAACTGTAAATTCTTCCTAAAACAAATAAATTCAGCCCTCTCCGTTTGTGCCTTTTTCAAACTGTTGAGAGACGTTTTGGGTTTGTTTTGTTTGAAATAATGATCACGGCATATATGACCCCAAGGCTGCGGCCAGCTCTAACCAAATAAATAGCTTTTATTAATTAACGTTTATCCTTAACAAATAAAACCCCAATTTGATCTCAGCCGGCTGAATTAGCAAAAATAAACAACTGGTTCTCCGGGCACTTGATGTGGATTTAACAAATTAACACTGGGCCTTAATCAGGGAAGCCGCAGGGCAGCAGAGGGCTTTTACAGCCAAGAAATCCGTTGGAAAAACAATGTCTTTCATTTCTCCCATGGTCTTTCTCAGTACACATGTGGACTGCCATTATATACTCTAGGGAAACCAAAAGAACTACAGCAATGACGGCCGCATAGATTTCATGTGCAATTGTTTAACTTGTTCCTTAAATCATGAAATCTATTTTGAATGTTTCCCTTTGGATTAATCTGTGGAGTAAATGATCCAGGGGCTGCAGAGTTATTTTTCTGTGTCCTTTCCCCCCCGCCCCCCTTGAACAATAATAATTGTCTTTCTTGCCAGCACTTTTCATCTGAGGAACTCAAAGCACTTTACAGATGTTAATTCATCATAATTCCTCCCCAGGAGGGAGGAAAAGGGGGGAACTGACCACAAAGAGGTACGGTCATTTGTTGCAAGTCACATTTCAAATCAGCTGGGAACAGAATCTGGAGTTCTGATGCCAAGTCACCAGCTCTAACCACTAGGCAACTCCACATTTCCTAAATAGTATCATCCCCATTTTCGATTGTGGCTCAAGAAAGTATTCCTATTCAGGACAGCACTTAAGCACTTGTGTAACTTGAAACCTGCTCTGTTTAAAACCAAACACATGCTATGGTGCTCTCTTGAATGGGGACAGACTTAACTCATGTGCTTTCTTGAATTGGGTCTTATTGGGGGGGAGGGGAGAAGTGAGGCAGAGAGAGACTTTTTGAAGGTCACAGCATGAGTCATCTGGGAATAGGACCCAGGCATCCAGGTGCTTAGTCCCCTGGTCTAACCACTAGACTGCACTGAATTTCCCATTTGACAGTCATGGAAATGGTAGGAACCAAATACTCTACAAAAACTTTTAATCTCTAAAAATTCTGTCATAAAGACTATTATGCTTGAGAGGTAATTGGAAGCCCTGACTTTTGAAAGTGTTTGCTTGCCCCTGCGATGTTGTTTTCAATAATTCCTTTTATTGAATTTGGCCTGCATTGCACAATACAAATACAAGATTGCAAAAGTATAGGCAGGCTGACACCCGAGTGCAGCGTCTGTGGCCTGTGCCGGTGTCTGTGCTTTGAACTGTCTGCTCGTTTGGAAAGCTGACTGCATTTGTATAACCAAGCTGGCTGTTTGGGCTGGGACCTGCTTTCCATCTTATAGACCGAAAAATACAACTGAAGAACTATCTCCCCCCCCCCGGCGGCCCATGAATGCGCAACTGTCTGCCACGGAAGGATTTGGTGAGGGGTGGGAAGCAATTAAGATGCATCCGTTTGCTGATACTAGGCCTGATCCTGCAAGGTGCTGCAGTGCCTCCCATAAGGTTCTGTGCACCCTCCACTCCTATTGACTTCACTCAGCACCTTGCAGGATGAGGTCCAAACCTGCTCCATTCAGGTCAAAGCAATACTCTGGTTAACTTCAGTCAGAGCAGGAGCAGGCCAAGGAAGTGAGATTTTTTTTGTTTGGCTGTAGCACCCAGAGGCCCCAGCTGAGATCAGGGCCCCATTGTGCCAGGGACTGTACATACAGTGAGAGACAGCCCTTGCCCCCAGAGCTTTCAATCTAGATAGACAAGGCAGGTGCAGATACGCAGCATCACACAGCTGGTCAGAGGGGGACTAGAACACATGTCTCCTGGGGCCTAGTCCAGTGCTTTATCCACTAGGTCACACTGCCTTCCCGAAGAGAGAGAATAGAATGATCTTTTCTATGGAACCCAGCTGCCACTTTATGGTTTGGCTCAGGGCATGAAGTCACTTCTTGACCCCGGAATTGAAGACGCTTTCTCGGCGTGAAATGAACCGACCCAAGCAGTGTTCCCTGAGGTCCACTGTGTATTCTGCTGGTGCAAGGGGATGCAACAAGTTTTCAGACAAGGCCACGGGGCTTGATCCAAAGCTAAGTCAATGGGAATCATTCCACTGACTTGAATGGCTTTGGGTCAGCACTAGAGCCGGTGCACCACGGAGCTTGCAAGCTGCCCTGGGCAATTAGGACTTGATTTTTGTGCCCACTGATGCCAATGCAAAGTTCCTCTTCCTTTCAGTGGTGCAGGATTGTGCCTCTAATTGGCAACTCCAAAGATGGGTAGACACATATTTAATAAGTTATAGTGCATTTCATCAGCAATACTAACCTCCTCCAGGTAATCGTCTACCCGCCCAGAAAAGGAAGGGAATGGTTCAATCTGGACCCATTGGGCAATAAGCCAAATCCTCTGATGGCTGAGAAAGAAGAGCTCAGGTGGGCTATCCCCAAAAGCAAGAACCTGCCACTGACACTGTCTTGGGTCCTCATTAAGGCTCAGAACTAAAGATTACGAGCAACTCAGCTGTTGCAAAGAAGAGAACCACCTCGAATGTAGCCAGGTGCAATATAGGGTGATGCCAACCCCTTGAGCTGCGCCATTTGGCCGGCATCCGTGGGCCAAGCTTCGTTTTTGTGGCTGTACCAGGGATGCGTGTGCAGTTCTATATCGAGCCTGCCTCTCACAGTTAAGTCCCCGGGGACGTTCATGAAAGTAAGATGTGGCTCTCCCAGGCCTATTGCCACGTACTCTCTTTTAATGAATCATCCCACGTTCTCCAGGAGCCATCTGCCACGGAGAGGGATGTTCTCTGCTTCTGCGTCTCAGACCACACGGAAAGCAGGTGTAACTGCAGTTCGGGCACACGTGCCCTTGCTTGCCCCGATCGAGCGAATGCGCTAAAAATAGCAGCGTAGCCACAGCTGCATGGGTGGCGGGGTGGGCTAGTTGCCCCGAGGGTTTCAGCCTGGGCAGCTAGCCCGTCCCACGGCCCATGCAGCCATGGCTACACTAAGCGATCGCAGCTAGGATGGGTATGTCTACCCCAGCTCCAGTGTAGACGTACCCTGTTAGTAAGCTCTCTTCTGGGCATGTAGAAGAAGTGGAGAGAAAGCTAAAGCCTCAGCCGATGGAGTCATCATGCCAGCGCAGGATTTGCACCCTCCACCTTCTGTCTGCAGAGATCTGGCTTCCCGAGGCAGGGCAGGAAAAAAATGTTTAGCTATTGAATGAACACTTATCCAGGCCTCTTCTCCACCCCGCCTGCCAAAAGCCAACCCCCAATCAGCCCCGTCCCTCGTGGGCTACTCTGTCTCCAGAAATGCGTTTGAGGATTAAGGGGAGAGCTTTCATAGCCGCGATTACTGTGCTGGTTGCATAAATCATATGTGGAATATTCTGGCTGCGTGCATCCTGCCAGGATCAAGTGTGCACAGCACGGTGCGGCACTGCCAAGCCACAAACACTGGCTCTGGAGCTCCACGGCTGGCTGCAACGGGTCACATGGGATGGGGCGGGGGGGGGGAATAATCACCCCAATAGGTGTACAGTTGGTGCTGTCGGTCAACATCTACTAGGGAGAAGCTTTGGCCATCAACAGTGGCGTCGGGTTAAAGGCCTGTGGCGCTGTTAAGAAACGGAGCAAAACCACCCGACAGGAGGAAATATGCAAGAAGCCCCGAGACTTGGCTCCCAGATCAATAACCAGCCCGCTTGCCGCTCTGGCTTTTTCCACTCGGTGGTGAGTTGTCGAACAAAGAGCAACGTGCGAGCTCATTGTGGAAGGGCCCAGGCTCAGGATGGAGCCAAGCGAAGTGCGTGTGGAAGGGGGAGAGGCTGAAGAATTGCTGAATCCTACGGAAACTTCCCCAGCGCAAGTGGAGTCCATGAAAAAATTGGGGGAGGGGGAGCAGATCTCCGCTACCGTAGCAACGTTACAGCGTCAGCCGAATCTTTCCGAGGATGTTTCACCTCATTAATTGTGAAAAAACTGAAACACTGACACGTTTTTACAGGCTGCCAGTTTTGCTGGGGGAAAGTGTCTGTTTAAAAAGAGCAGCGAAAGCCGGGACCCAAAAGGAGGCCAAACCTGTCCCGTGAGCCTGAGGGTCTTTCCCTTCCAGTCACTGACAGGCAGCAGCAGAGTGGTTTATGGTTATGAAGCTGCAGCCTGCACTGGTCAGAAACCACCCAGCCCAGCCCTTCGGTGCCACAGACCTTGCGGTGGTGTGTGGGAAGTGTGCAAGTGGGTTAGGAGGCAGGGTCTCTACCCGGAGCTGCTTCTGCAGTGGCGATGTCCAAAAGCCTACGTAGCTATTTGGGTGTTATGTGTATCCCCTCCAAATCAATGGGCTTCAAAGGAACCCCCAGAATTGTGCCCCCAAAAGATGCACATGCAGATCCTTATGTGTGCACATGGTGCACGATTGCCCATTTTGGGTGTGTAAAACATTCACACCGAGGGGTTTGGTTCAGGCCCATCGCGCTGGTCGGGCAGATCAGATGTTGATATGGGTGCCAGGGGCAGAAGCACTCTGGAAGGGAAGGACCATATCTCCTGCGATTTGTGACACCATCCTGTGAATCCAGGCCACAAAGATGTCTGCACTAGATGGCTCTAATAGACCTAAGTGGGAAAGCAGCAGTATTTTACTTTTGTAGGTAGGATTTCACACTAGATGATAGGTAACAGGATAACGTATTTGAAGGGCATGAACACCAAAGAGGACTGAGGGCTAGAGGTGTCCAGTTTAGGATGAAATTAAGGCAGGATAATTTATGAGGAGAAGCGTTCTGCCAATGAGCTGTGTATGATCCCAGGGCAGCGGCGGACGCTCCGTTGTCTGGAACGGTATGATTTCGAGAACAATCCAGCGTTAGCCAGGAGAAGGGACGGGCTGGACTCTTCCCAGCTCTCATTTTATTCTGCAAACTTGCTTGAAAACCTGCTGGGAGAGGGTCTTACCCAATGCAGAGTGCCCCTGATTTCACCTGGCTCACAACTGGATGATGGGCTCTGGAGTCTAGGGACCAAATCTTGCTGTAAGTAACACAGTGTAAATTCAGAGCAATTCCACTGACTTAAATGGACCTAATTTGGATTTATACCAGTGTAACTAAAAGACTCTGAACCTGCCACCCTTACTCACATGAATTGAGAATAAGCCCATTTACTTCAGTAGGGCTGCTTGAGTGAATAAAGGCAGATGGGTTGGGGCCTATGAACAGAAATAATTTAGACTGTAAACCCTTTGGAGAAAGGACCGTCATTTTGTTATGGGCATGTACAGCGCCTAGCACAGCAGAGCCCTGTGCCGTGACTGGGCTCCTAGGCATGATCGCAATCCAAATCATAAAGAACAATAGCTGGTGTCAATCAGCACAGCACTCCCAAAGTCAATGGAGCTACACTTATCGACACACATTGAGGATCTAGCCCCTGACTGTTAAGTTACATTACTACTGATATTCTTTTTAACATTAACTCTAGGAAAGACCTACAAAATCGCAGTGGTTTGAGCTGTCTCCACAGCAGCACTTGGACTACAAAAGACACTTGCCCCAGAGCTGTGCTGATCTAGATGAGGCCAGGGCACAAACAAAGGCGTTTGGGCAGGGCAAGGCGCTTAAGTCAGCGGAAGTAGTTGAGTCTCCCTCCCACATTTACCCAATGGGGAAGGAGAGTTAACAGGGAATAAAGTGTTCTTGTTCAAGTGTATAGGAGGGTCTGCTCAACGAGGGAGAGGATAATCAATAAATACAAAGGACTGGGCGTGTAGCTGCAGAGTTAGCATGCTGAAAAGCCAAAGGGACTCGTCTCTCTACTGCCTGGAGCTGCCCTGGGCTTGGAGAGCTAGAGAGGAGAAAATGAGAGGTGGGGAAGATCAAAAGTGTTTTAAGAGACTTAGGAGCCCACATCTGACTTTTGGTGGGGGGGAGGGATAGCTCAGTGGTTTGAGCATTGGCCTGCTAAACCCAGGGTTGTGAGTTCAATCCTTGAGGAGGTCACCTAGGGATCTGGGGCAAAATCAGTACTTGGTCCTGCTAGTGAAGGCAGGGGGCTGGACTCAATGACCTTTCAGGATCCCTTCCAGTTCTATGAGAGATGTATATCTTCATATATTATTTTGACTTTCATGAGGAGTTGGATGCCTAAATATCTTTGAAGCTCTGCGCCTTAGACATTTTAAAAAATGTTACCCAGTATGCTTTGACCTGGGGAGAGAATGCCCTGCCTTGTCCAGGGGTAAACCCCACAGGAGAACAGGATGTAGAGTCAACAGGGTTCCCCAGCTTTCTGGGGCAGGGGCCGTCTCAGTGTTTGTATGGTACCTACCACAATGGGCTCCTGGTCTATGATTGGTGCCCCTAGGCATTACTTCAGTGTAAATAACCAATAATGAATAGTAAGGGAGAATGATCCTCAACTTGAGCGGCTGCTTCAGTGGGTGGGGAAAGGTTCAAAGAAGGAGGAATATTGAAATAAGATTTGATCGCTCCTCCTGCCTGGCCTGGGGGCATGTGGGCCTAGGGTTTTGGTTTGGGCCCCTCTTCAATGAGGTGGACGTGGTTTTCAGGAGGGGAAGGAACTGGAAGACAGCTATGGAAGAAAAAGTCCTCCCACAAGACCGGTATCGCACAGGGCAAAATTCTCCCACACTGTCCTGAGCAGGCCGACTCTCAATGGTGAGATGATAATTCCATCTTCTCAGCCCATCCAGTCCTTGCTGAAACTGCCAATCAGCAAGCCAGTTCGGAGAGAGAGCGTGTGTGTGTGTGTGCGCACACTGCAGCCACTTGCCCACTGGGATCTCGGCTGAGACAAGCACATTTCACACAAGCCACTGAAGAGTCATCACCTAGCAATGGCCTGTCACTGCCGCTCAGGACAGGATTTGAACAGAGACCCTAGAAGCAACCTGTTCTTTTGCCTAAATGAAACATTGAATGTGACTCAACCATAATGTTAACGAGTTCTGGACTCTGAAAAGACCTTTGGGAAAAGCTGAGGCCTTGTCCACCTGGGAACGTGCCGTCCATCCTAAGACACTGCTGTAGCTGCACCAGCACAGACCCCTAGTGGGCACAAAGCTACGGTTTGTACCAGCAGAGTGGGAGAAAGTGGCACTGGTGCAAATTGTAGCTTAAAGCAGGTTTAACTGCGATTAGAGCAACTCCCCATTGTAAAGCAGGCTTTTGTTACGGCATTTATAACAACAGGCAAGAACTTACAAACCGTGATCTGTGACAATGACTGTTGCATAAAGATTTCTAGCTTTTGGACTGTCTGCCCATAGTTAAAGTTTGCTCTCTTAGCCAGCGATCTGCAAACCAAAACTCCCTCCTGCGGCCAACACTATGCGGGTCACTACAACCCCAAGGAGAGCTTTCATAAGCTGCCAAGGGAATCATGTGCATTCGAAAGAGTCTGTAATTACACACTTGCACAATAGACTGTGATGGCTCTAAAGCAGCCTCTTGGGTCTATTGTGTCGAAGCTCCTACAGTTTTAAGGCAGATGGAGCTACAGCGGAAATTAAACCACAAAAGAAATGACGTTAAAGTTGCACCGAGGATCTGGCTTTAACCCACACAAGAAGGGAGAGTCAAAATTCAAGCTGTCCTTAGCTCACCCGGGGGAGGGGGGAGATTTCTTTCTTCTCGACAGCTTCGTGAATGAATTGCGTGACATGGGAGAGAGGGAAGGAGGGATGTGGGTGGGAGAGAGGCAGACCTTCACTCTAGCTCTCCTGGTTGAATGTGCTTCATTCGGGAAACCTTAATGGCACTGTAATGTTGGGGGGTTATTTGTGTGCTTTTATGATGCTCTTTATAGGGGAGGAGTGATGGTCTTGCGGTTAAGGCACTGGCCTAGGACGTGGGAGAGCTGTGTGCCGTTCTTGGCTTTGCTACGCATTGTGTGTGTGACTTTGGCAAGTCACTTAAGCTTGCAGTGTCTCAGTTCCACATCTGTAAAACAGGAGTGGGGGGAGGGATGGGGGGAGGCTTGTTTATTTAGACTATAAACTAATCAAGGCAACGACACAAGCCTTGGTTGGGGCTCTAGACACTACTGAAGTAGAAATATATAATAAATAATCCTGTATGCAGTGGCGTTATGCCAGCAGCGCTTAGCAATTTTAATGTGCTCCTCATCTTCAAAGCATTTCCCAACTGTTAACTACTTAAACTGGGAGGTATCGTCCCCATTTCACAAAGGGGAAACCTGGGAGGCTCACCGAGGTTAATGAGCTATAAGGCCTTTCAGCGCTAGGTCGCCTGTTCAAATCCGGGTGCAGGCTGATAGCAATCCGTAACTCCTCCATGAATGGCCTGGTGAGTTCTGTCTCGCGTCTCACTAACTCACGACTGCAGCAGACGTTATTTGGCAGCCTCCAAAGAGAAGCCAAGGGCTGAATGGCCCATGGAGATCAAATGCCTCTGACACGCAGAGTGAATCCCTCTAAGGCAGGCTGATATGTGCAAGCCATTCCTGGCCGCTGTTTGCTCTGCAAATAAACAGAGGGCATCAGACTGCTGGCTAATTCCACCAGAGACTCCTTTGCAGAGCAGAGGGCTTTGTCTAGGGTTCTCTGCTCTGTGGTCACTTCTGAGTCCATCATTTTGTAC
This sequence comes from Chrysemys picta bellii, assembly GCF_011386835.1. Classification (NCBI taxonomy): domain Eukaryota; kingdom Metazoa; phylum Chordata; order Testudines; family Emydidae; genus Chrysemys; species Chrysemys picta. The sequence continues at coordinate 14,515,951 of NC_088808.1, read as the reverse complement.
CTAGGCCCTTCACTCCTGTCCCTGTATTTTCATTTGTTGTCCTCTGTCTTTAGTTCATTCCTGGGCTTGTGGCCCCCTCCCTCATCTGAGGGAGGCAGACCGTTCATTCTGATGAGCCCCAGGATTCACAAGTATGTAGGGACAAAATTAGAAATGCCAAGGCACAAAAGAAGATTAAGCTAGGTAGAGACATAAAGGGTAGCAAGAAAACTTTCTACAAATACATTAGAAGCAAGAGGAAGACCAAGGCCAGGGTAGGCCCATTGCTCAAAGGGCGGGGGGAAACAATAACAGAAAATGTAGAAATGGCAGAAGTGTTAAATGACTTTTGTGTTTCAGTTTTCACCAAAAAGGTTAGTAGCGATTGGACGTCTAACACAGTAAATGCCAGTGAAAATGAGGTAGGATCAGAGGCTAAAAGAGGGAAAGAACAAGTTAAAGATTATTTAGACAAGTTAGATGCCTTCAAGTCACCAGGGCCTGATGAAATACATCAAAGAGCTGACTGAGGAGCTATTAGCCATTATCTTCAAAAAGTCATGGAAGATGGGAGAGATTCTAGAGGACTGGAAAAGGGCAAATATAGTGCCTATCTATAAAAAGGGAAATAAGGACAACCTGGGGAATTACAGACCAATCAGCTTAACTTCAGTTCCCAGAAAGATCATGGAGCAAATAATTAAGCAATCAATTTGCAAACACCTAGAAGATAATGAGGTGATAAATAACAGTCAGCATGGATTTGTCAAGAACGAATCCTGTCAAACCAACCTAATAGCTTTCTTTGTCAGGGTAACAAGCCTTGTGGATGAGGGGAAGCGGTAGACGTGGTATATCTTGACTTTAGTAAGGCTTTTGATACTGTCTTGCATGACCTTCTCATAAACAAAGTAAAGAAATACAATCTAGATGGAGGGTACTATAAGGTGGGTGCATAACTGGTTGGAAAACCGTTCCCAGAGAGTCATTATCAGTGGTTCACAGTCAAGCTGGAAGGGCATATTGAGTGGGGTCCCGCAGGGATCAGTTCTGGGTCCGGTTCTGTTCAATATCTTCATCAATGCTTTAGACAGTGGCATAGAGAGTGCACTTCTAAGGTTTGCGGACAATACCAAGCTGGGAAGGGGTGTAAGTGCTTTGGAAGATAGGATTAAAATTCAAAATGATCTGGAGAAATGGTCTGAGGAAAATAGGATGAAATTCAATAAGGACAAAGGCAAAGTACTCCACTTAGGAAGGAACAATCAGTTGCACAAATGCAAAATGGGAAATGACTGCCTTGGAAGGAGTACTGCAGAAAGGGATCTGGGGGTCATAGTGGATTACAAGCTAAATGTGAGCCAACAGTGTAACACTATTGCACAAAAAGCAAACATCATTCTGGGCTGTATTAGCAGGAGTGTTGGAAGCAAGACATGAGAAGTAATTTTTCCACTCTGCTCTGTGCTGACTAGGCCTCAACAGGAGTCTTGTGTCCAGTTCTGGGCGCCACATTTCAGGAAAGATGTGGACAAATTGGAGAAAGTCCAGAGAAGAGCAACAAAAATGATTGCAACAACCTACAAGGGAAGATTGAAAAAACTGGGTTTGTTTAGTCTGGAGAAGAGAAGACTAAGGGGAGGGACATGATAACAGTTTTCAAATATATCAAAGGTCATTACAAGGGGAAGGAGACAAATTATTCTCCTTAACCTCTGAGGATAGGGCAAGAAGCAATGGCCTACATTGCAGCAAAGGCGGTTTAGGTTGAACATTAGGAAAAACTTCCTAACTGTCAGGTTGGTTAAGCACTGGAATAAATTGCCCAGGAAGATTGTGGAATCTCCATCATGGAAATTTGTTAGATCAGGTTAGACAATCACCTGTCAGGGATGGTCTAGATAATACTTAGGCCTGCCATCAGTGCAGTGGCCTGGACTAGGTGACCTCTCGAGGTCCCTTCCAGTCCTATGATTCTATGACTTGCCCATGGTCAAGGAGGAAGTCAGTGATAGAGCTTGAAAGAAAATCCAGCTCTCTGGACCCCTCCTATATTCACTAGACCGTTGTGCCCCTTTTAGCTCTTCTTGCTGGAGAAGGAAGATTAATAAAAAAAACCCAAAACAGCTACTGCCTGTTGCTGACCAAACTGGAACAAGTCCTCTGAAAGGAGCCTCCTTTTCGGTAGGACGGTGCTGGCCACTGTCACCTTGACCAAGGCACTGAGGGACAGTGTGAAAGGACGGATCAGCCCAAGTACAAAACAGTGGGTGGATGTGGTCGGGAACTTCCGTTTAGTTGTCCAGAGTAACTGCCAGCCCCTGCTGCAAAGCACATTGGACCACCAAAAGGGCCTCCACCCATCCCTTCTAAAATGAACCCTCACAGGGTGCAGATCAACTTGCTGACGGGTTTCTCCTTAGTCTCCAGGCCAGGAGACAATCTCATGGAAGGGAACCGACTCTTGGTCTCTCCTGCACCCTGTCAGCTCGGTGCGTTACTTACAGGGATGCCTTGCTGTTACAACTGGGCCCCTGGAAACAGGCCCACGCTGACCCACCTGGGACTAATTTAGTCTCCTTGTCTTGCTAACACGTTTTATGCGGTACGTTATGTCTTGCTTCTTAAGTTTTAAAATTAGTAAGGGGAAAAAATAGCTGAGCGAGAGAATGACAACGCCGGTGATAGTTAACAGATGTGGGAATGGCTTCTGCTGTGAGTAAGTATGATCGATTCCGACTCTTAATAAAGGAGGCCTGGTTGCAGCTCTGTCTCAGAGCCTATGCTATCACCGCCGCCCTGTGCGTGTGTGTACATAATCATGGTACGTTGTACTTCCCCTGCAGCTACTATTCAAGGATCTCAAGACATTTTACAGCTCAACCTCACAGCCTCTCTGCATTCTATTAGCCCCGCAGCTCTGGGCGTTGTGTTATTGTCCCCACTTCACAGGTGGAGAGATCAAGGGACAGAGAAGTGACTTGCCTAATAAGACAAGGAGCAAAGTGGGAATAGGACCCAGTCGGCCTGCTTTCACTCTTGACAACATTCCCACCCGGACAGAATCCAGGTGCATGTAGGATCACAGCCAAAGTCTGCCCTTGTCATCCTATTGTTGGCATAGATGCTTCAGAGCTCGGCCACTGTAGCCTGGCCTGTGACCTTACGGGTCTCCCTCCAAAACTGCAGAGGCACTAACATCCTTCTCGTGATCCCCTGACATGAGGGGTGACCTGTGGTGTGTGGGGAGTGAACAGAGGCGTTAATTACTGTTAATAAGGGTCTCCCCGCTGAATCACTGAAAATGGAAGCCTTTGCTGTTTTGCGAACATGCTCCAGTGAAATCTCTCGGTTATTTTACTGGGAAGCTCTTTTCTGTAAGTGGCTAAGAAATGTACTTACTGGAGAAACTGAGACACTGGTCAATGGCAACATTTACAAACTCAGGTGTCTACATTTATGCTCCCCTCTCCCCCAATCCATATTGAGGCCCTTAACTAAGTAGTCTGACTTTTAAAGGGGCCAACCACCCATAGCCGCCCCCATCCCAGAAGTCAATTAAATATAGGTAACTGAAGGCCCAGGTGCTTGATTTTGGTGCCTAACTCGCATTGATTTCAATGCTTGAGGAGCCTAAATCCCTTTGTAGATCTTGGCCAACACCTCCAAACTGCCATGAGCTCCATGAAGGACGAATTCTGCACCCGCTGACTGCAATGGAGCACCACATGGGTGCCAGGATCTGCTCACACTTAGGTCATTGCAGGACTGAGATCTAAATCTAGGTGCCTAATGCCAAGTGCCCTGGTTTGAACCTGTTGACCTATGTGTCATACAATTCAATGGCAGAGCTGGGACTAGAATCCAGCTCTCCTGAGTCCCAGTCTGCTGCTCTATCCACTAGGCCACACTGCCATCAGCTATAGTATGTTTTAATGTTACTTTTTGTATTTAACTTCTTCTTGTTTCAAATTTGAATAGACAAGCAATACCCCAGAACACATTGCTATTGACAGGATAGAGATCGGTGGGTCCCTTACCCCAGTAGGATGTCAATAGTTGGCAGAGATTTTGCATACCAAAAATAAATCCAGTATGCGTGGCATAATAAGACTATTATGCAAAGCCCTGGCTTCCATCCAGGGGCCCCTGGCACAGTGCTCCCACCCCTCCCAAAAGCATGGTCTCTTGAAATTTAATAGGCATTATAGGGAGAAGCTCACAGCAAACCAGTTCAGAAGGGCATCTGGCACTGAAATCCAACACTGCCCCTCCAGGTTAAAGCAGAGACCTAATTGCATTAGGGAGACTGCCAAGGACAAACTGCCATCCAGGTACTAACATATACTCCCCTCTATTAGGATAGTTCCCTGTAGTCTCTTACTGCCACTGCAGTATGCATAGCCTGAGCCTCACTGCCTGGCACCGTGACCCTGCTTTTCTGGTTAAAGGCCAAGATCTTCAGGGATTTTTGGTGTGCAACCTGAGACGCCTTAAAGGCCCCTGATGTTCAGAACGTCCTGAGCACCCACCCTCTGTGACTCAGGCTCCTTTTGGGTGTCTCAACTCAAGCCCCCCCCCTCCCCCCCCAAAGTGGAGGCGCCTGAACTCGCTTTTGAAAATCTTGGCTGGTGACGTAGAGAAGATCACAGGGGAAGGGCCAGCGCCTGGGAGTCTCCGGCCCGCACAGTCTGTGAGGACAACTCGGCGGGCGCAAACACGCATTCTGGAAACCCTGGCTCTGCGCACGGAGTCGCTGTCCTTCAATCTGGTTTTCATTTGAGGTCGGTGGCCTCTTGCCAAATTTATTGTAAAACATTCATTTTAATAAGTGGCTCGTATCTCTTCAAAACCCAGCCCCTTTAACTGTTTCTAGGTTAAACCAAAGCCTTGTTTAGCTTACGATAAGGAATCCACAAAAGGAAGACAGTGGTTACAGGGGGAAACAGCACTTTAGTGGGCAGGTGTTTGGAAAACAGACCTCCAGCACACCCACTGGTGCTTGCTGCAAACTGGGAGAGCATCGGATTATATCAAATGGGGGCAGGGAAAGGAAACAGGAATCGTATTATTTTTCAGACCCACCCCAAACATCAGGGGTTCACGGGGGTTTATATCACCGTTCCCCCTGAAGCCACATGCCCCTTCAATGCAAGGGAAATCCTGGCCCCATTCAAGTCAATGGGAGTTTTGCCATTGAGGTCAATAGGAGCAGAATTTCTCCCAGGATATTTATAAATCTACAATGGAGAGAGATTGGATTCACAGATTCCAAGGCCAGGAGGGACCCTTATGATAATCTAGTCTGACCTCCTGCGTAATTCAGTCCATAGGACTTCCTCCCAATAATTCCTGTGTGAACTAGAGCAGTTCTTTTAGAAAAAACATCCACTCTTCATTTTAAAACGGCCAGTGATGGAAACTCCACCACCAGAGGTGTTGCCTAGAGGTATGAGCAGAGGACTGGGAGCCAGGAATTGACACAGACTCCCTCTACAACCATTGGCCACTCTCTCAGGCACCGAGCAGGTCCAGCTGACATGCCGGTGAGAATGGCTGGTCTACATCAATTGCACTGGTGCTAGCATAGTGGTGAGATTTCCCAGAGAGTGCCAACGTAGACACAGCCATGGGGCAAGGTCAGGGCTGGACATAAGATGCTGGGGGGAGGGCAGGGGACAAGAGTGAATGTGCCTCTGCCCTTCTCACCCACTCCTACCTCACCAGGACACGTGATGTGCCCCAGGCTGTGTGGCGTCTGGCAGAAGATGAAACAGAAACTGGGTGGCTGGCTTCAGTCTGGCTGGCTCCTGTGGGCCGAGGCAGCTGGCCCTGTGAGTGACTCTGGCCCGCTCGTCACACTGCTTGAGGCGGCAGGTGAGCAAACAGCTGAGCAGTAAGAGATGCTGTGACGTTGCAGTGGTGGTGGACAGGGAAGCCCTTAAGAAGCCCAACCGACTGCAGTGCAGTCCAAGCAACTCATGGGCACGCAAAATGCGGGCAGAGGACTAGATGGTCCCAACATTGCGATGGGCTCTGGTGTTTCTGACCTCCTCGCCCCTGAGTCAGCTTAACCCACCCCTGGAACGGGAAACACAGCGAGGGGCTCTCAGAATAGATTCTGAAGTAGCGAGTCGGCTGGCTCTCCCTTCCGAAGTTCAGAGCAGAGCATTAGCCTTGCACGGCCCCTGATTTACCTTTGGGAAGGTGAGACAAGGCAAGAATGACCTATGAGAACAGCGGGAAGGGGCCTAGGATTGAGCCAGCTCACGTGTCTTATCCATACGATCGAAGGACAGAGCTAGTGCTCCGCCTTGGGGACTATGCACCATGAGACTGGCTTTCCCTCTAAGGCGTCATCTGTTCTAGCCTACGTTCCTGGGACTCCTAAGAGGAGTGATTGTAAGGCCACTGTGGCTCCCAGAGGGTGCGCTTGAGTGTCTGTGCTTAGTTACAGCCTATCCACCACTTGCAGAGATGCTTAGGAGTCACTTGTGGTTTCCAAGGACAACAGAGAGTGAACACGGTGCTCCAGGAAAGAGAAGGGCTGGGAACGCTGGTTAAAGCCACAAGCAGTGTAGGCAAATTTCCACTAGGCACGACTCTACCAAAGCCCCTGAGACCTGACCTGCAATGTCCTCTGCGATTCCAGACCCGCTCCTCCTCACACCTCTGCCAATTCACCTTGACTTCAAAAGGCCAGAAGGGACCATGAGATCATCTTAGCTGAGAACCAGATTCACCAAAGGTGGGATTCAAACCCAGATGTGCAGAGCACACTGGATTAGCAGGACATTGCTGCTCCGTCACCTCATCCCATTATTCACTACTTTGCTACTTGCAGCACCTTCTGCTCAGCCAGGCCTGGGAGACGGCCATGTGTGCAGAGGAGACCAAAGATCCACTGGAGACTCCCAACTATATTTTATTTATGTTTGGTGACCTAGTTCACCTTTGAACCTGGCTTTCCAGAGAGAAAGGCATTAAGGAATGTGATAATTCTCTCCCCCACTGTACTACCAAGGTCCCAAAGCCTTGAATGTTTTATTCCCAGAATCAGTGTTCAACTTATATTTTGTTAATTTAAATAAATAGCTTTTTGCTGTACATGCTTACCAGAAACATTCCTCCTTTCTATACACATGGTATAACAGAAATCCCTGGGTCCCAAGAAAAGCCATGCAGCCAGTATTCCATATCAGTGTATATAACCTACACAAATGGAAGAGGGCTTTTTAATATCAAACTGGGATAATTGTTACAATTTCTCTTTCTTCTTCTTTTTTTTTTTTCCTCCAAAGGGAAAAATGTAAGAGGCCAAAGTACCAAACCTTGCAAGGGAAAAACCACTGACAAAGTAAACACAAGGTGACCTCCTTCCTCTGATGTGCCCCATATGAAAACATTTATCGGAGTATCAATTTTCGTTCGTGTCCATTCAGACTGTCAGAGTGCAACTGAGAGGGACCCAAAGCTCTTTGCATGTAGCCCCACAGGAAAAGGGTTGGGGGCTGGGCCTTACCTGAAATAGGCAAAGCATTTTAAAACATTTTTCACCCTTGGGACAAGTTGTCTAATGAGGGTTGAATTTAATCAACAACCTGGTTTTGATTCCCTAGGCTAGCTTTGATAACTGTGGTAGATAACTGAGGTTACATTTGCGTCCTCTCCCTTGCCAGCTCCTCCCTGAGCCAACAGTGCAATTGACATAAGCACATTTTGCAGGAGCAGAGGGTGCTTGGAGACAGATTTTCAATGGTATTTAGGAGCCTAAAGATGCAGATCGGCGCCCATCTGCATCTTACAGGAGGTGCCTTCAGCACTGTGCAGGATTGGGCCCCGAGGGTTGTAACTTCGTAAACCTGTCGAATGCAGGATTATGACCTGAGTGTGCAGAAGCTTTGTTTATGTGTACAGCCCCATTGACTTGAACTGGATTGTGTTTGTCAGGGCTATTTGTGTGAGTCAGGATTGGCGGGAATAGGCCCCAGATCTGTAAATGAGCCGCTTTTTCTAAAAACAAACAAATAAATAAAATGACAAGGGCAAAAAGCTTGTCAAAAAATGTTCACTAAATAGACCACATTTAGTGGTTATTTGCTTCATTAAAAGGACATTGTCTGGTAGGTTAATTTCAACATTTGTTTTACATTTTATAAGTCCCCTAAACCTCATATAAACGGTTCAGTGTCTTTCCATTTACATGGATACCAGTTTTTTTTTAATTAAAAAATTTTCCTGCAGTATTTACAATCCCAAAATTTGGACATGAGCTAACCCATAAAGAACCAGAAACAAAATCACTAGAAACCAAGGTGAAATTGACTATGTGAATGAAGTGCAGAAAATGCAAACAAAGAACATAAATGGCAACAAATATATTGTTAGCTGTGTTGTTCCCAAGATCTGAGAGAGACCATGTTATCTAATTCCTGTATTTTTAATAATCGGAGGTGTTATTAATAAGGCTTGTAAGGAAAGTTGGTGTACTTAACATGGTCTTAATTGCGTCTTTAAAATCAATGCTCAAGTCATTTTAAACTAATTTAGAACACATGATGCCTACATGTTGCTTATTGGCATTTAATGGACTAAGATCTATTAGGGCCCAGCCATAAATACACAACTCTACAGTTATGACCCCAAGGCTATTTTTTATTTTTTTATTGTGAGTTGTAGGTGTATTTTGGAGCTATTCTGGAGGGTACTGTCTATTTTTAAACAGAAGGAACTATAAAAAGAGAATTGGAAGATGCCTTCCTCCACCTTTTGCAGATTTAATACCAATGAAAACACCTGAAAAGCTTACAGTTGATTTGTTGAGCAATCTGGTTGCTAAATAAATGGGAAAATAGAAGCAACCCAATGCAGCGCCTTCTCTCTACCTAGATGGAGAGGCAATCATCCATTCCAAGACCCTCCCAAGTTTTTTTTTTTTTTAAAGAACTGGACAAAGATCCTTAGCTTGCAAAGAACTAAGTAGCAAAGCAGTTAAGGATCGGACTACTTCCTAGTGAACCTAGTGTGTTATAAACGATCTACCTTTACTCCCTTGGTCCCTGATTTTTTTAAATTATTGCAAGTAATTAAAACAGCCCCTCTGCCTCTCTCTGGAGCAGTTTCTTACATGTTAAACCAAGTCGTCACTTGCAAGTAAAGCACTGGTGGTTTATTTTGTTCCTTTTCTTTCTTTGGGAGGGATAAAAACGGTTTTAAGGGGACTGAGAGCCAGGTATTGAACAGTGTCTGCTGGGTTCCGCAAACAGGCTGATCACAACTGCAGTTGTTTGCACCACAAATACAAGGGTGGGGGTAAGGGAGGGACACTTCCGGAGCAGGTCTGCGGGACCAGGTGTTCCAGCTCGGGCAAGGAAAACAGGGGTCGTGGCGATTCTGCCCGCCAGGGTGATGAGGGGGGAGTGGGGTGAGGGACTAAATTCGCCCGGCTTATTGATCGCTAGTCGGGCCAAGCCGTTTGCCTCGTGCAGCGTCCCAAGCAGGTGGGTTGGTTTTGTTCTCCGGGGAGCTGCTCTCCGCACAGCGGGGTGCCTCGCCCTTGTTTTGCAGGGTGCGCGCGGCTCTGTGTGCACGGGGCAGCCCGAGTCCCGCGCGCAGCAAACCCCACGCGGCCCGCCTTGGTCCCAGGGCACCTCCCGCCCCCGTCTGCACCAGGTCACGGCGTGGCTCGCCGCGGGGCTGGCAGGAGGAGTCTCGGAGCCTGGGCGGGCGTGCGGACGCTGTGTGGCAGAGGGGGGCAGTGACCTGAGCAATGCCCGGCTGGTCTCGGGTTAGGGAAGGCAGCGCCTGCCGCAGGACCCTCTTTTGCCACGCCGTGCACGGCGCGGCAGACCGGAGAGGAGCAGGGCTGCGCGCGCAGTGCTTTGATACCCCACTAGCCAGACCGGCGGGTGCAGCCTGGCTCGCTAGGGCCATGCAATGGCTCGCATCTCGCATGCGCCCCCCTCCCCGTGCCCCCGGCAGCTCCCCGTTTGCCAGGAGGGTTGCGCGTCCTCTGGCTGCAGCCCCGCGCCATGTGCTCGCCGGAGCAATCCCCTGGCTCCCCTGCCATGTGCGCGCCAGTTTCCTTGCGTGTGAGGGCTGCAGCCTCTCGGATTCAGTGGCTGGAAGGGATGGCGCCTCTCCACATCTGGTTCAATGTGAGCGCCTGGCGCCTGGCTTAGCCACAGACTTCACTCCGAGACACACAGCCTTTAATAGACTCATGCAATTCTTCCTGATCTGTCACTGCAGCCGCAGCTGAAAAGCTGCTTTATGAGCTGCGCTCCGAAGGGGAGGGCGGGCTGGGCTTTCTGCAGGACCGGCACCAGCCTCTGCTCTCTCGGGGGGCTGGCAAAGGGCGTTATCGCCCAGGCCCCGCCGTCTCCAGGGAAATGCGAGCCCCACCCTGCGCACCAGACGGGACGAGATCGATCGCCCATGCCCAGGTCTGGGGATTGACTTCAGGGCAGGCTCCCCAGGGATCAGCAGCCCTTGGCAACGTGGGTTTTTTGCTCCAGCGGCTCAGACCCGCGTCCACACGCAAGACACTTCCCCAGAGCAGGGCGCCTCCAACAACTGATTAATTTCCTGCTGAATTAACATCTGCAGAGAGAGAGAGAGCTGCCTTTGGCTGGCACACCTCCGCCTATGTAGGACTCACTGCCCCAAATTCAGCTGTTGTGTTAAACCCCCCTCTCTGCTGCACAGCGGTACTGTAGTGTCTTAACTGGGGGGCTGCAAACTGTCAGTCTCTGCTCCCACACCATAGTGATTACTTCTGTGTTAAATGCCTGCCAGGCACTGGAGACGATGGGAGAGAGGGTGGGGGTGCATAAGGTCCTAGACAGTATAAATACCTAGATAGATTGATTATGGCTTGCCCACCCCTTGCCTTTATTGTAGCTGCAGGTTCCCCATTTAATATCTGGGCTAATCCATTGTCTCTCACAAGGCCCTGGCTTTGAGCTTCCCAGAAACATGGTAGCTCTTGGAAAAAGCCGTTCAGAGCCTGCCTTTGCAACTCTCTCTCCTCTGGAGTGAGAGGGGTGTGAATCGAAGAGGTCCCTGCCTCCTCCTCCTTGCCCTGGCCTTTCTCTGAGGAATGGGCAAGACTCTGAAATTCAGCTCATTTAATGTTTGGGAGGGTTCAGTTGGGGCTCAGCCCATTGCAAAGCTAAAAGGGCCAGCTGCAAAATCTGGATTTGAACTCCACAAAGTTTGGAGAGAAAAGAGTCTGTGGGAGCCGAATCCAGGGGTTTGGGCTGGGTGCTTCTTTCATTGCTATAATGTTCAGCCACCAGGTGAACCTAAGGCCCAGCATCCCAACTTCTCTAGGGGGCCACAGGAGTACCTGTAGTAATTTACTAAAGTTTGAAGATCAAAATCTGCAAAACTATTTCTCTAAAGAAGTCCCAGACTATTAACAATAATATAAAGTAAGACTTCAAAGGTGCAAATATGCTTGTAAGAGAGCGATATATTTAATATTTATATATTCACTTCCTTCACAGACTTGCCCAGTACAGCGTTCAGGATTTGGTGTTTGATGATACCTAGATGAGTATCAGGGACGTGTTTTGTGAATGTCTGTGATACTACAAGGGAAACAAGGAATCCTGAGTTAATATCTTAGGTAAGTGAAAGCAGAACTGATTTTCCCCTCCCCCAAAGTTTAAAATACATTTATTTTCTAGAAATGTATTCTTTCCTGAAGGTAATGTGTAGAGCGTTAGTGCCAATAAAAACATCATGAACATTATATCTAGGGTCCTAGTAGTTAGGGATGGAAAAGATGTATTGGATTCTCAAGTCCACTACTACAAGGACTGGAGATGAAAAAAGGGACATGCCAGTCATATTACACTTGTAACAAGTAAGGAAGAAGGGGCTTCTGGGAAAGGACATTTCCCCTTGTTGTTCACTTATAAGACGAACATAAAATCTGAAGAGCTGCTGAAGCTGTTGAAGTGCCCCTGAAAGATATCACTTTTCACTTTGCTGCATCATAGTAAGTGTGTGGTGTACCTTGGATTATGTAAACAATTAGACATGTATGCCATTCCAAAGCTCCACAGAACTTATTTCCATGTGTCCCATCCTTTTCTTACACCCCAGTATCTTCCAATGCTCTAGGAATATATTTCCCCCTATTTTTTTCCTCTTAAAGAAATCAAGCTCTCAGAAGTCACAACACTCCTCTTATAGGCTAGGACTTAAGGCCTCACTCTCTGGGTCTGAATGCTGGATATAAACCTCAGGTCTCTACTTAAGATAGTGCCCCTGGAAGGTCTTATGAGCTAAGTGACTTTATACTTGTTATAGTGGTTAAGCGTTGACTGGAGTAAGGAAACTGGCAAAGAACTAGTCATAACACCCATAACAGGAGAAGGGGGATGAAGAACTAAGAGGTAGAGTTCACCTCCTGGCTCCTCCTTTCTGAGGTCTGCCCCATAATTGTTGATTTGGTGGCAAATGTGTTGCATGACGGCGGGTTAGGGGATTGTACTGTGTAAAGTTTGAAAAGACAATCTGTTGCCTCCGTTAGGGAGTGAAAGAACTGAATTTTTCATATGAAAAGGCACTGTGATCAGTGAACATTAAAAGCCACTGTATAATCAGACTTCTTATCTAGCAGAGCCTTATTTTGCATAATAAATTACAGCCAGCCAACACAAGTCCCCTACCACACGTCAGATGCACTGAACTGGGGATTCTGTTACTCATATGGTTTCTTCAAAAGTTTAGGACCAAGATTTTTAAAAGTAACTAGTGATTTTTTGGGGCCCCAATTTATGACATGTTAAAATGTCCTGGTTTTTAAATAGCGGGTGCTTGGCTCCTTTTGATGATCAGGACCCTTTAAGGTGTCCAATTTGTCCCTCCAAACTCACTAATCACTTTTGGAAAACTAGGGCTACACTTCCTCTAAACCAAAACTTTCGATTTCTCGCTCTAGGAATAATGCTATAAATTGTCCTACTGAGACCAACTGATTTTCATACAAAGTAAGTCTCTAGCATAAACCGTTTCTTGTCAGTTTCCTCTGGAACCCCTTCCATTCTACTCATTTAAAAAAATCTCTTGTTATAACTAAGGCTACTGATAAATTATCCCCTTGTCTTGGCTTTGTAATTTATCTCCATTTCCCCCACACCTCCTTTCCATACTGCAGCCAGGAACAATATCAGTCTCCAAAACAGAAACTTGGGTCTAAAGAACAGCAAAACCACAATCACTAAGCTGCAGAATGGACCAGATTAGCCAGAGGGAAACTTGAAAGGAAGCAAACATTAGTTCATTGGTGTTCGGAGCTAAGATGTCTATATAGGGGAGGGAGTAAGAGGAAGTGCGTTCTCTTTCCCCCTGCCCATTCAACATAACTGATCACCTCTCTGTAGGATGCACAGCCTATCCTATTGCCCATCCCAAAGACAAACTGTTCACCATTTGCTCCTCTTCCACTGTAGACTTTAAGTATTTGGGATGCCTTTAGCCTCTATTTCTGTCCTGCCCTAAATGATGCAGTTCCATGCCTTATTTCTCCTTCCTGGTTAACTTGTTCCATCTGTGGGCTGTGTTATTGGAGTTTATGCTGCAGGCTGTTAAACTCCACAGGGGAGGGGGAGTGCTGGCCCTTGTAAGTCCAAACATTGCCTGTGTAAACCAGTCTGGGGGCTTAACCACAGGAAGTTAACTAAACCCAGTTCCACTTCAAACCTAGCCCTTTCAACTCAATTATTTACAGCTTTCAAGGCTGGTGAAGGACTACTACAGTACACCAAGTTTAAGGATGCATTGTAGTGTGTAGATGGTATAAAGGCATAAAATACTGGCTGGAGTTCAGAACTATAATGGGAAAACATTGCCTGGGGAGGGTTTTAATCACTGCCCCTAGGAAACCATTATGTCAATGCAGTTGGCAATAGTATTTCGTGCTTCAATACAATGGGCCAGATTCTGATTAAGCGTGACCCAGGAATAACGCCCCTGAAGTCAGTGCTGTTACTCTGGGTTTGCACTGGTGTAACTGCCCTTGCTCTGCTAATGTATCTCAGTCCTGATACGCAGCTATTCTATTCTTAAGAGATTGTCGACCATGTAAAATTATGGAGATCTGGGGATGTCAAATCTGAACCACTGAGTACTAGATTCAGATCATCCGATTCCATGTACTTGTGACCTCAACTCCCAGTCTAGTCAGTCTCTAGGAGATAAATGTTTGGATTTAATCAGCTGCCAATTAAATCCTCTAATATTTGTTGTTAAAACTTTGGAGGACCTGGCTTCAGTTTCATTTGCCAGACATTCGTCTTCGCAGGCAATGCCAGCTCTTCATAGCTGGTAGCAATTTATGTAAAGCTGTTAACTAAAGCTTGTTTTATATATAATAATTATTATTTATAGAGTGCTTATCTACCAAAGTCTAAATGCTTGACAAAAAATAGAGTAAAGGATTACAAAATAAATACAAATAGAACCGATTTACAGCTAGATGATCAATTAATATATAATGTACAATTCATATTTATGTACATGTATTTATCCACACCTGTGGAATATGCACACTCTAAAGGTATACATGCAGGTGGGGGACACTCCAAGATCAAATTACATGTACATTGTCTACACAGAAATGTGTGTGAATAGGCCTAGCTCCAAATACACACACGGAGGTCTGTGATACTCCAGTACAGAAGCTATAAAAGGAGTCTTTCTACTAAGCGCTCTGTGAAAAGGCGAAGGTATTGAAGAAAAGTTGTACAGGGTCCAGACTTTCCTTCTGAAGTTTAGGGCTAGGATTAGGTGGTGAAATCCAGTTGATCATATTTTTAGGGCACTAAGTGAGGGCTGGAGGACCCTTCCCTTACACACAGCCCCCTCCAGACCGCTTTAGCACTGATGGAATAACACAACTCGTGTCAATATCACTCCGGGCGGGGAAGATTTCGAACCATGATTCAATCATTTCAACAACTGGCGTTCTCGAGGCACACGCCGCGTCTCCCTGAAAACGCTGAGTCGGTGCAATGCGCCCCTCTGGGCTGCCGAGGGTTTAAATTTCACATTTTCCCCGTGAATCAGACCCGCTCCCCACACGAACAGCGCCGGGGAAGATCGACGTGATCCGATCCACTGAGCCGCTCGCATTTCCTTCTGGGTCCCGTTTTAGCGAGACACCGCGAGGTTTGGGGGGAGGGAGCGGTGATTGACCCAACCCTCACCCCCCGAAAAGTGACTTAAAATTAAAATGTAAGTGGCGAGTCGCTCTGTAGGAATCCTGTCCCCTGGGCTCGGCCTGTCACTCCGGTCTCAGTCCCGTTCACACTGCGGTGGGATGGAGAAGGGAAGGGGGGGGGAGAAAACGCCTCTGTGGGGGCGATGGAAACGTGCCGCTAATTATCACTAATGAAGGGCGGGCTGCTTGGCCCTTAAGGGCGGGGCTGGCTGGGGGAGCCTTTGCACCACTAGGGCCCCGGGTCCGCTGGCGGGGGAGCCGGGTGCCCCAGAGCCCTGCTCCGGGGATGCTGCAAAGCCCGGGGGGAAGGACAGAGGCGAGACGCGGCTCGGCCCGCAGATGAGGAGCCCGGACCACTGACCTACGTTCACCTGCCCGGCGAGAACCAGGGGCTGCCCCGGGGCGGTAGGAGATCAGCGGGGTCTGCCCAGGAGACGCCTTCCTGGACGCTTTTCTCCTCCGCTCTTGGGTCCTGGGAGATCGGCGGGGATGGGGGGGGAGAGGGTCTTTCCTCCCCGGGGCTGCCTCGACCCCTCCCGCCAACACACGTGCAGCCCCTCTAAGTCGGCCCATCCCTTGCCCCCGATCCCAGCGGGAGGGGTTGGCAAAATCATTCCTGCGCTGGGGGCCGTGGGAGCTCAAGCCCGGGCTGTGTGCGGGGCCACATACAGAAAGCAAAAGGGGGGGGGGGGGGGTGATGCTTCATGAGGGAAAAAATATTTATCTGCGGGGCAAACACCACGAAATCTGAGCAGTAAAAGGACAAGGCTGAACTCGCTGGGGTCTCTTTAGAGCAAAGGGGCGATTTACTATATGCCCTGAAAGATTTCATTGCAAGAAATAACCTGGTAACAGAGACCGAGATTTGCTAAGAGAACTTTTTTTTCACTATAGCAAGAATGAATTTGTCTCTAGGAAGAGTTGGGGGGGGGGGTTAGGGGTGAGAGAGAGAAATCAGTCTCCACAAAAATGTCCAATTAAAATAGCTTCCTGCCTGATGGACTGGATGGGGGGGGGGAAACCAACCCCTTTGGTCCTGTTTTCTTTTTGACACTAACCCCTCCCTTTCCCCCCCCCCCTTCACAAGCTTGGGTTTTCCAGCAAATTTTCGTTTGGCTCATTTAAACAAACAAAAAACCTTGGATCTGTTTTTAGCGTAAAATAAATAGAACCAATTACTGTAGGAAAATGATTGTTTAACGTCCCCCCACCATCACCCCACCGCTCTTGATTTAAGCCCTTTGGAATAGCCCGCCCTCAAAACATTAATGGGGAGTTTATTTCGAAAGCATCAAGGATGCTGATTCTGGTGCCCAGTCCTATTCGTGGGCCCCTTCGCTGATAAACCAGGCCATACACTGCAAAACACCTGACCCCATTCCTCTTTCCAACATGATTACATTAAGGGGCACAACAAGAACAGAGCAGCGTGTGTGTCTGTTCCTGCCCAGCGATTAGAGTGGGTGCCACACAGCTCATATGTCTGAGAATCAAACTCTCTAAATACCACTAGGGCAGCAAACTCCCTTTCAGCTCCACATACATATAAGATACACAGGTCCAGCTAGATTTTACTTACAAGCCACATCTGCACTAATAAGGCTGAACAGTAGGGTGGGTTATATTTATTTATTTATTTGTTATTGGAGCCAGATCTGCTTAGGTTGAAAACATTTTGGTTCTGGAATTCTATAGAGTGGGAATTTATTAAGACTCAAGTGGAAAGAAATGATTCCCTTTATGTTGTGTCTTGTATTATTGTGTGTGTGTGTGTGTGTGTGTGTGTGTGTTTTGTTAAACATCTCCCTTCCCAATCATTGTCCCTGGTAAAAACCAAACATTTCCATCAGCCTGGGTATTTGTGTGTTTCTAGATACACAAACGCTGTCCCACCTCTGCTGCATACTGGTGAGGGTGAAAGCCGAGACTTTGACACACAAATACACAGCTGAGGTTGTGAGTTTTGTATATAAGTTTATATTTAGCCTGTCTGCAAAATAACAGCAACAACCAATCTGGCTCCCAAAGCAGCCGCGTAGATGTGAGACCTTGAATGACGCAAATAAGAGAAAATATGGTGGGAGAGAAGCAGGAATTTCTAGCCGCCATGCAGTAGAGGAAAAAAAACGTGGAAACATTTTTTCTCGTTTATTTTTCCCAGAACAAAACTTGCTCTCTTCCCTACAGAACCTTGGAAACTAGGAAGCCAATGAGCCAGAGGAATTAATATTTCTTGCTTCCTTCTCCTCCTTCCATTTGTCTGTTTATAAAGCACTTTTTCTTTTCTCCATGGCAATGCAATTGACAACTAAAATACGATCAATGCGTGATCATAGCTTTAATCCGCTGGAAATCTGTTTTCTATCAGCCCCCTCTGTGTGTTTTACAGTCACATTACAGCAAGAGAGAAAGAGAGAGATCCGGTCCCATATTGACCCCAGCTTCAGACCTTCTGAATATGGCCTAATGCAAAGAGTATTGACGTCAGTGGAAATCTTTCCATTGACTTCAGTAGGCTTTGGATCGGGCCCCAGTTGAGCAAAGTTTGCAGCACACTCTCCTACCAAGAAACCCCCTGATCGTGCCTTATGGTTTTGTTCTTATAGGCCAGGCTCTGTTTTCCCTGGCTCCTGGGTTCAGTGCCATTTCCCCTCTCCTCCGCTTGCAGGAGGTTTGCCGAGAATCAAAGGTCTGGTTTTCAAGCAGCGGAGGGTCTGCATGGTTTCTACAGCCAGAGGAGGGAAGAGGAGTATTCTCCCAGTGGTGCAAAATGAATATGTCCAGGGGAGGGGAAGGCAAGGAACCTCCCCTGGACAACGGGATGCTGAATGTCAATGGTGTGACTAGGAGAGAGCCCACCAAATGCGTAGGGAGGAAGGTAGAACTGCCCCACTTGGCACTGGGCTTTTTAAAAACAGTTTTCTGACTTTATCCACCTCCTCTAGGAACATCCCATGTCTAGCTTGTGGCCGCCGGCCATTTCATAACGTTTTGTATGATCATTGCACCATCATCCAAGGGGCTCAGTGTGGGATAGTAGAGGCTGAGATTAAGGGCCCAATCCAAAGGCCACTGAAGCCAGTGGGAGTTTTCCCAGGGACTTTGATAACTTTTAGATCAGGCCACAACAGGCCTAGTCTACACGCAGAGTTGCACCAGTTTAACTAAAGGCCTGATTTAAAATTCAATTAAACCAGTGCAACTTTGCTGATGGGACACTCTTAAATGGATTTAAACCTGGCTTATATTGGTTTAGCTTGCACCAGGAAATTTCCAGGCACAAAGTAAACCAATGTACCCCGTTTTAAGCTGAACTAAGTATGTCCACACAGAGGGTTGCACCAGTTTAATTAAATATTTTTAAAACCGATTTAAGTTAAAGGGATGCAACTTTGCATAGAGAAATCCTAAGCGAATTGCCCCAGTTAGTGAGAAAAGAACCTTCCCTCCCCAGGCTCCCAGCCCTCTGTTCTAACCAGTAGACCACACTGTCTCATCCAGTGGTTTATGTCACTGCTGGTTTAGAACATCCTGGACTCCTTGGAACTGTGAACTGGGTCCCTGCAGGGCTGGCTCAGCTAAGTATGCAGCGAACTGCGTCAGGGTCTTTTGGATGAGACATAGAACATGTAGGACTTGTCTGCTCTGCTTGCCTTAATATTTGCTCAAGGAGAGCTCCATCTCTCTGCAGAGGTGTTATGTGCGATGGGTACCCATGCAAAGCAGCTCCCCCCTCCCTTTGAGTTTAAAATGTCTAGCATTTAATGACATTGCTTTTCATTGTTCCATAATGTGGATCGGGCCCACTTGGTATATAAAGAAAGAATGCTATGAATTCAGTGGAGTTGCATTGGTCTGTAAGCAAGGGCAGAAATGGCCTCCTCTGGCTCCGGGAACATATGCTGGAAAGGTTGTTGTACATCTTCACGCTGCTTTTTACAATATTGATTTGGGGCTCTCTGCTCCCCCAGTGAGGCACAGCGTGGATGGGAGGATAGAGAGTACGCAAGGGATGTGGCTGTATCATGCTTGTGGGGGGAAGTTACACTTCCTGGGGTGATGCCCACCCAAGTCTCAGAAACAATTCTATGCAGCTGAACCTTGGGGTGGGAATAATGCAGTGTGGAACGCTCTGGGGGAAGGGAGAGGAGGCTTTCCCTATAATCTTTTGACTCGGATGGAGTTGGATTTTTATCTGCTGCTGAAAATTAGCTCACAGACACCACGACTTGTCAGGTTCCCTGATCCATTCTCAGATGTCACCAGCCTTCACTAAGTACAAACAAATGGGGAAAGGTTTTGGGAGGGAGGAGGTACCAAGAGGCAAAAGACAAGCTTGATTAATTGGTAGATCTTAGTAAATACTGATCGATTGATGTTTGCCCAATGCCTTGAAAACCTGATAGAAGTGCTGCTGTTGTTAAAGGAAGTTATGCGGCATGCCATCTGTATAAAGCAGCGTTTCTCAAACTGGGGTCGCCGCTTGTGTGGGGAAAGCCCCTGGCAGGCTGGGCCGGTTTGTTTACCTGCCCCGTCCGCAGGTCCGGCCGATCACGGCTTCCACTGGCTGTGGTTCACCGCTGCAGGCCAATGGAAGTGGCGGCGAGTAAGTCCCTTGGCGTGTGCCGCTTCTAGCAGCTCCCATTGGCCTGGAGCAGCGAACCGCGGCCAGTGGGAGCCGCGATCGGCCAGACCTGCGGACAGGGCAGGTAAACAAACTGGCCCGGCCTGCCAGGGGCTTTCCCTACATAAGTGGCGACCCCAGTTTGAGAAACACTGGTATAAAAGAATGTGAATTAATGGGTAAAAAGGGTTGAGAGTTACCAGAAATAACTTGCAATCATACAGCAATGCATCTCAATGGCTAAAGAGACATCCAGGAGCCACCTCTATCCAGTGAGGATAGCATTGTCTTACAACGCCCTACCTCTGTGCCAGCAAGAGGCAAGTGAGATTGAACACAATCCTAAACCTATTTTCCAACATGGATTTTGGCTCTGTACTTGTTTTTCCCACTACCCCATGAAGTTTGCATCCAACTGCTTTGCACATGGCTTCGGTGCCATGTTCTCAGTGCTTATTATTCATGTATTTTTTGCCAGCGGATTTTGGCTCCTTCAAGGCTTATTCCTACGAAGGGGTATCGTATGGCCCTCAGTATAGTTATGGACCCTTAACGCATGTTTTAACCACTACAGCGACCTTACAAGGACTGAAACAAACTAGACTGATCTAACACATGCTCCTGGTTCACATTTCTCAACCGACGTTGGAGAAGATTCCCTTCTAATGCCTCATACCATTTCTGGCATTTGTTTTGCTTCCCTCTGTGCGAAACAAAAGGGGGTCAGATCTAAAAATATTAGAATGATCCTTGAAAGGTTTGTCTGAAGCTTGACAGTTATAACGGCTCCAGAAGGAATTGGTTCAGACATGAGATCCTGTGCCAAGGGGTCTCCGACGGATGCCATGTTTGGGAGAGAAAAGGGGAGATAGATAACACAAACTCCAACATCTGTGATCCGAAACATCTTGTTATATGACACTGGATCAGATGTTCAACCACAAAAAAACGATTAATGACATTGCAAATGCCCTCAATTGTCTGAAACCTCAATTATCCACCCGTTTAGCTATTCTCCGTCAGGTCATTTGGGGAACTGAGATTGCATTACGTATATATGTGGTTCAAGCCAATGCAATTTCTTGGAGGTTGCTCCATCATTAATTCCCCCTTTAACGCCCCTGAGTATTGGGCAGAACATGTAGAAGCATCATGCCCTGTTTTTAGGGTCCTAAGTGTTGCAACTGGGTGATGTTCGTCTTGCCTATGCTGGGTTAATTTTTTGCACTAGTCTAGTTGCATGAGACTTTTGGAGTTTGACCCTAAGTCCAAGAATTCCCCTGGATTTCACTATGTATCCCACCACGTACAACGAGAAAAATCCTAGAAAGCACACAGCTCAGTAGCGAAGCAAAGGACCATGTTAGTGAGTACCAAGGCCCTGTTGTGTGTCCGCAACCTACAGACCGAAACAGGACACCATTGTTCATGTGAACGCTATTACTGTAGCTTATATACTGCACGCCGGTTAGTGCGTAGTAAACACCCTGCGTAGACAAGGTGCACGGCGGCACACGCCGGCTGTGCATGCACTACCGTGGCGGATGCTGTCCCGGGCACCAGCATGGCTTTTCTCCGCGTAAGGTGTAAGACCCATTGGTGCAGCACATCTACACTAGATCAATGTAGTTACAGGGGTGCAACAAAATCAAGGGTAGGCAAAGCTCTAGTAAAAGCTTTAACCTATTCTATTCTGTCTAGGATCTTACACCATACCCATCCTCAGGGCCGATTCTAGGCTCCCAATTGGGCGGAGGGGCAAGTGGGAATCTTGGGGCTCCTGGATGATGCTATTTAAAAACAATCAACCTTCCAGGAGTCCAGGGGCTGGTTAGACCCCTGGAAAAGCTCAGATTTTAAGATTTTGAAAAAGTAAAATTCAGCGGCTGTCAGCCTTTTGTCTTTGTCACTTCCACTGCTTAGCCCTGGATAACTTTGTACATATGTTGGGTTTTCTGACTGTAATTGCAGCCCATTGCAGATTATTGGGGGGGCGGCGGGGGGCAAATGTTCTCTTTACCACCTTGCTTCCGGGTAGCACCGGGCCTGCTCATCATAGCGTCTGAGTGCCTGAACTCGCTTAAAACTCATTTCCCTTGACTGTGTCCGGGCACTTGAGAGCATACGCAGGTCTGAGGTGACCTTTATATGCACAAAGAAGAAGAGCAGGTAACTTGCGGGAAGGCCCATTCTGGCTTTTGAAGACGAGGATGTTGTTTTTCTCCCGGCACCTGGGAGATCATGTATGGTGTGTGTTTATTCTGGAGTATGACATGAACTGTGCTGCAGAGCTCCTGATGTTAGGAGGGCCCTTGCTAACTTGTACAAATAAATCAGTTTTGTTGAGGTTGGAGCTGAGATCCCCAGCAAGTGCTCCCCATACAGACCGAATGTGAGGGTCCCCTGCTTATTTTTCTAAGCTAATTTCACAAGAGTGTATTTTTACGATGTTTAAAAATAACTTTTAGAACCTTTGAAGCATGCTTCTTCCACAAGGCTCCGAACCTCCAGTTCCCCCACCAAGATACATGCTGCCAAAATATAAAATCACAGAACTAATCAACCCCATAATATACATCACTACTCACTTGCCGTCCTTCTCTGCATCTCATTCCCCATCCATGCCCATCGGTTTAAACTGGAAGGCCTGGATCCTGACAAATATTTAGACGCCTAACGTCCAGCAATTTCAATGGAAGTCAGGCGCTGAAGTACCTTTGTAGATCCAGCGGGGCCTAAGTTCTTTAACGCGACGACCTTGTCCTGCAAGGAGCTCCACGTGCGTACACAGAGCTGTGTTACGCTTGCCCACTGTGCGGTTTCTTACACTTTCCCTCTTCGCATCTAGTGCTGGCTACTGCTGGAGACTGGATAGTTGACTAGGTGGACCCTATAAGTCTGACGAAGCCTGGCTCCCTGAGAGCACTATATAGGTTACAATACAGCAGTCTGCCCATTTTCACACTGTTATTGTGCTGATCAGTATAATGCATATCGCTGATATAGTCTCTCCTTGGGGGGAAAACTACAGCCTGTAGATTAACTTGGTCTCTTCCATCTCCAGCTTTTGGGGCTAAGTCAAGAGTATGGACCGGCACCAGAACCTCTCAGATATTGGCCTCTCCCCACAATAATCTTCCTCCTACTCCGACACACACACACACACACACACACACACACACACACACACACACACACACACACACACACACACACACACACACACACACACACACACACACACACACACACACACACACACACACTCTCTCTCTCTCTCTCTCTCTCTCTCTCTCTCTCTCTCTCTCTCTGTTGGCAGCCTGTGCTGCGGATGCCATTCAAGTTGGAGTCACGTGAGAGGCACCTTTGGCCCAGGGTGTGTCTCTTCCTATCTGGGACCTGTGTAGCAGCAGTCAGCTGTCTGCATTGCCACTGATTGCTCACGGCTGCAACGGGCCCTCTGCAACTGAGGATTCCCTTGGATTCTGCCTTGAATCCTTCCCTGCCAGCTACAGCGATCTGGATGCTATAGACACAGTCTCTGTGCCATGAGGCTGGAAGATTTAAGGTGCCTGATGAATCGTATTCTTTTCCCAGTGTCAGCACAAAAAGCTGTAATAACTGGCTAATGAAGTACAAGTGTTGCAACCAGATGGGGATTTTAACTCTCTCCAGGAGGTGCACTGGCTCGATGGGGAATGGACTCCTAACCTTGCTCAAACTGCTTTTTGTGGTTGGAAAAACTCACACTGTGGCAGGGCAGTCGAAGCAGCTTTTGCAGATTTTTCCAGCGGCGCCACTCGCCCCCAGATTCTCACACCGTTGGGTTTGAGCTGTCACAGCTCAGCATGGCTATCAGTTTGCATTTCCTCAGAAATCGCAAGCACTAAATCAAAACTAAACTTTCATTCACGTCTGTTTTTTAGTGGCGGCAGTGCTGTTAAAAGGGCCTGGACTGACAGCCTTAGACTGCAGATAATGATTATGAATTATTTATATTATGGACATACTCAAGATCTGGGCCTCCCTGTGCTAGGTGCTGTACAAGCACATGGTAGGAGACGATCCACGCCCTGGAGAGTTTACAGTTGAAATAGACAAGACTGAGGGCAGGAGTATGGGAGCATTATTATCCCCATTGGGCAGCTGCAGTAGAAAGGGCCGTCTAGGAGATAGGGTACATAACTGGCCCTCAAGAGACCTCTGTTCAATCCCTGCCTCTCTGTGACCTTGGGGAAGTCACTTAGGCCCACATCCTCAAAGATATTTAGATTCCTAACATCCACTGATTTCAATAGGAGTTGGGCACCTAAATGCTTTTGGTGATCTGGGCCTCAGTTCCCCATCTGTATAATGGGGGTAGCAGTTCCTTAGCTCAGGGGGGTGTTGTGAGGTGCTCCGAGCGGAGGGCTGCAGGAATACAAACACAATTGGCCGAGGCACTTTCTAGTGACTGGAGTCACTTTCCAAGGGTCACACCTGGCGTCTGTGGCAAAGCCAGGAGCTGAACCCAGGTCTCCTGAGTCCCAGTCCAGACACTTAATCATGGGGCCAGCCTTCCTCTCTACAGCATTGGCAGCCTGAGGACAGATTTCCCCACCCCGTCTTCCTATCTTAAGCCTGACCTAGAGGAATCGTCCCTAGGACTGAGATAGGCGCTCAGGTTCCCTGCCCTATTCATTCCTGGGCCTCTCTGCAGAGATCACCCGCAAGGGCAACAAAGGTCGATACAGTTTTAATTGCTAATGTGCATGTGTCTAATGCACTCACACTGTACCTCTAGGTGCCATGTTTGTTAGTAAGGCCAGCGCCGCTTCTGTCTGGAATATGCCGCCTCTACCCCCTGAGCTCGTCCTGATCCACTTTCCTAACTGTAGAATGTCCCTTTTATTCAACCCTGGGGGCCAAATACTGCCCTGGTCTAGAGAGAGGTTGCCTGAGTGTAAATGAGGGCAAGAGCTGTCCTTGTATTTGCAGGGATCAAATAGAAACGGTGAGTAATGTTTACATGGAAGCATTGGAATGGTTAGTCTTGCCCTTAGATTTGCATCACTTTGGTTTATGGACCAACCAACGACTACCCTCCGGGACCGTCTTGTAACTCCTGGCCAGGCGATCCCCAGGGTAGACCTGTAATTATTTTGTTGCTCTAAACACAAAACCTCGTCTCCCGGGATCTAAATATTGTAAGTGACACAACAATTAATCTCGGAACTGAATTCCTTGTTAACTTCAAATATGGTAAAAAACCCTCCTCCATCCCTGGGTATTTAGTCTGCCTTTGCCATGTAATTACGTAGCCGCTGCATGGATGCAGCATGTGCCACGGAAAATAAAGGGACTGCTGAACAGATAGGCTTGGACTTAAGTGTGGTAGCGAAGGATGGTGTCCGGTGGTAGAGAGCCCAGGGCCAGACCTCTGCCAAAGGGACGCCTGGATTGTAACTATGCTTTGTGATTCCTCCTGTGACTGAGACAATTGAAACAGGGGAAGCATTTCTATAGCACTATGCATCTGAGCAGCTCAAAGGGCTGTACAGATGTTGATTAAGCGTCACATCAGCCCTACCTAGTAAGTGCCACAGGCATGAGTAGCTTCATTTCACCCCTGGGGAAACAGAGGCACGTCTAGGTTAAGTGAACTGACCCAAGCCGACACAGGTTCCAAGCTACAGCCCATTGGGTGTCTTTCCATTGCCTTATGTGGATTGGGCCCATAGTGAATAGTCAGTTGTTGAGCCGGGAATTCAGCCCAGGAATCCTGCCTCCCGCTTCCCTACTCTAACTGTAAGACCAAACTTCCTTCCCCCTGCATCTTAGCAGATTTTTAGCCCGTTGTGGAAGGGAAAGTCAGCCACTTCTCCCCTCATTGGAAGGGCTTGCTCGTTAAATCATGAGAAATCAATTAGATTTACTTCTGAGCATCATGAAATCTGTGATCAAAAGGCAATTGGAAAGGGTGCGGGAGAGGGTTTCTCCACTGCCTGCTGGCCCAGCCAGGCCACTACAACTAGGAAATTCATTTTATTAGGCCCCATTGCCTGGCTGGAGAGTCATCAAGAGCCCATTGAGACTGGATATTGAGGGCGAGATTTTTTCAATGCTGCCAATGAGATTTAGACACCAAGGGTGTCATCCTGGTCCCACTGGAGTCAATGGTGGTTTTGCCATTCATTTCAATGGAGCCAGGATTTCACCTCCAGTTCCCAATCCCTTATTCCCTCAGTAGCTTTGTGAATCTTGCCCCAAAGGTCCATTGTCTGGCTGTGCCCACTGTTCCCCTAGCCGCTACGCAGGATTTCAGGTCAGTATGTGCATATGTACAGACCCAACTCCACTGCTCACCAGGCCCGCTCACAATCCCTATCTCTGCGCTGCTGAGCAGCAGACTGCCCTCGAGAGGAGTGCAAAGGGGACTGACTGGCACATAGACCCAAACTTTGGTTGGTGGGAGAGGGATTAGCAGCAGGCTCCATCCTCTCCTCCACCCTGTGGCCTGCAGGAGTGTCAGCAGAGTGACTCCACGCCAGCTGTTGAGTTTGGAGATGGGGATTTCACCCCTTAGCCATGATACATGCATCGCCAGGTGCACATCTTTTACTCGGGCTGTGTGCTCTGTGCAAGGATTTGGCCCTACATGGGAGCTCACACCATATATTGTTTTGGGAGTGACTGTGATTCCTTTGGCGGGTGGCTGGATCATCCTGGGGTGAGATTAGGGATTTATCACCCGATAGGTTTTGGGTTGGCCTATTCAGAGGAAACCTGGATTGTCTGATCCCACAGTAGGAGAATTCAGTGGCAGGTGGAACTGCTGGGCTTGTGGTTCTTTGCCTTTGGTTGACACCAGCAAGTTTGTACATGATTGGGATAGAGAACTGCACTCTCAAAATCAGGTTGGGGAGAATGAATCATGACACCTTCCCACTTTGCCTTGTCCTGTGCAAGAGGTGAACTGAGAGGAGAAGGGGTCAACAGGAGAGAGAGAAACTGAATTAGCCGAATCAAGATAGAAACTAGAAATGACCCTGGGAATGATAATACAAAACTTCAGTCTTGCCCGATCCAACGTCCTTTTCATCAGAACTTCCAAGGCAGGTTCTGAAGGGACAAACCTTGATGGAGGGAGGGAGCTAATCCATCATCCATGTGTCCACCAAAATACCATTCCATCATCTGACAAAGATTATAAAACTAGCCAGAGACACAGACTGTCAGGTTATACACGTGTCCTCTCTGCCTCTATAGAAACTTAAAATGTAGCCCTCTGTGGTTCGTCAATAGTCATACTAATAATTCATTTAAAAACTCATGTAGCAGCCCATGGAGAGCCGTGGGAAACTGCAGGCCTAGAAAGATCTGACAAAAAACCATTGAATCCCCAAACTCAGAATGCAACTCACCATCTGGCACTGTAACCCCCTCATTAAAGGGGCACTGTCAAGATAAAAACCAACCCTATTTATATATTTTAGAACTGCTTGAAACGTTCTTCATTTTTCCCCATTGAAAATGGCCTCTTTTTTTTTTTTTTTCAAAACCAGAAAGCTTAGTGAAAAATATTTTCAGTGAATCCCCTCCCAATGTTTTTAATTCCCCCCCCCCCACCATTTTTTTTCAGTGGCAAAATGGGAAAAGAAGAGAAAAAGGGGGCAAAGAAAAGAAAGGGGGGGGCTGACCACCCAAAAACTAGGAAATGATCTGAACCAAAATTTTTGTGACAAATTTCAAATAAATAAAAAATTGTTTCTTTTCAAAACCCACAAAGTGAACATTATTTTGAAATTTTTTTCTTTACCATTTTTGACCAGTTCTAACTTATTTCCTCTTATCTGTGCTGTTTGGAGCACCTTCATCTCACTACATCTAAAAGAGTTTTAAAAACCCAATGTGTACGGCTAGTCAAAAACTTTCCACTGTAAACCTTTTATGATGAAAAATTAAATTTTTGACTAAAATAATTTTTTTCATGAAAAGCATCTACTTTCTGTGGGGAAAAAATTCAACTTTTTGTCAATAAACCAAAAACCTGAAGGATTTTCAGTTTTTTGATTAAAAATATAATTTTTCCATGGGATCCTCCTCCCCCACCAATTTTCCGACCATCTCTATCACTGTATTTTGCCTCCTTTTTGCTGTTTACTATTTGCGCTTTGCTTGAGACTGGTTGCTTTCACTTCCTGTTTGTCATCAGTTTCACTTCTTGGTTCTCCTGTTGGGGCAGGGGAAAGGCCTGAAATGCCCCTGACCCAGAAAACTCCAAGGAATAAAGTGTGTCCACATATAGGTACGTGAAATACCATTGCTCTTATTGTCCTGGTTGTTGTTTATATTCACACTAATTTACATTTAAAAAAAATCACTCGAGCATCACTGGTCCCAGCTGCCATCTTGTATGTGTCTCTGTTCCTTTCTTCATTTACAGCTGCTTTACATACAACAAGAGCAAACTTTCCCATTCTGATGGCTAACTCCTATCATTTGGGGCAGGAGCCAGAACCTAGCACAATGGGGTCCTGCTCCAGGACTACTGCTCCAAAGCACTACAGTAATATAAATAATAATAATGACAAACTTAGTAAACGAAGAAGGACCTGGCTTGAAATCAATCCATTCTGGTGTCCAAGACTATGAGGGGGATGAAATATTCTTAGTAAACCACTGGGCTCTCCCATGAACTGAGTGTTGCACATGGATTAGTCCTATCTGAGAAGGCTTTCTCTAGCCATGCCGTGTGAATCGTCTCTTTTTTCCTGGGAGCTGGGACCTTTGAAAATTCTGCAAAGGGCAAGTGTTTCTCCTGGGTGACCATATTTAACTTTGGTGCAGCAAACCCTTGCAATGGAACAACTCAACTTACAGAAATTTCTCTAGGAACCCTGACGAAACAGATCATTCCTAGAGGTTTGTAGCTTTAGTCAGTGAGAAACAAACCAACCAAACCAACTCCGAGGTTCGCAATTTCCCCCCCATCCCCAAGAAACACCAAAAGTAACGGCACTGTTTGAAAAGGCATCAGTCAAGGCCTGCTGGCTAAAATTATCCTTCTGCTTTATCATCTTGAGAACATTAAAGGCTGTTGTTAACAGATGTTTTGCGTTAGACGTTATTTGTTAGTCTAATGAAAGGAGGTGAACAAGCTTTCAAGACCTCAAAAGTTCTGCGTAAGGTTTTATATGAGAGATTATTGCATTGCTCTGGTAGAGAAAAGAGATGCTTGCCAATTCACTTGGTATTTCTTCCTTTGATTTTGTTGTATTCAATCATTTTGCATTGTAATTTTTGATCTAGTTAAATGTCCCATTTAATAAGTACTGCACAATGTGTATTCATGTGCACAGCCGAACATCAACAAATAGATGGATCCTTTTGGTAGTAGTTGGAGACTGAACTGGCTAGCCGTACCTGTGTTCTAGCAAGTAAGAAAGCAAATTACCCATAAAGCAAATGCTACATGTGAAGAGGGGAGTGGTGATGGCCATGGGGATGAGAAGCAAGAGATGGTGATGGCTGTTTGCCAAGAGCCACTTGGAGGAGAAGACATTGTCACTACATGGATGTCCGTTGTGGTGGTGGCTTTGGGTTGCCATTGCTGGAGAATGAAGGGGGTGTGTGGCCAAGGATGAAGATGAATTTGCTGTGCTAGCTGTGGGAGGTGTAGTCCTGATATTCCAAGAACAAGGAAGAGGGGCAATGCTGCATAGGGCTTTCTGCTGGCCAAGGGAATAACCCTTTGTGTCTCTCTGCAAGGATCTCAAAGTGCTGTTAATCCTCACAGCAGCAGATAAGGTAGGGAATATCTCTTTATGGATGGGAGGAAAACAGGGACCCAGAGAGGGGAAGCTACTTGCCCAAAATCACAAAGGCGATGGGTAGTAGAGTGAGGAAGAGAACCCAGGGTACCGGAAGTCACCATAGCCATTCTGTGCGTTGGGCCTCCCTGATTCCTCACAGCTGTGGCCTTTCTGTATGTATAAGGGGGTGGGGGGAAACAGTTGTCATGGAGACATGATGCAGTTCTTCGTCCAATGTGTTCATGTTCAGGACACATGGCGAGAATGGCGTTCCCACCATTGGGACCCACTGAATGATTCCATTCCAGAGACCTCACGTCCTGGAGGGGCCACAAGGGTGTTGGACTCTGGACCTCAGGTCCTTCATGGAAATGCTCAGGGAGATTATTTCATTTTACTTTTAATGTTAATAAACTTGTTGCCACAGTCTGTGACGTCAGCCATCAAAACTGCATCTAGCAGAAGGAGCGATGGCCATAAAAAGAAATGAGACATCATGTCGAGTGCCTGTTTCCGTTTAGGATGACAATAAAAGATAAGGTTATCATGCGAACCCGCTTCTGTCATCACACTGTCTCCTCTCCATAAGGGAAAGCATCCCAGATGTGCAGTGAGGGTGAGATTGGTTGCAAAGGGAGTACATGCTAGTAGGTTCACCTGGTCTGTATTTGGATTCTGAGTTCAGACATGGCTCAAGAAGCCAATCCTCCGTTTAAAGGGAGCTCTGTGGAGTATTGGCTCAATGGGAAGCAGCCTTGATGCTTACATGGTTAGACAATTTCCCCCTCCCCGCTCTTTATATTCAGCTTCTGATTAGTGAGTTTTAGCTCCCAATTTTTCCATCACCCTATTACCTAGATATTCAGGTATGGCTGGTGGGAATCAGAAACACTTCACTTCCATGGTGCCTTTCCTCAGAGAAGCTCAAACGCCTTCCTGAGATGCCTAAATATCATTTATCCCCATTTTACTGATAGAGACACTGAGGTAGGGAGAGGTGACGTTATTTGCCAAAGGTCACACAGTGAATCAGTGGAAGAACCAGCAATAGAAACCAGGAGGCCTGATCCCAGACCTGTGGTCCAACCATTAGAAGACATTAGGGCCCAATCCTGCAGACACTTACGGGCATGATGCATACTCCTGCATGGAGACTTGTTGAGTCCAAGAGGACTACTTGTGCTAGTAAGGACTATGCCTGGCAATAAGCGTTTGCAGGATCAGACCCCAGTTAGCAGTTTGGACATGTGGTGCTAAAGTACGTGCAATGGGAATTAGTTAGGAAACACACTTTATGACAATAATATCAGTTCAGGAAACTAAGGGCCAAATTCTGCTCTTCGTAAAACAGGTGTAAACCTGAAGTAACTCCGCTGACGTCGATGGCGTTGCTCCAGATTGACACCAGTGTTGCAGAGATCAGAATTAGTCCCTCTGGATCAAATATTGCCATCTCTCAGATCTACATGGCTGCCGTTCTATACAGCACAGGGGAGGGCTAGGGAGAGAGGAATCCTTGCTCTGCAGATCTCAGCCAGCATGTACTTCTCTCCCAACACAGAGACCCACATTGGTGGATGAGGTTTATGAGCGGATTGAGGAAATTGGCATTCCCCCTACATGTGGTCTGCGGCCCACACATCATTAGCCCCAGATGTGGCGCTAGCTGCTACTCTTCATGGCCCTGAATCAACAAGGCACTTAAGCACGTGCTTAAGTTTAAGCATGTGAGTAGTTTAATTGAAGTCAGTCAGTCTATTCACATGCTTAAAGTTAGGCAGCTGCTTAAGAACCTTGCTGAATCAGGGCCTATGTTAATAGGTTTGGGTTAATTTGGTGGGGCGGGCTATGAGGTTACATGTTTTAATTACCATTTGCATAGCACTGTCAGGGCACGATTGGTATTTATTTGGGCAGCGGTAGCAGGCAGCGCCCCAGCATGGCCCAGGACCCCACTGTGCTAGATGCTGTACGTACAAACAGAACAAAATGCTGGTCTCTTCCCCAAGCCACTTGTGCTTAACAGGCAAGGTTTAATGTCTGGCATTTGATAAAGAATTTTAGGCTAGCAAATGCTACAAATACAATCTACCAAATATTAGAAACCCAAAATGTACAACCCCTCCTACCTCACCTGCCTGTTTTTTTAAGGCAATATTCCTTTTGAAGTTCTGCTTTGGTTTGGAAGAGACGCTGAAATTCTGCTTGTGCTTAGATGTTTCCTGTCATTCCCAAAGCTAAGGTGGAAATGCCTTGTAAGTAAATAGGAAGGTCAATATTACAAGTAATTCGTGTGTTAACATGGAAATCAATAGCAGCAGACCCCTTAACTACAGGGGAAAGGTCAGGACCCTAAAATAGCAGTTGTATACGTGATAAAATTGTGGGCCCATTGAATCCATTGCACAAACAAGGAATGCGGAACTGGACCCCGTGATCTTGTATCCCTTATTATGTCAACACTGGATGAAATCCTGGCCCTGTTGAAGTCAACAGAAGTTTTGCCACTGACTTCAATAAGGTCAAGATTTCACCCACTGACTTTGGTTAGACAGTGCATGGAAGTCAGGACTACAGCCTGGAGCCATTCAGTGAAAAGACCTGGGTGCCGTTTCCTGCAAATCTCTGCTCCGGGCACAACAGCAATCCACAAAGCAAACAAAACGTTAGCTTGAACAGGGAATAGGATACAAAATAATGCGGAAAATATTCCAATGCCATTGCATATATCAATGGCGCAGCCTCATCTGGAATACTGTGTTCTGTTCTGGCCACCCCCTCTCAAAAAGGACATCGCAGAAAGAGAAGGGTGATGAAAAGGACCAGAGCCCCGGAGCGGTTTCCAGCTGACAAGAGAGCGAAAAGAGTGAGGCTGTTTAGGGGGGGAATGAAGAAGAGGAGACCTGAGGGAAGCGTGCAGAGTAATGACAGGTACAGAGAAGATAATTCGGTGTTCCTATTCACCCGCTTGTGACTTACGTGAGCAAGGGACAGATGAAGAAACTAAACCATGATTTGAGGACTTCAATGGCTCAGACACAAGTTTGATACAGGAGTGGGTGGGTGAGATTCTGTGGCCTGCGTTGTGCTGGAGGTCAGACTAGATGATCATAATGGTCCCTTCTGACCTTAAAGTCCATGATTCTATGAAAGGCAACACATTCAAAACCGATACCAAGTAATGTATTTTTACCTGGTTAGCCTGCAGAACTTACTGCCACAAGATATCATTGGGACTGAGAACGCAGAAGGATTATAAAAAGGATTAGACTTTTACACGGATAATGAGACCAGCCCCAGCTACACTAGGCAGGGCATGAACCAACCAGTAACTGACAGGGATAAGAGTTAGGAAGAAACTTCCCTTATGGGCAGTTTATCCCAGAACTGCCCTCATCAGGGTTTATTGCCCCTTCCTCTGAAGTATCTTATACTGGCCACTGTGGGGAACAGGATACTGTGTAGATGGGCCACTGGTCTGATCTGATCTGGTCGTTCCTATGCTCCCTGTGTTTATACAGCTCGCTCTGTTTTTCCTACGCTCCTTGTATTTCCACATCTCCATTGAAAAGACCTATGGGGTGCCAGTTATGCACGAGAGGGGTCTATTGTAGCTTCATTTCCCCCAGTACTTATCTGGGCAACAGTTTTGGTCTCTTCGCTTTCCCCTTTATTCATCCCCTTCTCCGCAACACCCCACTTTGGGTGACCTACGAATGTTAACAACATGTCGAGGCTGCCAAACAAGATTCTGGCAAGCAGACCGCTGCCGCGGCTTGCAGAACCTGAGCCCCATAACCACCATCAGGCCGCTATCAAAGGCAGGCGGCTTCGCTCTCATAGCTGCCTCTGGCCCCAAGTACGGAAACAGGGATGTATGATCTAGTGCTAACAGCAGGCTTGGAAGCCAGTGTTATCCTGCGTTTGAATCCGGCCTGGGCCACTGCCTGCCTTCATCTATCAGCCCACCTGTAAAATTGGGGAGGAGAGCAGGACTTTGGTGAATGCCAGATTCCAACACCCCCTCCCCCCAATGAACTGTAAGCTGTGAAAAACAACAGCAACCAGCCCTCTGATTAATAAGTGCTACGTAGCGGCTATTGCAGTGTTCTTAGCCCCAGCCCGTCAGAAAGCCAGATGCGGCTAAACCGGGCCTGCGTTAACCAGCCAGGACTTTCCAAGATTAAGAGAGCGTGCCTGAGATTTTCAAAGGAGCCGGCCGTTCTTCATCTTCCCTTTCCCCCGGTTCAACAGTTTCATTCCCCTCCCTGTGTGGTCGATAAATCCTTCTGCTTTCCTCCTGTGCGGACCCTCGCGTGAGGTGGATTGGTGGGAGTACGCTCTATCTCGGATTGGTTTTTCTAGCTTTCTCTTTGCAAAGCGCTTCTACCTTCTACGCTACCCACACGTTCCTTATGCTGCTCTTGGCTCCCCTGGAGATAAGATGGGACAGACTGGAGGGGTAAAATCCATGGTTAACCCTTTACATTCCTGCTCTGGCAAGTGTCTGGGGCGTGTAGAACTGCACTGAATGAACATCCTATCACGCACATTAATGGGGAACGTCTGAGCATATCAGTGGAGAGAGTTTTCCCGTTATAAGCTTTACTTAGATGTTAGTGAGCCCTTAAAGGGCTTAGGGATCCCTTAGGTTGAATGGTGAGGTCCTGGTCAGAAGAAACAAAGGCAGTTGTCTGACAGCTGGAAAAGTTACTTTTGTTTCTGTCCTGCAGTGGCCGGTTGATTAAAAAGGCTTTTCTGACTCTCTGGTCCTCTTTAGTTTTCTGATATGAGCACACAGGAAATGTAACATTACATGGGTTCATTAGCAACAGAGTTTCCAAGCAAGTAACAAAAAAGGGGCAACATTAAACTTGGAAATCCAGCTCACTCCCCCATGGCACTAATTGATTACAGATGCCCCTCAGCTCAGGGGGGAACTAGTCCGTCTTACCCGTATCCCCCTAAGCTGTCTCCCCAAACGAAGCCCCCTGAGATACCCTGATTTATTTCTGTATATCTCTTTGCAATTTCCCATTATCTCCCCCACCACACCCACACCCCCACGTTATACACCAGGCAAACAGGACAGTGCGGTGGAAGTTGGGGTGGGAACTAATCACTGGCGTCTCACAGGATCCGAATAAAACCTTCTGTGGTGCTCTCAATCTGCGAGAGCCTGCGACTGATTTATAGCTGCTGAAATCAAACCCTCCCTGTCTGTTTCTTGTAATCATAACGGGAGAAGAATTACACATTTTACATTCAAGGGGGAAATTTATTTGCTTTTTAAAAAAATTTGTCTTATGCTCGTTAAGAAACAAAAACTTGGGATTTAGATTTTTTTTTTTTTTTTTTTGAACATGCAGAGGGAAAAATTTGAAAGGATAAAATAATTCTACATGGCAGAGAAGTTTAATTATTCCCTTTTCGATGTAGGTTTATTTCAGTGGCAGTGGCTATCTGTTAGTAGCTCCTTCTCTATCCAGTGGGGAGAAAATTTCAGCACTGACATTATTTATTTGCTGTAATTTACCGGGGATTAAAAATGAAGCATCCAAACCCTTCGCTAGTGTCCATCTGCATAGCTCTACTGAGGCCAAATTACCCCAGCTGAGGGTGTGGCCCAAATTTCTAATTTCTGCATGTGCTTGATTTATTTTAATCCTCCTAATTCATACCTCAAAGTTTGACTTAGGGGGACCAAGACACGGCTTTTTTTGTGGCAGCCTCTTTGCAATGTTGTCTTCTGTTTGTAAATCATTTTTTTTAAGGGTCATCTCCTAAGATCTTTCCTCTGTTCTCACTCCGGCAAGCTCCCACTCCCGTAAAACTTCACTTTCCCTAAGTCAGATGTGAGCAAAACTGGAGTAAGGACTCTAGGAACTGGTTCCTCGGCAATAAAGGAACAATCTGGGCCAAATAACAAACTGGTGTAACTCAGCATAGCTCAATGGAGCTACTTCGATTTATGCCAGCTGAGGACATCTGAATCTGCAGTTTCATGAAAGGGACAGAAAGATTGTTAAGTGCAGGACTTCAGCTCAGTCCCTGGTAACCACTCCTCTGCTAATTTTTTA
The DNA here is from genome assembly GCF_011386835.1 of Chrysemys picta bellii. Lineage (NCBI taxonomy): Eukaryota > Metazoa > Chordata > Testudines > Emydidae > Chrysemys > Chrysemys picta. The sequence continues at coordinate 14,480,239 of NC_088808.1, read as the reverse complement.
TTTGTTGCTATTATTTTATATTTATTTGGAACGATGGAGGCACATTTTTATCTCTTTCTCCTGAAAAGCCCCAGAGCATCACAAAGGGCCGGGTGTGTTTCTAAAGGATCTGCTCTAGGAATTCTTTTGGGGAAGTTCTCCGGCCTGCGTTTTACGGCAGGTCAGGCTAGATAATCACAAGGGTTCCTTCTGGCCTGGGAAGCTGTGGATCTATTAGCTTCACAAAGGTGTCTGGATGCTTTAGGAGCGGGCTCCCTGTTTAAAAGGCTGTGGGCCCCGGGAATATTTTAAAGAAGTCGGCTAGGAATCGGATCACAGGGGCCTGACTGTGGCAGCCATCGAACAAGTCTATTGCTCTCGGTTTTCCCAGGCTTCCCATGTGCAACACGGACCCAGAATGAACTCCATGGCAGGACGAAAACCAGCAAAGGAGGCCGCTGGAAGTCAGGAGGTATTCATTCCTTTAATATATACATAACTTTTCTTCCTATCGAAAGGCTTAATCCTGCAGCCCTTTCGCACACGAGCGAGTAGAGCTGTCCCTGGGACTTTAGCCGGACAACTTGCACGCGTCAGGTCGTCTCGCCCAAGTAAGGGTTGCAGGATCAGGCCCTCGTTTTCGTGCAGGACCATGAGGAACTGATGGGGTCTGAAATAAAATGAGCGGCTGTGCAATCAGTCCCAGTTCAGAGGCATGCCTGGGAGTGGTCTCGTATTGCAGCCTGCCTCTGACCTTTCAGGTATGTTACACTACAGAGGGGACACTGGTTAAACCAGCAGGCCTCTGATGGACAGAAGTGCAGGGTAGAGTTAGGTGGAGGTGCTTGGGGTCTCTCCATCTGCTGCATGGGATGGCTCACTACAGTGACAGTTTTAACTTGCAGCTCCCCTGGTGCTGGTCTGGGACCAACACTTTCCAGTAATTCCCTTCCCTACGTGCAGCGACTTTGAAAAGGGGTTGAAGGGCCCTCTGTTTTCTCTAGCAATCAGTTACATCAGCCTTGAGACTTGATGCTTGCCGGTGCCGTACTTCCTAGAGGAACCCTCCAGAGCAACGTGCTGACAGCAATAGAGTTGCTGTGAACATGTTTATAAATCAAAAAAGCTGATCCAAAAAACAAAAAAAAAAGGTAAGAGGAGTAACTAAAACTAATAATAGTTTTAAAAAATAAACCCGGTGCGCTCGGCTCGAATCAGATGCACTGCTGCTGAGCTCAGTGTGCCATGGTGGAAAGGTTTAATTAATGAGCTGTAGAGAACGGCGTTATCTGATAAGCCTGAGTTCTCCCAGTCTTGAGCTGTGGAAATGAGGAATCTCAGTTTTTCCAGGTAATTTGTTGTTGTTATTGCAAATTTGCCCAAGTGGTTTAGGAGCCTCTTACAAGTCACCGTGATGCCTAAGTTTCAGTGAAAAATCAATGGGATTTAAGGCTCCTACGTTTTTAGGTGCTTGTGAAAATGTTGCCGTCTGTCTCATCGGTAGAAATGGATAGTGTCATTTAAACGAGCCTGCCTGATTGGTGGGCCTAGACAGCTATTAATCCTCACAAAACTGGCATTTTCCAGCCTTCCAGTCAAATACCTATTTAGGGATGTGTGTTACAATACAGCAATGTATCGAACATGTGCAGGCCAGCAGGATCCTCAGAAACTCACTTTTGTAAGGAGCTAAAAGTGCTCAACTCACAAGAGTCACCTTTGAATCTGTGGCAAAGTTGGTTTGTGTACATATTTTCCCCAGCATCCCTTTTCCTTTTGCTCTGCAATCCATTGAGGGCATTATATGTCATCATCAGATGGGTAGCGTTTAAGATTATGATAATGAAGGGATCACTGCAGCAAGCCCTGACTCACATGAGTAGTTCCACTGTCGTCCACTCCCATAAGGACTGTTTCCAAAAGGGTTTTTCGGGATTTAGCCCTAATTCTCAACCCATGTCTCTTGGGCATTGTTTAGAATGGGGGAATACTGACATAGAGGACTGTAATGTTCTACCCATTTTGGATATAAACACCACATGGATGGGTTCCACTTGTTGTGATTTACCAATTTGCTTCTTTTAAAATTGTGTTTATTTTCCCTCCATCATTTTTTTCTCATGTATCAAATATTGATGAAACCCAGTGTCATTTGGCGGGAGAAACGGGATTATTATTTGATCAATATTTTTTTCCTGCAAAGTAATCTTGCAGGAAGTGATTTGATAGTATTTCCCCCCCCCCCCCTCGTTCTGCAGAGGTTCGCTATAACCAGAATTGCATTCTGTATACTGCATTGCTTAGAAACTTTGCGATTGCGACTTCGTTTTGCTGGAAAGCAGATGACATTTCTTTGTGTAAGGAGCTTCCCACAGTATTTTAATCTCTACTCATCAGAAAAAATGTGCTTTGAAAAAGTTTTTTGTAATGTGTGTTCCAAAGTCAAGTTACTTGGTTTGCTTTCCCATAATCATTTTTATTTTCTTTCTGTCCATTGTATTTGCTTTCCTTTGGCATCTATCTATCTATCTATCTATCTATCTATCTATCTATCTATCTATCTATCTATAATACTTCTAAGGCACCTATTATGTTGGTATCTTAAACACAATACAAAATCAAGAAGTATCAGAGTCTATATTCAAAAGTTATGTGTCCATTCTCTGTGATTTGTGAATTTAAATGCTGGGTTTTCTGTTCCGGATGGTGTGTGTGTATAGGCTCCTTTTGAAGGAGAGTGTCTTTCCTCCTCTCTGATTCAGTAACAATAACAGATAAGACCAGCCACAAAAATAAGAGAGAGACAGAAAGAAACCTGAGTGGTTTTGGTCTTTCCTTTTTCAGAGAGATCAGTGCAGAACTGTAGCCGGTTTGCTTTGCAGCGTCTCCCTCAATACCTGCTAGAAATCAGTATGAAGAACTTAAAAAAAAAATTACTAATATTTTTTTCTAGGGGTGTAAAAACCAATATCCTGCAAATCCCCAAGAATCTTTCCAGTGTTTTTGCATTGACTGGCGAACGTATTAGTCATTTTATAGATGCAATAGCTAGCCCAACTTCCTGGCAAGAATGATGCTGTGAAAAAGAGACCGTACATGGAGACTCTAATGATAAGGAATGGGATTAAGCGGCTTCTGTGTTGCATTCAGATAGATGCTAGTCACTCGACAAGACGCCGCTACCAGACTGAAAGCAAGAAAAATGCTCGTTCTGCCTTCGTTTTAGTGCATCGGCTCTTTGGAGTGTGCTTCTTACGGGTGTTTACAAGTGCTCTGCTCCACTTCTTCAAGGGGTCTCTTTTCATTTTCTTTATGAGTTTAGAAGGAGCTGGGATGCCTACGTCTCAGTTTGCCTTCGGCAGAGAGGAAAGAGTGGCTATTGAAGCTCAGATTAAAAACCTAAGCCAAATTATTTTCCTTACTTAAAAAAAAAAAAGAGGGGCGGGGAGTAATTTTTGATCCATAAATTAGGATGGGTAGAGACCTATTGTGAATTTTCCAAAGAGAGATCAAGTAATGGATCTTTTTTGGTTACCCAAGTTATTGGACAGCTAGGAACCAAACTTGAGTGTTTATGGCATTAAAAAATACTTCTGGCTCTTTGAAGTTTGCTTTGTTTGGTTTGAACCCGTGATATTATTGGAGCAGACCCAGCAAAATATCAATATACTATTCTACCTTCATGACTTTAGACGCTTGCTTGCAAACCTCACCCAGCGCTCCGTTCATTTTAAACCAGAGGCCGGATTCTGCCCCTCTGACTTACATTGAGCAGTACCTTGCTGTGCGAGTGGTCCAATAGATCTCATTGCTATGACTTGCGGAGCAAGGGACTGCTTAATCTGAGTGAAGAGGGGCAAAATCTAACCCTTTAAAAATCAAAGACGTGCTTGTTTAATTTTATTTTTTAAATAAAGATGGGCACTCACTCTGGACAGAATTGTTCGGTATTATCTGTTCTGGAAAATAAAATAATGGTCCAGATTTTCAAGAGTGACTAGTGATTTTTGGATATCCAGCTCAAGACACCTAAAAGCAGCCTGACTGTCAGAAACGCTGAGCCCTCGCTCTCTGAAAATTGGGCAACATTCAGATGCCTTGAGTTAGGGACCCCAAAACGGAGGGACCCAAAATTCCTAGTTACTTTTGAACATCTTGGTCAGGGGAGTATTTGGCCTGTAGCATTTCCTGCCTGAGTGGAATGAGTTTATTTCAATCGGATAGTCCCTTTGCTGCTTTAGTGCATTTAAAGTCACAGTATTCAGAACACAAGGTCGGTCCACGGGCCTGTTAATGGAACTCCCAAATAGAGCCAGCAAATCACACTGCCCATACCCTGTGCATCAAAAAGCTCTCCCTGAACATTGATGATGCTCTTCCGCTGCCCCTCACTCACTCCCAGGCACTTTTCTGTCTCCCATGCTCTTCTCCCAGCCCTCAGACCTGGGGCTCCAACCAGCCACCAGCCCAGTCTCACATGTCTATGCCCACTGGAGCCAGACTTGATCTGGCCTTTATTTGGTGCTGGTGGCCCACCAACAACTCTCTTTCTGTCACAGTTTGTAAAGGGCAACCAGTGTCCCTGTCCCATCTGCAATCAGTATAGAGATGCTAGCTGCCCATTGAGGTGTGTGGGTGTGTGTGGGGGGGTCCCATTCTTATCCCCACCTGCAGCACAAATGTCTTGGCTGAGTCCAATCACGTAAGTTTCAAAATTAGCAGGAGAAATAAGTTAAAACCGGGGCTGGGGGCCTTTGTCCCGTCCCAGCTGATACTCAGGGTCTGACCCTATGGAATCAGGTGCTCAGAAGCTTGGTTTGGTCACTGTTGATGCCCTGGATTTGTGCCCTCCACCCAGGGCTTAATTTGTAATGAATGAGGTGCCGGGGCTCAAGCAATATTTTGACATTCCGAACTGATGCGGCAAGCCCAGCGGTGCTGGGGCTCGGAACTGCCAGGCCCACCAGTGCTGGGGCTTGGAACTGCCAAGCCCAGCGGTGCCAGGGCTAGGACCCGCCAAGCCCGGGGGTGCCGGGTCTAGGAACCACCAGGCTCAGCGGTGCCGGGGCTAGGAACCACCAAGCCTGGGGGTGCCGGGGCTAGGAACCGCCAGGCTCAGCGGTGCCAGGGCTAGGAACCACCAAGCCTGGGGGTGCCGGGGCTAGGAACCGCCAGGCTCAGCGGTGCCAGGGCTAGGAACCGCCAGGCTCAGCGGTGCCGGGGCTAGGAACTGCCAAGCCTGGGGGTGCCGGGGCTAGGAACCGCCAGGCTCAGCGGTGCCAGGGCTAGGAACCGCCAGGCCCGTGGTGCCCCTGGCACTAAGTAGCACTGCCCCCTCCCTTCTCACCCATGCTCAGCTGTGTCCCATCCCAGCGGCTGCTCGCCTTGTGCCTCTCAGGGATGCTCGGATTCTGCCCTCCCCCCATTACATTGGTCTCACCCCCCCCCCCCGGCTATTTCTGGGGGCTCCGCTCCCTGCCCCAGCAGTGACCCTGCCCCCCGGGCACCCAGCCCCCCCCCGGCCGGAGCTACTCACTGTCCTGGGGGGCCGCCTCGCTGCCGCTGCTGCCGCCGGACGGCTCCTGCAGCCCCTTCGCGCCGTCCCTCGCCTCCGGGCCGGGCTCCTTGCCCCCGTTCATGCCGGCCGCCACTTCCTCCAGGTCCAGGAGGTGGCTGACACTGAAGTTTTTCCTGCCCTGCGGGTTGTCAGGCGGCTCCAGGATCCGCCCGGGGCTGGGGCCGAACTGCTTGTCCATGCCGAAGGCTGCCGCGCTGTCCATGCCTCGCTCCGGCGCCCCCGGTGCCCCCCAGCCCGCCCCACGCCCCCGTGCCCCGAGCGGCCAGGCAGCCACCCTGCCCCAGCCAGCCAGTCCCTCGGTCTCCCTCTCCCGTCCCGAGCGCTGTTCCGCCTTGTGCTGACGTCTGGGGGAGAGAGAAAAAAAAAAACCACCCAAAACTTTCCTCTCCCCTTCGCTCTGGAGTGGTGCAGACAAACGTGTCCACACAACGCGCCTTCTTTGACACTGACGCGAACAGCCCCCACTGCCCTCCCCCCACTTTTCTGCCCCCTCTTTTCTGCTGCCCAGATTTTTAAAAAGAGAGAGAAGCCGCTTCGCTTTCCCTCTCACCCCGCACGCATTTTTTTTCTCTCTCCTGTGCCTGAGAAAGTTAAGTGCTTCTATCAACAAGTGTAAGTGAATGTTTTCAGCAGAGATTCGATAGGGAAGGGCTTTTTCACATGGACAGATTCCACTGGAGAAAGATCTGACCCATGGTTTGGCATAAGGGACCTCATAAAATCAAGCTCACACGCACATCAATGTAACCCCCCTCTTCCATATATACAACATACACACCCCCTCCTCAAAATCTCTGGATAGCCCCCCCACTGCCTCCCTCAGCCTCAGCTCAAGGTCACTTCTCTTGGGAAAAACCCAGCTCTCCTGCCTTAACGAGATAATTATGCCCTGCACCACAGTTAAAAACTCATAGGCTGCTTCCCTAGGGATTGCCAAGGAGCCTTCCTAATGAAAAGCAGCCACTGAGAGAGGAAAAATGAGTTTTTCCTCTTTAAAAATTAAAAAAAAAAAAAACGAGCAAGCTTTGAAAAGTGAGGCAGGGGCTTGTTATTAGTGTCTGGTGAGGGGCTGCAGTCAGGACAATGAGAGAAGAGATTCATTATTTTTTTCTTCCTTTTGATGTATCTGTGCCTATCGCGATTCTTCCTCAGTGCCGCGGGTGAGCTTGTTTTTGAAGGCACATGTGTGTACAGCTATGTGACCTGTATTGGCGATCCAAACTCCTAGCTCATAAAAATCTATTCCTGACCTCTTAACATGTCCTACAATATCTCTGCTAGGGCTCACTGACTGAATCGAGTTAAAATTTGTAGCATGTAACAGACATGCCTATTTTAAAACAAGAGCAAGGGTGGGTAGGTTCAGAGGCTGTTTTTTAAGCTTCCAAAACAGGACTCCAGCCTTGTTCATTAGAATTAAATGTTGCCAATTCTGATCTTCTTAGCCCTGGTGTGAACTGGGAATAACATTACTGAAGTCAGCAGAGAGACTCCGGATTTAGATGGGTGTACCTGAAATCAGAGCATGGATCCCTCTGAACTGGAGTGAGGTGATTTGGGCTGATAAAGAAGCCAATCCAAACAAAAAAAGAAAGTTTCTTTTCTTTTTTCAAAATATGCTGTTGAATGACTTTAGAGATGGGCTGTCAACCTGAGAGTCTCTGACCAAAGGACAGGTAAATCATGGGAAGAAGCACAACAGGTTTCCCATCATGCTCTGTCACCAATCAGCTCCTCGACTGAGCTGCGGGGTCCATGCCTATGGATGAGAGTTGAGTGTGGTCTCCTGGGCTTGTATAATCTGACTCCCCCAAAGAATTTAGCTCATTTAATATCCTCTGTGACCTAATCCTCATCTCCACGTGCTAGTGTCACAAAGAGTAAATTATGTCTTCAAATGGGTAATGAGCAGGAGTGGATGGAGTCTGAAGGAGTAAAGACCTTGCTGTCATATAAATGTCTGTGAAGTACTAAAGAATAAATGGAGAGCAAGCCAGGATACAGAAACGAGAAACAGGCCCAGGCTAAACCCTTGAATCAGACCTCCTTTGATTCTTAGATGGTTTGGAATCTAATCTCTTGGTCTGAGCCCTTTGGTTCCGGGTTTTATCCAAACCCAGGAAGGGCCTGTTTTGTCGTTCTGATGCTGGTGAAATCTCATGAGAACAGCTGGTGAGATAGCATCACCACCAAATCCGAACTTAAAAGCCTTATGCTGACTTGACCTTGTCCCTGAATCAGAGCCTAAATCAAATCTAAATTTGGACAATGCTGGCCCATCCTTGCTATAAACAGAATGCTTGTACGGCTTACAACATTTTTCAGTTTTCCTAGAGGAGTCAGCAGCTGGAGCCAGGTCTTTATGAAGAGTCACTCGGGTCAGATTTGGATTCAAACTTCCTCAAGGTTTGCAGATATTGGAGCTGAGCTTTTGGTTTGGACCCATTTCTGCCCTTAGCCTTGTGTGTTGTGTGGGAAAGGATTGTGTTTCTGGTAGGACCAGAGAAACAGGGATGGATGGCTTCCGGATGGAATGGATAGCCTCCCTTCCATGTCAGGTTTGAATTCATCCAAAATCTCAATGTGAAACCATCACATTTGGCCTGGTTTCCACCAGGAACCATAAAGAAGGCCTGAAACTGGGCCCAGAGTGGCTCGTCAGCAAACTCTCCAGTAATACTTAACATTTATGCAGCAGTTTACATTTTTTGAAGTACTTTAGTAACATTCATGAATTAATACTTCCCAACAGAGCAGGTCAGATAAGAAAACAAACGTGGTGGCTTTTTTTTCAAATGTTTCTGCTTTTTTTTTTTTTAGTTACGCAAGTTTGAAATTCATTCTATTTTGACCAGCTCTATAGCTGGCTAAAAATGGAGGGGAGGAAATTTCATCAAAATGTTCCACTGCCTATTTTGTATTGATTGAAATTTCAAAATGTTGTTAACATTTCAAGCAGCTCTGCACACAAAACCAACCCTCTTGGGAGGTAGGAGAGGATTATCACCCCCATTTTAAAGAGGGGGGAACTGAGGCTCAGAGTAAAAGACCTGCTGCTCTAGTCATTGTCCTTAGTACACGAAGGGTTAAGTCCCAAGGGTTGCCAAAAGTTACCCTGAGAGTCATTGGCATAGTCAAGGTAGGAACCTTCGAACACCCAGCTCCAAACGCAGTTCACTAAGCCATGCTGCCATTTGGCAAATGTGAACCAAGTTTTGCTTGGTTTCAGGTTTTGCTACCAGAGGTTTGCCCAGCTGTGTTGTTCCCTCTTGTCAATTTCTGACTTGGGTGAACTCTTCCCGGGAACCATCAAGACAGAGATTACTGGGATTAATCCTGAAGCACACCGGACTCGATTTTTCTCACGATAGTCGATCAAGCAACGGCCTGGCAGACATTTTGGCAGCTGTGGCTAGAAATGTATCTTTAAAAGAAGATTGGGTTTGCCCAAGAATCTGCTCTCCGCGTCCATTATTATACACCAGGGAGGTGTATAAACGCTGTCAGACCAGTATGATTCAGTTATGTCTTGCAGTCACTGTAACTTACAATGAAGTTCTATAAGTATTAGACCAAGTTGTGAACACTGAAGGATTAACAGGGCTGCCCAGCGCTGCCCCTCTCTGTTTGGTGGATGGAGATCTACCTCCCACAGCTGGACAGTGGGCAGCACTGCTGGGCACCTCTCTCAACACACTATTTTAGGGCATCAGAGGCAACACAGTGGGACTGGTGGAAAGTTAGTAGCTTAATACTGGCAACTAGGGTTCAAGTGCTGGCTGCCAAGGGCTGGTATCTGCTGGTTAGGGATTGAGCGTTTGTGGCTAGAGGATAGGTCCTGAAGGCTAGGGACTGGCCTCTGACCTTCCCACAGGCCTTCTAATTGCTCAAACCCAGAGGCCTTCTTTTAGCTGGGTAACATCTTGCTGTGATTATGTTGTGGAGCGCTGGAGATCTGCAAGGGCTATTCATTTTCGGGCCATGGGGGAGGGGGAGGCTGACTGGTTTAGCCTTGTCTCACTCCTACCCTATTTAATCGGGGTTATAATTATCATCAGCATCATTGTTATTATTTAGACCCTATTCTTGAACCCAGGCCAGCCTGTTTCTTTCAGAGGAGAGTTTTGCTCAGTTCAGGGTGTTAAATAATGAAATGGAGGGATTAATCGGCAGTGAAACCCCCCTTGGGCTCGCACTTCCTCAGCCCCTGTGATTGCTGATATTTTTTTGGGTGAAATACGACCTTTTTTATGATCAAAGGGGATCAGAGTTCCAAAGGAAAGAAAAAAAGGCAGAGAGTTTTCTTTTTCCCAATCCTAGCGGTCTGGTAAAGTTTCTTTAGACATGCAAAGATTTACACACCTTTCTGCAGGGTGCCTTAAATTACCCTCCAACTCTTTACACATTTCCAGGAGCAGAGCAAGAACAGTAAGTCATTGAGAAATTAACTGGCCTTTCAATAATATCCCCTGTCGGCCTTTCAGAAGGGGAATGTCTAATGACTTTTTTGAAGTAGAGGTCAGGGTTTGCTTTTTTTAAATAAAACAATCTGTATTAATGCAATTTCCTTTTCAGCTGTAGTATTTGATTTTTTTTTAAAGCATCATTTTCCCCCTCCAGCCATACGATGCATCTAGAGTTAGAGACATTTATTTAAAAACACCTATCTCCTCGCTTTGCTGGCTCCTCCGGATGGGATCCTAATGTTTTTTTAAATTTTCATTTGTTTTAAATTATCAAACCCGGATCTCAGCGGGGCCCCAATTCAGCAATCCATCCCTCATCCTTGTTCAGCGACGCATTTAAGCACATGCTCAACGGGACTTAGCGCATGCTTAAAGTTAAGCGTGTGTGTTTTGGTGAATAGCTTAAAGCATGTGATTCAAAGCTTTGCTGAGTTGTGGGGTAAATGTGGCATATTTCCATTGAAGTCAATGGAGCAATGCCAATTTACCCCTGCTACGGATCTGGCCCATTGTGTGGTCAATGTTTGCGAAGTCTGCAGTTTGAAACCCTTTGGATGGACTTTTTGTTGCCATGTCCTGTTTCCTTCAGGTTTTTTTTTTTCTAAACCTTTTTTTTGTGTATGTGTGTGGTGGTTTTTTTTTGTTTGTTTTGTTTTTTGTTTGTTTGTTTTTTTTGTTTTTTTTGTTGGTTTTTTTGTGTGTGTGGTAATCTCATTGAATGTCCTTAGGTTTTCTTTCAGATTATTTCTTACATTTATGTAGCGCCTTCCAACACAAAAGATCCTAATATGTTTTACAAACACAATCCTCTTCCTCATCCTTGAAATACAGCTGCCTCTGGGGTGGAACGCTGCAGCCGTTCAATAGCAATGCTACACAACACTTTAGGTTTGGAAGGTAGCTTGTACTTACTGGGTTGGTGCGTCTCTAGCACACTCGCATACTACAGTGATGAGAATGGCATAAGCATCTCGATAGAACTAACACCAGCTGAGATGTTGCCCATATTTCCTGTCTGAAACTGCAGATGAGGTTTAAAGTGCATAGGCAGAATGCAATTACCTGGGTTCACAGGGGTAGTCAGTGGAAGTGGCAGTGTTTTACTAGTGTAGTGTTTACCTTGCATCAGTACTGGACTACTCTGTCCATAACACCCCATTAGAGTTTCTCCACCTTTTGCATCTGCATCTTCCTTGAAACCTTCCTGCACTCTCTAACAGCTTTCATGCAAATCCTAGCACCTCTTCTCCCTGAGCAGCAAAACCTGTCTTTGCAGTCAGGCTTTCCGCTGTGATCATTCCTAGCCATGTACACTTTTGACCTTTCTGTTTCATTTGCTGGGCTCTCTCCCCCTTTACGCTCATAGAGGAGATGATCCAAGAGGTCAAACCAATAAATTTTCCTTATTTACCCTACAAGTTAGGAAGCCATTTACAACACGTGTGTCTCCTGCCTCGCAACTGCTTTCAAAACATCAGGCACTGAAACTGTAACTCCGGAGAGGGAATCTCAGCTAGAATTTTATCTAGTTTCACCTCTTGCAACAAAAGCAGAATATTGCTATTCTCCATGTGTGTGTCATTAAGGACCTGATCCAGAAAAACACTTAGACACGTGCTTAACTTTAAGCACAGGAGTGGTCCAGTTGCAGCCAAGGGACCTCATGTGTTAAAATGCTTTGCTGGATTAGAGCCAAAGTCTTACCTTCCCCTTCGTTTTTATTCAGGCATAGCTCCCATTGGCTTCAAACAAGGATTATTTGCCTGAATAAGGATTACAGTCTTTAGTCTCTAGAATATCTGTCTACGCTTTTGGACTCCTACCCGCGATACCTGAGCACCTACCAGAATTGTCATCTCCACAATGTGGAAGAGCTACATATTGTCTAGTTGAGTGTAGAAGGCACTTGAGATCACAGCAGAGGAGCTGCTGGTGGTGTGTATCCCAGCGTGTTGCAGGTTCACTGCAGCGCCGGGTCCAGAACGTCACAGAGCCTTTGGGTGTTGATGGTATTGTTTGGGTTTTGATGGTGTTTCCGTAGCAGTGTTCTCAGCTCATGGGAGCCGTGAGGAAATCAGAAGGAAATGGAATGGGGGCAGCTGACAGAAACCTGCAGTTGCTAACCACCCTCTCTGCCCCCTCTCTGGCTGTGCAGAGGAGAGTGGTATTCAGGTGAACTGTGTGAAGTAAACAAAGCAGCTGGCCTGGTAGGAAATCCAGGAAACCTGCCAGATTGGCCGTCTACAGATCACAAGCTTTCTCCTGACATCCTCCACACCCAGACTGATCCAGCAGGAAAGGAGTTTTTTCACTGGGCAGCTAGATGGATACGAATGCGATCGCAAGGCTGTATATGTTGGCGTTGGTCCTGCTTTGAGCAGGGGGTTGGACTAGATGACCTCCTGAGGTCTCTTCCAACCCTAATCTTCTATGATTCTATGATGTGTGGTTTGCAGGATTAAATACACAAACTGAGCACCAAATCCATGGAGCTCCCAGACGTGACATAAATGAATGGCCAGATTCAAGCCGGCACAGAAGCTCGAGGGCAAAGCAACTACACAACCCTGCTGACCTTTGCCCCCCCGTGGCTTAGACATTGCCTCTGGAACTCCAGTGTGGACTAATGTAGCCATGTCTCTGTACACATATGGTGTGTGTGTGTGTGTGTATGTTCCTAACTCCTGTCAGCAATGAGCCCCTTTCCAAATATACTGCCCTAGGGCTCTGACGCGTCATAGTTGAGTGCATGGGACGACATACGGCACAGGGCATGACGAGGAAACCAATAGGGTTAGGCTCCCCTGTGATGTTAGATACAGTAAACACCAGAGGTGAAATCCTGCCCCATTGACGTCAATGGGAGTTTGCCAGGCCAGGTTTTCAATCAAGTTCTTGACCGCTGGCCAGAATGTCTTGTCTCACTCGCCTGTGTGCCAGCTTCAGAGCCCCCTACTTTGTAGTCTTTGTGCCCACTGCTCCTGGGGATTACTTCCCTTGATGTCAAGTATCAGAGGGGTAGCCGTGTTAGTCTGAATCTGTAAAAAGCAACAGAGGGTCCTGTGGCACCTTTAAGACTAACAGAAGTATCGGGAGCATAAGCTTTCGTGGGTAAGAACCTCGCTTCTTCAGATGCAAGTAATGGAAATTTCCAGAGGCAGGTATAAATCAGTATGGAGATAACGAGGTTAGTTCAATCAGGGAGGGTGAGGTGCTCTGCTAGCAGTTGAGCTGTGAACACCAAGGGAGGAGAAACTGCTGCTGTAGTTGGATAGCCATTCACAGTCTTTGTTTAATCCTGATCTGATGGCCCAATTGCAAACCTGGGAAGCCCAGATGGTTGCCTCAAGCTTTGGGTTTGGGTGGAAGGTCCGGAGCAGGAGCCTAAGGAAATGTCTCTAAGCCAGGGGTCCTCAACCCCATAGAACATAAGAATGGACATATTGGGTCAGACCAAAGGTCCATCTAGCCCAGTATCCTGTCTTCTGACAGTGGCCAATGCCAGGTGCCCCAGAAGGAATGAACAGAACAGGGAATCAACAAGTGATCCATCCCCTGTCGCCCATTCCCAGCTTCTGGCAAATAAAGGCTAGGGACACCATCCCTGCCCATCCTGGCTAATAGCCATTGATGGACCTACCCTCCGTGAACATATCTAGTTCTTTTTGGGTGGAGGGCCTTTATGGACATCTGGGCTGGAGTCCGAGGTTCAACAGTAACAATCTCATCTCCTGCCTGGTCAACAGGTGACCAACAGGGGGATATTCTCGCCTGCCAGTCATATGGCTGACCCCTTTTGCAGCCTGATTCTGCTGACTAAGCATGTTTAGGCATACTGAGCTCTCAATAGCTGGATGTCAAAGGGGGATGCTAGGTTTTTGGGCGGGCGGCTTTTCCTCAACGCTGTTTCTGAAGTGTCTGAACTTATCTTCCTCTTGCATAGATTGGTGTAACTCAGGAGTAACTCCACTGAAGTCAACAGACCGATGGTGGTCTCGGGCCTTCTGCGGGCTGGTTGGGTTGTTTTCCCCATTAGCAGTTGAGCAAGGACTGCAGGTCGATAGGAGAGCGAATGCTGGAGGGTTGCAGAGAGCTGAGAAGAAATCTCAACTGTGTGTGTGTGTGTGGCGGGGGGGTGGGGATTATACTATATGAGAGAGAGAGAGAGAGGCTTAGCTGTGGGGCTGAGTGGAGTGCAGTGCAAATCTATTCAGAAAGGAAATCTATTGTGAGGGAGGCAGGACATAGAGGGTTGGCAAAGGAGGTGGTTCTATCTCTCTCTATCTGCCTAATTATGAATGGTATTTCTTTATTCATGGATCCATTCCTATTTCTCCTGCCATCTCCTTAATTTCCAGAAGGTGCAATTCACTGGGAATTTAGATCCTCTCCCTGTATCTTTTAGGTTACCCAACACACCCACCCACACAGCTTGATTTAGCTTCTTGTCCGCATTGTTACAAAGTGCCCTGTTCCATGCTTTTGTTAAAGATTTTCTCCCAGATTTCTTATTCCCTCTATTTCTGTCTCTTTCTCTCTCTCTCTCTTTCTTTCTGTGCCAGGAATTCTGGTCCCAGATGAACCAATGCTCCGTGGCTCTGCTATTTCCCGTTTTCCCCCCACCCTTCAGCAGCGAGATGGGAAAAGACTGAACTAAAAAGAAAAAAAAGAAAGAAAAAATCAAAGCTGCACATATTGGATCCAGATGTGCTCCCTTGTATACAGCCCTCTCCAGCAATTTAATTAAATTCCCCCAGACAGCCAGGAGGGTTTCTTAATGATCAAATTTCCCTGGCTCTCCTCCTAAAATGCCCCCTCTCTCTCTCTCCCTTGCTCTGTCTCCCTGATGGATAGCCAACTGCATTCTTCCTGCAATCAGCCCAGCCAAAGAGATCTGGAAAGGGGGCAGCTCCCACCTCTGTTATTCTAGCAGGGCACAGAATGCTTGTGGCTGGCGGTGGCCAGCGAAGCTTTTATTCACAAGGCAATCGCTGCTTGTTTCCCATAAAAATGCACTTCTTCCAGCTCTGGAATCTGGAGTCACTTCCCCCCGGGAAGGCTTGGCTTGCAGGGTTTGGAGCTAGATACCTAGAGTGGGAGAGGTTTGAAGAAGGATGTTATACACATGGCTACTTTGGCCCCCTTCTCATTGGGACGAGGGACAATAAAGAGGCATTCACCTACGCGTTGGGAGTCATGAATATTCATTAATAAGGCGGGGCTTGACCCATCGGGTCCCTCTGGCCATTACGCCGCTTGAGGCTGGTTTTGATCTGCGGTGGGGGAGGGCCTGCCTGGCCGGCTCCGCAGACTGCACCGTGCCCATGGCATGTCACGTCTCAGCGCTATAAATGGCCATGATGGGGCCAAGGCCTGAGACCTTGAAATATGGTTAGTGAGAAACTCTACTAGGCTGACAGAGCCATTTCTGCAGCCGGCTCTGCTTGTCTTATGGCCAGCAATGGACCTTCCATGGGAGAAAAAAAAAGATGTAGATAAGTTCCTGGAGGATAGGTCCATCAATGGCTATTAGCCAGGGATGTAACCCCATGCCCTAGGGTGACCAGACAGCAAATGTGAAAAATCAGGACAGGGGTGGGGGGTAATAGGAGCCTATATAAGAAAAAGACCCCAAAATCAGGACTGTCCCTATAAAATCGGGACATCTGGTCACCCTACCTGGGTGTCCTTAGCTTCTGATTGCCAGAAGCTGGGATTGGAGGACAGGAGATGGGTCATTTGATAATTGTCCTGTTCTGTTCATTCCCTCTGAAGCATCTGTCGGAAGACAGGACACTGGGCTAGGTGGACCATTGGTCTGACCCTGTCTGGCCATTCTAATGGTCTTATGAGAAAGGGCTGATAACCCTGTTCATTGGGTACCCCCCTTCCCCCAGAAAGGTGGTGGAGCTTGTGAGAGCCAGGCCTGAATGCTGATGCTAATACCTCATGCTTATCTAGCCCTGCCTTTCACCTGAGTACTCTCGACTGACAGATGGGGAAACAGTGCCCTAAGAGGGGTTCTGTGACTTGCACAGCAAGTCAGTGGCAGACCTGGAAATAGACCCCCTTGGAGTCCTGAAACCCAAAACCCAGCCGCACTGCTCTAACCAGTAGCCCACACTGCAGAGGCGGGCAGCAAGTGCTTGCTTCTTCTCCCATTAATGGCAATGGCAAAATGGCCATTGGCTTCGATGGGCTGGCTCAAACCCCAAGGGGTGAATGCTTCCCCAGGGGGCATGGGGATAGAACCAGTCTCTCTGATCAGAAATGCAGTAGGAGGAACTATCCTCAGTGTCCACAACATATCTCATTAACACAGACACTCTCTGAGCTGTTTCTAAGCCCCTTAATAGATGAAGAGGAAACATTTGGTAAACCCGGACAAACAGTTAATGTGTTTGGGAGCGCGAGGGATTTTTTTTCTGTTTTCCTTGCATGGGGCTATAAGACATGTTCATTTCCCCCGTCCAGAGTGATGCATGTAGGAAACCTCAGTGCCTGGTGATGACACACAACGACCCCGCTCCCCCGCCCCCAATGCACTAATGTCTGCAAAGTGCTGGGAGCTCCCCTTCTGAGGAGCGAACTAGTGTCACTATGCAGCAACGAACCCAAGAGCCTCCGGCGCTGCTGTTTGCCAGCCCCAGCAGAGATGGAAGCCCCTGGTAGCCCACTGCCACAACTGAATAGTTATACTCAGGGACCAGCCCCCTGGGGCACGGAGGGGATGGGGTATCCTGTGGTGTCTTTAAACCATGATGTGAGGCCTGCTGTAACTCAGCCAGAGATTAAGGCAGAGGTGGGCAAACTATGGCCCGCGGGCCACATCTGGCCTGCGGGATCGTCCTGCCTGGCCCTTGAGCTCCGGGCTGGAGAGGCTAGCCCCCGGCCCATCCCCCACTGTTCCCCTCCCCCATAGCCTCAGCTCACCGTGCCACCAGCGCTCTAGGCAGCGGGGCTGCGAGCTCCTGCCGGGCACCGCAGTGGCGTGGCTGGCTCCGGCCGGGCCGTGTGGCTGCCAGTCGTGCTGCTCTGAGTGGCATAGTAAGGGGGGTGGGGGAGTTGGATAAGGGGCAGGGTGTCCCGGGGGCACTCAGGGGACAGGGAGCGGTTGGATGGGGTGGAGGTTCGGGGGGGGGCGGTCAGGGGACGGGGAACAGGGAGGGTTGGATAGGCATGGGAATCCCAGTGGACCTGTCAGGGGGTGGGGGGGTGGATGGGGCCAGGGCAGTCAGGGGACAGTGAGCAGGAGGGGTTGGATAGGGGGTGGGGTCCCGGGTGGGGTGGTCAGGGGCGGGGGGTCCTGGGAGAGGGCGGTCAGGGGACAAGGAGAAGGGGGGGTTGGATGGGTCAGGGTTCTGAGGGGGGCAGTCAGGGGGCGAGAAGTGGGAGGGGGGCAGATAGGGGGTGGGGACCAGGCTGTTTGGGGAGGCACAGCCTTCTCTACCCAGCCCTCCATACAGTTTCGGAACCCCAATGTGGCCCTCAGGCCAAAAAGTTCGCCCACCCCTTGGGCTAGGGGGTCTATGTCAGGAGTGGGTCAGCGGCTGTGGCCTGCGATGTGCAGAAAGTCAGAGCAGATGATCATGATGGTCCCTTCTGCCCTTAGAGTCTATGAGGCAAAGTCCATTGTAGGCAACAGGAGACTTTCCTGAGCCAGAACCCACTGAAGCCAATGCTTTGGGGCAGGCCCTTTGTTGGCCCACTGGTTCCGTGCCAGACTCAGGCCCCAGACGCCAGTGCTCTGGGAAGGAAAGGAACAATTGTGAGCTGGGTGGGGAGTGAACTGGGGCAGATGGTTCTTTATGGACCTCACCACAGCCTTCCTGTATGCCCTTGAGCAAGTCACTTAGCAGCTCAGTTCCCCATCTGTAACATGGGGCTAATAGCCCTGCCCTGCCTCACAGGGCACTGTGAAGCTAAAGCTGTTATAGCTTGTGGGGTGCGGACTTGCTAAGTACCATAGATAACTCACTCTGAAGGGTTTATGCCCCACAGCACCAGGGTTTGGGGACAGGAGCCCTCAATGGGCGGGCGATGTAAGGCTCTGCATAGTGGTAGCTTCCATTTCTTCCTCGCCTTCAGAGGTTTGTGTGCTGTGCCCTGATGGGGGACAACGGCTCAGCGACATTGTACAAAAGTGCCCCCTGCACACCTATGCACACCTGGCCCTTGTGGGCTCTTGGATGGCAGCACAGCTCTGAACTGCATTCCTGGGGACCGCTGTGTCCTGCTGAGGAAACTGGTGGAGTTAAAGTGCCTCCCCACAGCTGCACCTTTGCTCCAGTTTAAAACTGCTGGGGAGGGTGGGGGGATTGGATCGCATAGGACTGGCACTGGGCTACGTCCCGTTCATCGCCAGTCAAATCTGCTTCTGTTTGTACAGCGCCTAGCACATTGGCGGCGGAGTGTGTGTGTGTGTGTGCTCATCCACAACTGGGGGTCCTAGGTGCTAGGCTACTAAAACTAACTCACTGACTATGCTGGGCTGCAGGAACTGAGATCAGACCATCCGTCTAGGCCCCGGGGGAGCTGTCTGCCTTCTAGTAACTCTCACCACGGTTGGCATTTACGCCCCTCCCCCGATTTCTTGGGCTGGGGGGGAGGGTCAGCAGGGAAGCCAAGAATTGACTGTGGCGTCTGGTCTCCCTTCTCAACACTGGAGGGGGACAGGCAACTCCAGGGCTGGGCTGAGGTGCACAGCAGGGGGAAGCGTGAGGGAACTTGTCATAAATTGGAGGCGGAGCCACAGTAGATAAGAGTCTACTACTGCTGTGAGCTAACAGCATTAACCCATGAGTTAAAAGGGTAGCAGCGCATGGTTTTAGCCGTGGCGGTCTCAAGTTCAAACCCCACTGGTAGCTCAAGCGAGGGGCTGTTATACTTTGTCTGTGGGCTGTGTGGGAGGGGCTCTCGGGTAAGTGCTATAACCCCCACCCTTTTGTTCTGCCTCCTACAGGAGATGGAAAGGGGGGGGGAAGAAGGAGGGAGCATTTCGTGACTACATATCAGAAAAATGCCAGATTATTTGGGCTGCATGCCTTCTCTGCCCCCCCCCCCTCCCCCCCCCCGCAGGACGCAACTGTGTGTTGAAATTTGGATTCATTCCATTAAAAAAAAAAAAAAACCATCACCAGCCCTGCTTCCCTTATTGTTAACCTTCCAAAGAGCCAAATGCCTGGAAATGCCAATAGCATCGTTAAAAGAAAATCAAAATCCAGGGATAACACCACCCTCCCCCTCCAGCCCACCCAGCAATGTTCAAACCGCGTCAGCCTTGGGAGAGGGGCAGGGGAGATGTTGGCTGTAGGCTCACTGGCTTCATTTGGCTGGAGAGCTTGGGCTCAGGAAGTCATCTCCTGGGGCTGCAATGCAAGACGGAAGCAGGCTAGGGCCTGCTGCAGATGGAGGAGAAAGCTAACATCAGCCTTGCAAGCACACACGCAGCTGAGCTCTTCCCTGCAGAAAATACTGTTAATCTGGGCCAGGCACGTAAGGAAGGTAACAGACCTGGTGCTGGGCCCTGCAGGTGTGAGTGGGCACTGGAGGGGGGAGGGGTTTTGGGGGAGTATTTCAGTGAGGCCACACTGGGATTTCAGTACCCTGGGACGATGCTATTTTGGGATTTCTGTAGTATCTTGACACTCCCTTGGGATGAAAGTGTTTTGCAGATTGTGCAGCTGATTCTCAGATGCTCTGCCCTTTTTGTACCCATTTACACCCGTGCAGAATGGATGGATATAAAGATCCTAGGCTATTGGGTTAGGCCAGCTGGACTCTACTCGTCTCTGAGTACCCTGATGGGCTGCCTCTCCCAGTGGCTCCAACATGTATTTCTCTGCCTCGATTCTGCTCCTGCAGGAGATGTCCGCTCCCGGGCAGTGAGGAAAAGTCCAGGGGGAGGGTGGGGGAGGACTCTGAACAAATCCTTCTTTCAGCATCTCAGTATATGGGGAAATTAAAGTAGCAAAAGAAAGCAAGTGAGACGAGATGATCACAATGGAGCCGTCAGGCCTTGGTATCTGTGGGCCAAAGAAAGGATGGAGGAAAACCAACATGAAAGCAGACCAGAGACGGGAACGTAGCTGGAAGCTGTGTCTGAAGAACGCCTTTGGAAATAGAGCTGTAACCGATCAGCTCTGCCAACATATTTCCCCCCTGGTTGCATCGCCAACTTCCAGGTGCCAGGCCTCAGGTCTGACAGGTCTAGCTGTCTAAGAGCCTGGAGAGTTTTCCCAGGAAAAGTCTGATGAAAGATTGAGTGAGTTTCACACCCGTTCCAGGGCAGGACTACTGGACCCTTCCCTAAATTACAAACTGCTGATTAATTGGTGACAGAGAGGAGGCCAGCCTGTGGCTTACTGGCTTGGCCTCACAGCCTTCTGAATGCAGGATTCTGACCTACCCATCAAGGTAGGGCAGTTGTCAGGGTTCCTTTTCTCCCTAGGGGGCTAGCAAACACCCAGCGGCAATGCCCACAGCACTTTCCAACCAAGGCTTGAGTAAACGTTTCAAAGTGCTGTCATGCTTGTGGGGCGCGAGCGGAAAGGCAGACACTAGGAAAGGCTGGGACGTGCTGGCTGCATGTGAGTGACACCTTGCCGGCGTTCCCTTTGCCTTTGGTTTTGCACAGCCAACAAGGAGACCATGGCAAATATCTAACAGGTGTAGAAGGAGCTGGGAAAGTCTCAGCTTCTCAGCTGACTTGGGGGTCTTTGCTAAAACTTAAAGGCCTGAGGCTCCTCTCACTTGCACGCGTTTAGCCTTGGGGTAACTCCCTGGATTTTTGTGGCTTTGTGCCTTGTCTGCATGAGAGGACGATCAGGTTCTTAGCGCTCGCAAGCCCAGGCTTCGCGCCTCTAAGCAATGACTGTGTCTTGGAGCCTACAGTGCTTACACAATACTGTGAAGGGCACTGGAGAAGACCCGTGGTAGAGAATTTGTTCCTGCCGTACAGTGCAGGAACTGCTGTGCCCTACCCCAGGATTGTTTTCATGGACTCTCCAGGCACCCCTGCTCCTCTCCACCTCTCGGCCTCCCTCCTGCCGCTCCCCGCAGAGATGGCTTCAGCACTCGGCGCACTGTCTCCTCAGAGCTGCGCTGCTTGAGGCCACAAACTCGCTCTTCATCCCCTACTGAGACACACTCCTGAGCACCCCCTTCCACAGCCACATTGCGAGTTAGGAATCAGACACGGCTGTTTCCAGCTGCAGGTCAGATTCCCGGCCCCGAGGAATCGCAGGGCCCTGGGTGCCTCCAACCCATCACGAGTGTGGCCATAGTTTGGAAAACACAAAGGACCCCCATCACTACTACTCCAGCCCCCCACTGTGATCATGGCCCTAAGAAACACAGGCACCCCCCAGAGTTATACAGCCCTGGGAAAGCCAGCCTGCAAACCAAACTGCACCATGCATCAAGAGCCCAGCAGGATGATACAACGTCCAGGGCAAAAGACCATGGGGTGGGCAGGTGAGGGAGGAGAGGAATACTCATAAAGCAGGCCGAAGCTATGAGAAACGGGGTATTAGCTAGAGACTGATGGAGCCGGGTAGCAAACGAGGCATTTTTTATTAACAGAAAGGTTAAAAGGCAGATTAATTCTAAAGACAGGAGCCTGACATTTGAACCTGCGGGAGTATCAAACTTCTTTGAGTGGCAGTTATCAAAGGTAAGTCCCACTGGCTCAGTTTCAAAATTGGGACAGCACCACTGCAGAGAGGAAGAAGGGCCCTGGTCGTGGTGACTAGACATTGGACTTGCCACTGTTAAAAAATCTTTTGTTTCAGCAGTGGCTGGCATGACGGGCTCAGGCCCTATAATGATGCAGGCCCTGTAAGGACCTAGATTATCCCTCTGACTAAAGCGATGTGACTAATGGACTCTTCGGTTTGCTGGCCATTCGGGGGGGAGGGGGGGGAGCGAGGGGGTAATGGTTTTGTATTGAATGGAAAACAACTTTTATAATTTTGGGGGGTGAATTAAAAAGTCAAAAAAAATTGTTTCAGTTAAAACAAAATATTTCAGGTTGAGTTTTGAGCATCATAAAACATTTTTTTTAATGTAAAATTAAAGGAAGTTTTGAAACAAAAAGTCATTTTCAATTGGAAAATCTAAAGGTTTTGATCATTGGAATGTTGGGGGGGGCCTATTAGGGTTGTGTTTTTGTTTGTTTGTTTTTGACCAAAACAGTTCAGTGGAAATGACACAAATTTGCAAAATGCTCTGGTGTCACTGAATCTGCACTATTTGGGAAGTGGGGAAAGTGCCCAGCTCTACCTCTGAATTTTTGCTCTGTTTCTGCCCTAGGGCTGCATGTGACATGCCACATATTTTGTACTTCTTCTGACGCTGCTACAAGGCAGAGGGTGACAGGATTAACATGGGCAAAGGGCTAGACTGGGGAAAAAGCAGATCCATAACTTTGGTTTCAGTGTCCCCAGAGCAGAGTGCACAATGCTCTATATTGAGATGTGGCAGAAGCCAGTTGGGTATAATTTCAATCAATCATATTGATGTTTATTTTAAGCATTTTTGTCTCTGTTTAGCTATTTAAATTTTCACACCGGCATGAAATTATGGGGATCAGACAATGACAGTAATTATTGAATGACAGTAAACCCATCCCATCCCATCTCCTAGAACTGGAAGGGACCTTGAAAGGTCATTGAGTCCAGCCCCCTGCCTTCACTAGCAGGACCAAGTACTGATTTTGCCCCAGATCCCCAAGTGGCCCCCTCAAGGATTGAACTCACAACCCTGGGTTTAGCAGGCCAATGCTCAAACCACTGAGCTATCCCTCCCCCCCGCTGCGATTCAAAAAGTTAAAGCATTATACGCACAAATTGTGAACATCACAGCAAAATGGACAAAGTGACAAAAAAAATCCTTAAATCAAATGCTAGGAAGTTGTCAAGCAGCTATTTTCTTACTTTGCCTAGCTGTGAAGTTTGATTATTGATGGACATATTTTTTGGTTGGTTTGTGTGCGGCTGGTGAAATCAAAGGTTACTGATTAAAAGCTAACCCTTCTTAGCGTACCCTTACCTCACAAGAGACTGCATCAGTCGTCAAGGACTGAATGGGAAACTGCAGCTTCTGTGAGGGCCACTTGGTGAGCGCTACAAGGGACATGATGTAATTGCCAGCGCTTTCCCCTACTTACAAGTGGGGCAAGCAAGGCTGAGCGCCTAAGAGTGAAATTCTGGCCCCATTGAAATCAATGGCAAAATGCTCCTTGACATCAGTGGGGCCAGAATTTCACCCAATAAGATTTGTTCTGTGACAGATGGAGCCAGTGTCAAAGACGGGATTAGAATGCTGGACTCAGCCTCTTTTGCTTAGACCAGGTCTCTCTCCATGTAAAATAAAAGGGGTTTTGCAAAACCTTATAGCAGCAGAAATGGAAAAAAAATCACTGAAAACAATTTTTTAAATGTGACTAATCTTTTGGGTTTTGTAAATCCAAGTGGTGCTATTGTCCTAGCCCTGGAGAACCCAAAAGAGCTATTGACCGTAACCAAAAAAGAAAATGACCTGCCTATTTTCACTGTCCAACTGAGTGAGTTGTAAGAACTAAATAAGCAGTAACTTAATTTGGTTTATGGTTGTTGCAGTTGCAATAACTTAAGTAGTTTTATCATCTTATTAATCTAGGTATCGTGGGTATTGCTAAGGCAGCTATCACCAAGGTTTCTAAGTGCCACATACCTTATGTGAAGTATGTGTTTATTTAAAATGTTTGCGTTCCAGGAGCACCTCACGAAAAATAAATCTTGTTTCATGACTTGCCCAATGAGACAAGCAGGCATACAATCAAACCCCTGTGTTTTTCAGAGGCCTCTGAATCCGAAACCTTCCTGCACCATCAGATGGTGCTTAGGGCACGAAAAGGTGCTACCATCCCTGTCTAGCCCGGGTTGCTGCTGGCATGTCCTCTATGTTGTTAAGTCCCATAAATTACAGCTTATGGGGGGTCACTGGGCCATATAAGCCTTCCCACTGTGTCAAGGTGAAGGCCCCAGGGAAGGTTTCAGAAGCCTAGACGCGCAATATGATATAGGACACTTTGGATGGGTTTTTTTCAAAGGCCTGCACTGAACACAATACCAGTCACCATTTCAGGGTTTTTTCCATTGGCAAGGGCACCCTTAGATACACGTCAAAAATATCAGTCACGCCATGTGGACCTGCATTTCAACGAAACAAAGGACCAGGACATGAACGATGCAGGACAAAGCGTATTGCTAAGGTAGCGCACCCCACAATGGTCTATTGATGGGACCAAGCCATAGATGGTACACAAATAATCAAACATTTGTATC
This sequence comes from Chrysemys picta bellii, assembly GCF_011386835.1. NCBI lineage: Eukaryota > Metazoa > Chordata > Testudines > Emydidae > Chrysemys > Chrysemys picta. The sequence continues at coordinate 14,455,889 of NC_088808.1, read as the reverse complement.
ACAGCATATGAGACTTTGTGTGCCTTTTGTTTCTGAAACATAGCCACGTTGCTTCCTCTATGGCCATGATATAGTAATGGGCCAGCAAGCACCAAATAAGGTCCATCACTTACACCGAAAGCGGAGTAATCACTTTAGGCTGGCTCTGTTACTGGGCCAGAGCGCGTGATCCATTTGGCTGGAGCTGTGATCCCAAAAGGTAAAAAAAAAAGTACTTTTAAACTGCAGTGCCTGGCCCTGAAGCACAGCGCACATACTGACCTAATTTCTTTTTTTACGCATTAGCCCTTTGCAAGCCAAGCTGGCCCTGTTAGGTACTTTAAACACTGATTAACAGCAGATGGGCACGTTGTGCAGCTGGGTTATCAGTGCACAGACAAGGTGCACGCTTGCCCTGTGGGCTACGTTTTGGAGGGGGCTGAATTTTGGCCCAAAGGGTTGTCGCTACATTTGCAAACCTTGCACGTGAACCCCGACCAACTTTGCCGATGGCATCTAGCCGGCATGCCAGTGCAGGCTGCAAGCCTGGCCCTTGTCCATCGCTGATGGCCTTGAGTCTTTGGGGCTGGGGGGGTGTGACAGTGGAGAAGGAGCCCCTGCAAAGCACATGCCCTGGGGCCAGCCCAGGTTGCAATGGGCATCTCTTGGCTGGCTCCCCTTTCCCTGTAGGCTGCTGCCCTCTGCTGAGCCAGCCTCCCTGCAGCAGCCCCCTTCGGCCGCTAGAGGGACTCTGAGCGGCAGCCTGTCCGGAAGCGGTTTCCGTTTCCTGTGCGCTGCCCGCCGGGAGGGGCCCCGTGCAGGTAGGAGCGCGCGCCCCGGGCCCAGGCTGGAGCAGGGACCGCAGCGCAGGGCGGGCTGGGGGAGGGGCACCCGTGGAGCCGGGGGGGGGCTGACTGGCCCCGGGTACTAAGGGGGAAGGGAACTGATCCCGGCCTGTCCCCTCCCCCCCGGGGGTGGGGGCGGTTCTCAGGCGCTACTTCGGGCTCAGGCAGGAATCTTGTGTCTCTCTGGTGCAGCGGTGTGCAATGGCATACACGTGTGTGCGACAGTGTGCAATGGCAGGGGGTGGGTGCAAATAACGTGTGGGTGCAGCGGTGTGCAATGGTAGGTGGGTGTGTGTGTGTGCGCACAGCACTGTGCAATGGCGGGGTGTCTGTGTGCAAGTGGCCTGTGTGGGTACAGCAGTGTGCAGTGACACACACGTGTGTGTGTGTGCCTGTGTGCAAATAGCATGCGTGGGTGCAGCAGTGTGCAATGACACACGTGTGTGTGTGTGTGTGTGTGCCTGTGTGCAAATAGCATGCGTGGGTGCAGCAGTGTGTGTGTGCTGTTGCTGGCTGCAGGGTCTGGTACTTGGCAGGGGCATGATTAGCTTTGTGGCGTGTTGGTCACATCCCCTATTGCAATGCCTGGTAGCTGCACTGTGGCAGGTGCTGCTGGTGGCCCTGAGCACTGAATAAAGGCAAGCTGCTGCTTTTAGTGAGAGATCCCACAGAGAGCCACCCTGCCTCCAAAAGGAAGTGTATGCCCCTACAACTGGCAAGTGGTCACTGAGTCACCTGGCCTGTACCCTGGGACCTGTGTGAGGCCCCCTGGTGTGTATGATCAGGTGGAGCTGGTTGGGAAGCCTACATATGCGTGTGTGCATGCATGTAAAAATGGGTGCTCCTGTGCTGTGCATGGTCCTGTTTCAAGTGGAGGGAGGTGTTAACTGCTTGATTCCACTCTTACAAGTTCATCATTTGCATCAGGTGAATTAAGCACCAGGTGACTGCTGTGGTAACCTTGTGGTATCTTGATGTTCTTGTTATTCCGCAGGTGGTGGTATTCATTTCTTATTTTTATTGTGGTAGCAACCAGCAGCTCCTGTCAGGATCAGGGCCCCAGGGTGCCAGGCCTTGCACAGCCACACCCACAAAAGACAGTCCCTGCCCTAAAGAACTTACAGCATTACACCCCAATCCTCCGAAGCTTTATGCCTGTGCTTAACTTTATGCACTGTGAATAGTCAATGGAATTACTTGCAATGCTTAAAGTTAAGCACATGCCTAGGTCTCAGTAGGGTCAGGGTCATAGCAGAAGAGTCAGAAATTAAATCTTTGTTGAAAGCAACATACAGTCATTCTAAAATCATATTTCAGAGAAACAGAGCGAGGAGTTCCTTCCTCTGGTTACTAATGACACTTAAAATGATTGAAACTGAAAAAAATCTAATTTACTTCTGTCTATGGTTTTGGTTATTTTTACGTTTTGTATTTAGACAATGAAAATAGACCAGTTTCTTTAATGTTTTGGTTCTTCTATATTAACCCATGAAACAATGCAGGGAATGTTTTTTTTTTTTTAATTAAAAAAAATTGTTTGAATTTAAAGGGGCATGATCTACATAGGAGCCAAACTTTTAAAATGTGTAAGGAGTGGGGGAAGCCCTCCAGCTTTTCTAAAAACCTAAGACCAACATGGCTTGTACAAATTAAAAGGGAAAAAATCCAGTGAAAACAGTTGCTTCTAAACAAATACACCTCTACCCCGCTATAACGTGACCCGATATAACACAAATTCGGATATAACACGGTAAAGCAGTGCGCAGGGGGGCGGGGCTGCACACTCTGGAGGATCAAAGCAAGTTCTATATAACGCGGTTTCACCTATAACCCAGTAAGATTTTTTGGCTCCGAGGACAGCATTATATCAGGGTAGAGGTGTAGATACTTCTCTGCAGAGATTTCAACTCTGCCCCACAAAGAACCTGAAAGTGAAATTGACTAAACAACAGTAGAGGTGACTTTGTTGATTCCCATTGTCTACACTGGGAGAAATGCAAAAAGTAAACAAAGGAACTAAATAGTGATGACTTAAATCAGATCCTTACAATCCTTTCATTTTTAAAAAGCTTACGCTGTTTAGGTTCTTATATCATGCTCAGCAGTACGAAATCCGAGCACCTAATGTGTTACTTGTAACAGCAAAAAGTGTTTTGTTTGCAACATTATGATCTTTTAAGTTCAGCGTAGTTAATGGTTTTTAAAACACCTATGGAGTGTTTCTGTTTATAGCAGGTGTTGAGAACACTTCTTAAAAAACAGAACCAAGACTCCCTGATCATTGTGTCTAACTATTCTATTGATTAAAATTAGGCCATATCTAAATTAGGAAATATTGTTAGATTTTAAAACATATTAGTCAATGCGTTTTAACTAATACAAATTTTAAATAGGGCTTTGGTCCTAGCGTAGACAGGACAACTCGTGTTTAAAAACATGTTACCTGGTCATGGTTAACCCTCAACTCCCCTTATTTATCCGAGTCTACCCTTCGTGAGACCTTCTCGCTAGGTTTGTGTGAAAAAGATTTTTCAGTTCACTGGCAGTTTTAAAAAAAAAATGTTTTGGGTCAAACTGAAGACTTTTTTCCAGCAAATTGAAAAGTAAAATTAATTTGTTTCAGGTCAAACAAATCATTTTGTTTTGACAAAACTGAAACATTGTTTTGATTGACCATTTTTAAACATTGTTGATTGTTTTGAATAAAATTAAAGGACACTTTGAAACAAAAAGTTGTTTCAAACTGAAAAACTGAAACACTTTGAAAATATTGAAACAAAAGTATTTTGATTTTTTTCCAGAATTGTTTAATGTTTTTTTTCCAATCCAAAACAATCGGCTGAAACCAACACGAATTCGCTAAATGTTTTGGTGTCACCGAATCGTCATTTTTTGCCCAGCTCTATATCTGATGCTCTCCTTCCAGAAACCTGTAACTGATCCGTGTTTGAACATCTGTCTGATTTCAGGGAGAAAAGAAGAATCCATCTCTGGTGCTTGAGACAAACGGATGTTCTGTATGATCTCTGAATAGAAGAGCACAATGCCTTTCTTGCATGGCTTCCGCAGGATCATTTTTGAGTATCAGCCGTTGGTAGATGAGATCTTGGGATGTTTGGGGATACAGGATCCTGAAAAGCAGGAAACTCTAGAGAGGTAACAAATTTCAAGACTCTGGTGGCCTTTACTCAGTGTTTTTTGTTTGTTTGTTTTTAAAGTAAGTCACAAACTGAAGGATGAAATAAGTGGTTGTGGGTTACTCTAAGCTTATCTCCACAGAAGTTCCTCTGAATAGCTGTGTTGTATCTAATTAACCCTCTAAATTGTTGTTATCGTTGTTTGTATTACAGCAGCATGTGGAGGTCAGACCTGAAATCAGGGCCCCACTGTTGTATAGGCATGTTGTAAGAGGCGGTCCCTGCCCCAATGAGTTTACAATTTAAATAGACAAGACATACAAGAAGTGGACGAGGAAGCAGAGAGGTGGAATGACTTGCCCAAGGTCACCTGGCAGGTCCAGTGGCAGAGCTGGGACAAGAACCCAGGTGTCCTAAGGCCCAGTCCAGTGGGCTAGCTGGCGCGCTCTCCCTGAATCACTGACTGTACCATCAGAGGCCTCTGCTGTAGAAAGCTGGATGCTAATGTTGGATGTGGGTGCCAAGAAGATTTGGGGAGCCCTTTCATAGAGAGGAGCCAATTATTTACACAGGAGTTAAAAGGCCGATTACGGTGTTCCCCAGAACCTGCAGAGAGGGGCGGTTTAACCCTTGAGAGAGACCTTCCCTGATAGTCTGTTGACCTGGAGCGAACTCTTGTGATAGGAACTAAGGGGAGCTCTCTCAGGCTGCTGACACTTAATTCTGAGCAAATAAAACCTCCCCCGATGGTCAGACCCTAAACGAGAGCAGGGCGCAATGCACCGAGGGGGCGGCGGGCTCCCGCAACACAAGACTGGAGCGATAGGAGGGCAGGACACCCGCAGAGACCGTTATTGGCCCAATTCCCTTTTCCAACGCACATCCCAGGAGAAATGCTGGAGCTCTAACAATGGGCCACTTTTCTGTGTCTCAAGCCCCAGCTGCCTAGCTGAAGACAGCAGCAAATTCTTGGTCCTCAACAAGCTGTTGGAGAGAGAGACCCAGTCCCCGTTCTACCAAGAAGGCGTGAGCTACTCCTTGCTGAAGGTAGCTGAACTCGGGCTGGTGCCTGCAGCTGAAATCCTCCTGCAGAACGGGGCCAATCTTATCTTTGAAGGTAAATCTGGGGGAGATGATGCATTCTAAGCACACCCCCGTTCCTGATGCAAACAGGCTCCGGCGGAGAGGGAGGGAGGGAAGGGCCGTTTGTGGGCTGGCCAATGGATTGGAGCCACGACGCAGCGTCCTGGATCTGAATCGAGGTCCCAAGCCCTGCCCCTTCCTCATTGGGCTGGTTGTTCCCGAATTAACCTGTCTGAGGCGTGGAGCAGTGTTAGATGTGTTATGAGTTTTAGAAGAAGCCAACGCCCAACCGCCTTCCATCAGAGGGAAGATCAGTGAGCCGGGTGGGATCATAGGATATTCCACATTCCCCTCCAAACCCCCTTCAGGGGGTAATAAAATTGGTCCTTTGCTGTCTGTCTCCTAAGACCTTCCCTGCCCCCCTCCCTCACAATGGATTGATTTTTTTTCCCCCCTGAACACTTAAGCCAGGGAGAGGATGCTGCGTTGCCTTTTTTTTTTTATCAATGTTAATGAAAATGCAATTGCTGGCACTGGGCCTGGTCTCTCCCATCGTTCCTTGGTGCTTTTCTCTGAGCCAACTTAGAAATGCATTGTGCTAGTGGTCTGGGCATTGCAGGAAGCCGGTTAGTGCCTTTAGGTTTAAATCCTAGGTAGGAACGTGCTGGCTTCCCAGGGCGCAAGCACCAACGTGGTTCCAGGGAAACAGGAAAATGTTAGGCCAGAATCTGATGACACCACTTTGATTTTACCAACTCGTGGGGCAGGCGATGCGCTAGTGCAGTGGTTTGTCTGGCAGTCGCTGTAGCACAGAAGACACTGCAGGGGGACTGCATGGCTCAGGGGCGAGTAATGAGCTCTGTGGCCCCCTCACCTTTACGTTGCCAGTTCAAATCCACCAACACTGACAACAAGCTGTTACCGACTGGTGGCTGCTTGTGTGAGATGAGCAAGGTGGGGGTTCCAGCCAGTTCAGTGGTCACATCAGACACCCGTGTTGCCAGTCCCAACAGCGAGCACAAGGATGGGAGCCCCCAGGATTAAACCACCCCTTCAGCTCAGGATGGAGGCATGCTAGCTGGTCTGTGCCGACTAGCTTGTCCTAAGCGTGGCAGTGCTGTACCTGGGTAGCGAACGCCAGGCTCCAGGGCTGCACGTCCGGCCTCGCTCAGCAATGCTCCTTGCATTAGCTTTGTGGGGTAGCACATGGCCTGTTTAATAGGGTGAAGGGTTTAAAACACTGCAGAACCCAACACTGACTCTTCTGTTCAGCCCGTGGTCAGAGAAACCCTCCCTCCCGGCAGCGGCTGGGCTTTTGTGACATCACCCCCGGAATGTTGGCTGTGCTCCCGCAGGGTGGCTGGGTTTAAACAGCCGGCCCCGGGATCTGGGGAGCAGCCAGCTGTTGGGAAGGGGGTAGGGATGGGGGAACTGGGCCATGAATTGCTTCCCTTGCAGGCCCAGCCGCACCAGGGCTGCAGTGACAAGCAGTGAGTCTCTTGTCCATCCATTCACCCCTCCCCCAGCCTTGCTGCCAGGGAAGCGGTTGGGGCCTGCCTGTGGGTTGCAGAGCTTGTAGGGGATGCGGGCTGCCCCATTGCCACAAAAGCAGGGCTGCGGCCTGCCAGAAAGGGGCTGGGATGGAGTTGGCTCTTCTGATCCAGCTGCTGGAGGCTTAGGGCCAGCTTGTTCATCGGCCTAGAGCCGAGGCCCGCACAATGGCAGAGCCTGGGCGGTCAATAGCTTAGCTTCAGCCCAGCCCTCCCTGTCATTCCTCCAAGCCAAGCAGGATCCCAGCCCCTTCCCACGCTCTCAGCGCCGTCTGGGGAGCTGGACTCTCCGAACCCAGCTGCTTTGGGTTATTCTGCCTGCTCGGGGACTGTTTCATCTTTTTTGGAGGGCGTCTTTAGTCCTGAAACTCCCTGACTTGTTGTTCGGTCTGGCCCTAGATCCCGTCACCTATTACACTGCTCTGCACATCGCTGTTCTCCGAAACCAGCCGGACATGGTGGAGCTGCTAGTGCGCCGCGGGGCGGACATTAACCGGAGAGATCGGGTATGGAAAGCACCCACCTTAGACGCAGGGTTAAAGGATCGGACCTCTCCTAGGTTTACGGTACTGATAACGCCTCCTGAGAGATCTGGGCCTGTGAATTCCTTTGCAGAGAGCACAGGCAGAGAGGGATCCAGAGTGATGCCTGCTTAGCTCATCTCCCTTTATCTTTAACGTCTTGGGCTGCTCGGGTCCAGGTGGAGCATTGCATGCTGGGACTCTTAGTTTGCACAGGCTGCACTTCAGTAATGAGGCCTGGCTGCAGTCAGTCCTTTGCATGCTCTGCCCCGTTGCACTAGCGCTGATGGGAGGAACCTCCGCTACTCCCTTCTGGCCGTACGAGCCCTGCTTTTCACCTGCTAAAGCGGAAGATCATTGGCTTTTTTTCGTTGTTGTTGTTGTCTTCCTCCCCACAGATTCACGAGAGCAGCCCCCTGGACCTCGCCAGTGAGGAGCCCGAACGGCTGCCATGTTTGCGGCATCTCCTGGAACTTGGTGCCGACGTCAACGCAGCTGACAAAAATGGTCTGTGCCCCTTTCCATCCTACATCAAGAGTTAGTTTCCCCCCCAGCTCCTGGTGCACTTGATTCCCACGCAGAAAGCAACCGTTGGTATGTGTAGCAAATAGAATGGGCAGACAGCGTGGTCTAGTTAGAGCAGGAGACTGGGAGGCAGGACACCTGGGTTCTTTTGCCTAGGCTGTTACATTTCTGAATCGCCCAGTGCTCAGCCCGTTTTAGAAGTAGGAACCACCTGTGGAAATTCAGATCCAGGTTAAGACCTTCAAACCCTACCGGCGTTCAGGGGCATTGGCAGCTCTAGGACAGACAAGACCGGCAGGTATTTAACCACATTCAAACGTGGTGGGTCTCAGCCGTGCTTTAGCACTGCAGTGTAGCAGAGCTCAGACTACCTGGCATTGCTAGTCGCTGGCGCCTTCTGGCTTGCACGCTTAATTCCTGCCCACAGCAGTCTGGGCTAGTGCCACTCGTGCTGTAACATGCTTGCAGTTGCCCTACTGTGCTCAGGGGCTAATGGACGAGTCACAATGTCTGGTGCTCCCCCTGGTGACTCTAAAGCAGTAGTGCGCTAACAGGCACTAGCCCCAAGTGGGGTTGCCAACGGCGGGTAGGGGAGAGTGAACAATGGAGGGAGGGGGGATGGAGTGAGGGGAAGGGGCGGGGCAAGGATGTTGAGGTTTGTGTGATTAGACAGTTGGCAACCCAATCCCTAAGGCTGTGTGTGCTCCCGCTGCTGCATCCTTGTGCAGTTTGAATAGTTCACTAAGGGGGTGCATTATTTTTTCTCCTTCAAGGCAGAGCTATATGCAGAGTGTTCCCCTCCATACTGTCATGGTTTGTGGACAGGGGCAGCCCCAAAAGGGACCCTTCCTAGAAGTCACCCTGATGTAATGCTTCCTCCTCCCTGTTTTACGCTCTTTTCCCCAGGAAAGACAGCTTTGCTGCATGCCCTGGGCAGCAGTGATGGAGTTCAGATCCACAACACCGAAAACATCCGGCTCCTGTTGGAAGGAGGTGAGGGCAACCGAGCAGCTATTGGCTCACTTCCCTGTAAAGACCGAGCGCTCGTTCGGGCAGGGCCCGTCTGTTCTGTGTTTGTACAGCACCGAGCACCACGGTCTATGCCGGGGTTCCTAGGTGCTACCACAATGCAAACAAATAACGTAACGTTTGGCACTGGCCTTTCCTCCCTGCAATAGTCCAAGCTGGCGCTTCGTCTCTCCTGATTCACCTGCCTCCAAGTGCAATAACTCACAGCTTCCCCCTTTCTGGTTCATGTCTGATAGTCCTAAAAGCTCATGCTTCAGCCTGCAGGGGTCAGGCAGAGATCGCCCTTCCCACCGTATTCTGAAGTTTGTTTGGTCTCCTCCCTCTGAAGTATGAGGGATGGCCACGGCTGGAGATAGGACATTCGATGAGGAGGGCCAGGGCTTTCAGGTGGCCCCAGGCATTCTCTCTCTGAGGTGCTTGGCTGGCTGGTTCTTGCTCCCATGCTCTGGGTCTTACCTGATCGCCATGTGGGATCAGTCGGGAAGGGATTTTCCCCCAGGTCTGACTGGCAAGGCCCGTGGGGTTTTTTTGCCTTCCTCTGCAGCGTGGGGTATGGGTTGCTTGCCAAGATCAGCTGGGTATATCTGGCTTAATCAGTTCTTCTACAGGGGCCTGGCATTGGTGCACATCAGTCCCCCCATCCTCTGCCTGCGACATCATAATATTGGTCTAATGTCAGTGGTTGGGTTTAGCATGCGGGTGCTGGGGCCTGTGATATACAGGTCAGACCAGATGATCTCGTGGTGCCCTTTGACCTTACACTCGATGACAGCTTCACTCTTCTTAAGAGTATTTGTCACTGTCTGGATGAAACCCTTGTACTGGTCACACTGTGAACCCTCGGTGGAGATTGTTTTAACTGGCAGCACAGGTTGGTGCAGAGAGATGCTGTCCCTCAAGGTGAAACAGTCACAGTCGCTACTGTGCGCTCCATCAAAGCCCCATCAACTCCCTAAATGGCAGGCAGAGGAGGGTTGGAGATGCGTGACAATGGAGCTGCAGTTCAGAGGAGAGGTACCACGTGCTGTGACACATACCTGCACGTGCTCTTCGGCGTCAGCCCCCCGTTCTAGGGAGTCGGTGTCCATTGCAGCATCTGACCATAGCTCCCCCTTTTGTCTCTGGCTTCAGGAGCAGACGTGAAGGCCACCACGAAAGATGGCGACACCGTCTTCACCTGCATCATCTTCCTGCTTGGTGAGACGGTGGGCGGGGACAAAGAGGAGGTGCGAATGATCAACCGCTTCTGCTTCCGGGTCACCCAGCTGCTGATGGCCCATGGCGCTGACCCCAGCGAGTGCCCAGCCCACGAGTCCCTCACACACATCTGCCTCAAGAGCTTCAAGCTCCACTTCCCGCTCCTGCGCTTCCTGCTGGAGTCTGGGGCCTCCTACAACTGCTCCCTCCACGGCCCCTCGTGCTGGTCAGGCTTTCACATAGTCTTTGAGAGGCTGTGCTCTCACCTCAGCAGCTCAGAAGACGACAGCTTCTCCGCTGACCTCCTGCAGAAAGCAGAAACTGTCCTAGAGCTCATGGTGGCCAGCTCGCAGATCCCCAAACTGCCCAACAACTTTGACATCAACTCCACCAGCTGCAGGTTCCAGGGGGAGAAGATCAAGGCCCTTTTCTACTCCCTGAAGCAGCTGCAGCACTCACCGCAGGCCCTGAAACATCTCTGCAGGGTGTACATCCGGCAGCGCCTCAAACCGTGGCCAGTGGATGTGAAGATCAAGGCACTTCCTCTTCCCAACAGGCTAAAGTGGTATCTCCTCATAGGCCACGGCAACGCCGGTGAGGAGGACATCTGAGCCAGGCGGGGGCAGACCTGGAATCCTCACTCCAGTCCCTCCCCAAACACTCTGGTGACTTGGTTTCCCCACCCGGAAGAGCAAGAGGTTCCTTATGGTCCAGACCAGCTTCCTCCACTGCCAGCCAGTGCTTTGTTTGATCACGCTGTCCACAAATACCGCTGCAGGGCCTGTGCATTTAGGCGCCGCATGGGCCTGGCTTCTCTGGGAAGGGACACCCCCAACAGCATGTTACCTGAATCCCAATGAAGTGTGATTCGGGGTGGGAGGGTAGAGGGATAAGTGGGTTGGGCTGGTGATCTGGACTTTGTGCCTTTACGAGTGATGAGTGCTGGTAGGCTGCTTCACATGGACGTACAGGAAACGCCTGCCTGGAGTTGGGACCATGAACCCGGTCTGAGGAGCAGAAACCAGAGTAGAGACTCAGGCGATGCTCCCCCTAGGTTGTCCGACTGCATGTGCCATGCTGTTTGAATAAGGCCGAGGAACAACCATTCCCCCTCTCCCTCATCCGCCTGCCAGTCTCCGGCCACGCACTGAGTGCGGGAATGGCTGAAGCGGTGTCTTAAACGAATGGCTGCTTCTAACACTGCTGCCTCTGGGGAGCGCGGCCTGGGCAGGAAGAAGCCTTGGGCTGCTAAGGGAAAACGTTCAGCGAGTGCCTCCTCCTCCCGTCTCCTCGGGAAGCTATGCGGGAGGTTTCCCCTCAGGCCAGGCCCAAGTGCAGGTGGTGCTGGCCGAGGGATTGATGGCCTTTCGCCAGCCCCCTCTGCGCAGAGCCTTGAGCAGGCTTGGCTCTCCCACCACTTGGAAAGCAGGAGATGTGGCTCTTTGCAGCATGGGCCACATGCCAGAGGAGCAACTAAATTCACCCAGAATTTCCAAGAGCCACATCAACGTCGACACACTCCTCTCGCAACAGCTTGTCCACCTGTTGTACCACCTGCCAGGACTAAACGAAGAGCAGAGAGAGGTTAGCGTTCTCGTCTCTCTTTCCCCCAGGCATCTGCCAAGCACTTGGGGTAAAGGCTGGTGCCCCTGTGAGCCGGGTGGGCCTTGGGCTCAGAGAAACCTTTACAAATGAGAGGGAAGCGGCAGGGCTGGGCGCAGCACCTGAATCTCTAGCTCAGGGCTTTGCAATCTGCTGATACTGCAAGTGGAGGGCGGCACCTTTGGGGCAAGAGGAAACGATTGGCTTGTGAAATGACGTGCTCAGGGGCTATTGGAGGAGATAGTAGGAACAGTGCTAACATGGGGCCTGGTTGCGGATTGCCAGGCCAGGCCATCCTTTCAGTTTAGACTAGTAGCAAGTTATTCCCGGCTCCTCTAGTTGTGGGGTTTCTAGTGCAGCCTGCGCCACTCAGTGCCTTGGGTGTGGTGGACAAGTCTACTAGAGCAGAGGAGCCACTAACCTTGTTTCCAGCCTAGGCTCCACTGACCCTCCCCATGAGGCAGTGTGTTGGGCTGGAGGTGCCGCCTCCTGGAGGCTGTGCACCTTGGCCAGAGGAGCACGCTTCTTGCAGCACTCCCTTGTTTTCTTCGCCCTGCAAAACCCTAGGTGTGATCTCAGCCTGGGGCTGCAGAGACGAAAGGCCAAGTCACAGCACCATCCACTGAGGGCAGGTTTCCCTCCAGCGTGTTAATTACCCTAAGTGCCAAAGCCAAACAGCTGCTAAGCCAGTCTCACCCCTGGGAGAAAGAGCCAAAGCTCCAGTGAGGAAATCCACTGCGATTCGCCTCCGATTACCAGCTAGGCATGAAAAGCCTTCACGGATCTGGGGCTAACATTGCAGCTGGGTACAACGTGAGGCTCTTCCTCCCCAGCCATCACCTCCACCCATTTGTTAACACTCACAGCAGGGCAAGAACATGAAATTCACCCTCCTGCCAAAACGCATCCACCCGCTGTCTCCCCCCTCCACCCCCACCCCAAACACTTCACAGGAGCAGCTGACAATCATATTGACAAAGGGGAGTAAAATGAAACACTGTGCCAGTGTCTTGCTGAGCTCAAGCCATTAAACATGTCCTATTGTCATAGAAAATGGCTGCTTGTTTCCTTTGGGGCAGAGGGGGGGTTCCCCAGGGGCTCAGCAGCTGGGACCTACCTGTCCCTTAGGGGGATGAAGACTTAACGGCAGCACTCTTCAGTGGGTGCGAGGCTAGTCGCCCAGCTGTCAGTAAGTGGGTAACACTGAGGGGCCAGGCCCCGTGGAATCATTCCTTATTTTCAATGAGAGATGAAACAAAGGAGGCAGTGATCACCTGCACACATCTTTGACCCTGGGACTAGGTGTAGGACTTGATTTTGAGCTGGATGAAGAGTATAAAACTGGAATAACCCCAAATGCTGCTGACTCCCAGGATCTACATTGCTAGCGGCAGTAGAGAGATGCCAGATTTACACTAGACTGCGACCAGAATCTGAAAAAGAAATCGGGCTCAGCTGTTTGTTTACAGGGCGGACAGAATGAAAACACCTAAGTTACCCAGAGCTGGGGGGGGAAAAAGAGCCTTCGCATTGTCAAAGCCTGGCCCTGCAGGCAGGACGCCAACATTTTATTCCCAGTTCTGTACTGGGCACTTGATCACATCACTTACCTGCATGCTGGTTGCACGAGAGGGATCTTCCCCTCCTCCCAGCCAGCGGGGGACTTGCTGCTGGCAGCCCAGTAAGGGCTGTGCATAAAAAGGTACTAACGCTGTCAAGCAGTGAAGTCAGATGCCATAGACTGTTACTCTGCAGGTCCATGGCCCTACCCAAAACAGAGCAGCCACTGGGCCTGCTCTCCCCCCCTTGGGTTAATCAAGAGGGCGGCTAATTTCCCAAGCGGGGCACTGAAATAAGGGAGGGTGCTCCTTTGGAGCTGAATTCCTGCTTAAGTTGCTCTCTCCAACACAGGCCGACTCAGCAGCAGGTCCCAGGGGCTAAGGCAGCCGCTTGTTCCAGGTTAAATGGTGGGGGGTTGGTTAAAGTACAAAAGCCCAGAATGGGCTGCCCTGGGCTGGCCGGGTTTGTCTACGCAGTGACGTAGCACAGGGCAAGCCAGGGTGCAAATCGAAAGCTAGCGAGCGCCAGAGTCGCAGCCTGGCTTGCACTAAGTCACCATGCAGACAAGCCCTGAACTCCCCCCCGAGCTACTCCACCAGTCAGCGTTTCCTTGTGGGCTGCTGCTCAGCGGTCACGCGCCGAGCGGTAACGGAGGGGAAGTTGCTACGGCGGGGGTGGTGTGCGAGGCCTGGCGCAGGCTCCCACCCTGAAATGCTAGAACAGCCGTGTAAGATGGCCTGCCTGCCTGGAGCAAGCGGGACGCAGCAGTAGCCCTTACCCTGGCCCGGACTGTGCTTGCTTGGAACAAGCTCACTCAGGAAGTGGCAAATACTTCCTAGCCTGTAATTCTACAACGGGCACCAGCAGTGGGGGGCCAGCCTACCCGCACAACCCCCGCTCTGGGCGAGGGGCCAGGGCTGGATTTAGAGTCTCTGGTAATGGGTACTTGGCTACAGCAACATTATTTTTAAAATCCTTTAGGGTGCGAGATTTCCTTTCTCCTGGACATGAGAGCACAACCCCACCTCAACTGTCCAACAGGTACAGCAGGCAAGCTGGTCCCGGCTGAGGTTGGGTATTAACCCTGGGAAGGGGGCACTGGCCTCTCAACCCCTACGCCTCCCACCCCCGCACAGATAAATATGGATTTAGTCAAATCTTGAAAAAGTTTTTGCTCTGAAAAACTTCCCGCGATTCCATGAAGACACTAACGATTTTGCTATTACTACTGATTTTGCGGAAGATACAGCAGTGATGGGCAGCCATATAAAACCCCACGATAGCCCCAGAGCCTCTTTTCTTCCTCCCCTTGGGAAGATCTGCTCCATCCTGAGGAAATGGCATAGATCTTGAGGAGAGAGGCCAAACAAACAAAATCACCCCTTTTCCATCACTGTAAGCGAGCCCCAGCATCTACCCCTCTCTGCCTTTGCGACAGATTTCACGTCCCAGGAACCTACAACCTCCTGCCTCAGACTGGTTTCGGGAAGGCAGCAAGAAACGCCTCGCTGAACTGACCCCAGAGGAGGGTTAGGAACAGCGAAGTAGTGAGCTGGAGCAGGAGCCAGTGAGTTCTACCCCGCATCTCCTCCTGGCTCCCTTGCAGCAGGGAGAGCTGGCGCTGCGGCCTCCTCCGCGCGCCCTGACCTGGATTCAGGCCTAGCGCACACAGCATCGTCTGGCGGCAGGCAAACAAACCAAGGCAGGGTAGTTGCAGGGTACTCTGCCTCTCGTACCCCCATCTGGTGCAGCATCAAGGCTTTTCCTCTCTAGGGAGCCTCCAGCCTGGGTAGGTGGCGTGGGCGTGTTTAAGCAGAGTCTGTGTACAGAGGTGCAACAGCAGGAGAGTGTATTTGGCAGCTGTCTTTTCTCACAAACAGCAGCAACGCAGAAGACCCACCCCGATCTTTCCAGCCAGCCCCAGCAGGGTTATTCAGGACACCCCACCCCACCCTGAATTTTAACCATGAAGTGTCTGGACCACACGATAGGTGTCCTCCTGATCCCCCCAGAAGGGGCCTGCTGGGCTGGTCCTGGCACAGTGGTACCTCTTGGTAAACAGCCTCTCCCAGCCCGGGTTCATCTCATGGCAAACGTATAGACGTGGTAGATTTCGTCGGGGAAGTTCTCTTGCCTTTCTTCAGCCAGGAGATTGAGGCCTGCGCGCCGGACAATCATCCGCACCACGTCCAGGTCCCGGCACACACTGCTGTCCACATCGTCCATGATGACTCCCTCCTGGGCCATGTTGTCCTTGATGACGACGATGCCATTGGGGCGCAGGCCAACCTTGCATCTCTTCAGGAAGTCAGACAGGTGGTCGTCAGTCAGGTGTCCTGGCGAGGGGAGAAGCACACGAGCGTTAGCAGGGACCATGGAGAACACAGACCAATCATGAGCACGGGACCAGTATAGGAAGGGCCGAGTACTGCTGTATCTGTGTGGGGAACAGCTGGTGTTCTGTTGATCCACCCCTAGACGGGTGCGCGGGTCAGTTCTGCAGATCATGGCATCACCTAATGGATTAAGGCAAGCTGTTCTACCTGCCTTCCTCAGGTAACTCTCACACCAGCCAGTGCATAGCCTCAGTACAAGGGAACATAAGGAGGCTGGGGACAGCAGAACTGAATGGGCCTTTTCCATATGGCAGAGGTTCTCTTACCTATTACCCACTGGATCCAGATGACGTCATAGGAGTTGGGCTCGGGGCTGAAGTCCTGCAGGCCACAGCAGAAGTAGTTCCTCACGCGCCTGCCCTCTTCTCCCAGGTAGGTCCTCGCCTTGGTCAGGAAGTCCTCGGTCACATCCACCATGTCCACTGCTTTGAAGAGAGGCAACAGCAGCCTCTTGGTGATCCTGCCGATCCCAGCCCCACAGTCCAGGGCGCAGGCGGTTCCCGTCCTGTTAGGACCATCCTGAAATGAAAGTGAAAATGAGGGACAGGAGAGACGTAACCCTGCCAAGAGGAACCTCAAAGCTCACAAGCTACAACAGAGGGACGTGGCAATTGGCGCTGGGAACTGGACCTTGGCAATGCCAGCTGAGGGCCTCTTTCATCGTAGAGCAGCACGGTCAGCGGCACTACAAGCTGCCCTCCTGTTGCCCGGCAGAGAGGAGATCCGCTCCGACAGGGAGTGGGGGGCTCAGTCTCCAAGAGTTATTCTATCCGTGGCCTCTTAGCTGAGATGCCAACAAGGGAGTTTCCCGCCCCCCATATTCACAGGCCGCATGGACACCTGGTTGCTACAGGTATTGAACTGAGATCATTTCCCAGTGGGCAGAGGTTTGGGGTTGGCTTCATGTGGTGCGATCAGCCAGACATCAGGACCACTCACAAATCCCCCTTTAACAGTGGGTGTGGATGACCAGCTAGGCCTTGAAGGCACTGGACAGCCAAAGGAAAGAGACAACGGTCCATCTTCCCCTGTGCAGAACGGTCAGGTCGCTAGACAGAGAGCTATGGAAAGCTGTGGGGTGGGAGAGAGCCACTCAGCAGGTGTTTGGAGCATGGTGGACATCCACCCACAGTTAAAGGACAAGCTGTAGGACACCTTCGCCCCTCCCCAGACGGATCCAGACCACCTACCCGAAGGAACTTAAGCAGGAATTTTTTGGAGCTGTTGATGTCAATGCTGGAGATGTGGCCGTACCCACCCAGCATGCCGTCCACCGTGGGCGGCACATCCTTCCAGTATTTCTCAGCCTTGGAATAAAATTCCATCTCATCCTCCACCACCTCGCTTGTCATGCTGCTGAGTGGAATTGCCCCCTGGGTTAGGGATTTACCCCGCTCCTCAAAAGAGAGGAAAAGAAAACAAAGCGACGTCAGCCTGCCAGATGCAAAAAGTCACTTTGCGCCAAGAGCAGCACAATTCATGGAGACCAACAGGGCAACGTATCGTCAGGCCCTGTCTACAAGCCGCCAGTGTTCATACCACCTGGGCCCATTCTGAACAGGGTTAAATGAGAAGAGTTTAACCACCGTGTTGTCCATGGTGTTCTCAATTGCAGGAGCAGCAGGAGGGCCTGGTTAATTTCACTTTACGGCTACTTGAGAAAGTTTGGGGCTGTGGCAAAAGCAGTGGCGCAACCTGCCGCCTTCCCCTCTGCAGCTATCAGGCCAGGGTTTCCTTTCTTTTTTCCCCCAATGAATATTGATCCCTGGGACACCACCCCCCTCATTAAGGAAGGTTTCCTACCAACCACTCGCAAACAGCTTCTCCCATCCCAGAAGCCCTGACAACTTCTCTCCCTTCCTGGCATCTCCTCTCTTCAGATCTATACGTGGGTTTGCCCTCTGTTCTTGGAGCTTCCAGCCATCAAGTGTTTGCAAACCCATTTCAGCCTCCTTTTAAGAGCTCGCCGCCAGACGATACATACGGAGCTCTGCTACCCTTTCCTCCAAGTCATCCCTTCCTGCCCTTCTCGTTGACAGGGTGAGATTCTGGGCAGCATCTTGGGGCTTTAAGCCACTTTGCATCCTTCCAATCCTGGGCTCTTCACGGGGCCGCCCGACGAGCCACAGCACGGCATAGAATCTCTGCAGCTCCCAACACGCCCCCCCCCCGTCCCCAGCACATGCCCAGCTGCAGGGCTTGTGAGGGAGTCCTTGCAAGGCGGCCTTTAAAGCTGATTTCTGCTTGGCCTGCACTGACGGAAGTCTCCCCCCAGCCAGATGCAGGTTTTTAGGACCTTTCAGCGCCCATCTGGCCCTTTTATGCACCGTGAAGAGGCAGGCGCGGGGACGATGACCTCACCCCCAGTATCTATCTGGCAGGGACGTGCCCAGAACTGGATGCAACATCCCAGGTGCAGTCACACCATAACCGCACGGTCATAACGCTGCTCCATGATGTGCATTTTCAGAGGCTGATCTCTCATTTTCACTCACAATTCCCTTCCTACCCCTGCCTGAAAGCCTTATGAGAGTTACCATTTTATAGATTACATGTTTATCTAGGTTGACACCCCATCAATCACCCCCAATTATATCCAGGGTAGCTAAAAGTTATTCTAAGCACCTACCTGAAGACCGTAAATTTCAGTCATGACCATAAGTTGGACGCTTGGCAATATAATAAAGTCAAGGTATAATCAGGAATACAAGCTGTAAATTCCTAAAGTCATCTCATAATTCAAACCACTGAGGACTTGATTCAGTGCGCTGAGGATTAAAAACCAGATTTAACGTGGCCAAAGGGTAAATTCAAGGACTCCAAACACCTTTACAGCGAAAGAAACAGATGGTTTCATGGACTAAATTTCCTGAGAAAAATAAAAATCTTTTCAAGGGTAGCCTAAAGAGCTTCCAATACCTTGGCAGGATTTTAAACAGCAACAGAGAGGGAACAAAATAAAAAGTATCCAGAAACTAATAGCTCAGGGAGGTGGTAACAGGTTATGGGAAGTCTCACCTTGATCACCAGCTCGAATCCAGCTTGGGTTGCTAATGATGAAAAGCAGATCCCTGTTCTATGGCCTGTGTGGAAATAAATGGCTAGGTGTCAGTCCAGTGCCTATAGCGCACATGCAAATTCAATACCGCAAGTGTAAGCGATTAGCTACCATCTCAGCAAGGAACCAGAGAGACTGAGTGTCTCTCTCTAACCTGCAGGGGGCTCCTGCACATCAATGCTGAGGCACCTTCAGGTTTGTGATCTTGATGCCTGCACTATTCCTGTTGTGGGGATCTCAGTGGGTGTCAGCCACACATGACAGATGTTAGCTATACCCCTCAAGGCACAACTGGAAGGGGCTCAAACACTATGGGGATGAGGGCAACGTAAGAACCTACAGAATAGGGCCGTCAGCCCCGCACCTTTCATCAGCAGTAAATTCCCTTTAAAGACACTTACGATGCAATGCAACAAAATACTCACACTTGTTCCCTGATCGGGGCGGGGGGGGGGAATGAGTATGGGGTTCTATGCCCCAATTTAAACCTTCCTTTGAGGACTTGAGTTGGGCAAATTTCACTGCTCGGAGAGGGGCACAATCCCATGCTCTAGGTGTCCCTAAGCCTCTGACTGCCACATGCTGGGAATGGGCGACAGAGGATGGATCACTTGATAATTGCCCTGTTCTGTTCATTCCCTCTGAAGCCTCTGGCATTAGCCACTGTCGGAAGACAGGATACTGAGCTAGATGGACCATTGACCTGACCCCTTACGGGCATTCTTGCGTTCTTATGGACCGGAAAAGGGTTGTGGCAACCCTTCACAGAGGAGGCGGCAATATTCCAGTGGGACATCGGCACTTTAAGGGCTTGTCTACACTACAAATGCTGTGCTGGTTACACCAGCAAATCTAGCTTGAGTTGCTAGTGACCAAAAGCTAAAAGCCGTCTAATGGAGACGCAGCTTCTACTGACAAAAGTTCTTTCGCTGGCATAGTTACCCCACTTCCCCGGACAACGTCAGTTACGCTGGCAGAGGGACTCTTTGCACACACACTAGGGCTTTTGCCAGCACAGCTCCGTCAGGCAGAGGGCGTGATCGTTTTCCCCGCACTCCTGGCTGACATAACTATGTTGGCAAAACTTTGTCCCGTGGACCAGCCTAAGAGAACGGACCAGGTCCACAGAGGAAGCACTGGGAGTTCGTTTTGCCCTTGGTAGGTTAGGACCTTACCCTGCTCCATGTGAAATTAACGAGATCAGGTACGTAGGGAAACAAAGACACTTGAGCACAACTCAGAGATACTGGTGTTAAACTGAGGAGAATTTAGGTGGGTTTTTTTTGTTTGTTTGTTTTAGGATCCACTGCTCAGATCTGCCCCCGAATCACTGCAGGGAATGGGGCCCCTCTCTGCATGCCTCCTTGCTCAGGCTGATGGGAAGAGGGAGTATCAGTGTTTGGAGGCCTGTGTCTGACTCCCAAAAGAAGGAAAGAAAGATGCCCAAGTCATTGCTGCCTGGTCCCCAGTGAGTTCCCACAACAAGCCCTCCTCCTAAGGACCTTCCCTCCTCTTGGCATCCACGCAGGCATTTCACAAGCATGCAGGACACCTGAGTGCCAGGAGCACAGGTGACAACTGTGGCAGCCAGCAGCTTCCTCCTGGGACGCTGCTCTGGTGCTGTCATGTGAAACTGGCGGCCCAAAGCCAAAGGGCGGGTCCTGCAGCCGGGCTCCTATCTCCAGGGCCCCTATCTCCAGCTGTCAGGCCAAAGAATGCACGCTGCACTCGACCCCAGCAGCCAGCACTCCAGTCACATGAGCATGCAGGAGTGTGACAGAATCCGCTAAATATACATCTGCTGCCTCTTTGCATGCCAGGGTAGTTCCAGGTTTACAACCAGACGAGCACTGAGTATACTCTATACCCAGACGGTGCCAGCAATCCCAGGGCAGAGAACATGAAACCACATCTTCCCTGCTATTGGTCAAAATCCTGCCTACAACAGGGTGTAAGTCCGGGCAGGGTCTGGCCAAGTGGACCCATGTCTGCCCTAGGGGCTTTCACTCTTGCAGCTACCCCAGTGGCTAAAATCCCAGCCTAGGCAAGACCCAAGAGTTCAACGTTTCAATACATGGCTCTCAGAAAGACCAACCAAGTGGTGCTTCACCTGAAGAAGCGCCTGACTTGGCATGCCAGGGGCATTTGCATGATGCTGTTTTGTTACGTGCCCTCACTGGTCAGAGGAGTCACTGCACTCTCAGGAGAGAGCGGATTTGTTCTACCTTCCTACCGCAGTAAGAGTCAGATTGAAACACTGAACCCCCTTCAACCACTCTCTTCTGGAGGGTAACCGGCTTGGCCCCAGGCACTCATACCCTTATAGTGTAGCCAAGGCCTCTGATTGCCAGTACATGGGGAAATGTAATTCTCCCCGAGGGCAGCCGAACCAGCAGAGGGAGCTATAGAGTAAACAGCACACAGGGTGTTTTACCGCCATATTAGTCAGTGCAGTGGTAGAGACGCCCGCCCAGGCCCCATCAGAGTTTTCCCCATTACTGGCGCTACATGGGTGCAGAAGTACAGATCCATATTTTGCTAGACTCAGCAGGTGGAAATAAACTCAGGCTCCAACCACATCCTTCTCATGTGAAAGGCAACCCCAGAACGGTGTACAAAGCTAAGGCTGGTCAACCTTTTTGTCCCTTGCACCACCAACCAAAAGGCCTAGGGCACTGCGGCGATGCAGACAACTGTGCTTTTTCAGTGAAGGTTCCCCCGCCCTATCTCCTCAAGCCGGCCCCACATTTTCAAACTTGGATCCGTGTTTAGACCCAACTATCAGTGGGGCTGGGCACCCACAGCCCCTACTAAAACAGTGTGAATCCAGCAGCTTTTATTTAGGTGCCTAAATTCACGCACTGAGTGTGAAAACTCTGTCCCCAGTGAATAGCGGCACACTGCATTCCCCAGCCTGCGGTGTGGCTGCTCATCGGGAGAGCCTGGCACTGCCTAGCTGGGGAAGCTAGAAGTGAACATGCCCCAGAGGCAGAAATCCGGCATGCCCCTTCAGGCACCCTCATACAGGATGCAGAAGACGACTGAAAAGCCAAACCCTTGTGCCCCTCCTCAGCGCACAGAGCAGAAAGATGTGGCTATGTACATGGTTGGGAGGTTTAACACCCCCTCTCCTTGCCAATTAAAGACCCCTGGGGCGTAAGAGTAACAACCAGAAGATGCACAAATCAGCTAAAGAAGCAAATGCCAGAAGGCTAGATTGGGGGCATACAGGGAGATGACAGCTCCTCCAGAGATGGGAGGGAAGGCGCCTCTACTTCCAGGCACAGTGGGGATCCAAGCCTCCGGGGAGTAAGTCCCCATTCACAGCAGCTCTCCAATATCCTCCCCCACTTAGCCTCCAACCCCATCCCCTGCAAGCGCACAGGGACTGCCCCATGCAAGACAATGCTGAACCCATCAGCAACCTCCTCCATGCAGTGATACCCCCTTCTCACAAAAGCATTCACAGGTAGGCATCAGCAGCGAGCACAGGGGAGCCATGCTGCCGAAGGGGAGAGGAAGAAATGGGGAGCAATGTGGAGGCCCTGGGTGGGTGGCAATTTCTCTGCAGATCTTGGGGTATCAGTGGACTAAGAAGGCTGAACCTCCTGCCTGCTCTATGAAAGGGCAAACCAGGCCTACCCCCCACCCCACCCTCCTGGCAAGATGGCTCAGGGAAGCAAATCCTCAGTGGACTTCGTCTACTCCACCCGCTTCTCAGCAGAAGGGCACAACACGGACTCTAAGGCCATGTCTACACTGCACTTATGTCAGCAAAACTTCGTCGCTCAGGGGTGTGGGGAAAAAACCACCCTCCTGAGCGATGTAATTTTTGCCAGCAAAAGCACTCATGTGCACAGCGCTATGCCCGCGGGAGATGCTCTCCAGCATAGCGCTCGTTGAGCTGGTTTTATGTCGACGTTGGCATAACGCAGCTACATGAGCATTCTTACAGCGGCACAGCTGTGCCACTGTTAGGCCATGTCTACAGGCACAAGCTAAGTGCTCAACTCACCAATGTATTAAGTGAGATTGCTAAAGGCAGGGGAACGAGACACAGGTCCCCAGGCCACGGACCCAGGTAAACAGTACGTAGCAGTGTGGTTAAGAAATAATACTTTGCACCTACAGAGCCCCTTTCATCTGAGGAGCTCAAAGCACTGAGATGTCCCATAATGCAAGCCACACAAAGAGGGGTGTGCGCGTGCACGTGGGCACACACACCCTGACCATGGGGTGCACAGGGGCGCACACATACCTGATGTGACGTTATTGACCATTTACAGGAGGAAAGCCGCGTTTTGAGCTTTGGGGTGGGGATTTCCCAGATTCCCAGCTCCCCTTACAAATAAGCTCAGCCAGGACTCTTGACACACACACACACACACACACACCCGTTGAGGTTACCCCCAAATCCTGAAGATTCACCAGGGGAACCGAGCTCGCGCTCCCTAGATTTCCACCTGCTGTGTGTAGGGCGAATGAGTCTCCTGTGGCCAGGGCCCTGAGACGATCAGCCTGGCATTAGCAACCAAGGACCGAAGCCTTCCCCATGTGCCAGGGTCTCTTGCTTGGAGGACCTGGTGCCCACGCAGAGGTCCGGCTGCCTGGGAGGCCCTGGGGCCGCTGGTGCATGGGGTGTCTGGGGGAGCCTGGGCCCGGGAGCGTGGTTTGGGGGTTCCTGGTTGATGGGGAGAGGCGGGGAGCACCGGGGGGGGGGTGTGCTACAGCGGGCGGGGCTTCTCTCTCCAGGCCCGGAGCGGAGGAGGTGCCCCCGGGTCACCCAGCACGCCTGCCTCTCCGCTCCCGCGCCACGTGGGCCGGGCCGGCCGGGGGAACGCAGCGAGCCCAGGGCCTCGGGGGAACCGACCAGGGCAGGCCCGCTTCCCCCCTCCCTGGGGAACCTGCTGCAGCTTCCTCCCCACCCCCGGTGCGAACTCACCCCGGGTCTGCAGCGCCTGAGCAGCTGGGGGTGGGGGGGGGAATCGGGGGTCTCCTCCCGTCCCAGCAGCAGCGATGCACCCCTGGATTTCCCCCCCTCCTGCAGCAGCAGCTGCACGCTGGCCTGCCTGCTCCTCCTCCGCTCGAGCGTAATTTCCTTAAATAGTTCAGAGTGAAAATCCCTCCCAGCAGGGCCAGGGGGAGAGATTTATTCCAGGTTACAGCAGGGAGCCACCTACCAGGGGGAGGGGAGAAAGGCAGGGGAGTGAGAGAGCTGTTCTAGCTCCCCTGCTGGGCTCTGCCCCTTCCTCCCTCTCCGGACCAAGGCAGAGCCACCAGGCACGAAGGCTTGTAGGAAATAGCACCATGGGACCCAGGCAGGTTGAGGATGGCCGGAGAGTGAGGGCTGTTGTCAGAGCACACACAGCTCAGACTGAGGCCTGGGCTGGTGTGGGCGCCCAGCGCCTCTGGAAATGTGGCCCTTTGCACCTCTGCGTGGTGGTTTCTGTCTCACTCCCCAGCCTTAAGGGCCCCAGAGGGTGTTTGCAGCCCATGCCCGTGCAATCCGATTTGCGAACGCTTGATTGGCACGGTGAGCTTTACTAGCGCTGCCCAAGCTAGTAAAGCGCATCTGGCCCCTTGGTCTCTCTCGGCGCAGCACTGCTGAAATGCAGCTGCCCGTGGGGTGGAGAGCGGTGGCCAATTCGTGCACATCGATGAACAAAGAGGGCAAGGAAGGGAAAATTTGGGTGAAGGGCACCAGGGCAAACTTCCTGTTCTTAGGAGGGGAGGTATCCTGGAGCAGAGGGTATGGTCCTGGACTGGAAGTCAGAAAAGCTGGCTTCTGCCCTTAGCTCTGCCACTGACTGAGTGACCTCTGGCAAGTCACATCACCTCATGTCACAGCTCTGTGCCAAGTTTCTCCACTTGCACAACTGAGTATTGACAGGTTTCTGAGTATCAGCCGTGTTAGTCTGTATCCGCAAAAAGAACAGGAGTACTTGTGGCACCTTAGAGACTAACTAATTTTTGTGGGCTACAGCCCACTTCTTCGGATGCAAGCAGTGGAAAATACAGTAGGAAGATAGATAGATAGATATATACACACACACACACACACACAGAACATGAAACAATGGATGTTACCATACACACTATAAGGAGAGTGATCAGTTAAGGTGAGCTATTATCAGCAGGAGATGGGAAAAAAAGTATGTTCACATATTGTGATTCTGTAAAGCTGCTCGGGGTCTTTGTTTTTTCAATATTGACTAGTAGGGGGTTTTAATGCTTATCTACCAGCTAAGTGAGCGATGGCCCAGGGTGAGCCGTCACTAGCACAGGTACTTCCATGGCCCGTTACCACAGTATCTGAGCAGCTCGCACCGTCCCTGTGAGGTAGGGGAGAGCTATTTCACAGTTGGGGAACTGAGGCAGAGAGACCAAGACCCGGATTCACAAAGGGATTGAGGTGTTGCCATGCTGAGCATGGCAGCACCTGATTTTAGGAGCCCAGAAAATCCCAGGAACTGTGATTCACAAAGCCCGAGTTCAGCGCCTCGGCCCCTGTACAATGAACGGGAAGGAAGGCCTTAGAACAGGGGTGGGCAAACTTTTTCGCCCGAGGGCCACATCTGGGTGGTGAAATTGTATGCAGGGCCATGAATGTAGGGCTGGAGCAGGGGGTTGGGGTGTGGGAGGGAGTGTGGGGTGTGGGAGGGGGTGTGATGTGCAGGAAGGGGCTCAGGTCAGGGGGTCGGGGTGCAGGAGGGGTTGTGGAGTGTGGGAGGGGGCTCAGGACAGGGGGCTGGGATGCGGGGTACAGGAGGGATTTGGGGTGCAGCCCCTCGAGCAGCTCTGGGGTGGCAGCGGCACGCAGCAGGGCTAAGGCAGGCTCCCTGCCCTGCCCTAGCCCCACGCTGCTCCCAGAAGTGGCCAGCATGTCCGGCAGTGGCTCCTGGGGGGGGGGTTGGGGGCAGGTGGCTCCGCTGCATGCTGCCCTCGCCTGTGGGTACCACCCCCGAAGCTCCCATTGGCTGCGGTTCCCCATTCCCGGCCAATGGGAGCAGCAGTGGGCGGTGCCTGCAGGTGAGGGCAGCGCACAGTGGAGCCTAAACCTGGGACTTAGGCACCTAAGAGACAACACCCCAGGTCCCACATGGGCAGGGAATTGAACTCGGGTCTTCCAGGTGCCAGACTTGATCCCTGACCATCTTCCCTCCCTGCCAGTCATTGAGTGCCAGTGCCATGGGTCATTCCAGGGAAATAAAGCAAATGATAAAAAATAAAAATCAAAGAAATTACCTTCTGCTGGAAAGTTTCAGTCACATGTTACCGTGGATACAGGGTTCTGTTAACAGTATTCGTCTCTCCCTAGGAATCACTGACAGGTTCAGTAACCAATAAGAAAGCAGCACTTCAGCCTCAGTGTTCCATAGGGTGTGTCTTTTTAAAATAAATGTACATCATTTTATTTTTTCATCAGGAAGGGTACACTCCAAAAAAATGCTTGTTTTGCACCAAAATCAGAAAGGCCCTCGTGGCCATGTGCAAACCAGAGTGTGGTGTGGGGAAACACCAGCAGGTCCAGGCCATTCCCTGCCGCGTCCACTGCTGATAAACGAAGCACAACTTGTGATCCCCAAAATAAGAACAACAACCCACAACATACCAAGGTGGAGTCAGTCACCTCAGACACTTGGGCTCAGTAAACTCGGGAAAAGCTATGTCCACTAAGTTTGGGATTCTAAAGTTCAGGAGTGTTGGGATCCAGAGTTCTGACCTGAACCATAAAATCTGGATTCAGAGCCAGACTTGTGGGGGAAATGTTGGGATGTGAGGTTTTGGCCCATCTCTAAGGAATGAGAAAACATGCTTTAAATTGTTCACATGTTCAACACATATGAACATACTCACATGCCCTACCGCAAGCACATGCAGTTGCACTCCCCGCATTGTCGCACAAACCTGTACGCACATCTTCACACCTCTAACTGAGAGAGTTAGGAAGAAACTTCCTTCATGGACAGGTTAATCCTTAACTTCCCACTTCTGGATTCTTGCACTTTTCTCTGAAGCAGGGAACTGAGGAGGTAACCGGGTGTTGGAGAAAAACAATTGTGGTACCACTCTTCAAAATAGGAAAACAGAATGATTCTGGCAATTACCATCTTTTAAGTCTAATTTAAAACTTTCATGGACCAAATATTAAGAGAAAAAAATCTGCAAGCACATCTGGAGGATAACGAAATGGGTTTCTAACGAACAAATCATGCCAGATAACTTTGGTGTTCTGAAGGAACTCAAATATGAAATTGCAGAACTACTAACTGTGGTATGTAACCTATCACTAAAATCAGCCTCTGTACCAAATGACTGGAAAGTAGCTAATGTAATCCTGTTTTTTAAAAAGGGCTCCTGAAGATATCCTGGCAACTACAGGATGGTAAGCATAACTTCAGTACTGGGCAAACTGCTAGAAACTATAGTAAATAAAGGAATTATCAGACACATAGATAAACATGATATGTTGGGGAAGAATCACACAGCTTTAGTAAAGGGAAATCATGCCTCATCAGCGGCGGTGGCTCCAGGCACCAGCGCTCCAAGCGCGTGCCTGGGGCAGCAAGCCGCGGGGGGCAGCCTGCCGGTCCCTGCGAGGGCAGCAGTCAGGCAGCCTTCGGCGGTATGCCTGCAGGAGGTCCGCCGGTCCCGTGGATTCAGCGGCAATTCAGCGGCGGGTACGCCGAAGCCGCAGGACCGGTGGACCTCCCGCAGGCATGCCGCCGAAGGCAGCCTGCCTGCCATCCTTGGGGCGGCAAAAAAGCTAGAGCCGCCCTTGCTCACCAGTCTATAAGAATTCTTTGAGGGAATCAACAAGCATGTGGATAAGGGTGATCCAGTTGATATAGTGTACTTGGACTTTCAAAAAGGCTTTGACAAGGTCCCTCATCAAAGGCTCTTAAGGAAACTAAGTAACCATGGGATAAGAGGGATGATCCTCTCATGGATCAGTAACTGGTTGAAAGAGAGGAAACAAAGGTAGGAATAAATGATCAGAAGAACGTCAGGGTCCCCCTCAAGGATCTGCACTGTTCAATATATTCATGAATGATCTGGAAGAGGCGGTTGAACAGTGTA
Organism: Chrysemys picta bellii; assembly: GCF_011386835.1. NCBI lineage: Eukaryota > Metazoa > Chordata > Testudines > Emydidae > Chrysemys > Chrysemys picta. The sequence goes on along the minus strand of NC_088808.1, from coordinate 14,428,326 downwards.
GTGGCAAAGTTTGCAATCTATACAAAATTATTCAAGGTAGTCCAAAGCAGACTGCGAGGAGTTACAGCGGGATTTCTCAAAAGTGATGACCGGGCAACAAAATGGCAGATGAAATTAAACATAGATAAGTGCAAAGTAATGCACATTGGAAAAATCATCCCAACTATACATATCGAATGATGGTCTCTAAATTAGCTATTACCATCCAAGAAAGAGATCTTGGAGTCACCATGGATAGTTCTCTGAAAACTTCCCACTGAATGCGCAGCAGCAGTCAAAAAGGTTAACAATATGTTATTTTCTATCCTAATAGTTTCTAAGACAGAAAACATCATCGTGCCACTATATAAATCCATGGTGCACCCACATCATGAATACAGTGTCCAGTCCTGGTCATCCCATATCAGAAAGGATATAGTGGAACGGGAAAAGGTTCAGAGAAGGGTAACAAAGGTGACCAAAGATATGGAACGGCTTCCATACAAGGAGAGATTAAAAAAATTATGGTGGTTCACCTTAGAAAAGAGCCGATTAAGGGCTGATATGATCGAGGGCTATAATATCATAAATGGTGTGCGGTGGGGAAGTGTTATTTACCCTTTCCCACAATACAAAAATCAGGAGTCACCTGATGAAATTAATAGGCAGCAGGTTTAATGCAAACAAGAGAAAGTACTTTTTCACACAGTGCACAACTAACCTGTGGAACTCATTGCCATGGGATGTTGTGAAGGCCAAAAATATAACTAGGTTCAAAAAAGAACTAGATAAGTTCATGGAGGATAGGTCCATCCATGGCTATTAGCCAAGATGGCTAAGGACAGAGCCCCATGCTCGGGGTGACCCTAAACCTCCGACTACCAGAAGCTGGTAGTGAAAGACAGGTGGATCGCTCCATAATTGTCCTGTTTTATAAACTCCCCCTGAAGCTCTATATGGGCCACTATCAGAGACTGGGTGGGCAAGATCGAGCATGGTCCGACCCAATATGACAGCTCTTGTGTTCTTATGAAATTTTTATTGATTGAATCACGAAAGTAGCAGATATCGTAAATATTGGATTTCAGTAAGGCATTTGACATGGTATCTCACTAAACCTTATGTGGAAAAAATTAGTTCAAATTAGCTTTTACACACTGTCTTGGTGACTGAAAACTACCTGAAAGGCTGTAATAACAATAGTACTGTAATACCCAGCTCTGATATAGCACTTTTTCATCAGTAGATGTTAAAGCACTTTACAAAAGAGGTTAGTATCATTATCCCCATTTTACAGATGGAGAAACTGAGGTTCGGGGCAGAGAAGTGACTTGCCCATGGTCACCCAGCAGGCCAGTGGCAGATCCAGGAATATACCCCAGGTCTCCTAAGTCCCAAACCAGTGCTCTACCCACTAGGCCAGGGCTGATGATAAATGGCAATGCAATATGCTGTGGGGAGATGGCCAGTGGGATGCTGTGGGTTCAGTATTGGGCTGGTCTTACGTGAAATCTTCATTAAAGAACTGGAACTGGGGGTCAATAGCACAGTAACTGAACTGGGAAAGGATCTCAAATTGGGGAGTGATGAGAAAAGAAGCAAGAACAGAGACATAATGCAAAGGGAGCTAGAGAGGATAGAAATATGGGCAGAGCTAGACTGAACAAATGGAAGCTAAAATCACTGCTATTTAATAGAAAGGAGATCCTTGCAGAGTGGTAACAGTGACAGCAACATTAGGGTCATACTGGACAATGAACTAGGTATGAACATCATACACTGTCAAGAAGTCGACTCCTGCCGATGGGCCACTGACCAGCCGCTATCGTCCATTTATTACCTTGTCAAACAAGCACCAGCATGATTTCTCCCAAACTGCCCCTCGTGCTTGGGAGGAGCTCCCTATAAACATCCGCAAAGTCACTTCTCTGTCCTGCAAATTCCCCCTTACAACTTCCCTTTGCCAGGATGCCTACAAAAAACTTGACAACAGAAAGGCAGCTGGCATGCTGGAATCGCTGCCCATCATGTCAAACAACAGTGTTTCCCTTTGCTCCCCGTCTGGGTGTCTGTCTCCATCTATTACCTCTTGCAAGGTTGTAAGATTTTAAGTGGGCTTGGCAGAATTCGATAGTTACTTTTATAATAATTTTGGCAGATGATATCAACATTTATTTGTAAGCATTTTTAATTGTTTTAAATGTTCACAGTTGCGCAAAATTAAGCATTTTTCCTCATTTTATTGCTTTAATTTTCACAGTTGCGGGAAATTATGGGGATCAGACAAGGGGAGGGTCAGACAATAATTATTTAATGACCATAGACACAGAGCTATTCAAAGTTGAAGCTCTATAACCGTTAAAACACAAATTGTTAATGGCTCATGTCAAAATAGACAAAGTAAATATCCTTAAATCAAACTTCTATAAGTTCTCAAGCAGCATTTTTCTTACTTTCCCTATCTATACATTTCGATGATCATTGATGGATATATTTTTTCGTGGGTTTGTGTGTATACGGTAAAATTGACGTTTACCGACATTTACCCATCAAAATCTGACCCTGCCAAGCCTAATCATAAGATCACTGGGGCAGGGATTGTCTTTTCGTTCTGTGTTTGTACAGCACCTTGCACAACGGGTCCATGACTGGGGCACTTAGGCACTACTACAAATACAAATAACAACTTGCAGTGTGATGCAGCCACACAATCAAAGCCACCGTCATTCTGGGCTGTTTACAGCAAGGTATCTCCTGATGGCGCCTGGAGGAGTTAGTCTCTTTTTACTGAGCTGTAGTAAGGTTGCCCCTGACATGCTGTGCTCAGCTCTGGACACCTAAGATCCAGCTGAACTGGAGGAACTTCGGAGAAGAGCAGGGCAAACTGGTGAAGAAAAGATCCAAAGAATTAAACATGCAGAGTTTGGCTAAACCTCGGCTGCCATGGAGGTGGGTGAGTGCGGGGGTGTAAGAACAAGAGGATGAAACTGCGATACTGGGGAGCATGAAAAGCTTCCTGGCCGTGCATCTGTCAGACCAGATTTGGCAGAGCACTGGGAGCGCAGCAAGGTGTGATACTGATGGAGACCTGGGACAGCAGCTAAAGGAATGGGCCTTTTCCAGCTCTGGCTGGTTCTGATCTCACCCTGGGTTTAAGGGTGGAGTTATTCCTGGTTTACACTGATATGAGTGTGATCAGGAACAGGCAGAGTTGCCGGAACCTCCCCGGCCCTGCCCCACCTCATCCCCCCAAGTCTTCCCTGCCATGCCCCTGCCATGCCTCTTACCCCCAAGACCCCACCCCACATTTGCTCCACTTCCCCCCTTCCCTGTCGCTCACTGCTTTTCCCCTCCCCTCCCCAACCGGGGTCCACAGGAACTTCCCTGCGGAGCTGGGGCTGGGAGCTGCAGCCGCTGGATGCAGGTAGGATGTGGCCCTGGCTGAGTAGGGGCTGGTGCGGGTGATGACCTGGTGTCTCCCTGCCTCCCCTGCCCGCAGTAACTGGACTTTAGGTGTCCAGTTAGTAGACCTGACCAGACATCGTCAGGTCCCCTTTTCAACCGGACTTTCTGGTTGAAAACTGGACACCAGGCCCTCCAACCCTAGCAACAGCCCTTTCAGCTCTTCTTGTGGGGATGAGGCAGAGGGAGGACACCCTGGGCTAAAATCACTGAACTCAACCACTAGAACCCACAGACTTTGGTGGGAGCAGGAGCAGGCCCTGCATTGCCGAGGTCCAGTGGGGAAGCACAGCCTTGCAGCTGCCAGAGCCGGAAGTGGCTTGCTGTGACAGGGTGGGGCTGAGCCCCGAGGGGCTTGGGCCCTGGTACCTTTCAACTTCCCTTCTCTGCAGACACAGGAGGGAATCAAACCCCGCAGGGCTCCAGAGCACTGGCTCCGCACAGCCACTCAAGCGCAACCATGCCTAAGCCTCCAACTCCACTGCTAGCAAGGCTGCCTCCAGTTACCAGGCAACCTGCGCGGCAGGCGGCTGTGCGGGCAAGGGGCAGAGCCTAGGAAAGTTCTTCAGAGCCCTGCCAGGTACAGGACAGGACTCCGCAGCCATCCGCTAACAACCGCCTTCCTAGCAACAGAAACATCACAACACCCATTCCTGGAAACAAAGGGCCAGGCTGGAGACAGCCCACTGGAAGGAACAATCGCTCACACTTCAGAGCAGCCCTTGCCAAAGGGATGACACGGGAAAATACAGCCAAGGGGAGTAACACAGCCCAGAGAGATTCCACTGCTGCTGTGTGTGTGTGTGTGTGTGTGTGTGTGTGTGTGTGTGTGTGTGTGTGTGTGTGTGTGTGTGTGTGTGTGTGTGTGTGTGTGTGTGTGTGTCTCTCTCTCTCTCTCTCTCTCTCTCTCTCTCTCTCTCCATCCTGGTAGACTTCTGGGTGAATGTATGAGTGTGCATGAGTGAATATGTACGTGCATCTGGCCAGAGCGTGTGTGCATATGTGTGTGTACATGCATCGGGAAGGAGGGTGTGTGTCCATACATATATGCATCTGGATAAAGTGTGAGTGTGCGCGCATGCATACACACAGAGAGAGAGAGAGTGGGTGTGTATACATGTGCGTCTGAGTGGATTGTGCGCATCCTCTGCATTTGCAAAGGCTGAACCTTACAAATAAACCATACAGTCAGCAGCTGTTTCATTAACATTCACTGTCTCATCTAAACTCTACGGGGATTTGAGGCCATCGTGTTCCCGGACTGACTGCCCGTGGCTGGTGCCCTTTCTCCTGGGCTCATCAGGACATCCAAGCGGCATGGGGGTCAACTATACCTTGGCATACCAACGGGACTGACGGATAGCTGTCACACCTGTCAGGAAGGAGGTGCTGCTGTGCAATCACTGTGTCTAGCATTCAGGAGCCTGGCATGTAGCCTGACGTTCTCCACAGGGGGAGTCCAGAACGGCCCCTGCTGGGCACTGGGCAGTCCAAGAGGCTGGGTTTGTGATTCTTCCAAATAGGCCTGCAAATGTGCATGGGAGAGGGGGGCAGTAAAGTACCCAGGTCCAGAGCTCTCCCCAGCAGAGCAATAAGTGGCTACAATGAGCCAAGTTCCCCACTGACATGGAAAGGGGACTCTCCCCTGACGTGGGTGCAGTTGCACCCATTTACCCCTGCAGTGCATGGAGCCAATGGCCCCTTTCTGGCCAGACATGTGAGCTTGAGCTGGGGCTGGGTAAGAGGAATAACTGAAAGCGAAGGACTAATGCAGCAGCAGCTAAACTCACCCCCCTGCAGCTCTGCCAATTCACCCCCCTCCGGCTCTGCAGCAGCCCCGTGCCGTGCCTGTCCTGGGCTCCCAGACACACCGTTCCTCTGCGGGATCTCCGCAGGCCATTCACAGCGGCAACGTTCCTATCGGTGAGTATTATTAGCTTTGCCAAGGCCCCTCAGTCACGACCTGCAGCATTCCCTGCTGCTGCCGGCCCTGGACTCCCTCCAGCATCCGGAGAACTGTCTGGTGCTTTAGTGACACAGGCAAATGGGGCCTGAGACCAGGTCATCCAACTAACATGAGGGCGACCAGAGGCAGAATTTGAATGCAGAGCTCCCAAGAAGTGACAGGCTAATGCCCTACCCAGCACCACTGTACAACCCCATTAGCCGGTCTCCCTCTTCCCCCCGGACAGCAGCTGCACAGCTGGACCCTCAGACGGACCCCCTAACACTGCCACTTCCAGCAGAACCCAACCACCCTCCCCCCACGTGGAACCACCAGAGCGCAGGTAGCCTCTGCTGGCTCCTGCAGTACCCCTGCACTGGCACACGGGGGCAGTGTTGGCTTTCCTTTGATGAGCCTTGGGTTTTCCCCTGTACATTGAAGCTGGGCTAAACTTCACTCCCTCTTGCTAATGGGTTGGGAACTGTCCCACCCCCACCCCTTCCCTCCTTCTGCTGCCGGTGATACTACCAGGCTGGCTCCTCTCTTGTCCCCTCTACTTCCATGTCCCCTGCAAGGGGAAGAGAGGGGTTTTAAAAGTTAAATAAATAAGGGAGGGAAAGTGGGGGGTGGGGGGAGAGAATCCTGCCAGGGTTGCAACAGAGCTGGAAACTGAGTCACGAATGAACCTCGGGACACAGGGTGGCGGGGGAGAATGGGTCCAGTTCCCAGCCTCTCTCTCTTCTGTCTGCTCCCCCACACCCCACCCCTTTGTTTACAGGAGACTAAGCAAATCCCCGGGGCTGCTTTCCAGGGCCTTTAGTCAGAGGATCTCAAAGCACTCTGCAAACAGGAGCTACTCTAGAGAGCTGGGTCTCCCCCCCACTCCTCCCACCACTGCATCTCAGCACCACCACCCCTCCTTGGTAGCTTTATCCCATGCGTGCTTTGCTCACCCTGCCCGGGGTGCTGAAGGGGCAGGGCCGGGGATTTAATCCCCCCCCCTTATATCTCCCGGGTCAGTCAGGGTGCAGCCGGTCCCACCGGATCCTGGAGGCAACATCTCCCAGCCTGTCTCCCTCCAGCCAGAGGCTGCTAGCTCTGGCAGGGAGCCATGCCAGGCTTATGCGGCTGAGGGGCTGAGGACCGGCAGGCTCATAGCAATCGGCTCTGCAGGCTGCATTTGCACAGCAGCACTGGAGGTCAAAGGAACCAGCCGGCCCTGCCTGAAATCCGCAGAGGAAAGCAGGAGTCCTGCTCCCAAGCTTAAGGGAGCCCGACTCCTGGACAGCTGTTGAGCTTTGGTCCGGGAGCAGGGGAGGATTCTCCCTTCCCTCCCCAATGTGTTAGCCAGGGACTGTGCTTTGCACCCCTCTCTGGTGCATTCAGCAAGGGGGGGCACTGTGCAAACACTCCAGCCCCCCCTCTGCCAGCAGAGGCCTCCCACAGGAAGTCTGGGGGAGCTGGTGTCTCACCGGCAAAATCTCCTTGTCGAGCAGCATGTGCAAGGACTGTGCCCAGCACCCAAGCAGGACAGCAGGGTCTGACCCGCAGGAATCTGCCCTTGCCTGGCTACATTCTGCTGAGCTCTGCTGTGGGGGGTACAGAGGTAAGCAGAGTACCCAAGTTGGGATGAGTGCTGCCTACCCCCTCCAAAAGCCACCTGCTCCCTTGAGTTAAGAATGCCCCGGCACCCCTGCAATCCTTAGACTACTTTCAGAGAGAGGGGGATTTGTTCTGCCCAATTTCAAAGCCACTCCCACACGTTAGCTCTGTCACAAGCTCCAGCGCCGTTGAGTTCCCCTTCCGCTACAGAGAGAAATGAGGGAGCGGAGAAGGGGACAGAGAGAAGGCGCCAATGTCAAGAATAAGAGGGTGAGAAATGGCAGGTCGTGAGCCACGTGGAAAAACAGACACAGAGATTTGGGGAGCAAGGAGAGGAGCAGAGATTAAGTCCGCTTTAAATAGACCTGCCCCCTTCATAGTTTGTACAAGACAGCCCCTTTGCCCCACTCCAACTCGGGGGACTTGTGCAGTCGTTCCTGCCTGGGATCACGGGTGCCCTGGACCTACAACAAACATAGTTTTTTTAAAAACAGAAACCGCCCTTGAAAAGCAACGAGTTTCCAGTAGACCCATGGCCAAACCCAGAGCACTAGATCCAACCACTGCTGAGACCTGGGGAAGTTGGGATCCTGATCCAAATGCCAGGCAGAGCTCTCGCGAGAGTGGCCTCAGTGGGAATGTAAACTGAGCACTCCTAGCCTCGGGGGAGTCGGGATCCCAGTCCAAGTCTCACCCTGCTGCTCGGCTCCATCTGGAGCTTAAATTACAAGGAGGGGGAAGGCTCAAGAGCTGAAAACGGTTTAGGATTATTAATTATTTGCATTGTGGTAGCACCTACGAGCCCCAGTCATGGCTCAGGGCTCCGTTGTACTAGGCGCTGCACAAACACAGAACAAATACTCCCTCCCCTGAGAAGTAGACAATCTAACCAGCTTGAGGTTCACCAAGCCTTGAATACCACCATGTTCCCTCATCCCAGATCACTTCCCACCTTTCTTTGTCACAGTGGGAGGTGACAGGTGAAGGACAGTAATTCTCAGTGGTATAAAATCACCCCACAACCACCTTTTCCCACCCTACCACCCCAGTCTTCCCACACATGGACTGGTTCTAGCCTTCCTCCTCATTCCCCTGGACAGCGAAACCATCTGCCATGAAGCAAGGCAGAGCTCGGTCACTGGCCAAGCAGCATAAAGCCTGCCCCATTGCTAGGCAGGGTGACTCAGGAGACTGCAGGCTAAGCAGCAGCCTTGGGGTTGTGGCTACCTCCGAGCCAATCAGTCACTGGGGAGACAGATGAGGACTCCAGGTCTCCTGAATGGGATGGATCCGGGAATGGCCACTGGAACAGATGGGCTGGAGGGATGGGGTGGAGGAGCCCACTGCGCTGGGTTTCTGCATCACTGGAAGACCTGCTGTCGAACGCTGGAGCGAGTCCCCTGATGGTGGGGGGAGGGAGAGACATAAAAGCTCTTTCCGGGAGATGGTGCATTTCCATTTCTAATGGCTGGACGGGAGCCAAGCTCCTTTCAGAAGGCTTCATGGGAAAATGCGATGTGAACGCCGGCTGGGCTACAGGCAGCTCGCAGGCAACGCTGCAGAGAGCCAGAGCTCCAGGGCAGCTGGAGACCCACTGGGCACCCCCTGCCTGCCCCAGTCAGTGCCTTGTTGGACAGAGCGGGAAGGACAGGGAGGTCTGGCCAGGCCTCTGAGCACTGCTATCCCTCACCTGTCTGATCTCCTGTCCTACCTCTGGGGGAGGACAGAAAGGGGATGGGTGGAAACTCTGGTCTCCCATTTATGTTCTAACGCCAGCCTGATCTCAGTGAGAATTTGGGGTGGGGGTGCATTCCCAGCCCCCACTCAGCAGAATTCCCAGTCCAAAGGTCTCTTCATTGCATGTCTCAGTTGGTTTGCTCTCTGCTCCTGCCACCCCCAGCAATGTTGTGAACTATTGCAAGGAGCCATGGTAACTAGAGGGGGTGGCTTAGTGCACTAAACACCCAGATTCATTCCTAGACACCACAGTACAAATAAGCGATGGCCACGTTAACACCACCCTATGCCGAAAACCCACCGACTGCTATGCCTACCTTCATGCCTCCAGCTTCCACCCCAGACACACCACACGATCCATCGTCTACAACCAAGCGCTGAGGTACAACCGCATCTGCTCCAACCCCTCAGACAGAGACCAACACCTACAAGATCTTCACCAAGCATTCTCAAAACTACGATACCCACACAAGGAAATAGAGAAACAAATCAACAGAGCCAGACGTGTACCCAGAAGCCTCCTGCTACAAGACAGGCCGAAAAAAGAAACCAACAGAACTCCACTGGCCATCACCTACAGTCCTCAGCTTAAACCTCTCCAAAGCATCATCAGTGATCTACAACCCATCCTGGACAATGATCCCTCACTTTCACAGACCTTGGGAGGCAGGTCAGTCCTCGCCCACAGACAACCCACCAACCTTAAGCATATTCTCACCAGCAACCACGCACCGCACCATAACAACTCTAACTCAGGAACCAACCCATGCAACAAACCTCGATGCCAACTCTGCCCACATATCTACACCAGCAACACCATCACAGGACCTAACCAGATCAGCTACAACATCACCGGCTCATTCACCTGCACGTCCACCAATGTTATATATGTGATCATGTGCCAGCAATACCCCTCTGCTATGTACATTGGCCACACTGGACAGTCACTACGCAAGAGGATAAATGGACACAAGTCAGCTATCAGGAATGGCAATATACAAAAACCTGTAGGAGAACACTTCAACCTCCCTGGCCACACAATAGCAGATGTAAAGGTAGCCATCTTACAGCAAAAAAACTTCAGGACCAGACTCCAAAGAGAAACTGCTGAGCTCCAGTTCATTTGCAAATTTGACACCATCAGATCAGGATTAAACAAAGACTGTGAATGGCTATCCAACTACAGAAGCAGTTTCTCCTCCCTTGGTGTTCACACCTCAACTGCTAGCAGAGCACCTCACCCTCCCTGATTGAACTAACCTCGTTATCTCCATACTGATTTATACCTGCCTCTGGAAATTTCCATTACTTGCATATGAAGAAGTGAGGTTCTTACCCACAAAAGCTTATGCTCCCAATACTTCTGTTAGTCTTAAAGGTGCCACAGGACCCTCTGTTGCTTTTTTACAGATTCAGACTAACACGGCTACCCCTCTGATACCAGATTCATTGTAAACCCAAGTTCCCATCACAGCAAGGTCCCTTCATCATCCTCAGGCATGTGATCCATGGACTTCATTTTGTGTGGGGGACGTGTTTGGGACGACCCTGAGACGCTGAGGTCCCGTGCTTTGTACGCAAGAGAAAGGGTTTGCCATAAGCAACAATAGCTCCTTCCACCACCGTCACCACCACGCCGGCTGGCTGCCGACCTCCGCCACAGAGGTGGCTGCATTTTAGTGGCGCTGCATGTGGATAACTTCCTGGCCCTTTAAAATTCCACTTGTGCAGGGTATTTCCTGGCCTGTGGGTTGAATTCCACTGATGCTTCCTTTCTACTGGGAATGTTTAAAGTTCTGATTGGGAAGCACATTGGGATGAGAGGCACTGTAAGGTAGAATCATCATTATGGAGTTGATATAACAATTGAGACAGAAAAAGACTCCTACAAGCCAGGGGCACAAGAGAAGGGGACAAGAAAGACCAAGGCTCTCCCCTTCCTTTCACCCCCTATTCAAGGGCATGGCGCACTGCATGGTCTTTGGCTCACTGAGCACACCCATAGAAAGGTAGGGCTGGAAGGGACCTCAAGAGGTCATGTAGTCCAGCCCCCTGCATTGAGGCAGGATTAAGTTTGTCAGGGGTGGTCTAGGTATATCCTCAGGGGAGGAGAAGTGTGCGGCTCCCATCAAGTTACCAGAGCCCCCCCATTTCCAGAGTGGTTGAGGATGGGGCCTTGTTCATCTCTGGCAGTGCATGCCAGCATTGTTCATAATTACAGGGGGGGACTTGTACAGACACAAAGAGCAGTGGGACCTGGGCGTTGCTCCCAACTGTGCCTTTGAAAACCTCCCACTATGATCCCTGGTTTCAACACCAATTGAAAGAGATCACAAACTAATCACATGGATGCAAAGGGACCCACCCCAGAATACCTTGAAATGAAGCACACGCGCCCTGGCCCCCTCAGCTCCAGATCCCACTCATGGCCCCGGCTCAGCGCTATTAATTATTAACATCACCGACCACGTTAGACCTGCATTCAAAGAAAATTATTTATGGGGCTTGATCCCAAAGCCCACAAATAGTCAGGACTCCCACTGTTATAATGAGAACGCTTTGCATTTATACAGCGCCTTTGGTCTAACAGTCACCCAGCATTTGCCAGCCATGAATTAATTGTCCCAACATCCCTATGATGTAGGTCAATATTAATAACTGCATTTCACCTGACGGGGAAGCTGGAGTTCGGGGATGTAATCAGGCAGGTTGTCTGCCCAAGTACATGTTGTGGGTCAGTGACAGAGCAGAGAATAAAACTGTCCAATAATAGTATTTTCCTCCATAGTTCTCAACTCACTTTACAATGGGGGGGTCAATATCGGTAGAAAAGATATAGGGCAGAGGCAGAGCCAAGAACAGAATCCAGGTCTGCCAACTCCTACTCCAATGGTCCATCCAGTGGACCATGCAACCATCTAGCCCCTACACCACACCCCCACTGGGTGGGAGTGTTGCAGTTTCTTCACTGATCCTCCCAGACAATCTCGTTGTGAGGACCCCCTTCCGAACCCCTTAGACTCAGTTTGCAGCTGCACCCGTAGGCACTCCTAGTACCTGCTTCCCATCACGCTCCTCCTCACTGGATGTTGCACATTACATGGAAATGGTTCATGCTGCAAACTGGCCACTCATCAGGGCCACGGCGTGTGTCATGGGAGCAGAATCGGCCTGGTGCATCCTGGCAACGCTCAGTTCTCTTAATACCCTGGACACTTCATGCTCTGCTGCTGGGATCCTGTGGAGTAAAGGTGGGGTTCTCCAAAGTGCTCTGCCCTGGCGGCCAGTTAGTTTGCAGGAGATTTCAACCTCCCCACCCCACCACCCAAATTTCCCCAAGTAAATGTTTGGATCTTTTCAACAAAAAGACAAAGTAAAAAAACGTTGTGAAAACCGTGTGCAGGAAATCTCTCCCAGTGCTAGAAAACCAAAACCCACTGAGTTTTGCTTAAAAACATTGTTTTGACAAAAATATTTCGACTGGCCCTAAGGGTAAAATTCCCACTGACTTCAGTGGGAACAGAGTCATACCAACACTCAGGCAGGGTAGTCAATTATTTTCTGTCAAGGTCCAAATTTCTTGGCCAAGGTATAGTCAAGGTCCAGATTCCAGAGAAAATAATTAAAAAAGGATAATAAGACGTAAATAAAAAGATTTCGCGGTCCGTTCAAAAGCATCTGGCAGTCCGGATTGGGCCCCCAGTCTGCTTATTGACTACCCCTGAATTAGGGTATGTCTACACTGCAAAGACCAATGGCTGACTCAGGTCAGCTGACTCAAGCTTGTGGGGCTCGCGCTGCGGGGCTATAAAATTGCAGTGTAGATGTTTGGGCTCGGTCGGGAGCCTGAGCTCTGGGAGCGGGGAGGGATCTCAGAGCCCAGGCTCCAGTCTGAGCCCAAATGTCGACATTGCTATGGAAATTGTATGCAAAGAGCTTTAAGAGAGCGGCTGCTCCACCTAGGGTGACCAGATGTCCCGATTTTATAGGGACAGTCCCGATATTTGGGGCTTTTTCTTATATAGGTGCCTATTACCCTCCACCCCTTGTCCCAATTTTTCACACTTGCTATCTGGTCACCCTAGCTCCACCCCTACTGTCATGGTTGGGTCAGTAGGAACCCCACTGCCTGGACAGTCCTCGGATCCCCAGGAAGAGTGGGGAGGTTACAGATGGAGTGTCCTCTTTAACTCTCAATTTCCTTGGGCTCTATGGTTTTAAGTTAGACTCTTAATGCTGCTTTACTGTGGATTTGGGGGGTTTAATTGAATTGACGGTAAATCTATCTTGCAGATTCCCCCCTTGATCTTCCTTTTGATTATTATTAGCTCAACAGAACATGCTTTAAAATAAATAAAAAAAACATGTTTCCATATTTCCCTTGGTCTTCACTCCTTAACTGGGACCAAGAGCCCTGTTTCTCTTCATCTGTCCCCTTGAATTACACACAAATTCCCATCAGCGCACATGCTATTCCGACATTTGCCATCCAGCTAAATCTTCCGGAATACACACAACCGTGGGGAAGTTGGCAGCCATCGTATCTCTAGGTGAATTGACAGAAACAGGTGCCATAACCGGTGCTATGCAAGCAAAGACGGTGCTAGCTTCCCCTGCCACCCGCACGCCTTACCTTACCTAGAGGGCTGTATACGCTGACTACAAAATTAACTGCAGCATCCACCCCTATGGCTCCAGAATCAAATCTTTCATTTAAAAAAAAAATGCTTCTAGCCTTCCTAGTTGCAAAGAAAACCTTTCCAATGTGAACTGAGCATGAACCAGTGCGATGTCTGCCTGAGTTTGAAGACAGCCTGAAGCAATAGTTCTGAGACAGGTATGACCTGCTCTATTATCAAACTGGGCTGTGGCTTCTGAAACCTAATGATGACAGATTAAATGTCAGTCCTATTAACTGTTTCACTGCTGGTACTTTTAGCAGAAATGTCCAATCACCCTCAATCCCCAACAGCCCAAACCTGAGTTCACCCCCACCTGCTTCTGTGATGCAGTTTTGCTTGGTCAGGACTTTGTAGCACGTGGCAAAGTGACAAGGTAGGAGCAGAGTAAAATAAAGGGATTTTAATCTCCACATAAATTACACAAAAAGAATGTGCCCTATTCACTTCTGTATTTAATCCACACACACACAAAACAGCTGGAAATTGTGGCAATATTCCCGTTCAGCTACAGAAACTGAGAGATCTTAAGTTGAGCTTGCTGCAAAATGCACAGGGCATGTGTTCTCAAGGGTCCTCTTCTAGGCAAGATTTCTGAGTAGCAGCCATGTTAGTCTGTATCCGCAAAAAGAACAGGAGTACTTGTGGCACCTTAGAGACTAACACATTTATTTGAGCATAAGCTTTCGTGGGCTACAGCCCACTTCTTCGGATGCATAGAATGGAATATATATTGGCCTCAGAGTTGGTAAGACAACTCCCACCTTTTCATGCTCTCTGTATGTGTATATATATATATATCTCCTCAATATATGTTCCATTCTATGCATCCGAAGAAGTGGGCTGTAGTCCACGAAAGCTTATGCTCAAATAAATTTGTTAGTCTTTAAGGTGCCACAAGTACTCCTGTTCTAAGCAAGAGTGAGCAGGTGACTCTTTATGGTCCAGCCTACCCAGAGCCTCTGCTGTGACTGCCAGCAATGAGCTAACCAGTCTCAACTACTAGGGTGGCTTTTATTATGTAGAGACCTGTCTGCTAAGAACTGGACTGAGGTCGCCAGCTTGTTCTCATGGGCACCTGAAGAGACATCAAGAGATACAGGGACCTTTTGGCCATAGCAAACCTGGATTAGATTTTAACTGCTGGAAGGCTCTCCAGCTCCCCCATCTCCCCAGTCAATCCAATCCCCCCAAACTAAACAGCCACCTCCTGTTGGGCCAGGAAATCCATAAACCTTCATTTTGATAAATTGGGGTAAATTTGATGCATAGAAAATTGAGGGAGCTCCACCCTGGCTAGAGACAGACTTGGTGTAGGGGTTCCTCCATACTGCCCTGTTACCCCTTCCCAAGCCTGATCTTTCCCAATGGGGCTCCTATGGCAGTACCGACTGGGCGATGGTGAACTCTCTGCTTTCTTCGTGCAATACCAGGGGTGACGACTGTACTTGGTAGTAGGAATCAGCATTCCAGCCTCTGTCTCTGGAGCATCTTTGAGTGTGGGGAATGAGGCTCAGTGCTCTTTCTTTAACAGAACCGCTGTGACATCCCGCATAGATGGCAACGAATGCCATCCCTCTGCAGCAGGTTTCAGTGGGGGACCACTACAGCACTCCTAAGGGGAGGCAATGTGAATTCAGCCTTAGTCACTGGTTATGTAAGGTGCTGCGGATTGGTGGGAGTCCAGATGCGCCTGAGTCATGTAATAAGGAGGTGGAGCTGAACCTCCCCAAAGTCCAGGGCTGCCTGGATACCGGGCTTTGATCCGAGCCATTACAGAGGTAGAGTCCAGGGCCAAGT
Source organism: Chrysemys picta bellii (assembly GCF_011386835.1). Lineage (NCBI taxonomy): Eukaryota > Metazoa > Chordata > Testudines > Emydidae > Chrysemys > Chrysemys picta. The sequence goes on along the minus strand of NC_088808.1, from coordinate 14,413,122 downwards.
ATGGCTCTGACCACTGCAGAGTCAAGGAATATTTGGACACGGGATTCTGAGCAGGCCCATCTCTGTCTCTGGGATGGTGCAAGGGGACAGTCTGATAGCCAGCACTGTGCCATACAGAAATACCTGCACAACCATAGCACCGCTTCAGTAGCCCCATCTCTGCTTTTCTAGACACCCTTAGAGTCGCTAGCAGGCAATGCCGGAGCACGTACCATAGGGCTATTACTGCTAAGCTTAGTGGCCAATGTGCTTGAACTTGCCAGGGCCTCCAGAGGTATTTGACATGTCAAAGCATCGCAGGATGAAAGGGAATCCGCTGAAACTTGTCTCCTCTCACAGATCACATCACCTCCCTCTTCCAGCAACCGGATCTCACTCAAGGCAACCAGCCCTTTGATGTTAAAGGAGAGAAAGGCTGCTCTTCCCCACTCCAAAGGAGCTGAGGAGACAATGAGGCAAACATCAAAGGATAAGCACCCACGCCCCCCGCTCACCAGCTGAACCCAGAGAACTGGGGCAAGACCAAATGGCTTATTGTGCTGGGCACATCAGCTGGGGATGGGCTTTGCAACCACCTCTCTGGTCCCTGGTTCCCAGCGGTGCTTTCCTCAACCCCAAGCACACCCACCTCCTTCCAGCGTCCGAAGCAGAGCGGTGTGGGAGGGGGATACGGTTGCAGGCAAGAAGCAGAAGGAGAGGGTGTTGACAGGGCGTTGGAAAGAAATGAACCTTAACAGGGAAAAGAACAATGCGAGCGGTGAAAGGGATGGGGGAAAGATGTTTTGGGGATCTAAGTGGAGGAGATCTCCACCCATCTGCTTGAAATCAAAGTGGGATGAGCGGTCAAAGGAGAAGCTGCTGCTTCACCTAATGTTGTGGCAATATGGAGAGCCACCAACCCATCTCTCTCCTTTCCCTGTAAACCCACCACGTGGGAGACTGGAGGTCACCCCCAAGGCATCAGCAGCTGTATGTCCAGATGTGCAGCAGGCAATAGACATAGTTGTTGTATCAATCACGGCCACAAGAGGAGACCGCACAAGAATCCTGCTCCTTCGGCTTCCAAGATGGCCTTTATCTAGCATTATCAGTAGGTTTCCTGTCCCCTCTGCAGGCCAGGCACTAGAGAGCAACATCCCACCCTCAGTCACATGCATGTTACACAGTGGTAGAAGAGGCAGACCCAGCCCTGGAGAACCCGAGGCACTGAAAGAGATGCAGAGAGGAGCAGGGGGTTAAGCGCCCAGTTTCAGAGGAAGGAGAAATTCTGGGAATTTGACAATGGGACATTCCAAGTAACGGGAGCCTCCGAGAGGCCAAGATTCCATTTCATTCAAACGTAACAAGATGTTAGGCCCTAAAGGAATGGTTCAGTGTGGCTGGAACGTTGACAAGGTCCCAGCACCCACATCTGGGGGCCAGACTGTCCGAAGAGCGCGGCACGCCTTGTGAGCGTTGGGTGCTGAGCAGTTTTGAAAGTCTGGCCCCATGTGTAGAAATATTGACCTGTGAGGTCCTGGTGCAGGGAGCGTGTTAGCCTTCAGCACGGGATGGTAGGGGGATGGATGGTCTTCAGCAGAGCTTTCAAACCTGGAATTCCATCAATATACTGTAGATTAATATTAACAGAAATTTGATCCAAAATGGTGGTGGTCTGCAGAGGATTATTTAATATCTAAACTGCAGTAACATCCAGTGGCCTCAAAGTGCTGGGGTCTGGACAGACAGATAGAAAGACAGTCCCTGCTCTGAAATAGAAATGGTCTATGTATCACTACGCCAGGAAAAATAGTTCCCAGGAATGAAAAGGCAAAGAATGATTTATCTAGGGTTACCATACGTCCGGATTTTCCCGGACATGTCCGCCATTTGGAGGCACAAAATATGGTAACCCTAGATTTATCTTGTTTGGCTTCCTCATACACTCTGCTCTCAGTGGCTCCAGTATGTTTCTGGTTTGTACAGTGGCTAGCCCAATGGGGTCCTTGTCCTACAGTAATACAAACACAGAATGATCATCTTAATCGGAGTTACTCCAGATATTACACTGGGAAATGGGAACGGAATTTGTCTCTCAGCACCAGGGTGACCAGATGTCCCGATTTTATAGGGACAGTCCCGATATCCGGGGCTTTTTCTTATATGGGCATCTATTACCCCCCACACCCTGTCCCGATTTTCCATACTTGCTGTTTGGTCACCCTCCTCAGAACGTACTCAGGCCAAACTCTGAAGTCAATGGGAGTTTGACCTGAGGAAACATTGAGGATCTCAGGCTTAGGCCTCTGAGCTATCTGCATGTTTTGATATTTGCCAGTCATCTTACTAGGAACACAGGATTTGTCATAACAGATCAGATTATCAAGTGTCATCATGGCCCATCTCATGATGTTTCAAACTCACTCTTCCCTTGGACTACTACTAATTCTCTAATGCTGCACATGCTGGCGGGTTGCGGGGGGGGGGGGGGCAGCATTACCACCTGATCCCTGTAAACCACCAGCTTGTGCCCTGAACTGGGAGATCTGATTGCCCCTGTTACCTTAGCTTGTTTAGCTAGAATATATCCACATGGTCATAACGTCACTCCACCCTTGTTTAAAGCCAGCAACGGTATCTGGCTCTGTCACTTATAGCTTATCCAGCCCTCTAAATAAATGACTTACTTTGAAGGCTGGAGACATCACACTCGCATCCCATCAGTTATTAAAAACGTTAGAAGAATCGGGGAAAGGCCAGCGCAAGTTAACCTAAATACATGACAAGTGACTGATTTTATAATTTGGTTTCTGTTGTTATTTATATCACAGTAGCACCTAGAGGCTGCATTGTGGTAGGTGCTGTACAAAGCAAGAGAGAGTCCCTGCCCCACAGAGCTTACAATCCAAACAGACAACTCAGAATTATCAGGCATATGGGAAACTGAGGCACAAAGCGAGGAATACTGGGATTTTCGGAGATTAAGGTAGTAATATGCCCAACTCCCACTGAAACTCTCTCAAGCTTTTTGGAAAATCCCAGCCTAAGTTGCTTGCCCTACTTCACCTAAGAAGCTTTTAGGAGAGCCAAGAATTGAACCCAGCTCTTAATCACAAGACCATCCTTCCCATCAACAAAAGGCAACTGAAAATGTCTGTTTTATTTTAATTCCTGAGCACACAGATCCCTCCTCTTGAAAGATCAACTTGTTCAGACTCATGGAGACATTACTTAACTTTCTCTTACATAATCATAGGCAGCAGGGCAAAAAGTGTTGACATTTTGGCTGAAAAAGGGCCTTCATCAAGTGAAAAAAAACCCACTGGCTTTTTGTTATATTTCTGCTCCCTAGCCATGACCTGACTCATGGTTCTGCCACTTGTGATTTAATAAAAGCCTGCAGCAAATTTGCAAAAAAATAAATCTGGTATTTTCTTTCTGAGCCATATCATCTTCATGCAGGAACAAAATCTGCCAAAAACCCCAAACCCTCACTGACAGAGGAACATACGGATTGCCAGACAGGATCAGATCCAATGGCCATCTAGTTCAGTAACCTGCCTCTGACAGTGGCCAGCACCAGATAATGTTTCGGAGGATGGTGGGAGAACCCTGCAGTAGCAGGTATGGGATAATCTTTCCTCATGTTAGGTCTCATCTGGTCTCTAACAGTCAGAGACTGGCTTCAGCTCTAACACATAAGGTTTAATATCCCTTCCACAAAATTCGCTATCCTTAATTATGACCAAACACTTAATAAATCTTAAGTCCTTGGTCTCACCAACCTCTTGTGGCAGGGAGTTCCACAGTCTAATTATGTGTTGTGTGAAAAAGTATTTCCTTTTGAATTTGCCATCTTTTAATTTCAAAGCCGACTGTGAAGAGCTACAAAGGGATCTCGCTAAACTGGGTGACTGGGCAACAAAATGGCAGATGAAATTAAATGTTGATAAGTGCAAAGTAATGCACATTGAAAACATAATCCCAACTATACATACAAAATGATGGGGTTTAAATTAGCTGTTATCACTCAAGAAAGTGATCTTGGGGTCATTGTGGATAGTTCTCTGAAAACAACTGCTGAATGTGCAGCAACAGCCAAAAAAGCTAACAGAATGTTAGGAACCATTAGGAAAAGGATAGACAATAACACAGAAAATATAATGCCATGCTCTGGGTGTCCCTAAACTTCTGACTGCCAGAAGTTGGGACTGGATGACATGGGATAATGGTTCACTTGATAATTGCCCTGTTCTGTTCTTTCTTTCTGAAGCACCTGGCACTGGCAGAAGACAGGCTACAGGGCTAGACGGACATTGGTCTGACCCAGTGTAACTGTTCTTACGTTCTTACAGAATGTCCCTTTATTCTTGTTTCAGGGTAGCAGCCGTGTTAGTCTGTATCCGCAAAAAGAACAGGAGTACTTGTGGCATCTTAGAAACTAACAAATTTATTTGAGCATAAGCTTTCATGGGCTACAGCCCACTTCATTGGATGCATAGAATGGAACATATATTGAGGAGATATATATACACACACACATACAGAGAGCATGAACAGGTGGGAGTTGTCTTACCAACTCTGAGAGGCCAATTAAGTAAGAGGGAAAAATAACTTTTGAAGTGATAATCAAGATAGCCCAGTACAGACAGTTTGATAAGAAGTGTAAGAGTACTTACATGGGGAGATAGATTCAATGTTTGTAATGGCTCAGCCATTCCCAGTCTTTATTTAAACCTAAATTGATTGTGTCTAATTTGCATATCAATTCGAGTTCAGCAGTTTCTCGTTGGAGTCTGTTTTTGAAGCTTTTCTGTTGTAAAATAGCCTCCCGCAGGTCTGTCATTGAATGACCAGACAGGTTAAAGTGTTCTCCCACTGGTTTTTGAGTATTATGATTCCTGATGTCAGATTTGTGTCCATTAATTCTTTTGCGTAGAGACTGTCCGGTTTGGCCAATGTACATGGCAGAAGGGCATTGCTGGCACATGATGGCATATATCACATTGGTAGATGTGCAGGTGAATGAGCCCCTGATGGCGTGGTTGATGTGATTAGGTCCTATGATGATGTCACTTGAATAGATATGTGGACAGAGTTGGCATCGGGCTTTGTTGCAAGGATAGGTTCCTGGGTTAGTGTGTTTCTGTTCGGTGATGTGTGGTTGCTGTTCAGTATTTGCTTCAGGTTAGGGGGTTGTCTGTAAGTGAGGACAGGTCTGTCTCCCAAGATCCGTGAGAGTGAGGGATCATCTTTCAGGATAGGTTGTAGATCTTTGCTCAAATAAATTTGTTAGTCTCTAAGGTGCCACAAGTACTCCTGTTCTTTATTCTTGTGTTATGAGACAGGCTGAACAGAAGCTCCTGACCTACCTTCTTTAGACCATTCATTTTTTGATCATCTCCCCTCTTATTTGTCTCCTTTCTAAGGTAATGATCCCAATCTTTTCAATCTCTCTTCAGAGGAGAGCTTTTCCAGGCCTCTAGTCATTCTCACAGCCCTTCCCTTCATCCTTTCTGTGGTGGGGTGCCCAGTGCTGCACGCAGTCTCCCAGAGGAGGCTGCACCACTGATTTATATAGAGGCATTATAATAGCGTATGTGTTATTCACCATTCCATTCCTTACGTTAGCTTTTCTGAACGCAGCTGCTCGTTGAGCAGAGGTCTCCATGGAGCTGTCTACAGCGATACCCAGGTCCCTTTCCTCGGTTGATACAGTTCATTTAGAAAGCTCTAAAGTGTAGGAGTCGTTTAAAATTTTCCCTCCAATGTGCACTACTTTGCATTTATCAACTTTGAATTTCCTGTGCCACTGTGTTGCTCCCTCACTTAGCTTCTTTAGGTCTCTCGGAAGTTCCTCACACTCCTCTCTGGTCCTGAGCAACCTAAATAACTTCCTCTTATCAGCAAATTTTGCCCTCTCTGCTCACCCTACTTTGCAGTTTATTAATAAATATATTAAACAACATGGGACCTAATATGGATCCTCGAGGCATGCCATCAGTACTCCTTTTCCATTAGGAAAATTGACCATTTAATCCTACACTTTGATTGCTATCTCCTAGCAAAGTTTTGCTCTAGGAGAATACTTTGACTCTCACTCCAGACCTACTTAACTTCTTTAGTAGCCTCTTGTGTTTAGGGTGACCAGATGTCCCGATTTTATAGTGAAAGTCCTGATTTTTGGGTTTTTTTCTTATATAGGCTCCTATTACCTCCCTGTCCCGATTTTTCACACTTGCTGTCTGGTCACCCTACTTGTGTTGGACGTTGTTGAAGGCCTTTTGGATGTCTAAATAAATTAGTTCAACTAGTTCTCCTTTATTCACTACTTTATGGACATTTCCAAAGAATTCTAAGAGATGAGAAAGACACAATTTTCCTTTGCAGAAACTGTGCTGGTTAGACACTATCGTACGTAGGTGTTCAGTTTTTTAATTGTTGCTTCATTACCAATTTGCCAGGTACATATGTATGGCTTATGGGTCCAGATCACCCCTGATCACCCTGGAGCCTTTTTTAAATATAGGTTCAGCATTTGCTACCCTCCAATCCTCTGGAACAGTGACTTTTTAAATGAGACTGCATCTTCTGTTAGCAGATCGGCTACTTCATACTTAAGATCCTTCAGAATTCTTGGATGGACCATCTCAGCCTGGCAACGTACTGCAGTTTAAATGATCAATTTGATATGACAGATTCTTATTCTGACACCTCAGTCTCCTATTGTAGCTCATCGTTATTACCAGGAAAGAGCAGGGCCAGGGTAAGTACTTCGCCAGCATCCTTAGCAGTAAGGGTTTATATAAAGAAATCATTTAGCATCTCAGCAATGTCCTTATCATCCTTAATTGCTCCCTATCCCCTTGGTGATCCAGTGGACCTACTGATTCTTGCACAGGCTTCCTGCTCCTAATATACTTAAAGATTCAAAGGTTTGTTATATTAACGAACAGGTCAGTAACTCAGCTAGTTTAAACTGGCATAGCACCATTGACTGCAATGGAGGTACATCAGTTTACACCAGCTGAACATCTCGCCCCAAGCTTTGTTAGAAATTCTGGAAAAGGCAACCAGCAACCATACAGTCTCCAACCTGGGAACATAGCTGGAGCAGGGGCTATCAGAGTAACGGTTAATATCCAGACAGGTGTGTAAGTGTCGCTAGGGACGCACTGATACTGCCATAGTTAGTTGCAACGCCCCATTAAAAGGGGCATCTGATTTACAAAAGATTGGCTAATCAGTCATGACCAGGCAGATCAGGGGCTCCTCAAAATCAGAGGGTGGGATCATTCTACATTCCCTGGTCTCCACGAACATAATTTTTGTGGCAATGGGAGCAACTGATCTTCAGCTAATGCAAGTTGGCACAGCTCCATTGACAGCAATGGATTGACACAGAGTTACACGGTTTGTCTGCTCAGACAACAGTAAAACCCTTTGCATCTTAGTGACATTTAATGGCAGGCCCAGCCAAGGACAATCCCTGCTCAGTGCTGGTTTAGAAGCTGAGCTCTGTATTCAGCACAGATTCCGCTGACATTTGTTGTTAGCCTTGGATAGTTTTGCTAGTGGAGGCTTAAAAATCATGAGATTTAAAAAAAATATATGCTGGGTTCTTTTTATTTGCCTTCTGGTTTTGAGGACTTTACAGTTTGTGTTTTTAGCTTTCTTCCATGATCACAAGAACTAGAAACCTACTGTTCTTTTTTTTTTTAATTGAAAGCTGAGATGCTGCCTTATTCACATGACTCCAGGAGCTGGGACTTTAACAAACATACCGTACACCATGAGACTCGTGATAAAACAATGAGTGACATGGTAAAAAGAAATTTAAATTTTTGCATTTCTCCCCGACTTTTAATAATCTGAGGAGTCACATGTGTGAGTGTGTATGTCTATATCTATATATCTACAGATATTTATAGAGATATAGGATCGCATCCTACTATCACCAGTCAATTACAAAAAAACCATTAATTTCTAGTGGCCCAATCCTGTAAGACGTTGTGCCCTCCCTGTGTGGTGTTGAGTACCCTTGGTGGTTTAAACGGGATGCACCTCCTCACAGGGTTGGTCCCATAATTCTTAATTTGATCGCGTCTCTTTAAAAGAAACAAATATTTAAAGGGGAAGGCATCATTCTAGCAGTCAGAGTGGTGCGGCATTAAAGTATTTCCTATTGTCACACAGTAAATTCACAGCGATGTTGGATACAGGCCCACTTGGATCCATTTCAGACTAAAGCTTAGCAAGCTCCCATCCTACCACCTTCGCAAACCTCATACAAACCCATTTTGCGGGTCCATGCAGTTGTCCCCCTGGTTGCCGAGTATCTATAAACACAAATCCAAGCCTGTCCATCATTTATTATGGTTGGCTCATGCCTGCTGGAGGGCGGTACAGTCAACATGGAGCAAGGATTCTGCTTTTGCCCCAGGCACTTTCCCAGGAAGTCTCTGTGGCACCTACACCGTTCCAATGGCCGGCTCACGGAACGGCAGCAGAAAGGGTAGAGCCAACAGGGGGAAAGTGTACAGAGCCTGGCAGCATCGGAAGTGGATGGCCAGCACCGAGCACAAAGGGGCTCGAATCCCAAATTAGGGTCTTCAGGTGTGACCACAGTACCAATAGAAACAAACCCATTTGCCCCCCAATCACTCTTAGAAAATACACTAGCTCTTTACCTGGCAACCTGCATGTCCTGCATTTGGTCTCTGGAAGGCCAGCAACTATGGACCAGACCCTCAGCTGATGTAAATTAGCATCGCTCCATTGACTTTAATGGCGCAAAGCCGATATACAGCCAGGGAGAACAGAATGGTGGAGGAATGTGGAGCGACTGAAAGGGAAAGAGAAGGAGGAGGAAGAAATGCAGAGGCGGGTTCAAATGAGAGAGAGGAGAAAGAATACAAAATACTCTGAATTATAAAAGCTTCCGTATTTGATTAATTGGGCTTTCTGTTTGATAAATGTTACTCAGGAGTATAACTATGCAAAGCACTTAACAAGTTCACATTATTAAAAGAACTCAACTAACTAAATAAAATTCCATGATATTAACCAAACCACTAAAGATCAACTTCTCCTTAATGTAATGTTTGGGGAACCAACCCAAGCAAATGATTGTGACACAGGCAATTTTACACAGTTAAAACAACCTGGGCATGTTTTTCCTCCAAATGATTATCACTAAAATTTAACTGCAAAGGGAGCAGGTTTGGTCACAGTGGCCACGGAGAGGGTTGGGGGGAGGTGATGTTAGAGTTAGGCCATGTTGTCTAGTGGTTACAGCAGGGAAGTTGGAGCAAGAACTTTGGGATGTTATTCAAAGCTCTGTCAATGGTTTGCTGTGTGACCTTGGGCCAGATTGGCAACGGAGCCCAGGACCCAAAGTGCTGAGCTCTTCTGAAAATCTGGCAATTTATTCAGGTGCCTAACTAGGAGGTGAGCTCATCGGAGAATCTGGGCCCAACGGAGAGTACTGGGACCTTCAGAAAATTTACGTCTTAGCCGCTACATGCCTCAGTTTCCCCCACCATCAATATTTCTCTGCCACACAGTGGGGTTGTAAGTCTTCATTAATTAACATTAGTAGAGCAGTTACAGATCCTTGGGTGGCAGGTGCTACCATAAGTACCATGCCCTGTTACTAGGGACATCTCTATTTCTAAGCACACCGTATCTGTGAGACAAGCCATTGCTCAGAGCTCTCCAGCTCTCAGGGATTACAGTGACACAGGCCTAACTCTGGGAGGTACTGAGCACCTCGGGTCTGAGTTCAGAGGAGGTTGAGGGAGGTTCAGCACCTCACAGGTTTGGGCTCTGGGCAATTTCATTCCTTCTTTTCCCTGAAGAACCTTCTCCCCCCAGGAGTAGTAACATACCAGAGCAAGGAGTAACCTGGTAAGAGCTGGTTATTCCTCCTCCCCAAGGCCTCAGCAGTCTCATTCTCTGGCTAGGCAGAGGCCAGAGGAGGGAGGGTGGAGGAGCAGCTGCACCTGGCATTTCAGCTCCCAGGTTCAGTCAGACTCGCTTAACCTGTTCTCCGCCTCCAGGGCCAAATACCAGGGTGTGGAGAGAGGGAGCAGCAAGCATGACATTGTCTTTGTGTGTGTGTGTGTGTGTGTGTGTGTGTGTGTGTGTGTGTGTGTGTGTGTGTGTGTGTGTGTGTGTGTGTGCGCGCGCACCAGGAGACAAGGGGGATGCCAGTGTATTGCAGCTTATGTGCAGGTCTCCCATTAATGAGATGTGCAACTCATGAGACAATCGCAGAGAACATATAAAAATACAACAATGGCCTAGGTGTGTGTTTCCCCGGTGCATCTCTCTCATCGTTCTCCCAGTGTTACGGGTGTGTGTGTTTTGTCTGGAGTGTCGGTGTGTTCTGACGTTGCTCGGTGCATTATATGAGTCTCATTGTTTGGTGTGTCTGTGTTCTGTCATGGTCTAGTGTGTGTGTTCTCCTATTGTTTTGTCTCTCTCATTGTTTGGTGTGTCTGTGTTCTGTCATGGTCTAGTGTGTGTGTTCTCCCATTGTTTTGTCTCTCTCATTGTTTGGTGTGTCTGTGTTCTGTCATTGTCTAGTGTGTGTGTTCTCCCATTGCTTTGTTTCTCTCATTGTTTGGTGTCTGTCTGTGCTAACGGATTGTTTGGTATGCCTCATTGTTTGGGCTGTGTGTGTATATTTTCTCATTGTTTGGTGCATCACCCATTGTGGGGTATGTTTCATTGTTGGCTCCGTGTACGTGCATGCATGTATGTGTGTGGTTATCATGTGGTTGTTTAGCGTGTTTGTCTGTCACTCACTGCCCATGCTGAGCTATGATTCAGGAAGTGCAACCCAGGTTAGAAGGCAAGAGGGAAGGGAACGGTGACTTGAAGCCACTTGCGAGCCCTCTGGATTCCAGGGTCATCTCGGATAGGGAAAGCGAGGCCCGGAAAGGGTAGCCCTACATTTTCAAACACTTTTACATTTTGGATGCCCCTGTTTTCAGGTGCCCAACGTGAGGCACATTGGGCCTGATTTTCAAAGCCAGCTCAGCTCCCCTGGACTTTAACTGGTGGTTGGGCAGCTGGGCAGCTTCTAAAAATTAGGCCCCAGGCGTCTCAAGCCGGGCACCCCAAAAACGTGAGTGCTCAAAATGGAGTAGCCACGTTTGAAAATGTAGCCCTGCTGGCTTCACAGCAAGTCCGTGGCAAAACTGGGGGTTAGTACTCGGGAGTCCTGGCTCCCTGTCCTGTGCTCTCCCAGTGCACCACCCTGTCTCAGGGACCAGGCAAGAGAAAGAAACACACACTCATTTGTTCTTATATTCTGCTGTGTTCTCATCCCTTCCTTTGACATCCTATAAATCGCCAACTCCCAAATCCTCCCCACCCTCTCCTAAAAGGGAAACCGGTCTGGTATGGAGAGGAATTGAGACCTGCTTTCCTGTCCGCTGCTTAACGGTTCTGACAGTTCCCCATCTATTCCCTCAGACGTGGCTTACAAGGCTACAGTGTGTTTGCTAAGCAGTTTCCATGGCTCCCAGCAAGGGGCGTACGCACAATCCGCTCCAGATTGGGCACGGAATCCAGCCTGGGATTTCTCTGCCGCTCCCCCAGGTGAGCAGGGTTGGCAGGAGGAGTCTGCAGTGCACTCATGTCAGACAGGTAGAGGACTCCTTCAGGATTGCATTTTAGAGGAGAAAGGGGGAGGAAAACCTGGACTGGAATAGAGTCTGGCTGACTCCTGGCTCCCAGGAAGGAACACAGCTGAAAGCCTCATGAGTCCTGAAAGCTTCCCTTGGCCCTAGCACCCGCTCTCTTCCTCGGGGCTCCAAAGCGAGGGCTGTGTGAATTAGTACTGTATCTGCAGGGGAGAAGCGGAAAAGGGGGTGATTAACTTGAAGTCACGCTGGGTCCCTAAGATGACAGAACTCTGCAGCTACCCAGGGTCCAGGTTTGCCGTGCTGTGCAAAGCGGTCCAGAGTTTACTTGAAACCACAGGTTTTTGGAACCGTATTGCAGCCTAGATTAACCGCTCTTCTTTCTCCCACTCTCCCCTCGCTCTGCCTGATGCTCTGTGCTTTAGGAACTGACTCTCCTGCTCACCGATCCAGAGTGCTGGATTTGTCCCTTTCCTGCAAAATCTGACAAAACTCTTTGCAGCTCGGCACTCTCGACTCTCAGCGAATGCAGGAGTAGAGGCCTCTCAGGATCAGGCCCCAGAGAAATGTAAAGGGCAGAGAACTCTTGAAAGACAGAGACCAAATTCGGCACTGATTTGTGCCTCATTTAAGGGGCCAACAGATCTGCAGCAGGTGTAAATCTGGCTGCAAGGCTATGTTAAAGCTGTGCTCTGCTGCTACCCAGTCTCCTTTTCATTCTTCTCCCAGATTCTTCTCTCGAGGGTCACCAAACAGTTTGGTCAATTACCGCAAGTTACGCCAAGAAATGACAATCCAAGAAAAACGTGCAGGAAACAATGAATCAAAGAATATCACCAAAAAATACAGATCCTAATACTGGCATGCGCTTGGCAAAGTACACGGCAATCCCTCTTCCAGTCCCCGTCTTCTCATTTGTCTCTCCAGGCACTTCTCCTGCCCTTGCCATTTTCACTGGGTCCCAGCTGAGCTAGCCTGGAAGCTCCCTGGGGCAGAGATCCTTGGCCAAATTCAGCCCCGAGGTGCGCAGGTGCCAATTCCTTTGATTTCAGCGCCAATTTCATACGTTTGCAAAGGACCAATTAGGGACCGATCCAATGCCCACTGGAGTGAACAAGAGGCCCTCTGGCTCCGCTCGTAATCTCCCACCTCCAATCCCTTCCAGACAAAGAGCTCCAATCGCCTTGCAAACATTCAACTCCCGCAGCCATCAGGGTCTGAGCCAGGGAACTCACCATTGAGGGTTAAATATACAAGACCTTGGCACAACTGGGGCAGTACCCACTGACCCTGGGCTTTGCAGCGTTCATCCCAAACTGTGAAGTGCTGCAACTGTCCAGGGAAAGGGGCAGTTTACCTTTGACCTTTGTTGCAGGTTTTGTCATGTGGTGTCAATCTCTGTATAATAGTATTTGCATTTGCACATATAAGGCATTTGCAACTGAGGAACAGAACACAACCCCCTCCTCCCCTCCCAGCACTGCCTACACCTCCCTGATAAAAAAGACATGCATACCGTCTAGGAAAGGGTTAACTCATTCCTTCTCTCTCCAGCCTGCTTGTTTACAGCTCAGGCCCTGTCATGTGATGCCGGCTGCACTCTGCATGCAATCCAGTCCCCTATAAATATCTAAGCCTTTTCCTGAGAGATCTCACAGCTGAGCCCCCAACATTACAGCCTGAACCTCTGAACTCTCCAGCACCCAGCGTGGAGACAAATGTCCAGCATCTCTCTAGGTCACCACGCTGCGGAGATGCTGTCAAGAGCTGGAGGGAGTCTCGGTTGCTGCTTGCACCCTTCCCACTGGCGATGGCTTTTAAAAAGCCCGGCAGCCCCATTAGGTCAGCGGTGAGATTAAAAGATCTGTCTCGATCCAAGCTTAAATGGGAGGAAATGAGCTGCCATTCGTCCTCTGCCAGAGCTGAGCGCTTAGCAGCTGTGGGTATCCATGGGCAAGTCACCTACTCTGGCTTTAGCCCTGGCCCAGATGGGGGAGAGGCAGGTAACCCTCACTGTCTCCCTCGACTCGACTCGTTCCAGCCAAACAGGAAGTGAGTGGCTGGCCTCGAATGCTGACCCGGGCACCCCCCTCACGCACAGCGAGGGGCTGGGCCGTTCCCCAGCTGTCTATGCAGCAGCAGGACAGAATGTTACAACAGCACCTGGTGACTCAAGCTGAGCTCCAGAAAGGCTTTGGCTCCGGCCCAAATCCTGACTGAGTCAGCGCAAGAAGCCTCGTTTTTCTAGGTCACAAGCAAAGCCTCAATCCTTGCTCCAGTCATTTTGTAATCCACAGATGCTGCCCGGCCCCATACGGGCTTGGCGCTTTCTCCTGCTTTGGGCAAGCGGCCGGCTCCCGTGAAAGGAGGCAGGAGTGCGGGGTGTCTGCATCCCACTTCTCCTCTGTCTTCTGTAGCAGTTGGCCTTTCTTGTCCAGGGAGTGGGCCATCTTCCTTTTCCACCATGCGTTCAAGAGCTTTGCAGCGACCCAGAGAGCCCTGGGGCCAGAGTAAAGCTTGGTGTAACTCAAATGAAGCCAAAGGACTTACACCAGAGAGGAGTCTGGCCCTTTGGTTAGTAACAGGCCTCAGGCTCACTCCCCGCTCTGCCCTCCACCAGTCTCCAGCTCTGAATATGACTGAGAGCATCAGTGCCATTGAAAGTTGGCAGCTAGAGCACCCCGGCAAGGGAAGTCCTCTGTCCGCAGAGCGAGCGGGGCGCAAGGGGACAACAGTCCCAGCTTCCCTGTACCTCTTGGCCAACGTCCCTCTGCCCTGCCTTGGCGGGACAGGCGCTCGGGCCGAGAGGGAACCACACTCTCTAGGGCCATTTCTGTCTTGATCACCTGCCAACAAGGAGCCAATTATTGCCAGTTGTGGTTATGCTTCTTGGTGTGTGTGTGTGCGTGTGCTGGATGAAGACCCACCAAACTCATTTTACATGCTGCAGACGGCCCACACAGCCTTCAGAAGATAGTGACTTTCCGAGCTGGGGCAGGAGGCTTCCTGCTCTGTGGGCTGGCCACAAAAACGGGGAGCAGTCGGAAGGCCAGACAGAGGGGAATTGGGTGCATGGAGGGATGTGAACATATGTGACCATGTGAAGTCAGGGAGAAGGAGATGCGTGAATGGGTTAAGGATGTGAGCTGGGGAGGATCTGTGCAGAAGCGGTGTGCAGTGTGAATGGGTACGTGGGCACAACGCTGTGAGGGTGGGGATCCTTCACATCTCGGGACACAAGACTCCAATAGCTCTTGTCCAGCAAGACAGACAGTGGTACCCAGCTGGGCACAGACCTTCCTGCAAACTACCCAGCTGCTAGCTACAGAATTGTCTCCTGTGGTGTATTGGTTACATGTGCCTGGTAGTAACAATAGAATAATAATCTAGCCTGGCTGCTCCATGCGTCTCTATCTCTCTACACCTCCGTTCTCCCTCTTCTGCCACCTTCTCCCTTTCCTGGTATGTCTCACCTTCTCCACACCCCCACTTCATTTCCTTCCCTCTCTCCTCCACAATTCCCCACTCTTTACTCCTCCTTTTTATCTTCTTGGTTCTCCGCTTTCTTCCTTTCTTCTCCCTCCTCTCCTCCTCTCTTCCTTCTCTTGTTATCCGTTCTTTCCGGAGTGATGATAATTACAGCAGCCATCACAGCAGTGAATGAGCTCAAACACAGAGGCAAAGGATGCTGATGGGGAAGAGAGTAGCTTGCCATGGCCCATGTATATGGGAAGGGGGACAGTCATCCATAGTGGAGATGGGTCTTACGAACAGAAATCTTGACTATGCTTACACCACTAATAACCACACTGGGAAGAAACTTGCATATGGTAATTCAGGACCAAAGTCTCATGGAGAAAAAAAAAATAGATGAACATTTTTTCTTCTTTGAGTCACCTCCCCTCAAACAGTAAACTATTTTCTGCCAAACTCAACAAGGCTGTTTACTTTCTAGCCTCTCTTAAAGGATCACTATGGTTACATTTGTCACGTAAAGTGGCAGCGAGTAGGAGATTGACTTTCTAGCCTTTCTTACAGGCTCTCTATGGTCAGAATCATCACCGGGTGGGTGACATTGGTGGACTGAAGTGAAGCAAACTTGATTCAGAATGAACTTGCCAAAATGTCTCTGCCCTGAGCTTCCAACTTCAAATAATCCCTGTTAATCCAGGCCCTAACACCTGTAGCTCAAGGTTTTTCATAATCAAATCCAAGCTAACGAGATGAGTTACAGTCCATCCTTTCTCCCTTGGTACTTGGCGCTGTTCCCCCATATCTATTTTAGGAGGGCAACACCTGCCATCCTTTACTGCCGAACAATCTTCTGCACTATGATAAAGGGGCACTGTCAGCATGAAAATCATGGGTCAAATTCTGCTCTCAGTTACAGCCACACAATCCCCAAGGTACCATTGGAGGTTAAACAGGTGTAAATGGCACCACACTTTAGCCCCATAAATGCAAATAAGAATTCCTTATATGCATTGCTCGTTGGAACGGGAGCAGGCATGACTGCTATAGTCCAGTTATTATTACTTTTACATTAGCACCCAGAGGTCCCACCCAAGATCAGGGTGCTACACATACACACAGTGAAGAGTTAACGTTCTAAGTACTAATACATCTAAAACTCCCCTTTGCCGTGATGCCTACAAAAAAAATTGACACTGGCTAGGAAGCTGGGGCACTGAGCTCGGCCCATTTAGGGTGACCAGACGTCCCAATAAAATCGGGACCGTCCCGATATTTAAGTGTTTGTCCCGTGTCCTGACCGATCTTTGGTCGGGACGCAATTTGTCCCGATATTTCGCACTGTTTTTCTTTCTTTTTTTTTTTTGCTCCCCTCATGTGTCCTGATATTTTCGTCCTCTCATCTGGCCACTCTAGGCCCACCCTGCCCATCCAATATTGTTTCATAGTTTCCTTGTGTTCCCTCATCTGTCTCTACCTACTTGTTGGCTCTTGTCTGATCCTTAGACTGGAAGCTCTCTGGGGCAGGGCACCCATCGGTTTGTTTTGTGTTTGTACGGTGGCCTGCACAAGAGAGGTCTGGTCCATGCCTGGAGCTCTAGGTGCCACCCCAATACAAATAAATAGCGAAAATAATTAACAAGCAGACAGAAGCTTGTAAGGGAAAGAGAGGCAAAGTGACTTGACCAATGTCACAGAGCAGGTGAATGGCACAGCCAGGAATAGAAGCCAGGACTTTCCCCTCTCAGCTGACAATACTGCCCTTTCCCCCAAGTTACTTCTGCAATTTCTATTCTAATCCCCTGACTGTTAGCAGCTGCCTTGCTACTGGGTCCATTCGAACTCCCAACTGATGCTTTACCAACCGATTGTTTTTCGGTCGCTTCTGAAATGTTCACTTTGGAGGGCTGAAATTTCCCAGGCTTGGCCTCTGCCTGCAGATGAATTTGTGTGGAAAGTCTGAGCCAAAACCATTCAGCCAGTTTGGAGAACGAGGCGAGGGGAAAACAAAACAAGGGAAAGGAACATCTCCTGAATTTTGTTTGCTTGCCTCTGCAGAAGAAACAGCTGGGGGTAGAGAGTTAAAGTCACACCGTATTATTTGAGAAGACGGTAAGTAGTCAAACAAAGACTGCATCTCAACGCACAGGCACACGGCCAGGATTAGGTTTGTGCGGGCATTTCCAGACTTCAGAGTTCTTAACTGAGCACACTTGATGTTCTATTAGGGTTTGATTCCACTTGTATTTTTAGACATGTTTTAACACATGTTAACTAATGCGACTGAAGGCAGGACACAAACATTCGTCTCCTGCAACACACATTTGTGTAGTGTCGACACTAGAATTGACAGTCTTATTAACACACATGAAAACTTTACTAAAAATTCAAAAACCCAGTTTCTCATTTATACTAGGAGGCCATAGTATAGTAGCTACCCTGAGGCCAACTTGGACGCTGATCTGGCAATGTAAGAGGACTCTGAAGTGGGAGTAAAGAATATTTACACCAAATCTAAAACCTTTTTATGCAGCCAGAGTGGTGTAAAGGAACCATAGTATAGTGAGAATCATCCATAAATTGAAATCTATCCCTGTGCAGAGAGCCGGCAAAGACCTATACACCATATAAGGGACACGTGCGCTGGCTCTGTGCAGAGCAATGGATTTCACTCTGAATGAGATGATATTTTGGATTACCAAAGTTGCAAGAATTTTTAAAATCTCATTTGTTTTTCACCACCTAATTTCTTTGCTTTTCACTTGGCTTGGAGTTATTAGTTTCACCTCCTGTTTATAAGCAATTTCCTTTCATACACTGGAAACCCAGACAAGGCAGCGCTGTACTAGTGCTGGATTTCCACTAGGAATGTGTTTAAATTGTGTGTGTGTGTGTAAAGCTTCTATTAATTTTTGTTTAAATTAGCAAAATCACATGAGTGATATTAGTCACTGTGAAAGCCCCTTGCTGCTCCAACCCTAAATGTTGGCCAACTTTACCCTGCAGCGTCCCTTTAATTGAAAAGGTGACTGCTACTCCGGGCACCATTTTGGTTAGCATGTGCATAGCTATCCTTGGAGATGTGAGGAAGATAAATGCAAAGAAGGGGAGTAAAAGGTATTGGAAATTACCCTACATCAGCTGGGGCCTTTTCCCAGGGGGAATCCTGTTGTTTTCATTTATTCTTTATAGGCCTGGCTCAAAACCCACTGAAATCAACCACTGACTTCAATGGGCTTTAGATGAGGCCCTGTCTGAGGGTAGCAGCAAGCCACAGCATATCAGGACCACGGGGATCTCATCCACTACTGCCATGGGGCAATGACTTGGAGATTAATCCCAAGGGATGCCAAGTCTTTTAGCTCCAATCAAGAGCTGTGTGGAAGTTTGGGCTACACACACACACACACACACACACACACACACACACACACACACACACACACGTGGGGAGGGATAAATGGTTCTAATTTCTGTCCCTTTCCTAAATGTCATTGACCCTGAGCCCCCGATAAGACTCGAATAAGCAAGGAACGATGAGTCTTGGCATATCACTGTAGGAGCTCTATCATCAAGACTATGTGTATTTCTGGAGGACAGACATCTCTCTCTAGCTATGCAGTGCATGTGTGCAAAAAAAATAATAATGATACAGGCAGAGCTCCCATGAGAGCTTGCCAGCTCCCTGATTGTTTGTCTGAGTAACTGCATCCATGAAACCTGCTTCTTAAAGACTCCAAACCCGGAGCCTGGACTTGCAGAGTTCCTTGGCTCGCCACGGTAGGTTAGATAAAATTGTGCTGACTGTGTTCTCCCAGCCACTGCTGACAAGCCTGCTGCTTATTGTTAGGGGAGGGCAGACGCCTCGCAGGCTGTTCTAAACCTTCCCTACTGCAGGCTGGGCTCTTCTTTCTCTCTCACTGCTATCCATAATCTCGACAGCCTGCTCTTCCCCTGTATTGATTAGCCACCTTGGACAGAAGTCCTGATCTGTAAGCACCGCGCTGCAGAGAGAGAGAGAGAGAAAGCTGCCTCTTGGGGGTTATGGATACAGCTGTGAGATATACAGCTGTGTCAATAGAGGCAGCGCAGGCCAGGAGGCGACTCAGGATTTATTGCAACACACTTTCCACTTGGGAAATCTCCTCCAGAGGGGAAGCGAGAGCTCCACTGCTAGCCTAGAAACCCACACCTCAGCAAGGAGAGATTTACTGATATCGACCCTAAAATATCATCGGCCTCTTTAGGCGGAAACAGCACTGGGCACAAGGATGGGTTGGACTTCAAATGTTTCTGCGGATGTGAAAGTTTTTATCAGCATGAGAGACATTGCCGATACCTCTCTTGGGGAACAGGAGGAGACCCAAAAGAGTGGGTTGTTTCCTGCTGCAGGGCTGGGAAAGTATCTCGGGGGTGACGTCTCAATAGGTCAGACACCTTAATAAATGGCCTCGCCACCCACACCTACCCGGAAATCAATGACAAGCAGGAGGCTTATTTATGTGCCTAAACATGGTGCCTAATTTTAGGCACCCAAGTTTGAAGATTTTTACCATCGTGCTTCACTCTTATGTCACGTCTTTTGGGTGATAATCTCAAAGCACTTTATAAACATGAATGAATTAGCCTCACTGCCCACTGGGAGGCGGGTAAATACCATGAAGCCCATTTCACAGAGGGCTAAACCGAAGCACAGAGAGGTAAGATTAACTTATCCAGGATCACACAGCAAAATAATAGCAGAGCCAAGAACTGAACCAGGAGCTCTAAATCCAAGAGCATCTGCTCTACTAGACCATATGCCTGAAGCAGCCTCAGAGTTGGATTTCCCTGGGAAAATCTAGGGACAGATTTTCAAGTTTGCAGCTCCCAGGGTGACACAGAGGGTCCAGTTTTTCTGAGGCGCTCAGCACCCAATGTGCACCCAACATGCTGAGCTCTGTTGAAAATCTGGCCCCAAATTTGAGTGTAGAACTCTTTTGAAAATTTGGCCAAAGGCCCCGATCCAAACCCTATGAAGTCAACTGCAAGATTCCCCTAGACTTCAGTGGACTTTGGATGAGGACCAGAATGAAGGAATAAACTCCTACTGCAAGTAAAGATCAAAAGAAAGCAAAAACTGACCCAATAAAAGTCAGATCTGTTAAACTGAATCCTTTCTGGTTTACAAATCTGACATGCATCTTTTTACAAAATGTGTATTTATCCAACTTTTGCTTAACCACGAAATGCCAGAGAGCATCAATATCCCTTTCACGCACAATGGTTCAAAAAGAGTTGAGTTACGAGTAAGGGGATACACCAGTTATTGAACCACTGAGTTACTTTTCACCAGGCAAAGCTTATTCATTCACCCTGCTACCTAGTTCCAAGATGTAAAATTAAGGGGCTGGTTCTGCTCTTCCCTCTCTTACTGATCTATCACTCCCTGGGGTGGAGATAGAAAACAAGTGCATCTGCCTCTCAGCAGATTCATCACAGTATATTTCCTTGGTACCCAAGGCCTTTTCACCAGATGCCTATTAAGGGTCTGACCCAGTAAGTGTGGAAGTCAGTTGCAAAACTCCCATTGACTTCAGTGGGAGCAAGCCATAAAACAATCAGGCCTGTTAATATAACTATTTTGGTGCAACTTGCGGCAGGACAGTAAAGACACCAATGAGGGAGAGGAACATTTAGGTGTTTAAAAATAAAAGGTGGAACTAGGAATAAAGGGATGAGACTAAGGCAGAGAACATTTAGGATGACACATACAGAATGGGAAGAGACTGTCTAGGAAGGAGTACGGCAGAAAGGGATCTAGGGGTTATAGTGGACCACAAGCTAAATATGAGTCAACAGTGTGATGCTGTTGCAAAAAAAGCAAACATGATTCTGGGATGCATTAACAGGTGTGTTGTGAACAAGACACGAGAAGTCATTCTTCCGCTCTACTCTGCGCTGGTTAGGCCTCAACTGGAGTAGTGTGTCCAGTTCTGGGCACCGCATTTCAAGAAAGATGTGGAAAAATTGGAGAGGGTCCAGAGAAGAGCAACAAGAATGATTAAAGGGCTTGAGAACATGACCTATGAAGGAACGCTGAAAGAATTGGGGTTGTTTAGTTTGGAAAAGAGAAGACTGAGAGGGGACATGGTAGCAGTTTTCAGGTATCTAAAAAGGTGTCATAAGGAGGAGGGAGAAAACTTGTTCACCTTAGCCTCTAAGGATAGAACAAGAAGCAATGGGCTTAAACTGCAGCAAGGGAGGTCTAGGTTGGACATTAGGAAAAAGTTCCTAACTGTCAGGGTGGTTAAACACTGGAATAAACTGCCTAGGGAGGTTGTGGAATCTCCATCTCTGGAGATATTTAAGAGTAGGTTAGATAAATGTCTATCAGAGATGCTCTAGACAGTATTTGGTCCTGCCATGCGGGCAGGGGACTGGACTCGATGACCTCTCGAGGTCCCTTCCAGTCCTAGAATCTAGGAATATCAGTAAGAACCTCTTGCCGGGAAACATTGCAAAACTGCATGATCCCGATGTGCTGCAGCTAGTACTGTCGCCTTTTCATTTAAAAAAAAAAAAGTGGGAAATGAAATACAAAAAGTTTCATTACGGTAAAGTTAAGGCTGCAGATTTATAGCAAACAACTCTCAGTGCTGCCGACATTCAGCACTTGTGATTTTGTCACAAGCCTCATGATAGTCCGTGTTTTCTTAAAGCACCAGTCCCTGCTATTGCTGGAGAAGCTCAGCTTTTGTTTACAAGTAAAGTAAGCTTCTAGTCCTCTTGGTTATGGAGAAAAGCTTAAAAATGGGAATGGTAAGGACTCAAAAAGCATAAGGCAAATTCATGGGGATGGGGGCCTGGCTGGAAGATCAGCTCTTGCTATCCAGGATCCAGTGGGAGACCATGGGACTAGGCAGCAGAGTGGGGGCAAAGGGCAGATGTCTCAAAATCTAGGCGATACCTAGGTTAAGGGCATGGGACTCCTGGCTTCTTTTGCAGGGGGCTATTTGGAATTTAGCAAACCATGTACCTAATGGAAGAATGACTAGGAAACTCAGCAACTTTTCAACTCACTGGCTTTCCTCTCCTCTGCCTGAGCTATTCCCATGGAGGTGAGAATAGACTCTATGCTTATAAAGGAAGGGATTTTTTTTATAATATTGTTCCTCTGTATTCAGTGCTGACAATTGCTAGGTGCTGTGCAAGACATTAGAGTAAAGGCAGACTCAAGAAACCTGATTTCTCCCCCCCACACACACCCGAAATGTCAAAATTAGGATTATAGAAAGAAAAAAATGTGACTTTAAAAAATACTTCCACATGGCCACTGTCGTTCGGCAGTGTATTGATGACTATGGGCTGCTCGCCAATTAGGAGGCTGGTGGCTCAAGTTTTTAATGCTGTCAGCTTGCTTGCAAATCAGTTGCCTCCTGCAGGCCACCGAGCACCCACTGCCATGGCCGTGGGCACCTGCCAGTACAGAAGTCCTGTTTGAAAAGTGACTTGGATCCTGAATGAAGCAACACAATGGAACCTGCAGCGAAGATGCAATTGACAATGCACCTCAACTCACTAGAGTCAGGAGTGAATTTTAATGGTTTTTTTTTAGCTCCTTGGAGAAATGAGCAAATTCCACATAAAACCAGGGAGGGACGGGAAAGAGAAAAATAACTCATTTTAGTTCTACCAATTGAAACTTAGGAGCCAAAATCTCATGACAGTCAATGGGGTTTTGGCTCATAAGTGCCTAAATCCCTAATGAAAATGAGACTTAGGCTCCTGGTGGTCAGACATTGCAATGCTGAGCAAACGCAGCAACGCCTACGTACCTTTAAAAATCCGGGCCCGTGCTTATGGACTTCGGCACATGCTTCAGTGCTTTGCTAAATCCTGGTTTAGAAGCAGAATCTGGCCTGGGGAGAAGGTGGAGATATGCCAATGAAGGTCTCCTTCTCTGTTTTAAAGGGACAGGGATGTTTTCTGAACTGCTGTACTGGGGGTCAGGCCCCCCTGCTCATCTGGAAGGGTGCAGGCACCGAGGGGGAAGCAGACGCAGTCTCAAGGCTCAGAGAGAACGACACTACGAACAGTTTATTGTCTATATTTGTAACACACTGGTACCAAACCTGCTTCCTACGCTGCAGGATCTCCATCCTTTCTCCCCTTCATTCCCCCTCCCTATTATCCTTCCTTAGCTCGCCCTTTCCCTATCCTTCTTTCTTTCTCATCTCAAACTGACTCTCTTTTCTCACCCTCCCTCCCTCCTTCCCTGCTGCCAAGTCCGCAGGTTTCCTGCGGTGACCTTGAGCTGATTGCTGGAGCTGGTGGTGGGTTTCTTAAAGGAGCCACAAGGGCAGCTGTCCCGCTGCCAGCCACAGCAAGGGGCCAGCCTCCATTGGGTGGGGTGGGGGGGCTAGCAAGGGGGCTTACAACTCTGGCAGCAAATGGGGGACGATGTGGGCAGCTGGCTCAAAGTTCTGCGAGCCAATGGGAGCACTTGCTCGCTCCAAGAATGGCCATTGGTTGCCAGAGTTATGGACTGGTCATTCCCATCAGTGGCCGCTATGTTTCAGCCGTGGTAGATGAAGGCTGTTTCTTGCCTCTGTATCTGGCACCTCCGCCTCACTCCCTTGATTGGGCTTTAGTCCCCATTTAAGTCCTGCAAATTCAGATTCAAGTAGCACAATTTGCTCAGCCTGAGCAACATAAACGGGAGCTCTGCATAGAGATTATGGGGAGAGCAGGGCCCTTCGCTACAAAGGAAGATCCCACTTCCAAGCCCTGTCGGCGAATCATAGACTTGCAGGCACTAGCAACCTCCGGAGAGTTTTGAACTTCAGCCACACCTAGAGGAGAGAAGTCTCCCTTCCCCTCACCATGCAAACCCCTCCTCGCCTAGCCCGTCCAGCTCATCACAAACATGCTCATAGGCCAGCTAGTGTGTTCACACAAATATCCACACACTCAAACTAACAGTGCGTTCACACACACATAGACACACACACACACACACACATGCAAAGGCACAGAGTTCAGGTCACACAGTTACACACACACTAACCTACCTTCACACTACTACAAACACCACCATACCAAAACAGCAAAGAGGTGTGCTGGGGATTCAGGTAGATGGCTCTCTGCCCTCTGTCAGTCATGAACCAATGACCCAGCCTGGTGCTAGGGGGCGCTGTGCTGCAGGAGGTGCCATCTTTCAGAGACTCCGAAAACCTGTGGTCTTTAGATCTCAAACCCCTTTTTCACAAGTATAGTATAATTAGTCTTGATGCCCCAGCCAAATGCCAATTTGGGCAATTACGAACTGCCAGCCTCAATCCCCCCTGCAGTTTCAACTGGAGGCAGTACCTTCTGTCTTCAGTTCATGTATAGTTTGGCTGTATACTCTTAAACAGCTGTTGTGTCCCAACCAAGAAGTGGCTGCATTTCAGTAGTGGACAAAGTTTATAAACGGCTTTGTAATGAAGAGAGATTTGGGATGTAATTAATTGTGATTATAACATACAAACACATGCTCTGGACTAAAATATGAAAGCTCATATTTCCATTCCTTCAATAATTAGCTACTGCAGAAGTTAAGCCAGCAATGCATAGGTATTGGCCCAACGTAGCTGGGTGTGTCGAACCTGAAGCCATTAGCCTAGGGCAAGAAATTGTACTAGAGGGTAATTGTGTAAATGCTGGATTGTGAACTTTTTACTCATGCTGGTGAACAGTTACTCACGGAAGTAGTTCTTTTGACTCCAGTAGAACCATTAGTGGGTAGAATTGCTTACCCGTATAAAGGGTTTAAAATCCGCCCTCAGACACTGACGTTTTTTGTTAATAAACTCAGAAAATATTAAATAACTTCATGTTTGTAATTCCTAACCCAGACTCTTTCCGAGTTCTCGCTAGAGCGGGACAGACTATTTGCAGTGCAAAAATTGTGAAATTTGTCCCCCTTTTCTGCTGCCAAATTATGTGCAAACACATCATGATTCCTATGAATTCACGTGCTACTACTTCTTCAATGGATGTTCGGTGCAAACACGAAAGCCCATGAGTGTACCATAGGCCCCAGACCTAAAGCGGATTTTGAGTTGTGTCAAGTCAAAGAAGTCAAATCAAGTCATACCATAGTGAGGGGCTTTCTTTACATTCACCTTAGAGTTACTGCCATAATGACTCAAGAAAAGAGTCAAGAAGTGGAATGACCTTGGTCTGAATTCTCCTCATTTGACTCAACTGTTCCAGGACAATTCTGCCCAAGTATAAAATTATGCCTGGGAAATTGGCTTAGACTTGGTGAATGTAAAGCCCAAGTGAAAATTAGGTCTATCATGGAGACTCGAACATTTAAAAGTCATCTCTAGTGACCACAAACACTTTATAGGCCAATCAGGGAAAAAGACCCGGTACTGGTGAGACCTCTTATTGTTCAGAACTGCCTCCTACGAAGAGAACTGTGTGCTACTGTGAGTTCTGCAGTCATGGAGCCGTTATTAACGAACCGTTGTCACAGGTATTTTAAGAGGTAATTGGATAAACCAAATGGCCTGAGATTCCAACCTTGTTTGATGGTCCAAGACATGTAGAGGACCACAGTCATTAAGTGCCTTAAATGTGAGCAGTCACACTTAGAAATGATGCAGAAGTCTATAGTTCGAGTGGAGTTGAATTAATATGGAAGCTCATGGGGAACCAGTGAACGGGGATCTTAAATTAGGGACAGTTTACAACATGGGCTGCAGCATTCTTCAGTGACTGTAATCGGGAGCATCAGCAAACAAAGAATACCAGCAGCCAAGCCCAGGGGAAATGGTGGCTTTGACCAGTGATTCCAAGCCTTCCTTCTTATTAAGCAACAGTCTCAGCCTGTATGTTCTGGAGATGGAAGATGTTCTAGTGACAGATCCATTGACAATGCCCAAGCTATAGGCCTGATCCAAAGCCTGTTGACTTCAATGAGCTAACTACTCATGCTAAACTATCAGTTCGCCCTTGTGACACTTTTAGTACCTTTCTCACACCTGAAGAAGAGCTCAAAAGCTTTTCTCTCTCACCAACTGAAGTTGGTCCAGTAAAAGACAGTACCTCACCCACCTTGTCTCTAACATCCTGGGACCACCACAGCTACAATACTGCATACAGCAGAGCTCTTGTCTTCTTACATGTCTGTAAATGCCACGTGCATCAATGGTGCTAGATGAACAATACATACTACTGTACAGCACACAGGCTCAGGAAAATAGTATCAACAGGAATTATCAAGCTGGTTGAAGAAGCACATGAGCCATTAGCAAGATGTCTGTATGAGTGGGATTTAAGCAAAGACCTTGTTTACCCTGGGAATCCAGCGACCAGCATAGCTGCACCACTTTGAAACTGGAGTAAACTGCACCAGTGCAAGCTGTGTGTAAATTGTGTCAGCACCAAAGACCAGATTTTCAAAAGGGTTCCGGGTCTGATTTTCAACAGCTTGGCACCCACAATCGGAGCCGGACTTTCAAAAGTGCTCAGCCCCCAGTGTGTCTGGAAATCTGGCTTTGGGGATGGGTGCTGAACATTTGGGGAAATCTGGCTCTAAGGGTCAGCACTGCTCAAGACAAAATCTAACTAAATCGTGTGACCTAGAAGGACGTGGAGAAAGCAGCTGGAGGAGAAATCACAGCCCAGGGGATGTAGATCTGGGGGATGAATGGTCAGTAGAGCAAGCTAAAGGAGCCCTAATGCAGGGCAATGCGCAAAGCTGAAAGCTTAGTTCAACGGACCCATGAGAGCTGTTGCTGATCGATGTTGTAAACAAAGCCAAAGCCATCGTGACAGCCCAAGAGCACACTGCAAACGGGTCACACGGTCAGCGGTGCTGAGTGCTGCCAAAACGGCTAAAAACCCAAAGCAACAGAGAACCGAATCAAAAGGATCCAGTCAACAAGTCTATAAATGTTACCAAATCCACAGCTCCTCAGGAACTTCCTGGGGCTTTTTTCATGGCATCAGCTGGAAGCGAATTCAGACCCTCCTGCCCCTATCGCATGAGATGAAGGCAAATTGCCGCTAGCTCTTATCAGTCTAGGTTTTATGACATACAGTGGAGCATTCTGGGAAGGAGGGAGATATTGTTGTTGGAGGTAGGGCAAATCTGCAAAATTTGGCTCCAGATTTCAAGCACACCACAGTTTGCCAGAGTTCGGATCCAAGGTATTGGTTCAGTCCATTAAGGTGACTGGTACTGAAATTCAAATCCAGGGTTGAGGTGGGAGGCTCAGGTCCAGAGTTTCAGTTCAGACCCATCTCTAATTATTATATCCACATTCTAATGGGGAAACTGAGGCGGAGTGGGGCCAAGGACCCGGAGGTATTCAATGGCACAGCCAGCAGAGAAACCCAGGGGGGCTGACTCCCTATAACAGACCACAGATGCAAAATAAGAAGCGTATCTAAAGGAAGACCCTCCAGCCCCCCCCAAAAAGTAGGGTGGACTCCACACTGCTGGACGGCGGCTTGGGAGCTTTTATTCCATCTCCTGACCTGAGGTTTGGGACTCACTGACCCTACGCTCAGGAGAGAAGAACGTTCCGAAAAAAGCAAACAAGGGAGGAGGGGGCGGAGGAGGAGAGGAAAGAAAAGGAGAAAAATGAGTTTTCCTGCTGCCCCAGTGGCGTTGTCGATTGATCGGGTGCAGGTTACTGTGGCGCGGTGGTGAGAGCCTCATTCCCAACTGCTAGCTTACAATTATTGGCAAAAAACCTGTGCTGCTGCTGCAGTGAAATTAGTTATTGATCTCTTGTCTGGGTGACGAGGCTCTGCTCTCCTCTCTCTGCCGCTGCACAGCCTCCCAGCTGCTCTGGCGCTGTATGCTAAGGAGCCCAGATCCCACCAGCCTCCCCTCTGGTGTGGTGGGGGCCGGGGGTGGGGCGGGATCCATGGGGCACTGTAATTCAGCTGGAGATTTCCAGTGGAATGAGATGCCGCAGCTGGGGAGCCCCTGATAACCACCCCCCACGCACACCAGGACCCACCGCGGCTCTAAATGGAAGGCTGTGTCCTAGGGAAGTCATGACCCCTCTCTGCGTGAGTCCAGGAGAGGGGAGGAAGGGGGCAGGTAAGAGAAACAGGAACCAGGCAGAGAATCCTGCTGTGTAAGAGCAAGCCCGAGGCCGGAGGTCTGAACTGGAAGAGACCTGTGCCGTATGCCAGGCTGAAACAGCCACCCCCCAGCACCCTATTCCGAACTGCTCACCCCAGCAGATCACCACCAAGGCCTGATCCTGTGCCCTCAAGTCCTGCTGACATCAGCGGGTGGGGAGGGCGCTCAGCATGTCTCAGGATCGGAGCCCATATGGCGCTCGCTCCCAAGATGCTACAGTGCTTTGGTCTCTCCCGCCCCGAGTTGTGTCTAATGCCCCCTTCTCCACTCTTCCCCTCTCTCCTGCCCACAGGCTGGCATGTGGTTGCGGCTACCCCCTAGGCTGTCTGGCACAGCACAGCTGCTTAATGTCTGCCAGCTGGCTACCCACATGGCGTCCCTCACTTGCTCTACCCACTCGCCGGGCTACCTCCAGAACTGGCCAGAGCCCTGTGGGCCAACTGGTGAATATGGCCCTGACCATGCTGCAGTACTGCGTGCACAAGCAAAGAGAGAGAGAGAGAGAGAGAGAGAGAGAGAGAGTGTGTGTGTGTGTACGCAAATCCCCCATTTGTGCGCGCGTGTGTGTGTGTGTGTGTGTGTGTGTTCGTGTTCCCTAGGGACCCTCCATCTCCACAGCCCATCACCGTTTGGTGTCCAAACTGCTGTGGGAGTGGGAACACAGTAGGGTCTTTCCTGCGGCTCAGTTCACCTCTGGATAAATGGTCAGGCTCTGCTTGGGGAGCCAGGGTATGTGTACAGATAACAGCAGGAAATCAGGCAATCTAAGGGCCTTTTGTTGTCCTGAAAAGGGCTCTTTACATCACAGGGTGGGCTGCTGCAGGGGGAATCTGTGGGAAGGGAGCTTTGTTCCTCACTGCCTGAAATGTAAACACTCTCCCCTCAAGCCCACCAGGGTCAGGCTGGCTGGGGGGTCCCCTCCCCACTGTCAGTTTTCTCCCAGCAGCAACAGCCTGTGGGAAGGAGCTGGGTTTTAACACTGGATTTTATAGTCCGGGGGCTGGCCCGGCTGAGGCCAAAGGAGACAATTACAGAAGACAGGGGATGACAGGTAGAGCTGGGCAGGGAATGGTTTTCCTATCCTGGGAAAATTTTCAAGATTCCAACAATTTTTCCCAGCCTGAAATAGGATAAAAAGGCAAAAACTTTGAAAATCAAACATGCAAAGAAATATTTTGTTAAGTTTGGGTCCTTTGCAATGCTTTGATTGGATAACTTCAAAAATGTTTGTTTCCATGTCGTTTTTTTAACCAAAGGTTAACTTCGATTTCAAAGTGAAAAGTTGTTTTGAACCAAAAAACCCAAAGTTTTCATTTAGAAAATGTCAACATGGGACATTTCAACAATTTTGAAACTTTTTTTTTTTTTAAACAATTTGTTGAAACAGGAATTTGTATCCAAACTGACCAGTCCCTCGAAAATTTTTGGTTCTGACAAACTGGCATTTTTGGATGGAAAACCGTTTTGTCAATAAATTCCTGACCAGCTCTAGTCCCACGGGGAAGGGCTCCTTGCCGATAAGAAATATGGAACCTTTTCCCTCACCTCACGAGGACCCTTCCTTTCACGCACTCAGCTGGGGAGATTTCAATCTCCCCTGAACCTGCTGAGACTAGGGCATCACCATTTCCCCCTCCTGGGGGTAAAATGGAGGAATAGCTTCTTCCTTCACCATAGAGAAGGGAAAACTCTGTGGAGAAGCACAGAGGAATGGATGAAAGAACTGATTGGGGGAACGTTACAAGGAGGGGAATTTGCATATCGCTATCCATCTGTCCCCGGGGTGAAATGGCCAAGAGCCTTGGTAACTGAACCACTTGGACACAGTTGAGGTCTTGTGCTAAACTGCGATGGATTGAAACTCTCTGCCTTGGCATGGAAACAGGAAACGCTTGGGTGAAAACGTACTCCCCTTTGGTGGTCATATCAAACCAACAGGGTACTTACTGGGGCTAAGAGCCTCTTTTATGGTACGGCCCTTGGGAGGTAGAATTCCCAGCTCAAATATTCATGGAGTTCAAGGCCAGAAGGGACCATGGTGAACATCTAGTCTGAGCTCCTGCATCGCACAGGCCACAGAACTTCCCCGAAATAATTCCTAGAGCAGATATTTTAGAAAAACATTTAATCTTGATTTTAAAACTGCCACTGATGGAGAACTCACCATGACCCTCAGTAAATTGCTCCAATGGTTAATTACTCTCCCCATTAAAAATGTACACCTTATTTCCAGTCTGAATGGGTTTCAGCTTCCAGCCATTGGATCACGTTCGACCTTTCTCTGATAGACGGAAGAGCCCATGTAGATACTTACAGACTGTCATCATGTCACCCATTAACCTTCTCTTTGTTATGCTAAACAGACTGAGCTTTTTGAGTGTGTCACTATAGGGCTTGTTTCCTAATCCTTTAATCATTCTCGTGGCTCTTCTCTGAACCCTCTCCCATTTATCAACATCCTTCTGGAACTCTGCACACCAGAAATGGACAGAGTATCCCAGCAGCGGTTGCACCAGCATCAACCAGAGAGGGAAAATAACCATTCTACTCCTTCTACAGATTCCCCTATTTATGCATCCCAGGATCACATTAGCTCTTTTGGCCACAGTGTCACATGCTTTGCTGATTGTCTACCATGATCCCCAAACATAGGCACCGACTCCATGGGTGCTCCAGGGCTGGAGCACCCATGGGGAAAAAATGGTGGGTGCTGAGCACCCACCGTCAGCCCCCCCCACATTCCCCAGTGCCTCCCATCCCACCCGTTAACAGGCCCCGTGGATCAGCGCCTCCCCCTCCTTCCCCTCACCTCCCGCCCACCACAATCAGCTGTTTTGCGGCATGCTGGAGGCTCTGGGAGAGAGGGGGAAGAGCGAGGACACTGCATGCTCGGGGGAGGGGGTGGAACTGGGAGGGAAGAAGCAGGGTGGGGGTGGAGCAGGGGCAGGAAGAGACAGGGCGGGGTGGGATCTTGGGGGAAAGGGTGGAGTTGAGTCAGGGCCTGGGGCAGAGCCTGGGCTCGAGCTTCCCCCCCCCCCCCCCCCCCCCCAGCACTTTGGAAAGTCGGTGCCTGTGCCCCCAAATCTTTTTCAGAGTCTCTGCTTCCCGGGATAGAATCCCCATTCTGTAAGTGCGGCCTACATTCTTTGTTCCCAGAGGTACACATTTACATTTAGCTGTATTAACACTCACATTGTTTGCTTGCGCCTGGTTTACCAAGTGATCCAGATCACTCTGTCCTCTTCATTATTTACCACTCCCCCAGGTTTTGTGTCATCTGCAAACTTGACCAGGAAGACAGACATGCGTTAGCTCTGCTTGGGCTGGCATGCTAAAAATAGCAGAATGGCCGTGGCAGTACGGGCAGTGGCTCAGACTAGCCGCCCAAGGCCCAATCCTGCTGGACCCCGAGAGGATGTATTCAGGTGGCTAGCCGGCATCGCCGCAGCCCCACTGCTAGTTTTAGCACACTAGCTTGAGCAGAGCTAGCACATACTGGGAATTACACTTCCAGCTCAGTCAGACATACCCTAAGTGTCGGCTAGAAATTGCTCCCCAGCTCAGGCTTCCCCTGCAGTGCTCCAGGAGCTCCCGACTGTTCTCTTCTCACTTTGATCGAATGTCACAAGTATCTGCCCACAATGAAATTCTGGGAATTTGACCCGAATTCCAGCCCAATGGCCCTGGAAGGAGTCGTGTCAGGGACGGCTGAGAAACAGGGCCTGGGAATGAATGCTGAGAGCCGGAGGCCCCAGCGTGGCCATGATACATAATGGAAGGCCTGTGGGACGCTGCAGAGCGGAGGGGCTGGAACCAGAATCCCAGCTCTGTAAAACCCAACGCCTTCCTAAATTCAGATCCAGGGTGGAACTTCACAGCCAGGGCCTCTCTGTATGTCGGGCCTGACCCTAAGCCTCAAATCCGTCACGCCGGTACTTCTTGGCCTGGGCTTCACTTGCTGGGGAGTTCCCACCCTCCTCCTCTGTCTACCATCTCCCTCATGCCCTGGCCATGAGTCCCCACAGCAGAGCAGGGCTTGGAGAGGAAGAATTGGGCACAGAGTGATCCTAGCCTGGGAGAGAATCCTGGACAACGTGAGTGGTGAATCTGTAGAGAGTCTCCACCCAGGCAAGGGATCGCTTGGGGCTGGGTCCCCAGCAGACGGGCAGTTCACAGGCTGAGCCAGTCTCCCGCAGCCACTCTCACCTCGAGCAGTGAGACCAGAGGCAGAGCCACTCTTGGCCCAGTTCCCCTCTGGCAGATGGGGCAGCCCAACGGGTGAGGCTGGCCATGGAGCAGAGGCATAGAGACCCCCGGCCCTCCCCCAACTTGGCAGCTCTAGCAGGAGGTTGGAGAGGCGCATTCCTCAGGGCTGCAGCAGTGGCTGGAGGCGGATGGACAGGATCGGTAACAGCCACCTGACCAGTCCTGGAGCCAAGCGAAGGCTGTTCACTGACAACCGCCTGGCCTTCCCCTTGTCCTGACGCCAACAAAAGGCCAGTGGAACAATGGGCTGCTGGGTAGGAGGGGGAGCCATCTCAGGGGAACAGGCCCGGGTGAGTATTTGTTTAGCCTGTGGAAGGGGAGAGGAGGAGAGGAAACCAACTTTCAAAGTATTTCACCCTTTGTTAACCCTTCCCAGCGCCCTCCTCCCCCCATGCATTCCACACACAGAGACTCACAGGGGGGTCCTGGCCAGGGAGGAATCAAGGCTTCAAGAGCAGCTCGTGTTACAGAGCTGCCTTCCAAGCAGCTCAGAGCAGCCTGATCCTTGCAAGCTAAGTTCACCCTGGTGGGACACCACTGCCGCCCCCCACCCTGCTGCTGGCCTCTCCCAGGGCAGAGAGACGGAAAACCAGTCATTGTAGGAGGGAGAGAGAGAAAAGATTAATTCGGTTATCGGGGCTTATCCACAACCCGAGAGGACGGAAAGACTTCACGGCACAACTTTGGGGAGTCATTAGGGAGTCGGCGTACTGCTGTGTCTCTCTCTCTCCTGGGGAACGAGGCTTGAGAATTATGGTTTAATTTTTTTAACCTGTTTGTTGGCTTCATTTCCAAACGTGGCTAGAGAAGCAGGCAGCACAGGTCACAGCGGCTGTGCACTGCCAGGGCTGTGTGCAGGGGGCCCAGGGTTGGGACTGCAGGTGTTCTGGCAGGTGGGGTCCAGGACTTGAATAGTTGGGGGGGGCTGCTTGTCTGGAGGAGCGGACTGACAGATCACATCACAGATCCTGAAATTGGTTGGCCACACAGCAGGTTTCGGGGCCTAATTCTCCATTCCCCAGCACGGTGTGTTGTCACACACCCCAGTGACTAGTGGAGGCAAAGGAGGTGTAAGTTACCATGGCAGTGTTTTGTTCCCACTTCGCAGTAGCATAAATGAGAGGACAAAGTGCCAGGCAATGGAGACTCAGGCCCATTGTATTCACACGACAGAACGACCAAGTCCAAACCTGGCTTGCTGCACGACCCTAGGCATGTCATTTAAAAACACACAACTCTGTGCCTCAGTTTCCCCATCTGTAGCATGGGGATAATAGTTGCCTGTCTCTCAGGCGTTGATGTAAGTAGAGCCAGATGAATGATGTAAAAAGATTTCTGTGGATATCTGTTTGGCCTTTAAACAAATTCCCAATGGCCGTGTTCACAGTCCGTTTCCACAAATATTCCAGCCTATGCATGAGAATGTTCACAGACAGCCGTGAATTTTAAACAAACATCCGTGACTGTTCACAGGAAGTGAACGTCCAATTCATGATCGCGACTATCCTCATTGGAAACCTGAGTCCAAGAGTTACATTCACCACTTAGGGACACAGAAACATTCTGCATGATCTAAAAATACCAACAGACCTCAAACGCTGAGTACCAGATACTCACAATGGTGAACAATGAGTGGATCCAGAATGAGTCACAGCAGGGCTAGCACAGTGCTGCCATACCTGCAGCTGCAAGGGGCTCCCATGTTAGTGGGAACCCAACTCATAAGGGACAGGTGGAAAGGAGAGTGGGACATTTACCACTCAGACTTCCTGTCATGTGGCACAAGCTGCTTTGTGCCGACTGAGCACTCGGTGGAGATAAACCAGGGAGAATTCTCATACCAGCTTTGGGCCCATTCCCTACTGACCCCAATCTATAGTTCTCACACCTTCCCCGTCTAGCTCCACGGAGCTGTTTGAAGTACACCATACACTGAACACCGGGCTGGGCAGCTGGTACGGCCAATTGATGACTTTGTAGGGGGCCTCAAAGTTGTTTGAACCGTCCCTGATTCAGTGAGTCATTTCAAATAATGGAGCACTTGAGAAAATCACCATCTGCTCAAGGACAATTCGCAACCAGAGGAAGAGGTGAAGTTCAACAGATGCATTATTTGCCCAGCTCTGGCACTCGGCACTGGGTCACTGCTTGTACCGTGCTTTGGAGGTGATTTGAATGGGATAGGATGATCTGTGACAGACGAACCTTACAAAGTCTAACGGCATGTTTTGGGTAAGCACCCAGAAGCTCAGCTGCTCCTCAAAACTCTCTAAACCTCTTGATTCTACTAAATGTGGCAGAAAAATAAAACCTCACTAGATATGGCTTGCTCTCTCATGAGATTTGAGATTTCTGGTGCTTCCTGCTTCCAGCTAGAAACACCATGAAAACAGGGCACGCCTTGCATTTTAGTACTCAAAGACATGGGAGGAAACCAAGAGATGCTGTGGCAAAAATGAAAAACTAAGGTCAACAATTTCAAATGTGGGCACCTAAATCTATATCTGGGCACCTAACTCCGAGGAGACATTTTCAGAAGCACTAATTCATAGAATTTAAAGCCAGAAGAGATATTAGATGATCTAGTCTGATCTCCTGTCTATCACAAGTCATTACATTTGCCCCAGTTACCCCAGCATTGAACCCAAAAATTTGTGTTGGACTAAAGCTCATCTTCTAGGAAAGGCATCCAGTCTTGATTTGAAGATGTTAAGACCTGGAGAATCCACCTGGGAGTTTGCTCCTCTGGTTAATCACCTTCACTGTTAAAAATCTGTGCCTAATTTCTCTTTCTGATTTGTCTGGCTTCCAACCATTGGTTCTTGGTATTTCTTTCTCCGCTAGATTATAGAGCCCTTCGTACCCGATATTTTCTACCCATCCAGGGACTTCTATTTTGTAATCGAGTCACCTCTCACTTTTCTTTTTGATAAGCTAAACAGATTGAGCTCTGTAGGTGTACCCAAAGAGCCAGTGGCAGCAGACTCCGGCTCACGCTATTGCTAAAAACACCTGTGCAGGCAGCGCTTTTAAGTTGTGGCTCGGGTTGGAGCTCAGGCTCTGAAGCCCGCCCCCTTCCTTAGGCATGTCTACACAGCCCAAGCGTGTCAGCCCTGGGTTTGGAGGCTTGCTGACACAGGCTGTGTAGACATACCTTTAAAGTCTCTCACTTCAGGCAGCAATTGCTTTTTCGAACCTCAGAAACAGGCCAGCTTACGGTTTGTACTATGGGAGCACGTCCAGTTCTTCCCTCCCTCCCAGTTACATCCTTCTAGACAACTGTATGATCCACGTGCTTCAGCCAACATGGCGATGAATAGCAGCTTCAATCCCAAACCAGCACCTCCCATCCCCAATATACCTCAGAGCTCCTCAGCTGGGAAACCTCATGATGGTGTTCCCTATATGGGAGTCTAAAGGTCCCTAGTCTTACCCAGGGATCCATTGCGTTCTCAGGGGACTCTCCACCCTTGAGCCCACTATGGAGTCCACTGGAGTTGCACCAGGGATGAATCTGGCCCATTGTTTCTAAACGAAGGGTTTTCCATGGACACGGCCTGGCTCAGTGAGCAGCCTTCATTACTCTAATGGACGGAAGGAATCAGTCTCCAATAGCTATTATCAGGCTGGAGTCTTCCCTTCCCGAGACGTGATCCCGCGGCTGGTTCCTGTGCGGTGTGTGTAAAAAAGGCAGTACATGCCCTGGTTAGCAATGTATCTGCCAGCGTTTGGATTTTACAGGATCTACAGCAATCAAGATACTGTAGCAAACTTATCAGGCCAAATGGATCCATGGTGTAAGCCCATGGAAGTCAATGGGGTTCCACTGGGGTGGGATTCTGTCTGACATGTTGATTGCCCTACCAAGTTTACTCCAATGCGCCAGTTGTTATAACGCTCTTAGCAAACAGGGTGGGATTAAAAACAGAGAAAAAGAAAGGCGGGTGATGGCAAAATGCTGGGACTCAAGGACCCCCTAATACAGTGACCCTGGGTGGTGTTATTCTGCAGCAGCCCCCGTGTCGTGGTGATGATCTACGGCAGATAACACCACAGTGCTGCAACTCCAGCAGCTCATGGTGTGATTTGGGGAGGCCAGGAGCCTCATGAGTGGAGGCTCCAACCTGCGGTGAGCACCCACGCCATCATAAGCCTATAGGCTGTGGCTTCATAGTATCCCCTTGGCATAGGATCCCTCATGCACTGTGACTCCACACTACAGTGAGCACCATGGCATGGTACCCCCCACGCTGCAGTACCCCATCCCCATCGGCTTTGATGTACGGCCCGTTATCGCCATGGTTCCATGCCATAGTAACCGCCCTCCCCTCCCAGCCGTGCTGCACCACCTCTCTGGTGGGGAGGCCCCGTGCTGAGTGGATTCAGGCTGCCATGCCCCTCTAGCCAGGCAAAGCCCTGTTGCAGCAGCTTCGTGGCTTGTTGGCCCCGGGGAGCTCGGGAAGCAGGATAATAATCTGCACCCCCAGCGAGGAAGGGACCTAGAGAGGAAGGCTACAAAGAGAAAATGTCCAGGGAAAATGCCCGAGCAGCAACCCCAGGCAGGCAGACAGCAAAAGGAGGAGGGAGAGAGGCAGAGGAACGGAGTGAGGGATGGAAGAGAGAAGCGAAGGGGAGATGGAAGCAGAAGAGAGCGAGGGAGCAGGAGCGCAAGCATGAGCAGAAATCTGTTGCCCGGGATGTGTGCTTTGCTGTCAGCCGTCTCTGATTAACAGGCTGCCTTCCAGCTCCAAACCGGCTGCGTTCCTGGCAAAAAAAAAAAAAAAAAAAAAAAAAAAAAAGCCCCCCCACCCCCGGCTTCCTGATGTGGGCGGGGCTTGCTGAAAGGTTACATTTGCACAATGTGCCTCTGGAAAGCCGTGCCAGGGGTTGCGGACGGGGGAGGGCGAGCGAGCGAGCGCGAGAGAAGGCAGCTCCATTCTGCTGTGCCTGTGTAATGGAAAAAACCCTCAGGGGGACGCGCAGGAAAATATCAAGTTACACTCAACCAGCACCATGCCCGCTTCCAAGCAGCTGGTTCTGCTGAGAGAGCGGGAAGAGAGAGCGGCTGCCCAGCCAGGGGTGCCAGGGGTCTGCAAGCGGGGGGGGGGGGGGGGAGGGTGCAGAGGAAAAAGGGGAGGGAGGGAACAGCCAGATAGGGGGAGCGAGTGGGGACAGAGGGAGATGAGTGGGCAAAGGGAAAGAGATGGGCTGTGGGTTGTAATACTTCGGTCTAATTTTGGTGGTTGGGTTTGATGAGCAGGTGCTGGGTGGTGGTGGTGGCCTGTGATATACAGGAGGTCAGACCAGGTCAGGAGGTCAGCTGGAGGTCCCTTCTGGCCTCAGACTCTATCACTGTATGACTACGAATCTATGAGGGGGGGGAGAGAGAGTGAAGCACCCAAACAACCTTAACTCTGCCCTCCAGTGACACTAACAGAAAAAAAAAAAAAAAAAAAAAAGAACCCCGCCTTCCACTTGCATCTTTAAAATTCAGTTTCCTCCCTTCTGGAAGCACAAACACTAAGATGCATTAGTCAGGACCACACAGCTACTGCAAGGGTGTGTGGATGCATTGCTGTATCTTGACATGGCTGGGTTTCATTTAAGCTTAACCTTCACACTGAAGTTTCTGGGTTTACAATGCTTGGTTTGGAGATACTTACAAAACCCCACCATGCTTTTTACCCTTAAAATTACTGCTAGATCCTCCTCCACCTTAACCCCACTTGAATGTAATTTTTGGTTTGGGAATATTAAATAAAATTCTTGAACAAACAAACCTTTTCTCTTCTTGCACCAATGCCTGCAATGCTGGTAGAAGACACCGTGCCAGGAAAGTCCAGCTACTCCAATATCTACTAGCTCATGATATCGGTGCCCAACCCTGCTGCTTCAGTTAAAGAGGTTCAGTCACTTTTTCCACCATCGGCTTTACACAGAAACAGGGCAGGGTCCTGCAGTCATGGCCCGATTTGCTACCGAAGCAGCAGCTTGTGATGCAGCATGCACTTTACAAGAGAACCCCAGACCTGCCACGTTTTATTCACTGCCAGGGAGACCACCCTGCTTTGGGCCAGCTTTCAAAGTATTTCTTCCCTTGCAGTGAACGATTTTACAGTGCAAAACTACTGCACATCTACCTGGCTGGTTTTTGAAATCTCCTTCATTAAAACTGTTACAACTTGACAGCCCTGCTGGACTGGAGGGTGTATAGACTGATTTTTCACATAAAGAATGAACCCAATTTTTGTGGGGGAAGGGATGTATAAACTTTCCCATTCATTTCAAGTTCTCTCTGGCATAAAATTTAGTGGAGTTGGCTGGTGGGATTTTCCAAAGGAGACCCTGGGTTTTAGGAGCCCAACTACCATTGACTCATAATATGATTTAGGTGCCCAACTCCCAGAGTCTCCTTTGCAAATCCTCTCCTTAATCATTTATTAGTTACCAAACATAATCCCTGTCCCATGTAAACTCAGAGTAACTCCACCAAAGCGAATGGCCTTACTCTGGATTGATACCAGGGCGACTGACAGCAGAATCTGACCCATAACGAAGTTTCAAAAGCAGCATTTGGCTCACCAAGCTTCAACATCCCAGATGTTTTTTCTGCCAAACAGTAACTCCTGGGAGAACTGCTTCCACCTCCCTCATGCATAGCGCATCCTTAGTGGCAGTGCTCTGTGGAACCCATAGAGCAATGCTGCTCTGGAACGGGACGCCAATGCTGCTGCTTTCCACGTACCGCTGAGATGCTGCCGACTGAGCACCAGATATTAGCTCACTGTCTGTTCTTGCACATTTTTGCAGCTGCAGATAAATCCCCCTGCATTTTTCCCTGGCAGTGAATAGCTGGTGCAAACTGTGGATGCCATTATTTGCAGGTGCAAAACTGTGCCCACAAAAGAGGAAGGCCATTTGTTCAAATCAGGCCCTCAGAGTTCACAGACGGGGGAGAGATCCAGAGTGGATTATCTGGAAGAGCTGGAGTGAAGAGAACGCCAGCTGACCCCTTCTGCATCACAATGGACACAGCTTTGATGCAAGATATCACCTGAGGGAGGGTGGGGGTCTGCAGTCAACACCATAAGACATACAGCTGTACTGTGTGGGAGCCATTGGCCAGAGCATGTTCCTAGCACTTGCCCCTCTTTGGAGGGGCTCAGCGCTCTGCAGAATCAGGGCCATCTCCCTTCCATTCCTTCCCCACATCCAGTGATTGCACTACAGGCATTCTACTTGCAAAGGCATTATCCTGAACTCACGGCTCCTGCATGCTCCAGCTCTGCTATCATATTGACTTCACCGCAATTCACAAAGCTCTCCAGTCCTATGGTCGCCATGGAGAGTGCAAGGGACAGACCAGAGATTGTCAAGCCATATGATCAAGTGATATTTTTATGCACAATGGGCCATCTCCTGAGCTCCTTATTCTGTTATTATTTATTCAGTCCTTGACTTCTGTAGGAGTCTGGCTCAGCCATGGCTGATTAAAAAAGAAGGAAGAACCTCAAGATTTGACCCCAAGGTTTTGCTGGAAACGGTTTAACTCAAGGCCCTATGTACAGCATTCTTGCCCCTATACCACCCTGCAGCCGTACATTCATTTCATATTATTCCACCTCTCGCTGTGCCATTGTCTATGAATACTACGTACAATAGTCCTTATCCGAGATCCAGTTCTCCAGCCAGCCCTAGCAGACAAATGGAAAACACTCTTAATTTCAGTGGTTGACTAAAGTCCAAAGTTGCACGTGATTTTCTTCTCTACGTTCTTTGGGGGCATGTGGTGTAGTGTTTAGAGCAGTAGACTGAAAGTCATGGTTTGTGTTCTACGCCCAGCCATCCTCCTGTCTCGCTGTAAGCCACCTTGCTCACTCTGTGCCAGAGTTTGCCCAGTCCAGGATAATACCACCTAACTTGCAGGTAGATTGGGAAGATTAATTAATGTTTGTGTTTCATTTTGCAATCCTCAGATGAGAGACCCGATTAGAAGTACAAAGTATGATAATAGGTTATGTTATAAAATTGACAACAGGCTGTTGTTCTGGAGATCTTTCGTGTATTAATTTTTATTGCAAATGCACCCGGAGGCGACAGTTGTGCAACACACAATTGTAAAAAAATGAATACACTGTTAAATAATTATGAAGTTACAGCTCTGTGGCATATTGCTAGCTAGATGGCACCTTCCTTTACTACAGTCACCTTGTGGACAAAACAGGAAGTCCCTTTCTTATTTACCATCTATTATCCCATCTATCGCATCTCCAGCTCTTCCTTGGTCTCCGGACACCCAGCAGCTGTTGCTACTCTGACTTCAAGTAGGTCATGTGATAGAAGGTTGTGTGATAAAATATCATCATTTTTTCCTCACATAAGGTAAAATCACTTTGGTGTGAATAAAAGATGTCATGTGAATAAAAGTTGGAGAATGAAACTTACACTGGAGAAGAGCTTTGCTTAAAGCTTTTGAGTGTCATGATGCTCTCTGGCTTGGCAGTAATTTCTTTGTCCTTGTTGTCCAGCACCGCAGGGAACTGTTGTATTTCTGTGTCTCCCATCTCACTGTTTCCAAGCATTTTCTTTCATGATGGGTCTGGTTCCCCTTACTGATCACCTCTATTATCCTTGTTCTTAGTGGGTGGTTCCAAAGTACCTAAGGGATTTAGATGCCCAACTCATTGAAAATCAATGGGAGTTGGGTGCCCAATTCCTTTAAACAGCTTTGAAAATTTCATCCATTGCCTCAGGGCCAAAACCTGAAGTTCTTACTCAGGGCTAGACTGTGCAATTCTGCCTCACCGCAGTGGGAACTTCCTCACACTACCATCAATGGGTCTGCTTGTGTGAGTGCTAACCAGCAGGAATGAGGGCGGCCCAGTCACACTGTCACTATGTACTCTCCCCTTAAGCAAATTCCTATTATGTTTCAGAGGAGGTTTCTTGAGTAAGGGTTGAGCAAATGCTGAGTGACCCCTGGAACTGGCCTGCTGGCCTTCAATGGGAAATCTGTCCAAACAGGATCCTAGTACAAACGGATCAAGAATTTCAGGATTTGGTTGGGTGTTTACCGAGACCGTGCTTTCCTGTACATTTTGTACAGCCCCAAGCACACTGACAGCACCCAACGTATACGTGACAAAAGACATCATACTAAGATGTTTATTTTAAAGTTCAAATCTTGTCACCACTTCGTGTCTTTTCCTCTTTAATGATCACACTAACAGTCAGTGTGGTAGTGATCAGAGACGCCAGCCACCTGGGTTGGTGGGCACAGACACATGGTGAGAGATGGTCCCTATCCCAGACAGCTCATGATTTAATTGACTTGTTTGTGAGTCTTAAAGCCAGAGGTTCAAGTCATGTCTGGCTTTTTCCTTGGTTGGTAATTTTTTTCTGGAAGTGGCACTGATGTCGGGTTATTTCTAGATCTTTCCTTGTTTCCCTTGCAATATTCCTGGCTCCGCCAACTTCTGATCTCTCTCCTTTTCTACATTCAGGCGATTACCAAACACAGGCGCTTCTTCCCGTACAACATCTCCAAAATCTCCTGTACTCTCTGTCCTTCTGCCTTATAACCCTTGCCCACACTCCAGCCATCTCTCCTTTAGACGTTGCAAACTCTCCCAATTCCCAGATTGCGTCTCTGCAACCTGTACAGATCCCTGCTACCAAAACCTCCTTCTTTGCTCGCTGCTCCGAGCCCCTCTTTGAAACCTCCAATGGACCCCTCTCTGCTTTCAACTCAAATTTAAGCTCCTCACCTTGGCCTCTCAGGCCCTGCCCAACTCTGTTCCAGCTGAAGCTCTACCCTCATCTCTTCTTTCCTCTGTCCACTGATACTTTCACTCCATCCATATTGTGGCTATCCAATTGCTGTCTTTGGCTTTTTCCCACTGTTGTATCTCTGCTTGCGTCACTGTAAGTGGGAATTAGGATAATGTTTTCAAAAGCACTTAAGTGACTTAGGAGCCTAAGTCTCATCAAAAGTCACTGGGATTTCAGGCCCCAAATCAAATAGGCGCTTTGGAAATGTTACCCTTGATCTATTAAGTGCCTCAGGTTTCCATCTGTACAATGGGGATAACAGCACTGCCCTGCCTCAAGGGGAGTAGTGAGGATAAACCCAGCACTGACTGTGAGGCGCTCAGGTACTACGGGGACAAGGATCATAGAACCAGCGAGGCAGAGTGAGACCCCAGGCCCTGTATGTAGGACCAGCGGGTAGCTGAACTCAGACTTACATCTTGGAAAGTCCAAGTCAAACATCGGGATTTGCCTGTGAGTTTTGGATATTTTGATTTTGATTTCAGGTGATAAAGAAGCTCACATAAAATAATAACAAATAGAGTGGGTAGCAACTCCGGTCACATGGCGGGGTATTAACTCAGTGCCCACAACCCGTGGCAGGGAAGTGGAGCCAGCAAAGAAAGTCTAGTCCCTTAGATACTAATATTCCTTTGCGCTGCACTTTTGTTCAGTAATTTCCCATGTTTATTGGGGAATGTATAGAAAGAACTGGACAAATCAGTGTTTTGTAGAAGTTCACATAAGATACATTAAGAGCCACAGAACAACTATTTTTAGTAATGGCTGGAAATCACTATGTATCTCGGGCATTGGACTGGGACTCCAGACACCTGGGTTCTGTTCCTGGCTCCTCCACCGAGCTGCAGGGTGACTCTGGGCAAGTCACGTCCCCTCTTTGCCCATTTCCCCTCCAACCCTTTGTCTGTCTTGTCTATTTAGAGTAGCTCTTTATTAAGTATTAGTATTTATTTGTATTGTGGTAAGAGCTAAAGATTAGGGCCCCATTGTGCTAGGCACGGTGTCCCTTGCTGTGTGTCTGTACAGCACCGAGCACAACAGGACCCCCGTTTCATTTAGGGCCTCTAGGCGCTACCATAATACAAACAAATAATAATATTTATAATATGGGCCAAATTTATCCCTGGTATCACTCCACTGGAGTCAACGGGGTGACACCAAGGTTGAATTTGCCCCATTATAGTCTTAAGAACAACCTTTTCCAAATAACAATACTTTTAAAAGTGACTTGTACCAGGTCACAGGGTGACTCAGTGCCAGGGACAGAACCCAGGACTCCTGGCTCCCGGTGTCCTGCTCTAAGCTCAAAACCTTGCTTCGTGAGGCTAGGATAGAGCCGTTCCACACCTGCAATGCACAGGGCGTATGTTAGGGAAATGAGGACTAGCCCAGCAGACTGGCCTTCGCCAAGCCAGCCGCCCCGTGTTGCCAAGTAGTCAAAGCACCGGCCGGCACAAGGCCCCAGCCAGACAGGCCGTCTGGCAGGTACATTTGGAGGGAGGGTCTGCCTTAACTGCCATGCGAACACACAAAGACAAGGGAAAGTAAGCGGTGGACTTGGCAACGAAAGCAGCAACGGTTCTCAGAGCAGCAGTGAGCGCGCTGGGCTCTGCAGCCCCATCATTCTCATTTATATGCAAACACAAACGCAGCAGCGCCTCGGGGGCCTGGCCTGCCTAACCCCAGGGATGGAATGGCTCTGGGCGAACACCTGGTGCACCCTGGAACCAAGTCCCACCAATGCGCACAGGGCAATGATTCCACCAGCTGACAGGGCTGCAGAGGGAGAGGGAGATCTGCACCCCCGAGACAGAAATAACACCCCGCGCCCCTCAGTTAGCAAACACCAAAATACAGTGGAGGCCGTATTCTGTTGGGAGTTCACACTACAGCAGCCAAAAAGGCGGGTGGGTGGGAGGGAGAAGTAAACAGGAAAGGGAAGGCAATAACAGCAAGGCTGAGCATCCAACCAGTTCAGTAGGTGTCTGCA
Organism: Chrysemys picta bellii; assembly: GCF_011386835.1. Classification (NCBI taxonomy): domain Eukaryota; kingdom Metazoa; phylum Chordata; order Testudines; family Emydidae; genus Chrysemys; species Chrysemys picta. The sequence goes on along the minus strand of NC_088808.1, from coordinate 14,368,796 downwards.
GAGAAAGCACAGCACTGCCAGGTCCCAGTCCGGCTCCTCGCCCCCCAGAAACTCCAGGACCACGGCTGCTTCACTCAGCAACTGAGTTACAAGAAGCTGAGCCGTCGGCTGCTGCTGGGAACTAGAGATGCACTGTTCTGTTTGCATAGCGTGTGCACAAAGTGCTGAATATATAAACCTCCTGTGCTCTGCTTCCCGCCCCAACACTTAGCTGTTAAAAAAAAAGGGGGGGGGGGGCAGCTCAGATACCTTCCCCCAGAGGGCTTTCCCAGGGAGATGGGGCTGATTAGACTTTGTTTTCAATTTTTCCCTAGACCTAGGAGACATGGTGGAATGATAGGAGGGACAGAGCTGAAACCCGACTGCAGCCGATTTTCCCAAGATTACTCCAGATGTTCTAAGCATGCATGAAAACCCCCCGCCCCACCCAATCCCACTTTCCTAGCAAGCTCAGCCTGATCACTGCGAAGAATCCCCATTGGCACTGGGTTATTTTAACGGCATGCTACTGGAAATCAAACGGTCAGATCTCCTGCCCCCACCAACCCGGCAAGACAAAAATAAAATCACTCAATAATAGCAAAAATGTGCACGTCCTCCCCCAAGGATCTCCAAGCATGTTACAAGCTAGAAGTCACCCCACAATCCTTGTGAAGTAGACAGGGGACATGTAAGGATCATTGGATCCCCTCTCTGAAAGGCAGGCAACTCTGGAGCGAGACACAGCAGCTGTGCCCTACAGTGGGTTAGGCACCAAGTCAAGAAGAAACTCTATATCCAACTGAACAGCCCAGCGGAATTTATACACCTGGGTCAACACTCCCTAATCTCCTGGAGAAGTACTATGAGAGCTGTAATGATGGTAAGTTGTCAGCACTTGGGTTTAATGTCTCCTGTGAAACAACCCCATATTGCACTAATGTGCCAGGAAGGACCTATTTTGTTTGGTCAAACAAATGGCCAACTAGTCCTTTGCCACTTGAACTGAAGGAGTAATTCCATGACAACAGCAGTAGGCTGTTACCTTCTTAGTGCACTAGCCACCAGAGGGGAATGCAGCAGAATACATGTTATGACCATCTACATTTACTTACAGTCTTTGATTGGACAGTATGGCTCTCCCAAAATGGAGAATTTTTCAGAGCATGTGGAACTCTGTTTTTATTACATTTTGATCACCCGATTTCTTTCACCCTGAAGCTTCTTATCTTGGATCTCTCCCATTAGCAACAATCCTGGCACAGAATATTCAGTAAATCAGGCTGTTCTTGAGAACTAATCATGCAGAGCAGAACTGGGAGGCAAAGCATACTGGGTAAGGAGATGCAAATTGCCAGCTAAGCAGTTATTGGAGTCAAGTGCCAACAACATGGTGTTTACATGGGTAAACCCAGCTGAACTCCATGCAACTCACAAAGGAAACAATACCCAGTGATTTCACCTCCAATACCCTCCCAGTGAACCACAAATTCAGGGTCTTGCATGAGGGATCCTTAACAGTAAGATGAGCACATGCCCCGGAATTCTACTCATTGCAGTATCTGAGCATCTTCCAGAAGTGCATTAAACAAGAATGGTGGGCATGAAATCCAAGGTGACTATTAGCACATTTTAGGCATCCTCTGTCCTGTGCCACCCATTTCAACCGTTGGCTCATAGAAGGAGGGATTCAGTTCAGCACTTCGGAGCTGGGATGACCACATGATGATGACAATCTCGAACTTCCAGGGCTCCAATAGAAGCAATGATTGGCTCTCTGGAAATGGCTGGGGAGCACAAGAAAAATTCAAGCGAGGGGCTGCTGGTTGCATCTCTCACCGTGGTGAAATGTGACTAGCTACATTTTCAAATGCCTAGCTTGGACTGGCAAAATTTGCACCCACATCCATCCCGTCCACCCCCCTGCAGTTGCAGGTGGAAACAGGTTTTCCAATTTTCCAATGCATAGACTGGGAAAATGCACTTGCCAGTGAGAACTTAGGTGCACCGTTACCCAATTTGTGTGCAGTGAGGCACAGCAGGTGCCCACCTTTCAAAATGTAGCCATGAGGGCAGGTTTTCATAAGAGGTATTTACAGGTATAAGAAGTGCAATGGCCTCAGGGGGTGATTTTGTCATGTCTGACACTGCCGGGTTCTTTAGCCCTGTTACTGTGATCCAGTCAAGGACTGTTCTTTTACTTCATACAGTGTCTGTTATAAAGCTGTCTCAGATACAAGGCTGTTTGCTGCACTCTCTCAGCTCAAGGTCTCCAATCATGTTGGGATAACAGAGTCAGAGAGTCAAAGAAGAGACCACCAGACATGGGTGGCGGGTATCATAGGCCAGGAGAGGCCCCTCCCTTTCCCTGAGGCCCCCCCGCCCACCGCCTGCTGCTGCCAGTGCCGACCTGCACTCCATCTCCCACTCCAGTCCCTGCTGCTCGCCGGGTTGCTTCTCCCCGGGGGCAGGGGAGTGAGGAGGGACGCTGCGAGCAAGCAGCGGGCACGGACGTCCGGCAGAGGAGTGAGGCAGCTCAGCCGGGCACTGGGGCTGCCGGCTCTGCCCAGCTCTCAAGCCAGGGGGAGCGGCTCGGCTTGACGCTCAGGCGGGAGCGGCTTGGCCCGGCACTTGTGGGGTGGCTTGACTCAGCCCGGTGTTGGGGCTGGCATGGTCCCTGGAGGGGGCGGGGAGCGGAGTGGCCCAGCAATGGGGCTGGGGGAGAGCTGACCTGAGGGGGCAAACTGGGGCTTATTTGGTCATGGGGGCTTAGGGCTCCTCCTGTTGGGGGGGGGGGGGGTTCTGGGCTCCGGCGTCTGAGGGGGCAGGGCTGGTGGGCAGAAGGGGCAGGGCCAGCGGGCTAGCCTCTCCAAAATGGAAGTTCACCTGCCGCCCATGCCACCAGATCATCTAATCAAACCTCCTATATATCACAGGCCACCAAATACCACCCAGCCACCTCCACACAAAGTCAACAACCAGAATTAGACCAGTGTTACAGTCCCGAGGACACTAAACTACTGCACGTCACAGGCAGAGATCAGGAGGGACAGAAGTGCACCAGTGCTCAAGGCCAATGCAATGACAGGAAATGGACGGAGATATCAAGTGATCGTAGCAAGTGACCCCACACCCCATGCTGCAGAGGGAGATGAAAACCCCCCCTGGGTCATTGCCAACCTGACTGGGGGTGGGGGGATTCCTTCCTCATCCCGTATATGGCAATCAGTTAGACCCAGAGCAATGAGCAAGGCCCGCCAGCCATGCCCTTGAGAAAGAGAATTCCCAGTACCCAACCGTGTCTGTGGAGCACTAGCAGGAGCTGGCGTTCCTCCTTGTTTCCTTGCCTTACAGACAATTAAAATACATCACATACCTTCCTAATGGGACTAGTCTGTGTCAGCCAGTGGTACGGTTGCCGGAAGGACATTATGTGATAGCATGGTGGGCTGGGGCATCACGAGGTGCTCTGCATGATCATGAATGGGAAGGGAGGTGTCCAGGAAACACTCTCTGTCCTAAGGTGTGATCCCCATTTGAGAACTCCACAGGGGTTATTACACCCCCACTCAAATCCTTGTTTACCTAGAAACAAGGGGAGGCAATGTGGCCTAGTGGATAGAGCACCAGGTTGGGACTCAGAAGACCTACATTCTATTCCTAGTTCTGCTGCGGCCCAGCTGGGTGATCTCGGGCAAGTCATTTCACCTCCCTGGGCCTCTGCATCCCCATCTGTATGACGGGGATAACAATACTGACGCCCTTGATCAAGCGCTTTGCGATCTCCTGGTGAAAAGCGCTTGTTCCAATTGGTCGGGGGCACATGCCACCACCTCCCCGATACGTTTCTGCTGGATGTGCACGGCAGCCACAATCCCAGCCTAGAGTAGCACAGCCACAGAGATGCCTGGCACCACGGTGGAGTCCGTCAACATCCTCTTCCCCCACCCCAAGGGCTGCCCCCGCTAGGGGCAGGACTAGCACACCGGCCACCTGTGTGCGCCAACGCACAGAACAGATCAGTCCCTCCCAGTCCAAAGCAAGCGAGACCTGAGAAAGGGATTGGAGTGGCTGGGGCCGAGCAGGAGTGGGAGGATTTCTCTTACAGGAGATGTTATTAAATTGGGAGTCAGGAGGACTTTGTTCGTCAACGCGGGTCTCTGTGATGTGCCGGGATTTTGGTCACTCTGAAACGCGCTATAGAAGAGCTATTAATTATCATTAGCACTTTATGGGGAAAGGGTCTTTTGGCCAGAGATCAGCGGCTATTACAAGTCCATTGTCAAGCAAGGAAAACATCAGCTGATTGCATTAAATGAGAGAGTCAAATTCCACTGAGCTTCATTGAAACTGCCCGAGCAGGCTGCAGAGGGCGAATTCCAGTTCTATCGGGTTCCACAGTAACTCCACCTACCGACTCGCCCTGGCAGGATCTCAAGTTACAAGCATTACTTCATCGGATCACATTCTAACTGGATGATCTTACCCCCCAGGGCACAGGGCAGGCTGCTTGTGCAAGCAGCTGCCGCATACAAATTAACCCTTTCGTGAGCGTCATGTGTGCCATGGAGCCCTGGCACAAAGCCCAGACATGTCACTGGGTGGATGGCCAGGGAATTATAGTCTCTCTGACTGGCTAGAAAGCTGGACTGGACAAACAGAGTCCCTGAGTGAAGCCTTTAGAAGGTGGATTCTATGAACGCTAGGGAGGTGTTTCCCCCACGTTCAATTCCTAATGTGGGATCGAATCATAGAAATTGTAGGGTTGGACGAGACCTTGAGAGGTCACCTATCTAAGCTCCTGCGCTGAGGCAGGACCATGTAACCCTAGATCATCCCTGACTGGTGTTAAAAACCCCTAATGAGGGGGATTCCACATCCATCCTTGGAAACCTATTCCCGAGCTTAACTACCCTTAGAGTTAGAAAGTTTCTCCTAATATCTAACCTAAATCTCCCATGCTGCAAATTAAGCCCATTACTTCTTGTCCTTCCTTTAATGGCTATAGAGAGCAATTGATCACTGTACTTTCTGTAACATCCCCAATATATTTGAAGATTGTCCTCGGGTCCCCCCTCAATCTTGACTAAACATGCCCCGTTTCTTTAACCTCTCCTCCTAGGTCAGGTTTTCTAAACCGTTTAGCATTTTTGTTGCTCTCCTCTGGACTTTCTCCAATCTATCCACATCTTTCCCAAAGTGCGGCACCCCGAATTGGATGCAGTGCCCCAGTTGAGCCCTCCCCCCTGCCACCTAGAGTAGGGCAGTTCTCTCTCGTGTCATACACACAACACTCGGGTAAATCCACCCCAGAAAGAGATTTGCTTGTTATAGTACGTGATCAACGTTACATCAGCAGACACATGCCGGGCTTGGGGTTGTGCACTGAGCGCCAAAAGACGCTGCACAACGAACAATGTGGTCCATGCAGGGTGGGCTTGGAGAAGGGAAGTGCTGCCGGGAGGCGAGCGGGCTGGAGCATGAGTGGCCCTGGCCTGAGCCGGCTGCTATCCCATCAGTCTGGGAATGGATGTCGAACTGTTCACGAGTGTTTATTCTCTTTAACCAAAGGCTGTGTCAAGACGACGACCTGCAGCAATCACGTGTGTCTGAAGGGGAGGCAGCAAATAGACTCTCTGAATCTTTGCTACTGTCTTAGCTCGTAATATCCTCACTGCAGTCAGAAAGGTAAAACACCAACGGCCCGACACCAGTATCAGGTCCCACCCAGAAGCAATCTATGGAACTCCAGGCTTATTTGGAAGAGCAGGCAGGGATCGGAGTGGAATCCCAGGTACTGGGAACCACAGATGAGTATCCACTAGGCCTAGGGTCACCCCCTATGTGTCAAGGAGCTGAAGAATAACGATATGAAAAAGACAGGGCAAAGTTTATTTCTCAGGGACAGCGCCCTACAATGGCACATCATCATATGCCCTGTGTACGATCACTGCTTGGGAATATACTTTGTTTGTCCAATAGGGTCATGGGACATCAGGCACCAAACCAGGAATGTCTCTTGAAATACAGGATGGGTGGCCATCCCAATTAAGCTGGGGGTGCCCAATATTTGTGGCGACGAGGTCCTCATTGGCCACTTGGCAGGGTATCACAGCCACGTCGAACATGCAGCTACATGGTCATCAGTGTTTCTAACAAAGATAAATACACCTGGTGCTAAGATTTGCCTGGACCTACAGAACCTGCTAGTCATTTTAATTCACCAGATATAAACCCCTGCAGCTGATCAGCTTTGTGCACAATTTGCCGTTTTTTTGGGCACCCTGCCATCGGGCTGAAGGTCCCTAGATGGCTCTATCTCCTCCCACAGTCTTATTCCAATAGCAATACCAGGTGGGAACCTCTGGGCTGAAGGAAGAGAGAATAACCCAGCCCCCGTGGGAGCTGGCAGAGTGGAGAGCTTAATGGCCAGGTCTTGTGCACCGAGTGCCAGCTCTGCCTGCCGCGAATGATGGACGTGGCAGCTTTTGGACAACTGTGCCAAGAAACAAATTGTGCTCAGCCTCAAGTCGGGGAGTCAGGTGGTGGAGGATAAAGAGAGTGAAAATTGAGCAGGCAAAGAAAGAGTTAAATCCCTTCCAAAAGAGAGAGCCTGACCCACTCGCTCTTGTCCTCCTTCAGAGTGAATCAGCTTCTCCACATAGGTTTGGGAGTGAAGAACGTGAAGCAAAGGGTGGAGGAAAGAGAGAGAGGAGGGTATGTGAGAAAGAGAGCGTGCAAGAGGACAAAAAGAAGGGAACACAGGAGAGACAGACGGGGGGAGGGCAAGAGACACTGCTGCATTCTCTCCTCTGCCTATGTGAGAGGCAGATAGAGGGGCGCAAAAAAAAAGAGAAAGAGAGCAAGCCCCCAAGGAAACATGCGAGAAAGAAGGAGACCAACCAAGGGAGCATGTGTGAAAGTCACAGCGAGAGAAGGGGCCTCTTTGATTCCGTGTGCCTCATACCAGACACTGTCTAGACTGCAGCAATTATTGTCAGCTCAGAACACCCAGGCATTGCCATTGCTGCTGAAAGGGAGCTTAACAAAGAGAGAAAAAAACGGAAGAAAAAATACCCTGCCAGCAGAGAGCTAGTCTCCTTCCAGCGCCAGGGTCTCTCTCAGCCGCCCTCCGCCTCCCCCAACCCTCCAGGCAAATACCAGCACAACTTACCCCGTGGAGCGGGCAAGCAAATACGCAGTAGAGCATACGCAGAAGAGCTTGCAGCCCGGCCAAGGTGATTGTTGGGCTGGGCTGAAAAGTGTGTGTGTGTGGGGGGGGGAGGTTGTCCAGGAGTGTGGGATAAAGCCCCACTTGCCAGGGTAGTGTTCAGCCACTTCCCTGTAATTCCCCCTGCCCAGCCCCACAGGCAGGTGAACCAGTTGGAGCAGTGGCGATACTGGGGGATAAGGGCGGAGGTGTGCAGAGGCGGTGGAGAAGGGGACTCTCCAAAGAACGGCTGATGCCAATGTTGTGTTGGGCACAGGGCAGGACAAAAGCAGGGGAGACTCGGAACCATGGTCACCTGAGAACAAGGGCCAGGTCAGCTTCTTCCCAGCAACAATCCCGCTGGTCTGGCCAAACTCAGCCCTGGTGTTCTTATGGCAACCTGAGGCTCCACACAACCCAGCAGGGAGACAAAGACCAGCGACACTGGGCACTGCTGTGGTCTTTCATCTGAGGGCCTCACAGCACTCTTGGCAGACAGGTAGTAGGTAGCTTTAACCCCTTTTTACAGATGGGAAAACTGAGGCCACATAAGGAATAAGTGAGAGTCAGGAAGAGACACAATCCAGGGTATATGGTGCCTGGTCCCCTGCCCCTATAACTAGACACTAAGACTCTTTCCCCTGCATACGAGGTACCCTGTCCCTAGTCGCAGCACCACTGTCAACCCCAGACAAGATCTAGGATTTCATACTGAGGGACACAGCTAGTCAGCCCCACAACCTCTCTCCCCTCCTTGTCCCAGAGGTCAAGTTTCCCCTGTGTGCAGCCTCCCTGGCAGCCTCCTTCTTGAGCTCTGGATGGAAGGGGCCATCCTGTCCGTAAAATACCAGCCACCCAGAGAAGGGAAGGAATAAGACTGCCCAAGGGAAGCTGTGAGGAGAGGGCAAAAGGGGCAAGGATAAAGGGAAAAGGGGAGAGAGTTATTAAGAAAGAAGAGAATGGAGGAAAAGAGAGTAGGAGATGACAGACCCCATCCCCTCACTCCTCCTTACCTCTCCTCTCTGCTCCCTTCCAACCTCTATCCAACCTCCCCTTTCTCTTCTCTGTCCTCCTTTCCACCCTTAGTTTGTCTCAGAAGAGTTTTCAGACCTTCCCCTTTCAGGGCTTCTGCCCCAAGGGCCTTCCCCCCCCCCCCCCCCCTGCTCTCCATAGGTCTGGAATGTGCAAGGCCCCAGGGAGGGATTTAAAGCAAAGAGCACGCTGAGAGTCACAGGAATGCCACCCCTCTATCAGAAATGGCCACAGATCTCCCAGTCTAGCTGTCCTGGTGGGAACCAAGTGCCAGTACCTCGTAGAGAGGATGGCCATCAAAAAAGATTTTTGCAGTGCAGTCCTTACTGCACTGATGTCACCATGGGGACTTCCAACTGGAGTCTGACTGCCCGTAGACACAAGAGACCCAGATGGATGCAAAACATGATCGCTACCACTGGTTCTGCAAGCAGCTACCAGTAGCTTCAGTAATTCTGTGAAGCGCGGCGGGGCAGAGAATATGACAAAGGGGCAGAAAGGGGCCTCCCCGAACATGATGTAGAAACATTTGGGGACCATCAGGCAGGTGCCCTACAAGTTGAAGCAATTGGTGCGACGGAGGGAGGGGCCCTTTTCTATGACCTTGAATCAGGCTTGCACGTCCCTTAAAAATTCAGATCCCAGCGACTCATGAGGAGGAGTTGGGAAACGAAGCAGAGACCGCTGAGATAAGGGGAGGAGACTGAGAACAGGATGAAATGGCTCTGAGCGTCACATGGGGACAGGGTATCATCAGCTCCCTAGTGCAGTCCTAAAAGGGAATTAGTCTTCCCCTCCGAGCAGCTGGGCTGGTTACCAAAAAGTGAACTCACTCTGATAAGAGTGTCTGAGACTTGCTGAGAAGGGGAGACGCCGGACAGCTGGGGGACACTCTCTAGTGGAGATGTCCCTGTCCTGGTCTGAATTTCCTAGGGTTCTCTGCTGGAGGTAAAGCAGCTACAGGAGGCTCTGGTACCCAATGGAAATTCTCCCCTGCCTACCTGCAGGAGAGGGATACAGCCACGCTGCCACCCAACCCCTCATAGCTTAAAGCAGGAAGTGGCCAAACTGGAGTGAGGCCTGCCCAGATTCAGCCTTGTTTCACTCTACAGGGCCTATGTGAGCCAGCCCTCAGGGGCTTCTCCCCACCCTGCTGTTCAGTAACGGGCCCCCCTCCATTGATGACCACCCACCCCCCCCCGGTGCTCTTCCTTGTGCTCCTTCTTTATCCTCTTCGCACTGATCATTTTGGGGACATTTTAAAGAGCTGGCGGCACTCACTGCGCGCCCGTGAGGTGAAAGTGACACAGACTCCAATATGGGCCCTGATTACAACGGGGAGAAATCATTTGTTCCGAACGTGTTTTCCTATGAAAATTGGCTTTTGGATCAAAATGGAAATGTCCATTTTTGACCAAAAGAATTCTGGGTTTCTGTCAAAAAAGTGTTTGTCCCCCCCCAAATGAAAATATTTCAGACACACAATAGATTCCCCTCCCCCATTTCCAGCAAAACTTTTCATGGGACCAAAACCCCATTTCCGGACCAGCTCTGGCCGTGGTCAGTGTAACGCTCGCTTGGGCAGAGGGGCACACCTGTGGAGGGCATCTTCCCTGAGAACTGCGCAAACATGGGAATATTTCTTTGGAACAAATGAACTGCTGTGATGGGCCAGACTAGTGCCCCCATCAAATCCAGTATCCTGGCTCTGATCGCAACCAATACAGAGGAAGGTGCAAAACAACCCATAATGGATTTTGAAGAATAATCTGCCCGACGAGGAAATATCTCCTTAATCCTAGGGAGTTTGTGGCTGGTTTATGCCCTTAAACTTGAAAGTTTATGGCCTGGGTAAATTTTTGTCTTGGTAAGCTTAACTTCCTTCACCATTGGAGATCATACTGGTTTCTAGCCCAAGCAGAGACCCAAGGTGTAACTCAATGGGGTGGGGAAGAGCCCTCATCTTGAGACACTCCCAAAAATGTCTCCAGATTAGCCGTACATTGCTCCTTACTGCAGGCTGCTCTCCACCTAAACCTGCATCTTACTCACTGACTCAACAGATCACTTTCATAGAATCATGGGACTGGAAGGGAGCTCGAGAGATCATCTAGTCCAGTCCCCTGCACTCGAGGCAGGACTAAGTATTATCTAGACCATCCCTGACAGGTGTTTGTCTAACCCGCTCTTAAAAATCTCCAATGATGAAGATTCCACAACCTCCCAAAATCTGACTGTGGTGGGACTTGAACCCCCAACCTTTGAATGGCCTCATCTGTCATCAATCTAGAAGTCCAATGCGCTCTCCATTGCGCCACAGAGCCTGTTCGAGTCTGCTGAGCTCTGCAATGTAAAACCCGGAAGTGCCGGGATTATCATTCCCAGCAGCCCTGGAGCACCTAGACAATGGCAACCTACTGCCGGCTTAACCTCTTGAGGGATTTCCCTCATATACTTGGAGTACCTTAGCCAGATTTCCATCTCATGGGCGCTCGGGTTAGATCACAGCTGAAACAGTGACCTGACTTTCCCCAGAACGACTAGACTCCTAGCGTAAATGACTCTGGGGTCACCTCTTGGTCATTCAGGCGCAAAGCGATCAAGACAACAAGCAGGGAGGTGGGAAGGAACGCAGAGCCAGCCTGCAACACGAGTGGCTGCTTGGGGGCCCCAACACAGACTCAGCAACTTATGGGGCAGCTCAGTGGGACCAGAGAGAATGAGTCAGTTCCCAGCCCGATTTCCCCCCCGCCCTCGGCAGCTGGAAGGCTTGTAAATAGGTCAGGTCTGGAAGAACAGCTCAGGAACCCTTAGTGAATATAGGGTTTTCTGATGAAAGGAAGAGATGTTTGAGGAGAGCCAGGGCTTGTAGCATTTGAATCTGATGTTACAAGTTTGATGGACAATGAACTGGTAGGTGTTTGTGGCTTTCTACATTTAGGGCCTGATTGAAGCCCACTGAAGTCAACAGGAATCTTTACATTCCCTTCACTGGGCTTTGCATCAAGCCCTACATACCCAGATGTGAATCTCTAGGGCAGGCAAATCCATCAGCTGTTTAGTACAGCTGGTAACTCATCTCTCGGGGGCTCATGGGTCAGGCAAATGTGAAGTCGTGGTCCCCTAGCGAAATGCCCTACAAGCCTGCAGCCTCCACGCTGGTTCTCCACGCATCATGAGAATTTCAGGCTAGAAGACTTTACATCTAGAACCGAATACAGCTGCCTTTCTACCCTGGCCGGTGGGAATGGAAGGTTCCTTACAAAGATGCAATGGTAGCACTTCTGCCACCCTTCTTCCTTCTAGTCAGTACAAAAACTCCCTACTTCCACCGCTGTGCGATGTCCATTCTGTTGCACCATGTCCTTTCCCTGAGGACATAAGCACTGGCTTTCAGGGCACATTTGGGAGTGGGCTAGTGGCATGCGATGCACAGGACTGGAATAGCATGAAATCACATGTGGCGTAAAGGAACCTTCCAAGTCCCCAAAGAGAGAGGGGAAGAGGCTCTGCTTTAGCCCACTTATCAGCAGGTGTTTTGCATGAAATGGGGCCTAGGCCTCCAAACACAGGTCCCATTGGCTTTCAGAAAGTAGCTACTCCCTGGGAAAGGCTTTCCCAAGTGAGAGGGATACAAAAGACATGTGCTTTCAGGGTTCAGAGCCAGCTTCTTGTTGGTGGAGGCGTGTCCCGCCCCACCCCGCCCCAGCTCCTCTCCAAGGTCGGTCTGGAGGGAAGGTATAACATGCTGGGGATAGAGAACCTACTGAAGTCTCTTTTGGTCCATCAGGGAATCTGTGTCCCAGTTCCATCCAGAGCCGGAGAGCAGCGATTCTCCCACTGCACAAAGGGGACCACGGGATCTGCTGGGGCACTCGCTGTTCTCTGCCCACCAGCAGGGAGTCAAGCGTTTGCCAGGCCAGGGAAGCACCCCTGGTTAGCAGGGCAGGGCAGGCAGCTCTGGCATGTGTCTTCAGCAGAACTGCACCTACCATGCACAGATCTCTCCTTCCAAAGGTGCCTCCTCACCTTCCCCGAAGCTTCTTCAACCCCAACAACTTGTTTGCCAGTCCTCCAGCTACGCCCCCCCCCCCCGCTTCTTCCTGGGTTAAAAATAATCAAGTTTCTGGGAAGCAGTAACTCCTGCCGAGCCTCCCTCCCTGCACTTCAGAGCCCCTGAGAATAGCGCTCTGCAGTTCTCAACCCCAGCCCCTCCTCTCTCCTCCCCCCCTCCACTGTGATCTGACTAATATGCCAGGGCTCTGTTTGCCAGCTCAGCTGGAAAGGAATTTAACCACTTCAGGGCCAGGAGAGAGGGAAAGCAAAGACCTTCCCACGAGTGGGAGAGAGAGGAGCGGAGTAACCTCCCCCCGCCCACCCCCCACCCCCAATTCCCTAACATCAAAAAGTCTCTTGTCTCTCTTCCAGCAGAGACTCTAGCTGCCTGTAGGGCCTAGAGTGACCAGATAGGAAGTGTAAAATATCAGGACGGGGGTGGGGGATAATAGGAGCCTATATAAGAAAATGCCCCCAAAATCGGGACTGCCCCTATAAAATCGGGATATCTGGTCACCCTAGTAGGGCCGAGAGTGGACACCCAGCCATATGGATTCCATGGGCTCGCCTGCCTATGGAGCGGTGCATGAATTCTTCCTCCCCGGAAGTGTCCCCTCTGCCCTAGTGTTGGGCTGTGTCTCCATCTGTACCACCCAGCAAATACAGAAACCCTACAGAGCCACAAAAGCATCCATGCACCTCCATTAGGACGCAGGGGAAAGAAACCTAGAGCACCAGGCATTCACCTCGGTTGATGAGATTTCAAATCACCTTGGCCGAGGCTAGGAGGTCATGGAGAGCAGAGTTCCCTAGCTATGACCCAGTTGTCATCAGGACCCTGCAGATTCTTGTCTGGTGGCTGCAGCAGGATCTCTCTATATATTTTTAATACCAGGCTGTGGGGGACCAGGCTGTTGGGCCCACGAGGGGCACTCCCTTACAAAGAAGGCCGTACGTAGCTTTAAAAAGGCTGGAGAACCACTGGCTTAGAGAACATGGCTAAAACCTACTGCAGTGCGGTGCTGGCAGGAGACAGCACATGAATGCCTTCGGAGTTGCTGGCAAATTAGCAGTCTCCTCAAGTACAGTGGGTAAGAAGCAACAAGCACAAAGAATATCAAGGCTGGGTAAAACCACCGGGGGACATGGAAGGGGAACGCCTCTCCCCCTCATTCCCAGTCATTGGGCCCAACTGTCTATCCAAGCAGGTAGTTATTGGCGCACCTGAGCGCCTCGCTACTGGATTTATCCTCACAACAGCCCTGTGAGATAGTGACATATCTCCCCAGTTTAAAGCCAGGGCCTGAGGTACTGAGTAGATTAAGTGACTTGACTGAGGTCACCCAAGATGATCTGTGGCAGAGCCGGGAACTGAACCCAAATCAGCATTCCAGTTCAGTGCCTTAGCCACTAGCCCATCCTTGCACCAAGCTTTGGCAAAACTCGCACTGAAACTGATGGCAGTTTTGCCCAAGATAGGACTGTGTGGATCAGGCTCATTATGTCCAGCCCACAGCACCCGGTGGACAATTTTATTGTGCTGTGATGTCCTTTGCATTTCACTTCTTTGCATCCCAACCCACATCCCAACCACAGGGTCTGACTGAGTTGACCTTCTTGCCATCATGACAACTTGCCAACATACACTAGGCAGACACGGGAGTATGTGGTGACCATATTTGTACACTGGCCAGGGAACTGGGAGAGCAGTTTTTAGTGCAAACTGCAAATTTCTCTCTCTCAAAGCCAAAGAGGCAGTAGCAGTAAAGTGGGGTATGGAAGATGAAAAGGTACAAAGCAGATGTCCACAGGGGCATAGGAGTGGTCCTTCCAAGAGAGTATTCTTGACCTCCTAGGGTGCTCCAAGTAGCAAGTTGGTGGATATGCAACACTGGGCTAGAAGTTGTGTGAGATCACATGGAACACTGCTTCACACTCAACCTGTGGAACTCACCGTTACAGGAGGCCCTAAAGACAAATGCTGTGTTTGGATAATGTCATGACCACAAATAACATCTGTAGCTATGCAACTAAGGTAACAACAATAACGTTCATGCTTTAGGAAGTAAACGGATCAAGAGAGACAGATCAGGAAGGAACCTGAAGTCTGCAGAGGTCTCTCACCTTCAAATCCCTCCTTAAAAGGGCAGTTCTGCTCTGGAAAATGGCATCATGGTGCTCAGGGTTTTTTCTCTTTACAGGACTCAAGAGCAACTCAGCTACAAACTCAACCTGGGATTTTTGACTCAGTCTGGGCTCTTCTCCCCTCTGACAATCTCACCAGGTTCTGCAGTCCAAATTTGGCCCTCAGTGACACCTCTGCAACCTCACCCTCTTCAGAGGATGCACCCAGTGACATCTGTGCAACCCCATTGCCTCACATGGGTTTGCACAGGTGTAAGTGGATGGGAATTGAGCAAATGATCCTGTTGATGATTCACCTGAAAGAACAGCCTCCAGCGTGCTCCCTCTGAAATCTTATCTGCACGAGGAAACTTACCGGTGGCTGACAATGGGGGTCAGCTGTGGGAGCAGCTGAACATGACCTAGACAAAGGCAAAGCATGCCCAGCACTGTTTCAGCAAGTGTGTCAGCTTCTGAAAGGGGGCAGAATGCAGGTTGACTTGTGCTGGCCGGAGTGTCTGTCCTGGATCAAGTGTGCATCGCTGACAGTGTGAAAGCAAGGGGGGGGGGGGAAATCAGTGGTTCGATCTGGTGCGGCAAATGTACTGTAGGGGTTGATAGTAGGTGATTTATTATTTGTATTGCTGTAGCATGTAGAAGCTACGTTCATGGCCCAGGACCTCTCTGCCCTAGGTGAAGTGTACAACACAGAACAAAAGACAGTCCCTGCCCAAAAGAGCTCGCAGTCTAAGGATAAAACAAGAGACAACAGATGTCTACAGACCCATGGGGGAGTGCAAGGAAACAATTCCTAATACCAAGCGACTTTCCAAACACCCAGGCTGCTAGGTGGGAGCTCCACCCAACCCAGTTACCACCTATTATTATTTAACGTTTATTCTGCACTAATGTCTAGAAGCCAGGCAGGCCAGGGCCCTATTGTGCTTGGTGCTGTACAAGTACACTGTAAAGGACAGACCCTGACAGTGTTGTATCCCACCCCCTGTAGTCTTCCCACTCATCTCCAGCCCTTCTTCCTTGCAGGTGCCCAATGTCTGAATCCCCCTTCCCTGACCCAGTCTGCCAAGTCTCCCTCTTCAAATTTCTCCTTCCAAGATGCCTGCATCCCCCCCATGCTCCCACAGCAAAGAACACAAACCAGAACATTGCAAATAAAGCCATCCAACCAAAAATCATTGCCCGAACATGATCCACGTGAAACTTCCCCGCTGAATTCCTTTGCTTCTAATTTCATCTTATTCCCTGCCCGGCCTCTAAGAAGATGGATGGTCTGGTGGTTAATGCACTGGACTAGAACTCAGGAGAGCTGGGTTCAGTTTTTCCCTCTGCTGCTGGCTTCCCGTATGACCTGAGGCCAGTCGCTCAGGGCCTGATCTGAAGTGAACGGAATGACTCCAGTAGGCTTTGGAACAAGCCCTTGGTCTGTCTATGCTGCAGTTTCCCATCTGTAAAATGGGGATGAACCGTCCCTACCACACACGCGTGTTGGGGATAAATGTACTAGTGTGCGTGAGCTGCCCAGGTACTAAGGCGATGGGAGGCCATGTGAGGACCTAGACAATTGGTATCTCACCTATTGGCAATGCAACCTGTTCAGGGCATGGCCCTTGTGTTCACTCCTACTTACAAAGCACCTACCACACTACAAACGCCATCATAAGGCATCCAATTTAAAGCACCCCAAAAGGAGAGGGGATGAATACAGGGAGATCCACAGGTGCACAAACAGGAATCTCTTTAAAGCAAATGTCTTACTGGAAAGCATTTGCGCTGCGATCCCAAGTTTCCAAGGGACTCATGAATCTCTCCTAAAGCTTAATCATCAGGCCTTTGATTACTAAAGCAAAAACCTCGCACCCGAAGCTGCCTGACAGCCAAGAGAGGCATTGGGAAATGCTAGGCAATGGGATGAGACATGACTGCCATGGGAAACGGATGTGACTAAAGGATGATGCCGATGCCACAATGAACCCGACTCTGCTTTTGGCAGTGACAGGGGCAGGGGTTGGGAAATCTAGAGACCTGGAACTTCATGGGAACTCAGTGTTCATTCAGTGGAGTTCACCCTGACTGTAAAGGCTCTAGGACTGTATGTGAAACATGGTACAGACAGTGGTGGGTCTGCCAGTGGAAGGCATCTGGCACTTTGCCACACTCAGCCAAACTATAATCATTGTCACATCCACTTCCCTCCGTCCTGATTCTACACGCCGCTCACATCTGCCACCTTCACAGGTGGGGGCAGCTTCACACTGCAAAAGTCACATTCCAGAAGGGGAACCCACCCTCCCAGGAAGACCTCACTGAACAGTCAAGCAGCCACAGCAGAGGAGAGAGAGGCACTTTCAAACGTGTCCACAATTAATGAGCACACAGGTAGCTTAGGAGGGTGAAAGAGCCTTGGCTAAAACTGGGACCGAGAATCACCTGTGCTTGAAACAGCCCAGAACGGGTGTGCGGGTTCGTGCGTGCAAAAGGAGGCACAGCGGTTTCTTATACACCAACCTAAGCAACCAAAGACATGCAATCAGATGATTTGAGCGCGACCACACTAAACATCGGATGAACATTAGGTATTAACATCACAAGGCAGCTACGGACAGTCACATTTTCATTTCAAAACCTAGAATATTGTAGCATCATTTTGGTCTAATTAACTCCCAGTTAAGAGTCTGACATCACTATCCATGTTAGGGTTTCAGTGGTATTGGGGTCATGTTTCATGGACCACAAGTGGCTAATAATGAGGATGATTCCGTGTTTCTAAAACTAAACTGGCTCTTTGCTAAGAGAACTATTTACAGAAATGTTGTAACTGTAGCTAGCATTCCAGCCACGGGCACACAGACTGACTCCCTGGTGCCTCCTCCAAACTCTTCCCTCCTGTAGCTTGTGCTCCTCCTGCCAAGTTCCATGCAAGTTGCTACTGAGCCCATCACTGAAGTATCTGACCATTTACCAGGCTAACAGAGGAGCACTGTGAGATTCCTAACAGGCTTTTCTAGATACCTAGTGTTAAGAGCTGGTTGATTTTTTTTTTTATTATTATTCTAAACTCCCCCGCCCCCCCCCTTTTTTTTTTTTAAGATTACCAGCTTTTGCATGGAAAAATGTTTTTTTCCGATTTTTCAACAGAAAACAAACAAAACCAAAAATCTTAAAAAAAAAATAAAATAAAATTTTCTTCCCCCCAGCCCCCAGGTTTTGGTTATTTCCTCCTTCCTTTCCCTTTGTTCCTGCTCTGTGCCCACTTTTTCAGTGGCAAAACGGAAAAAAAAGTTTAAAAGAGGGGGAGGGGAAAACAGGAAGAAATAAAAACAAAACTAAATACCTACCAAACCTAAATTTCCATCCAAAAATCAGAAAATTTTCAAGTCTTTCCACAAAACACGTAACTTTTCAAAACAGCTGCACTGGTTTTGTCTAGACACCCAGTAGCCTTATGCTGCAGCTTCCTCCCCGTTTCTGAGCTCCATCTCCACCCAGGGTTCAATTCCCATTTTCCACGTGTCCCACGGCTACTGTAGCAGGCACGGACTTGTGTTTCCCTCACCTCTGCAGGACTGGGATGCAGGCACTTTTCTATAGCACAGCAGAGGCCCCACCAAAGCTGCTCCGGAAATAGAACCAGCTCAGCGGAAGGAATACATGCTCTGTGGAGAGACCCAAACCTACAAGGAAACTCAGAGCTCTCTATTAAATGGAGTGGTTCAGGGAACACACTGCCAGTGACACTAAAAGGCAAAACGCATTAGCAACATGGTAGATCCTCAGTTGATGTAAACTGGCGTAGCTTCATTGATTTCAGTGGTACTATACCAATCTACACTAGCTTAGGATCTGGCCTTGATAGACCTATGTAAATGCAGGGTCACAACCAATCACTTAAATGACAAAACAAATGTAGCCCTTTTTACTCCTGTCAGCCCTGCAGTGCTAACCCAGCTCAGGGAGAGGGAGCTGGATTCTTCTCCACCTTGTGCATCACCGACAGATTTGTTTATTAAGTTCCATTCAATTACGGCATCATTACAAGCAATGGAGGTTGCATTAGTGTCACTAAAGGACACAATTTGGTTTGCACAAGTGGTACTTACTGTCCCAACGGGGGCATGTCTGGACAGGAGGATGGTAATAGCCATCAGCTGACCCTTGCTGGGCACCATCAGGGCAACTTGCAAATGAGCCTAGACTACAGCTGTTATCTCAGCCCAACAAGTGCCACTGCTCAGCGAACTTCCCCATAGCGTGCTTGGCAGCATTAGAATATATGCAGCCCGAATGCCTGCAGCCCAGGCACCACTGATCACAAGGTACAGCTCCTCCTCCTCCTCCTCCACCTCTGCACCGTGTTTCTGGCCTCTTAACAGAGCCCAGAGAATCCAAAGCTGGATGTTCAACCTAGGGGGACCAGACAGCAAGCGTGAAAAATCAGGACGGGGGTGGGGGTAATAGGTACCTATATAAGACAAAGGTCTGAATATCGTCACTGTGCCTATAAAATCGGGACATTTGGTCATGCTAGCTCCACCTGTCCAGGAGAAGCTACACATCTAGGCACTCATCAGTGTGGTGATGAGCGTGGGATGGAGACTGAGCGCAGAGACCCAGATACAGACAGTGACAGAACATAACTTCCTAGGTGCTTTAGAACATTCACCAAACAGAATTTTCTTTCGATAGCAAATGCCCCAGTGTTACACTTAATATATTCCTTGCCCTTTCTCTGCTCCTTCCCCTTTGCTCTTCCCCGGAGGCCTTTACGAGGGCAAAGCAACGTTCTGCCAAACCTAACACAGCTGCCATGCTCTGCAGCCGTGCCATGTGCCAAACTGGAGGTTGACAGCTCCTTCCCAGTGACAGTGGACTGGGAGCTGGCACACACACCCCTGCAATCAGGAGCACAGACAATCATGTCCACCTCGTAGCTGTGAGGGAGATGCTCCGGTTATGGAGCTGGGTGTTGGAAGGAGGGTGTAGGTCTGCGGAATAATTGGCTTTCCATAGAAGGGACTGTGTGACTTAAGGAGAAGGAGCGACAGTGCAGAGGCAGCTTCCCTGTGGGTTCTGCACCAATTGCTTTGATGTTCTATCATGGTCAACCCTTATTAGGCCATATATCTTAAGAAGGCTTCACCTCCCCAAGCCTTGTTCTTGTTTCTGCCCTCTCTCTCTCTCGCCTGTGACTATCTGCGGCTGTAGAACCTTCCTGATACCAGAGGAGGCTAGTGGTGGATCTTGGTAAACCACAGTAATAACATTGTGCACAGCTGTAGCACCCTCCAGCCAAAGATTTCACAGAGACAAGGTGGGTGAGGCAATATTTTTTATTGGATCAACTTCCGTTGATGAGAGAGACGAGCTTTCCGGCCATGCAGAGTTCTTCAGGTCTGGGAAAGGCACTCCCAGCGCTCCAGCAAAAACGCAAAGTGGAACAGATTGTTTAGCATAAGTAGTTAGCACATATTGTAAGGGACCATTCAAGGCAGAGTGGCCTATTCATACCTTTGCAGCCTTAGGACAAAAAGAGAGGGGGGTTAGTGGGTTACAGATTGTTGTAATAAATCCAAAAATCCAGTGTCTCTGTTCAGTCCATGTTTTTTAGTGTCTAGCAGAGTTTAAGCTCCCAGGCTCGTCTTTTGAAAGCGTTGGGCAGGTTTCTTTTGAGGATGAGGATTGATAGGTCAGATATAGAGTGATCGCTTTGTGAAAAGTGTTCACCCACAGGTGATAGGGTGTTTTTGTCTTTTATCATTGCCCTATGGGAGTTCATTCGAAAGCATAGTGATTATCTGGTTTCACCCACATAGTTGTTCCTGGGACATTTAGTGCACTGGATGAGGTACACCACATGTTGTGATAGGCATGTGTAGGATCCAGGGATCTTGAAAGGTGTGTTGTGGAGGGTGTTGATCATTGTAGCAATAGAGAGATATCTGCAGGTTTTGCATCGGTTGTTCTGGCAGGGTCTGGTGCTGCTTTGAGTCGGTGTGCCCTGGTCTGTGGGGAGCTTGTGTCTGATGATGAGTTTGGAGAGGATGGGCGGTTGTCTGAAGGCCAGAAGTGGGAGTTCAGGAAAGATTTCTTTCAGGACGGTGTCCCCATCGAGTATGGGTTGTAGTTGTTTGATGATACCCCAGAGGGTTACAGTGTGGGGTGGTAGGTGAAAGCT
Source organism: Chrysemys picta bellii (assembly GCF_011386835.1). Classification (NCBI taxonomy): domain Eukaryota; kingdom Metazoa; phylum Chordata; order Testudines; family Emydidae; genus Chrysemys; species Chrysemys picta. The sequence continues at coordinate 14,348,202 of NC_088808.1, read as the reverse complement.
AGGGGTGTGCAGTTGGAGGTTTTATTTCTGTACTGAAGCAAGTTCTCTCAGGGTATTTGGGTGGCCTGTTCCATGATGACTGCTTCTCTGGTGGAATGTCTTGTTTGGTGAAAGAGGTTTTAAGTGTATATCCTGGACTTTTGCCTCAGAGCATATTCTGTGGTATTGGAGTGCCTGGCTGTAGATAACACATTTCTTGGTTTGGGGTGGTCACGGGATCTATGAAGGTAGGTGTGGTGATCTGGGGGGTTTCTTGTATATAGTTGTCTGTAGGATTCCACTGCTGAAGCTGACTGTGGTGTCCAGGAAGTTGAGGTTAGTGTGGTAGTGTTCCAGCCAAAGAGAGTTTAATGGACAGGTGGTGGTTGTTGAAGTTGTGGTAGAAATCTATGAGGGGGGTTAAGCCGTCTGTCCAGAAGATAATAATCTCATTGATGTGTCTCAGGTATATCACTGGTTTCCAAGATGGGGAAAACTGAAGAGATAAGGAGATAAAGCAAATTTCCCTTGGCCACACAGTGAGTCTGGGGGAGAACCAGGTACAGAACCAAGGTCTCCTAGTCTTGGGTTTTAAATACAATGGTGTCCTCCTCCTAAAAATAGAGATGTGGCAGAGAGATGGGGCTGGAGAGCCCAGTTCTCCTTCCTCCCCTCCAACTCCAATCTCCTCTCCCTGCTGCTATGCCACCCCTTTCAAATACACCAAGAGGATTGGTGGCAGGGGCCCCACACCTTCCCACAAACAGGAGCCCAGAGAGGCCCTGCCTTTGGGTCTCCAAGCTCCCTCATTCAAGTATTTGTTCTTCCCATGAGCAAATGACAGAGCTGCCCTAACACACCTTGCACAGAGCCCCACAGACATGGGGACCAAGTGATGAGCAATCAAGTGAGCTCCAGCTGGAGACGGTTATGCTTGTCTGCTTCTCGCTGCCAGTCAGGGAATGACATTGCTCAGGTCAGGAAGCCACAGGCACAAATTAGGAGGAAAGAAACCCCCAGGGCTGTATGGGAAATAAGGATGCAAGATCTCAGACCTTCCCTGGGCATGAAGGTAAGGCAGGTCCATATCCTAGCAAACAGGGCATCACTCAAGAATGTTGCAGTTCCCTGAGGATGAACAGAACACAAGACTTTTCTTCACTGTAGGTCCAGAGCTTTCCAGGAGCCTGCAATAGGCACTTACATGGGGGCTCCATGGGACCTACATTGACGGTCTCAGGGACTCAGCGGCCCACCAGCACAGCTGCTGACAACCAAGGACAATGGTCACTTTGCACAGGAACCACCTGAAAGATTCTGGACCCAACTCTTTATCTGATGGAAGCTCTCAAAGGCACAGGATGAAGAACCTTTGTTCTCCTTCCCTTGCCCAGAATCGTTGCCCTCTCCTGGGGTGTTCAGTCTTTCTACGGCTCTCCTCACAACTCCACAATGGAACCCCAGCCCTCACCCTTTGGGGTGAAAGGGGGGAATTTAACTTCCATGTTCCATCCAGTCTTGGCCTCGGTTAGGCTTCTCCATTAACAGACCCGACCTCCATTAACAAACCGACCACCCTCTTGCAAAGGGAGAGAGTAATTAAGCATTCTCCTTGTTCAAAGAATCCTGAGCATCCTTGCCTCAGACTTCTCCAAGCAACCCAACCGTGACCTAGAAAGCCCAGTGGCTAGGGGAGACTTAAACCTCTTTATTCCTCTAGTCCTGGATTATCCCTATAGTGCTACCCCATCCCTGCCCTGGAGGAACCACCCTCCATGCCATGAAAGAGGATTTCCTCTCCATATTCACTCAATCCTGTCCTGCCCCACACCCACTGTCCTACCAACAAGATCCCCCCATCCCTTGGCCTGAAGAGTCCACTCCGTACTGGGAGGGAGAGAGGACTTCCTTTTCTGTGTCTGTTCACTCCCAATCATTGCCTTCTACAGTGCGCACAAGCCATCAAAAAGGACTGATCTGAGAATGCCAAACTCATGACATGAAGGCTGAGGTCCATATTCAGGCCCCTCTGATCTCCATGGCTGCAGGGCAAGACAGATGGGGAAGGTGTCATCTCAGCACCCAGAAAAGCCAAGTTTCCTTAACATTGGGATTGGAGGGAGGTGCTGTAAAGAGAGGCTCAAAGGCACCTTCCATCTCCCAGTTCCCCAAAGGCAGGGTCAGTCAACAGCGGGACCCTGCCCTACAACCTCAGTCTGAGAGGCGAACCACCAGGAAACTCACAAACAAGTTAGAGAAAGAAAAACGGCACGAAGCCATGGTGCTGTGTTGTGGTTCGTTATCTCCGGTTAGACTGGAGACGGTACAGCTGGGTTTCGGGAGAGCAGAAATATCAGCAATTAAAGATATGTTGTGTCAAAAAAACTCTAAACTGATTAAAGTTGAAGGCTCCGTTTTCTTCTTTTCATCAGAGAACGGAATCAAAACCTGCCTGGAAAGACGCGCTCCCCCCGTTCCCAGCGCTCCGAAGGCAGTGCCTGCATCCATCCTGCTGTGTCCCTGCATTTTAATTACCACCTTATTAATATTCATGAGGACAGGCACTCAAGGGGGATTGCAGTCTGTCATTCTCTCCTCTCACTCCCCCCCACCCCATCTCTCTGGGCTGAATCTGAGGTTTTTTTCCCCCTCTCTCTTTCCAAACAGTCGGTATACTGCAGATTTTGTGTGAGTCTGTGTGTGCATATTTAGCTGCATGCTCTCGGTGCCCATGTATGTAGCGGTGTATGTTTGCATGGGAGATGTGCATGATCTGCACACATCTGATGCATCTGTGTTTGCAGGTCTGATGCCTGTGTGCGCGATGGGCCGGTGTGTGATTGGAGCTATGTCATGTGGGAGCAGATACATGTGAGCGCACGTGGTGCATGGGCATAATGCATGCCTCTGGTTTGCTGGCCACTTGGACAAGTATGCGGGCATGCAAATGTGATTCCCATACGTGTGTTTACGCCATGCATGCCTGTGAGTGTGTCCAGGCGTGAGGGTACCTGCGAGCAAGTGTGCAAGAAAACCAGTGTGCAAGAGTTAGCATCCATGACAGTGAGAAGTGAGGGTGTGAGACGCATGTATGTTCCATGTGTGTGCGAGATGCGTGTTCTCATCCTGTGGTGCAACTCTATGTAACTACTATATTTTTCTGGACTCAAACAACAACGTGGAATCCTACCGCAAATGAGCGCAAATCAAATGAGCAGCGACCCTAACTGGTCACAAGCACTAACGAGCATCTCGGTGCCTGTAAACCCAGGCGGCTCCCAGCTAACGCACCCTCTCCTCTGCTTTATCTTTTCCTTATGTCTGCTAACCCGCTGTACCTGGGGACAAGGGGGTCCTGCACCACTCACCATTCCAAACAGGGACCAGTTTGACAGCGAAGGTCAATCAGTGCACGCACTGGAGCGAGCTCAAAAGCACTGCTGCAGGCGGGTGTAGGCAATGTGCCCTTGGGAAAGCCACTGTGCCATTGGGCTGATGGGGCCAGCTTGCCAGTAGGATGGATGACAACGTAATGGGGCCTGGATCCACTGAGGTTCCAACCTCCCGCATGGGTGGGAGGTTCTGAAATGCCACGGGCCCTTTATGTCAAGCTTGCTGAGTAGCGCACAGCTCCCGGAGCCTGCTCTCGGGCAGAAGGAGCTGGCACCAACCAGTTTGCTTAAATCCATAGTGTGAGAAGCTGCTTCCTCACCATGGGTGGGGTATCCTTGGAGACCAGCGCTCTGTGGTCCCAAAGGTCGAGACCCCTGCTGAACTCTGGGGCCTAGAGGCCGATGCTCCAAGCAACCAGTCTTACTCTGCCCCTTCCTACCGGTGTCCCCAGTGCCGCAGTGTCCTTGGCTGAGGCACTGGGCAGTTTGGGGGAATCCCAGTGGGAGGGGAATGGTGGCAGGGAGCCCCCCGATAGTTGGAGATCGTACTCCTGAACCAGCTGAGTTCTTTTCTAGCTGTAAGAAAGGAGCAGGGAGGAAACAAAGAGACTGTACATTAATGCCATCCTCCGATTCTCTGCTGCTTCTCCTCTCCCCACTCTGGGTGCCACTACAGTCTCCCAGCCAAAGAGGTGGCCGCACATTGCAGCATGCCCATGAACTTCCCTGCAGGCACTGTGCCCTGTCCACTGCAGATAGTTAGGGCCCGATTCTTCATCTCCCAGTGCCTTGTGTAGCCGTCTGCACTAGCGGAAGGTGGGTGTAAACGCTAACGAATGGGAGTGGCTGTGTTGCTTTGGGGTACAGGGCAAAGAAGAACTGAGCCCCTACCGAAGCAATGGGCCTTCTAAACCTGTGCAATCAGGGTTAATGGCACCGACTCACTCTGTGCCCTGCAGGACATCACGCCAAGTAGCACCAAGTGCCCTGAAGATAACAACCTTCTATCACCACATCCAGCACACTGGCAGGAGCCAGCCAGTCCAGGAGCACGCTCACAGTGGGATTGCACTGGACACGTGGCCCACTCCGTGCTGCCCACACGTGACGCGGGGCCAGCTGGGTTAGAGCCGGGAGAACTCTGGCCTGTGTTTCCTCGTGGGGCTCCCTTTCTCCTCCCCTCCACCACGCACCTGCGAGAGACCTGTCAGGAGACGCTCCAACTCAAAGGCTCCCCAGCGCCCCACTTGCTAAGCTCCACAAATATTTGAATTAAGGTCCCCCGGGGAGTCGCAGTCACAGAGTAACTGATTTCTCCTCCTTCATTATATCTCTGTGTAATTTACTGAGGGACGGGCCAGCAGCGTGTGCCTCCGTTAGAGAGAATTCCCAGCAGGAGCCTCGGAGAGCTCACAAATCAGGCAAAGGGAAGGCATTAGAATATGAAAGGTGACGAGGCTGGCTGCAGGAAGAGGGGCCTCCCCAAGATGCCTCTCTCTCGCCCCATCAGCCCAGAAGGACATTTGCTTTCCGCCCACTGGCTCCAGAGGGTTGTGCTGTTTGACACTCACTTTCTCCTGCTGGTTTGTTTCAGTGCAGCGTTAGCTGGGCACCAGGCTGGGTTCTGTCACTGACTCGTGTCACCTTGGGCAAGCCTCTGTGGGGACGTCTACGTGACCGGACCATGGCAGCTGACTCAGGGTCGCGGGGCTATAAAATTGCAATGTGGACCTCTGGGCTCGGGCGAGAGCCTGGGCTCTGAGACATCCCCCCGCCTGCCCCTCCCACATTTTATAACCCGTGAGCTTAAGTCAGCCAACATGGGCCAGCTGCGGGTATTTGATTGCAGTGTAGACCGACCTTATGAGCTACCGCTTCCTCCTCTACAAAACAGGGATGAAAAGCTACTGTTCTGAGATAAGAGTTAGGTATTCTTATTAAAAGTTAAACATGTGCTTAAGCACTTTCCTGGGCCTATTAATATGGTCTAGCAATCTATGTTTTTACAGTTTGTCCATCATTGGAATGCTAGAGCATATTTTTATATATATTTGTTTTGGACAAATACTGAAAAAATTTGAACAGCAACCAATTTAAAATAGAGTAAGGCAAACAAATGATGATTTTAACAGCATGTGCTATTAAGCTGTGGAACTCAGTGCAGCAGTATTTTTAAAGCAATTAGCTTAGTAACATCTTTTAATCCACATGAATCAGACTGGCACCCAGTTACACTGCTACAAAGGTACAATGACATGATCTAACGCTCATCTTCATGGTTCAAGCAGTAAGCAGATCACTAACTGGGGTCTGTTTCCCACACCCTGTATAATATGGCACAGTTAGGCATAGTACGGTATCTACCTCAGGTCTCTCTAGAACACGGCCATTAAAATACCTAGGCTTTATGAGCCTGCATTTTCTAAAGCACCCGGCATTGGCCACTGCCAGAGACAAGATACTGGACTTGCTGAACCACCAAGGTTGCTGTAGTACAGCAGGACCTGTATTCCAGAAATGCAGCAAACATGGGAGGGCATCGTTTTGCTGGATGGAAGCAGAGAGGAAAGTAGGTTTGGAAGCATTTCTGCTGAGAGCTGCAGCTTACAGATAACCTACAAACAAGGTTTAAAAAATTGGGCTTGTGCCTTTCTGGCTCAAGGACAGATGAAGAAAACCTGAACAGTTTTAGGTTTTTTTTAAATATATTTCCTTTTGTTTTTTTACCTTAGAAATATCAGGAATGTCAAATCTTGCCTTCCCTGGCTTGCTGGAGGTCTTCTGGGCGGATATACACTGTCAGCTTGCACACCTTTACGTAAGGGGCTGGGGTGCTAAATCTTTAACAAAGATGAGCTTTCTCCAAAGCGTTCATCAGGAGTTGGAGTTAAATAGGCCTCAAGAAAAAAAACAAACAAAAACTAAAGAGCTACAAACAGCTGCACCAAAACGGCCTTCCCATCGCCAGTGCTCAACCTTCGCTCTCTTGACATTATTTCACTAGCGTCACACAGGCCACTGCCTTCCCGGGGACGCTGGGACACAGAGGATTGAAGTGAAGGTCTCCCACTGGAGCAATGTGAGAGCATGTGTGTGCATGCAAGAGCACATGCGTATGGAAAGAGCACGTGTGTGCATGAGCGAGCGCACCTGGGAGGTGGAGGGAGTGCACTGAGGAGACTTGCACACCTTTTGAGCATTGCTCTAGCCCCACTGTCTCATTAATGGGGACGTGTATGGCCCCAGGGACTCTAGCTACCTATCCTCATGGGCCATGGAAAATACTGGGACCAGCCCACATAAGGCAGCCTGACTCTGAACGGACGGACTCTGAATAGTGGTTGCATTTTTTCCCACACATGCAGCCCCGGCCACGTGCCTCTAAAAACACCCTCCCAAGCGCCTACCTCACTACTAAGTACTTGCCGGAACCCCACTTGCTCAGGCCGCTGGTCCCCTTTTGTTTGGAGACGCATGCATCCCTGAGGGGGACGCCGCCGCCAGGCAAGGCACCCGTCCATCTCGGCTACTGGTATCCGACAGCAGTCGCCTTGACAAAGCCAACCTTTGCCAGAGCGATTTCCTAGCCTAAGACCAGGGGGAAGGCGAGGTATCTCAGACACACTTCGGTGGCACTGGGCAGCTCAAACAGCAGCCACCATAGCCCACACCCAGCAGGGCTGGTCAGTGGGAGCTCTAACTGGTCAGTGCCCATCAGGCCCCCTGCCAGCCACCTAGACACCCAACCTCTCACCAACCTTGGTCTATTCGCTCTCTCTATCAGCAGCCGGTGATCAAAGTGCCCAGTGGAGCTGGGGGGTTGTGGGCAGGAGGGGAGCAATGCATGATGGTTCCCACTGGGGAGGGGGAAAAGGACTCCAGGGCAGCCTGAAAGAGGAGGAGGAGCGGGACCGGAGTGGCAGCATTCAGCAGAAAGGGACGTCCTATTGGGGCACAGAGGCTGAACACCGGCCAGGAGCCCCTCCAAGCACTGCTGAAAACCCCGCACCTCTCAAAGCCCTTTAACTGGAGCTTTAAAAAAAATATTCTTGTTCCCGACGTGGCGAGTGTCGCGCTTGATGCCCAGAATGACTCAATTCTCCCCCCCCACACACACACACAATACCAAAATGCCCTTTGAAACATTTGCTAGAAGCTGGTTCCATCCCCCAAGCCCCTGAACCCCCCAGCCCCTTGTGTGTATTCTTGTTCTGCTGTAATAATCCACATCCCAGCTGCCTCTCTCCCCCCCTTCACCCTCCGCCTCTCTCCTCCCCCCTCCCCCTTTCCATAACTCAAAAGCTTGTCAGGCTGGTTCCAGACTGCTGGCGCCAGGCTTCACTCCAGGAAAAAAATAAAGCAAGAGAGAAAGGCATGTGAGGCAAAACAGCCCCGCCACATGAACACACATCAAACCGGCCCTTTATCTCCCCGGAATGTTCCCTCTCTGCCTCTGCAGTGCTCTGCCCTCCCTCCCTACCCCAGCTCCCCCCAGACACAGCACTCCCCGCAGCCAGCATCGCTCTAACCCTAATGCAGCACAGCCGGGCTGAAAACACACACACAGCGCACAGCCAAGCTGAAAACACACACACACACACACACAGAGCACTCCACGCAGCCAGCCAGAATTGCTCTAACCCTAATGTAGCACAGCCAGGCTGGAAACACACACACACACACACACACACACACACATACACACAGGACAGCCGGGCTGGTAAAACACACACACACACACACACACACATACACACACCCCACTCCACGCAGCCAGCATCTCTCTAACCCTAATGCAGCACAGCCAGGCTGAAAACACACACACAGCGCACAGCCAAGCTGAAAACACACACAAACCACTCCACGCAGCCAGCCAGAATTGCTCTAACCCTAATGTAGCACAGCCAAGCTGAAACACACACACACACACACACACACACACACATATACAGGACAGTCGGGCTGGTAAAACACACACACATACACACACCCCACTCCACGCAGCCAGCATCTCTCTAACCCTAATGTAGCACAGCCGGGCTGCAAACACACACACACACACACACACACACAGAGCCGGGCTGCAAACACACACACAGCCAGACAGAATTGCTCTAACCCTAATGTAGCACAGCTGAGCTGGAAAACACACACACAGCACAGCCAGGCTGGAGAAACACACACAGACACACACACCCCACAGCCGGGCTGGTAAACACAAACACAACACAGCCGGGCTGGAAATACACAGACAGACACTCAGCACTCCACGCAGCCAGCCAGAATCGCTCCAACTCTAATGCAGCACAATCAGGCTGGAACCACACACACACACACACACACACACCCCACAGCCAGGTTGGTAAAACACACACACACAGCACTCCACACAGCCAGCCAGAATCGCTCTAACCCTAGTGCAGCACAGCCGGTCTGGAAACACAGCACAGCTGGGCTGGAAACACACACACACACACACACACACACACACACACACACCCCACTCCATACAACCAGCCAGAATCACTCTAACCCTAATGCTGCACAGCCGGGTTGGAAACAAACACACACACACACAGCACAGGAAAAGGCAGAGAAAAGGGAAGGAGCAAATACAAGATCTATTATTTATCAGTGTATCAATTATTTAAGACTCGGTAGCTGGCAAGGGGTGGGGAAAGTGGGCTGGGAGGCCTCTGAGTCGCAGAGGAAGCTTTTATAAAGACAATTCAGGAAGCAGGCTCCTCCCTGGACCCCACCACCAGCGCCCTGACTCCACAGGAGAAGTAGTAGTGGGGAGAAATGCCTCTTGAGTTTCTTCATCGCCGGAGGGCACAAACACCACTGAACTAAAATCCTCAGTGTGTGTTTTCATAACACATGCCATGTGTTCAGCAAAACAAAGCGCTGGCCCATCCCTCCCAGGAGTGGCTCTCGTCCCCCGGGGTAAGTCCCTGGGGTGAATCCCAGCCCTCTCCATGGGCGTGCACGGTGTGAAAACAGCCAAGCCAGCACGGACCTGCAGGGCAGGACTCAGAGAGCCAGGCGGGGTGTGCCAGGAGCACGTCTCCGCGGGGCTCCAGCCATGCTATCATGCTGGGGTATTGCGAGGCAGTAGCCACCAGTCCTGTGACTGGTATGGGCTTTGTGTGGTACGATGGAGGTGTCTTCAGCCCCCTGGTGATACTTAGCCTCCTAGAGGGAGGATTTGATCCAGCCCATTGAGTCCAGCTTGGGCCAGGGGAGCAGACACGGCCTTCTGAGTGTCACATGGCCACATACAAGCGCCTGGGACACAGGTGAGGCTGGGGCTTTGAAGCCAGGGAGCCACCAATGACAGGGGAGAAGAGCTGACCAGCGCAGGAGCTGCTGAGGCTTAGGGTGGATGCCTTTGAGCATCTGTCCAATGAGCAGGCCCCCTAAAGTCACATGGTTTACATCATGAGGTCATCACATAAAGTTGGCTCATTGCAACATCATGGCGATTAGGCACCGCCCCTTCCCTTTTTATTGTCCCTCAAGCAGAACTCACCCCACTGAAATCCAAGAGCCCGGGAAGAGCGGGAGAGGAGGCCGGGCTGACTGATGAGGCAGGGCCCAGTGGGAGGACAGTCCCAGCCAGAGGGCAGGACTGGCAGGAAAGAAACAGACAAAACACAATAGGTGAAATTCAAATGAGTCAGAGCAGAGAGAGCCCCAAGCCGCAAAACTCAGATTTCAAACAGCCCAAGTCCAGGGGGCTTGGATCTGGGGTTTGCGCCACAATCCAATCTCCATAATCACAGGCATCTATGCACCCCGCCCCACACACCTTATACAAGCATCCATAACACCATGGGCTACAGTCTTGTTTGTCGCCACAAAGGGTCAAGCTAGGCCAATAGCAGATGGAAAGTAGCCTAGGTGGAACTCTTCTCTTGGATTCAGAACTGAACCAATCCCCCAGCACAGAATAGGGGACGCGCTGCTGCACTCTTTTGGATTAATATCACCCTGGGCTCCTGATCACACAGGATATTTTAAAGCCCCTGTCACGGTTTGCAAAATAAAAAGATGCTAACCATGGCTCTCTGGCCAAATTCCAGCTTGGAAAAGTCCATTTCAAATGGATTTGGATCTGTTCTTTACTCCCAGTCTTAAACTGTTGCTGTGCACTGTCAGACAACTGCTGTGTCCCACCCTAGAGGTAGCGGCAGTTCAGTGGTGGAGGACATGGGAGTATAGACAGCGAGAGTGAGAGAGGAGGTAAATGTGGTACAGAGATTTTTTTTTTTTTTTTGCGCAATGAGTCTGGGGTGATTTTATTACTCACTAGTGGAGTCACAGCTAAGTAACACATTCACCACACAGCTGAGACAAACTCCCCACTCCTGCACATACTTTGTTCAGGCCATTTTTGGATTGTTATTGTTGGTTCACTTTTTCGGCTTTGTCCCGATTTGTGCGGGTGAAGCTCGAAAGGCATCCACACGGGCAGCACAAAGTAAACGTATATCAGTGATATTTATAGTAGAGTTTTGGAAGAGGGATCGATAAAGTAGCTTCTATGCGCTATAACTACAGATACATATACAAACCCAGGGCCTGCGAGCCTCCCAGCGCAAGGAGCTCCCACCGCAGTCAATACGAGTGGCTGTATGTGGGAGCATAGCCCCATCAACTCTAACGGGAGCTCATTGAAAAGACTATAACTTGGCTTTCAGGTTCAGGGCCAAAGTCTGCAAAAGCCCATTGGAGTGCAAAGCCCTGCAAAGCTCACCCTAGATCCGGAAATAATTCTGTTTTGACGCCTCCGTAGCTGATCAACCGCCTTTGGCACCAAAAACTACTGGTTTGCTGCTACTGCTAACTTTTGGATGAGAAAGCTGGGGTTTAAAATTAGAAAATCCAGTACAGGAGGACTCTGATCCTGCAGCACATTAGGGGGAAAAGTGTAAAGGTTGGCCAATATTTTCAGAAGTGGCCCCTGGTTTTGGGTGCTCAATTTAGGGCACTTGGAGTCTAACTGGACTGGAGCACCCGCAGCTTCCATTGACTTCAGCTGGTGTTGTAGGCGCTCAGCACCTATAAACCAGGGCCTGCTTTCGAAAATTGTGGCCAGAGTGACCGGGATCCTTTTAGTTTACAGAGGAAACAACTGCCCTTTAGATTGATAAAGTGACTTCCAGTGGTGAATCAGATCCTCACAGCTTCACTGAGGCTCTCCAAGCACTCTAAAGCACATTAATTAAGCCTGGAGAGGTAGGTGAGGATCATCCCTTTATCCCAATGGGCTAATGGTGGCACAAAGACCTTAAATGCCTCACCCAAGGACACACCCCAAGACTGCGGCAGAGCTGTGAACAGAATCCAGGAGTGGTGAATTCTAGTTCCCTGCTCAAACCACTAGAAAAACTGACTCCTCGATTTCTCATAAAAACCTTACCACCCTGTCCCAGACATGGATCAACACCCGTGCTTGTACATGCCTATATTCATCTCTTGTTTGGGCACAAGTTCAGGTGAAGCCTAGGAGACTATTTCTGAATATTCTCCCAGTCCCGGTCCATTGCTGGAGAAGTCACCAGGGGCCCCTGCAGGCACTGGCTTTTGGATGGCAACATTTTCGTGAGACCTCAGAGCGCCTAATGGGAAAGATGATCTTGTAAACCCAATATTGGAACTGAAAAAAAATCTTTCCCTTTGGAGAGAAAGACCCCTGCTTTCAAAGCTCTCGTGCATCAAATGCTTAGTGCAAACCAGGGGTGGCTGGAAAACAGGGAAATGATTTTGCAAACTATTTTGAAATTTCCAAGTTGTTTCTATTTTGGTAAATAACAAATGCCCATACAAATTTGGAAAAAAATATTTTGACTTTAAAAGATCATCGGCCGTTTTGTGAAAAAGCAGGAAAACGCCATGCTGCTGAGAATTTGTCATGAAAAGTTTTGTTGGTTTTTGTTTTTTAAAAGGCTGGTTTTCAACTAAAAACACCTCTTCATGGGAATAAAAGTCCATCAACATAGGGGAGTCTCTCTTCCATGGGCGGAGGTAAGAGCACTTCAGCATCTCCAACTGGATTCAGTTGTGCCTCCTCTCAGTAGGAGGCCTCAGTTTTCAGGACACGGATCCTATTAGTCCTTGCTCTGTGCAATGGAAGGGTTCAAGTACCACGTACCCCTCAAGCTTTCTTTAAACACCCCCCAACCCCGGTGCTGGGAAGATGGTTCTATAGTGCACTGAAATTGTCAGCAGAAATGTGCACCTGAGCTACTGATAACCACATTAGGCTGACTTCCTCATGGGCTATTGAATTGGCATGGGAAACTGACTGCAAGAGGCAACCGCCCAGTCTTCTCCTCAGAAGTGGATTGTTCCAGATCTCACTTTCAAGGGGGTTAGGATGGCCTGTTCCACACGCATCTCTGCTCCATCCAATGCATTTTCTCCAATGCCTTTGACACATGACAATCACCTATGGTCCCACTTAGAATTCTGCTCATTACACATTAAAGTCAGCTCTGGATAGTTCTCATCCAGAAGATGGTCAGGAGGGGACACAGGCTCAGTTAGAACAAAGAATGAGCCCGAGGGAGTCTGGAAGCCGAAAAACGATAGGGTCAGATCCACTCTGGCTGGCTGGGGCACCCAAGAAGGGGTGTTTGCGGCTGCCATGGCCTCCCCAGCTGGCAGCCTCACCACAGACGGGAGCCCTGCACCTGAGGTTATGTTGGCAGGAGCTGGCATCACCCTGGGCTCAATCCAGCCTCTTGTTTGCACGACATAAGGACAGCGCTGAGCCTGTATGTAAGTATAACAGCAGGACCCAAACTCCGTTGCAAGCAGAGACAGCTAGAACACGAGGACAGCAGCACTCGTTACCCGACACCCCCAGCACTACCTGGCCCATCTGTATCCTTTTCCTATTTCCCTTTCATCTCCGCTGTTGGATTCTCCACCCCCTCCCGACTCCGTGAGGTCACTTCCTGCTGTTCTCTCATCTGTTTCCTTTTCTCCCGCTATGCACTTCCTCTCTCCCTTTGATATTTCACCTTCCTTGCGTCATTCCACTTGTGCCATTTTGATGCTTGATTTCCCCGCCCCCCCTTTGCTATTGTTAGAGATTTGGGGTCAAATTCACCGCTCACGTAATCAGGTACAGCTCTCGCAGGGGAGTTATACCTACTCACGCCAGCTGTCAGCTTGGGATGCTTCCAGCAATGCCTTACCCCATACTCTGGCCTGTGTCCTAGAGACTTGGTCTAATCCCAAATGGCATCTTCAGCCTTAAGGATCCAAACATGCTTTACAACAGAAATGATTTTACCCATCACTAAAGTGCAGCCACCTCTTAGCTGGCACATGGCAGCTGTCTGATGGCACAAAGGAGCAGTACGCAACAGTTTAGGGACGTGAAAACTAGACCACTCCTTTGGTTTCTCATTCTTACGTCTATAAAACAAATAGCTCCTTAACCAATTTATGTGGGCAACATTTGAAATTAACCAAAGCAAGGCTGGCAGCCAAGTTCATGCCGAGACCCAATAAGAAGTCTTTAAATGGCATGAATGAGAAGCCAGGAAGAGGCAAACTCCATATAAAATAGAAAGGTTTTCTTTAAAGACGACAAACAGAAATGGCCAAATCCTGAAGCCCTTACGCAGCATTTACTTCGTTTTAACTTTGTACTCAAACAAACTCCACCGCAGACAGGATCTAGTTCAGTGTGGACAGGGTCATGTTCCTACTTCTCCAGAAACCAGCCTTCTCAGCATAGCCCTAGTCCCTGAGACAGGGCCAAACTCTGTTCTCAGTTATGTTAGTGCATCCCTAGCAACACAATGGGGTTACACCTCTACAAGTGAGCATTTGGCTCATAAGCTCAAGCCCTGCGGTAACACCAGCTTCATTTTAGGGGCAACTGGATTGCAAGCCCTCTCTCTGCTGAGACAGCCGGGGTGAAATCTGGCTCTATTGAAGTCAGTGGCAAAAAGCCCACTGACTTAACTGGGGCCAGGATTTCACTCCAGGCATTTCTGGTAAGACTTAGGCACCCATTCACTAATACATTAGGAAGGGCTGTGCCAAAGCACTAACAGGCCTCCATAGGGATTCATCTCCTTGTTTTCCAGTGGTCCCCACCAGCCTTGCAGTGGTATCCCCAGTTTGCAGAGAAGGTGAACTCTTTCCCTTTGGGACCCCCTGTAATCATGGGCTTCTTCCACAAAGTCTCTGATGGGGAACTCATCCGGGTAAGCGTGACTAAGGCCTCTGGCCAGTGGCACGTCTGAATGGCCCTCTTTCTCCGCTCTCCAAAGATGTTTTCTAAGGGGGAATCACCCCCATTTACACCACCGTGCTGCAGCGGTAGAATGTTTTTGATAAACTTCACCCTGGTTGTTGGGTGGATGCTCAGAGCCTCACGGCTAAGATGGGAGCTAAGCCAAAACCCTTAGCAACGGTAACAAGAGTCCTTATTCTGAGACTGGCTCCCACATTCATTCTGTGGTGGAGTTCCCTTGACGCACGTCAGCTAAGGGAATTATCTGATCCCAGCCAGAGCAAAGTAGCGGCTGGAAGGCCCCTCAATCCAAGCTTGAAGGAGGTGGCACATGACGGTGAATGCTGCAATTAATCTAACGTGCGAGAGGCTGCAGGAGGTCAGTGCCTGTTCTCCAAAACCACAGCATTTATAAAGGTGTCACACCAACTCCATGTGAGCCGTTCGCGATGCAGCCAAAACCCACCTCCTGCCAGAAACCCTACTGACATTCAGAGCAGAACCAGGGCAGCAAGATGAAATTTTAAACACTGGGATGGGGCCAGCTAAGGGAGGCTTTAAGGGGTAGAGAAAGGTCCTATGCTATGCTTTTCTCTTTGGGCTGGAAAGCCTTGTAGGACGGAACCAGACCCCCGGGGCGAAGACACTCTCTCTGGTTTCGATGTGAATTACTGTCAAATATTCACAAGTGGGGTTCTTCTGGGGAATATAGACTAGTTCATGGGGAAATTTTAAAGGAAGGCCTCAGGCTGGTGTGGTTTGTTTACTGTAATTTACACGACGCATCTATCTAATGCACCAGACGCTTGCATGATAACACTTCTTTTAAAATCCGACAAGACCATCTCCATGTGCCCAACAAACTCTCACCCTCTGCAGATTCCTGAGAATCTTTCCCGTGTCCCCTGAAGGTTGGCAAAAGGAGGCTCGGCCACACTAAGAGATGTTATTCCAGAGCCAGCACTGAAAAAACTCCATCTCCAGCGCTCAGATGTCGGGACTGGAAGTCTTAGTGGCCCCCAATTCATGTCAATGGCTGGGGTAAAGCCAGGGAGAGAGGCATGTCTGTAAGGTGCACAGGACCCCAACTGGACAGGGCTTCCTGGATCAACACTGTCTTCCTGCATTTTGCCCAGAAATGAATCAAATCAGTGCATGTCTGCTGTGGGGAGCCACACTGGGAAATGAAGAGCTGGTGCCTTTTAAAGCCTTTGGAAAGGCAAAGAGGCTTCGTGTTGTGTCTACACAGCATCCAGTCTGGACCATTACTGGATGGGAAAGAGTCAAGCATGAAGTGCACGCACTCACAGATAGAGGGGCATGCACCCCACTCTTTCAGGTGCCACTGCTCTGGGAAGAAGCAGAAAGATTTAGCCAGGTAAGCAGGCACACCAGTATTGCAAAGGGTCTGCTCAGGGCACACAACACATGCTACTTACAGTCCTGTAGGCTGGGAACATGTTGCTCTATTCAACTCTGCAATAAACAGAGGGAGAGAACCGGGTTCCCTTTCTGGGTGTGCTCTGTATGTCAGAATCATGGACCGTCCCACAGCCTATCTGGGCAGACCCCAGACTGTTGGGACCAGATCCAGCCCCTGAATCTCACCTGCCTCTAACAAAGCAATTTCCTAACCACAAACACACTTAGGCTGCTGGAACAATTTTTGTAGTGGAGGTGCTGAGAGCCATTCAACCAAACTGTAAACCCTGTATACAATGAAAACCACTTCAAGCCAGGGGGTGCAGCAGCACCCCCAGCACCTGTGAACACACTTCCTCTTGAACAGCACCAGTTACAGACCTTAGGAAAACAGCAGGCTCCGGCACACGTTCCCCTCCGTGCCCTCACCACCTTGGGTTTGGTCCAAGTCCCTTAGACCAGGCAGCCTTGCAGCAGAATGGCTTCCCCTCTGCTTAGAGTACGTTCCTCTTCGAAAACAACCTCTGACACCTTTCCTGTCCCCATGTTTCCACTGGGGAATTTCCAGACTCCAACCAGGATTGGGGTAGAGACCTTCCAAGTCAACGGCTCTGCCGGTAGCAAGCCCATTGCCCATTGGGGTACAGCCATTCAACGCTGATGGCCTTTGATCACTCATGGGATGTCTTCCCTGCAGAGTTAGACAGGTGATCAGCACCTGGATCCGAGCACCCCGGTCAGCCTCATCCGGGTGCGGGAATCCTACTGCAAAGCCATACCCGCACTATTGTGTCCTCCCCGGTTCTGCACTCACGCATGTGTGTCTGGCGGCATAATTCCATGGTTCTCTGGGCTGAGATGCTCTAGGATTCTTTCCCGATTATTGTGGGAGAACTTCTCTGTTCTGGGGGGGGAGGAAGGGAGGAAATGTGGGAAGACACTGGAGGACAATCAGCACTTGCGTGATTTAGCCTGTGTTCTCATTGCAACATGGGAAGGTTAAAGGACAGCCTGGACTCCTACCCACCCCCTCAACCAGGCCAGCTAGCCTGAGCTTAAGCACCTACAAGCCCAGGTAAAAGGTTTTTCCTCTGTGGATGGTAGGGGGGTGGGTTAAATGCGCAGTGAAGACACACCTTAGCTAGTCTCTCTAGTAAGCATCAAGTTCCAGCTACAAAATGAAGACTCAAAGCCATGCTATAGGCTACATTCAAAACTGAGAATGAAATACAACATGGTGGTCACTAAACAATGGAACTCGTGAGCAGATATCAGCATATGCCCCAGATTGTCACGGCAGGCCCGTCTCCCCCTTAGTCTTTACTGACTGTGGTTTGTAATAAAAACCAACCCTCCACTTCTAGCACTGCCTGAACCTCCTCTCTCTCTCTTCAGAGCACTGGGGCCACTCAGGAGACGTTCACCACGTCTGCTTGGGCTGGGAATGGGCTGAGTTTACTGGATTTGGGGGTTGGCCTGATCTATTTTTCCTGCTCCAACTGTATCTACTCACTGTGCCCAGTAGGTGAAGGGATCACTGTACGTGTGCTTACAGGGTAGGGTTGCCAGCCCTAGATGGCTGGCTGGCAATATGTTGTCTCTCATTGATGGAGGAGATGGGCTGCACGCGCTAGGCCTGAGGCTTGAAATTATTACATTCCCTGGAGCCCACAGGGTCAAATCCTGACATGGCTGTCTCGTCCCTTTGTGTCCCTGAGTTAGAGGCATCACCTTCCATGCAGTTTACTGGACAGCCAAGTGCATTTCAGCTCAGACCTTAAAACGAGAACGCCGGTCTGCTCTGCATGGATAGTAAAACTCCCAGGCCACTCTTCCTACGAGCCAGGGTTTGCCCCCAGCGCCTCTGGTCAAAATTTTCAATCCTCCCCGTCACTCTCATGCAGTCTGCTATGCACTTTATGATAGCTGCGCTCCACCTCAGAGTTGACTGCATGTCAGAGGAGCCATATGTACCGATCTGTACCTAGCAAAGGGGAACGCTCCTCCTGGGGGAGGGGGGGGGAGGGCGCGGTGTAGAGAAAGGTAGAACAGCAGAGTGAAGAATACATGCCTTGTGGTGTATGAAACAATGCAACCGAAAGGAGAGGTCATTCGGTTTGCTGGGCGCTGCACTTTAAGTGCAGGGGACAAGCTAGGAGGAGCGCACCATTTTGTGTTTCACATTGTTCCAGGGTGAGTCATTGTGGGTTTTCTCCTCTCTTGTGGAGACCTGATATTCACTCGTGCTTTGTCATTTGCTTTAGCCTGAAATATTGTTAGTCAACTCCCTAATTTGAAACTGCTTGTTTTACTGAGCGCGTATGAAGGACAACACAATTTTAATCAATATAAATAAGTAACAGTATGGCCAGCCCTGAGCATTCAGAAACCATGAGCCACCCCCCGACCCATCATAACAATTTAAAAAAATAATAAATATTGGGTTATTTTGTATTTGCCTTCTGCCTTTTAAGCCTTTAGGCTACACTCAGGTCATGCTTTCAAGCCTTTCTCCACAACCATGAGATCTAGAAACTTCCTTTTTTTTTTTAAACGAAAGCGGAGATTTCACCTAATCACATGACTCCCGGAGCTGGGGTTTTAAGAAAAGCATTAAATATTGTGTGACTCGCGATATAAATCATAAGAGTTGGCACCATTGTAATGATCCTCGATATAATAATTAATTGAATAAAACTACCATAATAAAGAAGTTAGAACTTTTCAGTCACACTAGACATTCCCTTCTCCCTTAGTGGCTACAATACAAGGATGAAACATGCTTCTGTTATATCATAGTGATCTCTCCCTTCTTCGGACATTTCCTGGATACGCCGTTTGCAGGGCACTTGGGACATTTTCTGCACCAAAACAGAAAAGTCTGATCTTATGGCTCCCGCAGAGCTCCAGTGAAATCATTTCCTGTGGCTGGGAACGTAGGCCTCCAGTTTCCCAGATGAGTGTTCGGATGTCAGTCTAGAGCAGCGAGATCCTGGGAAACCCGACCTGAAGCTACTCATCTATCCCGACTCTACATATGTTCAGTTTACCCCCAGAGCCAGTGCTCTGCAACTGGGCTTGGCCTTCTCCCTAACAGTATTATCATCATCATCCTGATGCGATAGAACACTTCGCTCTTCTCTAGCGCCTTCCTTCCAAGGATCTCAACACTTTGCCAACATCAGTGGACTCATCCTCCCAACCCTGCTCTGGAGGTAGGTAAGTATAATCCCCATGACACACATGGGGAAACTGAGGCTCTGAGGGGGTTAAGTTACCTGTTCACGGGCATGTGTGGCAAAGCTGGGATTAAGACCCATAGGGTCACCTTGAATGCTTAGGTCGCCTAGAGGAAACCCTTACAATCCAAAGATTATAGGATTTCTCCATCTAGGTATTACTATTATTTGTATAACAGAAGGGCCTAGAAGCCCCAAATGCCATTAGGGCTGCATCGAGCTAAGTTCTGTACATTCAGTGTAAGAGACAGGCCACGTGGCTGTCCTCACCTTAGCATCTGCACTCTGGACTGTCACAGCAGATGTCAGTCCAACACCCACAATTTCAATCCCCACCACATCTTTCCTCCTTAGAGAACTGTTTCTTAAATCTTCACACTGGGGATTGGATCCTTCAACCCAATGTGGGGCTGGCTGACGTGGGGTCTGATCCTGTAGGGTGTGGGGCACTCAATCGTCAGGTTGGCCTTTTCCCTTCTCAACCCTTCCTATAGCAGTGCTCTGTGTCAGCACTGGGCCCACAGCCCCTCCGGCCCAAATGTTTTGGTGGGCGCTAGTCTAATGCTGCCTGAACACAACAGGGGATCCTTAGACATTTGTGACAGCATGTTTAACCTGCAGGGAGAGATGGGACAGAGAGTTAGTGACTGGCTCTCATAGGGAAAAAATCTTCCTATGCAGCAATCCTTGGGGGATTGTAGAAGGATCCTTGGGGGACTGCAGAAGAGAGACCGCGAACGGCAGGGTTTGGAGTGGAGCAAGATCCCTGACACCCTGTCCAAATAGCGCAAGCTTCTTTTAAACACATTAACAAGCCCTGGTGCAGCCTTTCCAGGCAGAACCCCTCCAATAGCTGCGATAAATCAGTGCATTCTATGGAACTCCTGCCATCCAAAAGGATCCCGGAGCAACATGGGTCCGACCCACAGCCCATTAAAGCCAGTGGCAAAGCCCTCACTGACTTGAATGGTGTAACATCAGGGACCTGTGAGGGAGGGAATCACTTTACACGGGGTCTGATATTCGGAGATGTGGGGCACCCACAGCTCCGTTTTGAAGCCAGTGTTGGTGCGTAGCCATGTAATGTAGTGCCTTCCTTGCCTGCTTAGTTCAGGCTCTGACTTAGGGAGGCCATGCGGGGGGATGCAAGGTAACAGACTGGATTAGATGCCAGTTAAAGAGAACCACAGAGTCGGTTTGCATCTACCAGCCTGGACAAAGAATCCACCTCCATAGCCATTACAACCACCCTCCATCCCTTAACTACGAGACACTGCACCATCCACCAATGTAAAGCAACCACCTCTGGGGTAGTGCGCGGCAGCTCATGCTGCACAGCAATGCCCACAAAAGGGTTTAGGACAGGAAGTAAAGAAGAATCCCAGCCAAGCTGAAAGCACTGGGGGAACATATCAAGTGTCAGGCCGGAGATGGAAATTAACCAGGCCAGGAGGGTTAGCACCCGTTACTCTGCCAAGATCCGGAGGACCTGGAGCTCACATTGCATCAGGAAGATGCTGCGAGAGGACACGGAATCCCCACGCCCCTCCTACGAGAGATGTTCGCAGATCACCAACTCGGAAAGCTGCAGGAAGAAAAAAAAAACCCAACAACCCAGAGCAGAGGCCCACACTGCATTAGGGAGCATGGATGGGGAATGAGTCCCAGCTTCCATCTGCATCCACTGATCTGCAAGGGGAAGAGATTCCCTCCCGGACAAGCTGCGGGCACAAGGCAGCTTGCGCCGATCCAGGAGGACGACGGGGAAAGCGAAGGTCGGGGTTGGGAAGACAAAGCCGGCGGAGCCCCCGGAAACAGGAGAACATCAGGGTCGCAACGGCTCCTTTGGAAACACAGGGAATGAAGCGGGGCGGGGGGGGGGGATTATTTTATTAATTATTATTATTTAAAAATTAATCAGGCTGCCAAGGCTTCTCTGTGACGCTCCAGGCCCGAGGAGCATCGCCGCGCGCAGAGTGGAGCAGGGGGCTCTGCGCTGCCTGGTTTGCCGGCTCTTGAAAGCAAATACAAAGGCTTTCAGCTCCCCAGCACTCGCTAATGGTCGACCTCTCTGTTGTCCTCGATGCATGCCTGTCCCAGTTACAGCAGCTGGTTGCTACAGCAACTGAGCTCTGACTAATCATTTGCGCAATGACCTTTTTTCCCCCCAGAGAGAGGGAGGGAGGGAGCTAGAGAGAGGGAGGGAGGGAGGAAGGCAAGGCGAGTGGAGGTTACAAATAAAAGCAACTGCGAAGAAGAATGCATTTTGGGGGGCTTGCAAGAACTGGGGGCAGGGCAGGACAGGTGCTGGAGGTTTCCAGAGTCGTTAAAAGCAGTTGCATGCAATCTTGCCTGCCAGCTCGTGAGAGCCTGCTCCCCCAATCTCAAATCTACCCGAGGTCACCATAGAGGGGGCGAGGGGGTGATGCCGTTGGCCACTGAGCCCTAAGAAGTCTTGCTGGGGCCATTTCCATCCAAGGCAGGGGGCTCTGGAGCTGGGATTCAATCATCCCCCCTCCAGCCCCCCTGCCCGACTGGCACTCAATGGGCCAGAGTCAGGATCTGGCCCGAGCTCACCATGCGTCACCCCGTCTGGATCTGGTCCCAACTCCATTGACTCAGTTACACCAGGGGGGACTGTGATCTTCATTCCCCTGCCTTCGGCGGGATGACTCTGGCTCTAACTCTATTGACCTCAGCAGAGTTACACCAGGGTGGAGTCAGGCTCCTTCTCTGGAAGAGAACAAATCACGCGACGTCCTGTGCATAGTCTCTCAAATTTTCTAGTGGGTTCGTTGAGGCTTCCAAGGAACACTCGTGAGATCCAGGTTTTACAGACACCACCATTTGCAGACAGCAAATTTCAAGGTTGTAGACTTGCTTATGCATGGAAACTGAGGTCTAGATTGTGCTCCCCTTACTCGTGTTAGTCAGCTCTTACTCTAAGGAGTAGATCCATTGGTGTCAAAGGGACTGCTGCTCCCCAACTGAGTAAGGCTTATGCAATCGAGCTGTGAATTTTTCATTATATTGCACATGCCAGAAGTGCTTGGGCACCCACCCAATCGGAACGCAAACAGTCCCATATGACCTTTCTGAGACCAATCACAACTCATCAACCCAGCTCAGAGAGCCAATGGCAGAGATCGGTGAGTGACCAATCCGGAGAGCTACAAAGATGAATAAAATAACGTACTGAATAATTTTGAACCGCGAGTAAGTTTGAGGAAATTGCGATGGGGTTGTGGCTATTCCACAAATGGAAAAAGGGGCGAACATACGCTGGGGTTACATCGCGCTCTGAGCAGAATAAAGCAGAGAGAAGACATGAAAAGCAAGGGAGAGAGGGGAAAAGAAAACACTAAAAAGAGACAGGGGCAAATAGAGAAAGTTGGGCAGGGAACGTGAGGGGAGGGAGAAATGGACTAGGCCGAAAGAAAGTGCAAAAATAATTGAAGAATGAGCCATAGCCCGAATGGTGCTGCACACCTGCCGCCTGCGTGCAGCTCCCACTGAACTCAATGGGAAATGGTGGCACTCGGCATCTCTCTGGACTCGGCTCAAGAATAACCTGAAAGGTCCCAAAGTGCTTCACAAACTCTGCACGCAGAACACCATCGAAAGAAAGGCAGCCACCTCTGGGGCCAGCAGCCAGGCAGAGCGCACAAACCATATGGGGCCTGCTATACAAGGGCCTTCAGCAGAACAGGGAACAAGACCGACACACCCATTGACTTCAATGGGCTTTGGACCAGATCCCAAATGACCAGCTGCCATTGAGGAGTGTGGGTACAGTGTCTGTGCTGCTGGCTACATTAGCTCACAGGCTCAAGCGCTCCCACTGGGTTGGCAGCCACATTTCTGTCGGCTAACTAGGCCGCCCAGAACTGGTTACTTTTATAAGCTGGGCAGGCTCACAGCTAGGAGCAAAAAAGAAAAAACAAATCTTTCCAAAGAGAAACCACCATGGCATCCTGCATTCGCAGGGCAGGGAGCGGAGAACAGCTCTGGTTGAAATAGGCCCCATTCCTTCCCTTGACCAGGTCCAACGGGAGGGACAATGCCATGCAGGGCCGGCTCTAGGCACCAGCATTCCAAGCATGTGCTTGGGGCGGCACTTCTCAAGGGGCGGCACTCCGTTATTTTTTGTGGTTTTTTGCTTCGGCGGCGACACTCCATTTTTTTTTTTTTTTGCTTGGGGCGGCAAAAAACCTGGAGCCGGCCCTGATGCCATGCTAGCAACACTGTATGATCCCCAAGGGATGGATTGTAACAATTCCACTAATTCTGGGGTCCAGGGCTAAACTCTGGCTCCCGATTCACCCTGTGAAACCTCACCGAGTCCAGACGGATTGCACAGGTGCAACTGGAGGCAGAATTTGGCCTCATGCTTTCAACAACCATTAATAGTACAGGGGGAAAAGAGAGCGCGTATGCACGCATGCGCTCAGGTTGGAAACCGGAGGTGTAACAGCAGGTGAATGGGATCAGAGGATGGAGCAGCACTATGATAGCACAGGGGGCCGTAAGGACTGGGAGTTTTCAGACTGAAGAATAACAGCTGACCCAGTTTTAACAGTGACATTGCATGAGGGTCTTCCAACTTGGGCGGCAAGCTGGAGAAAAAGGCCACCTCCAGGCGCCAGCAAAGATGATGGCAGTTTTGTCCTGGATTTGGTTGGGAACAGGCTGTGGCTCAGGTGAACTCACTCCAAATTTACACAGGAGAAAGGAGAGCAGAAACTGGCCCATAATATTGAGTGTTTGTGTTTTAAAGCTCAGAAGCCCTGCATCAGCATTACCGTGTTTGTCCAGCACCTCGTGCAATGAGGTTCTAGCCACTACGGCCATGCAAATTCATAACAACAACAACGAGAAGCCGTTGGGAAAATTAAGGAATATGCCACGTCCACTAGAGCAGGGGTGGCCAACCTGATCCTGAGAAGGAGCCAGAATTTACCAATGTACATTGCCAAAGAACCACAGTAATAAGTCAGCAGCCCCCCATCCCGCTCCCAGCACCTCCCACCCACCGGCAGCCGCGCTGATCAGCGCCTCCCACTCCGCACCTTCTGATCAGTTGTTTTGTGGCGTGCAGGAGGGAGGGCACTGCAGGCTCAGGGAAGGGGGCGGGAAGGGGTGGAGTGGGGGTAGGGCCTGTGGCAGAGCCAGGGGTTGAGCAGTGAGCATCCCCCGGCACATTGGAAAGTTGGCGCCTGCAGCTCCAGTCCTGGAGTCGGTGCCTATACAGGGAGCCGCATATTAACTTCTGAAGAGCCGCATGTGGCTCCGGAGCCACAGGTTGGCCACTGCTGCACTAGAGGGATGTGCCAGATCCACCAGGGAAAATATAAGCGCGCGGGGGGTGTGTGTGGGGGGGGGAAAGACACACATTATGGCAACCTGGGGAAACTGCTGATCTTTTCTTGCCATGTGCCTTTCTACTAGACAGGGGCCAGAACCAAACCCCTAAGCACTCAGCTAACCACAGTGATGGGTCCCACGTCAGTACCTGGAGTCACCGATTACTAGAGCTAAACCGCTCCAAACCTGGGGGAATTTTGGACCCACTCCGAAGTTTGCAATGGATCCTTCTCTCTCGATGGATCAAAGCAACATCCTGGATCCAAGCACTAAAACTTCACCCTCTGGATCCAGGTCCAGCCCTCCTGCTTCAAGCGGTTTCTCTGCTTCCTGCCCATTGAAACAAAACGTTACGAGTAGATATTTCGCCAGGACACGAGCTAGTTAGTGCAGCTGGAAAACGTGGGGCCAGGATTACCAAAGCATTCGTGTTCCCCTTTAGGAACCCAAATAACGGCCAGGTCTGCACACGTGCTCAGCATGTGGTAGCTCCCTTTGCGGCGCTTTCGGTGCATGATGGGTGCTGATGTAACCAACACACCTCCTGGCTGTGGTGTTCTGTCCCATCGAGTGACACCGAGACCACTTACACCGAGATCCTTTGACTATGACCCTACGTACTGAGCTGTACAGAAAATCTGGCCCCCTACTTATAGGGCCTGGGACCTCCCAAAAATCCCAGCTCCAGTGGGCTTTGGTTCAGACCCTAAAGTCATTAGGTATCTTTCCTTGGGCTTTGGATCAGGCCCTTACAGGGATCTTCACTGCTTTGAGATTTCAAAGAGCCCTTTCCGCAGTTACATTTTTCTGCAGTTTGCAGGTCTCCGGCGAGGACGATTAATTCCAGCATGCCCTGCCTGTGGATGCCGCAACTAAACAGCCCCAGAGAAGGAGTTTCATCACAGCCTGTTTGTGTGTCTGAAAAAGGGAACTTGGATTCCAAGGCCCCCCCCAGCCTCCCCCTGAGCCAGAGAAGGGCTCTGTCCTGCTCTTGCTCAACCCTGCTGCGGTGGGAATGAGGAAGTAGAGGAGACAGGGCGGGGGAGGAGGGGAGGAACAGTCAAGCTAGAGATAAACAGCCTCCTCTGAGCCATCCTGGTTGGAAAGTTTCTCTAACGCGAGAGGGCATGGGGGCAAAGAGAGAGTTCTGTCCTCATGCAGGAGAACAATTTACAGAGCATTAGAGCAGGAGTCAAACTATTGGAAACCAAGATAGTCCATCCCCTCTAGGTCCCCTTGAATATACCCAGGCAGTTGGGGTGTAGGAGACAGACACTCTTCAGGTTGGCTCTGGGCTTTGGCAGTATTTGAAATCTAAGCCCAGATCTTAATTTAAATGGCCCTGATCTTTGAACTGATCCCAGATCTGAAAAGCCTTTGTGGGACCAATCCAGATTTTGCAGCTCAAGCCCAGGACCATCATGGCAAGGACCATCTCTCATTGATTCTATCCGGCCTTGCATCAGTTGTGTGCATGTGCAACAAGTGTGGGCAGGTTAGTTGCTGGAGTTCTACTGAAACCAGCTGGAGCTGGAGTTGGCCCATCACCTTCCTCAGTTGGATTCAACCCTTAATAAAAGTCGGCAGTTTGCTAAGTGGCCTCTATTAGCCAGAACACCACATTTAGTACAAAGAAAGTTAATAGAAAAATAGTTAAATAAAAAACCTACAATAGGTGCAAAACTTTCTAAACAGCCACACGTTCCTGTTGCTTGTGCTGTCCCCTCTCCACTCGGTTTTGCTTGTATTCATTTGTCACGCCTCACCTCTCACGAGAGCAGCACTGTCTATGGGTCAGATCCTCAGCTGGTGTAAAATGGCCATTGAAATCAGGGGACCTCTGCCAATTGGACACCAGCTGATGGTCTGACCGGTTATGTGCTGCAAAGTACTTAGCATCTAGAAATAATAGGGGTAGTGATAGAATCACTGCCTGATCCACTATGGATCATCCCTCAACTCATCCACCATAATGCTCACTTCCATATTTCTTCCAAGCAGGGGAATCAAAAGTCTGAGACAGCATTAGTTTCTTAAAGAGCCACATTGACACGCTGGAGTACTCACTTACCTCCACTGATACCTGAGACTAGCAGCCTGTGGTCATCCTCCTTATCCCAACTTCTGTGGGCAAAGTTTACTCTCCAGATTCAGGAGTACAGGCAGGTTTCTCTTCTCCATTTTATCCTAGGGGGAAACCCAAATTCAAGTGATACCATCATTTACATTATCCACTCAGATATAAACCAATCCACATATAAAGCAATCCCCCAAAAGCTGATGTAATACCCAACACTTACATCTACCAAATCCACCGTCCATTTTGGTCAATTTCACCGTCATAGGATTTTTAAAATAATAAATTTCATGATTTCAGATATTTAAATCTGAGATTTCACGGTGTTGTAATTGTAAGGGTCCTGACCCAAGAAGTTGCGGAGGGGAGAAAGGGTGGGGGAGAGACACAAGGTTATTGTGGGCGGGGTTGCAGTACTGCTACCCTTACTTCTGCACGGCTGCTGGCAGCGGTGCTGCCTTCAGAGCTGGGCAGCTGGAGAACGGCAGCTGCTGGTCAGGAGCCCAGCTCTGAAGGGAGAGCCGCCACCAGCACCAGCGGAGAAGGAAGGATGGCAGGGTATGGTATTGCCACCCTTACTTCTGTGCTGCTGCTGGCAGGGCGCTGCCTTCAGAGCTGGGTGCCCGCCCGGCCAACAGCTGCCACTCTCTGGCTGCCCAGCTCTGAAGGCAGCGCAGAAGTAAGGGTGACAATACTGCGAGCCCCCTAAAATAACCTGGTGACCCCCTGCAACTCCCTTTTGGGTCAGGACCCCCAATTTGAGCAACACTGGTCACCCCATTAAATCTGTATAGTATAGGGTAAAAGTACACAAAAAACTAAATTTCATGTGGGGAGACCAGATTTCGTGGTCCATGACGTGTATTTCATGGCTGAGAATTTGATAGAGCCCTACTTATATCTAATTAATCCTTACTGCAGCCCAGTAAATTAGGCAAATATTAATTCCATTTTACAGTTAGGAAAACTGCAGCAGAGCGATTATGGGACTTGCCAAAGGCCACAGAACCAGATGGGACTAGAATTCAAGGGGAAAAGTTCACAGGTGTGGAGTAAATTAGACTTGCCGACACTGAGTGCTGGTCTACACCTAGAACTCAGATGGACCTGGCTATGTTAGTTAGAGATGTAATTTTTTACCAACACAGTTATGCCAATATAAGCCTTCATGTAGATGCACTTACACGGACATAAAAAAGCATTTCCTGGTGTAGCTTATGTTTCTTGGAAAGCTGGTGCAAACTACGCCAGCAGAAGCACTTTCATGCTGGTATAAACTGCATCTACACTAGGAGGGTTTGCCAGTATAGCTATACTAGCAAACATTTTCTAATGGAGACAAGGCCCCCTTAGAGCCACTCCATTGATATTTAACAATCTACACACAAACATGGGTCTGGTCTACACTACACTGTTAGGTTGACGTAAGCTGCCTTGCGTTGCCCTTGCTGTGGAAGTGTCTTCACTTAAGTTTGGCTTCTGCCAACGTAAGTGCCTCTCTGCGCCCATTGAGTAACACCCCGAGCGGTGTAGAGTCGCCATCGATGTAGTTAGGTTGGCTCTGCATTGCTTATGTCAACTGTTACTGGCTTTCAGGAGCTGCTCCACAATGCTCCACACTCACAATACAATCGCTCCTGGTGAGGACGCATACCACCGACACAAGGAGCCAAGTGTGCACGCACACAAGCAATTTAATAACTGCAGGGCCTGTCAGTCCTCTTCCATCAACCTAGTTGTATCTACACTAGGTCCTGGTCTACACTACAGAATTAGGTTGATGTAAGGCAGCTTATGTCGACCTAACTCTGTAAGCGTCTTCAATAAAACGTAGCTCCCACTGATGCAACGCGCCCACTACACCAACTTAATAATGCCACCTCCGCGAGAGGCGTAGCGCTGAGGTCGCTGTATCAGTGCAGACACTGTGTTGCTTATCGTGACTGTCGCTGCCTTTCAGAAGCCTTCCCACAATGCCCCACGCTCACAATACAATCGATACAAGCGGTCCTGGTGAGGACGTGCACTGCCGACACATGGAGCGCCGTGTGGACGTGCAAATGCTGCAGTGGCTGTATGTCAACGTAACTTAGGTCGACTTAATTTTGTAGTGTAGACTTGCCCCAGGAATTATGTCAGCATAGCTACGTCATCAGGGGTGATGTAGCTAGGCCAATGTAACCTTTCAGGGTAGACCAGGCCCTAGTTGTTTATTTTGGTTTACGTTACACCGGCTACTAGCAGACTTTAGCTAAACCAAAATAAACACGGTTTGAATTAAGAGTGTCTACACAGCTTTTGCGCTAGTTTAATTAAATTGGTATAAACCCACCCCTTAAATTCAGGGCTGGCTCCAGCTTTTTTGCTGCCCCAAGCAGCGAGGGAAAAAAAAAAAAGGCCGATTGAGCTGCCGCCGAAGGTCTGGACGTGCCACCCCAATAACGGACGGAATGCCACCTCTTTCTATTGGCCGCCCCAGTCACCTGCTTCCTTCGCTGGTGCCTGGAGCCGGCCCTGCTTAAATTAAACCAGTGCAGGTTTGTGCGTAGACAAGTCCTAAGAGAGTCCATAATACTCTAACTCAGTGGTCTCCAAACTTTTTTGATCACACACACCTATCAGTAAAAATAATTTTGAGCATGCACCCCCTGCCGTGCCGGCTCTACCATTTTTGCTGAAGTCCCCCAAAAAAAAAATTAAAAAAAAAAATTAAAAAAAAAGTGCTCCTCCTGCTGCGCACCCTCAAAAATCCTCTTGCACACCCCACTTTGGAGACCACTGCTCTAACTCATACAAGGAGCAGAAAGAAGGTGGAAGGTCAAATGACCCCTTCTTACTTTAACTTAGGGCTGGTCCAGACTAACCCCCCAGTTCGAACTAAGATACGCAACTTCAGCTACATGAATAACGTAGCTGAAGTCGAAGTATCTTAGTTCGAACTACAAGGTACTTACCGCGGGTCCACACACGGCAGGCAGGCTCCCCCGTCGACTCCGCGTACTCCTCTCGCAGAGCAGGAGTAGCGGTGTCGACGGCGAGCACTTCCGGGATCGATTCATTGCGTCTAGACAAGACGCGATAAATCGATCCCAGAAGATCGCTGCTTACCGCCGAACCTGGAGGTAAGTATAGACGTACCCTTACATTTTCTAACATCTTCTGGTTCCTCGATGCATAAGTAACTTTAACTTAGGGCTGGTCTATGCTGGGAACTTACATCGGTATACCTGTGTCTGTCAGGGATGGGAAAAATCCACACCCGAGAGATGTAGCTATCCCAACCTAAACCCGGGTGTAGACGGTGCTAGGTTGACAGAAGAATTATGTTAACTACCAGCTCTCGTGGAGGTGGATTACCTACCCAGGCAGGAGAACCCTTCCTGTTGGCGTAGACACTGTCTATGCTGAAGTCTACACAACTGCAGCTGTGCCACTGGAGCACTTGAAGTGTAGACATACCCTTCGCTTCCCTTATCAGAAATGTTCCTGGCCCCACTAAAGTCAATGCAAAACGGCCATTAACTTCAATAGAAGCAAGATTTCACCCAATTAGTTTAGGTCCAACCCCGGGGTTACACAAAACCCACTCTGAATGGATATGTTTTACTGCCATCCCGGAAAGCCCTTCTCTTCATTTAAACTTCCCCCTGCAGCACTCTGAATCCAAAGGATAAGAGCACTTCGGCTGGTCTATCCTGAGAACCAGGTAGGGAAACTGACTAAAAACACAGGTGAAACTGAACAAACCCTTGTCCCAAATGGAGAGACGCGCAAAGGAAAAGAAACCAGCTACCTCAACAGCAAAAACAGTGGCATTTTAAACACTCTTTTCCTTGTATGGATGTACTGCAACCTGGGAACAGTAACTCAGGTAGGGAATTGTTTTCAAATTTCATTGGGCCAAGCACTCTGCTGGCAATTCCATAGCAGCCAATGGGTTTACACCAGGGCTGAATTGGAGCCCCGCGTTTGTGTGTTGGAAGCAGCCTTTTAAGAGAAGAATTGCTGCCGAGCGTCAGGAGTTCCGGCTGCCCAGATTTTTGAGGGAAAGGCAAGCGGTTTATATTTTTGATTTGACAAGTAGACCAGAAAAATCTCTGAAAACCCACCCCTCAAAACAACTTCATTCTCCAACCAAGAAAGAATCATTAGTTCTGACTGACAATGGGGAATCTATTTTCCAGGAGGTGAAGGGGGGGGGGGAGGAGGGGACGGACTAGCAATGGCTAAGGGTGTTTGGGTTTTTTTTAAACTGATGGGTAGACGCGTGTGTGCAAGAGCAGCAAATACGCAAAGGGGGGTGAGGGGGGAGCGGGGAGTCTGCAACTGCACCTGCCTGCACTTTGTTTGTCCCTGGGATAAAGAACTGGCTCAAGTTACTTGAGTGTGTTCAACCCTTCCTTGCCCTGCCCCTCCCTGAGCCGCAGAATCCAGCAGAAACGTGGAGAGAAACAAACGCTTCTCAGCAACCGCGCAGCAGACAGAGCAGCGAATTTAAATAAATAAATACAATTCTACTTAGAGAAAAGGGAAGAAAGGACACGCTTTTCTGCTCCTCCTCTCATCCCAGAAACCGGTGTGCTATGTAAATATATGCAAATGAGGCAATGAAGGGGAGGAGGGAAGAAACCAGGTCTATAAAATGGCATGTTTTTAGATTGGAAATAAGGATGGGGGGGGGGGGGAGAGAGAAGGAAGGGGGTTGTTGAAAAGTTTGTGCAGAATCAATCAGGAAGTAAGAGAGGTCTGTAATGATGACTAGGGAGCGCGTAACCCAAAATGCCATGAACGGACTTCAATGGAGTTACACTGAGCTATACCAGCCGAGGCCATGGCTCTGTCCCGCGCCTCTCAGTTCAACCCAGTTCAACAGCCATTCCTGAAATACCTTGGAAAGGATCCAACTGGTATTTAAAACAAAACAACCCTGTCTCTCGCCTTGCTGATCTTTGTGATGGTGTAGAGCAGAGCAGGGGTGGCCAACCTGTGGCTCCGGAGCCACATGCGGCTTTTCAGAAGTTAAGATGCGGCTCCTTGTATAGGCACCGACTCTGGGGCTGGAGCTACAGGCGCCAACTTTCCAACTTGCCGGGGGTGCTCACTGCTCAAGCCCTGGCTCTGCCACAGGCCCTGCCCCCACTCCACTCCTTCCCGCCCCCTCCCCTGAGCCTGCCCTGGCCTCGCTCCTCCCCTCCAGAGCCTCCTGCACACCACGAAACAGCTGATAGGGAGGTGCGGGGAGGGAGGCGGGGCTGCCGGTGGGTGGGAGGTGCTGGGAGCAGGGGAGCTGATGGGGGGCTGCTGACATCTTACTGTGGCTCTTTGGCAATGTACATCGGTAAATTCTGGCTTCTTCTCAGGCTGGCCACCCCTGGTGTAGAGAGACAAAAGCACATGTGCAGGAAGGGGTGGTGAAAGGTATAGGCAGGATGTGAAAGATGGAAGGGCTAATGGAATACAAGCCCAAGCAACCTGACATGTAAATGAAGAACAGATCAGATCAGAGATATACCACACCCTAGGATAGACTGTCATCCTTTTACATTGGGTTCTTTACCCATGCGACTGCTTGAGGAGTAATGTACTACTTTACACAAATAAAGATACCGTAATCTGACCCAACCGCAGCGCACGTGCGTTGCAAAGGAAACATTTTATGAAATGCAAGTGTAACCACTGGTCAGTGGGTTGCATCATTTTATTTCAGGCCATTTAGCCACCTAAATATTTCCATGGTTTCCAAAATTTTCTCCAAATAGCAGCACAGCATTGAAGCAGGTGATATTTTGAATGTAGTTGGTTTTAGTGTGAAAACGGTCTTTATCTGAATAAGGTTTTTCAACTCAATATGCAACATCTGAACATTTTTGCTCAAAAATAGGAGTGTTTTGAGTGGGAAACTATCTTCCACTCAAAACCAGTCACAATTCTGACCAACACCCATGTGATAGACATGGCAATTTCCTGCAATACTCCTGAAAAAACAACATTGTATTAAATGCAAAGTTTGTGTGTTACTGTAGACTGGGATCGTACATAACCTCTCCAGCTCAGAGATGTGATGCGAGGCCTGAAAGTTCAAAGGACTGTATTGAAAGTGTACCAGACAAGATGGACTTCTGGAACAAGAAGTGTGAAGTGGATTTTATGGGGAATACCTGGGGAGAAATTAATGCAAATTCCTTACTTCTGGCTATGCAAAAAAAAGCCTTTTGAAGCTATGCCCTGGGGAGTGGGTGATTGGCTGCTGATTACCTGTTCCTAGAAGTTGAAGATCAGAGCTGAAAAGGTCCAATCTGTATAAAGGAACTGGCTGATCTGCCCAGTCTAGGTTTTGAGACTATTATGAACTTCAAGGAGTCCGGTGGCACCTTAAAAACTAACAGATTTATTGGGGCATAAGCTTTCATGGGTAAAAAACCCACTTCTTCAGATTTTTTTACCCACGAAAACTTATGTCCAAATAAATCTGTTAGTCTTTAAGGTGCCACCGGACTCCTTGTTGTTTTTGTGGATACAGACTAACACAGCTACCCCGATATTATGAACTTGTAAGCCCAGGGACAACCCAGTTGTGGGTTTTGAAGGACTCACACTTACCAGGGCCTGAGGTTGGAGTTGGTGTGCTAAGCTTCTTAGCAGGCGTGTAGGTTCTTTTATTGTTTTTAATGTTTTTTTCTGTGATGCTTTCACCTTAAGAACGGCTGAGGAGCCAGGAGCCTTGAGTGGATTATGAGGGGGGAAATACAGGTGCAATTGTCCTGAACTGTGGCAGCTGCCTGCTCTCCTTTTCATAAGATTGTCCAGCTGCTAACTCCCTCTGACCTCTCCTGAGATTTCAGGATCCATCACTGGAGACTGAAGGTGGGAGACATTGGAAAGTAGCAAAGGTGAGACGCCATATGAGTGTATGGTGCAAAGACACATTCCCTGACCCAAGGTGCTTCCCATCTAAGTCAGACCCATGACACAAACCAACTGAAAACAGAGTTGGAGCCGGAGGGAGATAAAACTGTTAGAAAGTCAAGGATCCTGCTCTTACAACACCTCAGTGGAGTTACTCCCAGTGTATGCTGGCCTGAGTGAGAGGAGAATCAGGCCTAGTATCTTGCCTGTCCTTTCTTTCAAGCTGCAGCTGACTTTCCATCTCACACAAGGAAGAAGGAAGTGAGGGGTGTATTTCTGTATGGCACTTGCATTGATTTCACTGGGCAATGGTCAATGCCCATTGATCTCACTGGGAGTCATTCTTGAGTAAAGTGTACAAAAACAGGCTACCTTGTAGAGTGAAGTGAGCTAAACCAAAGTCCTGTTGTAGGAACAGACCCAGTTTAAAGAACAAATTCCTGCCGCACTGCAAAGAATGGATGAAATGGCTTGTTCAACATTTTCCATGTACTAAACCCAAATGACGAGGAGTACAGAGGCGGCCAGTCAGGGTGAATATATTTACACCCTCCCACAATGCAGGAAGACCTGGGAAATCAATGAGAGTAAAAAGGCAACACACTTAATAAAGATATACAGTGTGTGTGGGGGGGTTGTTTTGGGTGTGTTTTTTTTAAAACACACAACCTATGATCGATCTGTAGTATCTGTCCCCACAGGCTATTAGTGAGGCAGCTAACTTGGTAAAAGTCAAGCAACCTGTTAGACACCGAGGACATTAAGAAGAGGATCTGTACACTAGCTGGAATAAAGGTGATAAGGGTCACCAACCCCATATTTCAGGCGAGAGCTGACCACCCAGAGGGAGTCAGGAAGAAATTCTACCTCCTCATGGTACAGTATTGCACAATCTGGTCTGCGATGGGGTTTTAAGCCATTCTCTGACATCTGCCATTGGCCACCATCAGGGCAAGATACCAGGCTCAACAGAGCATTAGTCTGGTGTTTGTCCTGCATTGCTTATAACCCTTGTGTGATGGCTGCCATCTTAGCTGAGACAGTGTGGATTGAACTGGGGACGTCCACAGCTAAGATGGCAGCAACCACACAAGGGTTATAAGCAATGCATGACAACCCACTGCATGCTTCCAGGTGGGAATTACAATCTTCCAACAACAGGGCTGTGAATGTGAGAGCAAATGGTGAGGTGAGGCATGCAGGGAGTCAGGCACTGCAGTCTGTGAAGTACTCCTGGCAAAGAGGGCTGAATAGCTTGGCTCACAAGCAGAAGACGGACACTCAGTGTTTCCCTCAAGGAGGTACAAAAGGGAGCCCCCGACAGGCAGCTACGGTGGGGAGGGAGGACTTCCTGGATCTCGGCTGTTCAAAGTTGCCTCTGGGGCATTGGTTCCTGGCTGCAGCCCAAGGTAGGGACACTTCCCATGGGTTGAGACGTCAGCATAAAGCACCTCAAGTTCCTGAGTCTGCAGGCAAGGAGAGGACAAGTGGAAGCCACTGCCAGACCGACTTCCAAGCCATCCAAGGGTGCTATGGACAGGGCTAATCCCACCAAGACCAGTCTAACAAAGCCAGAAGCCAAGTCCCTGTTCATTCACCCCTCACGTTGCCATTCCCAGGAGGGATCTCTTTATCCTACCCCCACCCAAATGTACACAATGTCACAGCCCTGTTAGACACCCCCCCCCCCCAGCCGCTGCCTCTCACACGTCCAGCCAGGTAGCGCTCTCCAGGCACCTCTCACTGTATCTGAGCTCTTCCGATGCTCTCTCAGCAGAGAGACGCAACGGGCCAAAGGCAAGGGGGCTATGTCAGGGAGAAATCTGGCCCTCTCCCTATTACGGGGGGCATTCTCCCCCTCAGCTTTATGGGGGGGGGGGGTTACTTCAGCGAGCCAGGGGGGCTTGGGGAGCTGGCTCCTCTGTGAGGGAAGTGTAAAAATGGAGTGTGTGTCTTCCCATTGCCAGGGCAGGAGGCCCTGTCACAGACGAGGGCAGCTGGATGCCTGACTGGCAACGAGGGACCCTGGCGACTCAGGGAGCACTAACGGACCCACCCCGGAAACAATGCTGCCCACCAGGCATCCCCCCACCGATAACTCACACCACTCAAACCTGGGCCCATCCCCAAACCCTGCTCCCCTTTCAGGAGCTTATTCCCCTCTCTCCCTCCCCCCCCCTCACAGTAAGCCTCTTGGTAAAGCTCACCATAGGGGGTACAGCACAGAGCAAATCTCCTGGGGTACTTCTATGCAAATCACTCCCCCCAAATGGTACCCTCCTCACCACCCCACCTCAGGCAGAGGGAAATGTTCAGAGGAGAAGGGTTAGGAAATTATCTTCCTTTCTTTTTAAGGCTGAAACCCGCCCTGCGAGCCTGTGGAAATGAATGGTGCAGACTAGCTGGGATTTCAAATTCCGTGATTAAGGGCTGAGGCGATTTCCACCCCCCCTACCCCCCCCCCGTTGGGCTGATCGAGCATGCTGGGGATGAGGGCAGCTTTTTGCGTGGCTGCCAGCAGCTCTGATATGCGCCTCTGCCGTCACCAAGCCGAGAGATTATTCTCTGGATCTCCCAGGCTGTTTATCAGGAACGCTCACTGCTGCTAAACCAGTTTAAATACCAAAATAAAAAAATTAAAAAACCCACTTCCCTAACCTCAGAAGCAGAGAGAAAGAGAGAGTCAAAGTCAGCCAGAAGAGGAGGTAAAGAATGCCTGGGAGACCAGCAGGATTCATAACAAAACAGCAGAGACCTCACCAGCCCCAGATACGCAACAGCGAAACCAATCTCCTCCTCGCTCCACAACCAAGCTCCATCTAGAGCTGCACCCACGGGATTGTTACCCTTGTCGTATAAAGAGAGGGGCAGATGTACTCTACAAGCTCCTTCCAAAGAGGACAGCAGCACCGGGCTGTTAACTGGGGAACCTGGCAGCCTCCAAGCACTGGAGAGAGGTGTATCGTTACAAAGCCTGCAGAGGAAATGAACAGGTCAAATTCAGCCCTTGTCTAAGTGGGCACGTCTCCCATGGACTTTGCCTTGGTTCAGTGTGACAGTGAGTAGTGTGAGGCAGGTGTGGTATTACCACACCGACGGCAAGCTGACCATATTGCTGAGAGCCGCCGAGCCTGTTACCTGGGCCTTAGCTTGCTCTACATGCCATGCCCAAGAGGGAAGGATAGCAACAGGCCGCAGAGTAGGTGTCAGCAGCAGGGTCGGGGGATGCCAGCAATTAAACAGCATCACCCACCCACTTGCTAGTTCGGAAAAGCCACCTGTGATCATGCAGGCCTGCTTGGTCAGCCTTGCACTATGTGTTATGAAAAGGCACCATGGAGGTATCGCACCAACCCTGCCGCAGCTGGAGGAGACCTGCGAGAGCCCTGTGGGCAGCGTGTGCTCGGAGACACAGTGTGCGCTCAGGACTAATGAAACACACAAGAGGCCATATCCGGTGCCGCGGCCGTAGAGGGAGGAAGCCACTGGGGCCAGATTCCAGCAGTCTGTGGAACTACTGGTGCTGAATGACTCTGAAAAACCAGGCCCTTCGTTTTCAACAGAAAGTGATTAATTGCAAGAATGGCTATCAAGCAGGCAGTGCTGCCTAATGGTGGGAGTGGGATTCGGGGCTCCTCAGTTCTATTCCTGATCCTGCCACTAATTGGCCGAAGGGCCACAAAGAGAGTCAAACCTTCTGAGTCAAAATGAAAACATTCCCTCTGCCCCGGCTGCCCATCGCCTAGTCCCACCAGAGCAACCCCAGCAGGTCTCTGGCTATTGGGGTGGTGCCTGGTCCCAGTTACACCAGTGGAAATGTGGAGTAACTCCACTGACGACATGGTCATGGAAAGCAGAACACGACCCTTGCCTTAAAAAAGTATTGCCCACCAGTCTGCTCCCCCAGAGCGATGCTCAGCATGATCTGGGTGTGTGTGTCTCTCTCTCTCTCACACACACACACACACACACACCCACCCCGTCATGCCAGCAAACAGGCCAACTCCTGGTCCCTTTGAAGTCAACAGCTTGTGTGTCCATTACAAAATGCACCTGAGAGGGATAATGGGGCGGAATTAGCCATGTAGACCACACGGCTATGCCGAGATATAGCTCCAGCCTACTCATCCGAAGCGGAGCCCTGGGGCTGCTCCCTCAGCCCTTCCTTCCCTGAACAGTAGCATGGCCCTGGCAGAGCTCACACTGAAAGGGAACCATAAAAAGCTGGGAAGGGAGGAGTTCCTTCCCACATCACAAACCGACAGCATTTGCTAAGTCATTGTCCTTAAGCACCAGCAGTACATCCTCGTGTCCTACACCAGCACCTGGGCACCAGCGTGTTCCAACAAAACCCTCCCTCAGCTGAAAAGGAGCAGAAACAACTGGGATCTTGCTGGAGTCTTGCCCCATGACTGAAGTTATGGCTTCTGAAGACCCACTGGCTGGGATTCTCAAAGGAGCCTAATTCCCTTGGTCTCCTTGGAAAATTCCAGCCTTAGGGTACGTCTTAGGAGCTGGGAGTTGTAATTCCCTGAACGAGCTAGTGTGGTAAAAATAGCGGCTTAGCTGCGTGGTCAGTGGAATGGACTAGCCGCCCCAAATACATACCTAGAGTTTCCGATGGGATTGCGTCAGGGCAGCTAGTCCCTCCGACCACTCCTGAGTCCGACGCTGCAGTTACGCTGCTTTCTTAGCGCACTATCTAGATCAGAGCTAGTGCAGGAAATTACACCTCCAGCTTCAGTGTAGACATATCCTACCTGCACATTGAACCACAGAAGTCTCCTGCAAAGCAGAACGTTCTTCTCCCCTACCACTGTGCCTGGTATGTAGTCATTAAGTTAGAGCCCTTCTTGGATAGGTAACGTCCTACCTTTGAGCTCCAATATGCGGATGCTTTCCCATTCCAGGACATATTTGGGATGCTGCTTCTGGGCCCAGTATCAGCGCTGCCGCCATCAAAAGCCATCACCACTCTGAAAAGGTGGGCACCAGCAGCAGCCAACCCATCATCCCTAGATGGGAGCAGAGACGTCTGCATCCCCCAGGAGCATGAATGCACAAAGCACCGTGCAAAGACAAGATTCTGGGTTCATACAGCTTGCAGGCTGGCTCTGACAAGTAGCACATAGAACCGTTCAGGTGCAGGAGTGCTCAGGGCAAGAGAAATCTATGCAAGAAGTGGGCCCTCTAGAAGGATTTGAAGAAAAAGAAAGATGCTGGAGAGTGAGATCCTGCTGTGAGTGTCATGGGTGACCTGAAGGAAAGTGAGAAGTTAGGGAAGAGGAGAGGCAAGGGAAGAAAGGGCGGCAGAGGGAAACATGCAGACTATGGCAGAGCAGGGCACAGACTTAAGGCAAAAAAAATGAATTTGAACCTGATGCAGAAAGAGCAAGGGAAGGGATCCCCAACGGGGAGTGATGTGTTGTGAGACTTCAGGAGGTCACAAAGGAGGAGGCTGCAGTAGTCAAAGTCTCAAACGTCTGTTTTCCATGCAGAATGTTCCCTGCAAACCCACGCACCTGGGCACATGCAGCCAGAGATGGAAAAATCTTACTAGTGTTAATCAGAAAGCTGCAGGCATTGGATTACTCATGCTCAGTAATGCTGCAGAGGGTGGGCACTAGGTCTCATCCTGTACAAAGGACCATGTGGGGACACCTGTTTCAGATTCTGAAACTCTTGATGATTTCCACTGAAGTTTCCCCCATGGAGCCCATAGATGTGGAAGATCTTGACTTTAGTAAGGTTTTTGATACTGTCTTGCATGACCTTCTCATAAACAAACTAGGGAAATACATAGGGTGGCCAGGTGCCCGGTTTTCAACCGGAAAGTCCAGTTGAAAGGGAGACCGGACAGTGTCCGGTCAGATCTACTGACTAGAAGACACCCAAAGTCCGGTTACTGCGGGTGGGGAGGTTCAGGGTCATCTGCACCAGTCCCTCCTCAGCCAGGCCGCCTATCTGTGTCAGGCGCTGCAGCTCCCAGCCACGGCTCTGCAGGCGAGTCCCTCCTGACCCCAGGGGGGCGGCAGCAGAAAAGCAGTTAGCGACAGAGGGGTGGGGAAAAAGCAATGGATGGGGATGGAGCTTCAGGGGAAGAAGTGGAGCAGGGGAGGTTCTGGCATTCCAGCTGTAGTGTCTGTTTTTTAACTATTACCAAGTTGGCAACCCTAGAAATACAGCCTAGATGGAGCTACTATAAGGGGTGCATAACTGGTTGGAAAAAACTGTTCACAGTGGTTCACAGGCAAGATGGAAGGGCATAATGAGTGGGGTTCCACAGGGATCAGTTCTGGGTCCAGTTCTGTTCAATATCTTCATCAATGACTTAGATAATGGCAGAGAGTACACCTGTAAAGTTTGTGGACAATACCGAGCTGGGAGGGGTCGCAAGTGCTTTGGAGGATAGGATTAAAATTCAAAATGATCTGGACAAACTGGAGAAATGATCAGAAGTAAATAGGATGAACTTCAATAAAGACAAATGCAAAGTACTCCACTTAGGAAGGAACAATCAATCGTATACATACAAAATGGGAAATAACCGCCTAGGAAGGAGTACTGCAGAAAGAGATCTGGGGATTATAGTGGATCACAAGCTAAATATGAGTCAACCGTGTGAAACTGTTGCCAAAAAAAAAAAAAGCGCAAACATTCTGGGATGTATTAGTAGGAGTATTGTAAGCAAGACACAAGAAGTAATTCTTCCGCTCTACTCCATGCTAATTAGGCCTCAATTGGAGTATTGTGTCCAGTTCTGGGCACCACATTCCAGGAAAGATGTGGACAGATTGGAGAAAATCCAGAGAAGAGCATCAAAAATGATTAAAGGTCTAAAAAACCATGACCTATGAGGGAAGATTGAAAAAAACTGGGTTTGTTTAGTCAGGAGAAGAGAAGACCTAGGAGGGCATGATAACAGTTTTCAAGTACATAAGATGTTGTTATAAGGAGAAGGGAGAAAAATTGTTCTCCTTAACCTCGAAGGATAGGACATGAAGCAATGGGTTTAAATTGCAGCAAGGGCTGTTTAGTCATTAGGAAAAACTTCCTGTCAGGGTGCTTAAGCTCTGGAATAAATTGCCCATGGAGGTTGTGGAATCTCCATCATTGGAGACGTAAGAGCAGGTTAGACAAACACCTGTCAGGGAAGGTCTAGATCAGTGGTTCTCAACCAGGGGCACAGGTACCCCTGGGGATACTCATAGCTCTTCCGGGGGTACATCAGCTCATCTAGATATTTGCCTAGTTTTACAACAGGCTACATAAAAAGCATTAGCGAAGTCCGTACAAACTAAAATTTCATAGACAATGATTTGTTTATACTGCTCTATATACTATACACTGAAATGCAAGTACAATATTTATATTCCAATTGATTGATTTTATAATTATATGGTACAAATGAGAAAGCAAGCAATTGTTCAGTAAGTGTGCTATGACACGTTTGTATTTTTATGTCTGAATTTTTAAGTTTTTAATTGAGGTGAAACTTGGGGGTACACAAGACAAATCAGATTCTTGAAAGGGGTACAGTCATCTGGAAAGGTTGAGAGCCACTGGTCTAGACAATACTTAGTCCTGCCATGATTGCAGGGGACTGGACTAGGTGAGGGACGGTCCCTTCAAGTCCTATGATTCTACGATTCCAACCTCAGTAATGGAGCATGGCTGCTGGAGCAGGTTGGTACGCAAACAGCATCACGAAGGTTGAGAGCAAGGAGGATAGTTACACATTTAAGGCACTAGGCGAGGACTCGAGAGACCTGGGTTCAAATCCCAGCTGTGTGTCAGGCTACCTGCCTGACCCTGGTAGTCAATCTCTCTGTGGCCCTCGATTTCTGAACTGCCCTTTTTCCAGTCTGTCCAGAAGGAAATACGATTTCAGAAGGGGACGTGATTGGTGACAAAGGAAGCATTTGGGACCTGAGAACATGGAACACCACTCACTTTCCTTAAATCAGCCTGCCCATTCTGAACTGCAAATGTGAGGTGCATCTTTCAGGACTGGGAAGGAAATAGTCAATTTTTGACAGGGTAGGCTTGAGTTAGCTAAACAGATCTTCTTCTGCTGTGTTTGGTATCTTTTCTTGACTTCAGTCAAGAGCACATCCTCTGATGGAGATGACCACGTCTCTTCTAGACGTCAGCTGGGCCACAGTAATTAGTAAGTTCCTATGTAGGCCAGATGGATAGGTGCACGGATTTGCAGGACAGGAGCTGAACCTCCCAACCCATTCTGAGAATCCCCCACACTAGCACAGTGCTGGCTATTGATGTCCTTCCTGGGGTTTTCCAGCAGGCAGGAAACGTACCATCCACTTGCAAGAAAGGTTAAGACCACTTTCCAATTAGAGAGGCAGGAGCCTCTGAAGGGATATTAATCAGGACATCTTCCTCTCATGGAAATGCAAATCAGCAGAAAGGAAACTCAAGTGATTAGAACATCAGCAGACGGAGCTGGGACTTCGATCTCAGCTCTCTGGAGGGCGGGCGGGATGGACTAGGGCTAAACCCAGCAGTGACCTGGCAATGTGCAGTGGCAGAGGATAGTTCCTCT
The DNA here is from genome assembly GCF_011386835.1 of Chrysemys picta bellii. NCBI lineage: Eukaryota > Metazoa > Chordata > Testudines > Emydidae > Chrysemys > Chrysemys picta. The sequence continues at coordinate 14,306,000 of NC_088808.1, read as the reverse complement.
TGACCTCCTGACCGCAAGCAGAGCAGGGGGCATGTATCTGATGGCAGAATGATAGGCCTGGGCTTCTAACAGAGGGTTATATTCCCTGCTGGGAATGCCAGAAATTTAACGACAAAGCTCACTCAGGGAACCTTTAGCACCAACATTTTGGGGCCAGCTGTAGTGGGGACTCCGGAAGATCCAGCCCTCAATGCGTGTTGTTCTCCTCCCAGTGGCACTCCCCTCAGAAACGTAGTCAGGCCGACGTGACTCCCAGCACCCTGGACCTCTGGATTCCCACCCACCCATTCTCTCCTCCCAAGCCCACCCCTGCAGTGTTGGGAGTGCAGTGATCAGCCCTCTGGGGAATAGACCCCACCTGCCTTGGGGCATCAGGAGCAGGTCACTAAGGGGGAGGCAGCGGGGGAGGGGTTTGGTGGAGAGAGGAGGTAGGGGAAGGTACAGGGGGGAGTAAGGGAGGAAAATGAGAGTAAAGGGACAGAGGGAAGGGGAAGGGGAAGGCAGATGGCATGAGGGAAAGGAGGAAGAGGAGAGCTGGAGGCAGAGGCTGAAGGAGGAAAGGAAGGGAGGCAGGCACAGCAGGTGGGATAGCAAGGGAAGAAGTGGACGTAGAGCAGAAGGGAAAGGAGGCAGGATCAAAGAGCAAGGGCTGTCAGGAGCCAGGATTTCCTCCTGTGGTGTCTGTTCTGAAATCCTCTTGGGGCCCCAGATTCCCTTGTGCAGAGACACCCTCCCCGGCAGGGCTGGACATCAGCATAGAGCAGAGCTCTGAGCCACTGCAGTAATCCCCCTGCTGCGGACGGGTGGGGCGGGCAGCCAGCCCAGCCTGGCTCCCCAGTCTCCTTTGCTGGCTCTTAGCCCCGAGCTCCCCCAAACGCAGCACTCTGCAGCATGGGAGCAGTGGCAGCGCAGCAAGAGGAGACGGTTAGGCCTGGTGACGCCCGCAACGCTTCCCTCTTCCTCACACCAGTGTCTGTGGGCGAGGTGGGTAGCAAAAGCTGGAGAGGATGAGTAACGGGTACATCCGTGCCCCACGAGTCACTCTAACAGGGAGGCGAAGGTCCAAGCTGAGTCCAGCTCGGGCTCTTCTCCTCACTACAGGAGGCATTAGACCCAGCTGAGCCACTTCAACGCAGCATGCATGCAAATCAGCTGGACAGAGGAGAAAAACAAGGGGGCTGAGATAAGAGGATAGAGAGAGAGGCAAAGGGAGGAGGAGAAGGAAAGAGACAAGGGGAGGGAAGGAGAGGAAAACAAACAGAAAGGGGAAACAGAGGAGGAGAGATGGATAACCAGGAGAGAGAGAGAGAGAGAGAGAACAGTGAGGCTACAGAAAAGATGGGGTGGGTTTATCCAGCTGGAAACAGCCCCTGTGCAGGAGGCACTGCCCCAGTGAGAGATGGATGCTGCTGCCCCGTGCCTGAGCCGACAAGAGAAAGGGGAAGGAGAGAGCAGATGGGGATGGGGGAGAGCTTGCTTTAGGCAGCCAAATGTTCTCGGGATGGAAATCTCTAACACCTCGGGGGTGGGGGGGATTGCCCCTCTGTCTCTCTCAGCTCCCATTCTGCAATTCCAAACCTCCAGCCACCTCCCCTCCTCCTCCGGTTTCAGTTCTGAGCTAGCTGCGATGCCAGCCCCTGCCCTGTTATAGCACCCTGCTTTGAAACCACTGCTGTCTAACAACCATCCAACGCCTTCTCCCACACAAAATCTTTCAGCCAGTGGGTCTCATGCCCCTGCAGTCCCCAATTCCTCTGACACCACCACCTGCCCCGGCATGAATTCAGGTACCCATTTGCTTTAACAAGGGAGTAGTGCCCCCTGGACATGCTCTCCCCTAACCCCCATTCTATCAGCATTAGTGGGAGTTATGGTCCATGGACATCAATCCCCTCCCAGCTCATTGAGAGGAGAACAGAGGTTTCCATCTTACAGGGTGTTGCAAGTAATTACAGCCTTTCTATTAATGCCAACAGCCTGTCTTTCTCCTGAGAGTTCTGCCTGTTGTCCATTTACCCAAATCCGCTGGCTTAGATTGGACACCACATTTTTTCTCCTTTGGGTTCTGTCTCCTACCTCTTGTCCAGCAGCTGGGCCAACTTGAGAAGAGATGCACCCAGATTTCACAAGCACAGGAGGGTCTGGGTTTGTATTTGGAAGGAGATTCAGATGCTACATCTCAAATCAGACCTGAACCAAGGCCCAGAACGGTGCTAATGGGCACAATGCCATTGGAGGACGCATCTTTCAGACAGAACCGAAAACTCAGAGCCTGAACATTTACATTCTGAATAATAATTTTCATACGAGTTGGGGAGTTTTAGCAGACCTAGCCAAACTCCCACATAGGTAACCACATTTTTCCTTCCGAGAATCTCATAGCCGTTCCAGTCAGAGATGAGATTCTTATGAACTTCCCTGTCCTGAAAGGTTAGATATAGTTATTGTTAAATAGCTACTATGTACCACCCCAGAGGTGACTGCATTTCAGGGATGGATATGTATCCCTCACAAAGACCTTGTGAAGCTTAGTAAACAATTGCTTATGAAGCCCTTTGAGATCCCGGGATGAAAAGGATAAAACATAGGCAAAGTGTTATTTCTACTCCAATCCCTCTATTTGGGGACTTACAACTTCTTGAAAACTCTGCCATTTACCCCGAACTTGATGGGATCACACGTGACGCCCGGTATCATCGTGCACTAAGAATCACTGATGATGCCATCACGCAGCGCCCCATGCAAACACCACACACTAATCTGGACATCACCATCGGTCACTCAACTAACGGAGAAGTCACCCCAAACCTAGCACATGTGCGGTGGGGGCCCCATTCAAAGCCCACTCAAGATCGATGTCATCGGGCAGCACACATCATCATCTGATGTCACCACATGCTGCACAATTAATGCGGCTATTATAGGGCCTCCACAAGGCAACCCTCGCATCCAAAAGCACAGCGTATTTATGGCCTGATTTCCTGAGATATTAAGTCCTCACAAATCCCACTGAAGCCAACAGGAGATGCAGCTGCCCAGCACCTTAGAAAAATCCATCCATTAACGCCAACGTCATGACACGATCCACAGTGCAAACCTGACATCAGCACCCGGTGTGGCCCTGTGTTACCCTGACGCCATTGCACGCTTGGATCCAGGAAAGCTACGGGAGCTAGGACTGCCACCCTGGGACCTTCTTGGGGGGGGGGAGGGGAGGAGGGGGAATTGCTTGTGCACTTCCCTGAGGGTGGTGCCCCGACACATGCAAAGGCGGACGTGCAGAGTCCGTGCACGTAGCAATAGCAATTAAACCCAACTCCATTGCAAAGAAGCCTGGCAGAGCTGCATTTATCAGCCTGCCTGGAAGGGGCTCGTGCAAGCTGTCCCCCTGGCTGACGGATTAGACAGCAGACAATTAGGTTTCAGACACACACACGCGCGCACACACACAAACACACACACGCACAAATCCTTTTCTCCATCCATCTGCAAGGCCAAGCCGGCTGAGCACAGCTGTGCTGCTGTCCGGTGCTTCTGAAGCTGCGTGCAGCTGAATAAGAAAGAGCCCCCGTGCCTCGTCTTTCAGCGGTTGCTCACAAAATGAGCGAGAGGTCCCCAAAGAGATGACACAATTGCAATGGAACCGATTAACCCCTCGCCAGCTGGTTTCTCTCGCTTCTCTCTTCCCCACACCACACAACCACCAGCAGCCGGGTCAGAGAAGAACTCCCATTTCCTTGGCTAAAACAAAACAAGACCAAGGGCTGAGCTAAGTAAACCAGGAGAGAGAGAACGAACACAAAGCCACGCGCTTCTGTTCCAAACCAACATGGCTTTTTTGGTGCACAGATTATTTCAGACACAGCTTTATTCTGCAATTTGCATTCCCAACTCTTCTAAGCAGGGAACGTGTCTCAATCTACAGGCCGCTTCCTGAGATCCTAGCTCAATTTTTACTCAGGCAAAACTCCCACAGAAGTCATCCCCACTTGGGATTTGGGTCAATAATGCCTCTTAAAAGAAGATGGTCCCTGAGACTGGAAATACGTAACTAGACATTACAACCAGTTACTATACCCAAGAAAGCCAATGTTGTAAACCTCGCAAGGGGTGATCTTGGCAATTGCAGAGCAGTGGTTGAGTACAGGAAAATTATTTAAATAGACACAATGTGATTGGGACAAGCCACCCTGGCTTCTGTAAAGTCAAAAAATGCCTGTCCAGTCTGTTAGAAGGTCTTTGAGGGTATCAACAGAATAATGGACCAAGGAGAATCAGTAGGAATAATTTATTTGGATTTTCCTAAAGTCTTTGATAAAGTCCCTCAAGAGAGGCTATTAAGGAAACCAGAGGAGGAGTATTGGGTGAGAAGTAAAGTACTGTCATGTATCAGAAACCAGTTAAAAGATAGAAAACAAAAAGAGTAGGAATTCTCAGTACTGGAAGAAGGGTAAAAGCAGGCTGCATCAAGGATCAGCACCAGAACCGGTGCTATTTAATGTATTTATTAAGGATTTGGAAAAGGGAATGCGTAATAAGGTGGCACAACAAAGTGACACGTGGCAGCCAAGGCTAGAGAAGACCATGAGGAATTCTAGAGGGACCTAATGGAACTAGGTGACCAGGCAACATGATGAAAGATGACAGTCACTGTAGACAAGTGCAGGCTCAGGCACATTGCAAGGAGTAACATGAACCACTTGGACACATCAATGGGGTTCTGATCGACCGTCATGACTCAGGAGTGCAGGAGACAGGAGTCTTGGCACCAAAGGGAAACGCTAGACTCTGAGAGACTCAAACATCCAAATGCCTTGGGAGAGGGTAGGAGATGCTAGGAGATTCTGAGAACACCAAGAGTTTCTGGAGGTGCTTGGTCATTCTATGGACTTTCTAGGATACTAAAGCCTTTTCAGCACAAACACTGTAAAACAGTCTCCAAGGCCACTCATTCCTGCTTTCCTCGCTGCCCACAGTCACTATAGCAGGTAGTCTAACATGGGCCAGCCCCCAGCCAGCTCCTTTCCAACCGGTGGTGGCACAAGGGGAACCACGTTCTGCTCTTCTAATCACCCACAAGCACTTGAGGGAAAATAAGCTGAACACCAAAAAGGACCATGTCAGCCCATGGCCTTGCTCCCTACGCTCACAACCCTTGATCTCCCAGTGTCCTTTCAACACATCTTTCAACCAGCCCTCTGAAGGAGAGAAAGCCCAGACAGAAACTTTACATGTCTCATCTGTCATACGCTGCCTTTGGTGTGTTATATGTGGGTTTTACATCAACTACCGTTTCTGATCTAGCATCTTATAAATAAAGGACTTTGTGATGCTAAGTGGGCCTATTTTTATTTATGTATTTATTTAAAGACACAGAGGGCAGAATCTCTCAAATCCAATGTGTCATGGTGTGAAGTACAGTCTGTTCTACCAGGGATGAAATGTAGCCAGTTTTTAAATACAGACTCCTAAATGGAAAAGGAGGTCATCCAGCCCCCTCCCCCAGGTCAGCTTGAGACGTTCCCTGTAGTACATTTTCCATAAATCCTACATGGTAGATATGAACCCTCACGCTTCAGAATAGACATCAACCACTGACTTAGGAAGACACACTCCTGGTGAGTGTTATTGCATAATTGTCTATTTGGAACATTTACCCCTTCTCTGAAGCATCTAGTGCTGACCTCTGTTAATGGTAGGATGCTGGACTAGACAGACCGCTGAGTTAGTCCAGTAGGGCGATTCCTGTGCTCTTAATGGTTTCCCCAGTTTAGTTTCAAAGGTCACAGATGATGGGGCTTCCACCACTTCTCCTAGGAGACTTTTCCATAATTTAATAGATTATTTTATCCATCCATTCGTCCACCCATCTGCCCATCAGTATTTACAAGGGTAGCATTAAGCATGGTATCAGGAAGGTTTTTCATATTGCATCACCCATCAAACCCCTCAACCACTTTAAATAATTATTCTCCTTACATGGTGTTTGTGTCCTCCAGATATTTTTCTGTCCTGTTATTGGGCACTTACTATTTAGCCCTTAGATAGCACTTTGCCATCTCCAAGGCGCTTTCCGGCAGTCAATGAGTAGGCACAATACCGTGGGAGGAAGTAAATGTTATCTATGATTCCCACTTACAGATGGGGAACGGAGGCACCTAATTAAGTGACTTGCCCAAACGCTGGAACACCGGAGCTCTTGACTCCCAGTACTATGTTCTTTGAAAACTGGAAGCCCTACCTCTGCATTAGTGGAGGCACATTTCTGTAGGGAGATAGGAAGGTAACCAGGGGCAGGAGTAGCGAGGTTCTGCCTAGGCGCACAGTGCCAGGAGAATACAGTGCAGTGAAAGAAACAAAGCCAAACTCTGAGCACTGAGATCATCAAGAAGGCAATATGCCCAGTCCATGGAAGAAGGGACTGTGCTAATTTCAACACTGACAATTCCCAAGGAGAGGGCTCGGAGCTGATGAAGGTGGCGCATGTCAGACAAAGAGCAAATCAGGGAAACAGAAATCTGATAAAATAGGGCCCCATAAAATGCCAGTAAAGAATAACATCCGCCCTTTATAGAGCACTTTTCATCCCAGCTAAACAAACGGACATATAAACTACCCACCCACCACTGAAATGCAACCACCACTTGGGTGAAACATGGCAGCGGTTTAACGGTGCACAGGAACACTATGAAAAAAATATGAAAGGAGAATCCTGCATCCACTTGAAACCATATGCAACTCTTTTCCTCCCAAAAGGAGGAACACTCCCCTTGCAGACACCTTTCAGGTAACAATTTCCCACCTAGTTACAATGAAAGCAGCACAGACACAGGGGGATGTGTTTAATTCCCCATGCACTTTGCCCCTTCCCCCACCGTGAGAAACCAATTACCTTCTGGAGGCTGGGAGAAAAGACCATAAGAGGAGGTGCATTAGTAGAATTGGCTAATTCTAATCTGTTTTGCCATAGCTCCAAGGCTGCTTTTAATCTTACACAACCTCGTTCTTCCCCCATTGATGTACAGCTATAGCACAGAACTGCTCCTGCCCAATCTTTGTGATAACATAGCCCCTATAATGATGCCCATCTCCTTTGGGAAGGGGGTGCTTTACCTTTTTTAAAGAGATATCCCTGGAATTTGGGACTCTTGACCTGTGGACAATCCAGAGATTACAAACCAGGGAAAGAAGCACTGGTTGGTTTTCACAGGGAGCGGGTAGATCACACAGCGATGGCTCTGTCTCTTTGCTTACAGCTCTGTCTAAAGAGATCCAGGCTCTCCTTTGTAAGGAAGAGCCTGGTTATCTGAAAAGCCTGCTGGAGATAAGGGGGAGCGGCCTTCCCACCTGCTTGTGCTAGGAGACACCACTATGTAACAGGAGTCACCTTCAAAGGCCAGCCCAGAACGATTAGAATGGCCCAAATGCCCATCTTATGTTCCCTTTCCACTTGAGCAATCACTGTGGTTGACACATGGATGGTTACGCGATAGTGAACAGGAGCGGGAAGGTGACACATGCCAGTGTGAGCAGAAGGAGGAAGTGCCCAGGAGGCAGCAGCCTCTCTGAAGATGTGGTTCCCACAATGAAAGTTCGAGAGCTGCTGCTCTGGAGAATAAGTCAGGAGACCCTCGGCTCCCCAGGAGACCGCCCCACTAGCTGGAATCAGGAGACTTCTCCTTCTGATAGGGCAGGGGTGTCTGCCCAGAAGCCTCCTTTCTCAGCAACTCTTATCAAACTACAAGCCACACCTGGCACTCTCAACAAGGTCCTCAATGGCATTAAGGACAATGCCAACTTCTCGGGTGCTTTATTAAGGACCCTTTGATGCAATGTTGCTCTGATGCTGGGCTACGGTAAATGCTGTTGCTAAAGTCTAATAGCATTGTCACCGCAAAGGGAGCCGAGCCGCAGGAGAGTTCTGTGGGGGAAAGAACAGAAGTGAATTGAGTAGAGAGTTTAGTGTCTGTCTGGCCGTGTAAATGCATACACACGTACAGATACACAATCCCATGAATGCACCCACCCATCCAGAGACATGGATTGTACACATATGCAAATGCACACATTTACCCACACAAATACACCTACAGATGCACATTAACATGCATCTAGCTTACCCACTCGTAGACATGGATCTCACACAAACATGAAAAGGTATGCACATTCACACTCAAACGTGCACAGTCTCTTTCACCAATATACACACACATTCATCTCATGTCTGCACAGGATAGCGCAGATACAGAAAGCAAGCACAGTCACCATGCACATTCCCCACAGACACAAACGCAAGCCCTCAGACACATTCACAAGCATGTAAACATGAGCGTGGTTATACACACTTCTACACACACATGCAGATGTGAGCAGACACATGCATAGACTCACACTCATGCACCTACACATGTGCAGACTCAAACCTGAGGGCCCCCCCCACACACACACGTATGCCCCCTTCCATGCACCTACAAAGAGACGTCCAGGCACGCACAGATTCACACCCAAGCACAGGCTTGCGGTCTGACAGTCCTCTGGTGCGGACTATGATCCTCTTCCCCCAGATGTGCTAGTATCATTCTCCAAGCTTGAGAGTGCAAACAGTGAGACAATCTGGGCTTTTTTGTGCCCAATGGGTGAGAGTGGAAGCCAGCCAAACCCAGTAGCTATCATCAGCCCCGCAGTAGCTATCGGATTGCTGTGCAGAAGAGACTTGGTCCTGACACTGGGCCACAAGCAGTTGTGGTATGAATGTGGGTGAATTTTATCAGCACTATCCATGCGATTACAGCCCACGGAGTCCTCCATCCACATACGCTGCAAGGTAATGGTCAGAGACACCGGAAGGAACAGTGAAACTGGCAACAATAATGGAGATTTACTACTTCGAGCCCTATTAACTGGGCCATCTGGATACCAAGTATCAGCATGAGTTATTAAAGACCACAGCCTGATGTTGTAAATGGGCACACAGGCAGGGAAGAGCTTGAGAAATGAGAGCAGTAGCCTTCTAGGTTATAACCTCCTCAAGACTTAGGAAGGGATAGAATTCCATGGGGCTTCCTTCAGAAGGAGACTCATGGACCCACACACATACACAGAAGCATGCTCTGCAAATACTTGCACGTACACAATGCAAACACGCACACAGAGCCAACGAGACATATGCATATATCTGTGATCACACCGTCAGACTCCTACACACACACACACACACAGCGCTAGCAGTTACTGCAAGGGTGAGAAAGGAGTAAGGCTAGAGGAGAAATGAAGAGATAAGAAGAAAATAGAAATAGTTCCCCATCCACAACATTGACAACCTCATACATTCAAAAAATCATGAGCCAAGCCCCAAAAATATCATGAAATTTGCTTAAAATCATGAGATTTTTAACAAATAATAAAAGGTCTTCTTTCTGTGTGGTATTTTGAGCCTTTCAGGTTCTCATTTTCCATTTCCTGCCCCCCACAACCATGAAGGCTCAAAAGCTACTTTTTATTTTTAAAACTGAAGCAGAGCTTCTCATCGAAATCATGAATCCAGAAGCTGAGGCTTTAAGAAAAACATCAAATATCCTGAGAAACTCAATAAAAATCCTGGGTTTTGGCAACAGTGTGCCTGCAAAACTACTTTGTGGGGTAGAACCATCAGGAGAGGAGGTGGAGGTGGAAGAGTCTCCACATTAGGGAACCCCAGGAGCATCAGGTCAGTTTCTTCTTCATTGTGTACTCATGGTCTTTTGATTCTCTTTTCCTTTGCACTAGGTTTACACCTCTATGACTCTACTGGCTTCAACAGGAACGCCTACTTTATACTACTGTCCACGAGATTAGAATTAGACTCTCAACCAAGAAGAGGGAACTATTTAATTTTGGGTACTAGGCTTTCCATTCAAAAAATTATAAATTAATAAACGAAGCCAAAACCCCTTTTTCTCCTAAAATTGTGCATCACCTCTCAGGACTTGGAGAAATATCACATGGAACAGATGCTAGAACTGCAAAATGTAGGATGTACAGTAACAAAACTACCACTGCAGCCACAAAGCCATATGTATCCCTTACTCAAATGGTGCAAACTTCTGGTCTCCAACCACCTGGACCCTCTCTGAGCTGGTGACCTAGAAGTGAAAGGCTCTGTATCCCATTAGCAGCTCCTAAGCCTCTGATTTGCTTTGTGTGTCATAACAAAGCAACTCCCTGGCATCAAGGAGCTTCTAATTCTCAGACAGTCTATAATGGATATCAACCCCCACAGAAAAACAAGCCGTCAGGATCTAGGCCCAGACTCAGGGAGAGTGGTGGTACTCTCCTCATCTCCACCTATAACAGATGAGAGAATTAACCACATTGGCTATGATTCATCATTCTGCTTCAGAGTTAACACCCCATTTAACCGAATGGGGGTAGGTCACACCTCTCATGGACAAATCCCAGCTACATTAGTTTTATTTACAGGGTCTGACGGGGCTTGGGCAGGGGGGAAGGAATCCTCCTTTCAACCTGGTGGGTTGGAGAGGAGCAATGGCACAGCATTTCCACTACCCCTACCACAGCCCAGAGGCATGATCAGCAGTTGGTACCTCCACACACCCTACTGTACAGAGGACTGAGACCTGCAGGTCTATGTAGCATTGGATCTACTAGCCTGTATTGAGCATTGATTCCCTGGCCACATGACCAAACGTCTCCATATGGAATCTGCCTGCACTGCCTGCCCCCCCAGCCCTATCCCCTCCCCATGAAAGATAACCCATCCTGTGTGTTCAGAGCCTCCTCTACTCGTGCAAAGGCGGGGCTGTCATTTGCCAACACAGGGCTAAGTCCGCAGGTAAACACACTGATGCAGTGCCCTGCTGCCTCCAGACTCCCCTGGCCAGGGACCCGATCCTGAGGTACTGGGACCGTGAGTGGCCCACTGCATGCTGACTTAAACCAACTCCTGACTGGGGGGGGGGGGCAATTCTGGGAAGTGCCACATTTCCCCCATCTCCCACTGCACAGATGAGGGCGGAATGCATTCAGAACCTCACAGGATGGGTCTTTTGCAGTAGAATTGGACAGGAAGGGAGGAAAGGGCAGCAACTCAACGCACTGGGGCTAAATCCACCCACGGCATGGCTTGAAATTGGCCCTAAATCCATCTTTCAGGGGCAGGATGGACCTTCGGGCTCCGACTCTGATCGAGCCATCCCTGGTGGGTTACTACTGGGAGCGACCAGTCACTTTTTAAGAGAGGCCACCAATATTTCCTGCAGGGCCTCAGCTGGCCATGCAGGGCGTGGGAGCAGCGAGAGGCCAAGATCGGAACCCCCAGCCCAGGAAAGGGCTTGCCACGCGCTCAAGTTTTTGCCAGAGTCTTTCGTGACTGCAAATAAACAAACATTCTCCGGTGCAAACTGCCGCCTCGGCGGCTGCTGCTGCTCAAAGACAAACAATTTTTAAAAACCGGGTAAGGGAGCCAGGGGCTGGAAGCTCGGCGTGCCGCTGGCAGGAACCCCGCTCCCCATCTCTCCCGTGCCAATTCCTCTTTGCCGTCCCCACTACCTGCAAAAGGTGCAGCAGGCGGCGGGATTTAACGAGGAGATGGCAGAGGAAGGGAGAGGGAGTGGGGCTGCCTTTCATCGGGGTCTCTGTGGTAACAGGCTCCCGCGGGCGGAGAGGGAGGGGGCTGCGCTCATCACGGCTCATGCAGGCCTCAGCAGAATGCGATTCTATTTTCTGCTGTTTCCTGTTCCTCGCTGCCACGTCGCCATGGCAACCGTGTTAGCTCAAGGAGGTTTGCTTCCCGTCTTTTCGCTCCTCTCCTTGGTTTTATTTTTTTTTCCAGACTCCTCTCCCCGAGTTTCTGCTCTTTTCCCTTCTCCCGCTCGACTTTTTCAGCCCCCTGCCTTTATTGTCATTAAAAAATAAAATAAAAAATAAGAAGTCAGTGAAAGGTTTTTAGTGCCCCCCATCCCAACTCACCCCCAGTTTTTTCTGGGCCAAGTGGAGATTTATGGGGCACACATTAAAAGACACTGTAACCATTTCCCTTTTGATGGCATTGACAGAGGAGCATTATTTACTGGCATTGTTTGCAGTCCAGGTTCCTTCCAGCCAGATCCAGTGTCCCCGGGGGACTCACCTTTTCAGTTTTAAACTGGGAAGGTACAGGGCCAGGGGCGGAGAGAGAAAGGCAGGAGAGTTGCTTCTCCACAATAAATTAGATGGCGGAGGATGCTTAGCAGTTGGAAAACACGGTGCTCTGAACCCAGATCCTCACATGGCTCCGTCTCTCTAACTTTTCATGTTGGGAAATATTAACCCTTTGGTACCGCTAGACATTCCACCCCAGGGCAAATGGCACCAGGGTGGATAGAATCTTCACCCATAGGGCGGCGCCAAGTCTGCCTTTGGGAATGGTGTTGGAAGGGTTAACGTGCGCTGCCTCGGGCAGGGAAGGGACTGCTGGCACCAGTCTGATGGCTTTGGCAACCAGAGAAAGCCTTGCAGTCCCTAAGGTTCGGGGCTTGAGTGGACGCTGCCTTGCACCTTCTGACATCATCTACCCCATGTACAAAGAGAGTCAAAGAGCCCTCTCTGTCCCTGCACAACAGGCGCAGCGAATACACCAAAGCCCCATCCATGAGGGGTCAGAACGGTTCAGTCCCTCTGGGTCCCTTTGTCCAGCATCTCGGTGCAGAAGCAGGCGCGCGCAGCACCATGGAGAGGGCGGGGCTGTGACTCTCCACTTTTGTGAAGGATCCAGCCCCTCCTGTGCAGAGGCTGCCGGTGGTGGGGGTAGTTAAGCACCATAATCCCACAGCAATGTAGACACTTGCCTAATGGGCTGAGACCGCTGGCCTATTTCCACACATGATTCTCACTCACACATGGAACTGGCTATAGAGGCAAGATGCTCTGTCACTGCCAATTAGCCACTCGTCGGTCAGTGCTGGGAGGGCTGTTCAGTGACCTATGAGTTTGGTGGTCTCCAACTAGCTGCTCACAGGCACGTGCCACTGTCACTAAACAACCACCACACGCAACACTCAAGGCAGCCGGAGGCCAAGGACCAAATGGACCATGGAGGCTGAACTTCCCCCTTCGCCCCTAGAGGCGAGTCAGGCTTGAGGCCCGATGTAAGGGCAGTGTGAGATATCACCTCTACTTAGACACTGTGGTGCTCACCGGAGACCCGAGAGAGGATGCCATAATGTATTTGTTCTGTGGCCATGCAAAGAGGCCATCAGCTTCTGGGGTGACAATCCAGCAGCACGAACGTTCACTTTTAAGAAACAAGCTGGACCAGAACCATTCTGACCACGATCATTTATGTGCTTGAGTGAACTGACAGGGAGAGAACAAAATGGCGGTGGAGGAGGCTGAAGAGAGGCTGAAGAAAGGAGGATGACGGGCCCAATCTCAGTTTGGATGGAAGAGCAGGACATACCTCGTGACACCAGATACCCAGGCCAAGCACATTTCCAGAGGCAGCCGATAAACAGTACTTGTCACGTGTGTCTGAACACATCTGGTATACCTTATGCTCCCGTGGACTGCAAGGAGAGCGGTGTGTCTGCGGCAGGGAAACCAGCTCAGCCTGTCGGCAGTAAGGAACCTAAGACGAAGGGCACAATAGCCAGCATCGGAAATGGCAGGCCCCGGCTCCACGCTCTTCCTCGTTATTGGATGAAAGAGGAACCCAGCTGCTTTGAAACTGGAAGCATCCTACATGGGGCCAGGCTCTAGCTTGACAAAAGAACCACCAACAGGGCAGCAAAGCTTTACATTGGGATTTTCAAAGTAACCTAAAGGAAGTAGGCACCCAAATCCCACACACACACAAAAAAAAAGGGAATTTGGTGCTTAACGCCCTTAGGCCCCTTTGAAAACCCCAGCTTTAAAAGAGCCAGGGTGACATCCTAGCCTTGTTGAAGTCAGTGGGATTTTTACTATTGAGATCAGCGGATTTCACCATGAGGCAGATATTTCCTTTCTTGCCCAGTGTCATGCTATACCCAGCCTGGTGCCTCTCCATGCATCGCCTGAGCACTGCTAAACCAATTCCTCATGCCCAGATCTGGGCTGGAACAGTTTTAGGTGCCTTTTAAGAGTTGTGGCTTGAAATTAGAGGCTGGGTTAATCTGACCCTGTTGCACATTTCACATCTGCAGCAAGAAGAACCTTCAAGGAACGCGGCCACATTATTTGTGGATTTTTTTTTTTTTTTTTTGTTATATAGCAGACATCTGCAGCAGAGAGGAGAGGGATGGAGGAGGAAGAATCAAAAGGAACACGAAATTCCACCAACTCAACATTCTCTCTCTCTCTCTCTCTCTCCCCACCATCCCCCGTCCCAACTTGTTCCAAGTTCAGATCTTAAACTACTGCAGGGCGAGAGAGGTCTGAAGGCACAACAGAAAGAACACAAAGCCCTGCTCAATAAAAGTCTCTCCCCCCCCCCCCCCCTCCCCATCACAGGGCTTCTCTGTGCACAGAGACCCTGGATTTTAAACTGGTGCAAAAGCACAGGCTTTAAAGCAGCCTTCTGTCCATTTTTATTCAGTCTATTAGGGACAGGTTGACATCTGAAATAAGCCATTCAAACTGAAACACAAGTGTCTACACAGGGGTTTGCACCAGTTTAACTAAACCAATTTAAATTGGTACAAGTTTGCGTAGAGAAGGCCTCCTCCTTTTTCTCTCTCTCTGCTGCCTGCTCTAACTTTCTCTCCTCTTCCTTCCTTTTATTTTCCACATCTCTTTCTGCTCCCCGTTCCCTCTCTCTCTCTCTCTCTCTGCCCCATTCTGCATTTCCACTTCTGAACACACTCTCCAACCCCCCTCTGTTTATCTCCCCGCGCTCGCTCGCTCTCGCTCCTTGACACGAATGCACACATGAACTAGGGGCCTTGGATAGGTCTTGGATGCCAACCCACTGACTGCAGAAAAGCATCTGTTCTACAGAGACAGCCCCAGCCAGGACTGCAATGTTCACTATGGAAAAGGGCTGGAGGAAGAATTAGAAGCAGAGAAGGTTCCACTTGCAGAGCAGACGCAGCTGCTGGTCTTGGGGGCGGGGGAGAGGGAGACATGCACAAGAGGGATGAGGGGAGCAAAGAGAGAGAATGAAAATGAAAGAGGAAACGAGGGGAAGAAAAGAAGGGATCAGATAAAGCCCCATGTGTCTGTAAAGGAACTTCCAGGGACATAAATTCAAGTAAATGAGATTACAGGGGATGGAGGTGGGGATTCCTAGCACAACACACCCCCAGAATCAATAGACTTTGCACCAGTGCAGGGGTCCACCCACGCAGAGCTCATTGCAGGATCGGGGCCTGTGCTTGTCAGGCACTGTGTAAATGTATCCAGGACACTGCAGGTGCTCTTCCCCTCTCAGGATCTGAGCCCCTGGATTGCTAAATCCCACCTTGACCAAAAGCCCCATGTATGAGCACTACCCTGTCCAGACTGGCGAGACCCTGCGAGGTTTTCAGAGAAGGGATGGTCCAGGGTCACAGCATTGGATTGGGCCTCAAGTGATGTGGATTCATTTCCCACCTCCGCGCTTCCCATGTGACCTTTCGTGAGTTGCTCAGGGCCAGATTGTACAAGGTTTTTAAGGGTACTTCAAGATGCAGATTGGTGCTTTTTAAACATCGCACTCGGCGCTGATCTGCATCTTTGGTCACCTCAAGACCTTTAACCACTCAATTTCTCATCCCTAAAATGAGGATAAACACCACTTCATGTCTCCCATGCTTTGTCTGGCCCATTTAAATTTTCAACTCTCTGGAGCCAGGTCTTCCCCTTACCATGTGTACGGCAACTAGCATAATGGGGCCTTGATCCAGCCTACTACAAGTCCCAACTACAACAGCACGGCAAAAGGTGCTAATGGTTTGCACATTGGGGGTCACTGATGTATAAGCACTCAGGGTGGACGTCTCCACTGAAAGAGTTGAAAATGCCACGCAGTAATCACCCAGAGTCTCCTTACGGGCACAGAGTAGGTTAAGCCCCTCTTTGTCTAGGCTGCACAAAGTAAGGGTAGGTGTGTAGATTCACCTGTCCTGACCAGGTCATCAGATGGGAACCTTGGTCTAGGGGTTTCACAGGTGGAAGTGCAAGGCCTATGGCAGAACAAGGGGCACACGGTTGGCTGAAGCGGTAGATCTGAGAGTTTTGTGTGAGAGTCCTAGAGAAAGACCCCAAGCAGCTACTTCTGGGGGCAGGGGGCCTGAGGCTTCTGCAAGACAGAGCTGCCTGTGTGCAGGTTGTTACCACCTATGTACCAGGACATGGGACTTGTGCACATCTTGTAAATAAACAGATGTCAGGCCTTTTTGGTGCCTATCTGACTCCACCCCACCCAGATCTGCTCCAGACAGGAAACTTACCTGTGAAGCCCCAACTTCTGCTACCGCTCAGCAAAAGGGCAAGGGTATCAGGTTTGGCCTCCCAAGATAACCAGGGCTTCCTGCTTTTGGCCAGACCAGGAATATAAGGAAAACGGCCTGCCGCACATGGTATTTTGGGGCTTCCAGCCAGGAGCAGGAACTGGTGAGGAGAACAAAACAACATTGGGAAGTGGGGGTGGGTAGTTATCTGAAGTGTTGCATGAGATTCGGGCCCGGCTTTCCGGTTCAGGGTCACCGGCCATCAACTACGCACCAAGGAAAGGGCGTACTCAGGGATGCACTCCCTGATAACTCTTTGGTTTTAATACTCAGCTAATCTGTTTGCAGCACGGAATCACTGAAGCCCCCGGTATCCTGCAATATTCTCCAATCTGTAGCTGCAGCCTTTTAGCTCCCTGGCAGCACGGACTGCAGCGGCTCGGACAAAGACTTGGAAGCTGCCAGGCTCTGAACCTGCTGCGCTTGTAAATGATGCGACTCCAGAAGGAAATGCTGTGCAAAGACAAACCAGTATTTAAAGGAACCAACTTCTGAGGGGCTTATGGGCCCCCCAGAGAGTCTGAGTGCACCTGCTTGAGCTCACATTTGCATGCACAATGCAGGTGAGTGCGCACTTCCACGCCTGAGATGGGGGGCCCTGCACCTGAAAACAACACTGGTACACTTCCAGGGGTTCTCTGAAAACATGAAGCCCAGCCCAGCCCAGCAGGAAGTGGGCATAACTCCAGCTCTCCAACCGAACTTTCACAATTTGACTCCAAGGGTGGCAAAGCTTTTGGGCTGTGCTTGTTGTGAAGACCTGGAGTCTAATCAACATCAGATTCCAGATTGCTGCTCCCACTCAGGTCACAGCTGCTCTCTGACGTGGGGGGAGGGGGGACGCTAATGGACTCCAGCCAACTTTGTTCAGGAAGGATCAGTATTAAAGCACAGTATCAGGAGGCCCAAGTTCAAATCCTGGCTCTGCCACAGGTTTCCTGGGTAACCGTGGGCAAATCACTTAGGGCAGGTCTACACTGGGAACTTACATCCGCATAGCGATGTCTGAAAAATCCACACCCTCAAGAGACGTAGCTAAACCGACCTAACCCCCAGTGTAGACAGAGCGAGAATTCTTCCTTTGGCCTACTTAGTGCCTCTTGGGGAGGTGGATTAGCTACCCTGACGGAGAACCCCTAGATAGTGTCTATGTTGAAGCACTGCAGCTGCAGCATTTCAAGTGTAGACAAACTCTTCTCTCTGTGTACCTCAGTTCCCTCCCTGAAACACGGGGAGTCTAATACTTCCTTTCTCCCACCTTTTATCTGTCTTATCTACCCAGATTGTCAGCTCTTTGGAGCAGGGACATGTACAGCTCCCCGCACAATGAGCCCCCTATGTGCTATTGTAATACCAGTAAGTAACAACATAAGACTCAGGCAGCAGCTGACGATAGAAACATGCCGAATCATCATTTTCGACCGGCACAGCTATATTTTCTTCAACAGCTGCGTGTCAGCTCCCCACCAAAACATCCCAGAACAGTCCGTCACTGCAGCCCATCTGGGATGGCGTTGCAGAAAGGAAGGCACATGATTTGCCAAATGCCTTCTTCCCACTTGAACGTGTACAAGAGGGAAAGAAAGCCCTCCACAAACACAGCTGTTTAACCCCATAAAGCCTTTCCCTGAGGCCCCCCCTTCTTCCCCAGCAGTGCCCCTTCCCCTCAGCGTTCACTATCTATATTTAGTCTAACAGTGGAAAGCAGCTGCCAGGGGGCTGGAGTTGAGATGTTTCGAGCAAGGTCAGTTTAATCCACCCATGCTCCCACCTCAGTTTCCAGGTCTCCTTCTCTCCTGCCGTGGCAAGAGGACAGATCCTTTCCTTGATTTAAAAATCAATGCATTTGTAAACATTAAACCCAGGATTTACTTCAGGTGAGAATTCAGTCCGGGCCTGCAGAATAGCTGAGCACATCTTGGAAGAGACAGAAAGAGTCTGGAATATCACCGACAGCTAGCTTCAGATTTCCTTTACAGGAGGGGGTTGGGCAGGGCAGTCAGCAAACGATCAAAGAATGGGGGAAAGGGAAGTGGCACGAAAGCCCATAAGTCCTTCAGCCATCACACAGCTCAGAGAAGTTCTGTTTTTCGAAGGGAAGCCTCTAAACAAAACATCTGTTCTTATAGATGCCTTGGGTCAGAAAGGACCACTGTGACCATCTGGTCATAACCCAGGTCACAAAACTTCCCTGAAACAATCTCTTCACATTCAAAGCAGCACTCAGAATTGTAGGTGCTTTGGGGCAAGGACAGTCCGACAGCATATGACTGTAAAAGTACCTAGCCCCATTGGCCCCAAATCTGCTTGTGCTACAATGATGATGTGGATGAGGAAAGAGAAAGCTCTTAGAAGCTGGCAGCCAATAAATTAGTGAAATACCCTGCATGGGCCTTTGCCCCCCAAGGATCGGGAAACACCACTACATGCCATAATGGGTGCGTTTACAGCCAGACCAAGAACTAGCATATCTTTTTACAGGCACAATCTGCACCCCCAAAATGAATGGTAGGTGCAAGCCTGGATACTTCCTCCTCCTCCTGATTTGCACACTCAATGGGTCAGTCAGTGGCACAGGGCTCGGAGATGCAGCTGCCATTCCACTGTGGGTGGGGGGAAAAAATGAGGGTGCAACATTTGCAGTTTGAACCCATACAAGGGAGCCCCATCCTGAAAAACTACCCTTAAACCTCACCACGATTTGGCAGTAAACAGTTATTGCCTTCCCCAGCACAGCTGGGAAGTCACTTGCCCAAGGGCTCAGTGAGTCAGGACATGACTGCACAAGTCCTGATTGCCAGTCCCGCATTCTAATCGCTAAACCATACATCCCGTCTCCATTAACTCCAGTACTAGTCAAATGGAGCAATACACTGGCCTACGATTAGAAAGCAGATGATGCAATAGCTTAGAGCACCAGTACTTCCCCTTTCAGAATGGCTCTCTCTCTCTCTGCCCCTGCTCCTGTTCATACACTCCTTCCCAAGCCTGGAAACAGGCAATGCAGGTAGGGCAGAGTTGCTGATAAAGGCCAAATTCATCCCTGGCATAGCATCATTGATGATCTTAAATCTGCTCGCTTCAGTGGCGTTACACCAGGGGTGAATTTGGCTCATAATAGGCAAAAGACAACTTCCCACGTAGATGTATACCTGAGCACTCAGAAGCGAAGAACCATTTCTCCCGGTTACTGGATCCATTTGGCAGCTGATGCAAAAGGGATTTGTATGAATGTGGATGTTTTGAGATTTTAGCACAAGGTCCCCCAGGGTCCCACTGATCACAAGGCCATTCCTTATTGTTAATGAGAAAATATTACCAATACCTTTCAGTTCTTGTTTCCTTTACTCTTTGGGGTGTGGGAGTGATGTGGTGAAGGGAATCTTGCACATTGAGAACATATGATGAAGGGGATACGATAACGATCTGTACCCGATGGAGAGGTGAAAAAAACAACAGATTAAAAAGTAAGGAATATGGAAGTACTGTGAAACTAAAATTAGTTAGACTTTAAAGAGGAAAGACAGCTTTTTGGTTAAGTCTCTGAACTGGGGGATACAGGAGATATGTTCAATTCCTAGCTCTTCTGCAGGATTCCTATGTGACCTGGGGCAAGCCATATGGGCACCAGATTTTCAGATGAGTTCAGCTACCACTCAGGTGCCTGAGTAAGACCCAGATTAGCAGGTGGGGGTTCTCCACTCCTGTGAAATGGGCGCAATAATGCTTCCGTCTGTTACTTAAATTGTAAGTTCTTCAGGGGAGGGACCATGTCTTACTTGTACATAGAGACCCCTACCAGAGTTTGGGACAATGTGCTGCCATAGTACAAATAAATAGTAAGCGGGGGGGAGGGGAGAAAAACTATAAGAGGATCAGTTACACAACTGAATACATTTACCACAGGAAACATCACTGGAGTGGTTCAGGAAAACACACGACATTCAAGAACTGGGCAACGGGCTCTGTTGTCAATTATTTTTATTCCATACGTTAATTTTTCAGAAGTGTCCATTCCTGGTTCGGTGGCAGGTTGCTACATCATGCAATGCCATCTCTGAAATCTCTTTCCTTGTTCCCTTCTTGTCTAAGGTTCTACAGCAACCTGAAGATCGTAGCAATGGGCTGGCCATGTTGCAAGGAGGAAAGAATCAGTGAGAGAGAATAGAGACCAATGGATAATAATTAATACAGCAAAACCCACTGCTGATGAAAATGGAAAGACAAACCATTGGGAGAGCCCCTGTAGGCCCAAGTGGCCATGTTTACCTCAAGATGGATGTTCAACACCTTCCATGATGAGATCTTCACCTGACAGTGGATTCAGTGAGGTTATAACAAAAGACACACCCATGGTGCAGGAGTTAGGACACTAGGCTGGGACCTGGGTGACCTAGGTTTAATTCCCTGATCCACCACAGGCTTCCTATAAGACCTTGGGCAAGTCACTTAGTCTCCCTGTGCCTCAATAAGATAGGACTGCTAGTATCCCCGTTTTACACATGGAGATAACACCGCCCTAGCTGACAAGGATGAGGATTAAAAGATGGTGACTCTCTCAGATGCTCCAGTAATGGGGGCAGTTACAGACCTTGGATACATTCTTCCCAAACTTTCACCCCAAGTTTTGGCAAAAGAGCCTCTGTGACAGAGACTGAGGTGAGGAAGGTGATACCTCTGCATACGGGCAGATCGGGAGGGCAACCCCTAAAATTATGGACATATTCCAAACTCCTCCAAGCTGTTATGATCCCCATGTGAAGGAGTGGTGGCTAGAATTAGGACTTCTCTCATGTTGTCCTTTGCCTTGAATGACTAGGAGATGCTGTGGTAAGGAAGACCTTAATACCAGGAGGAAAGGGGAACTGGGATTACCGGTGTTTGTAATGGAACCAGTAATCAATAAGATGCCACCACCTCCTCTGTATTGAGCATCTGAGCTTTAAAAGGCCAGCAGTTGCATGGGAAAAGGGGATTCCCAACAACAAGGGAGATTGATCTGAGTGGGAGATAGGTGCTGAGTGGTGAAGACAAGGTCCTGACTAGCTGAGCTGGGAGTTAATAAATTCACACATTCCCAAAGTTGCTAGTGGGTAGAATACTGCACACAAAGGGAGCTCCATGGACACCAGAAGTGCCTTGACACTAAGAGGTTTCAACGAGCAAAGAGAGTTCCTGAAGCAAGTAAGAACTGCTATGAAGAAGGCTCAGGGGAGGACCCCAGGGAATCTACTGTGGACAAGTTCAGTGCTCCTGTTTATTAATGGAGATAACGGTGGCTAGGTACGCACAAAGTGCAAGCTGTACTCTGTTCTGGAGGAGAAGCTGGAGATGGTTTGAGCAGCTTCTGAAGTCCCACAGAAACACAGGAAGTCAAACCATCTAGAGAACAACTGGAAGAAAAGAGGCAGGTTGAAACCCCAGGCAAGAGAAAGGGGGAATTGCAGAAAGTCTCTGAGGAATGTGACTTAGAGGCAGATTAGAAGCCTCAGGAAAAGCAGGACAGAGAGTTGTCAGTGACCATAAGTTAGAGGTGGAGAGTGGGTAGCACAAAGCACAATCTAAACCCAGAGAAGAGCGACAGAAGAGGGACCAAAACAAAGGCACTCTTGACTCCATGCCCGAATGATCGGGAACCATAAGAGACTTATCAAAAAGCGATGAGAAAAAGCCACTCCTGACTCTGGGAGAAAGGAAAGAGATGGCATTGCACAATGTAGCAACCTGCCACCAGACCAGGCATGGACACTGCTAATAAACTAACTTAGGGAACAAAACCCCCAAACAGCATGTAGCCCTGTCCTGGGTAGATCTCCCCTGCCTCTGCAAGGAGAGAGTCTCCTCAGGTATCTGTCACTTTGGCAAGAGTGGTCTATCTTCTGCCAATGAAGTCTCATTGGATTGTCTGGTGCTATTTAAACTTGATTCTTGCATAGGGATTTTGAGAGTGAGGAGTGCAGCCAGTCATCAGCGGGCGAGCTCTGAAAGGGAACCAGCAGGAGGAGAGGAGAGATGAGTAATCCTGGTTATGGATTCCACAGTCAGGAGCAAGATAGCAGTGACCCAGGTAAAGAAAACAGGATGCTCTGCTGCACCCTTGGAATTAGAACAAAGAGGACAAGGAGGAGTGCTGGCTACCATACCATGCAAAACTCTGGGGAATTCCCATTGGTTGTAACCCCCATGGGAGCAACCACCACCCAAGAAGGAGATTCTCTGTAATCAAGACTGGTCTTGGGGACCTGGGAAAAGAACAGAGGACAGAAGCAACACAGGTGTTCCACTTAGAGACCCTCAAGCTCAAAGGAGCCTGACACCAAAGACCAAGTGATAGGTGCTGTAGGCTAGAGGAGGAGCGTGGATTCACTGAGCATTGAAATCTTCTCAGTGACCAGGGAGGTCAGACAGCCTCCACTTAGTGTGAAAACCTTCCGGGTTCAAAACCAGGAGGACTTGAATGGGGCAGGGAGGGAAATGCCACTTCACTCTAATAACCCAGCAAGTGCTTCTCACAGACACACTTATGTATGTCTACACTGCAACTAGCCCGTGCCCCCGACTCGGGCTCTGACTAATGGGCTGTTTAATTGCGGTGTGGATGTTCAGGTCCGCCCAACTTGCAGGGTCCTAGAGCCCAGGCTCCAGCCTGAACATGAACGTCTACATCGCAATTAAACAGCCCCTTTGCCCAAGTCAGCTGGCATAGGTTTTTAATTGCAGTGTAGAAATACCCTAAGATGAAAGATGGAGTTCCTCTGAAACAGAAAACACGAATACACCAGTGTCTGGGCCGATGCAAGGAGCTTGGGAAATGAGCACAAAGAACGAAACGAGTCACTGCTGTAGTAACGGATGGAGACGGTGAGCTGGTGGGTTCAGCTGCCAGGGCTCAACCGGGAGGTAGGGAAGGGAAGACCTAATCTTGGCCAATCTTTCCCATCTCTCATTTTTATGATCCTGTTACCTGGATGACTTTCAAACAGCATGGCCTTCTGGGAATCAGGAGGACCGTGCAGTTTCCTGCCATTCAGGACAGAACACAGCTGGCAAGCCAACGCCCAGCCCTGGAACATCAGCTTGAGTCACCAGAGCCTCTACAACAAAAGAGAAAGAAGGGAAATGCAATAGGGATCTCAACTCGCAGCTGAGCGCAGATCCCATTCCCTCCCCTCTATCCAGCCACATACAGGATCCATAGGGAAGAATATGATCTGCACTCCGAGAGAGAGAGAGAGCGAGAGAGAGAGAGAGAGAGCGCGCGAGCGAGAGTCTGACTACAGCCCTAAGGGCTGTCACAACGGATAAAACCTCAGCCAGGCTTCGCAGTGTGAGCTCCTGCACGCTAATGCACAGCAGAGCTAAAAATACTGACGTGTGGAAAAGGAGAGGCTGCTGTTGCTGTGGTCTCAGCGATTGCAGGCTTTGGCTTCCCAGCGAGGCTTGATAGTCCAGATGTGTGGCTGCAGTGGGGCTATGAGCGTCTGGTGCACAAGGCCAAGATGCGTGAAGGGGGTCTCCCAAGAACACCCGCAGCAAGGATGGTTCTGCTGCTCAGAGACATCTCATGGAAGGGGCTGGGTCAGTTTTATGCTGATCTGAAATAAAATATCTGGGCCAAATGTTTCCCCTACATGCATAGTGGGATATTGGTACAAAGAGAGCGGGTTGCCCTAGGGAAGAGTGGAGACTCACCTGAGACAGGGAAGGAAAGGATGAAGAAAATAGATGGGGAGAGGGACAGAGTGTGCTCTGCATTTCTGGTTTGGTCTGAGGCAAAGTGATTAGGACATGGAAATTAATTCTTCACCTAGTATTGGTTTAAGTGGCTTCCCTTCTACAGTGGTTTGAGAGAGGATTCCTTCAGCCAGCTTCTTTAGTCTAAGGTGGAAAGAGATGGCAAGGTCAGAGGAAAATCGGGGGGCGGGAGGGAGTGGAAGAGAGAGACATTTACGACTGGATTCTGATTTAAAAGCGGTGTAAATTGGGAGTAACCCCACTGCAATCAATGGAATTACATGGGTATAAATGAGATCAGAATCAGGCCAATGTTTTCCTGGAATTTTATTTGATAAAGAAAAACCTGAGAGAGAGATTAACACTTATCAGTGTCATATTTAAGGCCCTGATTCAAGAATGCACTTAAGTATGGGCTTAAATTCAGGCATGTGCTTAAGTTCCATTGACTTCCATGGGACTTCAGCATACGCTAGGTGAGCTTTGGATAACAGGATTGTCCTTGCAGCATCCCTAGCAGTAGAGAAGAGACAGGGCCCAGAGACACCATGTGCCAATAGCGGAGAATGACAGAGTCCCTTTCTTCTAACTTTATTAGATAAGTAATAAGGTAAACAGTATTATCCTGAAAGCTACATTCTCCCTCTACTGTACTGCAGAACTACTTACTAAAAATCTTTCCCAGCTCCCTCCTACATGGCTTCCTGCCACAGCTGTGAACAACCACCCATACTCTCATTGGCTGTAATTAATATAACGAGGATTCTTAACTGAAGTTGCTGGACAGACAGACCAACCGTGTGGCTCTCTAAGACTATGTCTACATTGCGATTAAAAACCCATGGCTGGCCTGTATCAGCTGACTTGGGCTTGCGGGGTTCGGGCTCTGGGACTGTTTAATTACGGTGTAGGCGTTCGGGATCCGGCTGGAGCCTGGGCTCTAGGACCCTGCGAGGGGTTCCAGAGCTTGAGCGAGAACGTCTACACTGCAGTTAAACAGCCCCTTAGTCGGAGCCCCATGAGCTGGAGTCAGCTGGCGCAGGACAGCCAGGGTGTCTAATTGCAGTGTAGACATACCCTCAGGCTCTCTAGCCCTCAGATTAACATAGACAGTAGGCAGCACAGGGGCTTCCCTAAATCCTGGCCTGAACTATAAAGTCATGGACTGGACTAGTCAAGTACACTACTGTACTCTCTATGCAGTGCCCACTTGTACTAGCGTCGGATTCAGCCTCTCCCTAACACAATCTCCCAAAAAAAACAAGGAGTACTTGTGGCACCTTAGAGACTAACAAATTTATTTGAGCATAAGCTTCCATGGGCTACAGCCCACTTCATCGGATGCATGTAGTGGCTTATAGCCCACGAAAGCTTATGCTCAAATAAATTTGTTAGTCTCTAAGATGCCACAAGTACTCCTGTTCTTTTTGCGGATACAGACTAACACGGCTGCTACTCTGAAACCTGTCACAATCTCCCAGCTAGCTACAAAAATTGTGGTGTTTTTTTTGTTTTTTTTAATTAAATGGGTTAAAATTCCAAGGAAAAAGGCTCCTAAACTCAAGTTTTGTAAACTCAAAAAATCAGTTTGGGAGGCCTGCAGAACCTCCCCAGCCTGCTGGGTTGCCCGTCTCTGGTTCAGAATGTCAAACCAGTGGAGTGGGATGAGTGGGCAGACAGCAGGTGCAAAGGTATAAAACAAAAGAAATTCATCCCACAGCTTCCCAATGTATTACACGGCCGCAGTGCTAGAGGGACGTATTCCACAGTTATCAGTGATGACTGCGTATGTGATATAAGCATATTACTTCTCCCGTCATACTACAAGCCGCGTTCTTCCCTCAGACAGACAACTGCGACCCTGTTTACTTCAGCAGGATTTCATGGGTGCAACCGAGAGTACCATCAGGGCTACATTGCTCATTTTCACCACACCAGAGCAATACTTCATAATATTAGGCTTGGGGATAAAAGCTATTAGTCGGATTAGTCAATCAATGTTTCTACGGTGCATTGAGGAAAAAACAAAGCGCTACATATGTCTGAAGCATCATGATTGAAAATGAAGATGCCCATTTCAAAATAAATAGATCATTGATATTTACAAGTGGGCCCAAACAGATCTACCAACCATAGAAAATAAATGATGGCCTGTTCCAGCTCCGATTGATTTCAATGGATTCTGCATCGGCCACTTACAGCTAACCCTGGCAGAGAAACCGACTCAACAGCTTGGTGGTTAGGGCACTCGCCTGTGATGTGGGAGACCCAAGTTTAGGCCCAGAGCAAAGAATGTTGGGGCCCTGGACGCTATGGAAAGGGGGGCCCCCCACCTTCCTTAAAGCACCCCCTCCTCATACATACCCCACCCCATATTGACCCCCCAGATGCCCCTCCCACTCCACTTCTATCCCAGCAATCCTCCACCATCCCCCTCTTATCCTGAAAGCCTCCATGCACATCCCAGTAGCCCTGACGTACATCCTGTTCACCACTCACCTCACAACCCTCTTGGCTACTCTCCACTCCCGGCTCAGCGCTCGGCTCCCATCCCTGCCGCCCAACTCCACTCACTCCCATCACCTGGCCCTCACTCACTGTTGCTCAGGTTTGGCCCAGCCGCACCTTTGCTATGACGGTAGGGCAGCTGGGCCAAATTTGAGTGAGTGGTGTGACCTGGCATTCAGGGGCATAGCACCCCTCAGTTCTGGGCTTGCTTTGTTTTTGCGGTCGTCAGGGGCCCCCTAAAATGAGGGCCCCATGCAAGTGCACTGAGTGCACATTGGTTAATCCAGGCCTGTCCACATTCTAAATCCCAGTTCTGAATCAGACAGACCATGGATTTGAACCGGTCTCCCCCACTTCCCTGGTGAGTGTCCTCTCTATCAGGCTTTTGGCTATACAGGGGTAGGGACATTGGAGGGCCCTGTCCTTCTTTTACTCTGGTTTTCTTTAAAAAGTTTGAAAGGTCTCTGCATGTTCCACATTGGAACAAAACCTAACACCCAAACCTAGACATTTTTCACAAAACAGAGATTTCCAGCCAGCCCTAGTGAATCTCTCTAATATTTCAAGGCCGCTCATGCTACATTTTCTCTGTCACATGTAAGTCTATTCATATTGGTTACTGTTTTTATGTTCCATCTCTTCTTTCCTGCCGCTCGTCGGTCTTCTATTTAGCATGCAAACTCTTTGGGGCAGAGACTGTCTTTTATTATGCAGCTGTGCAGCACCTACCACAAACAGGGCTCGATCCTGATTGGAGCTTCTGAGTGCAACTGTCATAGAAATTATTAATCATGATAATAATCAGCCCAGTTCCCAAAGAAAACGTACCCATATCACCACCAATGGCTCCCTGTTGGCATGCTCATTAAAGAGGCCAAGAATTGGATGAAGCACAAAGCGTGATCCACTCTTTCGTTATCTCCAAGGTAGGGTTGAAGCATATGGATGGGATGGGGTGGCTTGCTCGGTCACTGCTGTAATATCCTGAGAATAAATAAATAAAGACTCTGAAACAGGAGGAGACAGACTCCAAAGCATCCTTCCCAATTTTAAAAGAGCACAGTGCATGCTTGTGGGAGCTTGGAGTTTACTGACTGCCGGGTGAATACACCTGCAGTGCAGACATGATCAATAAAGCTCATGGTTATGCACCTCACTATCAACCCTCAGTGCCTTGATTTAAGGAGCTCCCTCCTGGGGAGGCAGCAGCTGCTTTGGCTGGATCTGTTGTGCGGCTAATCATAGGGCTTCATCTCCTGGGCTCTCGAGCCGGCACCTTTCACCAGCACCAAACTCACACCAGGATATTTTCTTAAAGAGAAAGGAAGGGTGAGATTTGCCTGCCCATTGCACAGAATGCCTGTAGAAGAGGACCCTTCTCAGAGAGAAAGACAACGCCGCCTTGTTGGTGCGGGAAGGGAAAAGGGATCAAGAGAAAACGAACCTGTTTAAAATGGACTGTCTGTTAAACAGTGGGAAGGGACGAAGGATGAGCAAGATGGGTTACAGGCTGCACTGTAACACTTGAACTGATGCGGAGGCTGTCCACGTTAGGCCATGTAAATCAGCACCCACAGACTTCAACTCTCAGCTGCTGTACGTTGGCGTTGCTCAGTCTGACCCTTGCATGACCACAACGCATTCCACTGCAAACGTGGTGGAAAATACAGCGAAGCACTAACGAAATCATTGCATTGTTTATTTTTCTTGGCAAATAACTCAAAAAACAAGCGATAAAAGGGCCAAGATTCTCAGTTGGTGTAAGCTGGTGTAGCTGCATTGACTTCTTCCTGTGATTTGTTTAGCATTTAGCTCAGGTGTGGGCAAACTACAGCCCGGGGGCTGCATCCGGCCCTTCAGACATTTTAATCCGGCCCTCGAGCTCCCACTGGGGAGCAGGGTCTGGGGCTTGCCCCACTCCAGCCGGGGAGTGGGGTCAGGAGTTGGCACCGCTCCACGTGGCTCCAGGAAGCAGTGGCATGTCTCCCCTCTGGCTCCTATACATAGGGGCAGCCAGGGGGCTCCGCACACTGTCCCCGCCTCAAGCGCGGCCCTCCCCCACGGGAACCACAGCCAATGGGAGATGCAGGGGCAGCACCTGTGGACCTGGCCACGCCTCTGCATAGGAGCCAGAGGGGGGACATGCCAGTGCTTCCGGGAGCTGCTTGAGATAAGCGCTGCCCGGAGCCTGCACCCCTGTCTCCTTCCTGGGCCCCAACCCCCTGCACCAGCCATGATCCCTCTCTCCCACCCTCCAAACCCCTCGGTCCCAGCCCAGAGCACCCTCCTGCACCCCCAACCCCTCATCCCCAGCCCAAACTCTTGCCCCCCAACCCCCTGCCCCAGCCTGGAGCCCCTTCCTGCACCCTGACCCACTCATCTCTGTCCTGACCCCAGAACCCACACCCCCAGCTGGAGTCCTCACCCCCCCCCCACCCCAACCCCCAATTTCATGAGCATTCATGGCCCGCCATACAATTTCCATACCCAGATGTGGCCCTCGGGCCAAAAAGTTTGCCCACCCCGATCTAGGGTGACCATATAGCATATAAAAATCTGGAAAGGGGGCGGGGAGTAATAAGAGCCTGTAAGAAAAAGCCCCAAATATCGGGACTGTCCCTATAAAATCAGGACATCTGGTCACCCAACATGGATCCATTGTCTTCACCTGAGCTATTTACACCAGCTGAGCATCTGGCCCAGAGCCTGAAATGAAACCTCTACAAGAGACACTCCCCCTATTAGGAAACTTCAGGCTTAATTCTCCTCTAATTCACTTCAATGTAATTAGTCTGGGATTACACTGGTGTAACTGAGATCAGAATGAGGCCCCTCCTGCCTTGAGACATCACTCCAAAATATCTCCAAACACAGTGCCTGGCCCTCCACGCATCTACACCAGTGGAAAAATCAGGAGTCACTCTAGGGATATCAATGGTGTTTACACCATGTCAAACCAGCACAAGTCAGAAGGATCAGACTCCTGGCTCCATCTTTATTAGAAGCCCCGCCTTCACTCAGCAACTCATTTTTGGTAGACCCTGGAGGAATGCCAAGATAAAAATTGCAACTGTTCCAAACTTCCAACAAAGCAGCAAGACAAGACCTGCCCTAATATGAGGCATGCTCTCCAGCCGCGCCCCCCCCCAATCCAACTGGGCCATGCAATCCTACACCTGCGCCACTCCCAGTCTGATTGCAGCAGATGGGTTCAGACAACACTACTACCCCATTGCTTTGCTCCAATTAGGTCTGGGCTCGGCTCACCGTGACCAAAAGGGAATGGGGCCTATTGCCCTCAGCGCCCCACAGCCCAGGCCTCAGACACTCCTGTAATGAATTTGGAAAGTCTCTTTCCAGGCTCCGGCCTCTTGAAATTCTGCACACTAATAATATTGCAACTAATTTACATCCGAGATGGGGATTGAGTGGCAGCCGTTGCTATGGCGACCATCTCCCGAGCCCTGGCTCCTAGCGGCTGAGCGCAGCTGAGAGATCAAAAGATTCTAAACAAGCTCCTCCAACTCAGGCGGATCTGTGGCCAATTCTAGCCGCCCCTGCATTACACATGCTCCCGTCTCCTATGCCTGGCCCTCCCTATACCAGAGCAGAGAGCTGCCCATTATCGGGCAGGCTATCAGTCCACATGCTGTGCTCTGTGGCAAGGCAAATTCAATGCATACTTGGAGCCGGCTGGAGTCTGAACCACACCGAAGGCATGGGCTTGCACACAGCTCTAGTTCCAACCCTGAAGCTTGCACAGGGTTAGAAGCAAACCCCAACACCCAAATCCAGACATCCAATGGGAATACTCTCTGCTCCTGCCCCTCCTCCCTGCAGCAAGACCCATGAAACCTCCTCCTCCTACATGAGATAGCATATAGGGCCTGGTGAAGGGGAGCAAAGGAAGCTGGCTAGTAGCTGGGAGATTCACCAGACACATCCGTCTCCAAAGCTGAGGCTCAGGCCAGTGGCTTGGAGTGAGGTTCAGTGTGAACATCCCATGGCTCTAAGCCAGACACCTTGGGGCTGAAGGCTTCCTCTCCATTTCTTTGTCCTTGGTTTCACCCTCTCCACCACTAAGCAAACGTGCCCCCCAATCATCACACAGTGCTGCCACCTCTTGTGATTTTAATCACCAGACTCATGATATCTGGTGTTTTTCTTAAAACACCAGCTCCTGGAGTCAGGTGATTGTGTGATCTGCTTTCATTTAAAAAAAAAAATAATCCCCAAACCCAACTTTCTAACTCTTGTGTTTATGGAGAAAAGGCGGATCCCATGAACTCGCAAGGCTCCAGGCCTCCAACACCAGAAGGTGAATTATTTTTAAAATGTCATGATTTTTAACTGCTTGGGATTGTCAACGTTACCTTGAATGGACACTTCCCTCACCCTAACCAGACTGGGCCCTTCTTTTCAGGAGGAACCTGGCTTAACTCATGGAACCTGGAGGCTCTGTGAAGGTGTCCCTGCCCCCTTATTATAACCTCCCAGTTCCCCACACACAGGTCTCACATCCCCATGACTACTCTTAATTTCAGCCCTGCTGGCTCATCTTCCTTAGAAGAGCAGAGAGGACCATCTTCACCACATGCCCACCCCAGAGAAGGAAAGAGACAGCAGGAGTCTGAACTTGGCTCTTCTACAGGACCAAGCATGAAATTTATCACAAGACCAGAAACTGGATGTTTCTCTGAAAGATCTGCTCTAGGAATTATAGTGGGAAGTTCTCTGGCCAGTGTTATACAGGCAGGAGCGGCGCCAGGGTTTTTGCCGCCCAAGGCGTCAGTGCTCCTCCTCTGAGCATTCAGGGGGCCTGGGGTCTTTGGCAGCAGGGGGTCCTTCTGCTCCGCGTCTTTGGGGCACTTTGGCGGCGGGTCCCGGAGCGAGTGAAGGACCCGCCGCCAAATTTCCGCCAAAGATCCGGAGCGAAAGGACCCCCCGCCACCGAATTTCTACCGAGGGCGGCAAAATGCTGCCCCCCAAATCCTGCCACCCATGGCAACCGCCTAGGGTCACCTATTGGAAGCGCCGGCCCTGTATACAGAAGGTCAGACTACATGATCAAAATGGTCCCTTCTGACCTTGAAATCTATGAAGCTATAAGGTAGGCCCCAGGGCCTAGACTCTAAGCAAGGCCAAGCCCCAAACAGGAAGCCTGCTAGGTAGGCCCCAGGACAAGCCCCAAACAAACAGCAGGAGAGTCAGAGCATACAGTAGGCACACGCGGAGACCTAGATGCGTCAGATTATTTCACCTACCAACCTTGCTCTGGACTAAAACTATCGCCACCCTCTAAAACAATACTGTGCCCTGAGGTACCTGGACAGTGACTGGCAGATGGATTCATCTGAATTTATCTCAGAGTCCATATGTAAATACATCTTGGCCATTGGTACCCACAGCATGGGCCAGATTCTGATCTTAGCTATAATTCAGTTCCAGTTCCACTGACTTCCACTGGTGTACTTAGGAGCATCTCGCCCGGTGTCTGTTTATATATAATGCATGTGTCCCCTGCCTGGGGTGTCCTCTCCCTCCTGTATTTATATGGCCACCATGTACGTTTCCCTAAGTATATGAATGCCACCCCAAGGGTACGTGTGTGTCCTGCCCAGCACCTTATCCACAAGGAAAGACATATTCTGCATGCTTTAGGATCTATTTATTCCTCTCCCAGCCCTCAGCTGCCCACTCTGCCTGCCTTGTTCTGAGAGTCACTCACACCAGGGAAAAACTGACTCAGACCTTCCAAGATAAGGGGACCACATCTGCAGCCCCACTCACCAGGAATGCGATCAAAATAGTGACCGGGAAGCAGGGCGGGGGTGGAGGAGAGATTTTTCTCTGCTGACTACCATAGATTGCTGCTGTGGAATGATTGCAGCCGTCAGACTCAGCTGGGGTCACCCTGAAGGATTTTCCCTGGCTGATCCGAGGCTAGGACAGAGCGAGCGTTAAGAAAACGGAAAATTTTTGGCTGCTCTGGGCCTCCCTTAGCCCAGACTGATGATTTAGGACCTTCCCTTCCTCCCACATGGTCGGCTCCTTCAAGTTGCTGAGCACCCTCAACTCCTGTCAGATTCAGCAGCGGGCAGGATGGGGCTGAGACTTTGCCCAATGGCTTTAGGACGCCAGGGCAGGAACAGAGTTACAAACCTGGCCACGTGTGTGAATGCAAAGATGCAGGAGAGGCAACAGGGAGCAGCTAACCTAGAGACTTGTCTGTTACTTATCCAGACAGTGTCTAGCACAACATTACTGTGATCTTTGAATGGGGTTCTCAGATGCCGCCCTAATAATCAATGTATTGCATGACCCCAATCCCACCTAGAACCAGTGAAGCATTTCAGTGGAGACATTACATACATGTAGAGAGCACATTTTCTTCCTAAGAATCCTAACATTTGTCATCCTCCCATTCCCCTTACAGACTATTTGGTCGAGTTGGAATTTTTCAAAATTTCAGTGAGGTTTCCCATTTTGAAAAATGTCCATTAAATATTCATGATTTCCCCACCCTCCCTTTCCCCCCCAGCCAATTATAGCACCTCATTAGCATCCACTAACCAGATCAGATCCACCCCATAGACTAAAATACTATGGAGGTGAGAGCCACTAGAAGAGGACCTACCCCACACATCACCTCCTGTCTTCAAAACACACACCCCATTTGTGTCCTTTTTTGGTGGACTCTGATACCACCTTTTGCATCTAATTATTTTTGCATCTACTGTAGGTGCTTATACAGTGCCCATCGCCTTGGGCTCTCAGCCTCTCAGCACCTTATTGATCATCAGTCCTTACTCCTGTGGCAGCTTCATACAACAACAGTATAAACAGCTATCACCACCATGGAATAGGTGACTTGGCAACCACCATGGTTCTTACAGCAGAGATCTCAGAGAACAAAGACACAACTGCGACTGGCTCAACTCTTTCAAGAAATGTGGGTCTGGCTGCAGTTGGATACTGAGTTGTGTTTTTAATGAGCGTTGGTTAACCTATGTGAACTAACACAATCAGACAGGACAAATATTTATTCCAGGATACAAATATTTGTATCCTGTCCACACTAGAATTTACAGTCACGTTAGCGAACATATTAAAATGATTCAAATACAGACATATCTTGATATCAAGATGCCCCCCCCCCCAAGGCTGGAGAAGTTGAGGATCTAAGCAGCAGAAGTGTCTCTGGGCAGTTTGGTACAACATAGAGAGACGGGGGAAAGTGATGGGCAATGACATTAAGCAATTAGCTTCCATGTGAAATATCATGACCACACCTAATATTTTCACTTGCCATCATTTCAAGCTTCATTGAGCTACATCCCACATCATTGTTCTTATCACCAATGTATGCAGAGCATGTATCCAGAGTTCTAGAATCCTTGTTTTACCAGCCCTATGAGTCATTTACTGTAGACCCTCTTGCAGGTAGTGAGGAATCTTCACCGTATCAGGAATGGGGGACGACGGGATGGACAGTGCTTTTCCATTATCATTTTTTCCAGTGCGGACATTCTGGAGGCAAACTTTCAGAAGGCACCTTGGGAGAAGAATGAAGTTCCTGCCCTTGCAGCAACATGAGGTACAGATCTCGTATGGAGACATAGGATGCACGAAGAGATAAAATGCTGCTACTTTTAAACCCTCAAGTGAATTAAGAAAAACCTGATACAAACATTACAGACCAAATTCTGCCCTTATTTGCACCTGTTCAGTCCCACTGAGTTCAGTAGGTGTGCACGGGATCAGGAACGGACTATCTAGTGATGTACTGTGTACCAGATGCTAGGTGGGTGTAAGTCAACATAGTTCCACTGAAATCAATGGAGCTTTGTGGATTTATACCAGCCAAAGGTCTGGCCCAGCAGCCCCAATTTTCAAACGCTTAACAGGACATCCAGATCCCACCTCGGCGTTTAGGCACCTGACATGGAAATTTACACAATTACAGGCAGCTCTCAATATCCATTTGCAGGGTCTGGATGTCTTGTTCGGCCATCCATGATTGAAAGTCTCCTCCCTTAAGGGATGGAGAGGAATAGCTCAGATCCTGCTCCATTTAAGTCAACAGGGGTGTTGCCATTGATTTCAGTGGGAGCAGGAGCAAGCCCAGACAAAGAGAGAGAAATTGATCAGGAAAATCAGATGCAGCCCCCTTCTCCACCTCCCCAGGAAATGCATAACAGTCGGGTACCAAAGTTTGCCCAAGGCCCTGATGCTCAGAAGCACTCGTGCCCATCCACACCCAGATGCACAGCTGACCAAGTCAGTGACAGATGGGGGGATAAGTAATATCAAGCAAGCAAACGGCTCCTCTAAGATTTAATCTCCCTACTATCTGCTGAAAGATCGGAGCTCCCGGTTCCTGTTGGGCTTTCCATTTATTACTCTAACATTTAGCAGGTGTCTGGCTCAGGGGACGCAGCCACCCGGAGGTCTGGAAATCCACTGTGTCTGGATCACAGCCCCATCCCAGAGACAGCATTTAAAGAAAATATAGGAGGGGGAAAAGAGCACTGGAGAAGGTTAAAGAAAGAGGGAGAGGTGGGGGAAATACCACCTGCTTATTGATCTGGCGTTATGAAAGGGGTTTTTCTTCTGGTTCCTGGGCTGGAGACAGGAATCTATTGGATAAAAATCTTTGCTCTCCTGCTGCCCTGGTTTCAGCCTCTCCAGGCTGCTGTTTAATTAGATGAGCATTAGCAGAAAGGCAGCTGTGCAGCAGAGGAGGGGCATGCTTTCTGCAGCGGATATACACCCAGTCCATTAGGGGCGTGCTGTTATTGAAAGACTCTGGTCAATGCCATATCAGCTGAACCATCCTTAGGTCTCCTCTTTGCTCCCAACACACACACACACACCCTGTCAAATGGGCTGAATGCTACTGAAATCAGCCAAGAAGTGAAAGTGAGCAACCTCTAGTGAAAGAAGCCGACATGCACAGACAGCTCTCTCTGATTTACATGCAGCAGCACAAGCAACGGTCCCTTCTCCTCCCCTCCATATTCCTGGCTCTCCCCCCCCCTCCGCCCCAAGTTGCTGTGCATTCATTCCTCCAGCTGCAGCTCCTCTTTCAAGTGACAGAAGAGGGAGGCAGGCTTCCAGCTCCAGCCCTGACTCCAGTCCCAACTTTGGTGTTATCAATCCCCCTGAACTTGGGCTTTGCAGTAACTGCTACCGAGCCAGCCAGCCACACAGCAGCCAGCTAACAGAAATCAGCTCCAGACGCCAGCAAGGGAATTCTCCGTGCATTTTAAACCATGGTTATTGCTGGTGACTGGTGTTTTTTGGGTTGGGTTGGGTTTTTTGGCTACCATTAACCGCTTCTCTCCTGAATTGCCTGCAACCACATGTAAAACCTGCCACAACATTGAGGATGAGATTCTGATCTCACTAGGGTAAATCTGGAGTGGCTCCACTCACACCAGTTTAAATTAGTTCAGAATCTGGCCCTGAACAGGCCCCTTAAGGTTTAATACCCCCTGCTATCTGCCTCCTTTAATACACTCAGCAGCCAATCTCATGCCTTTAGAATCCATTTGCATCTTATCCATGAACAATTAAACTCATTAGTGGAGAATTTTCTGTTATTTTCAAAGCTATTTTCCCAAATTAAATTAATACTCGGACCAATTTTCAGCTCTCCAGAGTCAGTGTCTATAACCTGCTCTGTGGCTCTAGGATCCTAGGAAAGGTGCTCCAAAGCGTTCAGATCCCATAGCGATGGGCATGGACTAAGAACTACACTAGAACAGCACATTTAATTAGTTGAGCCCCAACATCCCCTTGAGGCACGGCAGTGTTATCGCTATGTTACAGACAGGGAAACTGAGGCACGTGGCAACGCTTTGGCCGAGGTGTCACAGGGAGTGCGTGACAAAGCCGTGGCTAGAACTCAGGAGTCCTGTCTCTCAATAGGGTGACCAGATGTCCCAGTTTTATAGGGACAGTCCTGATATTTGGGGTTTTGTTTTCTATAGGCACTTATTACCCCCCGACTCCCTGTCCCGATTTTTCACACTTGCAATCTGGTCACCCTATCTCCCAACCTGCTGCTCTAACCACTCAAGCAGGAATATTAAGGGGCTAAAGTTTGCAAAAACTGTTTTAATTGCCAGGAATAAACGTGAGGCCAGATCCCCCACTGGTGCAAGTCAGCACAGCACCCTTAAAGAAATGTAGCTCCATTGACGTTAAGGGAGTTACATTGATTTCCACCACCAGGGGATCTGTTCCAAGACAGCTATTTTCCCCCAAAAGATTCAAGGCAAAGAGAGCAAGTTATTAGTACAAAATGAACATTTCAAGCAAAACCATGAGACAGCTGCATCAGCTGTTTTCATTACGTAATATTATCAGTAAGATCTTTCAACTCAGCTCAGCCATGGAGCCACAACCAGCACCTCTCTACCACACTGCCAGCACTTCACTTACTGGTGTCAGCACACCTGTAACTCTTACGGATCTGGCATGGCCCTACAAAAACACCCTAGTACCACCGGCACCATTGCAGAAAGCAGGAGTCAAGTACCTGTTTTTCGTCTTCCTTCTTTATCAGTTCTTCAAACTGTGAGATCTAAACTGGTAGGAAAGGAAGAGGAAAGTTAGCTACCCTGTTTTCTTGCATTGCTGCTGTTTTTCTGTTGACATAGGCTCTAAGTGTCATAGATTCAGACTTTAAGGTCAGAAGGAAACGTCATGATCATCTAGTCTGACCTCCTGCACTTCACAAGTCATAGAACCTCACCCACCCTCTCCTATAATAGACCCCTAACCTCTGGCTGAGTTACTGAAGTCCTCAAAACATCTTTTCAGACTATGCCCAGTTACCTGTCCAGCACAAAAGTCAGCAAGCATAGTTAAGGGGAAATGAGCTTACCCACACCAGCAGCATTCCCCAGGCTGAAGGTTCAAACCACAGCGCAACACAATAACGCACGTGTCGGGCCATATGCAGAGGAGACATGTAAGTGACAGCAAGGGGCAGGTCAGTACCCTGGCATGAGGAACTGTGTTTTGGTTTAACTGAGGCACTAGAAAGTCAGAAAAAGGTACAAATCCAAGTGAAAGACAGAGTGGAACCTTAGCGTAAGTCATTCCACCTGTGAGCTGCCGTTTCTGGGCCCCCTGTGCAACCAAGGTGGGGAAACGAAAGTGAGAATGCATTCCTCCTGGGACCACATGGAGCCGGAGACAGCCAGGGGATAGTGAAAAAATACCATCCCACCTTACATGGGTGCATAGATGCCTGGGCCTGAGTGTTACACCAGCTCAGGTCCCCTCAGATCCTGTTACGGACGTGAATCTTACACTACCTTGCACAGAACAGCGGCATTTAGCCCATTACATGGGCTGGATGAAATTAATGGGAAATCAGGGCTATGCTGGGGGGGGCCGGGGGGGCTGAATTATGGAGAATGCAGAACAAAGCAGGGGAAATTTGCAACCTCATCCTGAAATTGTCTCCTCTGGCTAAGTGTAGCTAGAACCAACTTCTTGCTACGACAACTTCTGTAATACAGTAAAGATAAAGGCTGGAGCCCTCCAAGGGCTGCTTTGTCCCTCTGGGTTTAGAGGTGGTGAACTGGCCAGTAAAGGGATGAGAGCTCTAGGGATAACCTCTCCCAGAGAATGATGCACCCACACAATGACTACATCCCCACAACTGGCGCACGCATGTGCGGAACGACAGGCACACACAACGGGGCGCATATGCTGACAATAAGTCACAAAATGACTTGTGTACACAGAGAAACACAATGGCATAGAAGGCACCTACACACAGAATAAGGTGGATCTACAGAATTATACGCACTGAGTATTTTGCCTACACATACTCACAAAACTACGCACCCACAGATGCAGGCACCAGTCCACCCCCCCCCCCCCCCACACACACACACACGCTCTCAATGTCACACACTTACTCAAAGAACAACATGCAGCGGTTGCCAGGAAGGAATATCTGTTTGCAAATGTTGACTGCAGCATGGTAGGAGGAATTCCCTCAGTTATTGCCTTCACGGACACTCTTGGGGAAGGGGTGAGCAGTGGGATCTCAGTCTCAGAGACCTCTGTGTGGGAATTGGTGGCAAATGCTGACTTTTAAAAAAGGTGACTCCCCTGTGCTAACAAGCTGCTACAAATGCACAGCGCCCCCCCCCCCAACTGATTCTCACTCGCAATGGGACGTTCAAAAGAGCGTAGGGCGCTGGGCACCCAACTTCCACTGAATTTTAACTCCCTTCGGTGTTTGTAGGGGGGGTGGGCTGGTGCCTGCATCTGTGGGTGTGTAGTTTTGTGAGTACACATAGGCAATGCTCAGTGCACATGTGCACACACACAAAATCCCATCCACTCGTCGACGCACCGCTCAACAAACAAGCGCCGAGACACACACACACACACACACACACACACACACACACACACACACACACACAGCATCAATTCACAACACAGATTTGTTCTCCAAGGTAATCCACATGGGGCTGCCTCATCCCAGCCCCCTAGAACTCAGTGGGAACTCTGCTTCTCCCAGGTATGCTGGAAAATCTTGTGCTTGGGAGTCTGGGGGTAATTATATGCCAGGGGAGCGCCTGACTCAAATCCTTCCTGACCCAAGGCTGCAGAGTTCTCCTGATCGATCACGCAGATGCGCTTTCATTTTCCTCAGGCGTTTCGCTGACGGATGGAAAAATCAATGCCCCACAGAAGAGAAAAGGGAGACGGGGGCGGAGAGAGGAAAAAAGTGAGAGAAGGGGATGGAGGGAGAGAGAAAGAAGGAAGAGCAAGGAAGCAGGAGCAGAGGGAGAAAGATCAGAAGTGTGGATGGAGGGTTGAGAAGGGACTAGGGGAATGAAGATGGGTTTTGAGGGGTCTTTGGCTATCCTCATCTGCATCTGCTCAGCACCAGGGCCTTCAAGCCTGGATAGAGCCAACACAGAGCAAGGATTCTGTCAAGCGCCTAGGGCACAATCTGCTCTCTTATGCAGAGATCGCCTCCAGGCTGGGATGCTCCCCTGGTTCCCATCGACAGCTCTCAGCACCAGGGTGGAAGCCTCACACAAGTGCCATGGGCAGAAACCCCTCTTGGGTGCCCAGACGTTTTCTGCAGAGGCACCTCCCACTTGGCACATGGATGGCATCCGGCGTTGTTGCCCCGGGAGAGATTTGGGGATGAAATCCCCTCTCTCCCTCCATGTGAAGTGCACAGATTGCTGATACACCAGGCCCTTGCGATTCAATCCCCAGCCACTGTCCCCCACCCGCCAATCTGGAACTAGAATATTTCTGCCAGTGCATCTCCATCCTGGCTGGCAATGAACCCTGCTCTCCCAGTAATGAGCCTCTTTGGAGCAGAGAATAAAGAGAGTGTTGTTTATTCACATGAATAATGATTAAGCTGAGACCCACACAACTCATTGCGCTTCTAAGGCCGGTGGATTCCAGGGGGACAGTCAGAAAGTTCTGCATTAGCCTCTCACCCTGGGGTTCCTGGCTCTCTTCATATTAATTTACAATTAGGTCTGAACTGTTCATGTGACAATGGCAGGTTCTGACCCACCCTACACACAGGAACATTTCAACTCCAATCCCCTGGACCTGAACCAAATGTTCTATTGAGAGGCACAGCTTGATTCAGACAGGTTGGGATTTTCCAGTGTGTTGTACCCCTAGCAATAATTAACATTGCAGTGATGAGACAGGCTTTTAATAGATTTCACTGCCACAGCCCCATCACAGTACCTGTTCTAGGAGCAAAGATTCATCTGACACCACTGGAACTCATTAACTCTGTGGTCTTGACTGCTAATGTCACCTGCTATGCCAACCCTGCCCCCCCAGTTCTGCCAGTGCACCTCACTTCAGCCATGCCACCAGCCTTGTTGTCTGAGTCACACAGCTCTGCCAACACACCTTACCTGAGCAGCATCGCCCCTTGCCCTCTGAGTGGGTGCCATACCGTTTTATCAATGCACACCAGTCCTCACCTGCTCCTTCCTGCCATGCCAGTCCTGGGGCTCGGGATCAGAGCCTGCTAACAGTGCCAAATTCCGTGGTGGTTTTGTGATGGACTATGAGAAAACCACCACTCTTTCACTTGCAGTCTGATTGGGATTTGTATTCCTGTCTCAAGAGAAGGCAGTGAGTGCCCCGTTACTGCATGTGCCTTCCAGCCTTGGCCAGTGTTCTGCCCATTTGACTAGCCCAATAATTAATGGCTGTAGGGAGCATGCCTCGCATTTACAGCACAGGACTGAGTTAGGAATCCTGGGTTCTCATCCCGACTCTGCCACTGAGTGATCTTGGGCAAGTCATTTAATTTCCCTGTATCTCAGTTTCCCCATCTGTAAAATGGGGATAAATCATATTTGCCTCCAGAGGTGTTATGAGGCTGTTCTTTATTGATTTCAGCAAAGTGCTTTGAGATCCCTGCATGCAGGACACTAGGGGAGCGTGAGTATTATAACTGCCAAATGCTAACAGATCAGCGTCAAGAAGGTTTCCCAGTCATCCAGCCACATGCAACCCTTCCCTGCGTATCCAGTTACGTCAAAGGCTCTGGTTATTCATCAAGGTAAGAAGGCAGAGGGCCCAATTAACTCCCCAAAGAGCAGCATTTGTATTAGAAGAACTTTCTGGCTGGCATTATCTGTGCTTCCAAAAGGCCTAGGAGCCCTAAACCTCCCCTCAGAGAAGTGTGACTAGAGGAGAACAAGTACAGAGAAACAATCTAAACAAAACCCACAGAGCCAACGCTGCTGTAACACTTGGCTTCCCTTGCCATCTCTTCCTCACCCCTCACCTGTTAGTTTGAGGCCGGATTCTGCCATCCTTACTTATCCAGAGCAGAGTCACCAGCCCCATTGGTTCCAATGGGAACTACTTATGGAACAAGGCAGACCTGGGCCTTTGGACTGTAAGCTGTTCAGAGCAAGGATCTTGGCTGCAAAGCACCTTGCACATGCAAGCTAGGTCACCCAACCTCTCTCCTCCTCCTCCCACGCCGAAGTGCTGGGTAGGCATTAACCCACAAACGAATGACCTAAACAGGACTGGCTCAGCCCAGGAGGTTCGCATCAGT
This sequence comes from Chrysemys picta bellii, assembly GCF_011386835.1. Taxonomy (NCBI): domain Eukaryota; kingdom Metazoa; phylum Chordata; order Testudines; family Emydidae; genus Chrysemys; species Chrysemys picta. The sequence goes on along the minus strand of NC_088808.1, from coordinate 14,264,210 downwards.
GTTCAGCCCAAGAGCACAAAGGGGTAAAGAGCGTGGGCTTAAGGGGCTGATCCTGCGAGTTAAGGCGTTCGGCGCCTCATAGGATCAGGCCTCACGTCTGCAGTGAAACCCTTCTCCAGTGGACTCCCATCCACCCACCCACCACAAGTTCAGAGAGGCAATGGCCCATAGGCAACTGGGCACGTCTAATTCTTTGTACCACCTTGCATCGAGCATCTAACAGTGACTTGAGGCCTGGAGACAGAGCAAACCCCCTGCCACACTGCCACAGATGTCAAGGTGCCGCTCCCGGGACATCAACAGCATCCTGAACTGATGAGTGTCAGACCCTAGGAGTGGGAGCAGGCAAAGCCCTTTAAATATGGGACACTGGCTCCTCCACTCTGGGAACAACCTGGCTTACCACAGGCAGACAGGAAAGCTTCTCTCCTCCATTGCCCCCCAGTGTAAACCCCTGTGTTTTTCCTTTCCTCATGGGGACCCCTCCACCGCCACACATGTTCTTTACCACATGCCTCCAGACCACCCGTCTTCACAGCACTGTCTTCACATTAAGCCTGCCTAGTCTCAAGGATACCTCAATCCCCACCCCCCAGTTCTGCATCTCTCCTTCCATCAGAGAATGAGTCTGGCAACCCACGGACTTCAAAGGACCATGCAGCTACGCCCCAGTGAGGCGGGAGCTATGGCAAGCCTCCCTTCACCAAGAGAATGTCCGATTTCCCCATGCCTATCCAGCTGCACCTGGACGATCCTGGCTGCGGGGTGTGAGGCATGGGGGGGGGGGGCAGCGTTCTGCACAGTGGCTGCAGGGATATGCAGCCAGTTGGCAATGCCGTTGCCTTTCCCGCGCTCCTGGAGCCAACGGGGATGGGAAAAAAAACTTTGAAGAATGAGAAAGACTCTGGCTCCCTTACATCCAAGAGGGTTTATTAGGAGATTTCAGCAGAACTGGGAACAGTCCCTGGATTAGAGCTACGGGCTTCAAGAGGAGCTGATGAGCGAGAGAGCTGAGGGCTGCAGTCACTACGACTGAAAAGGGAACACTGCGTATTATAAATAGCTGCCTAGCTGGCAGCACATCTGTTTCAGGCACAGGCTCCGGGAGGCTGTGCGCGGTCTGGTTTGGCTATTCTGAGGGGGAGATTTTAAACTCGTTCGTTACCACCATTGTTCGCAGAGGAGACAGGAATCCCAGAGAGATTTGGTTTGTATTGTAGAACGTGGGTGAATTTCCAGTGAAGCGGCAAATTTTGTTGGGAAAAGGCCAGGGCTGGTGGGGGCAATGACCATTGCACTTCCCACCTCCTCTGCTAGCCCGAAACGTGGCTAGCGAGTCCAGAAAACAGATCAATACTACAACAAATAGTAACAACAGTTACACTGGCAGGGAACGTGGCTCGAAAGTCATCCATGGGAAGAGGGAGTCAGGACTCCAGTGTTCTGCGCCTGGTTCTCCCACTGACCAGCAGGGGACTTCGGGAAAGTCACAGAGGGCAAAAAGTTTTCAAAAGTAACTGCTGATTTGAGGTGCCTCAAGGGTGGCATTTCCAAAGGCACTGAGCACTGGCCTTGCGCTGCTGGGAGTGGGAGCAGAGGGAGGCCGGAGCGGAGCACTTAAAAAACAAACAACAACAACACCAACACCACCGTAGAATTTTCATAAGACAAAAAGACAATCAAGGCACCTCAAAACCAGTGGCCATTTTTGAAAAAACATTGGCCTTGATCTCAGTGGCTCAGTTGCCTTTTGTGGAAAATGAGGGATGACCCGGCACCCTCCTACAGCCCGGGCCTTGTGAACAAGTCAAGCCTCCGTTTGCAGAACTGCCTTGAGATCCCGGACTGAGGCACACTCTGGAACGATGAAGCAGTACACAGAGCGCCCTTCGTCTCAGAGCCCAAAACCATCACAGGTTATGGGCCTGATCCAACAGCCAGGGCTGGGCACCCTCGACTCCTATTAAGGGACCCACCCCGCAAAGCGCCAAGTGCTACTTGCAAGCAGATGAGTGACATCTCCAAGAGCGAAGCACCTTGCACAATCAGTCCCTCCTGATCGGCGGCTCAGCCCTTCTCAGGATCTGGCCTGAAGCAAACAGGAAGTGAGGCACTCAGCACTGCACAAAATAGAGCCGGTGAGCGTGAGCTGTGGCCCTTACCTCATGGAGGTTAACGGGAGCTTCGGCTGAGCAAGGGCCAACGTGGGTCAGAGATCCAGGCAAGGGGATACTGAGGTGGATCTGAGGCATTTCAGTCACGGATGAGAGGACACTAAAAATACACCGGAACAAGCTACCCAAGACCTGTAACGAAATCCCTGGCTGGGTAATGGCAGCTCAGTGCCTCAGAGCCACGCTCGGCTTTAGTGAGGACTGCCCTGGCTGAAACACACCAGCCTGGATCAAAATCTACCGGCCTGCCCTTTGCCATCAGGCCAACGACGGTAACATGAGCCCTACTGACCCGCTCGAGAGAACCGATCCCCAGGCTAGCAGGCAAAGTGAATATTGAGCGCCTAGAGCAAGGACTGCAGGATTGGGCCAGAACCGCTTCACTCATCACGGATGTGCGGCCCCTGGTGGAGCCGAGGCTGGCACGTGGCTAAAACAGAATCAAGCCCAATATCCTTGTCCCTAGTTTGTGGGGAGGGAAGTCGGGACAGGGATGGTACTGCTCCACCGGAGGCGAGGGACAGCAGGAAGACGAGAGTTTAGGAAGTTTTCTACAGGCACCCGCGCCTGGAGCACTGGGAGAGAACTGTTGCTTTTCGGCAGCCGAGGACTGCGTGTCAAGAAGCAACAGGGGGAAAGTGGGGAGTGGGAGAGAACTCAGAGGAGGGGAAGCAGAGAGTGGGAGAGAAATGATTGGGGGGGGGGACAAACAGAAGTGGGGGGGAACCGTTGGGCAGCAGCAGAGCAGACTGGGTCCCCAGCCTGAGCTCTGTCCTCACAGCCCAGCGATGGCTCATTAATCACTCAGCACAGCTACAAGAACGAAGGGCCTTCCGAGCCTCCGCCAATCCCCGCGCCGTTACTAGGGAAACGACCTTTACCCTTCAGAGGCTTCAAAGGCTTTCTTTCTTTTTTTTTCCCTGGATTTCTTTTTCTTTCTTTTTTTTTCCCCCCAGTTGTTGTATTTTTTTTTCCGGGAACAGTTGGCACCAGGGCTCAGATCATGTGAAAAGAGAGAGCAAGAGAGAGACAGACAGACAGAGGAGAAGGATAATCAAGAGAACAAGTGGAATCGCGACGGTTTGCGAGGCGGACGGGCTTCTGAAAGGAGGCGGGGGGGGGGGAGAACAGAAAGAAGAAAGGGGAGATAACTAGTGAAAATCATTATTTATATAGGAGAGTTTGCAAACCCGCTTTGCATCTCTGTCATAAATTATTCATCTGTATATTTCTCCCCACCCTCCTCTCTCGTTAGGAAGCTACAAAGGGGCTGGCACGTTGGTTGTGGCGGCGGTTGGGTAGCGTTAAGGACATGTTGCCGGAGCTGGAGCCTCTTCAAATAGCCTCCTGTCACCGCCATCTGCAGAAAGGGCAGGCTCCCTCCAAGGGGCGGGGTTATCGTTTTAAACAAGGGTTCCAAACTCCCCTGCACGCCCGCGCGCACACAGGAAATCACCAATGGCAGGGTCCAGAGAAGCGCACCTTGAAGGGCAGAGTGAAGGTGAAACTGACTTTGGGGCTTCAGTGGCCCAAAATCGAATGATGCTGAAACGTGACGCAGCTGCCGTCACCCTCTCGCCTTGTGTTTGGAAGAAGGCCCCTTAACCACCCAGATTCAGTTAATGCAAACAGAGCAACCTCCCTTGGGTGGGTGGTGGTTGGGTTTTTTTTTTGGGCAGGGGAAGATGGCTGAGGAGGGTTGGTTACCCTTCTCCACACCAGGGAAAAATCTTAGATCCTCTCCTACAGCCGTCTAGGATAAAGGCATCCCTGCAGGGACTACATCCCACCTCCTCCCATCCACATCTAGGACCCTCTGCAGCGCATCTCCTCTTGCACCTGCTCAGGTGACACATACCGGTGAAGAAGGGTATTATAGGGATCCCACTACCTTCCCCTATACCCATTCAGGACATTCACATCTTCTGCACCCCATGGACTCGCCTACCCAGCATAAAATGTAGAGGCTGTACTGGGCTCCTGCCATTTCCTGCACACATAGCAGCACAGGGACTATACTTACCTCCTACCCACCTACTCTAGTAGTCACACCTGCACACCTCCCAAACTGTGCAAGGACTCAGACTTTAAGGTCAGAAGGGACCATTATGATCATCTAGTCTGTCCTCCTGCACAACGCAGGCCACAAAATCTCACCCACCCACTCCTGTAACAAACCCCTAACCTATGTCTGAGTTATTGAAGTCCTCAAATAGCGGTTTAAAGACCTCAAGGTGTAGAGAATCCTTCAGCAAGTGACCCGTGCCCCACGCTGCAGAGGAAGGCGAAAAACCTCCAGGGCCTCTGCCAATCTGCCCTGGAGGAAAATTCCTTCCCGACCCCAAATATGGCGATCAGTTAAACCCTGAGCATGTGGGCAAAACAAATATGGCAGGACTGTTGAGGGTTGCTACCATCTCCAAATGGTTCAGTCCCATCATAAGTTAGAGTTCAGGGCCGGTCCCAGACTACTATGCCCTCATGCTCCTGGAAGCTGCAGGACACATTCAGGGCTGCTACTGTCTCACACACCCCCCTTCACAGACAGCACATGCCTCAGTGCAAGGACTACGGCTGCCCTCTCCTCCTGCCCGCACGCACAGCCGTGCAAGGATTGACAAGGGCTGCAAACATCTCCTTCTGTATCCAGGCCTTCATGCACAAAGCAAGTATGCCAGTGCTCATTGAGCATATGGCTGCATGTCTGCCAGCCCAGGAGCAATGTCGATGAGGAATGAGAATGGCAAGAAGAATCCAGTCTGGAAGAGCAAACAGTGTTGGGAACAGAACAGACAGCTCCTTGTCTCATTAAAAACTTCTGATCTCCTCTCACGATGCATGGAACAGAAACGTGGGCTCTCACCCTGGAGAGAGAGGAAAAACTAGGAGCTGGATAACACAAAGGGCTTCCGGATAACGTACGGAAAGACAGGAGAACCGGCAAACAAGCAGGGAGCAAATGAAGGGGGGGGAAGAGAAGACTGAGAAATTGTACACGGCAATGGGCTGCCCAGGGTAGATGATGTTGGAGACACAGATCAACCGAGGAAAGAGGATCAACTCATACATGGCTCAGAGCAAGGAGAGAAAAACTCTCTGGACCCTGCATTGATGGTCATGATGATATAATAATGGGAGAAAGGGTGTGTTGTGGTTTAACCATAGGAAGGGAGGAGGTAAGCTAGCTGGCCTTGGGTTTGCTATTATTTATGGTCTTGTTCCATGCTGGTACATGGCAACTCGATACCATGGCGATGGCAGTGTAAGGAACGCGAGAGCTCGAATGGATCTGCTTGCCGTTCCTTTACGTGGCTGCACGTGTCCAAAGTATTTATGAGCCCAGGGAAATATAATTTGATGCCGAAGAGGTTAGTGATGGAGCACTGTGGGTACAAATATAAAGTAGTGGGGAGAAAAGAACAGTCTACAACAGGCATTTGCTATAGACCTGCAGGACCTGAAGGGGGAGGGGAGGAAAGAGAGAGAGAGAGAGCGCGCGAACAGATTCCTGAACTATCAAAGAGCTTGCAAACACAAGATACTTGTACTCATGGGGCACCTTAACTACCCAGACATCTGTTGGGTGACATGCATCAAAACCTAGCCAAAACAGCTCCTTAACTATGGAGAGGACAATTTAAGGCTCAAGGAAGGAGAGAAAGATCAAGGATCTACTCCCCAGTTGAGGATGAGAGTTACAGGGGCGCTTAGCATGGCATGATCACAAGCTGCCCCGTCCCCCTCAGTGTCTGCTCTCCATTCACTTTTCTTTCCATTTAGCGGATCCCCTCCTAACTAAACTCACCCCCACCCCTCCTAAAAAACTGTGACACTAACATGACACTTGCTGTCATCATGTGGGTCACTGCTGGTGTTCTGCCCTAGCCCCACCCTGCACCTGTCTTAGACGGTATGCTCTTTGGCAGGGACTGTGCAGCTGCAAACAGTGCCTAGCACAAAGGACCCCATTCCTGGTTGGCCCTTCGGCCCTATCATAAACAGAATTAGTAGTAATAAAAAAAGCCAAGCTACTTGAATTCACCAAAGCGAGGACACCGCATCACAAGGATATTAGTTTTCCAGCAAACAAGGAATGTATTTAGCCCAGCACGATGGAGCTGGGCCTGCTTATGCCAGCTCCAAATTTGTCCCTATGCATGCAAGCAAAGGCTAGGGAAACCCACCAGACACCAGGCACAACAGACTCCAATCCCTACGAAGAAAGAAAATGGCAAGGAACAAGCAAGTGGCCAATTGGGATCCTTGGCCAGGGACTGCTCCAGTCTGAGAAATCAGAGAGAACCTGTTCTGGAAGTGGAGGTGGGGAAGGAAGGACAAACAAGAACATGCAAGTTTGCTTCAGGCTTTCAAGGAAATGATAAAGTCAGCAAACCCCGCCTCCTCTCGCCCTCTCCCTCCCCCCCTCCCCCCCAACATCACGGGGGCTGATTGTCAGAGGTGGGGGCTCTGCACTTATTGGCAATCAGCCCCCTTTATGGTATCTCAAGTTGGGCCTCCAAAAACCACTAGCCACTTTTGAATATTGAGGCCAAAGTGACTGTAGGGGATTTAGTGTGTGTGGACTCCTGGGTTTCTATTCAAATGTGTAAACAACTGCTCATCACATGTCGCAGAGAGGTAATACCTCAGGCTGACCAGGGGAACTGCTTTTCATTTCAGTCTAAGGCCAGATCTGCATTCCAGTCTTACGCCAGTGTAGCTATATCGGTCGTGGGTGTAAAGAGGTGAGATCCCTGATCAACACAGCAGTGCCAGTAGAAGCCCCCTCTGTAGATGTGGCTATACCAGCAATACCGTGCTTTTACCATCCTGGTTTGTTTCACCCAGGAGGGGTGGTTTTACTGTACCACTGGCCACACTAGGACCATGTTGCCAGTGTAGTATACTAGTATTCCTCTACTGGTACAGCAGTCCCAGTGCAGACACGATCTAAGCCATGCACAGAGTACTGACCTCTCAGGCGAAGACCTGTAACGAACACATACAATGAATGCTAGCCAAAGAAAAGGTCAGATTTGCAGGTGCACAGGACAAGTCAGGGCACAAGAAATGCCACATCCACAATGTGCGCCCTGGCCCAGGCACATCCCAGAATCAAGAGCGGAAGAATAACCCCTGCTCCTTCTTCGTGTGATGCTGGCACTCCTGGGAGATACTAGGTGCCTGAAAGGAGGTAGGGAGGGGCAGGGTCATGCTCCAGACTGCATCTAGCCAGGCATGGAGGCGGGGACCAGGCAGCAGGTATGCTGGTGTGCAATACACAGGAGCATCTGGGGAGAAGTCCAAGTCTGCCAGGATCCCCTCCTGGGACTGACCACTGCACGGCCTCTACTATCCACTCAAACATGCCTGAGGGTGCCTAGGATAGCACTTGCCCCAGACGAGAAGGGAGATAACGTAGGCCACGTTTTCATAAGAGCTCAGCACGGTGGGTGCTGAGCTCTGAGGGCCAGATTTTCCAAAGCGTCACCCTAGGAGCTGGGCACTGCTGAGAATCTGGCCTGGATTGTAGTGCCGAGCACTTGAAACCTGCCCCTTAATCTCGCTGTAGCTCCATCCCCCATTTGTAACACCGGGGATAATATTTCCCTGACCCACAAGGCAGCTGAGAGGATAAAAGAAGAGCACAGACTCTACTTTTCTTCCTCTGGGTCTCTACCGCAGGGAGGAGATTGGGTAATGGTTACTGGAAGCTCTTTAAATCAAGTCACCAAGACTTTACTGTGAGGTACAAATAGGGTGACCAGACATCAAATGTGAAAAATCAGGACAGGGGTGGGGGGGGGGGGTAATAGGAGCCTATATAAGAAAGACCCAAAAAATCGGGACTGTCCCTATAAAATCGGGCACAAAACTATGGGTTTGGATGGTCAAGAGTAAGATTTTTTAATGCCTATGTGATCTAGGAGCCTAAAATGCATTTTTTCGCCCAAAGTGATTTAGGACCAGATTTTTAAATGTATTTAGGAGCCTAAAGATGCAAATTGTAAATCCCACTAAGAGCCCATCTGCATTTTTAGGCATCAAGCTACCTTTAAAAATCTGGCCCTTGGCCATTTGGGAACGTAAGTCTCGTTGCAAGTCAATGACACTTAGGTGGTTTCGAAAGCTTTCCCCGATGTCTCGCAATGCAGAGTATCTACACAGCGCTCGCTAACTCCCAACGTTCTTTTCCCAGCATACCCTCACTGGGCTCACACCTGCATTTATGGCTTCCTATGAATAAGCGGCACTGCTCCATAGGGACAGAGCCCTAACACTTCTATGTCCCAGGCACAGCACCTGCTCAAAACGAGTCCGGCAAGGTAGCTGCATCCACTGAAAGATTTTTCCAACTTTTGTAAGTGCAACTTAGAAAATAAAAAAGATGAAATTTGGGGAGGGGAAAAACTGCCCTTTTCAGCTGAATTTCCACAGGAGTCTTAAATTTTGCACACCATTGGCGTGCCCAATTTGCTGGTGCAAAGGAAGCCTTGTGCATGAAAATTTTGCAGGGGCAATTTAAGAGGTGCCTTGGGGAAAAAGCCACAGCTCTTAAAAAGGTTAAAGCAGCAGCAAACTGCCCCTTTTCAGGGATGACCAAGTGCCCGTTAGTTTCCGAAAGCAGCCAGCATCTCTCCCCATGGCTGAAACACCAGACATCAGATACAGCACGTGTCTATTCATCAGGAGAAAAGCCGAATATTTCCGCTAACACAAGATTATTGCCGGCGCTGGGATTTTTCCCTAACCTCCAGCTACAATGCTCTGAAAGTGGAACCGCATACAAAATATACCTCTCCCCCCCCCCACCCATCGACTCTCAGGGTTGGGTCCCCGCTTCCTCCACAATAAACAATTTTGCATATATTTAAACCTCCCTGCTCTGGTTTTCAACCCTTTTCGCCTCCACCTTCCCCATCAAAGAAATTACAAAAATCCCTCATTTATCTCTTTTTTTCCTTGCACCTCCATCTATCAGTGTTTCATAGGCAGTCTCCTTGAATGTAGAGCGGAGCAGGAGATGGGGAACTTTAATGGGAATCCACTCCTGACTGTGCAAACCCACACAGAGCGAGGACAGGAGAGGCTGCATTTGCATACATATTAAACGAGAGCAGTAAAAAATGCAGACGTGCAAACCATTTGGACATGGCTTGCCTCGGCAATGCGCCCTGCCAGGGAATCAATCTTCTAGTTTCTTAAAGGGGAAAAATCTGCAACTGAATGAAAATGCAGAGCTAGGAAGGCTCCTGATTGGGAACGCGTTCGATCTTTCAGGGACGATCCATCCTTCTGCCTTCGCTCAAAAGGGCTTCTGTGCAAAGGTTACTGCGTAGGAGGGAGCGGAGACGTGGGCGCCCAGCTCCAGACTCCTCCTCATGCCAGGGGCGTGTTGCACCATGGTTTTCCACACAGCCACCATGCACTCCAAGCAAGAGGCGTCATGTGGTCTGACAACCAGAAGGAGCCTGTATTCTAATCCCACCGCAGCCACTAATGCGCTGCGTGATTTCAGGCAAGTGACTATCTCCTCGCGCCAAGCTCACGAGGAGGAGTTGAGAGGCAGGAACCTCACTGAAAAGCAGATGCCACACTTGAGCTGAATTTTGCTGGAGAAACCACCACCCAGACATTTAAGAATCCCAAGCCGTTTTGCAGCCCCACCAGAAGTTAACTCTTCCAATATGGAAAGAGGAACAAATCTGACGCCCCGTATTGGCCAATCCTCTGTCCCTGGGAACTCCATAAATCAAGACAGACTTGATAGTGAGGCTCATGAACACTGGCTTGATCCAAAATCAATAGGAGTCTTTCCACAGACTTCTGTGGGTTCTGGACCAGGCCCTACGGTCTGTATTGATTGTGTCTGAGCAACAGGAGTATCCATACATTTACCTCACAAAGTTCTCTCCCAGCTCACACTGGGTTAAGTGTCTAATTTGTGATGGGTTCCCTGGAGGCTCTCATATCTTGTGTTGTTCCAAAGTCCTGCTCAGGAGATGTTCTGGATGTCCTCAGGTCAGGACATTACAACCAACAAGACAAATACAATAGGGCACAACAAATACTTCCTGGACATGTTAGCTGTTATGTGATGGACCAGATTTTGCAATCCTTATGCAGGCAAATCTAAGGACTTCAAGGTCTGCAGGTTCAGATGCGTAAAGACTGCAAGATCAGTAACAATTTTCTGACACTCAAGGAATTGCAAAGATAAAAGCAATATTCAGGGAGTGAAGATGCCGGATACAATGAATATTTCTCATCTGCACCTGTGGGGGATATTTGGGACAGATGGTCTGGTTCTGCGTAACCATTTTGAATGAGATATATATTAACTCTCTGCTGAAAAATGGCTTTCAACATGTGTGTCAAGTTTTGCCTACACACCCGTAGTGACAGAAAAACAAGGGTTTGTTATTCAGGGTGTACGACAAAGAATTTCTGAGGGAACGTGGCTAGTTCAGGACACTTGCATATTCCATGCATGAGCTTTGCATCACATGTGTGATCCGTACACACTTTTGCTGGCAATGGACACTTGTCAGTAACCACTGCTTTGCATCATTATTTTGGGGAAGTTCTCTGGCCAGTGGTTTGCAGGAGGTCAGACTAGAGCACAGTGGTCCCCCCTTCTAGGCTTAGAATCTGCGAATCATTCCTAAAGCTTTGATTTTTCTGCAAATATTCCTTTGAAAGGCAGGAACGTGCAGGAGGCTTCTATCCAGCCCCCAAAGTCCTGACAAATCCCCATGAGATTAGAGCAAGAAGTGACTTTGGATAATCACCTGAAAAGTGAAGATATTCACTATCCCCTCCCCCAGTCTGCAATCTTCAGAGAAGTCTCACAACAGACACCAAGTAACGGGGACTCAAGAGCATCCTCAAGAGACAAGGCGGGTGAGCTCCTATCTTGTATTAGACTAACTTCTACTGGTGAAAGAGACAAGCTTCTGAGCTACACAGAGCTCTTCTCCTGGGGCCAGCACGGCTACAACCACATTGCAAACATTAATGGCGTCTTGTCTCCCTGTGCTTAAGAGGCAGCATGAGGTGCCCTTTAAAAACTATTAAGTGCAGGTGAAAGTTGCTGGATTGACAGTTCAGAGACTGAAGTGAAGCAGCCATCCAAGCATCCTTGCACCGGCCCACCATTTTGTGTGTGCGTGCATATGCGTATCCGTGTGTGCAAAACACAATCAAATCTCCATAGATTGTTCAGTCCTTCATCCTTCTGCAGAGCCTTCCAACAAGAGTGCCAGTCAAAGGCCATGTGTGATGCTGGTTTCTGTGCCATGGAAACGGGTCACTTAGGAACTGAATGAGACCTGCCATCTTGTTTCACATACCATCGGTAACAGGTTCATCATAGAATAGTAATTTTGATCCTAAGAATCTCCACTGACGTTTCCACTCTAATTCTCACTCTAGCAAGAATCCTCCATTCTCTGCTCTCCGCCCCAACCACAGCCATCCTCCTTCACTCAAGGATGGGACAGGAGGTCCCATTTCAGCCAAACAATCCTCCGCCTAAATTATAGGCTCTCAGACTGTAAGGCCAGAAGGGACCATCCAGTTCTGACCTCCTGCACATTGCAAGACACAGAACCTCACCCACCCACTCCTGTGACAGGCCCTTCACCTCTGGCTGAGTTACTGAAATCCTCAAATCATGACTTCAAGTTACAGAGAATCCACCCTTTACACTAGTTCAAATCTGCAAATGACCCGTGCCCCATGCTGCAGAGGAAGGCAATAAATAAATGAATAAATAAACCAGGGTGTTTGCCAATCTGACCCAGGGGGATATTCCTTCTGATTGCAAATCTGAAGATCAGTTAGCCCCTGAGCACGTGGGCAAGACCCACCAACCAGGCACCTGTAACTCAGAGACCTCCCCATCTAGTGTCCCATCTCAAAGTGGCCTTTGGAGATACTTGCTGCTAGCAGTTGCAGATTTCCTACAATGCCATGTAGCCAGTCTCATTATACCACCCCCTCCATAAATTTATCAAGCTCAGTCTTGAAGCCAGTTAGGTTTTTTGTCCCCACTGCTCCTCATGGAAGGCTGTTCCAGAACTTCATTCATCTGATGGTTAGAAACCTTTGTCTAATTTCAAACCTAAACTTGTTGATGGCCAGTTTATATCCATTTGTTCATGTGTCCACATTGGTGCTTAGCTTAAATAACTCTACTCCCTCCCTGGTATTTAGCCCTCTGATGTATTTATAGAGAGCAATCATATCTTCCCTCAGTCTTCGTTTGGTTAGGCTAAACAAACCAAGTTCTTTGAGTCGCCTCTCCTTAAAGTAGGTTTTCCATTCCTCCAGAACTGCACACAGTATTCCAGATGAGGTCTCACCAGTGCCTTGTATAATGATACTAACACTTCCCTGTCTCTACTGGAAATACCTCGCCTTATGCATCCTGACTGCATCACCCTTTTTTGCAGCTGCATCACATTGGTGGCTTATAGTCATCTTGTGATCAACCAAATTGCCTATCAATGGAGTGCTACTTAGCAATGCAAGGCCTCCACTCCATAGAGCTGACCAAGACATCACATCCAGAAACTGACCTTTCTTTAGGCTGCCAAGCTGTGTGATGGCCGCCATCTTGACCTACACACTGGGATAGGCGCCAACTTCTTCTGGTGCCAGCGGGTGCTCTGCCCCCAGCCCAGCCCCGACTCCACCCCTGCCATGCCCCCTCCCGCCCCCATTCCAACATAGGCACCAACTCCATGGGTGCTCTGGGGCTGGAGCACCCACAGGGAAAAATTGGTGGGTGCTCTGCACCCACCGGCAGCTCCCTGCCCCGCCACCCCATCCCAGCTCACCTCCGCCTCCTCCCCTGAGCACGACGCCGCGTCCTGTTTCTCCTGCATCCCTCCCAGCGCTGGCGCTGCGAAACAGCTGATTCGTGCGGCAAGCGCTGGGAGGGAAGGAGGGAGGGAGAAGGAGGAATGTGGCATGCTCAGGGAAGAGGCGGGGCTGGGGTGGGAATTTGGGGAAAGTTGGCCCCTGTGCATTCCAACCCCTTCCCCAAAGTCCCCATACTCTGCCCCCTCCCTGCCCCCTATTCCAACTCCTTCCCCAAATCCCCACCCCGGCCCCACCTCTTCCCCTGAGTGCGCCATGTTCCCACTCCTCCCCCCTCTCCGGAGCTTGGTACAGATGTTTGGCGGCGGCAAGCACTGGGAGGTAGGCGAAAGAGCCGGGACGCGGCGCGCTCAGGGGAGGAGGTGGAGATGAGGTGGGGCAGGGAACTTGGCTGCCAGTGGGTGCAGAGCCAGCCTGCTAAAAACAGAGCAGAGCTGTAGTGCCCAAGTGGCTGGAGGGGCTAACCGCCCCGAGTACATGTCCGTCCAAGACCTTAAGCATGTACTCGGGTAGCTAGCCCCTCCCATCACTCATGCTGCTGCTGCTAGACTCTACTTTTAGCATGCTGCCTTGATCAGAGCTGGCATGGTCTAGCTTGAAGTGTAGGCATATCCCATCTGGGTACGGGCTGTCTCTCTTGTGTTTACGCAACGCCCATATTTCCCGCTCCCCATCGGGAGCTACCATAATAATATTGATCGCTAGTAATTATATTCTGATTAACCCCTTTAAAATAATGACACTCATTCAAAGGGTAACTGGCAAGGATTTACAAGAAGCAACATGTAGAATTCCATACAGAAATGGAACAGATCCTTGATAGAGGAAACCCCCAGATTGATATGGTGGAGTTTAACTAGAAAAAAAAATGTGCAACAGAAAAATGCAATGTTTAGAAGAATTGGCATTGGTGAGGTGTAAAATCATTAGAGATTTTGTTGATACGAGATCACACCTAAAGAGATTAGTTAGCTAATCATCCAGATATGGGAAGCAAAGATTGTCTATCTAGACTGCCACCACTGGGACTGGAATGTCCTTCATTTAAATGGGTCCTTCTAACTTTACTTTCTTATTAACTCAAGTTATGACATCATCACACTAAGAACACACACACACACACACACACACACACACACACACACACACACACACACACACACACAGAGTTTATATGTGGAAAAAGGAAAACACACACACACACACACACACTTTCCTTTTTTTGATTAACCGTTTTTTGGCCAGCAATCTGAAAGCCTGACAAAATCGAAAGGTCAACAACCTGATTCGTCAATTTTGGGTAGATCAGGAGACAGAAATGGAAATTCTTTGGCTGAGAAGCTCGTCCATTACCTGACCAAATGATGCAGCCATAATACTTTCCATTGCAACAGTCACCACCACCATCTCCTCTAGTATTTCAGCAGCACCTACACCCCACGGTCTGAGCTGGGGTGTCAATCTCATTCTGCACAGGCAGCTGAGACGTTTTTAATTATGAGCTGGGACTACAGAGTTCGGACCATATGCTGTCCCTAGTCTGCAGAAGAGCTCCTGCTGAAGTCAGATGGGAGGCTTGCACAAAGAACAAGGGAAGAATAGGGCCCTTATGCAGGAGCTAAACCTTTAGGGTGGGAGTTGGACTATAGGTTTCAATGGAAAGAGTGAGGCCAGAGCTCAGTGCTTTTGAAAATCAAATCCTTAGTCAGTAAGTTACAGTTGCATCCAGGATAATTCGGTGAGAAAAGAGGATTGCTGCCCTTTGCTCGAATTAGATAAACCGTGTGCACGAATGGCCGAATAAACACGATTGCAGCAGGTGCACGAACAAAAGGGGCGCCAAACTAACATTAGCAAAATCTAGCTCTTGGTGCACCACCATCATGCAAAAGCGTTAACACCCCTTTGAGAGGGACAGCGGTAGTCTGGACTTCTCCACGCTTTTGTTTCAGGGTATCAGTAATTTCTGGTCACGTTCCAAAATGATTATATTTTGCAACCATAAAGACTAGTATTTTTAAATAAAATATCAGATTCTGCATCTCTTGGGGGTTATTGCCATGGCCAGACCTCCTGCACTTGGCTTGACGGGCCACAGTTCCCATTCCCGTATTGCAGTCTCTCCACCACTGATCTCAGCACTGCACGGCTGCGTCTACACTCGACTTTCCCGCCATTGCTACCATGAGCGGGAGCCCTCATGTAGACAGGCTGCCAGTAGCCACTAGAATTTCAGCCACCTTGTCACGTAGACCTGCTTAGAGAACAACAGGTCTAGACAAACACACTGGGGGACCCCCAGCGCCTTGCCGACACTCAAATCCCCACCCGGCGGCACCACTGGCAGCGCAGCGCTAGGAAAACATCTAGCTGCAGACAAGGCACAAGAGAGGACACAGCCCAGGACGACGTACAGTCCCAGAGCAGAGTCAAGCACCGCCTCACATGCGACTGAAGCTGGGCTGGAGCAACCATTTAATTCAGAGGAAGCAGAGTTTTGCCCCCACCAGAGTATTAGCCAAACATGCTCCTCTCCCATCTAACACTTGACTGGCTGGGGGCTCGGATCTGGCCCAGCGGCTGGCTTCCTTCCCGCCTGGCCCAAGTTAGCAGGGACTCTGCTCCCACCACCCACCGAGCTTGTGCTTTCCGCAGCTGAGCGAGTCCCGCAGCTCTTTCGTTGTGCTGAGCGCTTAACGCTCGAGCAAACAGCCAGGCTTGGAACACACCAGAGACAGCGAGTTACGGGAACCAGCCTCCTGCACAGCAATTGCGCAACAGGAGCATCAGGCAGGAGCCATTCGGCGGCCAGCCGCCCGGCCTCTCCTAGCCTGTGTCTGCATTACACGCATTCCAGGCAAACCTCGGAGCACAGCCGCCCCGCAAAGGGGGGAACGGCACCACACGCCAGCAGCCAGGCCAAAGAGCTGGGAAGCTTTAACCCCTTCACTGCCACAGCTTGCTCGCTGCATTTGAACACAAGGGGTCAAATTCTGCCCTCGGTTAGCCAGTGAGACAAGGGGGCTGTGCGGGTGCAAGTGATGCCCGTGGAATTGGCATACTGTTGTGGTGTATGCTGGGAGGTGGGATTGGGGGGGGGGGGGGGAGTGAATAATTCTGCCTATATCCTAGGAAACCCCATTGATTTCAATCAAGGGCAGAACTTAATCTATTGACTCCAGGCCCCTTCCCCCTCACCATCGCTTCGGGCACAATCTTCCCCCCCCCCCCCCCATCATCTCAAGACCTACAATGGGTCCCAGCCTGCTGATGAAGAGAGGGAGGAAAGAGACCAGGGCTGGGGTGGGGGTAAAACACCCACTCCCTCCCAGCCAGCAGCAGCAAATCCCAAAAGGCAACGGAGACTGAGGCAGCACAGAGCACCCTTCTCCGCTTGAAAATCCTTTACAGAGGAATTGCTGGCTGCAGGGTGGAAGGGGCCCCAGGCAATGGCCTTCCACACAGATGATCATGGCTCACTGTGGATTGGCAGGGGCTGGGGTCAGGACTCTCTGTTCATTCCACCATGAAGAAAACTCCCACTAAAATGATCTGGGAGGAAAGTTTTTTTCCCCCTACTCCTTCCATGGTTGGGGACAAGTGGGCCCAGAGAAAATAAATCCAGATTCACATAAAATGGGGTTGGGCAGGGGACACAGCTTGCTTCAACTGATAAGACACAAAATTTAAACAGCCTTTAGAAGCACACAAATTAGACTTTTAAAAAAAAAAAATCACCCTTGAGGTTGCTGCTGCTGGTTACATTCAAGCTCCTATTCCTGGTCCCTTCACGAGCATGCTGAGCTTAGGTAATTCAGAAGGCCATTTGCCACGCACAGATAGGTCCCCAGAGATTTCCAATTATCCTGTAGCAACTACGTACCCTGGGTGAAACTCCCCCCCCCCGTGCAGAAGGCCAGCACAGAAGCCATGTTCCATCGGAGTCCTCTAAATAGGGTGTCGGTGGGACCTATGTGGGGCATAGCCCTTGGGCTGGTTCTCTCCACGGGGCTGAATTTCGCCCTTTGGGAGGCTGCCAATGTTATAACCCTGCTTTACTATTGTAGACAAAAGAGTCCGTAGGAGTCCTTCCTGAGAAAGGAATGCAGAAATGGGCTCCTATTAACAACTCTTTAGGTCTAGTCCATACACATACACACGCTGCACTGGGTACGCTTAAATCGTGCTGGGTAGTCAACTGAACACAAGCTCCCAGGGTGATGCGAGATCCTCGGATATATAAACAAGGGAATATCAAGAAGGGGTAGGGAGGTTATAGCACTTCCGTATTTGGGCATTGGGCCAACCACTGCTGGAATATGGTGTCCAGTTCACGGGTCTACAATTCAAGAAAGAGGCTGATAAATTGGAGAAGGGTCAGAGAAAAGCCAGAAGAATGAGTAAAGAACTGGAAAACCAGCCTTATAGTAATAGAGCTCCTTGTGTCTAAGGCTAGGTCTACACTACCCGCCTGAATCGGCGGGTAGAAATCGACCTCTCGGGGATTGATTTTATCGCGTCCCGTCTGGACGCGACAATCGATCCCCGAATCGACGCTCTTACTCCACCAGCGGAGGTGGGAGTAAGCGCCGTCGACGGGAAGCCGCAGAGGTCGATTTTGCCGCCGTCCTCACAGCGGGGTAAGTCGGCTGCGATATGTCGAATTCAGCTACGCTATTCACATAGCTGAATTTGCGTATCTTAAATCGACCCCCCCCCCCGTAGTGTAGATGTAGCCTAACAGAGGAAGTTACCGTCTATAAGTACATAGAAGGGGACCAGAAACTTGACAGAGCTCTCCTCAGTCTAGCAGAGAAAGGGATAACGTGATCCAATAGCTGGATGTTGAAGCTAGACAAATTCAGACTAGAAATAAGGTGCACAATTTAACAGGGAGGGTAATTAACCATTAGAACAACTTACCAAGGGAAACGATAGATTGTCTATCGCTTTTAAAATCAAGGTTCTAAGAGAGATGCTGTAGCTCAAACAGGAATTAATTCAGGGAAGTCCTACAGCTTGTTTAAGGCAGGAGGTCAGTCTAGATGATCACAATGGTCCCTTTGGGCCTTAAAAAAAAAATTAAGAAAAAAAGTGTAGACACTTCTTTTGCGTTAAAAGCAGCTTAATGCAGTTTAGCTTAAACCTGCTCCTAACTGACAAACTAAAATCAATATAAGCTAACTTTAGATTGAGTTAAGATGGCTCAAAGTCTTTTGCTTTGGTTTCAAAAATAAATTTTGAACCACACCTTTAGTTAAATCCTGGTCGCTTCGTGCTTGGACAAGCGCTGAAAGTCCTCGTTCCTTTGATTTTCTGTCCCAGCGTCCAAGGGCCCAAACAATCCTGACAGCTTTCAGCCCTTACTCAGGGATACAAAATGGCTGATGTGTCTGTGAAAAGAGGCTGACTAAGGCTTGTCTACACGTAAAAGGCCATAGCAGTGCAGCTGCCCCATTGTAGTGCTTCTGTGTAGATACTACCTACACCGACGGGCACAGAGACAACCCTAGTGGGGGGGCCAAGTGAGGGCAGCCAGCTTCAGCAGTGTTATTGAGCACACTCAATCCTTGTGAACATGCTCAATACAAGCCAAGCAGCAAATCGGGGTCGGGGGGGGGGGGGGGGGAGATCACCTGACCCCATGTGCCCCTGCCATGCGTCACCTCTAGACAGGAGGGAGTCTCCCATCAACACAAGTCATCCACCTCAAAGAGGGGGTCGCTAGGTTGACAGAACCTAGCACTGTCTACATAGGGATTTAGGTTAGTTTAACTACACTACTCAGGGGGGTGGATTTGTCACCGCCCAGACCGGCATAGTTAAACCGACTTAATTTTCTAATCTAGCCCAGGCCTATGGGTGTAATGACAATTCACACCCACTCCTCGTGTTTATTTCATGCTAAACAAATGGGATTGTTATACTAGCTTCCCTCATCCAAGAGGCTGAACCTGAGAATTGGGAGTGAATTCTGTAGTAAATTTCAGCTCGTTTGTCAAGGGTAAATCCCTTAAGGTCAAATTCTGATCTCAGTTACACAGGTGTAAATTGAAATCCAACTCCGGTGACTTAAATGGACTTACTCCGGATTTATGCAGAGTGGCATCAGTTTAACTGCATGGTTTTAAATTGATTTAGTTAAACTGGTGCAAAAGGTTGTGTGGACACATGTATTCTGGTTTAAACCAGGCTTATTGCAGTTTAGCTCAAATTGATTAGGAACAGGTTTATCTACCTGTATCGGCGGGTAGAAATCGACCTCTCGGGGATCGATTTATCGCGTCCCATCAGGACGCGACAATCGATCCCCGAATCGACGCTCTTACTCCACCAGCGGAGGTGGGAGTAAGCGCCGTCAACAGGAAGCCGCAGAGGTCGATTTTGCCGCCGTCCCTACAGCGGGGTAAGTCGGCTGCGATATGTCGAATTCAACTACGGTATTCGCGTAGCTGAATTTGCGTATCTTAAATCGACACCCCCCCCCCGTAGTGTAGATGTAGCCTAAGCTAAACCAAAATAAAGGTCTTGCCTAAACAAAGAAGTTGAACAAGATTAATTTAAGTTAGCTTAGTTATACCGGTGCAACTTGTGCATTGACTTGCCTTTATCAGTTTAAGCCAGGTTTAAAAACAATACAAGACAGCCTACACATGAAGTTGCTCTAATTTAACGAAATAGGTATATAACCACACCTGTAGTACTATCTGTATGACTGTTTAGAGCAGGCCTAAATGACAAACTGAAGTCATGTCCACACAGGGGTTTACATCAGTCAAACAAAACTGATTTAACTAAAACTGTGCCAGTTTGTATGAAGATAATTCCTGAATTTTTCCTTTGGTTTCTGTTAGCCTCTGGGGGTCGCTCCAGTCACCCAGTTCCAGCAGGCCAAGGTGCTCCGTCTCCTGCTTGGGGCATCTCCCCTCTGTTCACTCAGCCAGAATCATCTTGTGCTCTATTCTCCAAGCACAGAATACAGAAATCAGCTCAAGGGCTTGGCTGTGATTTCCTTGCCTTGGAGCAGAGGCACATGCACTTAACTACTAGCACATGTGGCCAATAGTAGTGAAGCCTTCAGGAGCTTTTTGCAGGCCAATGTTCCTTTCCTTGTTAAAGGGCACCAGTCAAGTGCCGTTCAAATACATTTGAATAAACTAAAAACATTCAGGGAAAGGCAATGTGGTCCCCACTTTAAGTCATCCACATGAGATGCTGGTGCTGAATGGCTTAACTATGGCTGTGAAAGGTCCTTTGGGCTATTGGATGGAGGTCATCCATTTTGGATACGGTTTGGACCCACAGGGATGAATTAGTTGCGAATGCGAAGGTGATTGGGGACTTGGGAGGAAGTGATCATGATCTGATAGAATTCAAGATCCTAAGGAAAGGAGGATATGAGAACAGTAAAACAAGGACACTGGACTTCAAAAAAGGCAGATTTCAATCAACTCAGAGAAACAGTAGGCAAGGTCCCATGGAGAGACCAATTAGGAAGAAAAGGAGTCCAAGGGGGCTGGCAGTTCCTAAAAGATGTAATATTAGAGGCTCAACATCAAGCTATCCCGATGCAAGATAAGAGGAGCCACAGGAGACCAGTGTGGCCGCACAAGTTGATTTTTAGCCATCTAAAAACCCAAAAGGATACATACAAGAAATGGAAGGAGGGGCATGTCACCAAAGAAATATACATGGGAACAGCACGAGCGTGTAGGGACAAAATCAGAAAAGCCATGGCAAGGGATGAGTTACAGCTGGCAAGAAAATGCTACAGACAACAAGATGGGGTTCTACACATATGTCAGACAAAAAAAGAGAAAGATCAGGATTGGTGTCGGTCTGCTACTAAATGGAAGTGGTGAGCTGGTAACAGAAGATTAGAAGACAGAGCTGCTCAATGCCTTTGCTACAAAAAAATAACTTTGCTAGTCATCCAGTCACATATTATCATGGACAATAAAGGGAAAGATGTAGATGTAAAACACATCAGATCTGCTCACTAATTTGAATGAATTCAAGTCAGGAGGGCCTGATGCTATTCCCCCCAGGGTGCTAAAGGAATTAGCTGAAGAAATCTCAGAGCCACTGACAAGAATATTTGCAAACTCATGCAGGGCCGCCCGAGGGAGGGCAAGTGGGGCAATTTGCCCCAGGCCCTGGGCCCCACAGGGGCCCCATGAGCCCTGGCCGAGAATGCCTTTCCTGACCCAGCGGCGGTCCGGGTCTTCGGCAGCATTGGGCCCTTCAGTGCTGCCGAAGACGCGGAGTGACTGAAGGGCCCCCCGCTGCTGAAATGCCGCCGCCGCCGACTCCGAGCGCCCGGTGAGTACAAGCTCCCCCGCTTTGCCCCAGGCCCCCTGAATCCTCTGGGCGGCCCTGAACTCATGGATGACAGGAGAGGTCCTGGAAGACTGGAGAAGGGCTAACATTGTGCCCATCTTTAAATGGAAGAAAAGGAGGAGCCGGGGAACTATAGACTAGTCAGTCTGACCTTGATACCTGGGAAGCTACTAGAGCAATGTATAAAACATTCAATTTGCAAATACCTGGAAGATGAAGGGGTGATCACTAGTAGCCACCATGGATTTACTAAGCTTGATTTCCTTCTTTGACAAGGGGTAACCGATTTGGTGGATAAGGGGAGCATGGTGAACATAATATACCTGGACTTCAGCAAGGCTTTTGCCCTATGAGCAAAGGCTGAAGGAACTGGGTATGTCTAGTTTGGAAAAGAGAAGATAAAAGGGGGGACATGATAGTGGTCTTCAAACACTTGAAAGGCTGCCATAAATATTGTTCTCTTGCTACAGAGGGCAGAACAAGAGATAATGGGTTCAAACTACAGCACAGCAGTTTTCGATTAAATCTTAAGAAAAACTTCCTAACTGTAAGAGCAGTAGGAAAATGGAAAGTCATGGAAGCTCCTTCTCTGGAGGTTTTCAAAAGGAGGCTGGAGCCATCTGTCTTGGATGGTTTAGACACAACAAATCCTGCATCTTGGCAGGGCGTTAGACTAAATGAGCCTTGCAGTCCCTTTTAACCCTCTGGTTCTAGGATTCTAACGTGTCTCACTTATGCTTTAAACCAGAGCGTGAACTTCATTTGTTTTTCAGTGACTTGCCTTCCTCATGCAATAACCTAACTGAACTCCCTGGGGCTGATTTTGCTCTCACACTTTGTAATTTTGGGGGGCCAGATCCTCTGCTTGTGTACACTTGCAAAGCTCCATAGACTACAAGAGAGCTGCACTGATTGACACCAAGTGAAGATCTGGACCACTGACATCAATATGTAGTTATACTTGATTTACACTGGTGTACGAGTGATCAAAACCAGGCCTAATAGGAGTCCTCACATAACACGAGCAGAATTTAAACCCAGATTCATAGTTTAATCAGATCTATTGAGTCATTTCAGATCAAAGCTGGCTCAAAATTTAGGTTTTATGAAATTAAGATTAGTATACCATATAGGATTGGGACCATTTTATAAATAAATTAATCAAATGCAAGACCAATAGAAATGTTTCCACAAAACTTTTTTTTTTAATTCTAAAGTTAGTCATATGTTTAAAATAAGCAACCGTTCCCCTGAAGAGTTAGCAACAACTGCAGCATTATGATAGAACATGGGAACTTGAAAGCGAAATTGATTAGAAACTATCAAAAACAGCTGGGAAAGTGACTAATCTATTTTCATTGTCCACCTGGAGATACTCCAGTGATGAGCTCTACAGAAAACGAAGAGAAATGGATGGATTAGAGAAAAACGCAAACGTTAACTGATTTTTTTTAATCTTTCCATTTTAAGATGTTATCTGTAACATTGGTGAGAAGAGGGTTTAACGTTTTTAATCTTATCAACATTTATACCACAGTGGTGTCTAGAGGTCAACCAGATCAGGCTTCCATTGTGCTCGGCACCGTACATCTAGCAGTCACACTTCAAAGCGAAGTCAAAATAAGAGTTTTTTCCAGATTTCACTTAACCATTTTTTTTATTGCTCTAAAATAACAGCCCATATTTTCCGCAGGTGTAAGTCAACATAACTTCATGAAGGATCTGGTACAAAATACCTAATCACGAAATAATGAACTCTGACAGCAACTGGGCCAGATTAATCTCTCACGCTGGTGCGGCTCCATTGAAGTCACTGGGGGTTTCACTCCGATATTACTTGTAGACACAGAAATGACATCAACAGTATGGAAGGGACTATGGACCAGTGACCAGTATGGAAGTTAATGAGGTGATACCATGTTCGCTACATTAATGTCTGTGCTAAGCCTCTGACCACGGTGAAGGAGTTACAAATACAAAATCATATGGAATGTATTTCCTTCATTTGTATTAATTTCTTTAAAGAAATTAACATATTGTTGCATGAAAGTTGAAACATGCGAACAAGGACAGCAGCTCAGACAAACTAAACTCCACATTCACAGCATTCCCCTCTAAGGTTTGTCTAGACAAGGATTTAAAGTTGTGCAAGTCAGCACGCTCAGTCTAAGGGTACGTGGCACGGCCACCTCTGGCCCGGGTCAGCTGGCTTGGGCTGTGGGGCTAAAAACTGCAGACCTTCGTGCTTGGGCTGGAGCCTGGGCTCTGAAACCCCACAAGGAAGGGGTGGGTTTCAGAATCCAGCCTGAGCCCAAACATCCACACTGCAATGTTTAGCTCCGCAGCCAGAGTCAATCTGACCCCAGCTAAGATTCCGTGCCACAGGTTTTTATTGCAATCAGGTGGTGTGATGGCACCATGTGTAGACATACCCAAGCTGGTTTTGGCCTAGCTAGCCTGAACGCTAGTAGTGAAGCCGCAGCAGCAGCATGGGCTGTACAAGCCTGCCTGGGACCCTGGGTATAAACTCAAGAAACTTCTAGGATTTCACGGGTGATATTATTCACACTACGTAGATCAAAGCTGGCTCAGGTGTGTCTACACATGCTGAGATCTTCAAAAACTCTAGCCAAGGCAAGGCGCGTTGTAGTCTAGCATATGCTAAATTAATGCTGATTTAAGACAGACTGGCCCATCACACTTCAAATCCTAACCTAGACATGGCCCATGAGGACCCACCACGTCCCCTTGCACATAGACATGGAGAATAGATCTTCTCCCTATTACCACCTCATCAAGGCTCATCACTGAAGCGGAGAACTTCAGCCCATTCTCCTGCAGCCATTCAATCTCCCCTTTACAAAGCTGCTCTGGGATGGCCCTGTAGCACTGCCCTGAACTCCCATGTGAGAGACCAGTGTTCACATTCTGGTTCACCTCACAGTGTCGATAGCGAGTAGGAGAGCAGAGAAAGCAACGTGTGGAGCCCCTGACAGCTAAGAATGTGCCTCTGTTCTCCCTTCAGCAGCGCCTCTGACAGATCTATGAGCCATGCTGACCAACTCCATTGGGAATACGATCAAAAAGGAAGTGGCTAAAACACAGTATGCATCAGGCAAGAAAATTAGGAAATCCCCAGAGACCCAGTCTTGCCTCTGTTTACACATTCAGTCCACCACAATCAACACAACAACTCACTCCCACTCAGACTCTCCATGGTTACGTTAAGAGGCAGTTGTACCCAAAGGCTCTTCAGAGATGTAACACAGGGTGCTACTGTCATTGGCCCTGATCGCGTTACTTTTACTCAATGCCTTCCTGAAGCACTCCTGGCAAGGGGAAAGGCTTCCTTGGGGTGACTCAGTCCTCCGGCCCGTTTGGAGTCCCACAAATGCTGCTGCTGGGATGAAGGGGAAATGCACCAAGGAAAAGGGAGTGTGGCTTATATATAAAAGCCAGACGACCCTGCAACTTTCGCGGGGCTTTGACCCAAAAGCAGCCCCAGTCACAGAGTACACTGGAAAGGCTGGCTGAACTCAAGCCAAATTGGAGTTTGCTATAAAACCAGCCAAGAGTTGTGCAGGTAACAATGGGCTGGCACACACAAGCGTTGGTGAAGCATGTGGGACAGTCCATCAGCACCGTAAGGAGCTCTTCCTCACCCCCCGGGACAGGGAAAGCAATGGCCGGGGCATTCAAATGGTGCAGTCATGCATCTATCTTAGGGCTCTGTACCATCACCGCAGTATCAGAGCACCTTCCACGTAAGGCCAGTGGTAAAGTCCTGCACGGACCTCATGGAGTCTCTGGGCGTCTCCCTTTTTGGGGTCAAAAGTCTGCTTGGTCTGACTGTTTTTGGGCGGGGGGGGGTTGGATTCTGGGGTAGAAGGGAGTGTCAGTGTTGTGAGTGCTATTATGCTAGAAATGCCTTTTGACTAGGAAGGTTTTGCAGTGTTTCCTTAAGAGGGTCAGAGACTCTGGATTCACCTCATCTCCTCTCAAAGACTGTTCCATAGTCTGTCATATATGGCCCCCCATTACCATAAAATCTGAAAAAAAGAAGAACAGGAGTACTTGTGGCACCTTAGAGACTAACAAATTTGTTAGTCTCTAAGGTGCCACAAGTACTCCTGTTCTTCTTTTTGCGGATACAGACTAACACGGCTGCTACTCTGAAACATAAAATCTGAGCATCTTGCAGTTCCCTGTGAGGCAGGGAAACACAATTAGTCCCATTTTACATATAGGAAACTGCAGCAAGAGAGAAACTCAGTGATTTGTCCAGTGTCACACAGAAGAAGGGAATTGAACCTGGGTCTCCAGAATTCTAGGCTAACACCCTAGCCACTGGACTGTCCTTCTGCCAGACCCCTTTAGCGAGATGCTTTAATTCCCAGCTTTCACAGGCTTTATCCAGGGCTTAGTGATCTGCATCACCACAAGGAAACAGAGGTCGTGATGATTCATATTTCAAAAACCAGGGTAATGCAGCTGGAGCTCGAGACATTAATTGCTTTAAAAATTAGGGCCAAACCCTAAAATTGGCTTCAGAAGCTGCCTGGGAACAGGGGAGGGACTTGAACACAGGCCTGATGTGTCCACAGTGACCCAAGCCATGGAGAAGGCAGGCAGCACATTCTGTACTAGCGGAAGCCTGTGCATCATTTTCACATTCCGTTTTAGACACACCGAGTTACAGGAATCCAGCCTGGAGGTGTCAAGCTCATGGATTCCCATGAACAGGTCCTCACGCAGGAGGAAGAGACGATTTTCCTAGCCAACTACAGGTGACAGGAGGCATTCTGGGAAACTGATGCTTCCTGGTCATCCATGTTGAGTGTGGAATCAAACTGGACCCTGAGGCTTTGCACCACTTTGACAAATGTGGGCTGTGTGCCTTCAAAAAAAGGCGGAGACAACCTTCTGGCTGGTTCTTCAAAGCTTTCCCCCTTTCCAACCAGCAGCACTTTGGTCTTGCCTGGGTTCAGCCTGAGCCAGCTACCCTTCATCAAGAGTGGATTGCTTGTAGGCGTTCCTCACAGCAGAGGTTGTATCAGTTGAGAATGAGATGTATAGTTGAGTGTCATCAGCATGAGCCCAGGGCATTTCATGATCTCTCCCACTGGCACTGCAGCCGATGGCTACCTGAAGAAGAGTTCTGGGCAAGCTCAAAACGTGACTCTCACCAACAGACATTGGTCCATTACAAAATGGACTCACCTGTTTAGTCTCTGTTGCAACTCTGGGGCTGCCAACATTCTAGAGCATGCCTGGGGTTGGGGGGGAGGTTGAGGGAATGGGGGGATGCTTCAGTCAATAAGGAAAACACTGAGGGCTGGGAGTATCAGGAAGTTCCTGGGGGTATACTGGTGATCTCACACTATTATAATACAAATCTCACGACTTTCAAAGTCCCTAGAGCTCCCAGCCAAAATGGTGGCCCCATGAAGCTAGTCCCTGCCCCAACAAGCTTCCAATCTTAGCACTAACACCTACAGAATGGTGGGAATTATTAGCAATGCTTTGTGCTCCCATTGTGCTTTTCATCGGCGGCTCTCCCAGCACATGATAAGATGTTCATTTAGTCTCACCACATCCTGCACCATCCTTCCTTGCAGGAATCACAGAGGCAAGCAAATGGGATTTGCCTGCAATTAAAGAACCCAACCACCCTCAGATCAGGATAGGCCTTTCGCTCAAAAGTTTGCAGTCTCGCAGAAGGTGTCTCCGTCCTTCTAAGGATGCTAGGAGGCATGGACCAGAGAGCCACATCCCAGTTACCCAGTCAAGGCTAATCCCAAAAGCATGGGAGGAGGTGCAGTTGCATTCCCACATGCCCCCACTGCACCCTCCCAAAGTGTCTCCCGATAACAGGAGCTGGGGTGAAGCGACAGAAGTGAGCTGCATGCAGATAAGTGACGTGCACCGAGGGAACATGTGGCACAATCACAGCTACTCTATTAATTTAAGTTAATTTCCTGCAGTTCTGTCTTAGTTTTCCAGCAGATTCAGGACTTAAAGGTTAACGCGTAACCTTGTCTCCGTAGCTTGCTATTCGCTCCATGCAAATGTCTACCTACAGCCTGGTAATTATATGCATTTCCAAAGAGCCAATCAGCTGTCAGCCTGACAGATACTGATCTTCCCGTTTTATTTTTAGCTCTGTGCTTCCCCCTCTAGATGCAAAAAAAAATTCTGTTTGTTCCATCTTTGCTGCAGCCTCTTTTTTCCCCAGCACTCCAGCCAGCTCTTATCTCGCCCAGGCTGGAGCAGGGCTGAGTGGCAAAGTACAAAGTAGCACTGGGCTCCTGTCAGGAGCCCCTTGCAGCTCTCCATGCAAGGTGAAAAGCTGTGATGCCTGGCTCCTTTCAGACATGGGCCTGTGGGGGAAATGTTCCTTCCCCAGCTGAGGGGCTGTATAAAATGGAAAACAAGTGGGAAGAAAAAAAAAAAAAACACCCATAGGAACAAGATACTTTCCTGAGGCCTTCTGGATATCTTCTGCACATGCATCCTCTCTGCACACCCTCCGGAAGGGACCAGATGCTCATCTGATGTAAATCAGCAAAGCTCTATGCACTTCAGTGGACTGCACCAATCTACACCAGCTGAGGTTGCAGCCCAAGATTTGTAATGGCTTCCATAAAGATGAGGCTAGCTAGCGAGAGCTCGCCCCATAACCATTCTCCAGACGCTCCAGAGAGACAAGGTGCCCTTGCACGAGGTAGAGGAGATGGTCGCAAGAAGACTGCAATGATACGAGGATCAGTTGAAGCATCTACACACCAGGGCAATGGGCATTTGAGTGCGAGTATCCACACCTATATGAGTAGAGTTTTCCCTGGGCCTAGGGTGACCAGATGGCCCGATTTCATAGGGACAGTCCTGATTTTGGGGGCTTTTTCTTATATAGGCACCTATTACCCCCCACCCCGTCCTGATTTTTTACACTTGCTATCTGGTCACCCTACCTGGGCCCTTACTCACACAGGTGAGCACTTCCTCAGGCGAGTAGCCCTGTTGGCTTCAGCAGGAATACTGGTAAGCAAAAATGTAAGGGTGGCACCAGCAGGCCTATTTTCTGGACATGGTCTTTATTCTCCCGTCTGCCACCAAGGCTTCCCCAACATACACTGCACCCCCACATGGCCCGCTCCAAAAGGCACGGTTTTCCCTATGGCTGGAGGGACTGCTGGAAGGAAAAGAGAATAAAGAGGAGGAGGAGGAGAGTAAAGAGGAGTGAGAGAGAGCCGGGAGAGGAGTAGAGATGGGAACTAGTGGACAAAACACACACAAGTGGAAGGGGAAAGCGAAGAAATGGAGGGAAATCGCTCGAGCTCTGGATTTTTCCTATTTAAACACAACATTGCCAATCCCCAGTGTTCAAAAATCTTGAGTCAGCCCCCCACACACACACACCAAAACAAAAATCAAGAGATTTCTAAGCCAATCATGGGGGGGGAGGGTTGGGGGTTTTTTTTGGTTTGTTTGTTTTTTTTATTTTATTAAAGAAATATGCATCTGGTTCATTTTATTTGCCTTCGGTTTTTTGAGTCGAAGGGTCATGTCTCTCTAACCAGGATGGCTAGAATCTCCGCTTTCACAAAAAAAGACTCATGTAATCACAGCTCCAGGAGTTGATGCTTTAAGAAAAGCCACCAAATATCAGCAAAAGTTAGCACAGCGCATTGAGCTGCCCAGTATGTGGCACTAAGGATACTGGGCCCAACTCATCCCTGGTGCAGCAGCTCCATGGACTTCGGACAGGAATCTAGCCCATAGAGTTTTGTTTGAACTGACCAGGAGATTCTTTTCAAGCTTCCTTTCCAGAGTGGAGGACAGCAAGGGACAAACGGAGGCAGGAGCATAAGCCACAAGGCTGCGAAGGAAAAGCATTCAGATAGAGGGGAGAATGGAGACATGGAAATAAGGAGGAAAGGGGAGAAATCGCAACTGAGGGCAAAAGGAAGGAAGAGGGGAAAAGCAGAAGAAAAGAGAAAAGGGGCAAGCAAAGAAAGGACAGTAACCTCCACTAGAGTCTAGTAATATTTGCCCGTGCTGGGACTGGACCTTCTCTCTGTACCCAGGTATCAGCCCAAGGCTGGGGTTAGGATATTTGCATTCCCATGAGTTCTGCACATCTGGTACACCTTGCACCAACCTACCGCCACTGCAGGGTACAGTCTGTGCAGCAGAGGTGGGGACTACAGCGTTGGACTTCAGCAGATTTATGCTGTTGTGAAAACCACAGCATCTTGGCCAAGCAAGTAGTAAAGAGAATCCCCCCTTCCAACCTGACTGGTCGGTGTTGATCGCATCTGACTGCAACCCACACGGGTAAATAGACTCATCTCTGCCCCCGCTGCTCGGGGTATGGCACTGGGGAATCCAGGAGAGAGACCAGGAAAGGAGAGTTAAAAAACACAGGCTACTAAGGACTTGTCTAAACATGCGAGCTATTCCGGAATAAGGCGGGGTGCAAATTTGGAGCAGAATTACTCCTTTGGAAGTGGATTGCGCAAATTCAGATAAAGCGCTCATTCTAGAATCAGAGTCCCCACACTTGGAGTTATTGTGGTATAGCTCATGTGCAGACAAGCCCTACACAGCCACTACTGCACTAAGGCCATGGGACAATATTGATCCACTGAAGCATAGTTAAGAGACAAGGACCGGATTCAGCCCCCAAAGTCAAGGGAATAGTGCTACTGACTTCACTGGGCGGTGGCTTACGGCCTAAGTAAGCAGCAACTAGAATGCTAATTTGCAAGCTGGAGCAAAGGGAGGCATTGACTACTCCTAGTAGGAAGTGGCATTGGAAGGATAATGCTCAGCTAATCATCCTTTGCCCTCTCATTTAAGGATCTCAAAGCACTTCACAAGCATTAATCGCTCAATTCTCACAACAGCCCTAGAGGATCTGTAAGCATTATTATTCCCATTTTACAGCCAGGTAAACTAAGGCACAGAACAGCAAAGGAACTTGCCCAACACCCATAGTGGAGGGTGTCAAGTCCCATTTCCCTTCATTGGCTACTGATCCATACCCCATCCCTACAAAGCTAAAGGGGTTCCAGCAGCCATGAAGATGAAGGTTTGTGGCTCTTGTCCCCAAGTTAGCACCATGGAGAAAAGTCAGCACTGTACAAACAAAGAGCCAGATGGAGTCCCAGGGGAAGGGAGAAAATGAACAAAATCCAAAACGAGACTCCCACCATTTCTGACAAGAGAACAGGAGAAAGTGAAAGTTCAGCGGTGAAGCCTGGAGCAGAGCAGTACGACACAAGAGGAAAGTAAAGGAAAGATGACTAAGTTCTTTGGGACAGGGATGGTCTTTTCACTATCTGTGCATATGGCATCCAACAATGAAGTCCTGAGCCCTGGTTGGACCTCCAGACTCTACGATCATGACATTAAAGAACATTCTTTATCAAGTGGGATGGAGAAATCCTAAACATTCCATGTAAAATGGAAGAGACCCTTCCCCATGGACTGGCCTAGCAGCTTCACAGATAGGACTATGTTAAGCACAGGATGCTAATAAATAATACCTATTGCCATTCATCCAGGTGTCATGAGTCATCACTGGGGACTCAACCTTTATACACGAGATAAAGGAGTGACTCCATTATATGGGAGCATTAGTGCTCTCCAGATGCTCTACCAGGGAGGTTTAATTATCCCCGATTTACTAAAGGGGAAATTGAGGCAGAGATGAAGTGACTTATCCAGGGTCACATGAAGTCAATGGCAAAGCCAGCAAGAGAATGCAGGTCCCATGCCCGAAGCCCCAAACCGCTCAAACGCCACTTGGTGTTTCTGCTAGCAGAAACTGATGCTAGAACTGGATCTGAACTTCCGCAGAGTTTAGTTACAAATACTAAAATAGGTCTCTAGCTCATTGTTTCTTCGTGCTCCTCTGTCTGTCTTATCTCATACTTGGAACAAAAAGATGGGCCCTGCTCCCAAAGAGTTTACAATCTGTGTTTGTACAGCCCCTAGCATAGTGGGGTTCTGGGTCATGACTGGACTCCTAGATGCTACCACAAATGCAAATAATAATCCACATTTCTCCAATAGCACTTTGTTTTCTTCTAAGAAAAATCTCTAGGAGATCCTAGATAACAAGAGAAAGGGCCCAGTACTGTACCTACAACTGCTCTCATTGACACCAGTAAGGTCTACAGGATTGGGCCCCAACTTTGGCAGTTTTTGAGAACATGACAAATGAGTCCTGAAAATATCCCTGGTTATAACTGAAAGATATCAAGATACCCTGATTATCAAAATATCCCATGATCAACAGTCTCCCAGGGTCTCTACCTTATAGTTTGGAATTATCCAACTCTGTAGCACCACAACAGGTCTGCAATTAAGAGATCATGGCATCCCAGATTATAGGAGATTTACTGCAACTTGATCTTCCAATCAGCAGTACTCTTTGTAAACAATTCAGCATGAGAGGAAGTTCTCTCCCTGGGCCAAATTCCCAATAAAAATAAGCACAGCATGTCTGCAAGGGGGAGTATTTGCCCTCCATTAATACATACAAGGGGCAGGGTTAAGGTTGAGGTTGCTTGAATGAAGGGTTTTTTGCTTTGAACTTCCTTTTTTTTTTTTTGGTGGGTGGTAGTGGTTTTATTTTGTTTTGTAATGGAAAAGAAAAATCAGTGTGACTACTGTGTGTGAAAAAAACGTCAAATGAGGGGTTATCCCAACATGACCTTCTGCCTTCCACTATCTTCTCTAACGAAGAATTGGGCATCATTGTGTGTTTTTACAGACCCTTTTTGCCATGTATGTAAAAAACATGAAAAGGCAGGATTATCTCTAAATGGTCTCACAATTGCAGTGAGCTCTACAAACACTGCATGAACAATTCTCCTCCTAGAAGTTTGTAACAATCAAATAAATTGTAACAGTCAAATGAAATGCATCCAGCCACCTAGCATGTTTTTAACAGGTTGCTTCCATTCAGCTAGTATTAGTAATAGCACCATAAGTTAGTGTCTAGATGCCCCAACTGAGATCAGGGTTCCATTGTCCTAGTTACTGTACTTACACATGGTAAACTCTTCGGGACAGGCACGGTATTTCACTACCTAACGGCCCAACCCAACACCCATTAACATCAATGGGAGTCTTCTGATCAACTTCAGTGAGCACTGGATGAGGCCCCAAGAGGACAAGATAAAGGATGGAGAAAGGATGGGGAGAACAATACATTTTATAGCTGAAGAACTTGGGCACAAAGATGAAGTGACTTGCCCAAGGTCCCACAGGGAGTTGAGGCAGAGCTAGGAACTGAACCTAGGTCTTCAGAGTCCCAGTCCAGACCATCCTTCAGTGGGATTTTTGCCTGGATAAGCAAGGACTACAGGATAGTCCATTTGACAAGGCTGTGAAAATATGCATGTGTTCATAGACATGATTTTCCACACCTTTAAAAACCAATGAACGGAGAGCAGAAAGAACGCAATCAGTCACATTTCCGATTTTCCAATGAAAACTCCACCTACAGCTTCCATTATTGCCAAGCAAATTTAGAAAAATGAATTGGTGGTCAGAGATGGGGAAAGGACATGAAGTCCATCCACTCATGTCCTGGTTCGTACAGAACACTCCACATGCTTTGTACAGTCCGGTTGTAAACGATTGAAGTAATGAAGTTCCCATCATTTTGCTTGGGAGACTATTCCTTGTTGTTAGGGTTTTTTGCCAGATAGTCTCAGTTTTCCCTCACTCAGTTTAATCCCATTATCCCTACCATATTTAAATTATATTAGGACACCCTAATGCTACCTCTCCCTCCCTAGTGCTTACCCCTTTCAAATACCTGCAGATGGTTACCAATGTTCTCCACTGGTCATCACTGAGCCAAGTTGTGCACCCTTGGACCTGAATCTTGGGATCTGATCCCTTACACTTCAGAATCCGGGGCCTTCACTCTTTGAATCTTTCCTTCTAAATTTATCCCTCCGGGTTCTTGATCATTTTGTTGCTCTTCTCCAATTCCCCTCCCAGTAGGTTTACATTTGAATGGCATTATGGTGCCCCAAGCTGGGTACAGTATGCTAAGTGCATTCTTACTAGCGGTACAGAAAGAGGGGCAATCGCCTTCACACACACACACACACACACACACACACACACACAGGGAAGATCCTGTTCTCATTGAAGCCAATGGGAGTTGTGTCACGGACTTCAAAGGAATCACAGGCTGCATAGTGATTCTGACCAGTGTCACTCCACAAATTCGTGCCTATTTTTTCCACCCGCTATACCTCCTAGGTGTCTGACTCTACTGTTTGCCAAGTATCTCCTTCCCACTGGATCTCTGTTTCAGCTGCATCGGTTTCCAGTTTTCCAGGTTACCACTCATCTGGTTATTTCCTCTCCATATTTCTAACTTTTCTCTGTGCATTTAATTAGCACATAATTATTAATCCAGAAGAGGGGGGATAACAAAAGATTGGGCCAAATCCTCAACTGACGTAAATTGAGGTCACTCCATTCAAGACAATGCAGTCATTGATTTACACCAGCGGAGGATCTGGCCCCTAAATAAAACTGTGCCTACAACCAGTCCCTTTGACAACCTTCTAGATATCTCCCCACAACTCAGAACAAGTCTGCTTATCAAGGCCTTTCACTTACAACTGGTTTTCAAGCCATGTAAGAAAATCTATTTATTAATTTATAAGATACCACGAAGCACTGTATCAATTGCGTTACTATAGTTCCAATATACAGTATTCTGCCCACGTGTTCCCTTTGACTACCAATTTCACCCAAAGAGCTTTCAAGTTTGTCTGGCATGACATGCTCCTGGTATGTCTCTTTGCTGCTCATGCTTCCATTATCTTCTGGGCACCAATTCAGAAGGGTACATAAGCATGTGTTCAATTTTAGCTGCATGCTTTGCTTACGGGCTTGTGTGCTTACAGGTTCTCTCAATAAATTATTCCATTATTTTACTGGGGACTGAAGTTACATTTGCCAGGTGGTAATTGCCAGGACTGTACTATTTTTATTTGATAAAAACTGGTACCATATTTTGCATTTTTTCTTATCCCTGGACCTCTGGTACCAGCTGCCTGTGTTCCCAATACCCTTCAAGAACAATTACCCATGGTTCGGTTAGTTCACTGGCTAATTCCCTTACAACATGGGATGAGTGTGCACCACCCACACCTATGGACATGTATACACAGTCTGATACACATTCACTGAATTCAATGGGAGTCTTTCCCTTAACATCACTGCGGAGAAACTAAATGAATTCTTTGCATTGGTCTTCACAGATGAGGATGTGAAGGAGATAAAAAGAATGGCTCCGTTTTGGGTAAGTAACAAATCTGAGAAACTGTCCCAGATTGAGGTCTTAGAGGAGTTTTTGGAACAAATTGATAAAATTAAACAGTAATAAGTCACCAGGACCACATGGTATTCACCCAAGAGTTCTGAAGGAACTCAAATGTGAAATTGCAGAACTACAAACTATAGTTTGTAACCTATCACTTAAGTCATTTTCTGTACCAAATGACTAGAGGATAGGTAATGTGATGCCATTTTTTTAAGGGGCTCCAAAGGTGATCCTGGCAATTACAGGCCAGTAAGCCTGACTTCAGTACCAGGAAAACTGGTTGAAACTATAGTAAAGAACAGAATTGTCAGACATAGATGAACATAATTTGTTGGGGAAGAGTCAACATGTTTTTTGTAAAGGGAAAACATGCCTCACCAGTCTACTAGAATTCTTTGAGGGGGGTCAACAAGCATGTGGACAAGGGGGGATCCAGTGGATATAGTGTACTTAGATTTTCAGAAAGCCTTTGGTTGTCAGAAAGGTCCCTCATCAAAGACTCTTAAGCAAAGTGAGCGGGCATGGGATAAGAAGGAAGGTCCTCTCATGAACTGGTAACTGGTTAAAAGATAGGAAACATAAGGTAGGAATAAATGGTCAGTTTTCAGAATGGAGAGAAGTAAATAGTGATGTCCCCCAGAGGTCTGTACTGGGACCAGTCCTATTCAACATACTCAAATGATCTGAAAAAAGGGGGTAAACAGTGAAGTGGCAAAATTTGCAGATACAAAACCTACTCAAGATAGTCAAGTCCCAAGCAGACGCGAAGAGCTACAAAAGGATCTCACAAAACTGTGTGCCTGGGCAACAAAATGGCAGATGAAATTCAATGTTGATAATGCAAAGTAATGCACATTGGAAAACATAATCCCAACTATACATATAAAATTATGGGCTCTAAATTAGCTGTTACCACTCAAGAAAGATCTTGGAGTCATTGTGGATAGTTCTCTGAAAAAAATCCACTCAATGTGCAGCAGCAGTAAAAAAAAAAAAGCAAACAATGTTGGGAATCATTAAGAAAGGGATAGATAATAAGGCAGAAAATATCATATTGCCTCTATACAAATCCATGGTACGCCTACATCTTGACTATTGCATAC
Organism: Chrysemys picta bellii; assembly: GCF_011386835.1. NCBI lineage: Eukaryota > Metazoa > Chordata > Testudines > Emydidae > Chrysemys > Chrysemys picta. Next base: position 14,228,340 of record NC_088808.1, on the reverse strand, counting down.
AGATGTGGTTGCCCCATCTCAAAAAAAAAAAAATATTGGAATTGGAAAGGGCAACAAAAATGATTAGGGGTATGGAGCGGCTTCCATATGAGGAGAGATTAATAAGACTGGGACTTTTCAGCTTGGAAAGAGACAACTAAGGGGGGATATGATACAGGTCTATAAAATCATAACTGGTGTAGAGAAAGTAAATAGGGAAGTGTTATTTACTCCTCAACACAAGAATTAGGGGTCACCAAATGAAATTAATAGGCAGCAGGTTTAAAACAAACAAAAGGAAGTATTTCTTCACACAACATACAGTCAACCTGTGGAACTCTTTGCCAGAGGATGTTGTGAAGGCCAAGACTATAACAGGGTTCAAGAAAACTAGATAAGTTCATGGAGGATAGGTCCATCAATGGCTATTAGCAGAGATGGGCTGGAATGGTGTCCCTAGCCTCTGTTTGCCAGAAGTTGGGAATGGACGACGGGAATGGATTACTTGATGATTACCTGTTCTGTTCATTCCCTCTGGGGCACCTGGCATTGGCCACTGTCGGAAGACAGGACACTGGGCTGGATGGATCTTTGGTCTGACCCAGTATGGCCGTTCTTATGTTCTTATCAATGGGCATGGATCAGGTCCAAGAATCCAATTTTCCTGTGTATTCCCTTACCGGTTGCTTTTTATTTTTTTGAGGCAATGGTTTTATTTGACAAAGTCTCCTAATTGTCTATGTTGCTTTTCTTTATTGTTTTCCTTGATAGAAATCAATTTAAACACACACACACACACACAGGTTAGCAACTTAGCCACTTCATCATCACTGATTTCAGCTTCCTCATTTATTAATGGACCTACTTTTTCCTCTTTCCCTTGATATATTTGCAAAAGCCCTTCTTATTCCTCTTAACCCCTTTGGCTAGCATTAACAAGCAAAAACTCAGTAATATTTGATATTATATGTGTATAAATAAAAGCAGGAAAGGATCCGTTCACTCTTGTTACAGCTGCTAAAGTGGGCCCAGGGCTCTGAAACAGCAGCATTACTGCATATGTTAAACATCTCTATTACTTTATTCATGCATAGAACGTTGGGATTTCATTGTATATTTAGGATTATTTACCTTATAAAGTAACATGGACTTCACAGTGCAAATTGCCACAGAGAGGAGGCATTTATAGCTTCCCAGAAATGGAAGTGCCACTAAACAATGAGTGAACATGCCACTAAAAAAACACATGCAATGATTTGGAGGGGGCAGGGGGAGGAAATCACATGATTAAATTATCTCCATGGAGAGAAGTTTGCAAATCTCTGTGCACAAGGAAATTTTCATGGACCCGCATCTCTATTTTCAGTGCCCCATTCAGCACAAACAAGCCTCTGGGAATAAGGCAGCACATGCCTCTGCAGAGAAATCCCAGCCACGTAATATATTATGGGGTACACGCTGCCTTCAGTTACACCCTGACAATCCAAATGTAGAGCTGGCGTAAGAGGCCACAACTCCATGGAGGTCACTTCGCCACATCTAGTGCTTTCCTTAAACTTTCGAACGTTTAAATGGTGTGCACAAGAACTGGAAATTCACAATAACTTTGCTAATTATTCCTTATTATTATTATTATTAGAAAATTACTAGGATTAGTCTGCATTAAGGACTATTTACCTGCCAAAACCCTAGTTTAAAAAAAATTAGAAAGAAGGACTAAGTTAATTTAGTGCTGGTGAAAAGTACCAGCTTGATTGTTCAGAGTCCAAGGGTCATTTGGTCATTGACATTCTTTGCCAATATGGCCTCCAAGAGTCATCGGTTGTAATTGTGGTCTCTGTGATGCAGGGACCTACTGTTGGAAACAGGACTGAGATCCAAGAAACTCATTTCCTACAAGCCACTGAACCACCTCCACCGAAGGGTAACAACAAAACCAAAATCATCTGAGGATCCCAAGCACTGAAAAGTCTGACAACGGAGGGAAAAGTCACCCATTCCTCCTTTCAATCAGACCCTCAAAGCCTGCACAACAGGCCTGCACAACACACCCAGCCAGCCCCATGGCCAGTCAGGGCTCTCTCCAAAACACATTAATGCGACCTCCGGGGTGAGCAGAGGAGGTCACCAAAGACAGAAAAAGGTCACCAAAGATCCAGCCTCCAAACCCCAACTGCACAGCTTGTCCAGTCCCCGCTGGCCTGGGTGGCAAGAAACACAAACAGATGCCTCACCTGGGCACCCCATGGAGCAGAAAACATCACGGCCACCGAACTGCAGGCCCAGCTTGGAAAATGCACTCCAAATCCACAGAACCACGGAGCCCATTGCAGTGCAAATTGCTCTCGGTTTTTAACGCAGTCAAGAAAATAATTCAGTGCGTAGGCTAAGACCTGCCATGTTTCAGCCTGGAGGGAATTTGGCCTGGAGTTTGAAACCCATGGGGGGAAAAGAAAATGGAGTCATAGAAACCTCAGCAGAACCTTGGTTATAGCTAGGGCCCTACCAAATTCACAGCCATGAAAAACACGTCACAGACTGTGGAATCCCATCTCCCACCGTGAAATCTGGTCTGTTGTGTGCTTTTACCCTATACTATACAGATTTCATGGGGGAGACCAGCATTCTCAAATTGGGGGGGGCTGACCCAAAAGGGAGTTGCAGGGGGTCACAAGGTTATTTTAGGGGGGTTGTGGTATTGCCACCCTTACTTCTGCGCTGCCTTCGGAGCTGGGCGGCTGGAGAGCGGTGGCTGCTGGCCGGGCACCCAGCTCTGAAGGCAGCGCCCTGCCAGCAGCAGCACAGAAGTAAGGGTGGCAATACCATACCATGCCACCCCTACTTCTACGTGGCTGCCCTCGGAGCTGGTGGCTACTAACTGAGGGCCCAGATCTGCAGGCAGCAACACAGAAGAAAGAGTGGCAATACCATCCTTACTTCAACGCTGCAGCTGACGGCAGCTCTGCCTTCAGAGCTGGCAGGGCCGGGTCCAACTTTTTTGCCTCCCCAAGCGGCGAAGAAAAAAAAGAAAGCCAATTGGCGGCACTTTGGCAGCAGCTCAATCGCGCCACTTCATTCTTCTGTGGCAATTTGGCGGCGAGTCCTTCGCTCCCTCTCTTCCTCTTCTGCAGCAGCTCAAAGAGGAAGAGAGGGACCCGCCGCCGAATTGCCGAAGATCTGGACATGCCGCCCCTTTCCATGGGCTGCTCCAAGCACCTGCTTCCTTCGCTGGTGCCGGCCCTGAGAGCTGGGCTTCTGGCTAGCAGCCACCACTCTCCAGCTGCCCAGCTCTGTAGGCAGGGCCGCCGCCAGCAGCAGCACAGAAGTAAGTAGCAGTACCGCAACCCCCCCACAATAACCTTGTGACACCCCCCCCCCCCCAAAAAACTCCTTTTTGGGTCAGGCTCCATACAACAACACCACTGTAAAATCTCAGATTTAAACAGCTGAAATCATGAAATTAACGATTTTTTTTAAATCCTATGACTATGAAATTGACCAAAATGGACTGTGAATTTGGTAGGGCCCAGTTCTAGCAGTACTGACCCACTTGGACCGTGGAAGTATTCTGGACCAGCAGCAGTGACTCCACCAACGTGATATTGGATTCAGGGTATAGGTCTGTGCAGAGTAAGCTTTGCATGGCATTTAGAGGCATGTGCCCCAAAAATGTGCCATCCCTCACCTGCCAACACTCCCCACAAGAGTGCGCGCGCGTGCACACACACACACACACACACACCTTTCATCAGGTGCTTCCCTTTCACCCATTTTTCACTGACAGCACAGAGCTCCCATCTTCCTCGTTTACTGAAGAACTCTCCCCACCCCTTGAAACCAAGAAGGGTTAGAGAAAGAAGGTGGCGGGGGGGGGGGGGGGGAGAATGGAGGGAGGGACGTCCATCACCTCTGCATGAGCATGTGCGTACAGCCATAACCCACTTTCTTAAGAGTGGATGACCATAACCTGAAGCAAGAGCAGGCCCCGTGGGTGTCCCCTGGCGAGAGCGATGCATGTGAACTCTTCATTGCCAGACTTCCAGACTTCCCATAGCTCCTTCCTCCCTCCCCCGCCCCGAAAGGGTTTTTAAGCAGAGGAGCTGACTGTAGCGAGACAGGATAAGTGAGCAAGGAAGGATGCTTCGGACACCGCCCCGTCAGTGCATACAATAGGCAGACAGGAAGGGAGTGCTGGCCAGTGGTTAGGCAGCCCCAGATCTAGGAGTCTGGCCTCGCAGGGTGAAATCCTGCCCTGGCTCTCAGCACGCCCCGCCCAAGCCTGGATTCTGTTCTCAGCTCTGCACCTCAGGGCAATTCCATTCCCTTCCCTTCTCCATGCGTCAGCTTCTCCAGCTGCAGACTGGGGATGATGCTAACCTTCCTCCCTGGGCTGGGGGGGTGGGAGGGGGAGGAGGGGAACAGGACATTCATTGCTGCGACAAGAGCTTGAAGCCTCCCATGGCAGCTTTCACGTCCCAATGCCAGGCCCCCGTCCCAACCCGCGGGTACAAAGAGCTTATTTACGAGGACACTCGCCCCATGGAGAAGAGGGTTGACCATTGAAAGTCAGGGAAACTCCTTTAGCAGTTGAACTCACTGTGTTCAGCAGTACCAAGCTCACGTACATGGCAGACCCGTCCAGCACTAGCGGTCTTTGGAAGGACAGATTCTGCACAGCCATATATTGGGGCCAAGTCAGCACAGGGCCAGAGAGAGGAGGCAGCTTGCACGCCCCCGGTCAGGGGCTGGGGGGACGAGTGCAGCTCTCAGCGCCGGGGCTGGACTAACGTACATCACTGCTTGAAATAGCTCCTCTGGCTCTTTTCAAGGGTGCCGGAGCGCGGTTCAGCCACTGCCACAGCCCCTTTGCACCCACCCCCAAGATACCCTGTTCCCTGCCCTGCCTCCACTCACCCCCCCTTAGAACGCCCCCGTCATCTGGCACTGCTGCCGAGGCAAGCACGGGGCTGGGGGAGTCTGCTCCACGAGGGCACAGAGCGGCCCCGAGCCTGGGCTATTCCATGGGATGGAGGGAGGGCTGCTTTGTGCCAGCCCAGCCGTGTGTGAAAAGAGGCCACAGGACAATGATGAATGGGGCTCAGTGCCCTGAGTATTGCACTCCCCCCTTTCCAACCCTGAGCCCAAATCTATCTGCCCACAGCAGTTCCCTCCCTTCCTTTCATTATTATTTTTTAAAAAGAAATGACTGAAACCCACACGAGACGGTGTCTCTTGGCAAGCGCCCCCGGGACCCTACGCTCTGAACAGCGCTCAGGCAACGGCTGGGAAGCAGAAACATCTGCTCCCGTCTACCCCACTGCTGCGAACAAGGCTTCTTGCAGGCGAGAAGCAATACAGCAGGAAAGAGAGAGCAGGCTCCCGCCTGGCGAAGTCCGTCCTGTGCTGTCTAATAACACAAGGTGTCATCGTAGACCCAAATCAGTGCCTAGAGCTTTATTTATAAACAAAGGAGACAGCAGGCCAGAAGCAGGGGGGAGGAGGCGGGGAGTGAGACTGGAAGGGGGGCAGGAGGGGAAGAGGCAGAGAGTCTTCCTATCTAGGAGGCGTTGCCCTGAGATTTCTAAGTAGGGTCAAGGGGAGGGGAGAGGAATATGTGCAGAGACAAGAGCAGTGAGGACGAGATTGATCACACCCTGACTTCGGCAATGGCATTGAGTGACAGTCCCCCACTTGCTCCCCACCCCCCCAAGGTGTTTGCGTTAAACAGAAAAGCTTCCCCCACAAGTCACCTGAAGTTGGTGAGCTTGGGGAAGCGGGCATCCGGCTCCCAAGGGGGTTGCATGGGGGGGGGGGTGTGTCACTTGGGTCAGTTTATCCCTCCCCCCAATCCCGTGCAGACTTGTACAGCCCAGCTATTGGCTACAGAGGGATGTCAGGGTACATGAAGTGTTCTTACAATACATTCCAAAACTTGACCTGACTGGCTCAAAAGGGACCCATACCCAGTAGACGACACACAGCAGGTTAAATCCCAGAGCCCTTCCGCAGGCAAAGCTCCCATCAGACTGAATGCTGACGCTCTTAGGGTCCAATGCTGCATGGTGTGAGCACCACGCGCTCTCACTGAACTGAGCAGGAGTGGAGACTGCTCAGCACTTGGCAGGATTGATCCCTTACTCGGCCCCCAGACAGAACTTTGAACCTCCAGCTGTAAACTCCAGTGAGAGCAAAGGCCGAGTGAGAAGAGCCCAGGACTTGGCCCGGTAAGAATGTGCAGTAACCATTCATAAGATTAGCTATTTACTGCCTATGTCTTACTGGGGGACGCTTTGACCTAGCCCAGCTCCCCGAGAAGTCAGTGGCAAAACACCCATTTTAGTCACCATGAGCAGGACCAGGCTCTTTGCAAATAAATCCAATGTGACGTGCAAGCGTTTGAAATCAATAAGGGAAAGACTCCCATTGACCTGAATAGGAGTGGGATTGGAGCCAAAACCTCAAAAGGGTATAACGACACTGCAGACTGCAGCATGTGTAGACATACCCGAGCTGGCTTCGATCTGACTAGCTCCAACCACACAGCATGGGCTCGCCCTTTGGGTAAATCCCCAGAGCCCTGGGAGGGATAATACAGCCCTTGTTGCCACAGCTTCACTGCTGTTGGTACTTGCTCTAACTAGATCAAAGCTAGCTTGAGTCTGTCTACACGTGCTGCAGTCCTACCTCTGACTGTAGCGTCAATAGAGCCAAGTTCCTCTCCCTTTTCCTCCCAATATCATTCTCCCTTGCTTTCCTCACTCCCTGTAATCACCTGTTTGAAAGGTATAAAGGAAACATGGAAGCCACTCTTCCATATTCTTTACACTCAACTCTTCAGGGCAAGAGCAGTATACTGTGATGTTTGTCTAGCACCTATCCCAATAGGGGCCCAATCCCGACTAAGGCCTCTGGACACATAGTAGTCAAGGAAAGCCAAGCAATGGTAGGTAAATAGTATAATGGCTAACAGGGGTCAGGCTGGAGACTCTTGCCTATATGCTCGGGGTCTTACTGATCGCCATATTTGGGGTCGGGAAGGAATTTTCCTCCAGGGCAGATTGGCTGAGCCTCTGGAGGTTTTTCGCCTTCCTCCGCAGCATGGGGCAGGGATCTCTAGCAGGAGGGTCTCTGCCGATTGAAGTCACTAAAAACAGGATTGGGGACTTCAACAGCAGAGTCCAGGGAAGGGGTAGGGACGGTTTTATGGCCTGCAGCATGCAGGGGGTCAGACCAGAAGATCATAATGGTCCCTTCTGACCTTAAAATCTATGAGTCTATGAGTCTATGAGACACGAATCCAAAATATTTTTCTTTGCCACAGAAAACATGCCTTCAGGACTAAGTTTTCAAGATGTTGCACGGGAAAGGTACAACTAAAATCTGTGAAATGAGCATACATTGAATCAGACGTTCTTGCTGCATTTAAACTGCCGTGCATTCAAATCTGCCTGTGCATTTATTCACAGTGCAGCGTACACAGCTACAAAACTAATGCTGCGGTTGTTTTATATCCCATCCTCGTCACCAGGATTCCTGTCGTGTTTCCATACGCACGACGCAAGATGTGCACTTGGGACCTGATTCAAAGCCTCTTGACTTTGGGTCTTTGCCTATTCTTTTGATTGCAAGGGCCTAATTCAAAGTCTCCATGAGAGAGCACAGGGTGTGGCTCTCCTCTACCAAGCTAGAACTACTCTGGGAACAGAATGGCTGTTTCTGTGCCTAGAAAGCAGGGAACTAAAGCATAACAGTTCCACAGCCTCTTCCTCCACACCTGGGCCCTCGTGCAAAGACATCAGGGGTTAAGGAATGGAAGCAGAGTCTGGCTGAATCTGTCATTCTCCATGGAAATAGGTCTGTGCATGGCACAGATCACTGCATAAGTGGGAAGCAGCCCCGTTTCCCCAAGAACAGCTGAGAGACTTGGCCCTTAGGGGGGGAGCCTGATTTCACCCCAAATGGAAAAGGGGAGAAATTTGTGGTTCATAATCCTACCTTTTGCCCACAGGCTGATGGGCTGCCCCACACTAATCTGGGGGAAATGGCTCCTGTCTCACATAGGGGAGCTTTATAGGATCCCAGCCTACTAGTGGACCCTAGCTTATTCCAGACAAACATTTCTGTGGGCTAGATCAGTATGTATAAATCAGCATCGCCCCACCAAACTCAATGGGGCTGTATCAGTTTATAGCAGGTGAGCATCTTGACCCAATTGTGTTGTTTGAGCCTCTCCCCCCCTGCCTGCAAGCGCCGGGATCTGACGGTATGTATATCAACACAGCAGTTAAAAAGCTGGCATGGGCCAGCCGCAGGTTACTTAGGCTCAGGCTAACGGGCTGTTCAATTGCATGGTAGGCTCAGGCTGGTGCCCAGGCTCTAGGACCCTGGGACCCTCCCACCTCGCAGAGTTCGGGCTACAGCCCGAGCCCAAACATCTAGCACCGCAGGCCAAGGCCAACTCAGTCCAGCTGTGAGTGTCTAATGGCAGCATAGACATATCCTGAGAGGCTAGAGTCATTTGCTCCAGTGCAGAGATAACAGAACACTACCATCCTGATTTACACCAACTTTGCACTGGTGTAACACTATACAACAAGCGAGGCCCTAAGGCGATAGAGGCCCCCCTACGACTTTCCTCGGCATTCAGAGCTGCCTAAAAGTGGCCCCCCACTTTTTCCTCCAAGGATGTGAAGCAGCAGCCATCATTAGATTCCTGCCACTTGCTCGAATTTACCACAAATCTCCCCCTTTCCTGGCCCTGGCAACTAGTGCAGGAGGGGGAGAAGAGATCTTCAGACTGAGAAATACTGGTCTCTCTTATTTGTTTTGTATTAGGCCGTCTGGGGTGGTATGTTCTGCTCAGGAGGGCCTTTACAGGGGCACCTGCAACTATTCGCTCAATTGCCCGTGCAGCTGACAGGGCCAAAGGTTTGGCTAAGGCCGAGGAGAAAGCGATCAGGGACACCTGGCCCAAGGGCCATTCCGGTATCCTGCCGATCGATCCGGGTGGCACTCAATGGGCGAGGAGGCCACAGCCCTTCGGGACCTGCCCCGATGCTGGTGCAGCAGAAAGCAAGGCTCCTGCAAGGCAAGACAGGACGCCCTGCCAAACCACCGCCAGAGTCACGGGCTGCTTTCCGGGGTGTGGTTTTAAGCAAGGAAAAGTTCCTCATGTTATTTGATACCTAGGAGGGCTCCACTAGACAATTTGGTCACATCAGAACATGACCTGGAGGAGTCACGGTCGCTACCATGGTGTTTCGCAGTCTGTGTAGACAGAGATGAATGGTGTTTAGCATCATGGCAGCTGCTCCTGGATAAACCCCACTCATGTCCTAGGGTTAGGCAAGACCTGGCCAACCAGGCACTAAATTTCCAAGTGAAAACAAGGCCTGACAGACAGAGGCTCTTAGCTATGGCAAAAGAAAGGGGCTACTGTGAAAGCCCTGGAGTGAAGCCCCCTCCCTAAAGACTAGGTACAGGATGGACAGGGGCTTGCTAGACTTGCAGGCAGCATCTCAGGGACAAGGTAGGTGCTGAATTACTACACTCCGTACTGGATGATCTCTCACCCCCTAAAAATCCATTCGAAAATAAAATGCTTCCGGATCAGCCGTGGGTAGGAAGAATCCATCATGCGGTGCAGTGGATTAGAGCAGGCCAGGCCCTGCACGCATGCTGTACACACAGACACCCATGAGCTTCGCAGCCTGAATCCTGCAAGGCCTCATGCAGGGCAGATGGCTGTGACACTCGAGTCAGGTGGACGCTGCACATGGGCACAATAGGTAGGGCCTTTGGTGCCACATGGTGGGAAGCTCCATGTTCTTTACCCTCCCTCAACTCCTTTGCATGCAGGTAACACAAGAGACAAGGTGTGAGGACAACGGAACCCTCAGCAGAGACGAAAATAGGCTCCTCATCATGCTAACGGGCATTTAGCAACATGCTCCCTTAGCCCTAGGTAGGAGTCACGTAGGACCAGGCCAGAGGACTCACATTCCCCATGGTGGTTCAGTACTGTTCAGCCAGCATTTGTACAAAACTATCTGCACCTGCGGGATCAAGCCCAACCAGGGCGGAGCATTTAGAGTCTGTCCCAGCCTCAGACAGGCCCCTCTTGGCTGGAGTTACTGTCTGCAGGTTCCTTCTCCCTGGAAGGGGAACTTATCTCCAGTCAAAGGCAACAAGTCTATTCAAAGTCATCCCCCCATGGAATCAGGCTGGGGACACTCGCTTGCGCTCGCCATCGATTTCTACCATGCTTCTCTTTGCACAAGGCTCTGCCTTCAGGAGGATTAAACATTTACCAAAAAAAACACCACACACCCAACCAAACAGCCTGATGTGGAGCCCAAATAAAAAGCAGAGGGAAAAATCTCAGCTGTAGCCTTAGAAGTGCCCCTATGTCTGTTTGTGTTCAGCATTCGAGCCACATTCCTGTGCCTCCGTAAGGCACCGCGGCTATGAGCCCGTTGAGAGAGAGAGGCCTGTAGAGGTTCGTGACAGCCTTGAACTTCTAACTCAAATCCACATGGTTTTACCGACAGTGGAATACTCCCAGCCTAGCTGCTAGAGCTGGGGGGGGGAGGGGGGGGAAGACGGAAGACAGGAAGAGGAATTTTTATTTATTTATCTGTCAATTTTTCCCCCCCCTTGGTAGGGTCAAAACAGACCCATTTTTATGCTCCACCACCAAATATGTTCACTTAAGTTATTGAAAGCAGATCAATTTGCTTACCATAAATTAGGCTGTCAATTAAACCATGTTTAGAACATCCCCATAATAAAAAGAAATTTTTAAAATTCTGACAAAATATTTCCAAAATATTTCACCGATTTTCGTTTAAAGGACATTTTTCAAGCAACAACTCTTCATTGGAAGGATTTCAAGCAGCTCCAATGGGAGCCCAATTCTGCAGCCCAGAGACTCCGTGAAGGCCCAGTTTCATCTGCAGCAGCAGTAACCCCGAGAAGCCCGGGTGCCCTCTAAACTAGAGACTCAGATTTGAATGACAGGTCACCCCACCACTCAGAAGGGGACTGATCTGGGTTTCAGCCCATTAGAGAGACAGAAGCCATTTGCATAATTCAGATCTAGGTTTGGACATTTTCAAACCAAGGCCTTTGTGCATGGCCCATTGGGCTGGGTGGGCAGGGAACACTCTTGGGGTCCCTGGACAGAGCAGGGCTGTCCTTGTCATGCCTTCTCCACGTGGTGTGTCAACTCCGTGCCCGGACTGTAATACAAGACACAAGACAAGGTGGAAGATGATGTTCTTCATGAGGCCTGATTCTGAGCCCTACATCTTGAGTCTTATGCCAGTGCCAACTGAATGTAAAAAAACAAACACACTAGTGCAAAGTGGGGTGCAAGTGTGGAAGTGTCAGCACAAGGCACAGGAAAGCCAAGTATTACACCCCTGGTTTCCATACTGGGCCCTCTCCTGTTTTCTTTCCCAGAGCTACCTATACAAAAGCAAGTGGATGTCAACCAGTCCTTGTTGGCCTTTAAAGCCCCAAGGGCCAGATTGGTACATTTAGCCAGCGGCCTCTACTGAGTGTGGCACCGAGCTGCACCCCCTTAGGGTGCATCAAGGGGAAGGGGATACTTTATAAATCACAGCAATGCTACTCCCTCTTCCTGTACAGGGCTCCTACAGATCCATTACCAGGAGCCCCAGGTACCACACACACACACACCCCCCATTTGCCCAGCTGCTTAAATCCACCTGGAAAGCTGTACAGCTGCAGCAAGACAAGATCTTGGCTGCGTGCCTGAAAGGGTTAATGCAGCAGAGAGGCCAGGTGGCTCAGGTGTATGCGCCAAGCAGCTCCCATCCCACCTGCAGAGACTTGTCTAAGAGGAGCTGCATCCGCCCTTTCCTGTCGTGATTTAATCTGCCTGAGGAGACGGGAACAAGGAAGGGTAAACATCGCTTCTCCCGCTGCAAGTCCCAGCAATCCAAGGCCCAAAGCTAGTGCAGCTTGTGCCCCTCTCAGAGGACTAGAACAGCGACAGGGAACCCGCTCTGACTCAGTCCTCTGACTCACTTGCAGCCGACGGGGTACACAGGTACGTTCCCACTAGCACTACCTGGCTTTTGGAATTCCTGGACAGTCACCCACTCCCTAGCACCAGAACGTACCTGGCTAGTGGTTAGTCCCGCAAGCTAGGAGTCAGGACTGTCTTTCTGTGGGACCTTCCCCAAGTCCCTGCGTCCCTCCTCCTCCCCTTGTCACGTCTGGCAGACTCCACCGCACAGGAACTAGGTGGCCTAGTGTTTGTAAAGAGCAACGAGAGCATCACATGAAAGGTGCTAGGACATTTTATGATCACCAGAGCACAGAGGCCACAAGCAGAAGGACAGCTGCATTGTGCTAGGTGCTGTACAAACAGTCTCCGCACCAAAGAACACACCACCCCGAAAAAGTGTGTTTATAATTTATTTGTATATGCAGATACACACGCGCAAAGTGCTATTAGAATAATGGGCCACTGCAGCGTATCCCTATGGAAGGGCCACTCTGTACATCTGCCCCCACTACAGGAGGTCTACGCAGCTGTATTATTACTCTGGTAACAGCTCCATTCTTCGTGAAGTGTGATTGCCACAGCCTTTGTAAGCCTTTGTTAATCGCTTGACTTGGGGGGCTAGCTTTGCCTTCAGTTCAATCACCACCCTGGAGGTCTGCACACCAGCAGTGGGGTGGGGGGGGGGGGAATGACAGGGATGAACATGCTCTTGATTGGTTTTGCATTTGCTTCCATAGCTCTTACCAAATTCTATTCCCCCTGGAGGGAATCATTTTCTTTTGATTGACTTGTAAAAGATGGTTTGCTTTCCCAAAGGATGGGTAAGGGCTTTTGGTAACCGTTCCGGTGAATTTTCATGACAATTTTGCAAGGCTGCTGGGCTTATGTTTTGTACAGCACCAAGCACGCAAAACAACATAAGATGCAGCAGGAATGCCCTTATGATGTCACCTTCAGAGTCTCAACCAGGAATTGGGAACCAGAGATATCAATCCCAGGGAATCCAGCCCAGGTTTCACATGGATTCTAGTGCAGAGGTTCTCAAACTGTGGGTCAGGACCCCAAAGTGGGTCGCAATCCCGTTTTAATGGAGTTGCCAGGGATGGTGTTAGACTTGCTGGGGCCCAGAGCAGAAGCCCGAGCGCCATTGCTCGGGGCCAACGCCAAAGCCCAAGGGCTTCAGCCCTGGGCAGTGGGGCTCAGGTTACAGGGCCCCTGCTTGGAGCGGAAGCCCTTGGGCATCCCTGCTGTACAGGGTGGTGGGGCTAGAGCTTCTCCACCACCGCAGATGGGGATAGAGGGGGCACTCATGCGGGCTCAGGCTTTGGTCCCCCCTCCTGGGGTCGTGTGGTAATTTTTGTTGTCAGAAGGGGGTCGCGGTGCAATGAAGTTTGAGAACCGCTGTTCTAGTGCATGCTGGTACCTGACCCAGGGCGTTCAGGTAGTGCTGGACTCATCACCATAGCTGGATGCTATTTTCCTTATAAAGCCCTCTTAAAAAACCACCCACAATCCCACAAAACCAGGGTAGACTAACTTTAGCTAAAACTGGCTCTGGTAACTCACAGCCATGTAGATTTTTTTTTCCTGGCCCCTGGAGCAGCTCAGTCCTCAGCCTGGTACGAAGCATATAGGGCCAGGATGCAGGCTGCAAGTGGAGACAGAAGAGCAAGGAATGGGCGGGCCGGAAGGGCAGGACTGACTCACGCCAGGTCATAACACTGGTTTCACTGCAGTCCTACGACATTCCCAGGAAGCCCTGAGGTCTAGTCACCCAACCCAGCCTCTTTTTCATATTGGTTCACTGCCTTGTCCCTGCATGGGGGGCGGGGTGTGCAAAGCCTTCTGGCCCATGCACCATCCATCACAAAGCACAGCCACAATCCCTGGGCCAGGACTGACGCCTACCCCCCCAAAAAAATGGGGCAGGAGAGGCAGGGACAATGGGGAAAGGGCCACACATCCATGTCTACACCAGGATAAAAGGCCTGTGGCACAGCCTAGGTCAGCAGACTGAGGCTCGTGGCGCTTAAAACAAAACCAAACCAGTGCAGATGTTCAGGCTCAGACTGGAATCCAAGCGCTAGGGTCCTCCTCCCTTGCAGGGTCCCAGCCCAAGCCTGAATGTCTGCACAGATTTTTCAGCCCTGGAGCCCGAGCCCCATGAGTCCCTGTCAGCTTATCTGGAACATCCTTGGGTTTTTCCTCTCTAGACATATCCAGTGTTCCATAGAGCTGGCCAGGCATGCTGGTCACCTTAGGGGAGGGGGACGGACACACACACACACACACACACACACACACACACACACTGCAGCCGGGAGGACTGTGCCTGCCTCCAGAAGTGCAATCCCGCTCCCCTAGAGCGATGCAGTACCATGTCAGGCCCAGAGCACTACACAACCCAGGGCCAGTGTATGCTGGGGAACTTTCCAACTCAGCTCAGGAGAACGATAGTCTTGCTGGCCCCCCTGTGCCTGTGTGGCCTGTTAGAAAGTGCTGAGGTTTCCTCAGCAGGTATATGGGAGAGTGACAGATAGTACCCAGCCTCCTAGTGCTATTGGGATTCATTGCTACTCAGATTGCAATGCTGGCTAGAAGTCCCTTTACCCATCTATGTCTAGCCAGGCAGCTGTAGTCTTCCCTCTCCAAGGCAGACCTAGCTATAGCCCCTGGGCACCACATCCCTGACACAGGCTCTGAGATGAGAGGGGAAGTTAAGAGCCAGCTTTGCTGTCTCTCCACCTGCTGGGGACTCCCTATGCCAAGGGTTCTCCTCACCTGGGAAGTTAGAGGTGTCTGCTCCCTCTATGCTACCTGAGCCGGGGAGAATCAAGGCCCTTAGTCCAGCCACTTCCATCCCCATTCCTGTGAGATCCCTGTATTACTCCCCCATCCATAAAAACAAGCATGAAGATGCTTATTACTGTGCTTGCGCTTCTGGAGAGCCCACCACCACAGGCACTTCCCCATCTCACGGGGTTTGGGGAAGACTAATGAGCTATGGCTAGCAAAGGGCTTTTAAAAAAATACAGCTCTCAATTTTGAAAGGCTGCCTCTAATTTTGCAGGTACAATTTGTTACACCCATATCCTGGTGGGCCACAATTAATTCCGGATGCAAGTGACAGGATTTACCATTAGCCAGGCAACAGCGCCTGCAAAGCAGGCAGATCTAGATGGCTCAATTCTGTCCTTGCACCTGCAACAAATTGCAAGGGCAAACATCTGCAAAATTAGTCACGGGTGCAAAACTGCCGGTGAAATCAGAGGCTACACTGAGACCTGTTTACAAATGGGGCTGATCAGACACTAGAAAATTGCTAAGTATCATCTGCGCTTTATTTAAAAAAAAAATGAAAAGATACTTGGAATCACATGAAGATGAACACTCCCTGAAGAGCAAAGAACCCCAGAGAAGGAGAGCTGGAGCACAAGTGGCTGGACAAACCAGACTGGCTCAGGAATAGTCAGACTCATGTGATGTTTAAGGCTCGGTTTGTTTGGGTCTCCGTTGCAGCAGGCACGAAGCCTGTCAGATGTCACCGTTAGCCCAGCACCAAACAGCAATTTTCTCTTTTCTTTTCTTTTTTTTTTTCCTGGTAAAAGTCTGTTCAGAGGATAACCTGTTGGGGGCAACCCTGGTACCCAGTACACACTAGGTTTGCCTTCTTGTGCTCTCTCTCACTCTCCTCCTTTCTTTGTCTCTCTCTCACACACACACACACACACACACACACACACACACACGAGTCAAGTTCCTCCTGGATGATCCAGAGGGACATGTGTCAGGCTGCTGATGCTGCCAGCTCCACCATCCAACTGCTCTTCCTGGGCCCCCAGGAGCTGCGGTAACCATAGAAACACCAGCCAATCAGAGTGCTCAGCCACAACAGGGGGGCGGGGATAGAACACTAAGACACACAGAAAGGTAGGAGCAACTCCAAACAGACCAGAAAACTACAGCTAGAACGTGGGGAAAGGGCAAATCGAAACGTTGTACCCAACTCCAGCACGCACAAGCCCTTTAATCTGGAGCTGCACGTTACACCAGGCATTTCTTTTCCAAACTGGTTCCTTGCTAGCCAGCTGCAACAGCGCATTTTGCAGCACACAAGGAGATCCCTGGGGTTACTGGAAGGATTCTGTTGCAAGGTTTTGTCTTGCTCTACTTTGCACTTTACCTGTGGAAGGGAAGGGGACCCATGGCTCCTATATGCCCAAAGAAGTCAGGCATTAACCCTTTGGTTCTTTTGCATTATGTGAACAGAACAGGACAAATCTTATCCTTGGATGTGCTTGGGAGATTTTACATGGATTTCACAGGGAGCGACACACAGCTCTGAGTGCAAAATGTGAGCCAGTACAGTTAGCGGGCCAACCCAGAGCTCACATCAGTTGTACGCTAGTGCCATCAGTGGCACTGCACCTGATTTACACCAGCATAAGTTTGGTCAGAATCAGATTCAGGCCAAAGTTTCCAAACTTGAGATCCAAAGTTGGTTCCTAAAGCCATGCGTAGGCACTTAATGTCCGAGGTGCGATTTTCAGAGTCAAAGGGAACTTAAGATGTTCGGGGTCTTCAAAAATCCAGGCCACTTTGACTGTAACTGCCTACTCTAAACATGGATTTAGGGGCCTAACTGTAGTCACCCAGCTTTGAAAACACTGGCCCGTGTGTGGAAATGGGAGTCCTGTACTGAAAGCATCACAGGAGTCCTGCGTCAGTGATCCGAATGACACATGGGGAAATGAGGTGTGGGATATGTTAACTGGTAGATGAATGTCATTCCTCTGCGCTAATAGGCCCCTCATCCTGAGGCTCCACAGCTAATGCTTGTGCCTTCAAATTTCAAATCAAATCAAACCGCTACACGTTCCTTTTACTACCAGTAACCAGCACTTTCCGACCCATTCCCCTATTCACTCATCTTCACAGCACAGCAGCCCTGAGGGAGGCCATCAAGTTCTGACAGAGACACATCTCATGAGGGGATAGGTTCAGTCCCTTTTCAGACCCCCAGAGTAGCTGTTAGTGGAGGCTCTTGAAGAGCCCAGAGGAGATGACAGTTTGGGGGACAACAGGGCACTCCTCTCCATTTTCCAGGGGGCATCTAGCATGGCTTAGCCAAGCGGCAATATGGCCCACCCAGCATCACTCTTTCTAGCCTCTCCTTCCAGGTAGCTCCAGTACAGAAGATGCTACGAAAGACGTTGCTCAGACTTCCAGTGACCTTTCAGTTATAAGCACCTGGTCCCAGGACAGCAGATATCCCTGCACCAGCCTTCACTGTTCACTTCCCCCACCACAATGAAGGAGTTTCCCTAACAAACCCATTCCCCATGTTCTCTAGGGATAGGATTTTCAAAGCCATGGGGAGTTAGGTACCTAAGTCATTGTACTTCGACAGAAATTAGGTTCCCAATATCCTTTGAAAATCCCAGCCTAGATTTATGAAGTGTCTCAGCTCACCAAGGAGCTCCGGGAGCTGTACAAAGATTATAAACACCTAATTAACACAGGTAAATTAAACACACCCAACACCCTCATTATCAGATTTCCAATGGCACCTTTCATAAGGTGTCACCACATAACCCCATAATAAAGTAAACATGGTCAGATACAACAGAGATTGCAATTGCAAAGCAGACAAACACTTTGAGGCACAGGTTAACATCATGTTAACCCACCAAAAAAGTTGTGTATCTAAGTTAGACAGAAATAAGCTAAGGAGAGCAACAGATGGGACAAGGAGAGGATCTAAGCTCTCCCCCATCAGCAGAGGGCTTTCCCCCTATACAATCAATAACTAATCCCCACTCTCTGCTTGGGTCATCACTGGGTTTGAACACAGGACTTTCAGCTCTAAAAACCACCAGCATCTGCCACTGGAGCGACGCCATGTTCCAGTGGCTGTAGTAGACTCTTATCCTTTCCTGTGCACCAGCCGTTAGACGGAATTACACACACGTTACAGGTGCCCAAAGAGCTGCCCAACAGACAACAAAAACTCTCCAAGCCTGGAACCCATTACACATGCTAAAAATAAAGGCTAGAGATGGCATCAACCCTGCTACAGGGCATAAAAGCCATCAAACCTACCTGCCGACAGGCACAGCCAGCACACAGCCTGGAATCAGGCCAAAGGGCACAGCTGGCATTTGGCCTGCCATGGGGCACAACTGAGATCAGGTCAGGCACATGCAGACACCCACCTCAGGCTTGCTACAGGGCACAGGGACTGCTGGGGCCTGGTGTCGCATGCACCAAGGAACAGTTGCTAGCCACATGTTTTCCTGCATTCATTTTTAAAGGCGTTCACAAAGAGAAGTGTGGGAAGCTGCCCAGTCACCATCTTATATCCGAGCTTAAAAATCTATATCACTTTTAGCATGGGATCAGGAACCCTAAGGGATGGTTGAGAGAAGAGTTACCCTAGATAACGTTCTACTAGAAGGTGATCTATAACATACAGTCTCCATATCCCCTTAGGAAGGGGAGAGAATAGCAGAATCCCTGAACTTGGGTCTGTGGTTACAGACAGGACTGGGAGTCAGGAGATCTAGGTTCTGTTGTGGCTCACTGCCTGGTCTTTGTATCATAGTAGCAGCTAGACACCTGCCCCAAACAGAGAGATGGGGGGCAGGGAGGGATAGCTCAGTGGTTTGAGCATTGGCCTGCTAAACCCAGGGTTGTGAGTTCAATCCTTGAGGGGGCCACTTAGGCATCTGGGGCAAAAATCAGTACTTGATCCTGCTAGTGAAGGCAAGGCCTGGACTCAATGAGCTTTCAAGGTCCCTTCCAGCTCTATGAGATAGGTATATCTCCATATTTAAAAAAATGGAAAGAAAAGAAAAGGATCTCACTACTCTAGACAGTACAAACCACCATAGAGACAATCCCTGCCCCAAAAACAATCTAGACAAGCAAGACAGAACAGGTTTGAGGGGAAAGAGGCACACTGAAATGAAGTGACTTGGACAAGGTTACATAGTAGGTTAGTTGCAGAGGCAAGAAATGAAGCCAGGTTTCTGAAGTCGCAGTCTAGTCCCCCATCCACTGGCCAAGTCCCTTTACACAGAAGGAACGGGCACAAGAAAGGGGGAAGCCTAGAGGTACCCAGGGTGGGTTGTGGCTTGCTCGTTAGCCAGGTTGAGTGGCAAGACAGATGCCTGAGTTGTTCATGCTACCAAATGTAGCAGACACCAAATATAAATAGTGCATCTCAACCAATGGGACTGAAGCAATGACGCATAAACTCTCACAGATTAACCTCTCCCTGTAGCACCTCCCTCCACAGCAGCCTTGCCCAGTTCTGCTCTCTCCCATAGGGTGCCCATCTGCTGCTCAGAGGCAATTCTGTCCCCAGCCCTGGAAGGCGAGCGGACAAGGCTGGGCACCCTCCCTCACAGGCCTTCATGGGTCCAGAGCATGGGCAGAGAGTTCCCAGAGAAGTGTCTGCCTCCTAATTAGAGAAAAAAATAAGCAGTACGCTTTACCATCAAAAAATAAATACACACAACAGCTCAACCCTCCCCCCGCCCCTTCACCTCAGATCCATAAATACAAATACTCCGAAAAAAACACCCAGCACACAAACAAGACCAGGCCTTCAGCTGAAACAGCTCAGACCAAGAATCTCCACCAGGCTCCTATTTTGGGCTGTAATATGGTTAGGACAGAACAAGCAGGCTTCAGCTGTTCTCCTCATCCGCAGCCCACAGCCTGGGCAGTCAGAGTCTAACCCTTGGCTCCAGCCTTCAATGGCTCCATTGTTCCAGGCTGGGAGCTCAGCTGCAGCGTAAATGGCTGCCCGACATCCGGCAGGGTCCGGGGGCTGACAGCAAACCAGGGGCTGCTGTCTCAAGTCACGGGGGTGGCGAGTCCAGGGGGCTGTGACTGGATTAGAATGCCTCGCGAACCCAGCAATGAGGTCAGAGGGTGTGAGGATTGTGTAATGCTGAGAGAGAAGCTGGGTTGTTTCTCCTGCTCAGGGCTGGAGCTGGGAGCCTACTCCGAGTGAGGGACAGGGCACAGATTATCTTCCTCACTCATTTTCCTCAGATTTTTTTGGGAGCGCACGGGGGCGAGAAAACCAGCCACGTTTTAGAAGCTTTTTTAGCTGTAGTCTCCTGTCGTTTTTGTCCCAGATCTCTAGGATCCCCCATTTTGCTCGTCTACACTGAACCAGAGCAACGATCACATATCCAAAGATTGCAGCTCTTTCAAACTGGAGGCCAGCTAGCTCAGGCAAGCCAAGAGAACCAACGGACCAGAGATCAGCACTGTAGATACGCACACAGTGCGTGGGCTGGTCTGAGAACTGCTGAGGAAAGCTGCAGGGATGTGCCTGTGTCAGCTGGGACACTGTTCGTTGTAGGCAGATTTTTCCGAAGGAATCCGTTCCCATTTAGCCACCTAAACAAGAGCCAAGTTTTCTACAGCTCAGCATCCAGCATGTGAGTTTTCAAAAGTCTGGCCACGTAGGCTGGAATTCTCAGGAGGGCTCAGCACCTGCAGCCTGGCCCACATTTAAGCACCTAAATCAGCAGCTAGATTTTCAAGAGAGAATTGGGCGTCTTTTTTACATAGCTACTTATCCAAGACCAGTCACTGGAGACTTCCCTGAGACACAACTTGCAGTCAAGGGTTGAAAAACCCATCACATGCCAGGGACCTTGCTCTCATGCTATGCAAGTTTCACACAAAACTCTAGAGAATGTCCAAATTCCCTCTAAAAAGCAAAATGTGTCATTCACGACCAGGCAAGAAATCCACCAGGAAGAATGGTAAAACATTTAACACGTTGGCGTGGCCAGGTAGGAGGGTCTACATTTGTTTATAACAGATTTCAGTTACCAGCAACAAATAACATCGGTACCTACAGTAACAAGTGTGCAGCGCAGACGTGGTTACCAAGGCCTAGTTTACACTAGCAAAATTATACTGGTGTAGGTCAGTTAGGGGGTTGGTTTACCGAGAAGTGGGCTGTAGCCCACAAAAGCTTATGCTCAAATAAATTTGTTAGTCTCTAAGGTGCCACAAGTACTCCTGTTCTTTTTACCAATGTAGTTATTCTGGTACAACATGTACCATATCTGTATTGTTTATTCCCCTTTCTGCATGAGAATAAGCACTTTCCTACTGCAATATAACGGTGTCCACATTAGGAAGTTCGCTGCTTAACTTACCAATATAATTACGCAGCAATGCCTTTTAATATAGACAAGCCCTTAGAAAAAACAGCTTTGGTACCAATATGGTATTTTAAAAGTGAATTTAATCCAGAACAAAGGGCTGTATTGACAGCTACTCATCCTCTAGTCCAGGGGTAGTCCAGGGGTAGGCCACACGTGCCAAAGGCGGCACACGAGCTGATTTTCAGTGGCACTCACACTGCCTGGGTCCTGGCCACCAGTCCGGGGGGAGGAGGGGCGGCGGGGGCCTCTGCATTTAAAATTTATTTTAAATGAAGCTTCTTAAACATTTTAAAAACCATTTACTTTACATACAACAATAATTTAGTTCTATATTATAGACTTATAGAAGGAGACCTTCTAAAAACATTAAAATGTATTACTGGCACACGAAACCTTAAATCAGAGTGAATAAATGAAGACTCGGCACAGCACTTCTGAAAGGTTGCTGACCCCTGCTCCAGTCAAAGATCACTACAGCAGTTCTTTTGTTCTTAATTTTTTTTATAATAATTCATTCTGTGGACCGCACTCAGAACTGGGATCCAGAAGACTGGCTTCTTCCCCCAGCTTTTCACTGGCTCGCTATGTGACCTTTCACTCTGAACCTTCAGTTTCTCCCCCCCGCATATCTCTGCGACAGGGATAATGACACTTACCCACCACCATGAAACCCCTCACAACCTACGTGTGGGTTACACTACAAATGGAGAGAGCTCAGTATAATTACTCGGAAGACTGATGCTTTTGTTGACCACCTCCTTCCCCAGCCTCTCAGTCCAGATTCTAGACCTCCCTGGCAGCAGACATGACAGTCACATCAGGATATTACTAGACAAGATTGAAATGAACTTCAGTGCAATGGGTGTGGCCGTTTGGGGACATCCTCCCATGTGTGTCTGTGTGGTTGGTTTCCGGTCTCTGGAGGTAGGATTTTCCATTTGTTAGTACCACATTCCCCTTAGTGGTCTGAGGCCTCCTCTGTCACTTTGAAGTTTGTTCTATCCTTCTGTATTTATTGCTCCCTCTTGAATTTTGGGGTTTGAGAGTTCGCTCACTGTTGATTTTGCACAAAAGGAACCAGCAACAGAGGCATGAAGACCCCACGCAAGATAGAGGTGCTTTATTTTTTGTTAAGTTGATTAGAAAAAGACACTGGCAACTGCCGAGAAATCCTGGCCTGGGCAACAATTGGCAGAAAGTTCTGCTGCTTGAAAACCAAAAGCTGCTTTGCCATTTCATGCAGACCATCTGGAGGTGCTACACAGACTACAGATTGAGAAACTGCTCTCCAGGCTATTCCCTCAGCTTCACAGTGGAGTCTACAACGTGTCACTTAAGTGACTATTCCCACCCCCACCCATCTGTCTCAGCTCCTAACGGACAATCAACCTGACAGCAAATCCTGGTCCCACTGACTTCAAGAATTTTGCCAGGAACCTATTTCAATAGGTTTGCCCAAGCATTGCTGGATACATTAGGGCAGCAGCAACGTTCTCTTCCTGAAAAGCCCGTTTTGGCTACCCTCTTCCTCTGCAACTCAGTGCCAGGTGAAGGTCTACCAAAGAGGGAGCCTTCTGCTAATGAAGCAGGATGACACCCACTTGCCATGGTTTCTTCCCTAAGACTGGGGCTGATACTATATACAGATGGCCAGTCCATTCTTCAGATTGGATCTTCCCATTGGGACCCTCGTAGAAATTGGATGGCTGGAGAGCCCTTGTGTTCACATTCTGATCTGGTAACTCCATAACTGTATTCAGAAAAAGAAATCCACTCAGCCCAAAGGGAATGCCCAGGATTCTAGCCTTTCATCCACTATCATTTTGTAATATTTCATTCGGTCTGTAGTACTGGCGAATCCCTTGATGGCATCCTCGGGGAATTTCTGTATTCTCTAACCATTGTATCTTCTCTGTTCATTTCCAGGCAGATTTCCGCTTTTTTTTTTTTCCTTGGGGGGGGTGTAAACTTGTTCACCTATGACAGAAGTTAGATGGGAAGACCTTTACGGCATGTAGTCCATCTCCATCCTCCTAGCCAATGCAGAGTTATTCTCTAAAGCACATTCTCCAGTGTTCCGTTCAGCCTAGTATTAAAGGTCTCAAACTAAGGCACTTCCCACAATTCCCTTGGGAAACTATTCTTGGGTCCAACAGATCTCATCACTGGGAAATTCTTCCCAATCATCAGCTTCACACATACAGTTACTCCTACTTTTAGCCTTTTGTACCATTCCAAGCTAATTCTTCTCCATCCTTAGCAGTTAGGACTTCAAATACTAGTACACTGTTAACCGGTTTCTCAGCCATCAGCCCAGTCAAGCTGCTGCTGTCAAACCATTCACAACTTCTCCATTAGGACCCAGAGGCAGCCATCTTGTTTCAAAGCACTGACAGGACAGATACTATATAGGTGGAAGTGTCTATACCAGGGGTCGGCAACCTTTCAGAAGTAGTGTGCCGAGTCTTCGTTTATTCACTCTAATTTAAGGTTTTGCGTGCCAGTCATACATTTTAACCTTTTTAGAAGGTCTCTTTATATAAGCCTATAATATATAACTAAACTATTGTTGTACATAAAGTAAATAAGGTTTCAAAATATTTAAGAAGCTTCATTTAAAATTAAATTAAAATGCAGAGCCCCCCGGAGCGGTGGGCAGGACCTGGGCAGTGTGAGTGCCACTGAAAATCACCCACGTGCCGAAGGCAGCACGCATGCCATAGGTTGCCTACCCCTGGTCTATACAAGCTCTATGGCAACTAATGGAGACTTCCCTTGAAGCCACTCTGCCTTGATTTCCACAAGAGGATATACTGCTTTGTGATTTGTTCAGATGTTACGGGCATCCCATTTCCATAATTTGCATGCCCTGAATCTCCTCTAAGTCTAAGATCATGCAAACTCTCAGCATCCCCTGCTCAGTGACTGACATCTACGTCAGACCATCGAGACACTTGATTCTTGCAGCGCCTCATTCAAAGCCCACTGCAGTCAATGGGAGGCATTCCACTGATTTCTATGGGCAGTGAACCAAGCTCCTTCTGTACAGCACAGTTCAGCTGTCCAATCTTCATCAACTCTAGCCAGTAAGGCCCTCATTAGATACTTACAGAACACACTGGATTTTTAAAACTGCAAAATGCCTATATGCTCTCTTTTCAAATGTGGCAACAAAAAGTTCAAATTTGGCAACTCTTTTGCTTCATACTCTCACTGTGAGGATGCACAATAAATTATATTAAAAATGTTGTACTTCTATAGCCACTTCCATCCAAGGAGCTAAAGACTTTAGACATTACGTAGTTATATTCACAACCCTCCCTGAGGTAGGATTGTTTTAGCAGCGTTTTACAGAAGGGGAAAATGGAGGCCCAGGGAGATTCTATGTGGATCTACTCTGAAAAGTTTCTGGGTCCAATTTTGATTTTACAGTAGTGTAAGTCAGGAGTAACTGCCCTGAAGTCAATGGAGTTATCCAGAATAAAACCACTATAAGCGAGAGCAGAAATCTGGCTCTTGGACTCAAGACATCTCTTCCTTTTGTGTATTCAGAAGCAGCG
Source organism: Chrysemys picta bellii (assembly GCF_011386835.1). Taxonomy (NCBI): domain Eukaryota; kingdom Metazoa; phylum Chordata; order Testudines; family Emydidae; genus Chrysemys; species Chrysemys picta. Next base: position 14,203,564 of record NC_088808.1, on the reverse strand, counting down.
CTTCTGACTTTAGCAACAACATTTGTTGCTTGCTTTTACTCCGCTTGGCTCTCCACAGCCAACACATCTAAGGGACAGGGAGCTGGACTCTATTCCATCCACGGCAGAATTGTTTACTAAGCTCCAGTCAAGTACACCCATGCAAACCCACTAGGGTGACCAGACAGCAAGTGTGAAAAATCAGGACGGGAGGGGGTGGGGAGAGGGAGTAATAGGCGCCTATATAAGAAAAAGACCCACAAATCAGGATTGTCCCTATAAAATCGGGACATCTGGTCACCCTAAAACCCACTGACAGCAAGGGGGTAGAACAGGCATCACTGAGGGAACAGACTGAAGGTGATGGAATTACACAGTTGTCACCAAAGGCCTAATCTGGCCTGTAAAACCATTATTGCTAGCAGCTATGCACATGCAAAGGAGCACCCACTTTGTCACTCAGATTTTAGCTTGATTTTGCAGGGCTGCCAATTACCAGATTTTTTTTTTTTTTAAACTTGCAAACTGAGCACGTTTGATACAGAAATTAATTGACACACAAGATGCAACCCACCCCCCCCATACCCTCCTGATACTATTTTTATTAAGTCCCTTATCAACCCACTTGGCGTGACTTGCTCCAAGGTTGCACAGTGTGTCACGTAGCGGAAGTGGAAACAGAACCCAAATCTCACTCCCAGGTCTGCACTGTACCCACACACACCCTACCTCTCCGCCCCCCCGCCTCACTAGTTCCAGGTTTGATTGTATTGGCTGCTGCAGCAACAGCATGAAATCAACACTCCAGCATCCTGATGTTCACAGGATGCGGCTTTCTCCCTAGAAAAAGCTTTGGTCCTTGCGGTTAGCAAAAAATGATCAAGCATCTGAACATGTGCCCTCATAACTATCCCCTTACCAAATGCATGGGAAGGCATCAAGGGGGTTTCTCCAGAAATATTTCTGATGCAAGATCGGTTTTATCTCAAAATGAGAAGTTGCTTACAAGCTTATTTTGTGGGCTTGACTTTCAAATGAAGTCACTCAACTATTTTGAAAAGAACTGAAAACGTTTCCAGGCGCCAACATTAGGGAATCTTCTTCAGTCAGATGCACAGAGTAAGAGCAATACCCGGAAACCTAGGTACTGATTTTCATTCAATCACCAGTGAAAGTTTCGGACGGGACGATCCAAGTTCCAGTGGATGTTTGCCCACGTCACAGAATCCGTGCACAGTTCAACCCAACCAGTCTCAGACCTGGGGCTTAGTTCTGGGCCGTTTTCTTTTTGCCAAACCCTCAGTTATTTCACAGGGAGTTCTGCACAGAACTCAGTCCAATAACACTTCAGAGAAAAGGTCACTAATTGGACAATGAACCAAAAAAAATAAACCCCCACCAACTAGTGAGTGCCAGACTCTATGGCACATTCTGAAGTGTTCTGGCTGTTTTAGCATCTAATGTTTTTATCACGCGCTTTCCATTTAACCTGTGCATGGAAGCCCCTCCCAGGGCACTGTGATAACAGTGCCTGTTTTCTCTATAGGGGCTTTTCATCAGTAGATCTCTAAGCACTTCACAGCTTTATGTATTTACCCTCACAACACGCCTGTGAAGTAAGGAAGCATTATCCCCATTTTACAGACAAGGAACAGAGGCACAGACCAGCTAAGTGACATGCCCAAAGTCACATAGGAAATTTATGGTGGACCAAGGAATTGAATCCAGGTCTCCCATATCCCAGGCCAGTGTCCTAACCACTGGGCAATCCTGACTCTCTTGGACACCCCACAAGTCCATCTAGAGTTGCAGGGCTGGGAAAATGGCACCCTGGGCAAACTTCTTTTGGTGACCTTGGCCCCCACTGCCTCCCCCAGCTCCCCACTGCCACCACGCCCGTGCCCTCCCCAACATTCCCCTCAGCTCCCTTCCATGGCCTCACCCCTCAGGTCCGCCCCACTCCTTGCCTCTTGACCATGGCACCCCCCACCCCAATCATGACGCCCTGGGTGGACACCCATGGCACCCACCTGTAAGGCTGGCCCTGCATAATTGGAAAAGTGATACTTGTTTGATGGTCTCTTCTCTGCCCCTTCACAGTTTAAGGCTTAGCTGACGGCTCTTTCCAGGCCCTGAGGCAGCTTCATTTTAGCCATGGTCAGGTATAGTGGATTCTCAGTGGCAGCTGCTGGCTGGTGAGTCCTTGTGAAAGTCTGGCCTTAAGTGATCTGCACCAGGTCCCACAGGGCGTCTATGGCAGAGCTGTGAATTGAACCTAGATGCCTCAGCCACAAGGCCAACCTCTGAAATGTTTCTCCGCAGCATCTGAAGAGACGGTGCCTTTGATGGGCCTCCTTCCCATCCCAGCCCCGCTTCTCAAGAGGCTTCATTCAGCAGGTCACCAAGCAGAACATGCGGGACTTTGACGGGTTACAGACCCCAAGCTGGGTTTTCAAGTTCTGCTTGTATGCCTGGAATGGGAGAGGCACCAGGGAAACGGCTGTAGCTGCTGAGGAATAAATCTAGTTTATGCCACTGATGAAGTGTCCTGAAAGAACCTTGGGCCAGTGATGGATTGGCCTAGCAGAGCTCCACTGGGTCATACCCACACCTTCTCACAACATCCTACACCAGGGATTGGGAAGCAAGCACAAGGAGATGCTTACACCAGCAAAGCTTTCCCCAACGCCAGGGCAATTCAGCCATTTCTGGCCAGCTTCTGGCCACTCTAAGGGGACCGGAAAAATGCAGCCTTACAACCAGAAACCTATTGCATAGGGGGGGAAGGGGAGAGCCACTGAGCTGTGGGAAGGCAGAGAAAATCTCACCACCTCATTTAAAGCAATCACTTCCTGTTTCCCCCTGGTACAGAGCAAAATACTGTTTCCAAAAAAACAAAAGAGAAGACAAAAAACAGACAAGCCCAGCATGTTTGGCTGAATCTCACTGAACAACGTTGTGACCAGACTGCTTCTCAGCGCAGCAGGAATAGCAAACAGTTGAGTTCACAGCAACTGCACCAGCTGAGGTTGGGTGTGTGGTTTATGGCCAGAAAAGTGACTTTATAAAAATGGTTCTTCAAATATTTGCTCCCTACACGTCTTCAGAGTCACATCTGCTTCAGTTACGGAAGGATCCTCACAGCCAGCCCCAGCGTGCATTCACTACAGCTGACTAAGAACAAGCCACAGTATAGGACCAGATTCTCCTCTCCAATGTACCGGGCTGACCCCACTGAAGGGACCAGTACGGCCCTGGCATACCCGAGAGGACAATTTGGTTTGTAGAATCTGTTCTGCTTTATGCTTCAACCAAGTCGCCAGTTAATGCAAAATTCCAGAGTCTTTATTGCTGGTTACAAGGGACGGAATGAGCAGGAATCCAACAGCTTTTGATTTGCAGATCCCAAGCTGAGCTGCAAAATCGGGGGGGGGGGGGGGGGAAGAGAAAAGGAAAACGACTGATTGGCCCTGTAAACTGAGCAGAGATATTTGGAGGAAACTATGGCAGCCCAGAAGTGGTAGGTTTGCTGGCCCTTTCCTGAACACTTACTTTCATGAGCAACTTTCCTTCTGGAGCGAAGTTTTCGAAGATGTCAAACCTATTTCCCTCCCTGAAGCTCTGCTCACTTTAGATAATTAGCCAAAGCTTCTGGGCTCCATCTGGCTACCTATGGTGAGAACTTTGCAATGGGAGCCACACCTAGACAGAACAGTCCTCAGGAGAAACCCTTGGGCTTAAGCAGGAGGTTCCCCTCCACAGCCCAATTTCTTCTCCCTCTTGAAGCTGCTGCAAAGCATCATATCAAACTGGCCACCTCCAAATATTTGTATTATGGTAGTGCCCACAGGCCCCCAGCGGAAGTCAGGACCCCATAGTGCTAGGTGCTGTACAAACATCCACACAGTCCCTGCTTAGAAGAGTTTACAATCTTGATAAACAAAGTGTATAAAAGGTAGGAGAAAAGTATCCCCATTTTACAGATAAGGAACTGAGGTGAGAGACAGCAGTGACTTGCCCAAAGCCATACAAAAAAGCCTGTGGCAGAATATGGATATCCTGAATCCTAGGCGTGTGGCTGAACCACCAGGCCATCCCTAAGTTTCTGTGATAAATACACAACCCCAAAATGAGGGGGATGGGGGGGGGAGAAGTCAGCTTTCTGGTATAAATCCAGAGGCCACTGACTTCCGTAGCATGATTTTGCATTTCCACCAGTGACAGAGTAGCTTGGTCCCACATTGGGATTTCCCAGTGGAATCAGACTGGAGAAGGTTGGTTTAGAGACCCTGTGCATTGCTCTACTTTGCACAGCAGATACGCTCCTTGACCTTAGGAGTTTACAGTCCAACGAGGCAGATTGTTCTGCTCGAGTTTTGAACGTTCCTCAATTCGGCAGCATCAGGTCACCGCTGTGGACAAGCCAAACTTACGAGTTGTCTGGCCGTCAATAAGGCACAAGAGGAATCAGCACCATAATGCACAAGGGAAAGCCAGGCTAACACAGTAAGTCTGACCCAGACATCGCTGTCCAGCATAGATCACATCCTCCAATGCAAGGAGGAACAGGGAGACAGCCCAGCATCTCTTCTGCCAGAGGGATCCAGCCATCGATTGGAGGACCGGCCACAGCAACACACACTACAGTTCACCTTGTCGCTCCTCTGAGTGGGAGTAAAATTCACCACTTTCTGCTTCTGAATAATGCTTACCAAGGCTGCAGCCTACATTCGATCCAGCCAAGGGGCTGAACACACACACGCCTAGGGGATGTCAAGCACAGATCAGCATCTTGCCAACCATACTGCCCAGGACAGACTTGTGCATTATGGGCCTGATCCAAACCCCATTAAAATCACTAGGAGCTTGAATGGGCTTTAAATCAGGTGCGCTCTGGGGGTATGCACAGCTTAATGCTCAGAGGGGCAGGGTTTAAGCCGATATATTCAGACGAAATCAGGGAGACAAGAGGGCATATGGGGAAAGGACACTGTCCTGCATGATGGGTACTTATTTATTGTCAGGAAGGGGATCATTAGGTCTTAAAACATACCTGAGTCTCAGACTGCCCATGTTAATAAGAGTACCATGTTTGTGTTTGGTCCCACCAGAAAACTGACTGAAACTGAAGCTTAATGGGGGTGAGGGGAGAAAGAAAGCCACTGAACGAGGGTGATTGGAAAAAGAGCCCACAAATACAGGAGACCAAAAAAGGGGGGGGGGAGAAAGGGATGCGTCTTCCCTGGAATTTTCCATTATGTTCTAACCAACCCCTGCAAATTTCAATACAGACCCAACACAGCCATGAGTGCAGGGCACTGGACTAGATGACCTCTTGAGGTCCCTTCCAGTCCTACGGTTCTATGATTTATTCCTAGTTGTGTTTGATCCTAGCCAGGAGTGAACCAACATCTGGTATGTCCACACTCCAGCTCGCATGGGTGTAGACACAGTAAAGACATGGCTAGTAATCCCAGGGTAAACAAACCCAGGGAGAAAGACCCCAGCCCTCAGAAAGAGCCAGCGTGAGGGTAAAGCGCCATTCTACAGAAAGCCCCACCCTGTACTATAAGGGTTAGGGTTTCCTGCAGATCGCTTTTAAGGGAAACTGCTCCATTACTTTGAGGGGTAGCAGCCTTTGCCTAACACCGCCTTTAGTGCTGCTCCTGGGGGCTCACAGTCCACACTGCTCAGGGCTGGCCAGTTCTCCGGCTCCTGCCCGGTCGGCTGTCGCAATCACTCTGGGCGAGGTCAGCCTGTCACCACCACAGCGCCTGTTCAGCTGCAAGCGTTTTCCTGTGCGCCTTGCAGGGGGTGGGAGCAGCTCCCTTCCCTCCAGGCAACCGAACACCATCTGCAGCATAACTTAAAGCAGCCACACAGCTGCTCCAGGGGAAACACCCAGAGAGGAGGCTCGGCAAGGGCAAAGGCTGGCCTGTGTTATCAGGAGCACAAATTGGGGAAGGACGACTGTCCAGGAAGGCAGCACTAGAGAGGAGTGGGTCAGACACCGCTCCCATAATCCTGGTGGAACACTACTGAAGGCAGTGCGGGGCCCAAGGGTGGGGTTGGGGCCAGTCTCTGAAACATGCCTTAATGCACGCTCTCCATCCCCCCGGTCAGTCGTCCCTTTAGATCCAGGGAAAGGAAAGGTAAGTCACCTAGTGGCTAGAGCATGGAGTCTGGACTCTAGCTCCCAGTCCCAGCTCATTGGGTGACCTCAGGCTAGTCCATAAACATCTGAGCCTCCGTTCCTGCTCCCCAATCTATAAAACGGGGACAATGCTGCCTCACGAAAGCGCGACGAGGCACAATTAATTCACGTTCACAAAGAGCAGCGAGATAGCCGTGGGAAGGTATTAGAGAAGCGCCAAGAGACTGGAGCAGAGATCCAAACTGCAATGTTTAGATCAGGACCCCAGTGCCGCAGCTCAGGCCCACCCTCTTGTCAAGCACTCACATGTAGGACAGCAAAGGGAAAAGCAGGACAGCAAAGGGAAAAGCAAGACACATTATTCCGCACCTAGTACACCAAACTAATTGTCCGCATAAGGTTCTGATCACTCTGTTCTGGGCTCCCAGGCGATGTCTCTCAGCGGGGATAAGGGGAGAGGAGACTCTCCCATACCCAACAAGTACCTAACGGGAGGAGTCCTCCAGCCTCAATCCAAGCACAGGGTGGCCTTTAAGCATGTGATCAGCACACAGTTACTCCCATTGAGTTCAGTGGAGCTCAAGTCCTGGGCTGCATCAAGGAAGCAGGTACACCCAGGTCACCGCACAAACCCAAGACCATGCCAGCAACCTGGGATATCCTTGTGATTTGCATTTCACTAGTGCCCCCCCCCCCAATGTGCAAGCCACTTCCCAAGCGCAGAGGAAGACAGCCTGCCCTCAAGAAGCTCACGTGGGGAGACCAACAACGCTAAGGGAAAGCAACATCCCATCGTCCGTACATCCAGAATCCCCAAATTATAAACGGCCAAGCCCTGAAATCTCTTCTCAGGGGCAAAACTCTCATTCAAGGCATAGGGCAAAGCCAGAGGCCCTTACCCAGGCAAACCTTCAGAATTTGGCCTAAACACACCAGGGATACAGAAGATTACTGTTGGAGTACAACTGGGCCAGCCTCAGCTAGCGTAAAATCAGTGAAATGCCATTAAAATCCATGTGCACCCAGAGGATCTGGGCCCATTGTATTTTGTGGAAAAGGACGGCCATTGCAAGCTCTACCATTGCCTGTTAGAGGCCACAAGTATTTGCACACTATTCACAAAAGGAGCGCGGCAATTGCCACAGTGACCGTAGTCACTTCTAACAAGAGGGTCCATGGTTTTAATGGCAACCATTACAAGGCCCAGATCCAACCCCCCTTTCCTGGGGCCCCCTTGTTTAAAGGCACCAATTTGTGAATGTCCAACATTCATTCACCACAGCTCTTTTCCTGGTGCCTCTCTAAAGGTGCAGCCCAGTGGGTGATGAAGGTGGCTTCTTGCATCTTATCCCCAGAGCTGGCATGTGACCGGGGGGGGGGGGGGGGGAGAGAGGAGAAGAGATTTGCTCTGGTCAGATGCTATGTGCATCTTCTGCCTCTCAGTCCTCCAGTGCCAGGGAGACATCCCCCAACACACACAGCCCCCGCCTTTGAGGTTGGGACTGGGAACTCCCCCAAAAGACACAAAGCAGAATTTAAAAGGTGGGGATTGGCAACATGCTGCCGGTTTGGAGACGGGGGACCCCATTTTCAAAAGGCTGAGTCCGTATTTACTCCACTCTGCTGCCTACGTAGACTGTGAAATGAACAGCAGTCTGTGGGCTGCAAACCCAAGGGGAACGGTGAGTCACTCGCCTTCTGTGTGTCTTAGTAAATGTCAAGCAACGTTTGATAGCCAATCTCCCTCTCCCCCCACACACACCATTTTTGCCAGCTCTGGATCAGTGGGCACGAGGAGAGAAAACAGGAACCCCATTAGTTCCACCTAACGAGACCTGGGCAGCTGGGTTGAAAATTTCACTGTCCCTACTTGACTTTCTGAGGATGCACAGTGTGGAAAGGTTTATTATAGGCACAAGACGCAGTTATGGAACCCATTCAGGCCTTGAGCATTTCCAATACAAATACGCTGTTTCCACGAGGTCGAAAGAGTTAAACCAAACACCGCCACTCGCTTCAGAGCTGGAATTTGGGGATACGTTTCCCCAAAGAACCCCCACGGCAGCAAATCTCAGGGCCTGTGTCAACTGACCCGGGCTCCTGCTGTGGGGCTAGAAACCATGTAGATGTTTGGGCTGCAGCCCAAGCCCTGAGACTCTCCCTACCTGCCAGGTCTCAAAGGCCAAACTTCGACACTGCTATTTTTAGCCCTGCAGCATGAGTCCAAGTCCCTTGACCTGAGCTCCGAGACTCGCGGCTGTGGGGGATTTGTTGCTGGGTAGACAAACCCTTGGTGAACAAAAACCTAGCCAGGGAAGGGGGGAGAGGAGGGGTTATTTGTTAAAAATAGTTTAAGTGATCGATGAATCGGCAAACCCTTAATTTGATTTTTTGCTTCTCTAATTTCTGTCAACCTGTCTGTCCGTGCCTGGACTAAGCTCCTTGGGGCAGGGAGCTTCTCCCTTCCTGAAAGAACCCAGGATTTCTAGGTGCTATCAAATTAACAGTGAGGCAAAAGCAGAACCTCCAGTCTGAACCCCGAATTCAGGAATGAGCAGAGATTTGTGATGCATCAACTCTACATGTGCCCCCCCCCCCAGTCCCGCGACCAGGATTTGGAACCACCAAGGAAGAAACATCCCCTTCCCCACGCAGAGAATATACTGCGGATTTTACAGTGTGCTGCCCAGTGTGCGCAGGGACAGGGATTCTGGCCATCTAGGGCCTGATCCAAAGCCCAGGGAAGACAATGGAAGCCTATCAGGCCCTTGGTGAATTCTGCATGGATAGCCACACCCAGCCCCTCCATCTACATACCTCTTCGGTCCCACAGACATGATCAGCGGACAATAAGTTCCACACCATCAGGTCTTGGTCCCTTGACTTAGGGAGCTCCCAATAACTAAGTGCAAGACTTCTGGACTTAATCTTGTCCCTACAGTTTTGGTTCTAGGTTGGAGCCTATTCCAGAAGGGGCTCCAAGTTCTGGTTACGACTGGGATGCAGCCTTTAACGCAGTGGTGCTCAGACCACGATTCACGGGCCACCATTGGCTCTTTAATGCTTTTCCTGTGGTTCTGTGCAGCCCACGATATTAAAACACCGATTCAATTAACCACCAATCAGGATGCTTTTACTATATTAACCAATTAAGTTATCAACTTGCACTACGTTATTAACGGATTTACTGTAACAATAATATATATAAAAACCAAAATATTTCCCATCACATTTTTTTTTTAAAGTGCCACTAGTACTGTAGTAAATGAAATAGTGAATTCACACGACTGACTCTCTTGGGTAGCATTGATCACTAATTTGGCTCCTGAACCACTGAGGTCTGAGTATCACTGCTTTCACCTAAGACAGGCTGAGAAGCCTGGGAGCAATCCAGAGGGCTTTGGTACCTATCAGTCCATGGTGTGGTTCCTAATGCAGCTGTTTTTCAAAGCCAACAAACAATTCTGAGCTGCAGTTTCGCAGCCAGCAGTCCAGAATGTGCATTAGAACCTCTCTGAGCGACCAGGGATGGGAGTACTTTTTTTAAAACAAGCCCAATAAGTTTCATTTTTCATTTCCCAGCCAGCTCCTGCTTGCCCACCTGTTTGTACAGTTCTTTTAACTTCCTCAACAGCTCCACTGGCTTCCCCATTCATTGCAGGATCAAACACCGTCTTGTTTTAAAAAGCTTTCTGTGGCCTTGTCAAAGTCTATATATGAAAGCTTCTCACCCCATCCACCACAAGTCATCTTTCCCTTCAGAATCCCACCCCACTGGGGGACACAAAAGCCTTCTCCCCTACAACAGGCTCTATCCAGAGCAGCCTCTCTGCATCTCTCCAGCTCAGCCGCCACCTCTTTTTGAGTCTCATCTGCAAACACAGTTTCCCACCCTCCCTCTGCTATATGTTCATCTTCACTTTGTATTTCATTAACACAGTAGAGCAGCTTGCATGAAAGATACTCAACAATATAAAGTTAGATTGTATTGTATTATTGAGAAAGTGACCTCCAGTGGTCAATAACGCCTTCACCCATCAGCTTAAGGCATGAGATCCTGTTGCCAGTCACTTTCTCAACTCACAGGACACGTTTGCCAGTCTCAATCTCCCCTGCAATCAGATCGTTATAGTGCAAATGCTGCAGTTACATAGCACTTTCCAATCTCAGAATGCTTTGCACACACAACTCAATCCATCCATTACTGCAGCTGTACTGGAGTTTGGATGGAAGGGTAAAGTATTAATCATCTTCATCATGTTGGTCTTCCTAATCACTCTTGTTAATGGTTCATTTGTCTTATTCCAAATGCTTTTATCCAGGAAGATAAACTAATATAGCTAGCTTAAGTGCTGAGTATTTAGGGTTATGACCAGCCCCACTGCTGCACTGGAAACACAAGACCTGTGAAACTCCAGGGATCTGATTCCCTGCAATTCAGTCAGAGGCATTTGCCCCAATTTTTCATGCAGGGATACATCTAGCCTCGGGGATACACCCAGCCTATGCACCATTTAAGTCCCACTAAAGCAGTCCCCTTGCTGGTTCTCTGCCCAGGGGTGAATTACATCTCCTTAGAGCTGGATGGTCGGCTCTACCCTGTTCACTCTCCTTTTGCATTCGCGGTCCGTGAACAACCGGTGGAAAGCAGATTTCAAAGTCATGGGCACACATGGTCATGAGAAGGATGAATTACCCAGCACCGGGGGTCAAAGTAACAACTATGCTTTAAAAACCAAAAGCGAAAGTGCAACGCAAACCTGTTCCAGAATACGGCCAGTACTGTTAGAGGTTTTCTTCTGCTTTCACCAACAGGACTGAAGCAGGAAAACAGAGTGCGTGCAAAAGTGCGCGCACAAAAGTGCGCCTGCAAATGCTTGCACATTCGATCCCAGCTGCACATGCAAGCCAGAGAACGGTGCACTTAAAATAAAGAGCAAGGCAATTTGCCTGTGCATTTAACTATTTTGCTTACACTGCTCTAGTAAGTGCACTTGCTCATGGAGTTGTGAGCCTGCATTTGTACTTTTTGCCTTCAGATCTCTCCTTTTCTTTAAAGGAACTGGCCCTTACGTTTTCAGTACCATTTGCATCTAAAATGACCTCACTCAGCAGCAGGGGATCTGCCTGCTGGAAACTTAATGCTAATTCTAACTGAGAACTATTTTCAAGTAGGACTCATGGCTACAATACATGGAGAGAGAATTCTCAGCACATCAGCTTTTAGGAGGAGGCAGAGCAAAACAGGCGAGCCCCTAAGTGAGAGGATTGGGTTTTAGACCTGAGCTCCTTCCTACAGGAGAGCCCCTTCTTGAGAGGTGCTTAGCCAGCCTGCATCACAGGGTGTGCGTGGTGACTTGATCCCTCCCATTTGGAAAATGGTCATGGCAGAGAAGCAGCTGCCCCCTCCTCAGAGTGACTCCCCAGCCTCTGCTCTTTGGGGGTCCTCCTGAAGCTATCCAGGGAAGACACCTTTCACATCTGCCCTCTGCGGGGCTGTTGCTTGGCCTCTACTCCCCTTCTCCCCCCTCACACACCGGTGAGCTTAGAAAAAGCTCCAGACTGTTGGCAAATCTAGTGATAGGAGTTGACGGCTCGGTGTAACCTTGTTTCTCTGCCTTCCTCTGGCTCCTGCTGTAGGCGATGGATAACTAGCTTCACAGGCACACAGGCTTTGGGGGGGGGGGGGAAGAGAAGAGATGATGAGGGTCTAGTTAACCAGCTTCTCTCCTGAGGGGTTCTGTTTAGACAGCACGAAAGAGTAAAGCTCCCAAAGGGACGGGGAGAATCTCTTCCCAAAGCTACATACGCCCTTGAAAGTCATGGCCTAATGGGTAGAGCATAGGGCAGGGAGCTTGCAATGCCCACATTCTAGTTCTGGCTACGATCTACTTGCTGTGATACGCACACACACACACACACCCCCCCCAGGAGAGTGTAGAGATGCTTGGATCGGACTCAGCTCTAGCAAGAGCTGCTACAAACCAGAAAACTTCCTTACACCTCAGTGTAGCCCTAGCCTCATCTGCCAATGCAAAGCGTCTTCCCAAGTCAAACATTGCCAGTTAAATATCGGTACAGCCTTTCAAACAAATCAAATGCCCAGTGGTGTTAGCCACTCAGAAAAGTTCCCCTCTCTGGCATGAATCCACAGGAGTTCTGTGCTTACCATGTACCAATGCAGCCTGCCTGCGAAGTAACCTCCCAATGCAGGCAACAGCATCCTGTGCCGCATAGGACAGAACAGCTACTTACCTTACAGTAATGGCGTTTGAGATGCTGTAGTCCGTGTGGCTCCCGCAGCGGGTGCAATGCGTCCCATTCGGGAGAGACTGGTGTTGAATACCCCAGTCCAGCAGGGCTCTGCATGTGTCCTGTACCGCCTCAGGCTTCCATGTGAGGATCAGGGGTGGGGCAGCTGCCACCATCTCTTAGTTCTCTTGCAATTCATAGCCAGTGATCCCCGAGTCTCCTAGGACCAGAGACAGAGGACAAGTCGTGGGCTTCACACTGATCGCATCCTTGAAGACTCAGTTACTGCAGGCAGGGCCGGCTCCAGGGTTTTGGCCGCCCCAAGCAGCCACACCAAAAAAAAAAAAAAAAAAAAAAAAAAAAAGCCGCGATCGCGATCTGCGGCGGCAATTCAGCGGAAGGTCCTTCGCTCCTAGCGGGAGTGAGGGACCGTCTGCCGAATTGCCACCGAATAGCTGGACCTGCCGCCCCTGTCCAGAGTGGCCACCCCAAACACCAGCTTGCCAAGCTGGTGCCTGGAGCCGGCCCTGACTGCAGGGTAAGTAACCATTCTCCCCTCCCTTGGCATATGTATCAGTGCAGCTCTCTCTGTAGGTGAGGGCAACCACTGCCCTCCCTGGATGGTGGGACTGAGGCGTTTCAGTGATTGCCTTACTTCTCTCCCGAACTCACCATCATGTCAAAGGGTGAAGGTTTAACACAAGTCAATGGGCGGCTCCACACTGCAGCCTTTCAGGTCTCAGACTGGAACGTTCCTGAAGCAGGTGGAAGATGCTGCCTGTGCCCTGGTGGAATAAGCCTGGATGTTCGAAGGGAGAGGCTTACCAGCCATCTAATAGCAGTTGGAAACACACTGAGCACCACTTAGTTTGAGGAGTTTGGCCTCTCGATTGGCTGGATACAACCAAAGAGGCAAGGTGACAGGCAGAAAGGCCCAGTCCTATTAAGCATGCAGCTTTTTTTCCTCCTGGCAGCTTCAGGAAAAAAGAAGCCCGCCCACATCTAAAAGCTCCTCCCCCAGCCTTGTGGGAGGAGCCACTGGACCCAGGATCCAAATTAATACGGGGGACAACTAAAGAACAACAGGGACAGGAGTGGAGGTCAAAGGTTCAAAACTAGGGATCCAGAGAGGGACACCGAGCTGAGAACCCCGGACAGCATCCGCTGCTCCTCAAAAGATGTCTAGGGAGCCAGCGGACGCCGCCCGGAGGAACTCTGCCTGGATACGTGAGACAAGGGAGGAAAGGAAGAAGACTGGCAAAGTGACTGATGGAATTCAACCTGAACCAGAGACCATCTTAGAGACAAACATGGAGTGTGGTCTCAACACCGCCTTTTAGACCCTGCGGAAGGATATGTAAGGTGGTCCAACAGTGAGGGATTGGAGCTCACTGACTCTTCATGCTAAGGTGATGGCAACGTAGTGTACTCAGCATGCAGTGCTTCAGAGGGAGACTACATTTTAGGAGGAGAATGTGGAGGTTCCACCTAGGAGCCATGTCTCTTACTGGAGGATAAGCATGAAGGAAGCCCTTGAGGAGTTCTGATACCATCCGACATGAGAAGATCAGTACAGATGTCGTCTGAGTACAACACGCCAACGTTGCTTCATGGTGAACCTTGGAAGAATGAAAGGAGAGTCCTCCATGTGTCAGGAGCAGCATATAGTCAAGGATCTTCCATATTGAGGCCTCTCAGGGGTCTTGTTTTATACTGCTTACATGGAAAATCTCTTCCGTTCCGAGAAATGGGTCTTACCAGCATAATCGGCAGAGGTGGCTTCCAACAGTCCCCTCAAGTTTGTTGACTTGTTGTAGGAGTGAGGTCGAATGCAGCTGGCTTGCCTGCTAGCAGGATTCTGGAGCTCATCTCTTCAGGGTCTGCATGAAAACTTCACGATCACACCAGCAGACTGAGCTTCAGTCTCACGTCTCACAACACATGCACCCTTGTGGAGAACGAGGGGCATAGTGAGTATCTGCTTGATATATCGGGATTCTCTAAAAACAAGAGGCCTGCTGTGTCCATCTTTCAGGGTAAATCGGCTATTGCAGGATGGACAGGGCTTGAAGCCCACAGGTTTTGAGTCTGTCATGTGAAGTAACTGTACGGGGGCGGGGGGAGGAGAAGAGGAGAGGCCTAGCCATCAATACTCAACCCAAATAGGTCGATAGAGATCACTGCAGTCATATACCAAAGAATCAGAAGAGTCCTGAGGTTCTCTAGAAGAATTAAAAACGAACAGCAGCTCAAAACTAGCATGTCCGACACTCCCCAGGGGCTAGCCCCTGCCGAATTACCCAGGGTTCCAGGCCGGTTCATACCACGCAGGCCCCAGCCTGTGCTGCCGTGGCTTCTCTGCTCTGGTACCAAAGCTTGCTTGTGTAGGTCTACACAAGTTGCAGTCACACCCTGTGATTATAGTGTAAGCATATCCTTAGAGTACCAAGCCAGGCAAAGGGGAACTGAAAAATGTTCTTGTGATACCCATATGGAAAGAAACCAGAGTGCCACACATCTCTTGTCTGGCCCTTGGAGCATTCTTCTGTGGTCATTCTCCTTTGATGGAGTAGTGAGGTTTTATTGTTTAAAGGGCCCTGATCCTGCAGGCCTTAGTCAGAAGCCACAGTGCACTCAACAAGGGCCAGAGTCTGATCTCCTCCCTCACATTGCAAAGCACCTTCCTGCACAAGAGAGCCATTAACTGCAGATGAGTTTCCTGTGGAGCAAGGCTCTACCCAGGTGTGTAGGGATGTCCGAATCCAACCCAAGGAGATTTGCCCAAGGACAGACTGCAGGATCAGAAGCAAGAAGAGCTCAAGGCATCAATTCATATTTGGCTCTGGATCCAGGAGCCTTCCACCCCATACTTCACAACTTGGGACACCCCCAGCCTTTCGGTTCGTTACAGAGACTGGGCCAGCTGCAAAACACAGATGCAGATTCCGACTCTGATTACTCAACTTTCAGGGGAGAGCAGAGCCAAAACCCTGGATCCAAACAGAGATATGGGAGGCCAGCCAAAAATCCAGATCTGGGTTCCCACCTCCTTTGACTCCCCTCCACTGCAAAGTTGGGTTTTGTGCAGGGCCCATCACCACCGAGAGCAGCTTCAGTTCTTTAGAACGTCTGCTACTAGCCACCCTCCTTCCAAATTTTCCTCCGGACTCCACAAGCCCTTTTCCTCTTCCCCTTAAGAGGGAGGGATCATTCAGAAACCTTGCTGGGGCTGGGGAAGCGGAGCGTTTTCACCTGCCCATGTGTTCATGAGTCAGAGCCATTCTTTCAGGCAGAGACGAGAGGCATCCCCCCGCCCTCCCCTCTTCTACTTCTGCCTCTTTACATGCTGCTGCCAACAGTTTAAAGGGGATTTTTTTTTTCAGTCCTCCCAGTGGGTGGGGAAAATCCCTGGTGTCAAACTTCAAAAGGAAATCCTGAGTTCACATTGCATTTCATGTTGAACTCTGCAGCTTAACCACAGGACTTCAGAGCGCGCCCACGCCCAAAACTCCGCTGCGTCTTAGAACAGCACCAGGCACTGTCTGAACTGAAAGGGAGAGACGGCCGGGTGCCGTGCGCGGCGCACGGCGCTAGGGGAAAGGAAATGTTCTCAGCACCCTGCTGAGTCACACTGGAAGAAGCGGAGAGGGAGAGACAGGCCACGCTGCGCGAATGGGGAAAGAAGCAGGGAGACGACAAACTCGCTGGAGTCCCAGCTGCGGCGGGAGCATTTCTAAAGCGAAACAAAGCAGAGAGGGGCTGAGTCACAGTTTGGCCACGGATCTGGAATCCGAAACGCTTCAGTGCCAGGTGTTTTGTTCAGCCCATTCCGGACACTGGGAGCAGCTGCAAAGTTTGACTCTGATCCGAGCATGGGTGAGGGTTGGTTGGGACCCAGTGCTAACCCATTGACAGGGCTCACCTTCACCCTCTGCCCTGCTCTTCAGGGGGAGGGTCCCTAGTGACACCCCCACGGGCCTGGGGCTAGTCTCCTCTTCGTGGGGTAACGGATCCACATCGGGAATGTCTACTCCCCAAACTGGGGTGACTCACTGCAAGTCTTCCAGCATCCACCTCCCCATGGAGACAAGGCGCCCACTTGCCTTGTGCCCTGTCCTTAAGGCTGAGGTCTTTAGCCACAGCCAGGCCTTGGATGCAGAGTAAAGCCCTTTGCACAAGTCTGAGAACCCGAGACCGACTCCGGCCAGAGAGAATAAGGGGACAGTCCCCGTGCCACAACACACCCCATCATCTCCCAGAAGGCCACTCTCCAAGGGCACCCCTAAGCAGGGGGTGGTGTCAGGAGCACTCATTCATCCACTCAATGAGTCAGAGGATGTGACATAGCGAGGGCCCTACCAAATTCACGGCTGTGAAACACCCGTCATGGGCTGTGAAATCTGGCTATTGGAGCCTCCAATTTGGAGGGGTGCGTGGCAGTATTACCACCCTTACTTCTGCGCTGCCTTCAGAGCGGCGGCGGCTGCTGGGCGGGTGCCCAGCTCTGAAGGCAGCGCCACCACCAGCAGCAGTACAGAAGTATAACCTTGTGACCACACACACACACCCATTTTGGGTCAGGACCCTCAGTTATACCACCATGAAATTTCCGATTTAAATATCTGAACTATGAAATTTAAGAGGATTAAAATCCTATAACCGTGACATTTACCAAAATGGACTGTGAATTTGGTAGGGCCCTAGCTATAGCATAGGATGGGTAACAAAGGAGGCAGAGAGCATGAAACTGGGAACACAGCCAGTCCAGACTCACCTGTGTGGGAGCGTTCAGCACTATGGTGGTAGCGCCAGAGACCCTAACTGAGATCAAGGCCTCTCGGTGCTAGGCACTGTACATACACAACAGCAGCGAGACAAAGGAGGGGAAGTTAGATGATTTGAAGGTCCCAGGCAGAGTGAGGACTAGAATCTAGGTCCCTGAACTCCGTGCAGTGCCCTACCCACTGGACCATGCTGCCTTTCTATGGTGTGAGGGTGAGGCTCAGCTGGCACCCTTGGAAACGTGGTGCTGGAAAATGAGCAGCGTCCATGTGGAGTCCTCGGCAAAGCACCGGGAGTGGGGCAGCACAGCTTTTAGCACTAGACCGGCCAAAGCAAGGGACATTCTGCAAGGAACAATCCTGGGCGAGCCCCCAGGCGGGATGGGTTAGAGGCCCCTCAGGTTCCTTCCAGCTCCAATTTCCAGGATGCAATGCAAACCCCAATCTGATCAAGCCTAGAATCCAGCCAAGGCAAGTTTCCTCTATGGCACTTGTGATCTCCAGGGCACACTGGTGACTCTCCTCCAAACTCCATCCCAACCACAGGAAACTCTTATACCCACTGTGTCATCCAAGTAGCCATGCGGGGCAAAGAGGAGACCCCAGGGGTCCAGGGCACAGCAGGGAGAGGGAATCCTCTCACCAGTGAAACTACTGCAGGGCCACAGTGCTCCCCTTCTCCAAGGAATGGCTACAGGATTCAGTGATGGAGCCACCAGCTCCACCACAAAACCCTCCCACACCTGGTGCCGGGAGCAGGGGCTGGAAGACTTCCCAGGGCAGAGTTCTATGACCACAGATCCTGGCCTCCCGGCACTTGCACATCAGATGGTCTCTGTTCCATTACATCATGGCCCCTGCCAGCACAGAGCGAAACAGAATTGGACCCATTCACTATAGGCCTGTTTTTTTCCTGGCAATTTGCCTCCTTGGCAGACAACTGTCACGCAGTGGCTGCTCCTGATGCAGCTCCCAAATCAAGCCAATGGGATCTCATCCAGCAACACAGCCCTGCCCTCTGCCATCCCTCACCAATGCCACATGTCACCAAGGCCTAACCCAAAGTGTGGCAGGGAACAGTGGTTCAATTCTTGTAGTGTCTCCATTTCATACCCCCCATGCCTAGGAACATCACTCCCCTGAAACCGCCCACTGGCTTCCATCACACATGGTAGCACTGCCAGTCTGAGCTCCTCACAGCAGTTCCAAGTCTGCAAGAGCCACTGGAGCCCATACACCAAGATGCCTTTAGTTCGAGTTCCATCCCTTCCTCACGTCCCTGGTCTATATCCAGGCATTCAGCTTGGACCTTCCTCCCATCAACCCATCCCACAAAGCAGCAGCAGCCTGTGCTAGGTGCACTCAGAAGCGCACGCCATGGTGCACCGATTGCTGTCTTCTCCACATCCATCTGGATTTGTAGCATAGCGACTTTGAACACCTGAAGGTGCTCGTACTAGACCCAACAAAGTATAGATAGGCTAAAAGCGACCCTCGGGTGGGGTACCCAGAAACCCCTGAAGGGGTATCCAGCAAGCATCCCCCACCTGGAATATCTAGCAACCGAGAATGTGAGATGCTAAGCAACCTGCAGTCCACGTACATTGCTTTGCCTGTTCACACACTTTTCTTCCATGGGGTAAACAAGCAGGACTGTACAGGAGACAAACCCAGTGGCATGGCCAACCGAGCCATCCTAGGACACATCTGTTTGCCCAGAGTCAGAGTAACGTAGGGAAACCACAGGAGAGGGGGGGAAAGCATCCAGCTCCCATGAGCTGGAGAGGGGATGCTCCTGAGACTTGAGTCCCCCATGCTGGGGGACCAGCAGAACAGGGTTGGGACACAGTAGAGGGAACAGTGACAGGCTCTGATCACCACCACCGTGGAGGGAGGAGCTGTGAAGAGTCCATGGTAGGCAGCCTGGAGCCCCCATGCTTGAGGAAAGAGCCCATCAAGCAGTATTCCACGTGGGCTCCTTATGCAAAAGAGAGCAGGGAGGGGCTTGTAATAGGAGGTCAGGAACCCACATTCCAGAGCAGGACCCCCGATGTACAACAGGAGTATCTGAGACACCCTAGCTGTTTCCCGCGTGGTTACTGCTAGGAGCAAAGGGCTGTGGTTATGATGGATGCCACAGGAGAGGCTTTGTTTGCATGGTTATACCTGCTTGGGGGTCGGGGGCGGGGGGGGGAGAGCAGCTCGTTGTGCGAGATTCAGGGCTGTGGATTGAAATGATGTAAGTGCTCCTCTACTCCTGAGCAGGGGAGAGAGCGTCATAAGTCAAGACAACTGACTGCCGGGCTTTTAAAGCGCCCACTGAATAGCACAGCTTTGTGACCAGGGCTGAGGGTTACAGAACAAGGGGATCTCTGCACCAGTGCATGTCACTTTCATTACTGGGCACTGATTTTGAAACACCCCACATCATTGAAACCTCTTTGTTCTGCTATCGGAGCCCTCAGACTTTGGAGTCCCACCCCACATTTAAGCCTCTGCAGACGGACAAGGAAGCTGATGTGGACCAGATCCAAGGGTGGTGTATATCAGAACCCCACTGACTTCAGAGCGATGCAGATTTCCGCCAGCAGAGGATCTGGGTTGTGTACTTCCCACTCCCTACCATGTGTACAACTATAGAGTCAAATCACATGCAAGAGAAAAATTGGGTGGGCAGGAGGGGTTGTAACAGTATCCACCGGAGTGAAGAGATTGTGGAATCAGGTTCTGTGCCAGAGGTTACAGGGGCAGTACTGCCTGAGGCAGGCGGTGCCATCTCAGAAGAGCCCCCACCATCAGTGGAGGAAGGTACGTCAGACATCTCCAGCCCATCCCCCAGCAAGCCCATCACCCCATCCCAGTGACTGGAGTCTTGTTCCAAGATTTATTTGGGCGTAAGCTTTCATGGGTAAAAACCTCACCTCCTTCGAAGTGAGATTTTTACCCACGAAAGCTTATGCCCAAATAAAATCGGTTAGTCTTTAAGGTGCCACCAGACTCCTTGTTGTTTTTGAAGATACAGACTAACACGGCTCCCCCCGGATACTTGTTCCAAGAGGTTTTCCAAAGCTCAGTGGCTGGGATCACGCATGTCAATGCTGTGGCTCAAGACAGCAGCGATAGCAGAGAAACCAGCACAGACTATTGTGGTTAACGGGTGCACGGAGGCTGTGATGTGGTTTAAATCCAGAACACGAAACCAAAGAAATCTTTCTATGAATTCAGACAAGCTGAATGAACCATCCTGTGTTCCCCGTTTCAGTCAGGCCCCGGCTCCTTGCAGTCAGCTCTCCCGCTTTGCCCGGCAGCATCCTACCCAGATTTTAGTCCTAGTTTTCCATTTAAGATAACGAGGCCTTTGGAGCTGCCTCCAGCAAACCTAGGGCCCAGCCCAGTGAGCTGTTCTGCAAGCTCAGTTTGCACTGGTGCATCTTGGTCCCTCCTGTTCTCTTCCTGTTGCACATAGACCAAAGTAGGACAGCCCCAAGGAGACTAGTTTTGCCGGTTGGGGTGTGTGTGCAGATGTTAGTAGCAGATATATGGGGGGTCAGGCTAAATGACAGGGTGGTCCCTTCTGGCCTTGCACTCAAACAGGAGTTGAGTGATCAGCACCTCTCAGGATCAAACCCAATTCCCATAATCCCTTGATCAGATCAACAGAGCAAGTCAAATGGTTAAACCAGCTTAAAACAGAGCAGGGCCAGAGATGGAAGGGAGAGAGCAAGCGAGACCAACAAGGAGAGGAAAGAAGGGGAAGCCAAGGATGAACGTTGTTACAAGCGATCCAGGGTTATCTGCCCAGGATCAGTTTTACTAAATTGAAGTAGCCAATATTTGAAGTGAATCATGGCTCCACACCCGTGTTATCCACACAGGACACTGCAGGGAACAGACACAAGTTATACTTTGTTGCAACTAAGGTTCTAGCCTTCACCTGCTTCCAAGGAGGGAGACTTGAAAGCCTCTAACTCTCACTAAGCAAAAAGACTACATTACGGAAATCCAGTCGGGAACCGTCTGATTCTGCAGTGCCCGACTCTTGACAGCAGTTCGGACGCTGCACTGAAATAGTCATCAGCAAAAGACATTTCAGCATTGACTGTGGACTAAGCCTTCTAACTAAAATCACTCTTAACGGGGTGTTGTACCCAAAACAGAGCAGGAACATCTCACTTCAAACCAATCTAGGAGCCCAACCCAGCAAAGCGCACACCTCATTTTAAGCACAAATATTCTCATTGAAGTCAATAGGACACTCATGTGCCTGAAGCGAAGCACATGCTTACACGTCTTGCTGGATCATTACCTACATTCTATAACTACCCCCATCCCCCGGTGTCCCAGCACCTGAAAGTGTGAAGAAAAAAAAAAATCAGCACAACTCCACAACAACACTCTACATGGAAGAGATGGGGAGTCAAACCTCCACATGATGCGTGGTCAGACCTTGATGTTCACCGGAGTGGTGACCACAGCTGTACCCTGCTGCATGTCCAAGGATGAAGCAGCAAAGCGTGGGGTCGATGAACAGCCTAAGTAACCAGGCTGTGGTTACAATGGGCATGAGGAATATCCTTCCCCACACATGGCCCACTACTGGGGCTCCAGCAGTTTGTGTTTCCACCATGCACCTGTGCACACAGAAGTGTCGAGAGATTCACCGTGGTTCCCTTCCATGGCAGCATAGGAGGAGCCATCAGGAAATGAGCTCTGCCGTGCCGGACCCTATACAGTATCCCAGGACCCTGTCACAACAGGACTGCATTGGTCACACTGCAGGCAGGCCGGGCCGGCCCTCAACTGCTGTGGAGGGCAGGGCCTGGGAGTCAGGATTTGCCACTCGGCATCTCTCCTGATTAACGAGCCAATGAGGATCACGTGGCTGGATGTTAAAAATACAAGCTAAGCCCTGTAGTGGCAACAGCTGTCAAAGCACCCCTCATTTCCTGGAGCACTGGGTTTCCATTGCGAATGCTTCCCAGGGAATCCTCTTTACCACAGGCCAGAATCTTTTTTTCTGTGCAGCCAGACCCACCTCCGGTGTCAGGCAATGTAGGGCCAGGTCTTCCGCTGCTGAGAATCAGCTGAACTTCCAGCACAGGTCTGCTGGCGTCAGTGGACACACCAACTGAGGAGCTGGCCCATCGCTTGTAAACAGTATGCCGACATCCTCATGTTAAGGGGGGAGGGGTTTATCCCAATTTTATCTATATCCGGGCAGCTCCCCAAACCAAAACGGTTGTCCAGGAAAAGGCTGAAGCCAAGCGTGCCTGGATCACGGCTGTGTCAGATGGGAAGCCACCCCTACGCATCTTTGCTCGTAACAGGAAGCTAATTTTAATTGTCCCAATATGGACAAATAATGGCAGGTCGGCTGGGCAAGCTGACCTCAAGGAATTTAAGACAAGTCCATCTTTCTGCTCATACCTAGGGGTTTCTCTCCCTTCATGGAAGTCCCATCATGTTCTAGGAGATCCTGGTGAGGTTATGTTCAGGGAGACTCAAGCCCTACATCCCTTCTGCCTGACTTTCCCTCTTCTCCCTCCCTTCTGCCTGACTTTCCCTCTTCTCCCTTATTCCTGTCTGCCTAGAACTAGGGCAACTACAGGTAGAATGCCAGTCGGTGAGCCCACAAAGCAGCTAGCCATGCTGGCTTTGGGAATGACTTTCAAATCCAGAGCTCAGCCCCCAGGCCTCTACGACGAGCCCTGATTTCCACCCCAGATCTAGATTTTAATCATCGTTAGGGACACACCCAAGTTGTGATCCCAGACCCTAACAGTCCCCAATCTTCTGTAAAGTTCAGCTTCAGATTAACACATCATGACTGTTGACCCAAAATACATCAGCATACAGCCGCTGCAGGAACTAAATTGTTTTTGTAGGGCCACACCACATTCCTGGTGTCGGTAGTACGCGTCCAGGCGTGCTTGTACCAACTGTACTGTCAGTGCGGGGCATTGTAGGACATCTTCTGAAAGCCAGTAACGGTCAATGTAAGCAAACACAGAGTGTACATTGGCAGTGCGTCGACTTAACTACGTCGACCCTGACTCTCCGCCTCTCGTGGAGGTGGAGTTATGTTGCAGGGCATAACAGGGCAGTTGCATCGGTGGGAACAAAATTTTAGTGTAGACACTGACAGTTAGGTTGACAAACTGCCTTGCGTCAACCAACTCTGTAGTGTAGAGTAGGCCTTAGTTACAGTCAGTAGTTACACAGGAACATGTGGATGACTACACATTATGCCCCATGTATAGTCAAGGTCTTGGCTGGAGATCATTACTGCATTGAGAAATAATCCAAGTGCCAAACGGGGCCTTAAAAGAACCTATTAACACTTGGAAATGTAGGAATTGCCAGATTTGATCATACTGGGTCTACGTAATCTAGCATCTGCCTCTGACAGTGACCCATGCCCACTCCTTCCGAGAACGCAACCCTGCAGTAAGCAGGGATGGGAATAAAATGCCCCATAGAAATGATTCCTCCAGAGCCCTACCTCCTTGAGGTGCCATTGGACCGTGCTGAGGTGGGGACATAGGCAGAGTCAGTAGCAAAAGGGAAAAATATATATATATGAAACACTTGTGGTTTGGAAGAAGACACCACAAGTTCCATTCACACGTCCTCCTACTTCTTCTGCTGGAAGTTGTCAGAGCACAGACATTTTTAGCAGCAGCAGCTGGTCTTCTGGAGCTCAGCTCGAGAAGAACTGAGACAACCCCGCAGCCTTGAGAGAGCATTTCAACAGATGGGAAAGGGCCACAGGAGGTCAGGATTGGGCTTTGTTCTTTGGAAACCCTCCCCACAGAATCGGGGTGGGAGCAGAATAGTCACCAAGGAAAAATGGGTGGAATTTCCCCAACAAACTAGAGATTAAGCAGTTCTGCAACTATCAATAAAGCCTTCGGGAGGGATTCGAGGGGCAGTTGGATGTGCTAGAAGAACAGTCAGTCCCTGGTGCTAGCAAGGTCTAGCTAAGAATCCTTTAGGGTAGATCCCAAACTTAATCCAGTAGTAGCTGGATCTAACCCATCCTCTAGGGCATATTCAGAGGCAGTAAGCCTACAGGCAGCGGTGGAATACCACTAACTGCAATATACCAGGGCTTCCCTAAAATGGAAAGAGCATATGTAGAATTGAGAGAAGACAACTGCAGCAAAATATACAAGAGGCTCTGAGCACTATATAAAACCATGGGGCTGTGCAGTACAGACTAATTTGGTTATCTGGCCAGTCCCCCACACGCAATGCAGTACTATGCCTTACAATTTTCCAGTGCTTTGTCTAGACTAGTTTTAAATCTCCAGGGCTAAGTTTTCCACCACTTCCTTTGGGAGACAATCCACAACCCAACAGACTCCACTATGAGAAAGTCCCCCCCAATCTAATCTACATGCGCCTTTTTTATTTTTCTATTGCATGATCACTCTGTTATACCTCCATGCATCATGCTAAATTCTTCTCCTTCTGTGGTGTTTACACCCTGTTTGTAGGCTGAAGTCTCCCTGTTCTTGCTGGTTTCAGAGTAGCAGCCGTGTTAGTCTGTATCCGCAAAAAGAACAGGAGTACTTGTGGCACCTTAGAGACTAACAAAAATTTGTTAGTCTCTAAGGTGCCACAAGTACTCCTGTTCTTTTTCCTGTTCTTGCTGCTTATCCAATCTACACAGATCTAGTTCTGTTAATCTTCCCTAACAAGTCAATCCCTCTAGCCAGTTATTTGCATTTCTCTTCTTTGAGCTCCTCCCAGTTTGTCTGCATCTTTCTGGTAATGAAATATTTGCAACCTGGGCTGCTGTGCCACAGCCATTTAGAACTCAATCCAAAGTCCATTCAAGTAACAGAAGGACTCCCACGTTCCTCTAAAGCAGTGGTCTCAACCATGGGTACATGTACCTATGGGGGTACGCAGAGGTACACCAGCAATGCCCCTCTGCCATGTACATTGGCCAAACCGGACAGTCTCTACGCAAAAGAATTAATGGACACAAATCTGACATCAGGAATCAAAATACTCAAAAACCAGTGGAAGAACACTTTAACCTGTCTGGTCATTCAGTGACAGACCTGCGGGTGGCTATATTACAACAGAAAAACTTCAAAAACAGACTCCAACGAGAGAC
The DNA here is from genome assembly GCF_011386835.1 of Chrysemys picta bellii. Lineage (NCBI taxonomy): Eukaryota > Metazoa > Chordata > Testudines > Emydidae > Chrysemys > Chrysemys picta. The sequence continues at coordinate 14,178,270 of NC_088808.1, read as the reverse complement.
TGCAGAGCTAGAATTGATATGCAAACTAGACACAATCAACTCCGGTTTGAATAAGGACTGGGAATGGCTGAGCCATTACAAACATTGACTCTATCTCCCCTTGTAAGTACTCTCACACCTATTATCAAACTGTCTGTACTGGCCTAGCTTGATTATCACTTCAAAAGTTTTTTTTCTCTTAATTAATTGGCCTCTCAGAGTTGGTAAGACAACTCCCACCTGTTTATGCTCTCTGTATGTGTGTATATATATCTCCTCAATATATGTTCCATTCTATATGCATCCGAAGAAGTGGGCTGTAGTCCACGAAAGCTTATGCTCTAATAAATTTGTTAGTCTCTAAGGTGCCACAAGTACTCCTGTTCTTCTTTTTGCAGATACAGACTAACACGGCTGTTACTCTGAAAACAACTCCTCTAGATATTTGCCTAGTTTTACAACAGGCTTGAGGAAAAGCACTAGGGAAGTCAGTACAAACTAAAGTTTCATACAGACAGTGACTTGTTTATACCGCTCTATACACTGAAACGCAAGTACAATATTTATATTCCAAGTGGTTTATTTTATAATTCTATGGTAAAAATGAGAAAGTCAGCAATGTTTTAGTAATAGTCCGCTGTGACACTTTTGTATTTTTATGTCTGATTTTGTAAGCAAGTGGTTTTTAAGTGAAGGGAAACTTGGGGGTACACAAGACAAATTATACTCCTAAAAGGGGTACAGTGGTCTGAAAAGGTTGAGAGCCACTTCTCTAAAGCATCTGTTACTGGACAGTGTTAAAGACCAGATACTTAGACAGAGCACTGATGTGAACTAGTATAGCAATTCCTATGCTCACTTCAAAGTACTATATGCAGTCCAATACCATGGTGGCCTTTGATGGCCTACCTACCCCACATCCTATGTGCTGTCCACTGCCACCCTTGGTAAGTTTGCTTTGTAGCTTTTCCCCTCTTCCATTGAATATCTGTTGAGTTTATCCTTCTCCAGCTTTCCAATGTCATTTTATCCCGTCCAAAGAGCAGGGAAAACATGGTCATCCGCTCCCAGGTTAGCATCAGCAGCAACTTTCATAAATCCATTTCATTATAACGAACGCACCGAAACAACAACAACAAAAAAAACACACCCCACACACATTGTTTTTGAAGTGACTTAATTAGGATTTAGAAAGACAAAAGCAGGAAGTTGCAGTCCTGATGCCGATGATATGGGTTAAGACACAGGAAATGCACCTGGGCGTTTGAATGCAGATTTTCAGAGTTGTTGTTGGGATGTTACATTTTTTTTTATAAATGGTTCGTTGAATGTAGCGTGAAATGAAGCAAAGAAAATGTAAGGAAGGTGCTCGCTGTACCTAGGTACCTTACAAAAAGCTGCAGTTAGCATGTGCTCCTGGCTGCTGTGTTCTGAGCTCAGTGCCCCACCCTCCGCACTGGCTCCCTGTTGAACACAGGGTCAAACGTAAGCTTTGTCCTCATCTTCAACACCTCCCATCTGATTGGCCCAGGTTACCTGGGGAACAGCCTCAGCCTGCACAATCAGACCCTCCCGCGCAGCTATTGTCTGCCAGGACAATGGAACCAACTCTCGGCAAGAGGAGAGTTCATGCAGGCAGGAGACGGCTCTCTTGGAGATCAGCCCACCATGCCGGAGCTTGCACCTAGCCGAGATCAGAGCACGTGCGAGTCTCGGCGCCTTCACAGCCAAGTGCCAGCCTGTTCTAGAGACCACTGCAGAGAAACCTGGTGATAGACGCGCCCCAAGCTTACAAAGGCCTGGCTCCTGCAAGCTTGACAAGATGACAGTCAATCACCACGAAGAGCACTGGTGAAAACCCCGAAGCAGAACAGAGGGGCTGACTTTTGAAGGCAGAGAGCACAGGCACAATGCCAGCCTTCCGCCCCTAACGAGTCCCATTCTCCTCTCGTTTACAGCAGCCCACCTCAGGAATGCCTCCACTGAAGTCCAATATAAAACCAGGGCCAGTGAGCAGAGAATCAGGCCCAGGTGGTGTCAACACCAGATGACAGAACTGCACCTGACTGTCGAGATCCCATGGAGGCAGGATCTACTGAACAGAGCATAGGCATTGGAGCCAGGAATTGGCATCACTCTGACTAGGGTGACCAGACAGCAAATGTGAAAAATCGGGACAGGGGGTGGTGGTGGGAGGAGGGTAATAGGAGCCTATATAAGAAAGACCCCAAAATCCAGACTGTCCCTATAAAATCGGGACATCTGGTCACCCTAACTCTGACCAAGAACAAGTCACTTAACACACCCCACTGCAGTCCCCATCTCACCCCCAGCTGGCTGCAAGACAGTAAAAGCTTCCCTCCTTCACAAGAGTACAGCGACTATTGGGTGACATCGAACAGCCTTTTGAAGATGAACAATGTTAGGGGCGATTTAAGCATCTTAAGATGCACCATCATTTGCAGGGGGTTGGTGCCTTGGGGAAGCCATAACAGCAGCAGCCCTACAAAAATAAGGAGGCAGATCCTCCGCGGGTCTGAATTGGCCTCAGTGGGGCCATGGGGATTTACAGCAGAGGATCGGACATCGAATGACGAACAGCTGGAAGTACCCGTTCGAAAGAGGAAAGGAGGCTGATGAAAAGTGATCACAGGGCTCAATGCTGCAAGGTCCCGAGTGTCTGCAATTGCCATTGACTTCAGGGATCAGCTTGCAGGACCCAGCTCTATCCACAGAGGATTAGGGCTAGAATACTTTCCAGGGCAGAAGGAAACAAGCGCATTCAATTTCTAGCACTGCATTTCTCCACTCCAGCGCAGTGTGAAGGGAACGGATATGGCACCGCAACACCTATCGAAAATCTCAGGCTCCCTGCTTCCCGTACTGCAACATGTGCCGAGAAAACAGAAGCCCCTCTGCTTCCCAGCCCCTTTGGCATTCCAGCATATTGTGTGTGAGAGAGAGAATGAACAGCCCACCGCGGAGCACTACAGCAGCGTGTTGGAGATAGGACAGGCTCCTCCCTGCTTCCAGATCCTGGGCACTCCAACAGCTAGAGAGAGAGAGAGCATGCAAAGACTCTGCCCTGCCTCCCCAGCCCCTGGTGCTGCAACATCTGGAGAGAGACCAGAATCCTCGGTTTCCCAGAATTCCAGGCACTGCAACACTTGGAGGGAGGACGAGATAAAGGGAGTGACCCCCAGCGATTAATGCTCCGTTCATTTCCCCTTCGGTCTCCCGGCAAGCGCTAAGCTACACCACAAAGGCAAGGGGTAGTCTTATGCTAAGACCCCAGGACTGGGAGACAAGAGATCTGGGTTCTCTTCCCAGGTCTGCCACAGACTCCCTGTGAAGCCTTGGGCAAGCCACTTCCCCTCTGTGCCTTAGTTTCCCCATCTGTGAAATGGAGGTAAAGACTTGTCTTCCCCCAGGGAGGCTGTGATAGTTAACTCCTTAATGGGTATAAAGTGCTCCGAGAGCCTCAGGAGGATGGTACTAGACCAGTTTAACCTTTTTTCGTTTGCAGACCCCTAAAAATTTTCAAATGGAGGTGAGACCCCTTTGGAAATCTTAGACAATCTGCAGAACCCCAGGGGTCCGCAGACCACAGGCTGAAAACCACTGTACTAGACAGATGCCCGTTACTGCAGCTAAACGAAAATAAGGCCGCAACCCTGTACATTTACACTATGCCCCCTTGACGAGCGCAAATTGTACTGACACTCAAAGGCTCTCTGTGCACAAGAAAGCAGGTGAGGGCTATGATGCAGTAACGCCTTCGATTGTGCAGACCTGGCCATTCCATGCCCCAGACAGGAAGCTTCCGCGTGGCATTGTGGGCCCACAAATGCCAGCACATCATGGGTACATTCACCAGACAGCTGGTTCCCTCCTAGCCATGCCTGTTCCCATCCGAAGCCCCCTGCAAAGTGAACACCTGCAGTTCTGGATGTTATTGCAGCATATTGCTTAGCCACACTTAGAGCAGGGTCAGCTTCACTGGTATCCTCCCGGACCGGTATTGCCCGGCTTTACTCTAAGAGTCATTTCGAGAGTGGAGGGTTTAGGGGTTTGTTTTGGGTTTTCAAACCAAGCACAAATGGTGGCTCTGCTCCCCAGTGCCGGAACCAGGTAGTTTATCCACAAAACAATGCAAGCTTCCTCCATGTTCCCTTAACCACAAGGCCGGCCACCCTTCCTCTAGGGAGAGCCGTATGTTATGTGTCCACAACACAGTAGGAGAGTGGGGTTCAGGGTGTGCTTGAGTGCGACTGCTGGAAGCATTCGGTGCACCTGGCGGTGTTAGAACTGAGAGCTGAGCGTGTTGGCGTTCTAATGCTGAGGGGTAGAGCAAGGGAGTGGAGACTGGCTTGGATGGGATGTCTTTAGCAAAGGACTGACTTGGTGTTTAAGATCTTATTGGTAGGATTTGCATTCGGACAACTTTATGTTTAATTTTCATTTGGGAGGAAATGTTTGTTCCGGCATTTTTGTAGCTTCCAGAAAATAAAAGTTCCATTCAGTTTTTACAGTGTGTGCTGTGGGAAGGGGGGGGGAAAATCACAGGTACCACTCAAAGAAATCACGTAACGAGAAATGATTCATGAATGCAACTTAACCTCCAAGGTTCTTCAACACGCTCTTCCCCTCCACTCAGCCTTTAACTAGATTTCGACGTTTAATTCTTTGGGGGTTTCAAACGGGGCGCTGGAACAATTGGTATAACGGGGGTGCTGAGAGCCATTCAACCCTGAATAGGATGGAAACCACGTCAAGGCACTGCCGCACTCCCAGTTAGAGCACCTATGTTTTCATACAGTTGTACCCACCGCAAACGGAAACAGTCTGGATTCTAATGGGAAGCAGAACATGGGTGCGCAGGGAGTTTGTCAGGAGCGATCAGATCATAGGAGTCGGAGCAGAGTGCACCTCGGCAGGCCTCCTTCCCGAGCTCCCACTGCAGCACAACTATCACATTGCATTAGACAGCTGCCCAGGCTGCTGGTGTGATCTGCTACCGAACGTGCTGAGCGCGCCAGGGAATAGAGAAAGAAGGCGAGAGAGAAGAGGGGTAATAGCGAGACAGACAGGAAGGAGAGACAGAACCAAGGGAAAGATCCAGAGACAAAGAGCTTGTGTGGAGCCTTGCTAGATGGGCATGGCACCCATGCACCACTTTTCCTCTGGAGCCTGGGTGTACATTGCTTGCCCAGGGGTCCATCGAGGAAGAGGAGTGTCAATCCACCCACACCCCATCCAAAGGGAACACCAGATAGCAGGAGGAAATGTATTTCATTCACAGCACACTGAATGGCTGGGCAAGCTCCCATGCTTAAAGCACCATTGAACCTTGGATGTCCACACAAAGCAGCCAGGATCTCATTTCCTAAGATCCCAAACAAACGACCACATGCAATAAACTGCACGGGACTCATTTATCTACCTTTAAAGAACAAAAGGCAGAGTCCACCCAGCTGGGACCTGTGGTTCCAGGGAATCTAGGTATTTCACCTTGATGCTCACCAGTGCACTGAGTTCCCTGTAGACATCCTCCCCAACCCAACGACTCACCCAAGATAAGCTGGCCCTTGGCCACAGCATTAAACTCTCTTGCTAAGAATTGTGAATATCCTCATTTCACTGCTTGAGACTTGTGCCAATACAGGGTCCTCTTTCTAGTGAGTGCATTTCCACAGACATTGCAGGCCTCACCCTGGCATAATGACACCCTCCCTCCTGTAGGAGCATGGGGGGCTGGAAGGGGAGAGACAGCAGAGTCCCTGGCTCTTTGGTGGGACCCAGGATTGTGTAGCCAAAGATTCAGTGAGATCAGAGATCAGACAACCCCGACCCTATTCCACGAACAGTTGGTCTAAACCTGTCTCTGAAAAGAGGGCCCTTCACACAGCATTAGAAACAGAGTGATGGTGGCAGGGTGCTGAGCATCCTACAGGCCAGGAGTTAACCCCTTAGCGCTCCCACAGGATGGAGTTGATGCTGGGCTGGGGACTAAAGACCCCGAGCTTTCCTCTGACTCCATGACGGAACTCTGCAGATGCTGCCCTCTTAGTGCTCTGAAAGGGGAGAGGCCTGCAAGGCAGTCCAGGTTCATACCCCCTGGCTATCCTACCAAGTCCTCAACCAGCCTGGGCTGTTTGATTCCTTGTTTGTCTATGAAGTGCATTTTTCACATTCTTGTAGCCCCTGGAGGGCCCAGCTGAGACCCCAGTGTGCTGGGCACTGTTCATACAGCAAGACAGCCAAGTGTACAGTTTAACTAGACAAGACAAAGCAAGTATTATCCATTTTTTTAGACAGGGAACTGAGCCAGAGGGATTAAGTGACTTACCCAAGGTCACAGCGAATCTTTGGCAGAGCCAGGAATTCCTGTTCACTAAATGCATCCTTCCTCTAAGAATTGTGATCCTTGGCTCTCAAGAATATGACCGAGGAGAGCAACCTGCTAGTTGGAAGACTGATCAGTAGGTCCACTCCACCAGCTAACAAGGATCAGTACACAACTCCGTGTGTTGATACAAGGCAGCTAGTGAACCGCTTCAGTTTCCAATTCCCTTACCTTAAGGGTGCTCCTATCAGCCTGCAGTAACTGATCATACAGAATCAGGAACCCTTGCAGGAAGGGGCCCTGACTTGCTAGCAAGTGGTCATGCTTTTGGGGGATCCTGACATGCCAATGTTCAAGCCACTGTCTTTCATTTGCTCCATTCCCTAGGAGCCTGGTCCAGACATCCGGGAAACTGAGTGATCCACATGCCAAATGCACAAGTGAAGGCAGCAGTAAGTATTTCTTTAGCCCGCATAAGAGGGCTTCTCAATACAGCAATCAACTCTGCATGGACCACTCCACTGTTTCTCCAAGTGTCTTGCCTACCCCCACCCACAAAAGAAAAGTTGGGCGGATCCAAATCCCACTGGGCTTTTCCACTCAGTTCAATTTGCTTCAGAACAGACCCTTAAGATGTCAGCACTTTTCAAGGCAGGACACCAACTCACCTCAGGAAGGTAAAAAAGTGGACGGCTCTCAGATCTGTAAGTCTACACCAATGGTTCCCAGCCCCTGTTGTGCAAACCAGTACCAGGTACTACAGGTTCCTAGCCCTGTCAACACCCTACTTTAATTACGTGCCTCTTTGGTGGGTCCCAGTCTCTGCTGCCCATCAGCCACTTAAATAAGTATGCTCCAATCCACCATGAAGCACAAGGGTCTTCTATGTGACCAACAAATTTGTAAGCAGCAATGGCAAAGAACAGGTGAATTTATCCTGACCCACTGATACCAACACTGAAGCCTCCCAGTGGATTCATTACAAACGTTACGTTTATTTACCACAAGCATGCATCTGCCCTTCCAGATCTTGCCATCTGTATGGTCACCACCCTAGAGCTGAGCCGTGAAAACAGAGGACCCTAGTGCAACACAAAAAGGAATGAACATGTATCATCGTGAGGCGTTCCAGCACGGACTCTCTCCTAGGAAACATGATTCTCTACCTGGTTGCCCCGATCAGCCACCCCAGAATCCCACAGCTGTACCCCAAGATAATGACTATACTACCTTGTCATCGCAACACAGACTGCAATAGAAAGGCCAGATTCTGGTACGTTTACACTAAGTAGTGCCTTACTCCATGAGTCGGACGGCTGACTTCAGTGGAAGTATTTATGAAGTAGAGTGCTACTCATCCGAGTAAAGGTACCAAAAACATCTAATTTTAAGAGCCTCTTTACTGGTTCCTGCTGCTGTCTGTGGGTTGGACTCTGCCACCCTGACCCCCCGTGAGTTGCACCTCGCTCCACATGGACTCCCATGGAAATAAGCAAAGGATCTGGTACTACGCAGCACTGGCATAACCGGGCCCCAAGTTTCTGGGACCGGCCAAAGATGCCTGTTTTAAGATTAGCAAGGCTGACTTTGGTGTCTGTTCTCCAAAAGGAGGGGGCTCGGTACCTCTGCCAGCTAAGTACAATTTGATTTTTGTCCTGCTTTAGCCATAACACTCACATGTGCCCCGTTTAGACAACCAATATCCAGAGCAAGGGTCCGATTGCGAGCCCCTGACTCCCACTGCTCAGCGGTGACTCACTGAGTCATCCATTGAAGTCAGCAGGCCTGGCCCCAGGCAGGTAGCTGCTCACTAACGGGCGCAAAGGGGTCACAATCTGGCCCCAAGTGCTTAGTCGAGTTTCTCTTTGGAGAAAGCAATTCAAGCCCACAAACCTCTGGGCAGATTTTAAAGTCACAGGATTGCGTCGAGGGGACAGGCAGGAACTATACTTGGGTTCCTTCAATACCGGCGCTTGCCCAGTCGCGTGCCTACAGCTCACTTAGCACACATCCATGTTGCAGCACCTACTAACACGGTGCCAGCAGCCAGATGTGAGTGCCGGCTAGATATGTGCCAACAGACAAGTCCTGGGTGCTTTGATGTGGGTGTCTGGCTGGGCACAGGCCAGAGCCCAGGCCTGGGTGTTGGGCTTGGGACAGGCCGTATGAGCCAACAGACTGAATTATACTACAGGTGGCAGCCACTGGTCCCAGCCGCAGCACAGCATCGGGGGAACCGGCACCACGGCCCATGCAACAGCTGCTCTGTTCATAGCTAGAGAACAATCTCCAGGGCTAGCCAGCCGGCACTTCCTTATGCACCAACATTCCCCCACAAGGAAACAGCCGCCCCATTTGTCTGGTGGGGACTGACCTGTCTGCACTGGCTCTTCGGCCACAACCCTCCTGATTTCAAGTTCCAGGGGATGCAGCATATATGATCTATAGAGAAGGGCGAGTGGGGACAACAAAGGGACAGATACTGCCCGGACCTGCAGCCCAGACAGCTCCACTGCAGCCCCAGACTGCACGCAGCGTGAATCAGAGCAGCGAGTGCAGGGGCGGCTGAGGCACCACAAGGGTTACTCCAAGTACCAGAGCTCGTTAATCACAGAAGGGCAGGACTAGCGATTTTTATCTTTAAAAAGCCCACATCCCGGGTTACAGGCTGCGCTAGGCAGCTCACTTGGGCACAGCTGCTGTTCCTTTAAGGTATTTAACAACAAAGTGGTTGAACAGGCTGGCTCCTCCCAGTGTCTGTACATTCCCTCAGGGTCCCCCCGCCCCAGCCAGTGACAGCAGGGACCCCAGTTCAGGGGGATGAACTACCACTCCCAGAATGCCTTGCTCACAGCTACAAGATAGGGGCGGGGACTGTTCTTCCCAGCTGGGTAGTGTAGTCTTTAACTGACTCAGGGCACTGCAGGGACCCCTCCTCCCCAGCTCCAGCGGGCAGAGCAGAACAAGGTTCTCCCTGGGAACGCTGCATTTTCCATCCCACAGGCAGCAAAACACACATTTAACCCTACAACCCTGTTTCCCTGCCTCTGACCCAACTGGTTATACTTTTACATCAATTTCCCTAGAGAGTAAAGACAGTGCACTGTGTAAGGAGTTAAGCTGAAGAAGAGTGGGAGAGACCATCATGCCCAGCTCGGGATGGGGGCACAAGCAGGGAGGGTCTGGGTGTCCCATGTTCTAGGGTCAGTGGAATTCTGAAATTCAAAACCAGCCTGACACCGAAGCATTATTGCAGCTTTTCAGTACTAAAGGAGTCTCCATCACAGATGACTCCCTCCCTGCTCCCCAGATCTCCCACTAATCTAAACCCTCAGCACTGAGGGTAAGCACTGGGGTGAATGGGAGAGGGGAAAAAACAGTTTTCTAGCTAAGGCAAAGGATTGGGAGTCAGGAGATCAGGTTCTGTTCCCAGCGTTGGTAGTAGCAGGAGAAACACAGCAAGCAAGACACTTCACCTTTATTGATTGTTTGTTATTATTTGCATTATCGTGGTGCCCAGAGCCCCAGTCAGGGACCGGACCTTGTCATGGTAGGTGATGAACAAACAGAACAAAGACAGCCCCTTTTGTGCTCAGGACGGTACATACACTTTGTAAGGGAAAGTCCCAGGTGTCTGTCTTGTGGGTCTTGCCCATATGCTCAGGGTCTAATTCATCACCAGATTTGGGGTCAGGAAGGAATTTTCCCCCTTGGTCAGATTGGTAGAGACCCTGGGGTTTTTCACCTTCCTCTGCTGCAAGGGGCAGGGGTCACTTGCTGGTTTCAACTAGTGTAAATGGTGGATTCTCTAACCTGAAGTCTTTAAAACATGATAATCAGTAACTCAGCCGGAGGTTAGGGGTCTATTACAGAAGTGGGGTGAGGTTCTGTGGCCTGCAACGTGAAGGAGGTCAGACTAGAGAGTCATGATGGTCCCTTCTGGCCTTAAAGTCTGAGTCCCTGCACTGAAGAGCTTAAAAACAAAACAAAGATGACAAAAAGTGGGAGGGAAACTGAGGCACAAGGAGAGGTGACTTGCCCAAGGTTATACAACAGGAGACCAACTGTCTAGTTCCATCCAGTCCTTCATCTCCCCCTCTCCTCCATATCTAAAATGAGGATTATATTGACAGGGTGGTTGGGAGGCTTAACGAGTTAATCTTTGTAACGTGCTTCAATCTCCTCGGGTATAAGGCCCTCTATATCAGCCCAAAGCAAACTTCTTTTGTGCTGATCAGACATCTCTGACTGCAGGGGCTGGACTTGAAGATGGCTGCGTAAGTCATGGCAGTTTGCCTACTGCCTACAAAAGTCCCTTGCACTATTTCAAGCTAATACGAGAGGAGGATGCAAAGACAGACAACGGTCAAGTCAGCATGATTTTGGGGGGTTGCTAATTAGATTTACAAAGCCGTTTGCAGTTACATTATAGGTTTAAATGCAACATGGGGAAGTAGTGACCAAAACAATATTACCAATAGCTGATGGCTGTTTGGTGGGGGCCAGAGCCTAATTCCTAGTAGGTTAAACTCCACAGCCCAGAAAACAGCATTGAGGCCAAACCACTGAATGGCCTTGGAGTGTCATATCCCTACTGGGATGTTTTGATTACGCCAAGCACCCATCCTGGGCTCTGAGTGTGGCATGTTAATGAAAACAGTCTGCACTAATCTCCTTCAGGGAAAGGCTAACGTGCATTGGTGGGGAAGCTCGGGCTGCCAATGTCTACAGTGGAGCTGTGTGGTAGATAAGCCGTCTCCCAAAAATCAATCCAGCATTTCTCATAAATACTAGGCTTGTGATTAAATTGGGGTTTATGGCCAAAAAGGGCCCCCTTGACACCATACAAAAATCTTCACTGCATCTGTCCAGAACCTTGATTTGTTTTCACTTATCGACAGAACATCAATATCATCCACAGCCCTGCCCAGCGAACGGGGAAACTGCATTGCCCGGCTAGCGTGATTTGGGAGAAAGGCTGCATTGCCCCCGTTCTGCCTCACTCTGAGCTCTCCGCTAGATTTCAACTCCAGAATCTGTGGTGATGCACGAAGCAGAAAAGGCAGCTTGATCATTTACCTCACAAAGGTATTGTGGCCATTGATCCGTTAGTTGTAGAGCGCTTTGAGATCCTCAGAACGGAAGGACTGTAGAAGGGACTCAAGAATTTACTGCATATGGCACTGGGATCCTGAAACAGAATGCACAAGAGCCCCTGCACACCAATGCTCACAGGGGCTCAGGTCAGGCCGTGACACTGACTTTCCGAAGCACACAAACAAAGAAGAATCATGAACTCAAGGCGCTCTCCTGTAGGGATACAGCTGCACCCAGGTAAGGCATGTGCTCCTTGGGTCCATAGCCCTCTCCCAGCGCAGGATGGGTTTGGAACAGCGGGTGTGAGCGGACAGCAGCACTTCTGGCTTGACAAGGCTGTCGTTCTCCGGTTAGCCAAAGAGCAGACATGGCCCAGGTAGTCTGCGCTGCCCTGCCACTCTGCCTCAGCTCTGCACCTGGAAGGACCCACTCTGGGGATCAAAAGGGCATTCAAACTGCATCTTCAGTCAGTCCTGGGCCTCAGACTGGCCAATAAAGGGGTCAAATCAGTGCTAATTGCAGCGGGGTCTTGTTCTTTGGACACCTGCCACCAGCCTGGGACAACCCCCTCCAATAGATTTCACAAGGAGGCCACTGCGCAGCCTATGGGAAGTCTTTATACCTAATGCAAGAGACTGGAAAGCAAAACGGCCCAGTGGCTAGAGCACTGATCAGGAGACCTGGCTCAGTCACTGCCTGCACTGTGGCCTTGAACACGCCACTTCACATCTTTGCTTCACTTTCTCCGTATGTAACTAGGGTTGCCAACCCTCCAGACTTTTCCTGGAGTCTCCTTAATTAAAGATTATGTCCTGTGATGAAACCTCCAGGAATACAGTCAACCAAAATTGGCAACCCTATATAATGCAACACGGAGACGGGGATTCTCACCTTCCTTTTCATCTGTAGCTTTCCCAGCTCTCGAAGAAGTGAGAGCCAAGAATCAGCATTGGCTATCAAGGACAAGCCTGAGAGAAGCTTTTTCTGTGCATTATTCTTCACCCAGCACCGAGCTGGCTAGGACCACAGGACACTAGAGTCCCAATTTTACTCTTTAAGAAAGCTGGAGCATTTTTGACCAGACCCTCCATGGAACTTGCTGGTTCCAGTCCCATGTAGGTCTGACGCTATGCAAATTAGGGCTATTGTAGAATCTTCGCAAGAAGAGATGCAGAGCTATGAGGTCATCCAGTCTTCTAATCATGGCAGGTCCTCCAAATAAGGGGAATATCATTAGCTCCTCTCCTATACACCCAGCTGCTTCTTTTAAGAGTACTTTGCAGTCAGATGAGCAATTTGTAAAGCAGTGATTTTCAACCTTTTTTCATTTGCAAACCCCTAAAAATTTTCAAATGGAGGTGTGGACCACTTTGGAAACCTTAGTTTGTGGAATCCCAGGGGTCCATGGACCATAGGTTGAAAACCATTTTTGTAGAGGAACTCAGTTTACCAGGCCAGTCCTTCTGTCATACGTCACACTTCTGGGACACCTGGAGTGTCTCAGTTTCTCTTTCATCCCAATGTTTTATAAGTACAAAGCGTTCAAGGCCCCTCTATCCGGAATAGAATTTGCTCTACGTTTACTATAAGAAACAATCCAATGGAAGGGGTGCTTGATATGCTGAACAGTGTTCGGAGCAAAGAGAAGAGTCCGAAAAGCACACATGGGATCAGAACTGCTCTTTTGCTCAGAGCAAGGGTGAACACTGGGTCGGTGTTTCATGATAATCTCATTCTAAACACTCAGTTACTGGAAAATCCCGCCAACTCTGAAAGATGCACCCGTTGCTGTGGAGTCAGATGTTGGGAGTAGCAAGACCAACACACTTTAAGAAATGCACTTCTGTAGGAGTATTGTGACCCTGTGTGGCTCCATTTATTTTGGGAACATGGTCACCTTAGCAGCTGGCACCCATTTTCTTCTGGAAAAAGGTTACATTGAAGTACAACAGAATTCCTCTTTTAGGGTTCAGACAGACCCCTGCAGCACTGGTCCATAGCATGGCTCTCATTACAAGCTCGGAGCCTTAGCTTTTGCAACAGTGAGTGGAAAAGTTGTTCATCTAGCCACAAAGCATCATTAGCGAGGTTTATTGGCAGGGGAGAACAAGGAAAAAAGTAATGTTCCACCATCCAGCTCCTCTGCTCCCTAGGCAGTTAGATACTTTAAACTTGAAAGTAGTGTAGCGGTAAAGTCAGGAATGGCACAGTCTCTTGGAGTAGCCAGGACAGAAGGAAGGAGAGCGAGTGAATTCAGTGCTGATGAGAAGCACCAGTGAGACGCTTCTCTTCAGACCAGCCTCCCCTCTGTGTTCAGTTGCCCCCCCCCTGCCCCCCCATCACCCTGCTAACATGTCTACAGCCTGAACTGGTCAGTGGCAAAAGTCAAGTCAGGTAGCAAAAGGAGAGTGCAGTGCCCAGCCTCTGTGAAGCTTTCTGGGGCGGGAGGGCTCCACCACGCAGTACTGTGGGGATTCGCCTCACGGAGCAGTTTACAATTATGGTCAGGTTTTCAGCAGTGCCTCAGGGAGTTGACTCCCATTGACATTCACTGGGAGCTGGGTGCCTGACTCCCTTAGGCACCTTTGGAAAATCCCACCTTTAAACTTTTAGGGTGATATTCCCCAACCCTTGCACCACATACCCCTCAAAATCAGCAGGGCTCTGGGGAGCAGGGCACTACTCAAGGCGAGGGGAAAAAAGGCAGAATCAGGCTTTTAATATCCATCTCCACTATGCCTCCTGGCTAACAAAAAGCTTGGTTTCCCACACAGACGGATTTACAGTTATACCCTGTGGTTAACACCCAGTTCTCCTCCTCTTGTCCCGTCCTTCCTGTGTCTGGCAGGCAGTTTGTTTCACAGCAGTTAGGAGGGAGTTTGAGGTGGTTAACAGTCAGACTTTGCCATGCTCTGGAAGGCTCTGTACAAACTCAAAGCACTTGGATTTAGGGCTCAAGCCCCACCTCCTCACTAACCAGGGAAGTTTTCTGCACTCCTAAGGGAAGCAGTCACTTGAGTTAGCCTCACTTTGCAGACAGGGAACTGAAGCAGGGGAAGACCAAAGTTTCCAGGTGCCCAACTTAGATACATGGGGCCCGACTGTCAGAGGTGTTCAACACCCACAATGCCATTCGGGTCAGCAGAAGCTAGAGGCGCTCACGCCCTTTGGCTGCAAGGCCCAGGTAGTCTCAGTTCTGCCACCTGGCAAACCAGTGACCACTTTGGAAAGTTTGGATACATGTGACTTGCCAGATCTCACACCAGCATGCCAGGCACAGAACCCAGGACTCCTGACTCTGGCCACTAGACAACACTCCCAACATCATGCTTCAATAAGGTCAACTTAAATACCTGTTGAATCATATTGTCCTTTAATATATTTGTCATTTACAAGGGCCACAACTTTGACTTAGCTGGTCTTATGCCATCATCCGCACTGACATGTCAATCAAGCAGGTTGTATTTTGCCTTGTGTTCTCTAACCCAGGGTTTCTCAACCCATAGGGTCAGGACCCAAAGTTGGGTCAACAGAATGTTTTAAAGGGTCGCATGGCAGCTCCTTCCCTGCTCCAGGCACTGCAATCTCTAGAGTCCCAGCAGTGCCACTCAGGTTTGGCCCAGCCATTGTGATGACAGGAGTCCGGGTAGGCCAAATTTGAATAAGTGGCATTGCAACCCCATGAGCCATGTCACAACTCCACTAGGACCAAATTTGGTCCAGTCAGGAGCATGGAACCAACCCTGAGTGGCGCTGCAAGCCCAGAGGTTGCAACGCCCAGAGCGGAGAGCCAAGGCCAGCCAGCCTCACAGCACAGGAGCTCCCACTGTGGGGTGAGTGCCAGGCAGGACCCAACCCACCCAGGAGGCAGGATCCAACCAAAACCCTCCTAAAGCCTCCACCCCCAGACTATTTACTGGGTCACGACAGGCCATAAACACTTACAAATGGGTCCTGAGCCCAAAAAGGTTGAGAACCACTGCTCTAACCGACTGCCCAATAGGAAGTGGCTCGACCCTCTTCATGGTCAGACAGTGAAGGAGCTTCTCAGTTTGTTTTCAGTTACATCAGACCACGGTATTTCCTACCCAATCGACATGAACCCATTGAGAGGATCATTAAGTGCCACTGAGAAAAGTTCCCTCATTGATACAGCACCAGGTGGCAGTACCAAGCACAAGAGGAAGACTCCAAGGGTCCCATGTTATGCCCCAGTTCTGAAACAGGGACCCAGATGGGTACGGAGGTTTGCCCACAGAGCTCACAGCAGGATGAGGGCCTTCTTCATAAACTTTGCTGAAAGAATTCCAGCGACATGTTCTAGTCTCAGTGGCTATTTGTACAGCATCAGCACTATGTTAGCTGCTTCACATCCCTTTTTTGTGGGCATTGCTGAGAGATTGATGCTAGGTTCCACTACCTTCCCATTGCTTTTTGACACAGGAAAACAAGTTTTCGGATGACACACTAGGTGAAAGAAATGTTCACATACCCATAGCAGGTATTTGCAGGAACAAACACGCATTTGCATGATGCATGCAGATAATTGCATCTAAATTCATAATGCTAACATATTGCACTGGTAAGGCATTTTCCTGCTAAGGTTTTCCAAAGCGCTGTACAGATATTAATGCATTAGCTCACAACACTGCTGTGTGGGAGGTTGTGGAATCTCCATCATTGGAGACTTTTAAGAGCAGGTTAGACAAAGACTTGTCAGGGATGGTCTAGATAATATTTAGGCCTGCCATGAGTGCAGGGGACTGGACTAGATGACCTCTCAAGGTCCCTTTCAGTCGTATGATTCTACGAAATATCATTATTCCCATTTTACAGATCTGAAGGGAAGGTCACATGGGCCAATAGGACCAATAACCACTGTGGTGTGTGGAACAAAAACTAAAGAGGTTACTCTCAGAAGTGAAATTAAGATGCCAAAAGTTGGAGGCAGCTAACTGCACTGGGGAACACCCTGCTGTCTAGCAAAGCATGCCAGGATGAAACAGTATCTGGAAGAGGAAAGACAAGGAGAGTGAGATACTCTGGGAGGAAACACCTGGGTGTGGGTGAACACTTAGCTTGTTCATCCCTAGATCTCCAGGCACTTCACAAAGGAGGTGTATTGTTACTCCCATTTTACAGATGGGGAAACTGAGTCACAGATAAAGTTACTTACCCCAGATCACCCAGCAGCATAGCTGGGGAATGTAATCCAGGTCCCCCAAGTTCCAGCCCAGCCCCCTAGCCAGGGTTTGGTTTTGGAAGATGTGACTATCAAAATGGACTCCTTGTAAGCAAGAAGGAAAGAGGCCAAGACTGAGCTGCCCCATCCCCTCACCAGGTGCCTTTTCCTAAGCCATTTTGCACAATGCTTATCCATGTCTCTTGTATAAACACAGACATTTGCAGAATATGCACTGCACAGTCCAG
The DNA here is from genome assembly GCF_011386835.1 of Chrysemys picta bellii. NCBI lineage: Eukaryota > Metazoa > Chordata > Testudines > Emydidae > Chrysemys > Chrysemys picta. The sequence continues at coordinate 14,161,418 of NC_088808.1, read as the reverse complement.
AGACTTGCTCATCCTTCCCCACGACCCAGCCCAGCTGCCAATACTCACTGCAGCCTAATGAAACGCAGCTTTTGGGGTGCCCGGTCCAAGATGTTTGTGCCATCCCAACTCATGCTGCCCAACAGCATCAGACCCTACATAGCCCCATTGAAACCACTGGGACTATTCCAGAGGGGTGGAGCACTTCTGCAAACTACACCAGTAGGTCACATTGTTTCTCCTGTTGAGTGGCACCTTACTCTGCATACAGGCCCAGTCGGTCTCACGTTGGGCGCCCAACAGTTGACACATATCGAGTCCATAGCCAAGTCTGGAAGTTTCAGAACAAGCTTCCCCCCCCCTTTGCTAGTCAACAGCAAGTGAACTTTGGGGTGGTTTCAGCAGCCACCAGGAAAGGGGAGCAAGTGGGTGCTGATGGCGGAGTCACATTGAGATGGGAAATCTAAACCACGGAGAAGGAACTCTGAAACCAACCCAACCTCAGTGGAGAACACACCACCACGCCCCATAGACAAGCTGGACTTGGGAGAAGCCCCAGGAATTGCACTCCTGCTCCACTGGGCATACAGGGCCTGATCCAAAGCCCACTGGAGCCAGTGAAAACATTCCCATTGCATGATGCCATATGGGTATGGAGGTCGGGCTGGTCTAGATGGCCAGCTGCCAAGCTGTGATGACTCCCTCTGCCGGGTGCCCCAGAAGAACATACATCTCCCACAACTTGCCTGTCACATACATGTCAACACTCAACGTGGGGCAGGCCATAGTCCTCAGCAGCACCTCTTGCCCACGGATGCAAAAATCCTCCACAAACATTGAGCCCCACAATACTTCTGGTTGGCCGGGAAAGGGTACAACCAGCATCCTTTTGCCCTTCACTGAAAGTCAGCCACCTCTGGGGTGGGGCACCAATGCTAAGTGGCTTCCACAAGGCAGTGTTGTTACCAGGGGACTGAAGAGGGGCTAAACCCCCAGATACTGGAACACCAGCCATGAATGATGACTTTAAAGAGGACTCTTCTCTTGCTTTCACTGACATGGCATCAGAGGAAGGCAACCAGAGTCTACAGCTCGGCAAAGAAAATTGGCCAAGGGAACAAAGGCAGCCCTGGGTCAATAGAAGAGTAGAAAGAATTGAATAGCAGAGCCTTTGCAAGGCCACCTATGCAGCTGAGCCAGCACGTTTCTACCATGCAAAGCCAGGGCATGGGCATGCAAAGAAAAGAAATACACCCCCTTGCATATGGTGGAAGTGGGTTCTGCACAGCTCCATTTACAACAGCGCAGGCATGGAGGGGAGTGGTCCTCAAGAACATGGATTTTGTGCCACAAGCCATAGCATAAAGTGGAGTTTATAACCCAGTTGATGCAGCGCCGTATTATTGCCTAGGCCGACAAGGCCTAGGGCGACAAATTTGCAGGGGCGGAAGCTCCCCTCCGCGCCCCGCCCCCCTGCTCCAGCTCACCTTCGCCTCCTTGGCAAGCGCGCCGCCACGTCCTGTTTCTCTCCCATCACAGCGTTTGCAGGGAGGGAGGGGGGAAAAGGGGGAACGCTGCGCGCTGGGGGAAGAGGCGGGGCCAGGGATTTGGGGAAGGGATCCAATAGGGGAAGGGAGGGGCGGGGACTTTGGGGAGGGGGTTGGAATGGGGGCAGGAAAAGGGCGGAGTCGGGTGGGGCCAGGGCGGCAATTATTTCCCAGCCTAGGAGTGGAAAAATTATTAATCCGCCACTGAGTTGATGGGAGGTTAGAGATTTTTGCCTTTTCAGTACTAACAAAGACCACCGCACCACTAGCGCAGCCGGGGTATAGTGGCCATAGAGTGGGTGCCTTGCCCACAGGTCCAGGGTGGACTCAACCTCCCAAGCCCCAAACAAAGCCTGGCTAAACACTGATTAAGGACTCCGAGATGCCTGTGCTACAATCCCTCGGCTCAGGCAAACGCCCGAGAGAAGGAGTTGGCCTTCCAACGAGCCCCGAAGATCCACAAAGCTCAGGCTGTCAGACTAGTCAGGAAAAGCCAATCATGTTGGAGTCAAGCATCCCCCACTGGGAATGCCCACAATCCGGCCCTCAGACAGGCTCTCTGCACCTAGAGATGTTTTAATGAGAGCGCCTCAGCAGACTTCAGCTGCCTACGTAGCCCGCTGGGAGAGAGGATGGGAATCTTAACTAGGCCTTCAGTTACTTGGATTTGGAAGTTTGTCTGGGCAGGCAGGGAGTGACAATTAGGATCAGTTCTATTGTGCACACAGATCTAACTGGCAATTGACTGTACGTTACTTACTGTTGCAACAAAGAGGGAAGAGGCTTCAAAATGCAAGCACGCATTTCCTCAAAACGGCCTGTCCAAACCCTCAGCTGCCGCACACTGCCTAGGCTGGAGGAGAGACCTCTTCACTTTCCCATGTGCACCATCAGCAACAAGACAGCCTTCTCACTCCAGCCTTTGGGTTAGTTTTCTTATGCAGAGCTAGGGTGACCAGATGTCCCGATTTTATAGGGACAGTCCCGATTTTGGGGTCTTTTTCTTATATAGGCTCCTATTGTCCCCCATCCCCTGTCCCGATTTTTCACTTTTGCTGTCTGGTCACCCTATGCAGAGGGAGTTTTTCCCTTCCTACCCAGGAGCGCACAATACAAGAATCACCCTCCTACCTACCTATGCCCAGGCAAGAGATTTTTTGCCTTTCTGGCACATAAAGGAAGCTCATTGCCAGCAGCAGGTGAGACATTGGGGAAAGCACATAAGTGTTTGTTTCCTAGAGTCACATCATCCAGTCGGAGCCTGATCCTGCCGTCCACGTGGACCCAAGCCTCCCACTGGTTTCAGCTACAATGAGGGGTAGGAATGCACGGTTGGGACCTCAGGTGAAATTCATACTTGGGAGGCATAAGGCTCAGTTACTTGGTATTTCTGTGGGGAATGGAGAGGGTCCAGAACACACCATCCCCCACCCCACCAACACAGTATGAAAGGCACCTTCCTTCACCAAGCCCCTGCCCCATCCCCTCTCAGACACAGGTTTGAGCCACTGATTCCACACCAGCACGAAGCCCATGGCCTCTCTTCAGCCTGCCTTACCACACTGCATAAAGGTTGCAGAGGTGTTTGCCTGGGCCCTCTACATATGGGTGAAATTCACCCAACCATGAGCAACTGGCACAAAGCCCTTTGGAGGACAAGAGAGTTCACGACTGGCATGGAGGAGCCATGTTACAACAGGACTCATTGACCTTCTCTAAGAAGCTCTTGGTTCTATTTTGAACTCTCCACAGGCAACTCCCAGTCCCCAACCTGCCCATCCCCCAGAAACTCTTCTACCCCAGAACTTGTCATGCTGTTCTTGTAGGGCTATGTAGAAATCCCTGCATCGGCATGGCAGCACAAGAGGAAGACTAAGGCACAGCACGCCAGTACTGTCAGCTCCTCTGGGATTCAGAAGACAACACTCACCCCAGGAATAGCCCCCCACACAGCTCTGCTGTTAAAAGCTTAGGCCTCGCCTCTGCAATAAATGTCTGAGTAACTCTCCACAGTGTTAGCCCCATCAACTTCAGTGACACTGCTTACATGGTTAAGTGCCTAACTGGCTCTTACCTGTCCAGAAGGGCAGTCCACAAGTTTCTCTTCAGCACCCCACTTTCTTGAGCACTTTAGCATCTCAGCAGCCTTCTCACGCTGGAGCAAAGGAGGGTCCAAACAGAACAGAGCCCTTCAAAGAACTTCCTTGTTCTTCCCTAGACTCAAGCTCTTCCCCGTGGTCACAGGCAGGTTAACCATCACCTCTGCTAGCTGGGTCCCCACACCACTGGCAGCAATCTGCCTTCTACTCAAGACCATCTGCTCCACTATTTCCCAGGGCCACTCTTTGTTACACCAGTCTCTGTTCAGGCCCCCCCCCGCTTCTTTTCAGCTGTCCTTCCAGGGCTGCTTCCTAGTAACACAAACCAGGTCTTAACTCATCCCTAGCACCTCTTTCATTAAGAGAAATAGGGAAACAAGCCAACTCTTATATAGCCCCGCCCAGTCATGTGGGTCCCTTTTGGTCACATGATCCCCCTGGGAACCACACCCACCCTCATTGTTGGGCCTTACAGGGCTGAAAGCTCATAGGGGGTGACCAGGCATTGGCTTTGAAGGGCTAGCACACTCTGCTATAAAATGCCTTGCTGTATAGGGCTGGACTTAAAAGTTCAGCATGTATTCAGGTGCTTTGCTGCATTGGGGCCCAAAGTTAAATGTTTGCAGGATTGGGGTCTTAGACTATAAGCCTTTCAGGGCAGAGACCTTGTGCTATTTGTACGGTGAGGTGCATAGCTCAATTCTGGGTGATCTGCAAAATATAATGATAATCATTAATAGCAGAATAAATCATGTGTCTTCACAATCATATCTGTCAAAATAATGTTGTTACATAAATACCTTATGCCCCAGTCCTGCAAATGCTCAGGCCCAGATCATCAAAGGTATTTAAGCTTCCAACTCCCACTGAAATCAATGGAAGTCAGGAATCTAAATACCAGGCTTTGAGGATTTGGACCTTAAGCACAGACTTAACTCTAAGCACATGAGTAGTACTCAGGTGTTTAAAATTAAACCAGTGCCTAAATGTTGGCAAGATTGATTTAGAGAATTAAAGCTGAAAGAACTTTTCATCATTTGGTCTGTTTGGTTATTGGACAATAAAACTAGATTTGTCAGTTTCAGTGGGGGAGTTTCTAGTCACTTTCAGGGTTTCAGGAACCCTGCCAGAGAGGTTTCAGTTCAAACAAAATGGGGGTGAAAACACTTTTTCATTAACATTTTCCCATAACATAAAAAAAGATATATATGTCTTTTAATATTTGTAGAAATGTTTTTTTTTTACCAAATCCAAATCCTGACCCTATTCTATTTGACAAGTCTCTTTAATACCAGCTTAGTCCTCTACACAATTAAAAAAAAATTAAAAAACAAATATGCACATGCTCTCTGAGAAGGATTAATAAAGATTTCCTCAGTCAATACATGTAAGTGGAGTTGAATGAAATTAGTGTTTTAATATTGAAATGCCACCTAAACTCCAAAATTGTTCCTGCTTTCTTTGATTTTCACCCTTAACAATGGACAGCAGCAGAACGAGGAAGACATATCTCAAGGCTTGCATGCACTAGGGGGGTTTACCTCAGAGTAGCTACAGCCATGCAGCTACACCAGTGCAAACCCCTCCTGTAGCTGCTTTGCACCAATGTGAAAAGTTTCAAACAGGGATACATCACGCTGGTGGACACTCAACGTTTTTACCAGTGTAGCTATGCTAGTGTAAAAACCCCTGGTGTAGAAAAGCCTTTAGGTCCAAGGTTAGGGAGGTTCACACAAAAGAAAGGGGAAAAAAACAGAGACCCTGGGGGAGTTTGCAGGTGTTAGCTATTAAGCATCATTAGGAGAGGGGACTATTTGACAATCCACATAATCAAAGGGAAAGAGAAAACAAGGTATTTCTTTCTCATTTCTATGCAAAGTTAATGCCAAGTGCATTTCTCTAAACAGCACTGGACTGTGACTTAGGAGACATGGGGACTATACCCAGCTTTGCCACCAGCCTGCTGGTTGACTTGGGGCAAGTCATGTCCCTGCTCAGTGCCTCAGTTTCCCCATGTGTAAAAAACTGGGATAAAATACAGATTTTCAAAGCACTTGAAGATCTACTGATAAAAGCAACGAGCTGTAGGCCCTCAACTTAGGGTTGCCAACCCTCCCAGATTGGTCTGGAGTCTCTCGGAATCGACATCGATCTCCTGGGGACTATTGAAAGCAACCCATCAGATTTTAATAGGATATTTTAAGAAAATCACAGTACATCAGGCTGGGGGGAGGGGGAAATCTCCCGGAATAGCTTCAGCCAGACTCGACACCCCTACCTCAACTACCAATGATGTAAAAACAAGGGCAGGAATGGATCCGGGTAGAGTGTCCTTGCAGTAGATTTGTAACATACCTTCAAACAGCCAAATACTAAGCTCCAGAAGAAGGACTAGCAGGACAGGGTCTCCTTTCCCTGCTGTATAACCAATCCCAATATGTTTTCAAACCAGAATTAAATGTGGATTCTCACTTTAAAGCAAAACCAAAAACTAAACAAAAACAAGCTCTTGCACACCTGGCTGTGAAAATTAGAAAGAAAAACACTGAACAGCTTGTACGGGTTATTTCCTTAATGTAGCTCACAAACTACTTCTGATTAGCGTTTATGGCACATGTAAGTAAGGTTTGTTCTTGTATTGTAGCAGAAATCACTTGCTGTATGTTGGATTGGATCTGCCTGTATTGCATTTTGAGACCTTGCCACTGGTTTTTGTACTGGCATCTTTTTGCTGTCCTGTTTCTCTAGGGGTTCGTTCATTCTCTCTCCACTCTCCTGCCTGCTCCCTTTGCTTTTCCAAGTTGTGACCCAAACCCATTGGAGTCAATAGAAAGCCTCCCATTGGCTTTAATGGAAGGTCCCTGGCACCGCCTCCTCACACACCCAACGCTCCCAGTGATTTGTGGGCATTCGAGTGTAAGGAACTCAGGAGCAGGTCCAAGTTCTTCAGAGATTGGGTCCTGATTCTCCATTCACACCACCGTAAAAGAGTGAAGAACCAGGCTCCCTGACTTTCCTGGGTTCTGTAAGACACAGGACTCAGCAAGGTTCTTAAGTTCATGCCTAACTTTAAGCACATGAGAATTCCCACTGAAGTCAGTGGAACTACTTATGAATGTAAGTACCTCGTGAACAGAGGCCTAAAGCCCTATATACATGTACTACAATGTATAAACAATAATCTTGCCAGTTTGGTGTTAGAGCCTTCTCCTCTGCAGCACTTGCCCTCTAGATTAGACTTCTTTTGACTCTCCATCTCATCAACTCCCCCCATTCTATTTTGTAATCTCAGCTGAAAGCATATGCTTCCTTCTTTGCTTACCCCTCTTCCTTTCTCTCTCCCCCTGCTATACTTTTATTTTTAACTTTTTAGCTGTATTATGTAACTGTGTAATACATTGTAGGATCTAGCTTGTATGAAAGATGTGAAACAAAAATAATATTGATACTATTTTTCATGGTGCTCGTCCCTAGAGTGGCTGAGCATCTCACAAGAAACATGAATGAATTTATCCTCACAACATCCTGGTGCGGCAGGGAAGTATTGAATATCCTCATTTTGCAGTTGGGGAACTGAAGCACAATAAGATTAAAGCCAAAAGTTCTAATCCTGCAAATTTTGATGCACATGCTTAATTTTGCAGCTGTGAGGGCCCCATAGAAATCAAAGGCAGTGCCCATGGTAAGAAAGTTAACCATGGGTTAAGTGTTTAGAGGATCTGGTCAGAAGTTTTCAAGAGTATCCTCTCTTTTGGGGTGTCCAACTTAGGACCTTCAGGGCCTGATTTTCAGAAGTGCTGCACACCCCAAAATTCCAGTTTCTGGGAGCAGCAGGCGAAATCATGAAAATCAGGCCCAATGGGTACCAAGTGAGACAGCCAAAAATGGAGGCATCCAAACCTAGAAGCCTCCTTTGAAAAGTTTGGCCCAGGGTCACACAGGAAGCATGCGTCAAAACAAAGAGTAGCACTCAGGTCTCCTCAGTCTCTGTCCTGAGTCTTAACCACAAATACCATCCTTATTACAGGAGCAGGCCCACTGAAGTTAGGGGGCGCTCTTGTTTTTGTCTGAGATTGATCCTGCAAGGAGGTGGATCTTGAGAAGGTAGCTGCAAAGATAAAAACGAGAGCCAACATAATTCAGAAACTAGCAGGTACAACCTCGGATGCATCGGCATCAGTGTTGCAAACACCTGCAAACAATAGCACTTGTATATGCAGTAACTGAAGATTGTGCACCAGTATGGGGCAGATGCAGCCACATGCGACTTGTGGACACCCAGGTGATGCAGTGACGTGGGGCATCACTGGAACCCTTGAGTTGACTCCAACACCATTGCTGCCTGTTCTGTCTAACATCGCTCCCCCGCCAATACACTGAACTGCTGCGACACTCCGCAAAGCTCAGTGAATCCAGGAAAACAGATGTCTTCCTATCCACCAAGACCTCAACAACGCCCCCCTCCAAAGTCTTAAATCCCGCAAGCCTTCCTGGGAACATTTGCTTAGCCTCATGCAATCAGGCTACGATCAGACGGAGGCTTGGAAAGCAGATTGTGCTAAACAAGACTTAAAAAATAAGCCCCTGGTGCCGGATCCCACACAGAAGGTTCCTGAGTTCAACCTTCCACAGACATGTTGGTCAACTCTGAACCAAATCCAAACCGACCATGGTAGATGCAGAAATCTAATGCACAAATGGAAAATCAAAGACTTCTTGGCGTGTGAGGGTGGCTCCCCACAGCAGACCTTCAAACATACCATCACCTACTGCCCAATTTATAAATATGAAGGAGGCATCACTGCAATAAACTCTGCTACTTCTGATGTAGCCGTTTGGCTCAATCAACTTCAGGTGAAATTGTAATCGCTGCTCTGCATCAACCATACGAAAGAAGAAGACAACGTTAATGAGGCTACTAGCATGGGAAAGGACTGTTAGAGTGAGGAGCCCAGGATCAGGCCCTAAAAAGTGCTTTGTACTGTATCCATCATGGCCAAATCCAGATAAATAAAGCACAGTCCAGCTTCCTCAACCCATCCCACCCACTGTGTAGAAACAAGACTGAAAACGGGAGCTGGCTGAAATTTGTCATTTGAATTTTTTTCCCCCATGAGAACTGGCTTGTTCAATCAAGATACATGTCCACGGGAAACAGCTAGGTTCAACGCTATGATTTTTTTTTTAAATAATAATATATAATGGAAAAAAAAACAGGGGGAGAGAGGATGCCATAATCAAAAACCAAGAAAGCTGGGGGAGAAGGGAGGGGTTCAGCCTAACTTTTTCATCTTTTCAACAAAACCCCAAAAAATTTTGAAGAAAATTGTTGATGAAAAGTTTGTTTTCATCAAAAAAAATTTCCAGGGGGAAAAAAAACATCTCCTGGGCATCTCTACTGACCGCTGCATTGTCGGAGTGGCTGTCAGCAGTTACCACTATCACTGCTTGCACAGGACTCCCCTCTTCGTCAGGCCCTCAGCCCTACCACAGGATTCTCCTCCTGTTTTACTGCTCTTGCTACTTGTCTTCTACTTGGGTTTTATAGATTGTTTTCAACGGTATTATGTTTTAACTGCTTGTGCAACGCACCAAGAGTACATAAAATACCGTTAGCTGCAAACATTGTCAGTGGCAAGGTCCTGAGATGGTCTTTCATTTATAAAATATTTTTATTATTCTATTGGTATCAGCATATTTTATAAATAAATGTAAAATAAGAGGTTTCCCTTTATGGTCAGAGGCCTGGATGAGATGGTTTTCTAGGGCCTGAACCATGAAACTGGAGCCAGGCAGGGAGCCCCATTGAAGTCAGGAATGAATGTTGCCTTAAAAAGTGGGGGGACACTGATTCTGATTCTGTCCTGGAGTAAATTTACACACGTGCTAAAGGCCCCAGTTCTGCAAAAGCTCCAGGCAGGCAAACCCCTGGACATGCACAGTGGGCTCGGTCCTGCTTTGATTGAAGTCAGTGGCAAAACTGCCACTGTGCAGGATGAGGCCTGGATTCCCTCGGAAGTCAATGGGGGATCCGGGCAGGTGCAGGGCTCCGCTGGCGCAGCGCGCGTTGCAGGATCGGGTCCACAGCGGGTTTTCCCGAAGCCCAGCACCCTGTGGCGAAGAGACGGCGAGGTAATTCCGTGTAACATTGCATACAGAACGTGGGAACTGAAGCGGGGTGGGAATATCGCCTCCCTGCCCGGTGAACTCCGCGGGCTTTCGGGCTCACATGTTCCGTGTTGCCGGTAGGGAGGATGGGAGCCATGTGCTTTCCCTGCCTGGCCAGGTGGGGGCCGGATCACCCGCCCAGGAGAGGGATTTTCCAGCTCTGATCTCTAGGATTCTGTTAGTAATTAATTATTCAGTATTTGTATTATTGCATCCCCCCCCCCCCCCCGCGCCGTTCCACCTGCTGGAAGGAGGAGGGAGGGAGAAGCCCAGAAGCCACCCAGCGTCTCAGGCCAGCCCCCTCTCCCCGCACATGGTGACCGCTCACCTGCCAAGGGACGCAGCGCAGCCGCGGGGAAACCAGCCTCCCCACCGGGGGGCGGGGGGCATGACCAGGGGGGAGTCCCCTTGGTGCACGTGTCCCCCCACCCCCACCCATCCCCTCCGCCCCCCGGCTGCAGCCCCACACGCCCACCCCGGCTCGGGCTGCGGGCTGCCGCGGCGGCTCCTCTCTCATGAGAACATTCCAGGCAGCAGCCCCAAGTCTGTTAGGTATTTGAATAGCACAAAGGAACCGCCTTCCCCTGATTGGCCGGCCCGGTCTCTCCTGGGCGGGAGGCGGCTGCCCGTCAGGCCGGGCCGGGCCCGGCGATAGGCTGCCGGAGCCCAGGGCGGGGCTGGGGAGGACATATAAATAGCGGGGGCTGGGTAGGCGAGCGCTCATTGCTTTGCGCTCAAGGTGCGGGCGGGTGGCGAGGGGGGTGGCGGCACGGGGGCGCAGGGCGCACCGGTGATGGTGGCTCCCCTCGGAGCGCTGGCGACCCCCTGAGAGAGAGAAACCGACCCCACCACCACCACCAACAGCAGCCCCCAGCCCTTTCCCGGCCCGGGTGGATGCGGCCCGGGGTGTCTGGCTGCCAGCGCGGAGCGAGCAGATGCTGGGGGGCCGGAGGAGGATGGAGTGCGCCCTGGACGCCCAGAGCCTGATCAGCCTCTCCCTGCGCAAGATCCACAACTCCCGCACCCAGCGCGGGGGCATCAAGCTCCACAAGAACCTGCTGGTCTCCTATGTGCTCCGCAACGCCCGGCAGCTCTACCTGAGCGAGCGCTACGCCGAGCTCTGCCGCCGCCAGCAGCACTACCAGGAGGGCGGCATCCTGCTCGGGGCGCCCCCGGGCTGCGCGCCCGCCGGAGAGATCCCCCCGGAATTCAGCCCGCTCCAGCTGGCGGCCGAGGACCCAGAGCCGGGCATGCAGCAGCCGCGGAGCTGCGGGCTGGGCGGCGCGGCTGGGGCAGCCCTGGGAAGAGGCGGCGGCGACCTGCTGGAGGTGCCCGTGTGCGCTGCGCTCCTGCCCGGTGCGCCCCAGGAGGACGAGCCGCTGGAGCTGCAGCCCAGCCCGCCCCAGCAGCCGCAGCCGGCGGCCCCTTCGGCGCTTCGCAGAGACTCTTCCCCCGGCTTCTACCGGGGCGGCGGCGGCGGCAGCAGCGCTTCTTCGGGGCTGCTCTACCCGGTGCCGGCGAGCTGTGACTTCGGCAGCCCGGCGCCTCCAGGCTCGGCCATGAGCGCAGCGAGCGGCGGCGCCTCGGCGCATTGTAGCAGCCGCACCACGGTGCTGGACCTGGACACCCATGTGGTGACCACGGTGGAGAACGGCTACCTGCACCAGGACTGCTGCTCGCAGTGCCCCTGCTGCTGCCAGGGCGCCGCGGGACTCGGCGCCCCGCCGCCTACCCCGGGCACCAAGCGCAAGTACTACCCGGGGCAGGAGGACGAGGAGGACGGGGACCCGGGAGGGGTGGTGGTGGGGGGCGGTTCCCCCTTCTCCCCTTGCAGCAAGCGAGCCCGCTTCGAGGACTTCAGCCCCGAGCAGCCCCCGGACTCTTCCAACATCTCCAACTTGATCTCCATCTTCGGCTCCGGCTTCACGGGGCTGGTGAGCCGGCAGCAGGCGGACTGTGAACAGCCCCTCAACGGGCAGTTGTGCGGCAAGCAGGCGCTGGCCAGCCTGGGCGCCTGGACTCGAGCCATCGTGGCGTTCTAGGGGCGGGGAGGGACGGGGGGGAGCGATCCCAGGGACACGGACTCCGGAGGGGCCCCTGAAACAAAGAGGGGCGGGCGGGGGAGGGGAAGCCGAGCTCATGTTTTATAAACTGTACAATAAAAATCGCAGATCTTGGGACTTTATTTTTGCAGAGATGAAAAGCACCTATTTAACTATTCCGTGTGTCCGCTCGGGCTTTATTTTGTATTGAGTGCGGGGGCGACTCCAGCCCGGGAGCATGCCACGTGAGGCGAGGGCTGCTGCCCGGAGGAAGCCGTGTGTGCCGGGGAAGAGTTTGGAGAGCTGCACTTCTCTGCCCCTGGAGGAGCTGCTTGTGCTGGAGGGAGGGTGGGGGGTGGGAAGAGACGCCGAAGCTCGCAGAGGCCGTTGGACTAACTCTGGGGGGGTGGGAGGGTTCTGCCTGCAGGTCTGGGGGGGGGTCTAAACGGGGAGAATAGCCTACAGAAAAAGGGGGAGCCAAGTGTGATCGATTTCTGTTGTTGTTGTTGCCTCGGCACCGTCAGTTCTGTTAAGCTGACACACTCCTTGATTGTCCCAGGCAGGGGGAGACGGACCCCTGGCGCGTTTGCAAGGTTCATAGCTCGCGGGGTGGATTAAATCCTTCCGTCTCCCATTCAAACGACTTCATTTAGTTCCATTTTCCTCTCCCCTCCCAACACCGCCAACAGCAGCGTGGGTCAGTGCCTCCCTCCAGCCGCGCGCTTCCTTCGGGAGCAGCCTTCTCTTGCGTGCTCTACTTTGTTTCCTTTATTTAAAAAAACAAATCAGAAGGCAGAAATGAAAACATTTCAACTTTCCTCACTTGCCAGAAGAACTGTCTGCTGCGACCCCTCTTCCTACCATCTGTGCCAGGGTAACCCTGCAGAGCACAATAGCTTCTCAGGGGGGAGAAAGAAGGGCGGTTTTCTCTTACCCCCTTCCACTCTTCTGGCTGCTCCATGGGACCTGTAGTCCTGCCGGCCACCGCTTTTTAACCGGACACAATGTGTTTGGGGACAACATGGCAAACTACATTTCCCATCATGCACAGCTCTTACCCCACCTTCGCTCTGTGTTTGTGTACCTTCACCTAGGTGTATGTGACTGCCACAGGTAAACGTGTTAACACTACTTTTAACGTCTCTTTGAATGTGGTGTACTGGGTTTTTTTTTTGTTTTAAGTTTGACTGTTCTGGTTTCAGCCTTCCAAATCATAAAACCAGCATTGCTTGGTCTTGTGAAGAGATCTGTGGCCCTTTGACTCTCCCCACCTTTTTTAATTATTTTGGATTTTTTTTCTTTTTTAAAAAGAAACCTTTTGTTGTAAAAAGGTGTTTTGTTTTAATTTTTGTTTTTGCAGCCCTGTCATCCCAACCATCACAGTATAAGCACTATGTGTACTAGGGAGGCCTTGCCAAACGTTTTTCTTTTTCTTTTTTTTTTTCTTTGTATCCCTGTATTTTTGTGCAGATTGAATGGTATATCACCGGGTAAAACTGTTCAGATTTGTTTAAATTTATAATCTTAATAAAAAGTCCATTATAAAGTTTGTGGTGTTCTTTTTAAAGGGGATTAACCCTCTTTTCTCTCTCCCAGTCCTATGTTTGGAAGGTTTATCACAGTATGGATGAAATTGCTAGAGCTCACAGCTTGGCTATATGAATGCTTATATCAAAGAGCTTTCCAATTTAGGCTGGATCTATAGATCCCACCCTACATTCTTGGGGGGGGGGGGAGATTACCTCTAGCCTGAATTTCTTTTTACTAGAAGGAGCTGACACATCTTTAGCTTTCAGATTAATGGAGATGCCACTTATTCAGCTTCCCAGGTGGGTGATTCTCAGGTGACCCCTGCATAGATTAACTGATCTCAAGCATTTGCCTAAAAGGCCCTGAACTACCAAGAGAACAGCACTTCTACCTACACTAGGAGACCCTCAACTCAACAACAGGGAGGTAAAAACGCTGCATTCTTTTTTAAATTGCCTAGGCTTATACTGTACCTAGGTCTTAACTGTTCATCTACTTCAAGACAATAGGAGGGTGGAGATAGGGATATTTCAGCCACATCAATCAGATCTGCGAGGGGCAAGTGCCTGCTCCTTGCTTAAAACCAGCTTCGACCTAGCGTGCCTGGCTTGCACAAAAGTACTAGCACTAGAGTACACCAATGCCATTAGCCCAGCGACGGGTTTCCTAGTCCACCAGCTGATTTTTAAAAATAAACAGCCATGAAGAGGGTCTGAAAAAATGGTGCACAAGGTGTATTCCTATCTCAGCATAGGCAGAGAGCGCTAAACTAATTCCATCCCCAACCCTGCCTTTTCTCGCCTCATCCTCCCCGATGTACTTGTGAAGTTGGGGTTTTTTTAAGTTGCAGTTTGTTATCACCACTCTGTGCCACTTGGTGGTGTGTTTTATTTAAAAAAAAATTGAATGAAGGTAATCAAGGCTCCCTGACCACCTACAGGCTGACCTCAGAAGAGGAGGATTTTGAAAGCCCATGCAAAAACCGTGCAGGTTTAGAGCAAAATCGACGGCTGCTGCTAGTCCAGTTTTTCTACAACAGAATCGCTATGATTTCTCCGGGGGGGGGGGGGGGGGAACTGCCGATGGCTGCAACGATTCGAACTAAAAAAAACCCAAAGATCGCACCGAAGTACTGTGCTTTCCTCAACAGAGATAGGGGGGGGGGGGAGAGAGATTTGGGAAAAAATCGCATTGGAAAAGCACAAACAACAGGAGACTCCGATTAGTCAAGCAAAAATTTAGTCGATTATATCGAGCTTAATCACAAGGTAGCTCTGTGTGTGTGTGTGTGTGTGTGTGTGTGTGTGTGTGTGTGTGTGTGTGTGTGTGTGTGTGTGTGTGTGTGTGTGTGTGTGTGTGTGCCCCCAATAATCCAGCTCTAACATTTAAATTACAAATTGCCCTGTGTCAGCCTGGAATTACTGTGGGGCCCGTTCACTAGGGGTTGTAACTGTTCTCCCACACATCAACTTTCTGGCTTTGTTGTGGGCAGGAGTCTCCTGTTCTGTTGGTTTCTTTCTTTCTTTCTCTTCGAAGTCTCCGAAATCTTTTTTGTATGATTATGGTTGGGATTTGATTCCATTAAACCTACCCGGGCTCTAAGGCGAAGCCAGTTGTTAGAGCTCCCCCTAGCGACGGTTTTGGAGCACTGCAGCCCTCCCGCTACTTCGGGGGAATGGGAAAAGACGCTCCGACCTGCCCCGCTGGCAGAGGCGAGTTTTGGGGAGCTGGGGCCCGGATCGCGGTGGGGCTTGAGGGTCGGGCCCCAGCGAGGATGGCCAAGGGGGGCGGGGAGCAGCAGCACCTTGAGCCTTTGTTAGAAGCGCAAAAACTGGCCCGTCTCCCCTGGCAGAGCTAAACAACCCGACCCAGCGCCCTCGCCCCGTGCCCCGTTCACGTTGCGCAGCGGAGCGCACGGAGGCTGGCGAGCGGAGAGCAGCCCTGGTGCCAGGGCTCGAACAGGCGCTTGCTGCGTCTCGCCGCCTGCCTCCCCCCGGCCTGTCACACCCTAAACCGCTCCGGGGGCAGCGAGCCAGATCAGCGAGCGACTGAACTTCCTCGCTCCGCTTTAATGAGGATGGATGTGGGGTGAGGAGCCCCGCGCACCCGCCTCTCTATGGTGCCCCTTTAAAGGGCACACGGCCTGCTTTAGAAATCGGCTCTTTGCTAGCAGCCTCGCCCCCCTCCCCACACCCTCTGCCCAGATTTGGGGGGGGATGAGGGGCGCTACTGGTCATGGGTGCACCTGGCTCCCCTTCCCTCCACCAGCCCATTGGCCAGCAGCAGCTCTAGGGTGGTTGGGAGAGTCTCACAGGTCCTGGGTTTGGGCTGCCCAGGCAACATCTGGCCCCATGAAGGGTTGATGCCTCCTATTTAATTACCATACGGACCCAGCAGCACCCCTACACTTAGGGTGCAACATCTCCTTCCACCCAAGAGTGGCACCAGTGAGGCTCTGGGATGTTCCATCCTTGAAGGTGGATGGGTGCAAAGGCTTTCTGAAAACCAAGACCCAGCCCTGGAGAGCCATCTACAATGGGCTTTGCATCTCGCACATAAGAACAGCCATAATGGCTCCATCCAGACCAGTCTCCTGTCTTCCACCAGTGGCCAATGCCACGTGCTTCAAATGGGAATTAACAGAACAGGCAATTATGGAGTGATCCATTCCTGTCATCCTGCATCTGGCAGCCAGACGTTTAGGGACACCCAGAGCATGGGGTTGCATCCCCGACCATCTTGGCTAATAGCCACTGATGGACCTATCCTCCAGAACTACCAAAAACTACATCCCACCCCCTCTAACATGGATCCTGGAATGGTAGCATGGCTTCAGTTAAAACAGACACATCATCTCCCAACAGGAGGAAATCTGACACTTCTTTCTGACTAGGTTTTGTGTCTGGGCAGGGCATGGAGGTCACAGGTGCTTTGGCCCATTGGGAAGGGTTCAGGGCTTGTACTTACACCTTTTGGGGCCAGGCTTTGTGACATTGGGGTCTTGCTCAGGAGCAATTGCTTGGCTAACTCATCCCACCTCTCCTGGGATCTCTGAGTCTCTTTCTCTGGGTCATCTCTTGGTGACCTCTCCCCCATGCACCTTGTGAGAGAAAGAGAGGCTTGTTGCTGATGTGTGTGAAATCCCAAGACAAACCTTTCTAAACAAAACATCTGCCTTCCCCTGGGAAAATGAGACAAGTCCTGCCCTCTCCAGAGTGGAAGCTGGGGTGGGGGGTGCCCACTTGGTACATCTCTACCACATCCTGCCTGATGGAGAGGGCTATAGAAATACTGTCCTCATTTAAACTGGAGGGAGAATTTAGTTCAGCATCCGACGCACTTAGCTCTTTGGAAGGTTCTGGCCTTCAGTGATTTGCCCTAGGATTGTTGGAGGCACAGGGGGAATAGAACCCAGGTCTCTTGAGCCTCTTGCAGAGCTGTGATGGAGGCACGGGACTATTTCCACCTGGTATCACTAGTGTGATGTTACTAATCCCACAGCTGGGGGGAGGAAGGAGGCGTGTCTAGCGGCATCTTTCACCTATGGTTGCACTGCAGGCCATGAGGCTATTGAGATAGGCCAGTGAGATGTGCAGCCATTCATCACTCCTTTCATATTTTCTTCTGATCTGCTGACCCTTCCCCTGCCACTCCCCCCTCCCGCCAAGACACTGCAAGGGAACATTTTTGCTCTGGGAACACAATTCTCTTGGGACAAATGGTACCTTCCCTGGCTAGAGTGTCACAGGGCACAGAAGGTCCATGGGGGAGTGCACTGTACGTCAGGGAGGGGCAGCTGTGTTACATCACCCTGGAAGGAGACCATGGAGGGATTCAGATCTCAGGAGCTATGGAGGTGTAAACCCACCTGCCCATCCATCGGCTCTGGGGGTCACTGCTAGTGCAGCTTTTCTTGCTCTCTGCCCATTAGTGATCAGAGCCGAGGGGTCCCAAAGCGAATGACATTATCCTTCTTCGCTTATGGCAAAACCCATGCCTCACTCAGCGTTCCCAGAGAGCCGGGACTGAGTAACTGGAGAATCTCTCCACTTTCCTATTTTCCCATAACCAAGGGAGGGACTGACCCCATTTGTTAGAGACCAAGTGCCACCTGCTGAAAAGATCTGTGCTGAGGTGGGTTGACACAGCAGCCAACTGGTGTCCGTGGGAATACAGCAGAGCGGAGACCTGGAGCTTTTCAGACCTATTCCAGGGCACCCTCGGGGTCAGTCATCTCCGGGGGGGATGGCTTAGCAGCATCCACGGAAGCGGTGGCTCCCCAGAGTCAGTCAAATCACCCCAACCCTCCGTTCAGTTTGGTGGCAGAATTGTAACATGAAGTCCACTCCACAGCACTGCCCAGCTGTGGTGCAAATGGCCACTAAACACGAATATGACCCTGCTGGAACCGGACAACTGCTGTCCAACCACAGCCCTAGCCCCGTTCCTTCATGGGAATTGACAGTGCCTATTTCTATGGGCAAACAGGGACACCTTCCTGCCTAGAGGGAGCAGGTTCTGCTGGGGGAAGATTCTCTTAAGGCATCACGGCAGTGGCTCAGAGTTCTGTGATACTTGAAAATACATTTTCCCCCCAGTTCAATGGGAATCCGTAGCTGCAGCTTATCAGACTTTGTGGCCAGAAGTTTTACTTTAGGGGAGTTTTAAACCACAGGGTCCCAGCTAGTGCCGAGTGGTTCACTGTGATTTTCCAAACCCTCAGCAGCTGGAGAGCTTTCTAAGGGACGCTGCTCCGGCCTCCAGCCACTCTGGGAGGGTGGGAGCTGCCTCTTTGCCGTGTTGGAGGAAAATAATATTTCACCCTTCTCCAGTCCCTTTCATCAGGGAATCGCCAAACTCTGTAGGCACCCTCATGAATCCAGCCTCACAACAGCCCTGCTGCTTGAGGCAGGAAGGGATTATCCCCCTACCTGCATATTACAGAGGGGGAAACTGAGGCACAAAGCCATGACGGGATGTGCCCAAGGTCACATAGCAGGGCTGTGGCAGAACCAGGAATCAAAGTCCCAATCCTCCACTTTAAGGCGGGGACCCCCTCGTTCCCCGAACACACACCAAACCTTGCAGCCGTGACTCGTTCACTGAAAGGTTCCCATGAACCAGCTGGCATAGTTCTGCCTATTGCAACCCCCCCCCCCCCAATCAAGCCACCTTCCAGCAAACCCTGGTGCATCAAACAGCCCTCTCATTTTACTCTCTGGTGCTGCCAAGGCCCCTTTGGGACAGGGATAGTCAGTCCCACAGCCGGCATCAGAAGCTTGTTTTAAAACTCCCCAGCATTTCCCTCCTCGAGGCCCTCAGTATAAACAGGCTGCCTGAACAACCGGTTCCTCTGCCTTCCAGGGCTGCAACTGCAAGAGGAAGGAGTGGCTGGTGGAGGCTTCACCTCCTGGGGAACCCTGTGGCCCTGCTCCAGTCGCTGGATACCTTCCCCCAGCCTTAGCCACCCCCACAACCTGTAGTCAGCTCCCTCCCTCCTCCTTCCTATGGGAAAATCAAGCCTTTCCACATTTCCCAGGATGAACGTTTCTTTCCCTTCTCCTATGGAGTGAAACAAACAAGAGGCTGCAATTCACAACACTGACAAAGATGTCCCCCCTCCCCAGAATAAAGTAATTGACTGCTGGGTTGGGTGGGGGAAGGGATGTGTGGGGAGAGCAAAGGGGCACCCATAAGAACCCTACCCACAAAGAGAAATAAGTAACTCTCCCAGCCAGCCCAGGCGGGACTGTTGAGTTCCTGACTTATTTGGAGGTGAATTCATTTATTTATATATTTTAAACACCACTACATGACATTTCCCTTCTTAAGAAGGCAGCAGCAGCAGCAATCCCATCACACAGTCTCTCTCCTGAAAGCGGAGCCTAGAAACTGGAGCCTCATCTGCATATTCATAAGCACCTGATAAATTAATCATGATGTCAGTAGCATTCTAGCTGGAAGGGAGGTGACAGTGTAAGGTTGCTCCCCCCACACACACAGTCTCTCTCTCTCTTCCCCGGATAATTTTTGTCACTTCATCGTAAACCCGGAACCCACAGCCTCTCCCAGACTGCAGGCTAGAAGATCTGTGCCCACCTTGACAAGACAGGGCATAACTTGCCTTCTCTGTTCTACAGCCTTCCCTCCTGGCCTCTGATCCCACTTGTGAAAGAGGCTGGAACAGATGGGCTGGAGAGAGGGGAAGGACACAGGGTCTGGCTGATCTCATCTGCTACCAGAGGAAACCTGCACATCTCCTAAAACCCTTATGGGGGGGGGAGGGAGGGGATGTGCCATTCACATACACACACATCCTCATCTCAGTCCCAAATCAGCCCCCGTCCCATACTGATCTTGTGGTTTCTCTTGCCTCCATCACTGAAAGCTTTCCAACCTCAGAGACCTGGCGTCACAGAGCAGAGGCTAGAGACATTGCTATTTATCCTGAAGGAATCATTCATCCCCTCTCTTCTTGCTGTTATTTCTCCTTCATTCCTAGGCTTTGTTCTACTTTTGGTCCTTGACCAGTGGAGATCAGGGACCATCGGCCTTTTGTTCTTGGCTGTCTGTGCAGGAAGGTAAAAGGATCTGGATATGGACGTGAGCAGCACCAACGTGCCCGCATCACTGGGGAGTGGGGGGAAGGGAAATACAACCCAAAGGGACATGCACGACACCAGTGTATTCCAGGCAGGCTCAAGGCCACTACTGCTGCGACCTAATGATCTAGCCTGATGCTCTCCAGGATGGGTGCTGAGACCTTAGTAGGACGGGAACTTGATCAGTTAGGTTTGCAGCGGAACCGGAGAACTCGGAGGGAATTCTGGGGGGAGATGAGGAAAGAGAAAGCAGCCCAGTTTTCCATGCAGCAAAAGTAGCCACTGCGCCTCTGAGCCAGGCCAGACTGATGGCCGTGGACGAAGAAAAGCAGAAAGACAAGGCCTGTTCTTCACTGTGCATAAACAGCTCTCCCTCCCTGGAGCTTCTGCTGTCTGTCCTTGGGAAAAAGAAAGAAGTAAACAAACCCTAGACCCTAACCTGTGATTGTAAAACAACAGCAGGCATTCCCTTCCACTCAAAATGCTCCCCACGGGTTAGATCGAATGCACAGGTCTCTCCTGAGCCTCTTTAATGTCTTTTGTCAGAATCCCTCATTTTCTGGTAGGAGAAACCTTGCTCTGTCAGGGAGCAGAGATGGAGATTCTTCCTTAACAAAGGAGGGAGAGCACTTGCTTACACGCTGGCCCCTTTAAGAAGGGGCACGTGTGCCTGCTTGGAGAGCAGTCATTTTAAGAAGCTGCTTGTGCCTGGAGGCCAGTGCCTTCCAAGTGTGGGTCTCTACATCTTTGTTGTACTCTGCCACACTTTCAAAAGCTACTGGTTGGAACTAAAGCCAGGCTGAGTGCAGGGCAGAGCCATGGGTTGGTAGCAGGCCCCTTTCACAGGATGCAGGTGTTGTGCCTCCTATGAAGCTAAATCCATCCTTGAATTTATTCTTAGATGAGTTCTGGTAGCACTTGGAGGTCCCAGCTAAGATCTGGACCCCATTGCACAGGCTCACACACACAGTGAGGCAGTTCTGAGGAGCTTACAGTCTACCTAGATAAAACACAGAGGGCGTGTTACTATCCCCATTTTACAGATCAGGAGCCGAAGGCCCAGCGAGCCCAAAGTCACATAAAGTCTGCGGCAGAGGTGGAAGTTGAAAGTCTAACAGTGCCTTAGCCACAAGACCAACCTTCCACACCCTGGAAGTGACTCTGAGCAGGCTGGGGAAGAGCTAAAGAATGGAGCACAGCTGGTAACTGTTAGCACCAAAAGACAACAGACAAAGCTCAAGGAAATGTTCGACTTTTCTCTCCGTTTAAGATTCTTTGCTCGATAGACAATTACCAAGGTGGTTGAAGGTGTTAGCTCTGCTAACCAGATACCAGGGGCTTCATGTATGCCCCACTTCCTCCTCCTGGTTTTCCAATTTTCACCAAAAGCAATAAGGTTCTGTCCATTCATAGAACAGTCCCTGAAATTCTGGAATTGATTGGATGTGGTGTGCAAAAGTGATTGCATTCCAGACACTGAGAAATGCCACTGAGTTGAACGTACGGCCTTGCAGGCTTGGCCAGTTGTTTGTATTGCTCCAGCAATAGGCCAGGGCCCTAGTGTGCTAGGTGCTGGACAAGCACAGAAGAAGAAGAGTACCCATACACAGTGGATGTAAAATACAGTCAGATAAGAGCTCTCCACTCATTTGCAGCAGCGGCAGCATGTTACACTTGCTTAGTTTGCACAGACGTACGTGACCACACGAAGTGCAGGATAGCGGAGAAGCACGCTCGGGGCTGTCTGTTCAGCACCTTCACCAGCATTGTTTCTTTAGGGTCTGATCCAGGGCCTATTCTAATCAATGGGAATCTTTCCATTGACTTCGGGGGGACTGGATCAAGCCCCTTATTAGAAAGCTGGAAGCCATGAAATGAGTTTTCCAACCAAAGGCGGCAGAAACGGCCACTCCACACCTGGTTAAGCTGTAGGTCAGACAAAGGAGCGAGTCACATCTGTATCTGGGATCAGGACAGTAAAAGCACTTTTCCATCTCAAGCTCCCCAGGATCGGCCCTTCCTTAAGCCCAAGTCTCCATGGACTCCCTAGGTCCAAGTTCCAGATTCTTCCCCTTTCTCTTTCCTGTCTGCTAAGATCTCCCCAGTTTGTGTGAGAGTTAGCAGAAACATATTTTGGGATGTGCCTATGTTAGCAGATGTTTGAATTACTCCCATGCAGAGAGAACAGTAGGATAGCTGTGAGGGACAAAGCAATATGGTCTAGAGGCCATTCATGTTAGCAGTGTGTTTTATAGGTTAGGTTTGTGTAGTGGTGGATAATTAGCATCTAAGCCATAATTATTCACATTGACCTCTCTGTATTCTGCTAGTATTTTTGATGATTAATGCTCTTCTTTGATTTAACCCTATCCCTTGATGTAAAGGTTTGTTTGGTCTGTCATGAAAGTTAAAGGGAAGCTGCAGAGTGATACAAAACGTTTTTTAACCACTGCATCTAATCACAAAAGAATAAACTATTCAACAAAATTACAATAAAAATGTCTTGCATGTAAGAAATTAATATTTAGCCACAAAACGACCATCCTGTCAATACAATGACACCACTTGGGACACAGGAAAAAATCCTCAGCCTATGAAACACGAGAATAGCAAGAAACTGTCAATGTTTTTTAAAGGTAAGTTCATAAGAACTCTTTGCACTTGGCATCTAGGCAGCTACGTGGACATGGATGATGCATGTCTCAGACACCCCTGGGAAGTAGCTGACTATCCCTATCCCGACTTTACAAATGGGGGAAACTGAGGCACAGAGCAGTGCAGAGATTTGACCAAGATCACACAATAAGTAATTGGCAGAGCCAGGAATAGAACTTACAGTCCCCAAGTCTGTGCTTTAACCACTACATTATGCTGTTTCTTATTTGCCTAGGAGAAGTACACGAGTATTTGCACACCAGAGGCTAAGTCGGGGTCCCCAAAGGAAGGTTTGTGAACCCCAAAGGGGTCTGCCTTTGTACTCCCTTGTCTCTGGTAGGTTGCCTGTATTCCTACCTGCTATTAATCATTAAAGCACAGCTAATGTAATGAACCAGATAAATACAAATCAATCACAGAACTCACCTTGCAAGCAACAACTTCAGAAGCTGCCTGTCTTCCTCCTGCTTCCAGGTGGACTTCCTGTGTCTCCAGCAGACACTCTCCCCACCAGCCTTCCTCTGTCTCCAGCAGACTACCTTGCTGCCGGGAAGCATCAGTGAAATGGCAGCTCTCAGCGAGAAGCGCCATCACCCACAGCTCTGGAGATGTTGAATTGTGCCAGGTTGAAGATAAGGGCAGGTCTTCAGTATGACAGGCCCTTAGGGCTGGTCTACACTAGAAAATTAGATCGACCCAGCTATGGTGCTCAGGAGTGTAAAAATTCCGCAGCTCTGAGCAGCATAGTTAAGCTGACCTAAGCCCCCCTGTAGACAGCATTAAGTCAATAGAAGAATTCTTCTGTCAACCTAGCTGCCACCTCTGGGGGAAGTGGATTACCTATACTGACAGGAGAACCCTTCCTATCGGCCTAGGTAGCATCTACACTGAAGCATTCAGCGATACTGCTTCCGCACTGCAGCATTTCCAGTGTAGACAAAGCCTTCACAGTGTGAATATTAATTCAGCTACTTGAGAGGGCTGAAGTAATTTTCCCTTATGGTCAGATCTTAGTTTTTCCTGACCCTACACACTGGTCAGTAGTCAAAACAAGGTAGATGCATAGGATGCGGTCATAATCTATGATTACCTAGGTGGGGAGAAGAAATCTAATGCCAGAGGGCTCTCTGTGAGCAGACAAAGTTAAAACAAGATCCCATGACTGGAAGGCAGCAAAGTTCAGACTAGAAATAAGGAGCAAATTCTTACTTGTGAGGGTAGTGAACCCTTGGGGTGCTGCCAAGGGAAACTGAGGATTCTCCATTGCTTGGAGTCTTTAAATCAAGGCTAGATAGCTTAGAGAAATTCTCTCATTCAGCCACAAGTTATTGGGCTCAACACACACTGAGCCGCTCTGACCTGTATTATGCAAGAAGTCAGACTAGATGATCACAATGGTACTACCTGGCCTTAAGGATGTATGACCATACACAGGGTTTGTGTTTGAGGATGGGGATGGAATTTCAGGGCAATTGGCCCCCCCAAAAATATTTGGTTTTAATATATCTCCACCACACTGCAATCTGGTGCATTTCACAGGTGAAAAAGCCTGGCTTTTCAGGGGTATTGGGACAGCTAGCAGCACCCGGACAGGAAGGTGAACTTCCCCAGAAGCAGGCAAGCCCACACACTCCCTAAAGAGGGATCCCCACTATTACTGTCGCCGTTTTGTTTCCACCTCACTCTATTGAGCCTTTGGATAAACTCTTTACCCTGCCAGGGCCCCTTCAATCTAAGCAGCTCATGTCATATCCTGGCATTTTCAGCCTCACACCAGTCCCATAGGGCAAGCAAGACACCCAGGCCCTATCATCCTGAAGTCTGCTGCTGCAGCAGCTGCCTGTATCCTGGTTTATATTCCTACTGGGACATTGATTGGCCCAGCCCTGGCTTATTACTCCACCCTCTCCACCTGTGTGAGGGCTGGGCAGAGAGTTAACCCCCTGCTTGCTGGAAACCAGATAGGGCCTGCACAAGGGAGAGATTTTCTTTTGGTGAGAAGTCATCCCACACCCCACACACCCTAGGACTAGTCTCCTCCTACCAAGCTGCCAGTACAGAAACCTTCCCTCTGCAAAGGGCTGGCCGTGGCTCCCAACCGAGATCCTCTGTAAGAGAGAGGCATGAGCAACTGCTACAAGATGCTTCATTCCAGCCCAGCAGTCCAAGACTTACCATGAAATCCTGACCCCACTGAAGTCAGTAGCAAAGTTCCTGTTGAATTCAATGAAGCCAGGATTTCACCCCTATTCTCTGGTCCTTGCCTGACCATGGCACTGTGCTGTCACTGCACTACCAGACTAGCCCTTGTACAGGATCAATACATGCAGTAGTATAGTAGAGGTAAAGGTGAGGAAGGATAGCCTGGAGGGTGGAGTGCTGCTCTGGCCTGGGATTCAGGTGACCTGGGTTCCAGTCCTTGCACTGTTAGTGACCTCCAGCAAATCACTTAGCTGTTCTATGTATCAGCTCCCCAGTTTAAATGGGGATGATAATGCTTCCCTCCCTCATGGGGGCCCTGGATAGGAGATAGGTACCTCTGAGATACAAGCACTGCCCCTTGACATCTCATGGAATGATGCCCCTACAACTCAGCTGGTTGGGGGCTCCATAGGTGGACTGTAGTTGAAAGAGAATCCCAGCAACATAAGGAGCGAGTGGGAAAGAGTACGCTCTCTTATCCCAGAGCTGCACCAAACTGGGCAGGCTCACAGCACATGGGCAGTGACTGTGCAGTACCCCTACTCCAAGCCTTGGCATATCAGGATGATGGCTATACAGGGAACAGATCTGTATGATTTGTAATTATTTGTATTGCAGGAGTAGCTAGGAGCCCCCATCATGGCCCAGGACCCCATTGTGCTAGGTGCTGTACAAACACAGAGCAAAAAGATAGCCTCTGTCCCAAGTCTTAATTATCAAGGGGATTGAACCAGGATCTTCAGAACGAAGAGCAGCGACCTTCACTGCTTGAGCTAGAGAATTAAGCCCCGAATGAGGAAGAGTGATAGATTCCTGTCAACTATGGTCAGGCCTCAGGGGAGACATGGAGCACTCACTGAACAGGGAGTTACAGTACTTCACCCTCTTTGCTACTAATCTGAATCTGCTCTTTACCTTTATCGTGTATCCTTTCAGAGCAATGTTTCCCGAGCTGTGATCCAGGCCTCGTTGAGGGGACCTGTGGTGATTGTCAGGGACAAGTTGGTCTGACCTAGTGGTTAGAGCAAGAGGCTGTCCAATGATTAGCACTGCAGCCCAGCCTACTGGGTAGAGCCAGAGGCCAACTTAGCTGGTGGAGTCAGGAACCAGGAGATAAGCCAAGGTTCAGAGCCAGCATCAGGAACAAGCCTGGAGCTGAGCTTAAATGCAGACCTGTTTGCTCCTTGCAGCCATTAAGGTTGGTGGGCCAATCAGGAGATTCTGCCACAGCCCGGGTGGGCTCTTTAATCAGCCTGAGGGCTGAGTGGGTTAGCTCCAGGCTCAGCTGAGGGAACTCGAGCCCATAGTTCCTGACAGTGATAATTGGGGCCTAGTAGACTTACCCCAGTGGTGAGCGTAACTGTGGGAAAGTTGATGAAAATATATGAAATTACAAATGAATACACCAGACCTCAGCCTCCTCCAGGGGGTACTCAAGCCACATTGGGGAAATGTATTTATTTGTTTTGAAATGAATGTTGTTTTGTTTGTTTAGGACTTGAAAAACAGACACTGGTCCCAAAGATTCATTGAAATCCATAGAGCCTTAATGGATAGACAGGAGAAAGATGCTCAGTACCTCATGAGGGGCCAAATCCAACTTCCACTGAAGTCAATAGAAAGTCTCCTCAGTGAGTGCTGGCTCAGGCCCTTGCTGAGACCAGACTAGGAGGAACCTAACAGAACAGAAAAACTCAAGGTGATCCTGCTCCTATTGAAGGCCTTTGCCTCATCAGCTGAATCCTAAGTATTTGTTCAGGCTCTTAGGAAGAAGGCAACGCTTATAGCAAAGTTCTGGAAACCCTAACGTAGGGAACAATCACAGGATCAGAGCTCAGATGATGGGAAAGGCCTGTCAGATCATCGAGTCTCTCCCCCTTGCAAGAGCAGAGGTACCTGGCAGAAGATATCTCATATGCCAATCAAATATTCCTCCAGTACCTGAGTTTGGATAAATGTTACAGAGTAGGACACCCTTCCAGTCCTGACAATGGGCTCTCCTTCTCCCCCTGGAGAGGACCATGCATGTGTATTCTCTGTTATGCTGTAATGATCGTGAATCTTCAGTTTAATTACAAATCGGAAGACAAGAATGTGATAAAAAGGGCCACGAGCCAGGAAGTCAATAGTGTAGCCAATGATTTTAGTTTATTATCCATATATTGTGTGATGTTATGATTAACCAATATGTTATATTATATATATTCATTATATGTTAATTGGAGTTAATTTGTAGGATTATAAAAGTATGAGATGGATCAGTATTTAGAGGAACCAAGTATTAGACATGAGTAAGACAAGCTGAAACACAAGAACCTGTAGGCTGAGGCCTGCAAGACTTTAGCTTTGCTATTTAAGGCCTTGGAGACAAGAAATGATGACATAAGTAACCAGAAAATAACCCAGTGCCTAGGATTATGGGAAAAGAGGTACCAAGTGGTAATAATGTGAAAAATTACCCAGAAGATCATAGCTGCTGGAACTAGAGGTGCGGGGGGTGCTGCAGCTCCCCCTGGCTTGAAGTGCTTTCCATTCTATCCAGGGTTTACAGTTTGGTTCAATGGCTCTCAGCACTCCCACTAGACAAACTGTTCCAGCACCCATGCAGAAGATTAATATTAGATCATAAAAAACTGTAAAGGTGCATCTGTCTCCAACATGTGTCTTAACCATGGAATACAGGTTGTGCGTCAATGCTAATGAGAATAAAGGGAACACACAGAGCCTATACAATATCGGGGTCTCTTAAGTCAGGGGTGGCCGACCTGTGGCTCCGGAGCTGCAAGCGGCTCTTCAGAGGTTACTATGCGGCTCTTGCATAGGCACTGACTCCAAGGCTGGAGCTACAGATGCTAACTTTCCAGTGTGCTGTGGGGTGCTCACTGCTCAACCCCCTGCTCTGCCCCAGGTCCTGCCACCACTCCACCCTTTCCCCCAAGGCCCCTGAGCCTGCCATGCCCTCGCTCCTCCCCACTCCCCACCAGAGCCTCCTGCGCACTGCAAAACAGCTGATTGCAGCAGGCAGGAGGCGTGGGGAGGGAGGGGGAAGCGCTGATTGGCGGGGCTGCCGGTGAGCGGGAGGCGCTGGGGGCTGGTGGGGGGAGCTGATGGAGGGCTGCTGACATATTACTGAGGCTCTTTGGCAATGTTCATTGGTAAATTCTGGCTCCTTCTCAGGCTCAGATTGGCCACCCCTGCCTTAAGTTTCCAGGGGAACAGACCAATAAGAGAAAAGAGGGTTGACACTTTTATGGACATGCGCAGAATGTAGGTATAAACAGAATCACATTATATAAAGGGGATGCCCAAAACGGGGAAATTGAGCTCTCTATGGGAGACTCCAGCAGGAACCATCCCACTACCGATGCATCCATGCATCTCCATGGTCTCCATGCATCTGAAGAAGTGGGTTTTTTACCCACGAAAGCTTATGCCCAAATAAATCTGTTAGTCTTTAAGGTGCCACTGGACTTGGTTTTTTACCGATGATCAAGCCATGAGAGACCTATCAGACCCTAACACTGTTGTTAAGGATGTGAGTATAACTATACTTGTAACTTGTGCATAGGTCTGTATAACATTTCTATATGCTTGGGTAATCATAACTTTAACAAAACTTGTAAAACAGTCTAGACCTTGTACTTGTGAATGTCTGTGTGGTCACTACCGTTGGTCTTTATGTGTTCCTAGAGACAATATCTGTAAAGCAAGTAGCAGAGGTGTCTTTCAATCTGTTAAGCTTGAAACTGTAGCCACCAGAGCCGAACCCACGGTAGTTTAATACCACATTACAAAATTCACTTTACATCAAATAAAAGGCTACAATAGCCATGGCTAACGCTCTCTCATACACCATTAGAGCGCCTCCTGCTCAATGACAATATAAATTAAGGTCAGGAATTCAGCTCTGGTTAGATTAACTCAGCCTAACATTGTTTAAGGAGACTTTACATGGAAATTCTTTTTATATCTGGCACCTCAACCATCTGATGATGAATGCAGCACCTCTGCATTATACGGTTATTCGGTGACTCTGGTTCTGCTGATACTGGAAAATCCCTGGACTTTGGGACACTTGCTTTAAAACAACAAACAATTTGGTGTCCCTCAGCATTCTCCCTCCCCTGGCCACACACCACGGACTCTGTGTAAACCATGGAGCCACCCACCAGCTGGGATTGGATTAGAATCTCTCAGAGAGATTGTTTTAAAGGGACTTGGTTTTGACAATCTCTGATATTTTTACTGATAACGTCAAACATCGGTGAGTGGATTGTCCTGGAGCTGGTTAAAAGTGGAACCTTCCATCCTGCATGACCCAAATGTGCAACAAAGACGAAAAATGAAGAATGACAAAAACAGGATTGGAAATCCGAGAGGGTTAATATACATTTTTCTCTAACTCCGGTTTGGAGTCTTGATATCACTAGTCTGCAGCACCCAGTGAAAGGTTACCAGGTTGGTTTCAGTTGGGGTTAAATTTGAGTTTACAAGAGGGGATGGAACTTGTGAGCAGGTACAGTTGAGCAGAGCAAGTGGCAGGAGACCCAAACTTGCATGAGTATATTATCACACCACCTTTCTGGGTTTTCTGCGATGTATCTTAGGTATTTATGTAGCCCCATTTAATGTATTTATCCTCACAACCCCCCCTGTGAGGTGGAGAAGTGCTGTTATCCCCATGTTACAGATGAGGCACTGAGGGTACGTCTACACTGCAGCTGGGAGCCAGCCTCCCAACCCAGGCAGACAGCCTGGAGCTAGCTGGGCTCACACTAGTGCGCTAAAAATAGCTGTGGGGACGCTGCTGCATCAGCCAAGGCCACAACCCTGCTCCTTGGGTCCAGTCCACCCAGCTATTTTTAGCATGAACCCCATCACTGCACGTCTGTCTACCTGGTCTGGGAGGCTCACTCCCCGCTGCAGTCTAGACATACCCAAGGTCCCACAGAAAGTCCTTGGGAGAGCAGAAGCTTGAACCTGGGACTTCTGAGTCCCAGGCACCCTAACCACTAGACAATGCTTCCTCCCCTATGCTGGTAAATTGTTGGTCCTGTCCCCAGGAAATCATCTTTCCTCCTCCTCCCGAGTAAAAATTAGCAGGGGATTGGTTTTTTTTTTAAAGGTTTATTTTCCTGTGTTGACATGAAAGTGCAATAGTTGACAGTTTGCTCCCAAACTCTTATTCAACATAGATGTCCTGATCATTATAAAAGTCGGTGCTTCCGAGGTTTCTCCCTAATCCTTTTTGCTTTGCTATTAGTATACATTAACGTTTTATTGGCACTACAGGCCGAAACAGCCAGTCTTGCAGCTCCAGTGGGTTTGGGGATTTCCAGCATCCTGCAAGACGTATCTGTTCAGAGGAAATTAAAATGTGGATGGATCAGCAAGATACAGTCAAATCCTCTACTGTAATTTGGAAAGGAATAAACTCTGGTGTTAGAGGTTCGTACTGCAGCCCATCTAATAGAGCTGATGATCTGTGTTACAGCCTTTCGGGAAGTTTAGTTCTAGCCCACCAGGGAGTGTTTTTTCAAAGAAGCTATGTACTACATGAACAGATCTTTCTTAAAAAAAAACATTCAGATATACACTGTCAGAATGCACTTGAAATAAAAGGAGGGATCTCAGCAGAATGTTCCTTTTAGTGTCTTATACCCGGCCAGTGTCAATCTGAGGAATATATTCCAATGTCTTAAGGCTTGCTGGATTTTTTTCGATAGGTGGTACACTAGAGAATTCTATAAGGTTCTTTGCCATTAAAGTATCAGGGGGTAGCCATATTAGTCTGTATCCACAAAAACACGAGTCCGGTGGCACCTTAAAGACTAACAGATTTATTGGGCATAAGCTTTCATGAGTAAAAATCCACTTCTTCAGATGCATGGAGTGAAAATTACAGATGCAGGCATTATTATACTAAGAGAAGGGAGTTACCTCACAAGGGGAGAACCAGTGTTGGCACGGCCAATTCAATCAGGGTGGATGTAGTCCACTCCCAATAATTGATGAGGAGGTGTCAATTCCAGGAGAGGCAAAGTTGGTTTTGTAGTGAGCCAGCCACTCCCAGTCCCTATTCAAGCCCAAATTAATGGTGTTAAATTTGCAAATGAATTTTAATTTTGCAGTTTCTCTTTGAAGTCTGTTTCTGAAGTTTTCTTGTTCAAGTATGGTTACTTTTAAATCTGTTATAGAATGTCCAGGAAGATTGAAGTGTTCTCCTACTGGCTTTTGTATGTTACCCTTCCTGATGTCCGATTTGTGTCCATTTATTCTTTGACTCTTACGAATGTAGAAGATGTGTCTGTTTTCAGTAGCAGTATTCAGCACTCTTCCTGTAGTAGTATTCCCATTGAATGGAATATTACTGGTATGGGCCACTGTCAGAGACAGGATACTGGGCAAGATGGTCTGACCCAGAATGGCCCCTCTTATGTTCGTAAGCCCGCTGAGAGCTAGGGTTTTACTTTTGTCCTCGTTGTGATTGCAGGATCAGGACCTTAATACATCCACACTGCAATAAATGACCTGCAGCTAGCCCAGGTCAGATGACTCTAGTTCACAGGGCTTGGGCTGTGGGGCTAAAAATTGCAGTGTAGACATTCAGGCTCAGGCTTGAGCCAGGCTGAGCCCTGCAAGCCCAAGTCCATGGGTTTGTTATTGTAGTGTAGACGTATTAAGGCCCTGGTACTGTAGCCGCTTATGCACATTCTTAACTTTATCCATGTGACTAGTCCCATTGATATGCAAGCGTTTGCAGGATTGGGGCCCAAATTTGTAACCTGATCACTTCCCAACTTTTCGAAGGAGTTGGCTGCTATGACAGCACCAAGTGGGGTTCTTTCAGGGATCATTTGCATATTCAAATACAGAGCGTACCTTTTGTCCTAATTGGATACCTTGAATTTTGGAGTGAGCTCTAATGTTTTTCCTAGGTATCCTAGAAAGATGCCAACTAATCAAGGGCCTTTTCTAGTTCCTTTGCTTATAGGCCTTTTCTAGTTCCTTTGCTTATTCAGCAAAACATTGAAACATGTGCGTAAGTCCATCCTTATATAAGGACTTAAGCACATAAGTGCATTGCTGAATCAGAGCCACCTACTGCAAACTCTTCAGGGCAGAGTCCAGGTCTGCCTGTGTGTTTGTACAGGACCTACCCCAAATAGGCCCTGACCCTGATTAGGGATTTTGAGTGCAACTGCAATAAACAACAGCTGGAAGCTTCTGGAAAGGACTTTGATCTGATTTTAGCAAGAGATTTATTAATATACTGTTTAAATGCAATTGATATAAACATTCTCCAATCCTTGATAAATGGATGTTTAAGAGATTCTGACTACCTAATTTTTTATTTTTTGTTCAAGAATTTTGGCCGTGGTGTGAGGGGAAGATGGTGGGAAGCCCAGAGCATCTGATCTTTTCAATAATGCAGCTGATTCTCCCAGGGAGATGTTTAAGGAAAATACAAGTACCTTTAAAGAAAACATGTAGCTATACGTGACAGCTGAAACTCAGTTGTCCCGTCCTTTCCCGTGACACACTATCACCCTGAGCAGCGTGAAAACCCAGGCCAGGCAGACCAAACAGAAGGGAAGGATATAACCTATTGACAGGAACACTAGAGTTTATTCAGAACTTCTGCAAGCTTCAGTTTATCTCGTTGAGAAGATCCAGCCACAGGTTTCAGCTAGACAAAGCTGTTCTCTTGAACCATCCCATAAAGCCATGCTTTACAACCCCACAGCAGGCCAGCCTCACAGGGGAGATGGCTTCAGTTCAGCTCTTACCCTGCCTCAGAATGAACCTGACCTAGCTCAGCTCATCGGAGTTTCGGAATCCCCATGAGGCAGTTGCCTGCAGGGGAGTGGGCCTCCAGGCCTTGCTGGTTGCGTATATTTTGTGGTAAATTTACACAAAGATCCAATAATGATGCAAACAGAGAAGGCCCGACTACTGACCTGGATGAGACAAATGTATCCTTAAGCACAAGGGCCATTCATTTTTGGTGTGAGCGATCAATGACCGGGATAGAAAGCACCCAAGAGTCAGAGCTGCAGCCATTAGCTTTGGAAGCAGAGCCACCAAATGGCTAACCCCATTCCAACACAGTCGAACACAATCACCAGGTGCAAAACACACAGATTTTTAATTAAAACCACAATATCGGAGAACATGGGGAGGTGGGATGCTCAGGTATTGCTTTTGCAGACCTGGGGGAAGCCAGGTGGTGCTTCAGGTAGTGTGATGCATGCACGTGGAACCACTCAGGGAAAGGGACAAAACCCAAACAGGCCGTCAGTTGAGATCTGACGGGGATCACAGTAATGACCAAGGAATGGAAGCAGCCTATTGCCAGATTATTGAGGGCAAGTTACAGGTGGACCAATAGGATTCACACAAACACTAGCTGCTTAAGATTCCAAATCCTTAACAGAATGAGGGTGCAGACTTAGATGGTCCATAAATAAATAATTCCATACTAGCTCCTCCTTATGTCCCCCATCCAGAGTTATACGGATGGCCCCAGTAAAGGTTGGTGGCATCACTAAAACCTAATGCAATGTAAGGAATGTACCCTTTTGGTGCTCTATTTTGCACTTTTGTTGCATCTTTCACCAAGGATCGGAGACAGCTCTGCAGACATTGAGGTCTCGGCTTTCATTTAGCTTGAATGGGAAGCCTAATTCCCATTAAAATGAAAGGGAATGTGGTGTCCAAATCTCCTAGACAACTTTGACAATCTCAGCCTAAGTCATGCCCAGTCTGCCAGGCAGCTATTATTAGACCTGTTTTACTGCACGGTAGAACTTGCCGATGGTCATGCAATGAGGCAGTAAGGGCAAGATGAGAACCAGGCCTCCTCGGTCTAGAACACTGTGCTCTGGTCCCTGAACTGCATCCTTTTAACTACAGCACCAGAATATAGAATGCTCAGGGGTCCTGACAGGTTAAAGTCTTCCTAAGTCACTTTTCCAGTGGATTTATTTGTAATTTAACTCCACAGAGATAACCTGTTAATGATTTAGGAGTAAAACAGGGATGGATTTTTCACATTTTATTTAAAATGTAAGTTGATAAAGCCACTACGTAAAAAAACAAAACCAGCAGATTCAGTTCATCTGCAATTGTCCCACGCTGCATTACCTCAGGCCCAAGCACTGAGATAGAGAGGACAGCTGCAGCTCGGCCAGGGTTTGCCTTTTTAGCCCAAGAAACAGATACTGCACCTGAATTTAAATGCATTTCTCATCCCTTCTTCCCCCAGCAGCAGGTCACAAGCTTTAGAGAAGGAAGAGGCTCATTCCAGGGGATGCAGCCAAAGAGAAAATTGTGAAAAACCCAATTCCATGAGCAAAATAAACTTTTTCCAATAATTTAATAGCAATCAAGGGGCTCAGATGGAAAAGGTTAGGCAGGCTGGCTGCAGATGACAGCAGCGGGAGAAAAACTGGTATTGCACTCGCTAAGAAAGCCAAACAAAAAAGTGCCCCTGCTAGCCCTGCTACACACAGTTGGTGCTAACCCCTGCCACAGTCCAAGCCGATGTTTATTAATACCCCGGGAGTAATCTTGCCCTCTCGAGCTAGGAACTTAAAAAGAATCGTTGTCAGACCCAAGCGAACATGTAAGATTTACCCTCCTCCGTTTTCTGCCATTCCTTTTCTAGTACTGCTAATTACCAAAGGCACGTCTAAGCCCCTCATTTAATCAGAGGTGCCCCTAAGTCTAAGCTACTGGAAGTGAGAGACTAGAACCACTGTATGAATTAAGTACGCTGAGTAAGCCTTCTAAACAACCTGCCCATCTTGGGAAACACAGAGCATATCTGGTGCTTTAACGGGGTTTTGGTAAAAATAATTGTACAGTTTGCCCCGGTAGGGTGGCAGCTGTTGCAGGGAATGAGGGAGGTGAAAGACTTTTTTTTAAGAATGCAAAAGGCTGCCCCAGGACATTGACACACATTTTGTTTCCAGCAGTTAAATAATAGATTCAAAGCCAATATACCTGCCCTATGCTGCATTCCCTACAGTAACGTCTACAGTGTGTGGGGATGTGCTACTGAATGGGAAAAATCCCTTATTATAGGGCTGTCACTACAACTTATAATCAAGCAAAAGCAGCCATGATAAATTACACTGAGGACATTAAGGCTGCCCCCATTCTAGTGGCTGCTAAACACTGCCCAGGAAAAGGTGGGTGTAGAGAAGGGGGCCGTGCCCAGCCTCAGCTGAGCCCAGAGTACTGATGGAGAGGGCACGTGTACCTGATGTGGAGTTAGCTACCGAGGGGAGGAAGTAACTGGCTCAGGCTCTGCTAGAACAGTGTCTTGGTAGAGCCATTCCTACATAAATGCAACCAGCTGATATCCAAAGCCTTCCCCCATCTCCAGCTCAGCATTCTAGGACCTAGGCTGGCAGGGGTGGGGCTCCCAGCTGGTACCCTGGAGAGGACACGGTGGTGTGAAAGGAAGACTCAAGGAAGTTTGCCAGGGATAGAAGTTGGAGGAGAAAAAGACAAAATTTTCTTACGCAGGCTAGGGGAGAGAGAGCACCCTGGCTTCATGTGACCCACAGGGATTTCCGACCACTTCTCCTACCCCTTGCAGAACACCCTTTGCAAGCAAAGGCAGCAGCAGAGACACTGGGGGCCTCCTGACACCAGGCACGTTCACACTCCAGGACCTCTTTTTAAGGTTTTCTTCACAGCCATAACAGCGAGAAATGGCTTTTTTTTAAATGGAATCGAAGGCCTGGTCTACACACCTTGGGTTCCTCAAACAAGACAGCAAAAGATTCCAGTGAAACTGTAACCACCCCACCCCCACTACATATCTTCCTCCCCTTCCCAACCCCCTACCTCCAGGGGATAAAAAACAGAGGTCTTCTTGTAAAGCCATACTAAACGTATCCCCTACCCAAACCCCATTCAAGCCACCCTCACGCCCAGCTCAGTATACGGCAGCCCTTCGAGCCACGAACAGCGTAAGACTGAACGCAGTGGAGGCTAGAAGCCCAGCCCTGGTTTTGTCCCTTTCTAGTCAGTGTGGGGAGCACTTGCATGAGCAGCTGCTCTTGGTCACTTCGTTCATGCAAGGTCGCTAAGTGCTTTGTAACTTTCTCTAGTTGTAAATACAAAGGGATGAATGGGCTGTGGGGCTGGAGAGGTGAGGAGGAGGAAGGGAGGAGGAGAGGAGGAAGAGCGCCGCACTGTCGTCTCCACTGCATCGACTCCTCCCATGGTCTCTAAGATGTGACAGGCTGGATAGGAAGCAGGCTGCCAAACTTAAAGTGCTGGATCACAGGAAACTTCTCCAGGCACTGCGGGAACAGAGAAGGAGAGGTGTAAAACCAGCGTGCTGCAGGCAGGGGATCACCCCCACCAGAAGCAGAGAAAACCAGAGCACATTTCCACTTGAACAAACAACCCAGAGTTAACCCACTTCCAACCTGAGATTGGGGCTCAGGAACCCATGTGGGCAACAAACACAGGGCAGCTCAGCTCTGAGATCCAGAGGGGCTGCGAAGGAAGAGCTAGCTTGAGGACTCTCTCCCTCAGCTCATTCCAGAGACACCATGGCCTTGATTCTGAGTGCCCATAATGCCCCTTGTCCTCCGCTGGACTTCGAGAGCTTAGCCCTTCGGCCATTCAGGCCCCGAGTGTCAGTGGAAGCAGAGGAGGGCGATTTACCTCAGTAGCCATGTCTCTATCAATACCTTTAAGTTCACCACCTTGCCACAATAAAGATCCAGGGGCAAAGAACACACGGGGAGTTACAGAAATCTATGTGGGGAAGAGATTTGCCACCTCAGCTCGCTCTGGGATCGGCAGTTCTGGCCTCTTGGATTCAAATGTTTTGCAGAAATGAGTTTCCCACGTTAATTATACATTGTCCAAAACCATATTTCCTTTTTTTTTTTTTTTTTTTTTTTTGCTTTTAGATCCGTTGCCTTTCAACTGCACAGGCTGCACCCTTATTTTGAGAGACAGATGTATCGACTGACTTTCTCCATCCAATTCATTATTTTATATACCTCTGTTGTGTTCTCTTCTTATCAGTCCCCTAACCACCCAAGTCTTTTCACTCTGTTCTCCCAGAGTGGGCTCTCCATGCCCCTAATCATTTTAGGCACCTCATCTTTGGGCCCTCTGGATAAGGTTTCAGTCGCACTGGGCACCATCTGGAACAGTATTTTCTAGCATATGACCTTTTCTGTTAACACTGATGTAACTCAGGCCACTTGCTAATGGGACGGCCATGGGAAGGAGATGCTGCTCCTCTGAGACCCAGCTGTACAGTACCAACTCCCCCAATGAACATGCAGGGACAGGACGTAAAGGAGTGTGCTTGCTCCCTCCTGCTGTTCCTGAAAGAGAAGGAGGAGCAGAGAAGAACTCCCACAAAGCCAACACAAGGATCTGTCAGGGTCCCATGTTTGCAGTTGCACAAGCAGGGACGGTGGCTCCAACGCAGAGCATACAACCAACCCGTGCACCTCGCAAGAGGCGTTTCCCAAGGGAACAGGCTGTGGTCAGGCCAAACCCAAGTAAAGGCAGGAGGAGAGAGAGAGAGTCTGAGGAATGAAAGAAGAACACCTGGAAGGGAAAAGGGTGTGCAAAGCAAACTAGCTGTGAGGTAGGGCTCTCCAGCCAGGCATCACACCTCAGGCCACACAACTGCTTCCTGCGAGCTTGGGAATGAGACAGATGCACAGCCACAATGGGAGCGGAGGAACGTGACCTGCTTCCACACACCTGAAGAGAACAGAAGGAAAGCC
This sequence comes from Chrysemys picta bellii, assembly GCF_011386835.1. Taxonomy (NCBI): domain Eukaryota; kingdom Metazoa; phylum Chordata; order Testudines; family Emydidae; genus Chrysemys; species Chrysemys picta. Next base: position 14,123,815 of record NC_088808.1, on the reverse strand, counting down.
AGTGGGTTTAATCCAAAGCAGGGTGCATGGCCGAGAGTGGGAGCGGGTGAATCTGTGCGCTATTAAAAAAAAAAGGATTAATTTTGGATACTTTGCCATTGGCAAGGTCAAGTGTCAAGAGGAACAAGCTGGATCAAAGGAAAGACCTTTGTAGCAGTCTCTCAGCACCTGGCCTTTCCTATGGAGGGGTATGAAGTGGATCCTTGTCACGGCCCAGAGGGGCACGCAAGACTCACATTTGCGTGAGCATCCGTCTCTACAGTGCATGGCAACAACCGCTGCTGAAGGAGCAATCGCGCTCTGAACTGGGACAGAGAGCGGGGCTGGAGGACATTCTCCTCTGCTAGGGCACAAGGATCTGGTGCCAACAGAAATGGGCAGCACCATTTAGATTCTAAAATGGCCATTCCCTGCAGAGAGAGAGTAGAATAAATGGAAAAGATTTTCAAACAGGACAAAGAGGGGTATCCGCTCCAGCACAGGGAACCCAGGCTTGCGAAGGGCTCACTCCATTACGGCACAGTGGGATGTGTCACCATCATATCCTGGGGAGTTCTACAGTTTACAGGGCAGCAGGGCTACACCCAGCTCCCTCTGCCCCAGCGAACAGGTCCCTCAACTGCCTCACACCAACACCCGCTGCCAACAAGTGAGGACAATGCTCATGGGGTGAATGTGAACCAGACTGCATGCCAGGTGCGCTCCCAATGCAGCAGGGGCGGCAGCAGGCACCCACCGCACTACACACCACAGACAGGCCAGGAAGCAGCAGAAAGGAGCGCCCACAGAGAGAGAAGGAGCAATCCGCCTGCAGCACTGGAACTGAGCACTTCACTCTGCAGAGGCAGCTGCTGCTGGTGCTATTTTTAGTTGGGCTCTTGTCTTGGCAGCAGGGCCTGGGGACCCTGCCTGTGTGGGTTAGGCTGGTCGTTCTATGATGTTCTCCAGTCTGGTTACCCAGTGGAAGCCATTTGCACTGGCATTCAGACAGGGCATGGAAACAACCAATACACCATGTCAACACCTCCCTGAAGCTAGTAACTTGCTCTCCAGAATGTTAGGGCCTGTCTGTGTCAGTGAAGATACTACCTACACTGACGGGAGGAGTTCTCCCCGTGGCAAGGTAACTCCACCTCCCGGAAAGGCAACAGCTGGATTGATGGGAGAATTCTCCCATCGACTAGCCCTGTCTACACTAGGGAGTGGGTCTGCTTTTCACACCCCTGAGCTATGTAGTTATAACCGACCTAATTTCCTCGTGTAGACCAGGCTGTAGATTCCAAAGAGCCAGCTCTCACTATTATGGCTGTGAATAAAACCTTAAAAAGAGTGAGCAGAGTAAGGCCTGGTCTACAAGGTTGCCTTAAATAAGTCATGCACAAGTGGGAAAAATCCACACTCCTGAGCAGTGTAGTTAAGCCGACCTAACCCTGAGCATACAGGGCTAGTTGACAGAAGAATTCTTCTAGTTGCTGCCTCTCGGAGAGGTGGATTACCTATCCCAACGAGAGAAGCCCTACCGTCCGCATAGGTAGTATCTTCACTGACGCGCTACAGCAGAGCAGCTCCAGTGTTTAGGTGTAGAAGTGCCCTTAGAAGAACACTACCACATCCCCCCTGCTCCCCAGTCTGCATGCAGGGAGCTCCAAGCAAATTCCTAGCTTGGGTTCCCCCCCCCCCCCCCCCGCAGGAGATCCTCTCTCCACCAGGAGTTCAATGGAAGAGATTTATGCCACGGCACCAGTCGTTCTCCGGTCAGTTAGAAGAGGGATCTTTCCTCTCTCCTCTCAGCACCAGTAGGCATCTGTCTCCTGAAGTCTTGTTCAATGGAGAACTGAGTATGGGAAACTGGACAGAGGCAGGAGGGTATTTTTATGCATTAAAAAAATAATAATAAAACACAGTCTCACCGACCCTTTAGTGTAGGCTCTGACTAACTTTAAAAGGAGGAAGCCATGACGATCTGAGCACTGGTTGCACGGGGCTTAGGCCTTGTTGCATTGGATGGGTATTCCACTTGGGCTCTCAGTAAAGGTGCACTGAAAGCAATCATTGGGTGGAAGGCCCTGAGGATGAACGTTTGTCCTAAACATTCGACAAGCAGCAGTCACACCAACTGACTGCAACACCCGAGACACGATCTTTAGCTCAGGTGAGGCTGAGCTGATGCAATTGGACGTTGTTTCTTTCCAGCACGGATGGGAAGTCACGAGTTCTGCAGCCTGTCTTAACTCCCTTGCACCCCGCAGTGCCTTGTGTTTGGAAGTTTCCCAGAAGAGCCTATTCCCAACAATGAAGCTAAGCACTCCGGAATAGGTCCTTCGGGAATCCCAGAATGGGCTGGTGACAGCAGACACGTTACGTGAACGCTCCAAACAGTGCTGGCAGAAGCAGCGCTCCTGTGACGATGTGCTGAACCATAAGGATAAGCAAGAGAACCACTCCATACACTCATTGTCCCAGCCATACTTCTCTGGCACATCACAGGCACAGCCATCTCAGGCCTGGTCTACGCTGGAGGATTGGGATGACGAGTCAGGAATGCTGCTCACCACACTGCAGCAGAACCGGAACAATCCCATCATGTGGGAATGTAAATCCAGACTCCTTTTCCAGAGGTTCATCTAGATCTTCTGAAACTTCCTTAGAGAGCCCCAGTTCTCCCTGCCCTTCTGCCTAGGGGGCAAACACTTCTGCTGCAGTCACTTCTTTTAAAGCAGTCTTGATTTTGTATTTGAGAGAGAGGCAGGAGTCAGTACCTGCGAGGGGGCCTGGCACGGTGACAGCACACCCTTCCGTGGGCGAGCGGGCCTTTGTCTCCACTAACCGAGCTGAAAGATCCATTGCTGGCATGCCGGAAACCAGCAAGCACTTGCATGGCTCCTGGGGGGAAGGACGACAGCTCACCCTCCCCCAGTGCGGAGCACAGACGGGGTTTACAGCCAGAGGCAGGCAGCTGTCATGGTGCTGTCGTCATCGGGGAAGCAGTGGGATTTCTGAGAAGGCCCCCAGGCCTGTGGAATTCCAGCAAGGGCCAGAGGTCAGGCTGCTTCCAGCAGAATTCAACTTCTTCACAATGCACAGAAACCAAAACAAGTTGGAAAGGTTCTGAGACCGGAGGTGGGATGCGGCAGGGCTGAATACCTGCTGGGGAAATAGTAACCCTGGAGGAAGCCCCTGCAAATGCTGAGAGGAGCCTTCAGGGAAGCAGAGCTGGAAAGCTGTGAGAACATGTAGGCGAAGCTGAGCCAGAGGAAGGAGAGAGCAAACTGAAGCCTTAAGACCCTGGTTGGTGGAGCTGAGGTGGCTTCTAGTATCTCCACTGCCCCCAGAGGTTCTACAGGAGATGTGCTGCTGTAGAACTTGGCTGGTTTGGGTTCCTGCTGAACAGATTCCACCACTAAAGCAAAGCATGGGTCCACTACATGCTACTTCTGGCATAGCACCTGGGCCTCAAACATGTGCAGGGTAAACTGAGGAGCTCCACAAGAGGCAGGGACTCCTCCTCCAGCCACCCTGCCGGAAAGTGAGGCCAGCGGTTCAGCAAAGAGACCTCTCCTCCTCCAGCACCAGCAGAAGCAGGATTAGTGTCTCTCCTGCAGCCTTTGCAGATGGGATTGGGACTAGACTAGTCCTGATGGAAAGTATTCCCCATTTGACTGCAGCTGAGAGGGAAAGGACAGGAAATTCAGAGTAGGCTCAGGAGAACACACCACAGCTGCTGCATTAGCCATGCTCCATTCTCTGTCCTTTGATGGAAAAGAGGATAAGAAAAGTCCCTCTCACTTCCAGCCAAAAACTTCATCCATTTAAAAAAGGCAGAAGATACTTTGTTTGCAACCCACTGCCCCATCCACAGGCCTTGTACACAGAATCCTTGGATCCAGAGAACATATCCCACTCGCAAGGGAATCATTCCTATTTTAGGTTTGCTGCATTCAAGAGTCAGAGAGGTGCAAAGATGAGAAAGACGCAACCAGTTTGCCTTCTAAACGACCCAGATCTTAGATCTTATTCTTGACAGTTGCCCCATATTGTTATGTGGCATCAAATAGTTTAGAGTGGATGGACTTCCATCTTCTCCAGGACAACTGGTAAAGAATGACCCCTTCCCCTTCTTTCTTGCTGGCTCCACTTGCCTGTTAGGATGATGTGGCAGCACTTCAGTGTTTGGATGACATTGGATGCTTCTCACCATCAATCACAGCAGACATATACCTGAGAAGCCGTTAAATAGCTGGAACATTGCTGGCTTGGTGCCGCCATACTGAAGATTGAGTTAATGTAATCTAATCAACAGCAAGAAGCCATGGGGGAAGAAAAAGTCAGTGGCCTTGCTCAGATCTTAGCCAGCCTGAGAGAGCAGCGAGAAAGAGTGAGCGTTCACAAGTGAGAAAGAACAAGAATGCAAATCCCCCCCAGCTCTGTCAACAGCAGCTGCCTGCCTGGGGGATGAACGAAGATTCAAGCCAGCAATTAGGAGCTCTCTTTACCTAAGTATTGTCTGCTACCATTGGCAGCATGGAGAGAGAGAGAGAGAGAGAGAGGGGTAGGGATGGCAGAAGGAAGGGTTGGCAAATGCAGTGCTGCTGGGAGGAAATATAAACTTGCTTCAGGGACCAGTAGCTAAGGGCTAAGATTTTCAAGAGTGATTTTACGTGCCCAACTTGAGACATCTTGAGGGGGCTTGATTTTCAAAGGGTGGAGGCTCACTGCTATCTCAAGGTGCCTCAAGTTGGACACCCAAACTAAAAAATTACTCATCACTTTTGGAAGTTCTTGGCTAAAATTTGCTCAGCCATAGTAAAAAAAACCCCTAAAAATAAAAAAACCAAGACACCCACACCACTATGGCTAAAAGCAATGCTCAGCATCATCTGCTATGCTCCTGTCTGATCTCACAAACGGAGCAGGAACTGCTGGAATCAGTAGTTGAATGGGAGACGTCCAAAGTAGCTAGCAGGAAATGGTGCTGGTGAGTCTGTATCCACACCAAGCGAAGGGCCCATTGTGGCATTCGGAGCGCCCTGTGTGGTGCGAGGGCCTTTTGGAGAAGATGAGATCCTAGCCACTTGTGGTTACTGGAGAGCCAACAGCACTTTTTAACAGGAGCATTAACCCTATTGTCCTTGTCAAAAGGTTCATCCTGTCAAAATAAGTCCTGCAAATTTCAACTGTACTCTGCATTTTTCCACTTCTTTCCTAAACTACTGTATCATGATATCGCACACAGGTTAAAAGCTTCTGCATTTCTCCCCAGAGGTGGATGCATCTCTCTAGGCATTTCAAGAGCACCCATTAGCATTGTATCCAGGTGCCTGTGCGTAGTTTGCATTTCAGTCAGTAACTGTAGGAAGGAAGGAAGGAAGGCACTACACAGATGTAAGAGTTAGTATTAACAATGTTGGTGTCTTGGTCACAGCCCCCAAAGGATGTCAGGGATGAGGATACATTTAGCACACCCCCCTTGAAATGGCCAGACACCATGACCACTTCCCAGTCTCAAGAAGTGCTTCACAGACACAGACAGTTCCTTGGCAGTCCTGCGAAAGCAAGAGGTGAAGAGATTTGCTGTAGCCCAGAGGAGGAGTCTGTGTCAGAGGCAGGATTGGACGCAGGCGTTCCAGGCTTACTGAATCCTGCACTCAGAGCACTAGCCAGGAGTAGTAGTACTGGAACAGCAGTTTGCATATATTTATGATAGGAAAATAGCCCAAAGGCAAGGGCCGGGTCAGGGGTAAACAGCAAGCAGGTCACTCTCACACCTTGGTAGGTTGGAGAACCCCGATGTGCTTTAATAGTCCTCTTGGAGCCACATCCTCTGCTAGGGTAACCACAGGCTCGGATGGGTCACCCCAGAGAATTTGGCCTCGGGTTTCTTACAGGGCAGAGGCCCCAGCCCCGGGAGCAGTACTGGCACTTGCTGTGGCTCTGGTGTAGACACAGGAGGCAGCACAAAGCCGCTGAGCTGAAGGAGCCAGAGAAGCAGGGGAGCAGTGGGGGGGCGGGGGCATTACCCCACTGCCTGGCGATCCCAGCTCTTCAGAGGAAAGCTGAGCTGCAGCCGGAAGGAGCCAGCATGGTCCCTGGGAGTGACGCCTCACAGATTAGAGAGGTATGTGGGCTGGAACCTAAACACAGGATGTGAAGCTCAGAGGAAGGGAAGGGGGAGGGGAGAAGGGAAGGGAGAGAGTGGAGGAGGATAGGCACAGTTAACCCTTTCATGCACTCGCACTGAGTGGTGCTGCTTAGTCAAGACTCTGCCTTATCTCCTGGTGATAGGGGCATGGCCTGCTTTGGACCTGAGAGCACTGAGGAGGATATTAACCCCTTCAAAACCTACACGTGGGGAGCGATGGTGCCTCCAGTGCCAGGCAGCTACACTGTACAGAGTGCCACACAGGAAGGGAAGGGCACTAGCTCATGGCATTCCGCGGTCTTCTAACCCTGCACAGGCCCATGACCAGAACCCTGCCGCTGAGCCATGCCAATGTGCTTCCCCAGCAGCAGAACAGTTCCTTCGGCCTACAGCTCCCCTGTCCTTCCCCCGGAGGCGCAATATAGGTGGAAGTGCCTGTCCAGCTTCCTTAAGTGCCGCAAGAGGTGTACATGTAGGTGGGGGGAAGGAGAGAGATGTTACAGCCACAGCTGCCCAATCCCCCAGGTCAAGGTTTACAGAGCAAGTCTCATGGGCTGACCGCACAGTGGAGCAACAGGGCTGAGGGGAAGGCAGGCTGCGGCTGTGGCCTTGTCTACACACCAAAGCTGCATTGATTTAACTGATTTGGTGTCTGACAATGTGGGCAAGCTGCAATCAAGAGCAGACACTCAGATTGGTTCAGGAGTCTCCACACGGGGGTTGGGGAGGGGGCAACTGATCTAGTTCAGTTTGGGCAATTCCTGTGTATGGATCAGCAGTACATTTGCTTCAAGCAACAGCTCTTAATCTGGACACCTAGAATTAGCACGAGAGAAAAAGAGAGAGATGAACAAAGGCAAACATCATCTAAAGACTGAGGTAAGTGTGTTAGCTTTGGGGGAAGCTCAGAGGTAGTCCAGGCCCAGCCTCTCAGAAGAGATGTTATATGTATCAGTGTACAGTATGTATGGGAGGAGCTTGCCACAGGCTCTAGAGCCAGACTCTCCCACCAGGGGGGCGCTATGGGGAGCGGCATAGGAGGGTGGTGCTTTACGCAAGCCTTAGCCTCTTGGAGCAAAAAGTCAGTGGAGGATTGCTGGCTCTGTAGGAGCTCTGAGGTGCCCTGCTGTGGGAAGTGATGCACTAGCAGAAGAACAGAAGAGCCAATCTGAAAGGTTGCTGTGACCTGCAAGGCAGGAGTTGCATGCCGGATCAGGTGAGACCACACTCATCTCTCCTTCCCCTTCACTCACCTCTGCCTTGTACATGCGGATGAGACCCTGGTTCACTTTGGACCAGGAAGGTACAGCGCTGATGTTCCACAGCTGGTTGGAGTGTTCAGCGAAAGGGCCAGTCTTCATCTAAAACACAGAGGAAGAGAGCTAAGGGAGCCAAGCCAACAGGGAAGTTTGTGCACCATCCCAGTGACTCACAGTCACGCTCACTTCAACAAACATTCCTGCTGGGCTGTGTGACCCAAGCACCATCCATGTCACCGCGCCCTCCCCTCCTTCCTTCCACATGCCCTCCTGCAGCAGCACTACCACCCAAGGAGAGGGGTATCCCAGCCCCCCACACCCTGAAAGCGTTAAGCATTTTTTGCCCCACATTCTAGTCTAATCACATTTTTTCCTTCTCCTTGTATGAATTCATTAAAGAACAAACAGTCCAGCTCAGCGCTGCTCCCATTCTACCCAGAAACCTCCCCATGCAACACTGCTGCTGGGCTTTCCAAGAAAATGACTCATTCTCCATTCAGATCAACAACCAGCAGCAGCCACCACCACCGCCAACCGTGAATACAGAGGGCAACGCAGGTTGGCAGCAGTTCTTGCGCTTGGATCCAAACCCTGCACCTGCCATGAGCAGAGATGGGCTACAGGGGGTCTAGCAGTTCTTTCAAGTTCCTGCAGTTCACGTTGCTGGTGAAGCTGCAAGGCTCCACCTTACAGTAGACGCAGCAAACGGGCAATGGATTTAATTTTTTTTTTTTAACTATAGTGTTTAATCATTGATGCTAGCTTCTTTCCAGAGATAGATTTTGGGGGGTGGGGTTAGGGGGAGCTAAACTCGGAGACAGCTGCCTCTAGATTATCCTATTGTTTGCCACTCTCCACCAACTAAACAGACCCTTAGGGAGAAAAAAATAATGCAGCCAATCTGACTGAGCGAAATTCTCATGACTTCATAAACCACAAGGCCAAAGCTCAGGCTAAAAAGGATCATGGGGAAATAAGAGTCTTTTTGACTATCATGATAGGAGCACCCTGGGTCTTCCATAACTAACCTCTCCCCCCCCCCCCCCCCCCGAAACACACACACACACACACACACACACACACAGCAAGCAGGGAAAAGCGTTTATGCTTTTGAAGCTGCCTGCTGGAAAAAAGCTGATCAATCCATTTGTGAGAAACTGCTGCCCTTCTGCAGAGGCAAAGTGGCAGCAATTTACAAGGAAGAAGAGGAAAAAAAAAAAAAAAAAATCACTCAGAGGACAACATTTAGACTCCATTGACCTCAGGGCTGAAGCATTGTGGGTAACGGTTCTGTAGTTCTGTCTGCTCTGAACAGCTGCGATGAGAACACAGATGAATTTCTGCTTCCTCTTTGCAGTTCTTCTGAGCTGGGGAATGACTGATGAGCCACTAAACCGTTCCTGCTCCCCTTCGTTTTGTGTGTGCGCGCACATGTTTTCCTTGCAGATACAAGATGAAACACACACAAAATTAAATGGAGCTGGTGTGTTATTAAGCACAAAGCTTTGGCATCCCATCATGACCAGTGGGTGACTGAGAAGATAGTGCACGTCAGGGGGTTATACTGACGAGGTTTGGCACAGTCCAGCTGACATGTCCCAAGTCTCATGTGCTCGAGATGCACTGCAAGGCAGGTTTTAAAAGCATCTCTCCCTTTATGGAAGATTCTGCTGCATGCATTTCAGCGACAAGCCTCATTCTGTTCTCCAGTCCCTCCTTCGTTCAGATTGGCACAGCCCTGATCAACCCCTTTGGCTTTGCTCCTGGCCAGAAAGAGTTAAGGCAGATGGGAAGCTCTGAAAAAGCCGGTTAGGATGGCCAGACCCACGTTCAAGCCATACAGGATTTGGGCGCTTGGAGCACCTGACACATCTGTGACCGCGGCCTTCCTAACCCGTGTCCGCTCCAGCAGAAGACTTTGCTATTGTTTCAAACTGGGGAGGGAGGGCAGAGAAGGAGAAAAAAAAATTAGCTCATTTTAGCCACAAAGGGAGAAGAGAGAGAAAACGAGCGAGCTGGAGAGAGCGAGAGAGACAGCAAGAGCGCTGCAGTCCCGCAGTGACCCCAGGGGAATGTAGTGAGTCAGAGCAGCCATATTGAGCAGGAAATTACTCACAGACGCTGCGTTCCTGCCTCTCTGTTCCCAAGAGAATCAGCCTTTTGTAAATGGTTCCTCTGTCAGTAACTGGAGGGGGAGGGGGGGACGGCTCTGTGCAGTGCCTTCCTGTCAGTTCCTTCCCTTCCAGCTGAAACCTGAGCCCTCCCTTCCCAAACCTCCAAATTTAGAAGCCAGATTGAAACTGAAATTCTTCATTGCCTGCCCTTGGCTCTTAAAGGAACACAGCCCTGTTTTGTTCAGGCTTCAGCCCTCTGCACAGTTCAGCACACACACAATGCTTGGGCTTTTCCCCTATATATACACACCGCAGTCCTACAGATTATACTGGAGATCTGACAAGGGACCAGCTTTATCTTTGTCTCTTGCAGAGGGCTCTGCATACTGTAGGCACCAGATAACTAACAGCATCGGAGAGACAAGGTGGGTGAGGTAATCTCTTTTATTGGACCAACTTCTGTTGGTGAGAGAGACAAGCTTTGGAGCCACACACAGCTCTTCTTCAGGTCTGCATGGCTCAAAAGCTTGTGTCTCTCACCAACAGAAATTGGTCCAATAAAAGAGATTACCTCCCCCCCCACCCCTTGCCTCTAATATCCTGGGACTGACACAACTACAACTACACTGCATACAACACCATTCAAAGCACCCAGAGATATCACAGCCCACCAGTGATTGGCGGGGAGGGGGGGGGGGAGAGATTATGCAACAGCAGATTATTTCTTCTGAAGGGTTTTTTGGCTGAGGAGAGGTGGGGGTGATGTTCTGATACTTGCTTTTTGCCATTCTCTTTTTAAACACTGCTGTTTGAACATGGAAGTTAAAACCAGAGAACGAGCCAGTCCAACAGGCCTGATTCAGTAGTAGTGATACAACGTTGCTGTGGCACATTTCACCCACTGTTACATACGTGAATAAAGCCTCACATTTTCCCACCCAGCACATCAGTGTTAATTCCATTTTACAGACAGGAAAATGGAGGCACAGATTTGTTCAGTTCATACTCTTTACATTGCACGGCACTTAGAGTTCCCTTGTCCTAGGCACTGTAGGAACACACAAAAAGAAACAGACCCTGCGCAGAAGATCCTGCAATCATTTTAAATTACTTGCCCTCGGTCACAGAGCCGGGGGGAGTGCGGGGAGGGAAATCCAGGATTCCTGACTCTCAGTCCCCTGCTCTAACCACTACACAACACTCTACTTCCCTTTACACACAGGGAACTCTTATTGAGGGACCAAAGCCATTTAGGAACCATCTTTCAAAGTCATTCTATAATTAGTTAACTTATGTAACATTTGCTGCAATACTCATATAGATTACAGGGAGCATTAAAGAAGAGTTTTAGTGGATTCAGATCAGACATTGTGTTACTGTTACTTTAACAGTTTGAGGTTTAATACACACACAAAAACAATGTAGTCTAGTATCTATATTACTGAAACATCACATACAGGCAAAGGAATAAAGAACTCAAAGAAAATACTGTATTTAAAAAAAAAAACACCACTGTAGTTGCTATTTTTTGAATGGTTCAAAAGCAAGGAATGATCCGATACCTATAAAATGCACTCAGTCTAGGCTATGTGTGTATGTAATGTTATTAAGGGAAAGCAGGCTTTCAATCAAGGGGATTCGAAGAAAAAAAAGCATTAAAGTAAGTTTTAAAACCTTTTTCCCTGTTATTTTGCCATGATATTTGTTGTTTGTTCAGCTTGTTGATTTAATGGACAGAAAGCTGGTATTAAAAGCTGTTATAGCTCCACCTAGTGGCAGTAGCAACCTCTCTCCATGAAACGAAACAATTACATTTCAAAAGATAAATCTGTTTGAAACAATATTTATGATAAAATATGGTTAAAATATCCCATGTTTGATAATTCAGCTTGTCCCAAGTCTTTATCTGCTCACCCAACAAGAACCCAGAGCAGCTTTATGTGCCACTAGGTGGCGCTATAGCAGCTAGACATGGTACTTTTAAAAATCCAGATTCCACCAGCTCCAATGAAATTTGTGGGACAAATATTTATTTATTTAACAAGAGCCAGAAAAAACTAATTTTTGCAAGGGAAAAAAAATGACTAAAGAAGTTTTAAAAATCCACTTCAACCTATCAAGTGTCATCTGTATTTTGCTTATAGTTTTTTATACCCGTGCACAGAAATGCGTATTTGTAATATACCCTCAATACAGGAACAAGTTACACATCCCAAAATTAAAATAAATCTTATGTTGGACCAACTTCTGCTGGAGAAAGACAAACTTTCAAGGTTACACAGAGCTCTTGAGGACCTGAAGACCACCTCTGTAGGAGCTCAAAAGCTTGTCTCTTTCACCAACAGAAGTTGGTGCAATAAAAGATATTACCTCACTCACCTTGTCTCTCTAATATTCTAGGACCAACACAGCTACAACAACACTGTAAACAATAAATCTTACAGCATCTTGGCTTCAGCTTTCACTGAGCAGGAAGCACAAATAGATCCGCCCCAGACACAATTTTTTTTTTCCTTTGGCATTATATAGTCGCATGTTCTCAATGATATTTGGTTTCCATTAGGTTATTTTTAAACTGCAAATCAAGGGTTAAATCCCAAGAGATGCTAAGCACCAGCAGCATCTGCTGGAATCAGTGGGAGTTCCAAGGGCCCAGCACCTCTCGGGATTTGGTTCAAAGGGAGCTATATGCCACTTTTAAGAATTCACTATACTGTTGATTATAGTGGGGTGGGTGTCATATCATGCGAACCTGTCTGTTTGATCACTAATTTAGCAAGAAGAGATAGAGAAAAAGGGGGCACAGAAGCATAGAATAGCAAGAAAAGAGTGGCACTGCATGCATAAAAATTGTGTCAGCCTCTATTTCTAGCAGGTTACCAGAAAAGCGATTGCTAACAGGAGTAGAGTGCACAGTCTTTGCTCTCCCCACCGAGACTTCATGGGAATGAGCACCGTAGACATGTCCAGCCAAGACTATTTGCAGTATTGTAGCCATGTTGGTTCCAGGATATTAGAGAAACAAAGTAGGTGAGGTAATATCTTTTATTGGACCAACTTCTGTTGGTGAAACATACAAGCTTTCAAGCTTCATAGAGCTCTCCTGCAGGTCCTTACACCTGGGGGAATTCTGCGCCACTGCACGTGCACAGAATTCATGTCCCCTGCAGATTTCTTTGCTTCCCCGCAGAAAAATGACTTTCTGATAGGGAAGCAAAGGGAAGCTGAATCACCCCATAGCTGCGCAGGTACATTGTTTCGGGCACCCAGAGCAGCTGGCAGAGAGATAAATCAGTGCAGGGCTGGGGACACTCCAGTCAGTGGCTCCTACCCTGAGCCCGGATCAGCGGCTGGGCTGGAGTCAGGAGAGGATGGGACTTCCTCTTCCCTGCAAAGAGTGTCAGACCCACCTCCAGAAACCTCCCCCAGCTGCAGAAGAGCTCAGCATCTTCCCCTGCTTCCTGTCCCCATCACTCCTCAGCTGTGGGGGGAAGGGTTACTGTACGGGGAATTGCTCCTCCGTCCGCCCAACCCCCATGCATCTGGACCTCCGATACCCAGACACCCCTGCCAAGCCTCACCCCGTATGGCCTGAACCCCCCAGCCCTCCATACCTCAACCCCACCCTACTGAACCTCAACCCCTATATTTGGAGCCCCCTGCACCTAGAACCCCTGCCTCCAGACCACCCTCCACTGAGCTCCTTGCACTCAAACCCCCACCCTGACAAGCCCCACCCTGAGCCCCCTCATCCAGACCCCCATACCATTGACTCCCAACTAGCTGCACCCAGACCTCCACTCCACCAAGCCCCACTCCCCCAGCTGCACCCAGACCCCCCTGACGAGATCCCCACACCCAGACCCCTCTACTGAACCCCAACCACCTTCACCTGGAATCCCCTGCAGAGTCCCATTGCCCCTGCACCTGGAACCCCTGCAATGAGCCTCTGTGCATCCAGATTCCCCCCACACCTAAATCCCCCGCTGAGCTGCCTTCACACAGATTGTCCCACACAGAATCCTCTCACCTGACACCTGGATGCCCCCAACACTGAGCCCCTCCACACTTGGATCCTGCCTAGTTGAACCTGCCTGCCCCACACCTGGTATGCCTGGGGCAGAAGGGCAGGGCCCTATGGTGTTTCTGGGGCAGGCCCAGACCTTGTGCTGTGTCAGGGTTGGATACAACCTCACCACTGAGTCCATGTCCTAGGGTGGGAGTGGGGAGGCTGCAGGGTGGTCTCCCACCTTTGTGCACCCAGTGACCTATGCTCCCCACTGCCATGCTGCAGCCTCTGCATTTATTTATTGACAAATACAACTTGCAGAATTTTAAAATCTTGTGCGCAGAATTTTTAATTTTTTGGCACAGAATTTTTAAATTTTTGGCACAGAATGCACTCAGGAGTAGCAGGTCTAACACTCTGGTTACCTTCCCCAGATCTGAAGAAGAGGTCTGTGAAGCTCAAAAGCTGGTACCTTTCTACCAAGAGAAGTTGGTCCAATAAAAGCTACTACCTCACCTACCTTCTCTCAGCCTAGTCAGACAAGCCACTCACACCATGTGGCTGCAGACAGGAGGCAGTAAGCACCATTGTTTAGAAACAGTGCCCTCTAGTGAAGATACACTGAATGTTACCATAGAGGGGCTTTGCCAAACCTTTTGCCAGCATTATTTCCCCCATCCCAAGATTCCATGATACACTTTAATGAGGACATGGTTCTGGACGCGTTACCAGCGAGGGACATCTCCCCTCACTAGCTCACAAGAATGGATATTTAATAAGTATCTTTTACCACAGAGAACCAATGGCCAGGCTGAGATTTGGAGCAACCCAGGCTCTGTGGTGGGTTAGGGGCACACACAGGTGACCCAGATGCACTATGGCCCTGCCAAAAGGCTTATTGCTGAGAGAGGGATAGCTTGGAGTACCAGACCTGACTGAACAAGGAACACCAGCCATTTCTCGCACACGTGTTCTGAAATCACATACCCCTTGTCTTATCCAAAAAGGTGTCCAAGGCGATCTATCTGCTTTATTTACCACCCCTGGCAAACCCCACTAAATCACCCATATCTACCTCCCATGCAGCTTCATCACATTCACTCTCAACATCCCTGCCGAACTCATTCAAGAGGAGAGTCAGGGGCTTGTACAAAGGCTCAGCCACATGTTCCACAAAGATGAACCAAAATACAAAAGGAAGAGAAAGCCACAGCAGGCACCCAATAATCCAATCGCAAGAGAACCCAATGCAGCTGAGAAGTCTCTCGATGGGGTAAGTATCCCCACCCTCACCTCTGTAATGAACAGGATGCACTCCAGGAACATGTAGTCCTTATGGTTTTCATTCACCACCTTCTCGTCAACAAAGTGCCGAGGTTCCAGGTTTGGGTGTTCTGAAAAAAAATTCAGATGTCAAACCACCTGGTCTCTTCCTGCTCCAGCCCCTCATTATAGACACAATCCACTTCAATACCTTCCGGTGAGATAGAGACAGAAGTTTCATACTAGGTCACCTAACACAAGGGTCAGTGAAGGATTGGTTCCTACCGACCAGACATTGCATAGGGCTTTATCCAGTGGAGTTTAAATGTCTCCATAGATGGGACTTTCACACATTTGCCTCGGGAGACACTTTCACAGGTTTCCTGGTGTGTGACCTGTCTTAATTTCATCCTTTCATTGTGCCACCCTCTGTCATCTGTCTCCCCTCCTTGACGTTTGTACCATTAAAATACTGGTAGGTTCAGGAGCCCATAGCCCTCAGCTAGCAAAGCTACATACACATTCAGTCCTTTTAATCTTTCACCAGCCTGTTAACCAGGTTGGTTGCTCTCCTCCAAGGCTCTTCTCTGTTTGTCTACATCTGTCTGGTAAACGAGCAAACATTGATTTCTAAAGTATTCCCTCAGACCTCTTTTTGGCTTTTGTATATGCCCATGCAGCCAGTTTTCCATCCATTCTGTATGGTTTCCAGCCAAGACAACATAAGTTACGAGATTTCCTGACACACATTACCAAAATCAAGTTATATTACAACTACTCCATTCCTTTCACCCACTGATTTTGAAATTCAAAAATGTAACATTTGGTCCTTATAAACCCATGACTTCATTGGTCACAGCTTTTTATCCCCTAAACACTTACAGATACTCTCTTCTTAAAGTTCGCTCCATTATTTTACTAGAGACTGAAGTGGAATTTACTGGATGTTAATTGTCAGGCTCAGATCATTCTTCCTTGCTAGAGGCCATATTTCTAACCCTAAACTCTAAGAAAGCGATGCACTAGGTTCACTGACTGTCTCTAGACCCAAGTCAATAGGATTAGTTGTGATGTCCTGGGTCTTTAACCCAGGTCTGGGAGTCCCCAGACAGCTGTCACATCCTGGCCTTCACCCAATAGCTACTGAAACCAGGTGGGCTGAGACACTACTAGGGCGATAGCCCCAGCCAAGGCACCATCCACAGGAGCTCTGATTGGAAGATGGCCCAGCTGCACCGACAGGTCCAACTACGCTATTTAAGCCAGGAATAGGAACAGGAAGTTTGTCCACGTAACAAGGTGGTTTTCTGTTGTGCCTGCCTTGGAGCCTCTTGTGTCTACTCCTGCACTCAACCCTGTTCCTATTCTGCTCCCGGCTCCTCCCTTACCTCTGCCTTCACTCCTGTTCCCACAGTGCTTGATCCTGGCCTCTCCTCCTGCCCTTATGCCTCACCGCCAATCCTCAGTGACCAATCCTGGTTCTGAATCCAGCCTCTGACTTCTGACCCTGATTCCAGCTTGACCCTTGGTTCTGGCATTTTGCATCTGACCTCGGCTCTGACCCTCAGCTTTGATTCCTGGTTCCAATTCTGGCTTGACCTCAAGCTCTGGTAACTGGCAGTTGACTCTGTTGCTGACCCTCGGCTTCATTCCCCAAACTGTATGCCTGCTCCGCCCACTAGACCTGACCAGCTATGTCCCGGTCCATAACATTTGTGCAATGAACAATATGATGAGGGCTCCTATCTATGTATCAATGGTATCTCGCAGCACAGCTCCAAAGCAGAATTATCCTATGGACCAGCCAGTGCATTGTGTCAGATGCGTGCTGCCTGTTGTGATCAGTCTAGAGTATGCATTATTTTTTGTTTACAGTAGCACCTAGAGGTCCCTGCTGAAATCAGTGCCCGCTTGTGCTAGGTGTCACACACACCCATTAAGTCAGAGGTGGGCAAACTACGGCCCGCAGGACCCCCTGAGCTCCTGGCCTGGGAGGCTCGCCCCCGGCCCCTCCCTCGCTGTTCCCCCTCCCCCGCAGCCTCAGCTCACTGCGCCGCTGGCGCAATGCTCTGGGCAGCAGGGCTCTTGCAGAGCTGCGGCCTGTCCCAGTGCTCTGGGTGGCGCAGCTGTAGCACCACCAGCGCTCCAGGCAGCACGGAAAGGGGGCAGGGAGCAGGGGGGTTGGATAGGGGGCAGGGGAGTTCAGGGTGGTGGTCAGGGGTGTGGATAGGGGTCGGAGCGATCAGAGGGCAGGGAACAGGGGGTTGAATGGGGGCAGGGGTCCCGGGGGAGCAGTCAAGGGCAGGGGTTCCGGAGGCAGTCAGGGGACAGGGAGAAAGGGGTGGTTGGGTGGGGCAGGGATCCCAAGGGGGCAGTCAGGAATGAGAGGAGGGGTTGGATTGAGGGTAGGGGGGTGGGCAGGAATCCCAGGGGGACCGTCAGGGGGCAAGAAGCAGGAGAGGTTGGATAGGGGGTAGGGACCGGGCCCTCCATACAATTTCAGAAACCCAATGTGGCCTTCAGGTCAAAAGGTTTGCCTGCCCCTGCATTAAGTCCTTGCCTCAAATAGTTTACTATCTAAACAGACAGAACAAAGGAAGTGTGCCCATTTTACAGATAGGGAAATGAAGCCCAGAGATATTAAGTGACTTGCCCAAGGTGGCCCCAGGAGTCTATGGCAGAGCTGGAAATTAAACCCAAATCTGAGTCCCAGCCCAGTGCCTTCACAGTAAGAGCAGACTGTAAGCCACTCAGGGCAAAAAACTTTCTTTTTCAGCACCAAAATACACCCAGGAGTCTCAATAAAAAACAGGTGTACTTTAAGGTGTTTCAACATTTCCACTGTAACCCTCCTTTTTCACAGTCTGACCAACTGGCTTATTTTGAAAGCAGAGAACAAAAATTCTTAACTTCAAGCAAACTTTTCAAATCAGCTTTTTTTAAAGTCACACTTAGCTAGAAAAAAAATATCCCGAACCACTGATGATCTTCACAGTGAAGGACAGAAGGGGAAAGAGACCAACGTTTTGTAGGTGCGTTAGTACCTATCAGTTGGGAACTGCCCCATATGAAGGGCAGAAACTGGAAGTCATCCAGGCCCCAAACTCCCTGGCTACCAGCTGGTTCCATCCTGTAAGTTTTCTGGAGTTTCCGCATCACCTCCAGGTACCTAAGATAGAGAAGAAAGGGAAGGGCTAAATAAGACATCAGGTGTAAAGGCTCAAGGCCTCTCCTCCCTGCTGAAACAATGGTGGGTTTCCAATCAGAAAACCCATCTACATATACAGGAGAGAACCAGATGCCCCAAGCTCCTTCTCTCTGGACGCAGCACAAGCACGTGATCCAGTCCAACAGCCTGCTGGCTGAGTGAGCATCAGGAGTCCAGGCTGGAGGAGAAACAAATGACAACAAACCATTTGTGAAAGGCAGAGGTTTGACTCAGTCTGGTTCACAGCAGGGTTAAGTTTACAGCTATCTGATATTGGCTTTCTTGTACCAAATTTCTACCTCTTGGTTAACCAGAGGACAGGATACACTAGTATAAATAAACCTGCCCTACTCATGTTACCCAGACAGCCCCTGCTTAGGAGGAAGAGGTATCCAGAGCCTATTTTGGTCATTCAACTATACATAAGAGGCTAAGCAGGGAAATCAAGGAACTGCACTTTGCCCAGAGGAGATAATGTAAGTGGGTGATGGTGACAGCATAAAAGGCAGCAGAGTGCCCAAACCTTTTGATGAAGATAGAGCTAGTACCTGTGGATGACAACTCTGACTCACCGCAGAACATATTCCGTCATGCCCATCACTCTGTATCCGCTCTCTGTGCCCATTTGTAAGGGGACAAGAGGGAGTACGCTTTTAAAGGTGCTCCTTACAGACCAGGATCAGAACCCTGGATCTAGGACTTGCATACAGCGCCCTGCATATAACGCTGCATGCTCGATAAATGTTCTGCCACAAGACTATAGAGAAAATTGGGCCTGATCGTAGATTTAATGGCAAACACAGCACTGAGGTTTTTACTGAAGTCAATATAAAAAAAAAGGGAGCAGCAGCTTTTGAACACCATCCCTGTGTATTTTACTTTGCTGCAAATTTTTTCTGTCTGTTGCCTAATAACAATGACACTTCCCCCCATCCCCCAGCTCTTTTCATCAGAGGATCGCAAAGCGCTTTACAAATATCCCTGATTTCAGAGTAGCAGCCGTGTTAGTCTGTATCCGCAAAAAGAAGAACAGGAGTACTTGTGGCACCTTAGAGACTAACAAATTTATTAGAGCATAAGCTTTCACAACAGTCCCTGTGAGGGAGGATTGATCATCCCCACTTTACAGATGGGGAAAGTGAAGCGCAGAGAGGAGAAGCGACTTGCCCAAGTTCACACAGCAAGTCAGTGGCAAAATTGGGATTAGAACGTAGGCGTCCCAATGGCCAGTTCTCTGCTTGCACTACTACAAACCCCACCTCCTGCATTGTGGCAGCTCTCAAGAGGAGCTATGGAGGGTTTGCAGGTTCACAGACTGAAAGGTCAGAGGATACCATTAGATCGTCTAGTCTGATCTGAGTAACACAAGCCACAGAATTTCATCCAGTTACCCCTATATTGAGCCTAATAATTTGTACTGATTACCCTGTATCTTCCAGAAAGCCATCCAGTCTGGACCTGAAGCCATTAAGAGATGGAGAATCCACCACTGCCCTTGGTAGTTTCTTCCACTAGTTAATCTCCCCACTTGTTAAAAAAAATTATCCTTTATTTGTAATTTGAATGTGTCTGGCTTTACCTTGAGTCATTGGTTCTTATTATACCTTTATCCACTAGGTTGGAGAGCCCATTAGCAGCTGGTACATTTTCTCCATGAAGGTATATATACACAGTGATCACATCACCTCTTGTCTTGTATTTGGGGTGGGGACACATCGATTACTGTCCCTCAGGCAGTGTAACAACACAAAGAGTGTGGGGGCACATTATGACCAGATAGTAGTGAGAATTAGGTGTGGTGGACTGACAGTTGCAGGCCACATGCTTTATGACCAGTGAACCACAGACAGATTTGAGGGGAAAATGCCCTAGGAACAGCTCCACCTCACCTGTACTTGCATTGCCTTACCGGTTAAACACTTTGAAGACAATGGCCAGCTGGTCATCCACCCTGAGAACACCAATTTTACACAGGCAACAGAGGAAGGCAGCGAATGCCGCTTCGTGACCTGGGATTGAAGAAAAGGAGACAGACAAAACATTGGTAATTCCCATCACAGATAAGCTCCCTGCAGGTGCTACAATGGCTCTTTGGAGGACACAGCAATCACATCCCCATGAGCGGCATAGCCCCAACCAACAAAGGCTCCTTCTTACTTGGATAAGATCACAAAAAAGACTCCTTCTATTATTGACACCCAACAATAATATTTCATACCTACATAGCACCCGCTATCCAAGGATCTCACAGTGCTTCACATCCATTAACAAATTAAACACGTACCCTTGTGAAGTAGCGAAGGATTAGTCCCATCTGTAAAATGGGAAAACTGAGACACAGGACAGTTAAGTGACTTGACCAAGACCACACAGTGACTCAGTGGCAGGATTCAGAAGCCCTGAATCTAGTTCAGAAATTGAATCACTAAACACTTCTCTTGCATCCACATATGAACACCCTCCCTGTTCATATTTAGGGAATTAAGATGTCAGTTTCATCTCTCAGAGTGGCAGCCGTGTTAGTCTGTATCAGCAAAAACAACGAGGAGACCTTGTGGCACCTTAGAGACTAACAAATTTATTTACCTGCAGAATGAAATATTTTGAGAGCCAGGCACTGAGACTGGAGTGTTGGGGCAACTCCCTTTCTTATGAGCTGATCAAGAGGATGGGGGAGCCGGAGAATTCCAGAATAACCCAGCGAGGGATGTGCGTGTTTGGGGGTGGACACAAACACTCATTAGCAATTAAACAGATTTCCTCCTACTTTCAAAAGGCCCTATGTCAGAGGGACATTAGCCCTGCTCCACCCCAGGGAAATGCACCGCCCTAAGGTGCCCAACTGTCAGCCATGGCCCACCCGCTCTATGCAGCTTTGTCCTCTGGCTAACAGTGAAGAGAGCAGAATAAATGCAGCACTCAGAAGAGCCCATAAGATATTGGGGCTGGTTGCAGAAAGGTGCTTTTATTTCCCG
The DNA here is from genome assembly GCF_011386835.1 of Chrysemys picta bellii. NCBI lineage: Eukaryota > Metazoa > Chordata > Testudines > Emydidae > Chrysemys > Chrysemys picta. The sequence goes on along the minus strand of NC_088808.1, from coordinate 14,102,848 downwards.
TTGGGTGGGAGAAACTACGGCAATAAAGAGAGTAAATAAAGGAAGCGGCTCCGCTTTATAAAGCCGTGCAGTTGCTGGGATATGAACAAGCTGCACCTAAGGTCTAGCTGTGCTGAGCTGAAAGAATACAGAACCCAATGCTCAAGACAGAGGAGTGGTGGAGAGACTGGATTTCCCTCACCAAGCTGCAACTGACTGACTAAGTCAACAGGTCCATTACCAAAGGCAACATCTCCCCCTGGCGATGAAGAGCTGCAGCACAGCTGGTGAGGAGATTTGCATACCTGTGCTTCTTCATCTCTTTACCTCAAATCTCCTCCTCTCCTTACCCAGCACATTACAGAGGTCACATATTTCAGGCTCCTGGCATGCTACAATGACCCTCACTCCAGCTATCTGATTAAGTCATTAGCTGGACATTCCTCTCCAAGCCCTCTTCCTCCAATACATACAGGTGGGACTCCTTGGAATTTCAGGGTCTGCTCTCATACGGATGTAAATCCAAAGTAACCTAACTAAAGCCAATGGAATTACTCCAGCTTTTGATTCTGACACTTCTCCCTGGGCCCGATTCTGCTCTCACACTAAGTCTTAAAGGTGCTATGTGGTATTTATGCCACACGTAGCAAACATTTGTGGCCACTTACGATCTGAAGACACTTCTCACAGAGTATGAATATTAATTCATTTCCTGATCTGATTCCAATCCAAGATATTACATTTTAGCTCCTTAAACTGCCCCTTGGGATTCAGCTGCACACAATACTTCATATACACTTCCTGTTCTACACCATCACGCAGTGTAGCTGTGCGCTGTTAAACCGCTCCCATGGTACACGCCAGAAGTGACAGCATTTCAATAGTGGTTGCAATGATCAATTAATGTTTCTAGAGCACTTTGACCTCCTTGGATGAAAGATGTTATAGGGAAGCTAAGAATACTTATTTTGAAAAACTTAAGATGACTAGGACTGAAGTGGAGGCAGCCAAGAATCTACATCAATCACAGCTCTGGTATAATCAGATTCTGATCCCCTGCTCTCTCCTGGCCAGTTTTAGCCTTGGCGTGATCCAGAGCAGTTCCCTGCAATGGCATATATTGACTGTAGGGGTGAATTCACGCTGGGGAATCGAAGCCCAGCAAGGCTAGATGAATTAAGTGTGCACGTGAAGGTACCTGTCCCATAGTCGATGCGGGTGGAGTTCCCCACGGATTCCTTCAGGTATAAGGCTACCTCTGGTGCAGCTTCAGCCAGATACTCAGGGACCACTGTTTTAACCAAGTTTTCTGCTTCCTTAAACACAACAACAAAAGGTTCCTGAGCGTTAACCTAGATGTGCCACAAGCCAAAAGATGGGTACAAAGCACCACCAACACCCTCGCTATTGGTTGGAGTTGGTTTTGCATGGAGCGAGCCACCCCCTCCAACAAACCAGATTGATTAGGGGAAAATAAGGAACTCCAACATTATTCAAAAGCACCTGTTACAGGCCAATATAAGGAGCAGCATTAATTGTCTCCAAGCTAGTGAATCTGTAGGTCACCAGTTGGGGTGGCAGAGATTTAGTCAGAGAGAGTGGCTTATTCCCCTGCCTGCTGTAAGGGCTTCTTCCACTTAAAAAGCATCCATCCTGATAAGCCATTGATACAGACGCCCCACTTGTTGACAGTCTCAGTAGAGCGCCCCAGGCTTAGATGACCTGGCGAGTGAATTCCCCTACAGTCACTGGAGGTGGTCTCTCCAGGGCAGGATTGCGGCATGCCGGGGAGCAGTGTGTGGGGCGCTTACCCAGTCACTGCCTGGCCTGTATCTTTTTTTGGAGAGAGAGGACGTCAGTCTCCACAGCCATCCACCTAGTACCTTTTGCTGGCACTCAGTGCCCTGGAAACGAAACTTTAACAAACTGCAACGCAGTGTATCTATGGGCCCAGAAGGAGCCCATGGGTAAATGCGCTGCAGCCTACTACAGTGCACTCTGCCTCCACGAGCTCCATGGAGCCTTATCTGGGGTGAGCCCTCTCAGCTGAGGCAGGCCAAGCTATGCCATGGGCCATCACGTGCCTGCTCCCATCTGCCATATCCACAGGCAGGTGGACACAATGGCTGGTTAACAAAGGAGAGCAGTCAGTGAAGCTCCTTGGGATTACCTCCAGGGGACAAAGACCCTGTCAAAGAGCATGTAAAGGTGAGCTGTGCTCCCATGGGGGTTCAAGACCAGCACCAGACCTGAGATCAAAAGACCTGAAACATAGTCCCCACCTAACTCTGCAAGTTGGTGGGTCAATCTAATGACTGCCCAGGTACAACAGGAGGATGGCAGCCTTTCCATGATTATTGCAGGACATACTTCTTGCTGATGAAGCAACCATTTTAAGTCCACCATCTAAGAGTCTCTCTCCCAACCCCTACATACCTGGTCTAGTTTGGCGTACCAAGTCCTGAAGGCCTTATTCCCAAAGCGAGAGGGCTGGTTCACTGGCGGGGTCTCATCAATCCACCTGTCGAGGGTATCCAGGAGCTCCATCAGCTTTTCAATTGGCTACGGGGACAGAATGGGTGACAGCTCACAATCAGACAGGAGAAGAAAGTCTCACACACAAGCATAAGCCAGTCACCCTAAAACCATTGCCCCAGGCTCCAGCATTTCGGTTTTACCTGCACCTGCCAGTGTTCTCCTGGCATTGAGTCGCAGATTCCCAAACGGACCTTGCAAGGGATGGAAGGGGATAATGGGTCACACGTGATCTCTCTAAGGTCCACAGTGGCCAGCCCTAACCCTTCACATCAGGAAAGGACAGTCCAGTCCGAAAGACAACAGCCTACATCCCATACTGACCTGGGCTTTCCGAGAGCCCAGATACAGCCACTCATTAACAGCAGCTTGAGAAGGCAGACATCTCTTCCAGGGACTCAAAGACCCACGTACAATGCAATACTACGGCCACATAAGATGCTCTATTGTTGCAGGTTTTTTAAATGGTCACATAACTGTGCTCCAGAGTCTAAGATCTCATCTTAAAAAAGGAAGTCCCTAGCCTGAATTCTTGCAAAGAGAACCTGACCAAACCAGGGGAGGGAGGAGTGGGTTGGGGGGTAGGGCCACATCATTCAGGGGTCTCTGACACGCAGTGGTGGGCTCTGCACCACACACTTTAGATCTAATGTTCCCCACAGGACACATTATACTGTTTAGAAAGTACCCTGACTGCTGCTGCCCTTCTGGCTGACCGTGGTCAAATCACTTCGGCCCAGATCCTCAAAGGGATTTAGGTTTCTAACTCCAAATGATTTCAATAGGAGTTAAACACCTAAATACCTTTGAGAACTGGGGTCGCTGTTTCCCCGCTACTCTTTGTCTGTCCTGTCTATTTAGATTGTAAGCTCTTTGGGGCAGAGAGACTCTCTTACTAGGTGTTTACACGATGCCTAGCACTAAGGGGCCCCAACCTCGATCAGGACCGCCACCTAATACTCGTCATAGTCTGATTTCCAGAGGTATCAATCCTCTCTGCAAATCGGACGATCAGTGCACATGGCACTTCACAAACGCGCACATACGAGATACAGTCGCCACCCAGAAGAGCTAACAGTCTCACTCATGCAAAGATGGATTCCCAGGAGAGGGAGGGAAAGCGGTTGGCGCAGTGGGGGACAGGAAGCATTCCAAAGAGGAGGGAGGTGTGACGGATGGCATGACGCTGAGAATGGAAGACGATGATGAAGGAGCAGAGAGATGCCACCGAGGAGCAAGAAAGGCAGAGGTGTCCAGCCCCTTGAAGGTAGAGATGAGGAGCTTGATTTTGATGTGGGGAGAGAGAGAGAGAGAGAGAGAGAGAGAGAGAGAGAGGCAGCCTGGGGAGGGGTTAAAGGAGGGGCTGACACAGCCAGAGCAAAGGGAGAGCAGGATTCTAAGTAATGGGGAGCCTTGGGCGAGAGAGATGACTCCAGGGGGCAGAGACTGGCAAGCAATACAGAGCATGGTTCAACACTGCGCGGCTACATGCAGCCTGCTGGAGAGGCTTTAGGGTTTGAGCCCAGGACATGCAAACGCCCCCTGGGCCCAGACCTGAGGCCCTCTGGGGGCAGCCACTACGGCCCCGGTTCAGTTGCAAAGCAGAAACGTAGTGACAGGATCATTGTCCAAACCCCAACCAGTGGATTAAGCTGCAGAAGGCAGCACTAGGAGGCCCCACTAACAACTGTGAGATATTTTCACCTGCCAACACATTCGGGATTCTCCACTCCCGAGTCGGAGCAGCCAGAACCACATTGGTCACCACGGCGGCCGGCTGGGCCCTGGGCAACAGAGGCACCACGGTCTCAATAAGGGATTCCTCCTTCAAGGAGAGAAAGAGGACAGATGAGGCAGGGGCTGGTTTGACTTTGCTGGAGGCATCGACCATGTGAAGCCGGCTGGTCTCCTGGGCTGTGGTTCAATTCTTCATGCTGCCTGTCAGAACAGGACTAGGAAACAGCAGAGCCTAGCAAGTTTCTAGCCCTTGAAGCGCCACTGGAGGGGCGGGGGAGGAGAGACGGGCAGGCAGCGCTTTTCTGCCTTTGAACCAGCAGCAAGTCTCCCTCCCCCCCACTGCAGGGAGGTCTTTCGTGACATCTGCAGCTAGCTGAGCGGGTGCCTCTCCAGACACTGGCTCCGGAGGGGCTGCTGGAAACAAGTGAGGGTGCATCAGAGAGTCATATAGCAGGAATCTAGGATTTATCTGCTGCAAAAGGAGCCCCAAATCCAGACCAGTGAAGGGGTCTAAAGAGGATGGCTGTGATTGGTGGGTGGGCAAGAACAGATTAAAGCAGGGAAAGCTCAGGGGGGACCCTAAGCACAGCATCTGCAGATGCACTGGGGAAGACGACAGGCCACATGCAACCTGGGAGCCACTGTAAGATCACAGGCTGGAATCAGCGACAGGGCAGCACCCGTGACTCGAGCGAAGTGGAACAAGACTATTATTGATTATCTGTATTGCGGTGTTGGAGCCCCCGTCGTCGTTCAGAACCCCATGGTGCTAGGCACTGTACAAATCCAGAACACAGAGACAGGCCCTTCCCCAATGGGGTTGGGCTTGGTTTTCAGCTCAGCCCGACCTGGCTACCACACTCCCCTCCAATTAACAACAGAGGCCCCGGCAGTGGCTTTTGTTAAATAATTAAATAACGCCAGTGATTTATCCGCCAGCAGCAGCAGCAGCTCATTACGAGCAGCTCCCGTATTTCAAACCCTCTCACCGAGCCGTGACTGCGGCGCTCGGTGCCGGCTGGATAAATGGCTGGCAAGAGATTTTCTTCTTTTGTCCCCCTTGCAGTCTCTGCCTCCAGGCCTCAGGGAGGAAAGGCAGAGTCACGCCTCCCTTCCTCACTCGCGGGCTTTAAAGGGATTAAAACCAGCCCAGCTGAACGCAGGAGAGCGGGACCCAGCTGCTGGCTTAGCCATGCCAATAAATAATTAAAGAGACGCAGCTCATTTTGGGCTCGGGGCCCTTTGAACGGGGGCTTATTGAAAGGGGCAGGTTTCCATTGCCCAGCAGAATTAACATGGCAGAGGAAACTCATGCTGCCAGGGGTGAACCCAGCCCGGGGAAACAGCAGGGCTCACAGGAACTCAGTAATCAGAACCACTGCAGCATGGTCTTGGGTGGCTAGGTTTTTAGGCTCTATTTTTACTTTACCTGCCCAGGCATCAGAGCAAGGGCAAATCCTCCCCCTTCCCCCGCCACCGCTCTTCTTTCTGTTGTGCTGATTTTGCAGCCTGTCGCCCTCCCAGACCAAAATCTGCCCTGTGATCACAAAGGTGAACACTGTAGCCTCCTATGGAACAGTGACCTGACAGCGTCTCTCGTGAGCATCAGCCGGCCAACTGGAGGCGATGAGATGGCAAATGTCCCCTCTAGAGCCCGAGGAGTCACGTACCTTGGTGTCAAAAGTGACTGCCTCTTTCCCACCCTTCCCCCCTAGAATCCAAGCACGTCAGCCCAGAGCTGGGTGACAGCCACTCAAGTGCAGGAGATTCCCAAATGCAAGATGGAAGTGGGCAAACACCATAAAAATAAATGTGATCTGGAATCACAGGGACTATTTAAAGGGTCTGAGACCTCTCTGCAGGCTGCATGTTCTCTTGCCCCAATTCTGCTCACTTGGAAGCTCAAAATTAACCCTTTCCCGCCACATTAAACATGCATGCCAAAACCACAGCTGTTACTACAGACTGGCCTGGGAGACAGCTCCAGGAACATCTCCCAGCAAGCAGCCAGACACTCAGACTCCACTGTGGGAGCCATACGCAGCCCACAGGCAGATGCTCAGCCCTCTTATTTATTAAGTGCAGCCTGTGTGTTCAGTGCAATACCAACACCCAGGCCGGTGCCACAGAGGTTACAGTCTGAAGGTCTGGCCCTGCCAGGTGGATCAGCACCTCCTGAGAGGCCTGGAGTGCACTCAGCCACCAGTGACTTCATTTGATTTCAACAGGAGCTAAGCATGCTCACACATTAAGTGTGCTCACTTTGCAGGATCACATCCTAAGTTAGACACGTGGCAGGGTTAAGACACTCAATATCCTGGAGACCATTGGGTGGTCTGGTCTCTCCTCTCCCATTACTCCTTTCTTTGGAGAACCAACAAGTCATCAATCGCAAGGAGGATGTGCATGTAAAGGAGGGATTTGAGGGAGTGTTAGGTGCAGGCAGGAGTTCCAAGGAAGGTATAAAGATGCAGAAGGAACCTCAGCAGGGAGTAGGGAAGCACGAAGAAAATGGATGCAGCCTCATCAACAGGGCAACCCATTGGACCTTCCACCCCAGAGTAAGGCAGATACATTTTGCCTTCAGTCACAGGTTTCTACCCTGCTCAGCATGAAGGCAGCAAGATAGGTTTCCTACGACTTTCTTAGTTGTTGACATCACATTTGGTATTTGTCACTTGCACTGAAACCATTTCAAGGGGATCTGCCAAGAGGGGGGGAAAAACGCATTCATGCTTTTTCTGCTTCTTTATGATGGTTAAAAGCCTGAAAGCGTGGGCGGCTGGGACTTAAAGTTATTATTCTGATTGTTTTAAACATTAGAAATTCAGGTCTTGCTACCCTCTTTTCCCTGTAAGACTCTAGTGATGACTGGAGACCAACAGGATTATGACAGAGGCACACTGTGCAGGCAAACCCTGAACAACTGAAAGGGGGAATGGTTTTTATTCAGACTGTTTAAAATGGGATTTTGGCAGCTACTATTTAACCAAATGCCTGAACAAAAGTTGGAAGAAAAGTGCTTTTGGTAGAGATTCCACAGCCCTGTTCTTTCAGCAAAGGGCGAGTGAGTTTCTAAGCCACATGTCCAGCTCCTCAAGGGAAATCTCCCCAGAACACAGAGGGCCAGCCCGGGCATGCCTGATATCTCTAACAAAAAAACAAAATGTTGAAAAAAACCCTTCCTTCCAGGCCACCTCCTTTTCCCCCCAGAAAGCCGCAGCCAGACAGGGCACAAGTCCATTCCTCCCTCTGTCACTTGCAGGTCTCCTTTAAGCAGCCCCCTCAACCTGCATAGTTGTGACTGGTTATAATTGGAAAGAGCTAAGAGGGTCCCTAGAAATTCTCTTAGTCACTCTGCACTGGACAGTCCAGTGCTGCTTGAAGGATGAGGAGTTCAGTGACTGACATAATAACCGCAGGTCAGTGCTATACCACTGCTTACTTTGGAATAATGACGGAAACATGACAAGTTCCAGGGGGTAATGCGCATGAAGAGGAAATCTACATTATAACCCTGAGAGTCCACTCGGAATCCCACCTCTGGCCTCAAACAGCCTGGACACCACTATGCTGAAAGAACTTTCAGCCCACTTGCACACGAGGAGCTGCAGTGTTACAAATGCCACCAGATGACACGCACACAAAACTCCCCCAGGGAAACCAGGTCACTAATGCCCTACCGTCCCCTAAGGGCCTGCTGAACACCTCTGAACTAGTGCTTAGGGCACCTCGGTCCAAGCTCCTCTCTTCCTTCCCCCGCCCAGTCTGTGTTCTGCTCACATCTCATAAATCAGATTAAAAGAACACAAAGTGCAGCATTAGACAGTCTGGACCCAGCCAAAAATCTGCCCCGAGCTTACAGGAGCCAATGGTACTCAAGATAGGGCCCAGCAGGGCTCACCCAGAGTTCAGGCACAGCAGGGCAAGGCTAGCTGCATGGAAGGATTCAGGGTAAACCTCTCTGCACCACACCCCTTGTTCAAACAATAGAGATTAGAGACTATGACAGGCTTCACACCAAGGGGCAGAAGCAGCTGTAACTGCTGCCCAGACAACAGCGCAGGAAAGGCAACCTGTTACAGTCTGAAGAATCTAACTATCCCCTAAGGGGTGAAGACACAAGAAACCCAAAGAACGAGGGCAAAGGGGGAGCAATATTTTGCCCATCTGTAGCATCTTTCAGGTCAGAGTAAACATGAATGATTAAAACCTCACAGCCCTCACTGGGAGGTCACTACTAATAACTCCATTTGAGAGATGGGGACACTGAGGTACAGAGAGGTTAAGAGACTTGCCCAAGGTCACACAGCAAGTCAGCGGGAAGAGAACCCAAGACTCCCAATCCTCCACTATAGCCATTAAATAAGATGGCTTCTTGTTTTCTGGTTGAGAGCAGGCAGCAATAGCGTAGTGGGTATGGACAGAACAGGGCCCCTCTTCTTCTTCACCCCGAACCCCTAAACACCCCAGCTTCCTATCAGTTTGCTCAATTACAAGTTTTGCAAGTAAGCAAAAGGCACGTTACCAGATGAAGCATTGCATGCTGGTACTTGTAGTGCCCACAGGCTGCTCTACCACTGTTAATGAGGGAAGCAGATACAGTCTGGCTCCACTTTATTCTCTGTGGGGCACCAGGAAAGCAGCCATCGCAGCCCTGAGCCCTGCTGTGGAAGGCAAACCAGCAAAAGCAAGATTGGAAATAACAGGGCTGGGGCCTTTTCCCACCTCAGATACTTTGTATTCACAGGTCAGCTTCTTGCCCTTGACACCTTCATTCAGGGTGAGGATGAAGCCTATGTAGTCTGCATATGCCTGCAAACAAACACAAGTAGAAGGGGTGTTAGCTGAGCACTGACAGTTACTTTGGAGGCAAGCAACGCCAGTGTGAGAAGCCTAGAGCTAACCGAAGGGACGATGCCCAACCCACAGCATCAGTTTCCTGGGATAGCCCAGGACACGGCTTGTTCTGCTGCTACTGCCTTGTCCTTGGGGACCCCTAGACCGATGGGAACTCCTGGAACATTACTAAGTGCACTTTGAGCCCTCGGTGGTGACATCACACTGACCAAGCTCTCTGTACAAACAGCCCAAACCACGACCCTCCTCCTTGAATCCCCTTGCCAGGTTCCTGTCTCTTACCATGCCACGTTCAAGCTCCTCATGTCCAGGCTTTGCACAATCTCGGCCCTGTCTACATCACTGCTTGTTTCTTCCTACTCCATATCACTTCTCCCAAACCTCTCCCTTTATCTACTTCTCCCGCTCTCTGCGCCAGGCCTTCTTTCACGCTACCCACAATTAGGAGAAGTAGCTGAAAGTTGCCCCAAGCACATAACTTTCTCTCTCTTCTTTCAGCCCCCCTGCTTGTGACGCACCGCATACAGAATAGAGTCAGACTGCTCAGGAAACACAGTAGCGAAGGTGAAAGTGCCACAAAGCCCTGGGAGTAGTGAATGGCTTTTTTCTTTTTTGGGGAAGACACTTTCAAATATCTGGGCGAGCTCATTGTCACCTGCAACCCCTCTCCCCCCCATGACTTCCTGCCACAGAAGCCCTGGGCAGAAATAAGACTTAAAGCCCAGGCAAGGGGACAAAGGAAGCTTCAGCCACAGGCCTTCGTGAAGACCTTGTTATCATTTAAGACCCGTTGGGTGGCATCATAGCTTGGTCCCCATGTAAGAGCTATTCCCACCCTGCTGTCCCCACCCCTCAACAGCAAGTTTGGACCCCAGACACAAGAACATAGATCGTGACAGTTCCTGGGGTTCAATCCAAAACATTTACCTCAGGAACTATGTGCTTTACCTTCGCAGCCCTTTCTTCTGCATCAAGCTAAGCAGACCCCATTAAAAACAGCCACCCCAGTGCCACTACAGGCCCTCTATGCGGGACTGGTGTTCTTGGTTTTATTAACCATTTAAAATGATCTCTTCTCCTGGCTCTTTCACAAAAGTTTACAAAAAAAACACTAGACTGGTGAGAAGGGTGTTGGCCACAATGTGCTGGAGCAGAGACCACATTGCTTGTGGGCATCAAGTTCAAGAGCTGCTCAGAATTGTCAAACTCATTACATCACTCAGCCCAGTTAGATGAGAGGTTAAAGTCTCAACAAACCAGTATTGCTGACAAAGGGGATGGCCTCAATCTAGTCCAAAGAGAGCTGGGCTGACCAAGAGGCCAACTGTCGCAAGTTCACACACACAGCAAGACGGATATAACACTGGGAAAAGTCAAGTGCACAGAGAGCCTGAAGTTGTCTCGATGTATTGCAATGAAACAACTGCAATTGTGCTAGTAGTAAAACCTTTGCTAAGGTCCCTTGTACGCCAGCAGAACTACCATATCTTCGTCAACTCCCTTTTCCAACACCAACATTAGGAAGGGCCAACTTCTCTCAGTTTCTTGGGTTAATACCTAGACTGACAGCCACCTCAAGTCTAAGAACTACCATATCAGGGATCATATTATACTGTGACAGGATGGATCGTAAACATACCTGTGGACGGAAAGCTATGTTATAACAATATTAAGAAACCAAGTTTGGTGATCACACTTAACATTTTGTTTCTGAACTTGGTTAAAACGTGGAGGGTCATACAGAAAAGGAAACAACATGCTTTATCATGGCTGGCCCAAAGACACGTTTTGCATGGATACTTCTTTACTGTGGACAGGGCTATCATCACAGGCCCGATCAACACTAGAGGGAAAACTATATTTGAAACTATCTCAAACTTCAGTGCAATCACTGCGGGGGTAAACTAGGTTCTAGCATGGTTTGAAGGGCCAGGATAGAGATATCAAGACAGTTATAGTCATTCTTATAAAGTCACTTTCTAGCCTAGACTCTATGCAGGAATGGGTAACACTTATGGGAGGATAGATCTAATAGTTTTAGCCCACTCACCATGGCACTTTGGGCTCTGCCTACACTAGCCCTGAGTAAAGGCACCCATTACAATACGGTTAGGATTAAATCCTGAGTACTTGGTGACTTCTTTCTCCATAACTGGACTAAAGCCCTACACTGGCCAAAGCTATAGCCCTGCAACTTCTAACCATGTTGTAACCAGGTCCCCTGATTTTGTTTTAGCCGCAGCATAAATAGGACCTTACACTTCTTATTTACCAGAACCCGACAGAATATTTTTCACGTCACAACTGCTACCATCTGTAGACAGGGTTTAATACCATGGTCCCAGTGAGATCAGAGTCACTCCAGCCACAATCACGTTTCTCAGACTATACCCTGTCTGCAACGGTAACATGCCTAGAACTCTGCTAGCAACATGTTTAAACATGATCATGAGGGGTATGAATCTCCTTGCAGCACAGACCATGCCTGTGTGTTAATCAGAGCTCACAGAGGGATCTCTCTCCTCCTTGTCCAGGCTCTCATCCCTTCAGCACTTCTGTAGAGGAAAAATGGTTCACCAGCAGTGGTGGCAAGCATTTTACCGCTGTGTTGTCTAATCCTACACGTTGGCAAAAATACCTGAGCTCTGTCTACCCTACAGCTGCCACTGGTGATGAACTACAGGATACACTGGTGTCAACATAGACAAGACCTACCTGCCATCACAAAATTACTCCCCAAGCAAGAGCTGCTAGTATCCAAAAGCCCCCTATTGTTGTCATTAAAGGTTACCGGGGGAAAACGAACTTTATGACAATTCACGTGGCATTAGCCATGCTGCTCTTTTGCTTTTAAAAAGAATTATTCCACATAGCTTGACCCAACCCCATTCAGTCCATTAGCTAGGCCCAAACCAGGCTTGGCCTTTTCCATGCAAATGCTGCCCCAGGGACACATCAGGCACTAACAGACTGTCCCTGGACCCAGTTCCATACCTGAGAGCGTTTCCACTTGGCCATGTCGGGTACCATATGTATTTCCTTTTTGGGGATCATGAAACTCTGGCAGAGGGGAGGTGTTGCCTCCTCAGGAGAGCCTGGAAGACAAAGAAGAGAGAGAGGTCAAATACAGCCAGATATTAAAGACTCCCCCTTTAATCCCAGCCACTTCTTAGATGGCAACGTTCATTTTTCTGGACCAAAAGGTATTGAATTCTATGACGTGTTCTCACCCTTGTGCTCTGATCCCATCAGGTCTCACATGCTAAGCAGTGTCAGGCCTGCTCAGTACCCTGACGGCTGAGCCTCAAGAAATCCCAGGACACTGCAGAAAACAGCATTATTATTTCTCATTTGTATTACCATAGCACCTAGGAGACCTAGCCGTGTCCCAGGATCCCACTGTGCTAGGCACTGTACAATCACAGAACAAAAAGACCTGTCCAGCCCCAAAGAACTTACAATATCAGTATAAAGCAAGAGACAACAGATGGGGGGGGGGGGGGGGGGGCGCGGGAGTATAAGTGAACAATGAGACAATATTGGTCAGCATGATAGGCAGTGGTCTCAGCACACCACCAGACTAATCATCATCCAATGTTTTGTAGGCGTCATGGTAATCATAGCATTAGGCTAGGTCTTCACTGCAAAAAGTGTGGTTTTACATTGGGAGCCATCTCCATGTAAAAATACATCCTCTTTTTGCAGTGAACACAGAGCATCAGTGATTCAGTAGGTGGCACTCTTCTCTCGGTACTGAACTAGTGTCCCTAGGTTGGCTTTAGGGTGATGCTGAGAAGTACGAACTGAGGTTCTTTATAAAGCACTTTGAGATCCTGGGATGACAGGCTCAATAGAAATGCAAATAATTAATGCAGAACATCAGCAACATTCCTGCTCCCCCACCCAGGTACACAATTAGCCAGGAACCCTCTTTCCCATGAGCTTTCACAAAAAGGAAATAAACCCTGACATATGGGTCACTCCTTTCCTAATTCCTCTGCAGTCCAAGGTGAACAACTGGTTCTAGTCTCAGCCTGCAGTCCCACGCGAGGACACTGCAGAGTTGGAAACATTGCCACAAGGTTAAAGGCATATTTGCATCACGTTGCCATTAGCAAACTTAGAATCAAGATGTAATACAGCAAACAACAGTGAATCAGACAACCAAGAGGGTATTTAGCATGAAATTATGAGCTATATCATAGTCACCTGATTAATGCTTTCAACCCTAGAACATTTCAAACCTTTTGTCCAGCACCAAGCACCCAGACAACACTTAAATAATCATTCTTAGCACTAATGGCAAATTCTAAACATCATTTTCCAACAAAAGTTGAACTGCCTAAAAGAAAAATGTTTATAAATCACTTGCACAGTTAATACTGCCCAGAAGTGTTCACCAGCTCTTCCCTTTTCTCCAGCAAGGTAGCACCGTCTAGAATCACAGCAGACGACTAGGAGTCAAAACTCCTGCATTCCATTGCAAGCTCTGCCACAGCCTCACTGTGCTGCTTCAGGAATGTCATTTAACCTCTCTGTCCCTTAATTTCCCCTTCTACAATACAATACCATTGAGGGTTAGTTAACAGATGTTTGTAAAGTACTTTGAGAGCCTCAGATATAAAGGTGGAATTTTATCTGTATTCAGAAAAGCTGCAGCTTAACAAACTCACAACTAAGTAATGTCACATTATTGCAAGTTGTTTTTAAATAATGCTTTACAAATCAAAGACAACAAACAGCAAGTTCAATAAACCCTCAGTGCACTGATAAAGGAAGATGTGAAAACTTTGACTAGCAAAAAGATTGATCCCCTGTAACAGGACGGAGGAGGACAGGATGGCCTGAAGATAAGACACTAGATTGGGACTCAGAAGGCTTGAGCTATGATCCCAGTTCTACCACTGTTGAGCAACTCACTTCATCTCTCTGTGCTTCTTCCCCCACACACCCCTTGTCTATTTAGAAAGCAAGTTCTCTGGGGTAAAGACTGTCTCTTACCAGGTGTTGTATAGCACCTAGCACAAAAGGGGCTACTGTAATATATATACACAACAATTTGTTTCTAGGCAAGAGCCAAGGAACTGTGCTCTGGGGAGGAGAAGAGGGTATTTTGTGGTAAGAACTGACCTTGACAATGGAGACTTGCCCAATCCTTTCCGCACCTGGAAAACGCCATTTATCCACCTGGATCTAATCCAGCTCAGAGAAGGCATCTCAGGTAACAGAATACCTTGTCCCTTCAGTCAAAAACCAGAGAGCTGCTGGATCTCAGCTCTGCATTTGTTTCTTGTATTTGATTATTTTAAGAATTAATTGAACAACAGCTTCATCCACAAGTGACACTAGTAACATTAATTCCCTTCCAATTGTCAGATATGGGGGACAAACAAATCCCACCTGAATTTCAAAACAAAAAACACTACTACATTTGAATCACCTCTGTACATTTGCTCCAAATTCTCTTTGGATCCTTTTCACTTCTATAGCACATAATCTCTAAGGATCTCAAAGTATTTTCCACATATACTTAACTTCTGAGAGAAGGCAGGTATTATCCCCATTTTACAGATAGGAAACTGAGGCTTCTAGATGCTAAGTAATTTTCCCAGACCTGAAGTAGAAACCCGATATCCTGACTCCCACTCCTCTGCTCTAACCACTAGCCTAGATTCTGAAATGGCCTGCACCAGGAGATGTTTAATATAGGGGAGAAAGAGACACTTGGCTGAGGAGTGCCCATACACATTAATAACATCAGCGGCAAAAAGGTTGCTTTGGGCCAGTGGTCTATCCCCAGAATAGCAGCAGCCCAAGATACAGCCAGTGACAGTCAGGTAGAAGGTCCAAGGTGCCAACGACAACTTCAGTGAACCACCATTCCCCCACATCCCCTCTGCAGCCCCCACAAAGCACAGCCACCTCTGACTACTATCCCCACAGTAACCCTCCTAACAGATACTCCTCCCCATACAAGACTTCACCTGTGAACCAGGGGGATGGTAACACCCCCACCCCCATAGCTAGCATCAGTCTCTCTGGGGCTTCCAGTATGGGCCATCAGAATAACAATCTCAAAGAGGGGCATCACAGCCTGCTCCCCCACACCATGCAGCTCCAAGCACAGGAACAGTCCCCCAAAGAGTACAGCAAGATCCCATCCCTACCAAGGGGCAGAGAACCCTACATTACAGTCTCCTGCCACTCACCCTTCCACCCCAGGGTACATGGACTCTTGAGGAGCCCAGCTCTTCCCCCCATTTTGGTGCACAGAGACCACCTGCCCCAATAGAGGGCATCACTCAGACTTCCACACACACAGTATGGGGAACAGGACCCCTGCCCCCATAGAAAGCATCACCCAGCCTTCCCCACACACACTATGGGGCACAGAGACCCCCCTGCCCCCATAGAGGGCATCACCTAGCCTCCCCCCGCCTCTGGGCACCACACAAGACCCCGGCCCTCACCATAGGGCGCAGAACCCCTGCCCAGTGCCACCCCCCTCCCATGTAGGACATCACGCTACCACCCCCAAACACCCCTGCAGAGCTTCCCCCCTACCTGTCTGCCGCTCGCTCTCTGCCATCTTCCTGGAACCAAGCCCCCGCCGTTATCACCTTTCACCTTTCACCTCTTAGCACAACTGAACTGTCGGGCGGCCATATTTGTGCCGGGCACGTCATCCACCATAGAGCTCCTCGGGCGGACATATTTGCACGGGGCACTCAAAAGTACCTCGGGGGCCATGTTTGTGCGGGGCGCTCCGGATTCCACACATATACTCAAGCGGCCATATTTGTGTGGGGCACTCGTGTCAACTAGGAACCTTTGGGGGCTTAATCTCAGGCCTCAGTGAAATAGATAGCCCTGTGGAACACGAGTCAGTCAGTAGCTAGGGGACTCCCCCACCTGCCTCTGAACTGGGTTACTGTGGGATGGGATGTAAGGCAGATCCAGATCTGGGCACCCCCAAAATCAGGATGTGTGTGCTTCAGAACCACAGCCGCCCCACTTCATACTCCAGAGTCTCTGAAATCTGGGGTCGTGGCACGTCAGAATCCAAACACAGCTCCGGATCCCCATTTTCATGGGCGGCCTCTTCTCTGTTATGCCAAAAAAAGCTACATTCAAAGACTAAAAAGGTTTCAAAGCAGGGTGACCATACGTCCCGTTTTGGCCGGGACAGTCCCCTTTTTCAGCTCTGTCCCAGATGTCCCTACTTTTTTGCCAAAACTGGGCGTTTGTCCCAGCTGTAAGGCAGAGCGGAGAGCAGTGGCTGCTGCCCAGGGATCAGCTGAAAGCAACACTGCCCGCCAGCAGCAGCAGAGAAATTTGCTACTGGCGGGCAGCACTGCCTTCAGAGCTGACCCCCAAGGTGGTGCAGAGCTCAGGAGGTCAGCCCCAGCTGCAGGTGGCACAGGGCTCGGGCATTCAGCCCCAGCTGCAGTGGCGTGGGGAGGGTGGTTCTGGTGAGCCCTGTGCGTGGTGGAGGGGGTGGTTCGGGCAAGCCCTAGGCTGTCCTGTTTTTATTTTCAGAAATATGGTCACCCTATTTCAAAGTCAAGCACCCAAAAGTAATAAATGCCAGAATTCGGGTTCTGCCTGCTTGCACATCTGCATTACACTACAGCCTTTCATTACAGGAACATGTAGTATTGTTTACATAGGATCCTTGCCAAATAATTTTGGACAGGGGCAAAACAAGGTATTTTTTCCCTAATCTCATTCTCAGAAATGGCTTGGCCATTTTTGCTGAAACTTTCCCAAAATATTCAGCCTATGGCAGACACCCCACAATGAAAGTTTCAGCTTAAATAGTTGAAGTTTGTCATGGCTATAAGTGAGCGAAAACTATCGTAAAATGGAAAGTGTAAAGTAATCTGAACGATAGATGCCACTACCAGTTCTGCCTATAATAAACCAAACCCCCAATTCTAAATACCCCCCAAACCCAAACCCAGCTCTGTCCCATCATTTTGTAGATGGCCCCTCTCTTTATGAAGGGAGGGATGAGGGAAGAGAACCAGACAGACATCTCTAAACTGTAGGAGGGCTGGAAATCCAGACACAGGTCCAACTACTGCAGATAGATCAGAATGCTCAGTGTTGTACAGGATCAAGAGGCAGACATTGTCCGTGCTCCGAGTCGCTGGCAATCAGAATCACTGAGACACTGAGATATAACACATTGGCTGTGGGTCTCATCTCCCTGCAGTACAGATATTTTCTCTTATACTTTTCTATTCGTTTACTATTCATTAAAGGTTTCCTAGAATGATATCTGCTTTAAGGAGGGATTCCTAGGAAAGGAAGAATGCTTGACACATGAGAAAGAAAACGAAGAGTACTTGTGGCACCTTAGAGACTAACAAATTTATTTGGGCATAAGCTTTCGTGGGCTAAAACCCAACTTAATTGGATGTTAGTCTCTAAGGTGCCACAAGTACTCCTCATTCTTTTTGCTGATACAGACTAACACGGCTACCACTCTGAAATGAGAAAGAGACTGGCCCAAGCATAAGTGGTGGCATAGAGAAAAAAAATGCATAGATAAACGTGGGATAATGCTGGATGGAGCATAGTCAGCAAACCTAGGGGCAAATCCGGCACTAAGCGTAAGCAGACTAAGCAATTGCCTAGGGGGGCAATCAGCTCAAGGGGACCCCCTATTAATTATTAGTATGTGTTTTGTGTGGGAGCCCCAAAATATGCATATTTAGGGCCCCCAATGGGTTAGCACTGCCTGGTGGAGGGGGAATAGGAAGGAACAGAGAGCAGAAATAACAGTTAAGAGGTAGCATTGTGCAGAATTGCAAAGGTGAAGAAGAAGAACATGAGTTTACTGCAGGAGAAAGTCAGGGAAGGGATTTTAATACCTTGGGAGGGGAAAGGTTATATGTAGGCTTAGAAGGATTAAATGTTTATTTGTAGATGTCAGCAAACATTTATTTCACTGCACACACAAACCAAGGAGAAAAGATTCCCATCAATAACTGAAATTTACAGATATGCAAAGTAAGAAAAACAGAGTTTGAGAACTTAGATTAAAATCCATTTACTTTTGAATTAGGCTTGTTACAAATGGACTAGCAAATGAATAGTAAAAACACGTGCGATTTGTTGATTTAGGGATATTTACTTTGTGCATTTTGACATGATGTTCACAGTTTGGGTTTAAACGTTTGTAAAGCTTGACCTTTTTACATTTCAGTGTCTAATTAAATAGTTGTCTAAATCCCTCTTTAATTTCCCACAACTGTAAGAAGTTTGATAGACATCTAAAGACATGCTTAAAAATAAACAGAGGTATCCAATAAAATTATAAAAAAACATAGAAATGGAATCCTGCCAAGCCTAGCTGTGCGGTCAGAGTGGCAAGACAAGCAGGTAATTTTACCTACAGCAGTTTGGATGGACTGGAGTAAAGTGACCATGTGTCACGGCTGCACCACCTTGGCCAACACACTGAGGAGTTAAAAGCATGAGCTGTCGTAGACTGAATGAAAGCCTCAAGGCTCATCAGCAGGGGCTGTCATAACCTCTGGGAGTCAGCCCAGAGGGGGACATGTACACATTCCTTGGAATGGACACTCCTCTCTGCAAGCACAAGTCCCAGCTGTCAGAGCCATTCCCTCTGCTGATCTCTTCTCCCTACCTCAACCCCTGAGAGAGAAAGAGGGGGGAGATGCCTGCACTAGTTCAGGCAAGGGATCTGCTGTCATCAGAGAGCTATGCGGAGGAGGACCTTGCCCCTCACAAAGATGGTAGCGCCTCTGCTTATTGGCTCTTGCAGAGGAGGGATGTGCCCCTCACAAAGATGGCTGCTCTGCTGTGCCCTCCCTTAACGGCTGCTGAGCCAGGGAAGGCCGTGTGTGCTTGTTACGCTGTATCTGGGCTGCTGCTGCTGAAGTTACACTGTAGCTGACTGTCCCTGTGTCTTGCAAGATCAAGGCCGGCGCTGCTGTGTTTACAGGACTTTGCTCACTCAGGACAGTGGCTGGTAGCCAGGGTGGTGCATGCACGGGGCTATGCTGGCCTTCATAGCAAGGAGCATGGTAAGTAAGAGCTTGATCCCTGCTTTGCAGGCTGGTTTAATGTTCATAGCAAGGAGGAAGGGGGGCGGGGGTGGGGGGAGCTTTCCCTGCTTTGAACAACCTTGGGACAGTGACCCATGGCCTTATCTAGTGGTGTCTGATATGGTCTTGTGAGGATGAGACCAGGGCTTCTAGAGTCTCTGAGAAACTGGCAGAGTTGGGAGAAACCTGAAAGTTTTTTTGCTCAGGGAGATTTGAGGGGGCAGTGAGATAAATGTCCGGCGCTGACTTTATGGGACGGGTGAGGGAGGATGAGGGGGGAGAAGATCTGGCTTGTACCAATGCAGCTGTAGTGTAATTTTCTTGTAGGATGTAAAAATGTTTTGCAAGAAAGATCATTAAAAATTAGAGGGTGTGGGGGGAGGATTACTGCTAGGCATAACTCTCAGCTAAAGGACAGGGATTTCCATTCGATGCATAGTAATTTCACTAAGGGGATGGGATGCTCTTGGCCAGTTGCTAGGATCACTCTTTGAGTTTGACACAGTCCGTGAAAGGCTGCGAATATTGTTCCGCTTGAGAATTTTGATTTTATAATGTTTTTTTCCCCTGGTGTCTGTTGCCAGCAAAACATCTCCTAGGTCTTCCCCTGGGCTGGGAGCAACCTTTGTCAGTTTGCAGAACTTGATTATGTGCCTTTATCAACTCAAGCTTTTGCCAAGAGCTAGGTTACTGATTCATTCATCCTTTCACCTGGGCACCGCCCTCTTGGTTTTCTTGGAAACTGATAGCAGGGCTGATATGTACCTGCCAGTGTGTGTGTGTGTTTTTTTTTTTTTTTAACTGATTAAGAAAATATTCACATATTCCAGGAGGAATATGTCAGTGAAATCTTCTGCATTTGCTCCACTATGTACTTTAACTGGACTCTTTCCTTTCATTTTGGAATCTTGAACTCATGCCTATAGTAGCTGCATCATTCAGCCAAAGTTTGCTTAAAGTTCTCCAGGTGCGACGTAGGGGAGAAGTGCTGCAAATTGACTTCTACTCATGACATTGCTGAACATTCCAGTGCAAAGGACTACATGGTTCTGTTTGGGTTATAGCTGCTGCTAGCAGGATTCTCATAGGCTTCCCTCAGTTACAACTGTATCATACTAGTGTTTACTAAACCATGCAAAAGACATGTGCTTCTATCAGATCCTGGTCATGCTCCCTGAAGCGGCCATGAAATGGCTTTTGTCAGTTTTATGCCAACACTTAGACCATTTTCAATATCAGATGAAGGGGAACTGTGGTTGAAAATCATTCTCAGCATCAGTTCCATTTCCTAATGTAGTCAAGGCTCGAAGGAAGTGGGTACCTTTAGCAGTGGGGTGCCTTTAATAAATCTCTTTCCACACCAGGAAGGGGGAAATTATATTATAACCTTGCTGTCAGGATCACTGTTGAAACTAGCATGGTTTGAGCCATAGTTGACAGAGCTCAGGAGAATTGCGGATTATTTTTTTGTTCACCTGCTGCAAGAATCCCCTTTTCTCCACATCACAGCTGTGCTGCCTGTCCCAGGACTCATGGGCTCTGTGATTTTTAATTTTTCTTTAAAAATATCCATATCATCTGACACTTTGCATGTGGCTGGGTGGATGTGATGGTAACAAGTGAATCAGACATTACTTAGACCTTCCTTGTGACTCCAAACCCACAAGTGTTGCTAAGTGAAATCCTGAATAGGACATGAAAGGCCAGTCTACATGGCAAAGCCTACACAAGGACTCTGATTAACAGGTTGGTTTGGTTTGTGGGGATGGAACCAAACTAATACAACCCCCTACTTTAAAGTAAACCAATTAACATGTAATAGGGCCGTGTCATGAGTCTGGCCTTGGGAGAGAAGTAACTTATGTAGCAAAGCTAGAACAAGGTTTGGCACAGAACACACATGAGACGGAGCCATAGGGCGGTCCATGAATTCCCTGTAGATATATGCATTGATGGAGGGTCACCTGGTATCTGTGGATTGCCTCCCTTCCTTGTGTGGAAAGGAGAGTCAGCGGTCTACTGACTGCTCCTATGTTCCTGATTTGTTCACTGGGATCTCAGTACGTGCCTGGTAGATACTGGCACTAAAATGAACAAGTAAGGGCTGGTTGGGGTAATATCCAGATGTGATGCTCAGATTTTGAGTTTGTGTGGGTGTGATATTTTAATTATTTATTTTTCTTTTTCACCTTTTCACTGCGATCCATCCATGACTTTTTTTTCTTTTTAATAAAACCCCCAAACAAACAAACAAAAATAGCTCTTTCATGGTGTTTCTTACTGGAATATTGTTGCATAAAAGTTTGCTTGTTTGTAGGACTGCTCATTTATTACACCTCTACCCCGATATAATGCTGTCCTCGGCAGCCAAAAAATCTTACCGCGTTATAGATGAAACCGCGTTATATTGAACTTGCTTTGATCCGCCGGAGTGCGCAGCCCCGCCTCCCCGGAGCACTGCTTTACCGCGTTATATCCGAATTCGTGTTATATCGGGTCGCGTTATATTGGGGTAGAGGTGTAATTACATTAAGTTAAACACATGCTGTTAAGACTGGAAGAGGCTGATATTCATCTTATTATTTTTCTTTATGTCTGGAATGCCCATGTAACGTTATTGTTGTGAGATGTTTTCTAATGACAAACAAAGTTGCCAACAGCCCAGAACTCATGATTTACAATGCTATAATGCTAAATTAGTGTGCATGTGACTCTGGACACTGGTTATAGGATACGGCCTCAGTAGGCTGTTGGTTCAACGCCAGCCCAGGGAGTGAGGTCTGGGCCTTGCCTTGGTCCTGCACTCCAGCCAGGGAGTGGGGTCGGGGCTTGCCCCGCTCCGCACGGCTCCCAAGAAGCATCTGGCATGACCCCTCTCCGTCTCCTATGTAGTATGCGCAGACATGGCCAGGTGGCTCTGCACGCTGCCCCATCTGCAGGCACTGCCCCTGCAGCTCTCATTGGCCGCAGTTCCTGGCCAAGGGGAGCTGCAGGGGTGGCGCCTACGGATGGGGCAGCGCACAGAGCCGCCTGGCTGCACCTCGCAGCCGGAGGGGGGACATGCTTCCGGGATCTGCTTGCGGTAAGTGCCGCCCATAGCCTTCACCCCTGAGCCTCCCCTCTGCCCCCCCCCCCCCCGCATCCCAATCCCCTGCCACAGTCCTCCGAACCCATTAGTCCCAGTCCAGAGCATCCTCCTGCACCCCAAACCCCTCATCACCGGCCCCACCCCAGAGCCTGCATCCCCAGCTGGAGCCCTCACACCCATACCCCTGCCCCAGCCCCGATCCCCTTCCCACCTTCCAAATCCCACAGTCCCAGCCAGGAGCTCCTTCCAGCACCCCAAACCCCTCATCCCCAGCCCCACCCCTGAGCCCGCATCCAAACCCGGAGCCCCCTCCCGCACCCTGAACTACTATTTTCTGGCCCCACCCCAGGGCCCGTACCCCCAGCCAGAGCCCTCACCCCCTTCTGCACACCTACTCCCAATTTCGTGAGCATTCATGGCCCGCCATACAATTTCCATACCCCGATGTGGCTCTCAGGCCAAAAAATTTGCCCACCCCTGATCTAGCTCCTGGCGGACAACCGTTCACATCAGGAACACTGCCATTGCAGTGGCAACCCCCGTTGGCAGTGTGTGCGGAGAGGGAAAAGCCCTGAATAGACCATGGAGATTGGATTCCCCTTTCATCAGAACAGACGCTCCCTCCTGATCAGCTTGTTGGAGGAAGCTCCCGCAGCTGCCTGCTACCCACACGACCTGTGCATAGACCAGGGCTCGTCTCTCTCCAGAACTCTCAGCTGGGCCCCCTACCCCAGCCCTGAAATAAACAGGAAAACGACCCAGTTGCAGGGGGTGGAGTAAGGAAGCGATTTCAAGCGCCTGCTGTCACTGAGGTCAAGGGAAATATTGGAAAAGTGTCTTGCCAGCACATGGGAGGTGGTTTGCTGCCCCTCCCACACAACTGCTCGCATTGCAATATCTGGTCTTTTGTTTTCTCAACAGAATAGTGCAGTCAGATGACAAAGGTTGCTAAGTGTGTGACTCCCTGTGTATACCATAGAACAGGGTAAGATTAGAGAGGAAGTCTGAGGCAGAGGGAGTGAGAGTTGTACAGAGTTTTCCTCATTCCACCCATGGAGAGGAAGCAGCAGCAGTCAGAGAAGGTAAAGTATGGTACATTATCATTCGACTCTGCAGGTTAACCCCTTCCTTCCTCTTCAACCCTGCACTCTTTCTTCCGGCTTCAGGGATTAGTTTTTTCTTTTAACCTTCCCAGAGATCTTGATCTCTCCGGGCTGCCAGATCCTGCAAGGAGCCAAGCGCTTTCTTTGAGGGAGTGAGCACCATGCAGGAGGTGATTGGCACCTTGCAGAATTGGACCCTTTGTGCTTCTCTGCACTTGACCCTGGGGTAGGGATAGCTCAGTGGTTTGAGCATTGGCCTGCTAAACCCAGAGTTGTGAGTTCAATCCTTGAGGGGGCCATTTTGGGATCTGGGGCAAAAATCTGTCTGGGGATTGGGTCTGCTTTGAGCAGGGGGTTGGACTAGATGACCTCCTGAGGTCCCTTCCAACCCTGGTATTCTATGATTCTATGAAAACCCTCCCTCAATTGCTTCTTAGTCCAAAGGGCATGTTCTAGCCGGTATTGTTTCCCTCCAATCCATAGTCAGAAGTCCCTAGCAAGGAATTTTAAACCACTGGGAGGGAATGAAACAGGAGGGAAAGTGGGGGAAGAGGGCACGGAAAACAGGATTTAAATCCTCGTTAACAGAACCCTGTTAAATTCCTGCCCCAACAGGAAGATGTTATCAAAGTTTTGAGGAAGGGATGGCGAGTGCACTTCTCCTGTTCAAAGTCTGGTATTGCTCTTTGCTCTCTTCATGTTCTTTTTCTCTGCCCAAAGAAACTGTCACAGCACGTATTCCCCATGGAAGCTTTTATTGCCAAAACTATCCTAGCCTGTCCCCCATGAGCCTCTCTGAGTCACCCACAATTTCCCCCTTCTTGGAAAAACTTCTCCCTGTATTTCCCCCCCCCTCCCCCTCTCCCTCCCTCCACTTTGCACCTTCCAGTCTCCCGCTGAGCAGGGCTGGATGGGAATCATTTTTGGACCTACCTCTTCTGACCTGAGCAACTGGGGTTGCTGATGACCCGAGAGGCTTGGTGATCCCATAGCCAAGCTCCTTTTGTCACCAGAATGTCCAGCTCCACAGTTGGGCTTCCAGTTATGATTTTTTAATGATTTTGCACTTTCATTTCCTGGGTGGGGGTTGGTAACCCTGATCCAGTTCCAACTTGGCTAAATTCCTCCAGCAGTTTCAGTTGGCTATAGGATTCCTCTTCACTTCCTATCCTAAACTGTTGTGTAGCATTGCCCGCAGCTATGTCCTACCTCAGAGATGGCTGCATTTCATTAGTGGGTGAAACAGTCCCTGTGTACATTCCTTACCTACTGTATAGTTGTAGGGGATAGTCTGAGACATAGTCCCATTAATGTTTGTAAAGTGCTAGGAGATCTTCAGAGGGAAGATACTAGAGAAGGGCAAATGTGTTGTTATCCCAGTGGCAATTCCTTTAGCCGGCTGATAATCGACATCCCTGTGGGAGGCCGTATCTCTGCTGCTGTTCTGGATGTTTCATGATCCTCTCACTTTGGTAACCTGTCGATAAATGTCTGGTGTTTGGGCTTTGAGCGCTCTGCTCCTGATGTTGAGGCTTCCATGTGTTGTCAGGGACAGGGAACTCAATGTATCTGAGCTGCTGATTCCTCTTGCGCTGCAAGGAAGATTGTCTGGATGTGTGCTCTGTGGTTTGCAGGCAAAGCCATCTGGCTGGCTGAAGCCGGTGGCCTTGGGGAAGCTCCCAGGCAGATACTTAGCCCACCAGGAGGGACTGCCGCATCTGCCGGTGCCGCCCCTTCAGCAGACCCTGGATCGCTACCTGTTGGCTCTGCAGCCCATCATCAGCGAGGAGGAATGGACCCACACCAAGGGGCTGGTGGATGAGTTCCGGAAACCAGGCGGCGTTGGGGAAAGGCTGCAGAAGGGTCTGGAGAGGAGAGCCAGGAAAACTGAGAACTGGGTATGTGGGTGCTACTTCCATGAGTCCTGGTCAGTGGAGGAGAGGATGGAGGCAGGATCTGAGCCAAGTCCTGTAAAGGCCATCACTGTCCTGGTTTCCAAGCCAGTGGTTCCCAGCCACTGGCACCTGTGCTTTTCTGACTGGTAATCTAGGCTCCCCCACACACGTCTGTGCTGAGACCTAGTGCGCCACGCATTGCTGCCCGTCTCTCTCTCCGCTGTGTGTACAGCGCTGTCCAAGCCCTATGCTGAGCTGAGGCACGTGCAGCTGAATGGGAAGTCACTGGCTGCTACAGCTAAAGTCTTAGTCCTTTAAAATGATAGTTGCCCCCAGAAGGTTGGGAAAGTCCACTGCTCCGATCCCCGGAGCACCAACCCCAGCCTACCCAATCCCACAAGCCCCCTGCTCTACCTAGTCTGTAAAATGCCTGAAAAACCATCCCATGACCCAAATCTCACAATCTTCTCCACTTGCAAAGGATTGTGGGATATGGGGTGTTGCAGGATGGTCTTCCAGCCGTTTTGTGGGGTATGGACCACTCATGCTTGCCAAGTGGGCATCCTGCTCTTTGCAATCCAGAGCCCCCATTCTCGCATGCTTCCTGTTTCTGTCCCAGCTCTCTGACTGGTGGCTGAAGACGGCTTACCTTGAATACCGCCTGCCGGTTGTGGTTCACTCCAGCCCCGGTGTGGTTTTACCTAAACAGGATTTTCTGGATCAGCAAGGCCAGCTCAGGTAAAGGCCATTTTGGTTTTTCTTCCCCAAAGTTTCAGATGTGATTAGTTGGACTGCTGGGGAGTTGGGTTGGATTGGTGGGAGGAGGTGAGTACTAGCAAGTCTCACCCAGCCTACATGACTGCTACCCATGGGGAGGCTCACAGCTACTTCAGTTGCAGCCTCTCCCAGCAGGAAGTATTATAGGGAACAAGGTAAGAGTGCTGGCTATAGGGAGGCTGAGGGCTTCTCCCAGCAGGATTCCCTCAAAAGGGAAAGATGGAAGAGGAAAGATGATCCAGTGGTTAGAGGAGGAGGCTGGGACTTAGAAGACCTAGATTAAATTCCCTGCTCTGCCATTAACTTCCTTTGTGACCTTGGGCAAATTACTTAAGTCTCTGTGTCTCAGTTCCCCACCTGTGAAATGGGGATAATTGCACTTCCCTGGCGGGGGGGGAGGAGTAGGAGGATAAATACAGATTGTGAGGCACTCCGATACTAGGGTGACAGGAGCCATACAAAGTACCTAAGATACTTTAGGAGACCCTAAATTTGACTTTAGATTCTGCAGGCTTGGGGGAAGAGTCAGACGACTGCATGAATTAGGTTACTCAGCTAATGCTGTGTGTGTCTGCAGATTCATTCAGACTCTGTGCATTTGCAGAGGGCTTCCCACGAGTCTGTCATCAGTTGCACAAGTCAAATCCACAGCTGCTGTCTGTCTCCAGTGTGTTTCTTCCCCTTACTCAAGCCCTGTATGCAACTGAACACTGTCAGTTTGTGTGTTTCCCTTCTGCTAATTCATGTTGCAGATGCTGTGTTTTGAAGTCATTCCCACACACATGGAATTGATTCTCTCACCCTCTTTGGAGCCTGCTGCTGATTTTAGTCCCTGTTTTTAGCTCTTTGTTTTCATGCATGTGACGCTTTGTCTTAGATTTGGGTTCGGCTGTGGGAAGTCCAGGCTCTGTGGATGCAAAGCCGTAGCATTGACCTTTATACAGGGTTCCCTTTTCCACCTTTACCCATCATCACCTGCTCCTGTCATCAGTCTGTCTTCTGGCTGGGTTAAAAATATCAGCCAACCAGAGAAGTGTGTGAGAGAGCTAGAAATAAGAGTGAAAGAATCCTCCCTCCCTGTCTGATGCAAGGTCTTGTATACTCACTTGGCCAGATCTGTCCCAGCCCACTGAGGGGGAAGGATGTCTTAAAGAGACAGTGTAAGGGCTAAAAATCCTATTTTAAAAACCTTTCCTTATATTATCAGAGGGGTAGCCGTGTTAGTCTGAATCTGTAAAAAGCAACAGAGGGTCCTATGGCACCTTTAAGACTAACAGAAGTATTGGGAGCATAAGCTTTCGTGGGTAAGAACCTCACTTCTTCAGATGCAAGTGAAGAAGTGAGGTTCTTACCCACGAAAGCTTATGCTCCCAATACTTCTGTTAGTCTTAAAGATGCCACAGGACCCTCTGTTGCTTTTTCCTTATATTAGTGACTGATATTTATTAAAATCAGTATTGCCAACTCTCCTGATACTTGGTACTGTATTTTACTTGAAAACAGCTCAGAAACCAGAAGGCAAATACACAGAATCCAACTTCCTTTTATCTCTTGACTTTTGATGGGGCCTGACTTATAATTTTTGAATGCTTGGGCATTGCAGTGCTGCACTTTAAAAAGAAAACAAAACAGCTACCTTGCTGTCATGCCCTTTACTCTCTGTGTTCTTCTCTGCTTTGAAAATGAAAGGATAGTTGGCTTTACTTTTGGTTCTAGTCAGTTTCACTTTCTCAGGCGCAGACAATGCAAAATGCAGCAAAGTGTGTTTTCAGACACTACAAGGGAATACACAGTGGGGGGGGGTTGTGGGGGGGGGGGGGGAGAAGGAGGGTTGTTTTTAAAAGCTTTCTCCATTGGATCTTTTGTGGAAATGTTTCTTTCAGTTTCCATTTTTTCAAAATTCAGCTGCAGAGCAGCTCCAAGATGACATGGTGGTTAAACCTGCCTGAGCCCCTTCTAGGCTAGCCGAGCCTTTGTTACTGTCCTTGGAGCTCGGGTACTAGTGCAAGTTGTGCAACAACAGGAGACCTTAGTGTGATGTCCTGCTCTGTGCCTCTGTTCCCCTCACACACCCTTGTCTGTCTTGTCTACTTTAACTCTTCAGGGCACGGTCCTTCTCTTGTTGTGTGTGCCCAGTGTCCAGCGGAAGGGAGCCCCAATCTTTGTTGGAGCCTCTCGGTGGTACAGCCACACAAATACTAAAAAAACCCTGAGTTGGGTCAGTGAACAAAAAAAGTGTTTCATTGGCGCTACCCAGCTAACCCAAAACACAGCCATAGTTAGCCCGGGCTCAAGGTATTAGGAACTCGCTGTGCTCTGCTGTCCCCAAAGCCCGGCATTCTCTCAGCAGAGGGGGTGAAATCCAAAACACTGTTCTTTCTAGGGGTCAAGATTTCAGAAGTCCCAAATGTTCTGATTTGTATCTCTCTGGTCGTTATGTTTGGTTTTTTCCAGGTTTGCTGCCAAGCTGATCGAGGGCATCCTGGATTTCAAGACCATGATTGACAAGTGAGTTAGATGCAGTGTTGTTGTAGCTGTGGTGGTTGCCATATATTAGAAAGACAAGGTGGGTGAGGTCAGATCTTTTATTGGACCAACTTCTGTTGGTGAGAGAGACAAGCTTCCGAGCTTACACAGAGCTCCTCTTCTGTTAGAGGCATTTAGTTAGGGATGCCCAGGTCAAAAGTTTCTCTCTCTCTCTCTCAAAGGGAAACTGTCAAGATAAAAATCCATATATCTAAAGAATAGCGCCTCTAATAAGTGTATCTGACAACAGCCAGGGTCACTGGCACTGACAGGACTGTAGAAAAGCAAACTGACTTTCCCTTTTTATGCTCTTTATTTACTTCTGCCTCTTACTCCACCTGGCTAGGGAAATAAGCCTGGTCTGTTCTGCTTCTTGGGTCTCATGTAATGATGTTTAGAGTTCAAAGTTGCAGTGCCACAAAAACTTTTCCCTTCACATTGTGTTTTCTGAGAGGCTCTTATGTGTGTACTTGCAGGGAATTTAGCCTGACTGAAGCCCTGCAGACTCACAGCCTTAATTTATCCACAGAACTGGTCCAGCTCAGGCAGTAAGAACACACAAGCTTCCAATGTGTTTCAACTCCCCACCTGCAGGGGCATTCTCTATGGTTCTCAACCTTTTTACCATTGTGGGCTACATATGCTGCTGTCTATCTATGTGTTGTGTGGGCTGCAACCACACAGGGGCGGCTCCAGGCACCAGCAAAGAAAGCAGGTGCTTGGGGCGGCACGTCCGGGTCTTTGGCGGCAATTCGGCGGCGGGTCCCTCACTCCCTCCCTTCTTGCCGCCGAAGAATGAAGCGGCGCGGCTGAGCTGCTGCTGAAGTGCCGCTGATCACGGCTTTGGCCTGGTCCACACTAACCCCTCACTTCGGACTAAGGTACGCAAATTCAGCTATGTTAATAACGTAGCTGAATTCGAAGTACCTTAGTCTGAACTTACAGCGGGTCCAGACGTGGCAGGCAGGCTCCCCCGTCGATGCCGCGTACTCCTCTCGCCGAGCTGGAGTACCGGCGTCGACGGCGAGCACTTCCGGGATCGATTTATCGCGTCTAGACCAGACGCGATAAATCGATCCCAGAACATCGATTGCCTGCCGCCGGACCCGGAGGTAAGTGTAGACGTACCCTTTATCTCTCTCCTCTCCCGTCCGCCCCCACCTCACCGCTTAGTGTGGCAAAAAGGCTGGAGCCGTCCCTGCATCCACACAAAATATATTCTAACACTGCATGGCCCTGCGGATGTCATATGGGCTGCAGCTGTGTGCTGATTGGGCCGCAAGCGGCCCGCAGGTTGAGAACCACTGGGTGAGAGTGGAGTCCAGTCCCCCACGCCCCAGTCCTTGGTCTCTAAGGGTACATCTACACTACAGGGGGGAGTCGATTTAAGATACGCAAATTCAGCTACGTGAATAGCGTAGCTGAATTCGACGTATCGCAGCCGACTTACCCCGTTGTGAGGACGGCGGCAAAATCGACTTCTGCGGCTTTCTGTTGGCGGCGCTTACTACCACCTCCGCTGGTGGAGTAAGAGCGCCGATTCAGGGATCGATTGTCGCGTCCCGACGGGATGCGATAAATCGATCCCCGAGAGGTCGATTTCTACCCGCCGATTCAGGCGGGTAGTATAGACCTAGCCTAAGATGCGGCTGCCAACAAAGGCCTTGTCTGAACTAGGCTTGCAGGTGTGATATTAGCAGGTTAGTTAACACATTGGAGAAGCCTAGTGCAGACCAAGCACACCGCTTTTAACACATGCTAAACTGGTCACTTTAAAGCCCAGGGGGAGCCCTGACTTTAACCCAACCAGGTTAGCATGTGTTAAAAGCAGTGTGCCTGCAAGCCTGAGTCAGCTGACATGGAACAGCCCTGGCTGTCCTGCCGGTCTTTTAGCCCTGGATAGACGTACCCAAGGGGAATCATCGAGTGGATGTGTTTCTAGTGGGGTCCCACAGGGATTTGTTCTCGGCCCTGTGCTATTTAGGTATTTTTATCATTGACCTGAAAGAAAAAAAATATAAAATCATCACTGATAACATTTGTAGATGACACAAAAATTGGGGGAGTGGTGAATAATAAAGAGGACAGATCACTGATTCAGAGCAATCTGGATCACTTGGTAAACAGGGTGCAAGCAAACAGTATGTGTTTGAATACAGCTAAATGTGAATGTGTACAGGAACAAAGAATGTAGGCCATACTTACAGGAGATGGGGCTCTATCCTGGGAAACCCTGATTCTGAAAAAGATTTTGGGGTTGTGGTGGATAATCAGCTAAACATGAGCTCTCATTGTAACATTGTGGCCAAAGGGGCTAATGTGATCCTTGGATGCATACACGGGCATCTTGGGTAGGAGCAGAGAGATTATTTTATCTCTGTATTTGGCACTGGTTCAACCGCTGCTGGAATCCTGTGTCCAGTGGGAAAGGGTTCAGAGAAGAGCCATAAGATTAAAGAGTTAGAAAATCTACCTTATAGTGATAGACTCAAGGAGCTCAATCTATTTAGCTTAACAAAGAGAAGGTTAAGGGATGACTTGATTACCGTAGATAAGTACCTGACTGGAGAACAAATATTTAATAATGGGCTCTTCAGTCTAACAGAGAAAGGTATAACATGATTCAAGGGCTGGAAGCTAGACAAATTCAGTCTAGAAATAAGGTGTCAGTTTCTAATGGTGAGAGTAACTGACCATTGGAGCAATTTACCAAGAGTTGTGGTGGATTCTCCATCTCTGACCATTTTTAAATGAATATTCAATGTTTTTCTAAAAGATCTGCTCTAGAATTATTTCAGGGACATTCTCTGGCTTGTGTTATACAGCAGGACAGACTAGATGATCACAATGGTCCCTTCTGGCCTTGGGAGTCTATGAACTGAGACCCACCACACAAAGAATCAGATGGCGACAACTAATGGTCACTCCAGACAGAGGCCTGGATTTGAACCTGTGTCCTGTAACCCGCTGCTAATCCCCTTGAAACAATAGGTCTAAATTCCATGCATCTTTCAGTATAACAGGCCTCAACTCCTGTTGACCTGATGTTGCAAAGTACAATGGGCTGCAGGGTAGGTCCATGGGTCTGTTTCTTCCCATGCTAGCAGATGTGGCGAAAAGGACCTTGCCCCTACATAAAACAAAAGCCAGCTAAGGTACATGCTAGGTAGCCTCTGCTCGGAGAGTTGGTGGGGATGATCAGCCCCCAGTGGAGGAGACTTCTAATATCCACATCTTTTAGGGCTTGTACACACTAGCATTTATTTCAGTATAACTTAAAAGCCATCCCCTTGAGCGATGTAAGTTGCGCCAGTGTGGACAGTGCTATGTCCATGGGACAAGCTCTCCTGCTGGCAGAGCTACCGCCACCCGGGAGGCGGAGTAATTATGCAAATGGGAGAGCTCTTTCCCATGGGCATGGAGCGTCTGCACTAGCAGCGCTAGTGGTGCAGCGCCATCAGTACAGCTGCACCCCTGTAGTGATTCTAGTGTAGACTGGCCCTTAGTGTCTCACTGGAGCAGCCGTGAGAGGGCGGTGGATATGGGTAGAGCATGCCAGGTGTGGATTGCTGGAAGGCAGGCATTCTGATGGCTGTTTTCTTCCCTCTCCCGCCCTGCTCCCTCTCTTCTGTGCACGTTTCCAGTGAGACCCTGCCAGTGGAATACCTGGGTGGGAAACCTCTTTGCATGAACCAGTACTACCAGATCCTCTCGTCCTGTCGCATCCCAGGCCAGAAGCACGACTCCGTTGTGAACTACGCCAAAGGAAAAAAGCCGCCCTCGCACATCACTGTGGTTCACAACTTCCAGGTACAGCAGTGCCTCGGCTTAGTGGAAGTCTTAGGAAGGCCGGGTTATTCTTTTGGATTTGCCAAGGAAGAGAAATAAGCAAAAAGGCTCTGAGTACAAGGTTCACCTCCCCAGGGAACCAGTCCCACTCCCCCTGAAGTCACTTGCAGGTTTGCCATTAACTGGGAGCAGGATTGAGCCTCATGGCGAGGACTGCAGTGTAGGTGAGCTGTATGTGAGTGCTCCATTCCCACATCTCTCTCCCTCCTAATTCCAGTCCCTGAAAGTTCAGTCTCCTGCTCTCGGTTTGGAGCTAGAAATTGCTGGTTTGGGGGGTGGGGGGGATAATGGACCCAACTATCATGGCTAGGGCCCTACCAAATTCATGGTCCATGTTGGTCAATTTCATGGTCATCGGATTTTAAAAATCGTAAATTTAATGAGTTCAGGTATTTAAATCTGAAACTTCACGGTGTTGTAATTTTAGGAGTCTTGACCCAAAAAGGATTGTGTGGGGCGGGGGGTCGCAAGGTTATTGTAGAGGGGGGGTTTGCGGTACTGCTACCCTTACTTCTGTGCTGCTGCCTTCAGAGCTGGGTGCCCAGCCAACAGCCGCCGCTCTCTGGCTGCCCAGCTCTGAAGGCAGCGCAGAAGTAAGGGTGGCTTCTACCACAACCCCCCTAAAATAACCTTGTGACCCCCTGCAACTCCCTTTTGATTCAGCACCCCCAATTTGGGAATGCTGGTCTCCTCTGTGAAATCTGGTCTGTTGCTTTTGCCCTGTACTGACCAGATTTCATGGGCGGAGACCAGATTTCATGATCCGTGACACATTTTTCATGGCTGTGAATTTGGTAGGGCCCTAGTCATGGTCAAGTCTCAGAAATTGTAGAACCTGGAAGGTGTTACGAGAAGAGTGTTTTCCTCTGTCTGTCTTAATTATCTGGCCCTCATTACTGCAGTATCCAAGAACCTGATCATCTTTAACATATTTGTCCTCACAACATCTCTGAGAGCTAGGGAAGTGCTATTACCCCATTTTATGGATGGGAAACTGAGGCACCAATAGGTTGTCATTTGCCCCAGGTCTCTCAGGAAGCTGGTGGCATAACAGGGAATTGAACCTGGGTCTCCCAGCTCCCAGGCTATGGCCTAATTACTGGGCCATCCTTCCTCTCCACCTACCAATCATCAGCCCCTTATCTGAGCCCTCAGCATTGCTCTTGCCTCCTGGATTAGGCTGTTGTCAGTCTGTGTGACTGGCTGCTATAAATCCTTCGTCTCTCCCTCGTTCCCAGTTCTTTGAGCTGGATGTTTACAGCAGCGATGGAAGCCCCCTCACCACCGATCAGATCTTCATCCAGCTGGAGAAGATCTGGAACACCTCCCTCCAAACAAACAAGGAGCCAATTGGGATCCTCACCACCAACCACCGAAACAGCTGGGCCAAGGCCTACAACCACCTCATCAAAGGTCTGTCCTGCCCCGCCCATGTGGCTCACCATGCTGGAAACTGCTGCCCTCCATGCAGTGCTGTGCGCCCTGGGCTTCTCCCTCCTTTACGAGCCCTCTGCAAGCAGACACTGACCAGATAACTGGGCTAACAGTCTGAGTGTGGGAGTATTTATCCAGCTGGGTTGTGTCCAGATTAAACCCATTGCAAAGCATTGTTCTTTCTGTTTAAACACCCTGTCCTCTAAGTATTCAAGGTTTGCTCCAGGACAGAGCTGAAATTTTGGACTATTTCACCCCCAAAATGGATGAAATACAATAACCCAGCTAAAAAAAACCAGTGGGCTGTTACAAGTTAGAAGGAGCATCCCTATGAGGCTCTCACAGCTTCCAATCTGTAACAGCCATGCAGCCCATAGCTTCAACACTCGAATCCCACTGCAGCATGATCAAGAGATGCTTCCTGACAAAGGGAGTCAGGGCACCGAGTACCATCAACCTGCTCTCCTGACTTTTATCCTCCCTCCAATTAAATGATGTTTTTCAACCCACTTCCATCATCTTCCACTCCCCCCCCCCCCCTTCTCAGACAAAACCAACAAGGAGTCAGTGCGTTCAATCGAGAAGAGCATTTTCACCGTCTGCCTGGATTCACCCATTCCTCGGGTGTCTGACGACATCTACAAGAGCCGGGTGGCAGCTCAGATGCTGCATGGTGGAGGCAGTCGCTGGAACAGTGGGAACCGATGGTTTGACAAAACCCTTCAGGTGGGTGCTGGTGTTCTCGAGAAACTAGAGGCACGGGTCTGGGGGAGACAAACTTCCTGAAACTGGAACGTCCCCTGAATCATTCAGTAGGAGACTTTCCCAGATCAAAAGGGGCATGGGAAGTGAGAAGAGCAAGGGGTTGATGCCAACAGCATATGGTGGAGAATGTTGGGGATTCTCTCCCGCAATCAAACAAGTTCTCACTCTCCTGCTAGGTCCACCGAGCTCTCATTGTTTCCTAGGTTTGTGGCAGCACTCGCTCAATGCAGCCAAGCTATTCTTTGTATTACTCCTGAATTAACTGTCTGCTTGCAGTGTACAATGACTTGTCTGTTTGGAGGCTGACCAAGACTAACAAGGTCTGTTTCTTGTATTTCCCATGGGATTGTTGCTCTCCGTGTTTGTTTGCCAGAAGCTAACCTGCTTCTTTCAGGCATCTGCCACCATCCCACAACATCTCTTCAATCCCCATCTCCCTTCAGCTGTATAATGGTACCATTCAAGGACCGCATCCTCCATTAGGAGGCTATCTCCGGGCCTTTCCGGGGGATGTAGCCCATGCTCTGACAGGACTCTTCTTATAATCCTGACATTTTGGGTTATTCAGCTTCTGCTTGGCATTACTTGTTTACAGGGCAATGCCAAGTTCTTCTAGCTTTGCGATTAACCAAAGTTTGCACGGAACTGGTGGGGGGGTGTTACATGGGACTCCAAGGAAATCAAACCCTTTGAAGCTGTACCATACTGCAGGGTACACTGGCCTCTCTGATGCATATTCTGTCAGTGGGACCATCTTCCATCTGCCTTATTGAATATAATGATGATACCAAATCCTCCTAGCCTTGGTTGTGGAGTTTCTTCCTTCTGGGAGCTGGGTGATGACTTTGCGGGTTACCATGCGCTGATGGGGCTGAGGTCTTCTCCAGCACATAGTAATGAGATGTTGAGACCCCTCTTGGGCTGGTGCTGGCACTGTAGAGGAGGCCTCTCTTCACTGCCTTTTTGGTTTCCCTGGCAGTTTATCGTTGCTGAGGACGGCTCCTGTGGCCTGGTGTATGAGCACGCTCCCTCGGAGGGCCCGCCCATCGTTGCCCTTCTGGATCACATCGTGGAGTACACGTGAGGCTTGCTCACTTGTCTCTGAGTCAGACGTGGCTCTGACCGTCCATCCACAGTAAAGCTCCCCTTCACCAGCTCATTTTCCCCCCTCCCGCCCCAGGCATCTGTTTTGGAGGCGCTTTAATAGTGTCTCAAGTTAGGTACTGCAGCTCTTGTAGCAATGACCAGGGATTAGCCACCTGCTGAGAATGGTAAACTTTGCTGCGGCTTGAACTCTCCGGAGAAGCCACGGCTTACGTTTAATATGGCTGTCGGGTGGCAGAACGTTTGCTCCTGATGGAATCCATAGGACATTTTTTTAAAGGGTTTGAAGGGCATTAGACCTGTAATCTCTTGGTGAAGGAATCACTATGAACCAAACTTCTGCGTTTGTTCTCCTAGTTTTTCACTAGACGCAGACGTGGAGAGAGCAGCTGTCAAGTCCGTAAGGCTGAAGTTTGGGACAGAGGGCTTTGCAGTGTATGACAGACTCAAAATGTCATAGTCAGGGATTTACACCATGTTCACTACAGCGGGATCTGAGTCTGTCTACTGGGCACCAGAATCCTATAGGCCAAAGGGCTGGAGAGAGAGGTCTGGCTAAATGGTTTCAGTGCTGTTTCTCTGTGCAGGAAGAAACCACAGCTGGTGAGATCACCCATGATTCCTCTGCCAATGCCCAAGAAGCTGCGGTTTAACATCACCCCAGAAATCAAGAATGACATAGAGAAGGCGAAGCAGAACCTCAACATGTGAGTAAAGCGGGTGGGAGAGCTCAGTGAGTGAGCAAGAGAATAATCTACGTGCCTAGTTGGAGAGCTGGGTGGCAAAGAAAATGGCAGTGCACTCTTCGGGAAGCCTGCCCAGTGTCTTGTCGGGCATAAACTATACTGTATGTGGCTGAAAAGGGCATTGCTGAGCTTCCTCCTGACAGGTGACTGCTGTACTGAAAGGGGACTTAACTGCTTATTCATCCCAATCTATTTATAGAGAGGGATGTCTCTGATCAGGAACCTGACCTGCTGTACTGGATCAAGCCACTGGGTCAAGTATTGTGGGATCCTATCTCCAGCAGTGGGAAAATCCCTTGCAGCTAACCAACTGCACAGTGCTTCACGTGGTGCATCAAGTTACTGAGGTTGAGCTCATTGTGAAAAGATCGGGTGGGGCAGATCCCTTTGTCCTCATGCAGATTTGGTCCGAGCAGATTGATGTCTCTGGGATGCATGAAAGCTCTTAGCGAGGAACATCCTGAAGAATTTCTCTTCTCCTTCTCTCTCTGCAGAATGGTGCAAGATCTGGACATCAAGGTGATGGTCTTTCACCACTTTGGGAAAAACTTCCCCAAGTTGGAGAAGATAAGTCCAGATGCGTTTATTCAGATGGCCCTGCAGCTGGCTTATTATAGGTAAGGAGCAGACTGCGGGCAGTTAGCTTTCCAGGCCCCATATCTCCCTTCTAAAGAGCCTCAGGGAATTCTTCCCCTGCTCCACAAAACTGCTGACTAGAGGTCAACACCAAACGCAACTAGCTGGGCTTGGAAAAAGAACCGCAAACACCACTGGGCTACAGGGTGGTGAGCTATTGCAATAGCCCACTCTTTCGCTATGCCTCCATGTGGGAGGGTTAGAGGTCAATGGCTGATGGATCTACAGCTATGTGCAGACATCTGAAATCCTGCCTTTTTCCCCATGCAATGGAACAGCACTGGTTCTGCTCTGTGTAGGGCCCTTCGTGGTCACAAGATTGTGGGCAAGAGTAGCCCCTCCAAGAGCAATGCATGAAATACCAGTAGAGGAGGGTCAGTCAGCTAGGGATGCAGCTTGGTCCACGTAATTACCATTTCTTCTGATCTTTCTCATCCTTCCTGCATGGAATTTACTCTTCCCTGGGAGGTGGGGAGGATGCAAGGGAGAAATACAACAGCTGTATCTGCATACTTCAGACCAGAAATTCACCTGCACGATTTCCCTGCAAAGGATAAGATTTGCATAGCCCCTTTTTGTCAAGGACAATTCTTCCTCTGTGCCTGCTTCTCCTCCCCATCTTTCAGGATGTATGGCCAGGTCTGTGCTACATATGAGAGTGCCTCACTGAGGATGTTCCGCCTGGGTCGGACAGACACCATCCGCTCTGCCTCCGTGGACTCTCTGAAGTTTGTGCAGGCAATGGACAACCCTAGCAAGCAGGTGAGAGTTCCAACAGATGAAGTGAATTAACATCACCCCAAAGAAAAGGGAGAAGTACTTTTCAACTCACCCCAGAAGGGTGGCATCTGTATCCTCTGGTCTCAGCCAAAAACTGCATCTGATCTGAGGTTGTTTTAAGGTACAATCTGGAGTACATGATTACAAATCTTGGGTCTCATTCAGCTTTCTTTTTACAGCTCTGTAAATCCAAGGTGAGTGTTTCTAACCCTATATCACGTGACTAGTCTGAATGTCTAACCAGTCAGGCCCTAAGTACTAGATTATTGGACCTGAAGGTTCTCCATGTATCATTCAGAAGGTCATTTCCTCATTTTGGTTTTGACCTATGAACTTTGGATAATATACAGGAAAACAAGTGTACTGTTTTGGGGAGTAGATTTGCTAGAATATGTTTAAATTAATAGGGATGAACACAGTTAGTAGAATGCATTAACTTCTAAAATTTTAAATTAACTGTAGCAGTTTTTCTGGATGGGGAGTTGTACAAATAAGGAAACAAGCTCCCAACTACACAGTATAGTGTTTGGGGTGTCTCAAACTTGGAGAGACAGAGACACGATTGGTTCCAAGCATGTCCAGATTCAGAGAGAGGACTTGTGATTCTAAGTATTCAGGACTCATTTCAGTCCTTCTATGAAAAAGATAGGGACTCTGGTTCTCTTTTAGAAGACAAAGAATCGAGACTAGAACCTAGCAAGTGATGAAAGTCAGTTCACTGGGGATGGAGTTCTGAGTCAGAGTTCAGCTGCTTGCTGTGGGCTGTAGAACCTCTGTAGTGATCCCCTTGCAAAGACTTGCCTCCTTTGGTTGCAGAATTATCCTTCTGTCATCTAAATTGTCCCACCGATATCTCCGCTTCCAACAGTTCTAGGATAAAGGGCCACTACTGGTAGTTCCTATGGAATCACTTAAGGATAGAGTCTCGTGAGCTGGAAGGGAAGAGAAATAACTCAGCCAGACAATATGATCTAAGTTAACAATAGCTTGAAGCAGACACCTGCTGGGGCAGAAGTGCCATCCTGCAGGCGAGCTACTGCAATCACTGGGCAGCACACTTTTAACGTCCATTCCATGTCTTCTCCTTAGAACCAGGAGAAGGTGGAACTGCTGAGGAGAGCTACGCAGGCACACAGAGCTTACACAGATATGGTGAGTGTCCCATACAGCTCCAAGGCTTGGACTGTGCAGAGGTAAGCCAGGTGCTGCTGGAAGAAAAATTCCAATTTATGGTGCTAGGCATATAAGCCAGCCTGTTAATGCCAGTTAATGCTTTGGAGCCCTGATTGTACTCTTCCTCTTTGCACTGTTCCTTCAGTATCCCTGGTGACTGGGGGCAAAGGAGAAAGCTGCAGACTTGATTTTCTATGCTCTGAAGAATTCCTATTCTTCCCATCACCAGAGTCTGTAGATGCCAGGGTTACACAGGGGGGGTTTAAAATCACAGGGATCCCATCCTGAGATGTTACAGGTTTGCTTAGTTCCATCTGTTTGTCAAATGTTGCTCTTAACAGACAGGTTTTTTTTTTCTTGCTACTTTAAATTTAAGAGGATTTTTAAGATCTGGTTTCAGACCGAAGATAGTGCTGATTTTTGTTTCCCTGCCTCTCCGGTCTCTTATCCAGAGTCTCTTCCTTTCAGGCAATAAAGGGGAATGCAATAGACCGTCATCTGCTAGGCATGAAGCTTCAAGCCATTGAGGATCTAGTGAGCATGCCGGAACTGTTCATGGATACAGCCTATGCCGTTGCCATGCACTTCAACCTCTCAACCAGCCAGGTAAGAAGTGGCTGACCAACATGAGAGTGCTGCAATCATTCTTTCTCCCTTTCTTCTCCACATTCCTCCACCACCCCCTTCCTTTAGGAACTGCTCTGCATAGGTGCCATAGGAATCTAGCCCCACAACAAACTGAGTTGGACCTTTAAAGAGGTTGTGAGGTGAATCTGAAGACTATGACTTTACAGTTGCTAGAGCCATTCTAACAGATTATCTTCTTCACCCCAGGCTGGACACTGCATTGCCAGGTAGATACCAAGTGCCTGTGGTAGTGAGGAGGCCCTGCCTGCACAATGTAACAGCAGCAGTATTGCATGAGGCTTATTGTCCTTATGAGTCTACTTCAGTGGATAACTGCTCCTCCGCAAGTCTCTTCAGAGGGTGATATGAAGCACTAGCACAGTGCTGGAGAATAGCAGAAACAATTGGTTTATTTATAAAGCATCCACAGTGTGTACTAGGAGCTGAACAGATGGGTCTGAATATCATGCTCCTGCCCTGGAGAACTTACCTGGGGTGGTAGTTGGGAGTAGTCCATTCGATTTACCCTCCCCAACAGCTTTTGTGATCTTCTGCCTCTTTTTGTTTTTGTTTCCCATCGCAGGTCCCAGCAAAGACAGATTGTGTGATGTGCTTTGGTCCAGTGGTTCCAGATGGCTATGGAGTCTGCTATAACCCCATGGATGACCACATCAACTTTGCAATGTCGGCGTACAACAGCTGTGCCGAAACCAATGCAGCCCGCCTAGCACATTACTTGGAGAAGGCGCTACTGGACACGCGTCTCCTGCTCCAATCCACTCCCAAATCAAAATTGTAAGAAATGAACCTGCTTCACAGCTCCTAAGCTTTAGGAGCTGTCCCATGTGCACAAGAAGCTCCCAGCTCTCCAAAAACTGGGCAGCAGGAGATGGGCTCATGGCACACATCTCTCTGCAGAGAAGTTATGGAGTGGTAATCTCCAGCTATCAGACTACAAGGTGAAAGGAAGCATTGCCTTATTCCAAGCTAGAACTGACAGAGATCCTTCCCACAATGTGCAAAGTGCACCTTTCTTCCCTTGAAGGGATACTGGAGCGACATCTTTTTATTGAATTTACAGTGGAAAGAACATAGAAAGCACATTCTTCACCCCATCCTTCACTCTTCATCCACTAGGGGGAGTATTCTCCTGGCTGAGTAGGTCTGAGGCCACTTGGATCTTTCTGCTGGCTCAGGCTTTTGAGGGGTTGGGAATATCTCTTTTGGGCCATGCTATGCCTCCCAAAGTGGTGTCATTAGTGCCATTGAACTTTGGGGTGGGGGGATAAATGCCGTAAATCGGAGGAAATCCAGTACTGTTAGGATGTATTGTGCTGCTTTTCTAGAA
Source organism: Chrysemys picta bellii (assembly GCF_011386835.1). Lineage (NCBI taxonomy): Eukaryota > Metazoa > Chordata > Testudines > Emydidae > Chrysemys > Chrysemys picta. Next base: position 14,061,807 of record NC_088808.1, on the reverse strand, counting down.
ATGTTTTCCTAACATAACCTTGCTAGGGGACTGGTCTTGGTGTGCTTTCCACAGCTAGGAATGTTCCCTTCCCCATCCTTCTAACACCTGGGTCTTCCCTTTTCCTGCACTTTCTGCACCAACTGTGAAACACCATTGCTACAATTGGACTCACTTCCCCTCCTCTGGCCTTTTTTGTGTGTTTTAAGCATAAAGTGATGGATTGCTGGTGGGTCTCCATCTCAGAGCTTCAGGCTCTTCAAGTTGAGCCTCTTTGGCTTTCTTGTGTTGCTTCTACTAAACACATGCATTTTAATTGATTTTTTTTTAATTGTGCAGGCTCTGCTGGCCTTGACTTTATGCACTTACATATTCTGTAGTGGGGAGGGATGATATAGACCTTGATGTTGTTTGCAGAACCTGTCCTCTTCATTCTGCCCCTTCTCTTTCAAATGGGAAAAAGATGGGAACCATGTTGACCTTGGTTACTTTCAAACTGAAATATCATGCACTGCTTTCTATGCTGCCTTTATTTTAGTCTAAGGAGATGCTGCATAAGTAACTTAATGAGCCCTTCTAATCAAGTTTCCAAAAATGTCTCCAGACTGCATAGGTGGTGATGTATGTTGGAATTGAAGAAAAAAAGGCTGCAGCATGACACTTCTCCCTTGCTGTATGTTATCTACTCCTACCAAGCTTGTGGTTCCTCTAAAATAAGGGAGGTAGTGAAGAAAGCACAGGAGTCTACTCTAGGATGTATAGACTATGTCTGTTCATTGCCCCCAACAACCGCCTTTTCCATAGGAATCCGACAGCGCTTCTTCAGCAGAACCTGGTTTCTTCTTGCCTTAATGTTATTTATACCCATGGTGATTTATAATTTCCCTCTTTCGTGGAATATAGTCACGTCTGTGTTGGTTTGATTGAACCTTTAGAAAGGAAGGAATTATATATTTATAAATGTGCAATTTAAAAAATATGACACAATAAGAAAAGAATATAAAACCGCCAATATCTTTCCTAGGGCAGCATGTGAAACCATAGACCTACTGCCATTAGAGAAGGTGGTGCATTGTCTGCCCCCACCGATGCTATTCCTGCAGTGAGATAACGGTAGTTCTGCAAGCCCAGCCGTGGGGGTGCTGAACCAAGGAATAGCTTGAGTTTGTAGTCTGTTTTATCACGTGAACACTTGTCCATATCACAAAGCCACCCAACCAGTAGGGTCATTGCTGCTCTTCTGGTGTTGGGCCTCGAGAGCATTCCCAATCAAGGTGCCTTGGTAGAGGGGTGTGACCAATTTGAAGTACGTTCATCCTACTATTATTGAAAACCTCTCTTTTATGAGCACTTCCTTGCCCCATCTCACTTTTTAATTGATGCAAACCTGCTCTCAGTTGTTTTAAATTCAAATTCCACCCTGCAACTAAATAATGAGGGGAAAGCTTTACTGAAACTCACCTTACAGCTAACGATTGTACAAACCTCCATTAAAAAATTTTAAGTTTAAAAAATATTATAAATGGAATGAGATGGTTAGAAAGCAACGGGAGCATGTAACGCAAAGCTCTGAGCACAAACACACCTGCTCTAGCTATCTAATTCTTCCACAATGAACAAGACTGAAAGTTACAAGAGGCCACCCAAAATCTTAATCTGTATTAATATTTATTATATGTAATGAGTACTTACATAACCATTTAAGAGACTGCAACCTTCTGGAATGAATTGGAATGGGCAAGGTCTTGCTGGGATTAAAAAAAAAACCACTACTTTTTATGGAGGCTTTTATTCTGGAAGAGATTCCTTTAGTCAGAGACAAAGTAAACTTATTTTTCCTCCCTGTATGTAATGAGTCAATATCGTGCCTGCTGATAACTGATGTTACCCTACTGTGGTCTGTGGCCAGGGGGCCAAAGACCAAGTGCCTTCAACCACGATATCGCTACATATTGGCATGTCTTATTATTACAAGGCTAATTTCAGAAACTAAGAACTCTCTCTTCCCCCCCCTTCAATAAGAGAGAAGTAATCACTCAAAGGCAAGTGCCCACTGAAAAGGATGAGATGGAAGTGCACTCTGCTATTAATGGAAAACACAGGGGATGGGTCTGATTTTAATCTTAAATCAGATATAAAGCTGGAGATCCCATTGGCTTGCAGTGGCATTTCTCCAGCTGTGGCACCGAGGTCTTTATGTGCCATGCATAGGGAAACACAAAAGATTCTTATCCGGCTTGTGCATTCTCTCTTCAGGATTAACAGGGGAGCTGCTTTATTACAACTGTTTACAGGGTTTTCTCTTTTAAAAAAGTGTTTTTTCTCTTGCTGTTGCCAATTTCAAGCTGTGGCGACGTCCCTCCGACTCATCACTTCTTGACTTATTTTTCAGTGACCAGTTATTTTGAATGCCGGGTTTGTTTACCCTTTATTAGCTGGTCACTTGCCCAAGAAGTGTCCATGATCTTCAAGGCTATGTAAAACTTATGAAGAAACTACTGATTTACTGAATAATTCGGGAAATATGTAGATTTATAATGTACAACTAAACTCTTGGATTGGAGGTGTGGTTGATGGCACAGCCAGTGACTTTGCATGCTTTGCCAGTTAAATGCATTAAATGTTTTTTTGGCAATGTAATCAGTGTCCTGCAAGGATTGGTGATGTTCTTCCAACATAAATAATAAAAATATAAATGTTGCGAGCAGGGTTGATTCTATGCAGAAAATCCTCTAGATATAAGTTTGATGATTCTTTACCAAATGATGTTCATTGTGAGTCACAGAACAATAGATCACACAGGAATGTATCCTCTTCCATGATAAGGGAGCAGAGCAAGAGATCAGCTACTTGGAAAGCAAGGAGTAGTTCTCTGAGGGTAGTCATCTACCTTCCTTACTCCTTTTCAATCCACCTAGCTAAAGGCAGGGGCTACCTACCTCTCTAAGACAAGTTGTCAGCTTCTAGCTGAAGTTTCTCTTCTCACATCCTAGGCTGCTCAACGTGGCCAAGAATGTACAAGGGGCCTTTATAGGCATTTATCACTATGTCAAACAACGTGCAGCTTTCTGGGGGATGGAAAAAGAAAGCAGAAGCAGACTGAAGCCCAGTCTACACTTAAAACTTACATCAATGTAGCTACAGCACGCAGACATATGAAAAATCCACAGCGCTGAGCACCGTAGCTATGGTGACTTAACTCCTTCTGTAGACGCAGCTAGGAAAATGGAAGAATGCTCCTATCAGTCATTTAGGTGGAGTTCCTACGGCAATCGGAAAAAACCCTTCCCTTGCTGTAGTCTGAATCTATGCTAGAGTTACAGCAGCATAGTTATGGTGCCATAGTATAAATGGCCAGAGAAAGCAGATGGCAGGAACTGGGAGGAGAAGCATAGGGCTGTCTCCCCAACCACAGGTTGCAGAGCACTGGCTTGGTGCTATGAAGTTGTAGGGTTTAATGCACTGTATCACTGTAGACAAACTGCCATAGCCACACAATATGTTAATCATTAGAAAATAAAGTAAATGTAGTTTTTAAGGTGACTTTTCCACTTCTCTAGGATGACAGGCTCCCTGGAAGAGGTGAGGGATGTGTTAATTACATTTGAAGCAATTACATTTTTTTCCTCATCTTTGGGGAAATGACTCAACTGCCCCCCCCCCTTTTTTTTTTTAAGTGAGGGAGAAGAATGGTGGTACATTTTATTTATTTGGAGGTTAGAAGATAAAGAACCAATTAGTACTGCATTCCATGCTGGTGCCCAACTCATTACTACACTACCCTATTACCTAGCTAACTTAACTACTCGCACTTCCTTTCCCCTCTCTCTCACCTCCCCCGTGGCCTATTTTAATGAAATGGTTATGGGCCTGAGCTAATGCCTATTAAATTCACAGCCCACAGCTCAAAAAGAGAGGGAGATTAGCCCAGCCAAAGTGCTTTTATGAGAAATAAAAGTGCTATTGTTTTATGTGCAAATGCACTTGAAATCTCAGTGTGGAGAGTTCATATTAGATCACTCCAATGAGTGCTAAATTCAAGAAATTTATTGTAATAGACTAAAATTCCCCTAATCCTTAGTTTAAAAAAAAAACCTGCTGCTACAGAGAAAGATATATTCAGTTTAGAACAAGTATGTGTTAAAAGGTTTTCATTCTTAATCGCTACATTAAAATAGATTCATAGATTCTAGGACTGGAAGGGACCTCGAGAGGTCATCGAGTCCAGTCCCCTGCCCGCATGGCAGGACCAAATACTGTCTAGACCATCCCTGATAGACATAAAAGGACTCTCTTCCTAGGCCAAATTCTGGGATTAGGGTAGAATAGGTTCTATAGCAACCAATTCATAACTAACACTAACACACACACACACATACACACACACAGCCAGAGGAGCAGATGAAATCTTTAAAATGCTGTTTTTAAATTAAGATGGCAGAAAAATACAGAGATGATCAGATATGAGCAAAATCACATCTTGCATCAATACATACCAATGAGTTTTTTATGAAGCTTCAGTAGCTTTTTAATGGAAGCTAGTAAAACATGCAGTAAGACATAGATGGGTATGCATAGTCACTATCCCTCTGTACAGGTGACAGTATCAGACAGATGCTAATGTCCTCCTCTTTGACGCAGCTTGGTAGCTGTACTTGCCTTGGCCTTCCCCTGTTATAAAACTTCAAGCCAATTGTACCGCGAGTCTCTCCATCTTGTTGCTGAACTTCATTGTAATGTCTTGATTACAGGCTAAAAAGTGCAATGGAACAGTCTGTGCACAGCCATGGAGTACATTCAGGATGCACTGCTGACTCACTGTTAGTACAGTCGTCTTAAAATATTTACCAGCCTATTGCAGAGGATCTAAGTACTTGCAGGGTCAAAGAGGCTGTCAGATATCCTATCACAGGGGAATGGTACCCAAGCATCTAGCAGCAGAACTTACTGTCCAGAACTCCAGACTAAGGAAGTTCATCACTTGAAAAAACAGTCAAAATGAAAAAGGAAGGAGAAATGAAAGTCCTTACAGAGTAAGGGAAAGATCCCTTAGGAGTTATGCATTCTAGGGAGCCGGTGCAGACTTTTGCAATAGTCTTGACTACTGCAGAAGTCAAAACAAATCAGCATGACCCATGGAAATGTTTGCCAGGGTTAAAACATACTGCCTCGTTTCAGCAGTAACCTGTGTTTGAATCTAACTGGGCTCTCCAAAAGTAATTCATGCAGTGCTAAAGCCAGGCATCAGCACTCATCACCTCTTTATTTTTATAAAAAGTTTACTGATGGCTGAAAAGCTCAATGGAAAGATTCATTATCCGAAAGCGGGTTTAGGGCAGAGACTGATCATACAAACTTTTAATACCAGTAAAAGCTTTTTTTAATGACTTTGGGGTAATCCTTAAAAGCATGGAGTTGTGCCTTAACTAGCAGTTATTTAAACTTAATGGTGTCCTTAATCAATAACAGAGTCTGGCTTAAGTTCAGCAACAGAAACTGTAGAGATCTCAGCAGCTCTTGGGTCATAAAAGTACAAAAGGAAGAGGGAGTGGAGGGATAGTTGTAATGTGTATACCAAGTTATTGACACCTAAAAAGAAGAGGGCCCGGGTAAAACAACCTGGCTAATTACACAACAGGAGCAGCAGTGAAGAGAAAAAAAAAAAAAAAAAAAAAAGTATATTTTAGGTTTTCCTCTGTGTTTTAACCCCCTCCTTGCCCCCAGTGGTATCCGTGCAGGCTTGCGCACAGGAATGTCACTAGTGTTTAAAAGCAAATCTTTAGTAGTTTCTTTATATCCTTACAAAGTGCAGCAGGAATTGATTTTGCTCTCCCAACTGTTGCCGAAAGGAAAGAAATACCTCTTCCCCTCCTGCCTAAGCCACCCTACCTCCCCCACAAATTCAAAACCCTAAATTAGGCAAGACCTAATTTTGGTTTTGTCTTCTCCCAAACACACAATCAATGCATCACCCACCCCGAAAATAATAGTTCAATTAAAAAAAATAAATAAATAGTGTGTATATTTCATGCTGCAAAAAAATGTCACAGAAATATGATTTTTTTTTTTTGATTCTCCCTCCCCCAAACAAGCCATCAGGTATTTTCTCCCCTTCCCGCGACTCAGACACGATGGTACATTCCAACTGGCAATGTGCATTTGTGTTATAAATGAGGTTCTGCTCCTTCACGGTCCCACATGCATCAGGGAGCATCCAGCTAGCTGCAAAAGCCAGAGCAAAGGCCTCCAGGCTTTGAGTATGGTCCCTGCCTGTTCCTTTGGTCCATCTGTGAAGACTCCTTGCTGCTCCCAGGTCTGTACAGGTCTCTAATCTTGTCCTTCTCCATTAAGTCCTGCATTCTGTTCCCATGTCTTGAGTCACTGGAGCTTCGTACCTAGCTTGCGCTGTCTGTTTCTGCAATGAGAACATAGAGGTGGCAGAGTGAGGGAGATCCCCATCACCAGGCATCATAGCACACTCAATGGATAAAGAGGTGGGAGGAATAAAATGAGCTGGATAGACCAGACCACCACATCCAATGTTAAGAGTGGTCATTCCTGCTTTTTACAGGCTCAGGTCTGGAATAACCAGAGGATCTGTAGGTCACAATAGAAGTGCATTTGCAAAGGGGTGTATGTGAGAGACCAGACATGGTTACACAGTGGCTACCCTATTGTGACTCCCTTTTTACGGAATACAAAATTCACCTCACACAGCACAAAATGGAGACTTACCACTCCAGATGATTCTGCTCACATTATACACTTTACTGCATCCAGAGAGACCCTTTACAACACGGGTTGCAACATTTGGTTTCTCCCCTACTGCTGCAGTCCCCTATGGCTTTGTGTTTGGAATCATTTGTACTTGTTTATCACTTTTTCCAGTTTCATACTGATTATATTTTAACCATACACTCTATTAAAGTCAACCCACAATTTGGCCTCTTTTCACACTCTATACTACCCTGTCCATAAAAGCTACCTACATCAGCTACTTTAATTTTCATATATAAATAAAATCACAACTGATACAGGTAAATAAACCATTACCCTATTGGTGCATGTAACAACTTAGATACACCTCCCTGTGCAGAACCTCCTACTATCCTGCTTACCTTGCCTCTGCTCTGGTGACTGTGTATTCAAACCACAGGATGTTGGGAATGAGGCTGGTATCTCTGATTAAAAAGAACTCTGAAGCTGGCCTAAAATTAACAAGGTTTGGGGGAGAAAAAGAGGGCAAGAGAATTAAAACATTTTCTTTCCTAATTCTGATAAGCACCTTTCTTTCAAGGATCTCAAAGTACTTTATGAACAATTATGCCTCACAATTCCTCCTCCCCCAAGAGGTAGGGAAGTATTATCCCCATTTTACAGATGGAGAAATGGTGGCACAAGTAAGTTAAATGATTTGCTCATGGTCACACACGGAGTCAGTAAGCAGAGCAGGGAACAGAATCTAGGAGTCGCTATTCCCAGTCCCCTGCTCTAACCTCTAGACCATTGGGAAATTGTGCACAGTTTAAACCCCTTTACATGGGGGTTTGCATTCCTATAGAACATCATAACAATCATTTGGTTTCACGGACTGAAGTATCCCATGATTGGTTTTCTTACACCATATGGTATGAATTCTCTATCCCTGTGAAGGTTGACTAGGACTTTACTCCCTTGCAAGGGTGTCATGCTACTCCAACTACTAGTAGGTTCAGCACATTTCAAGAGGTAAACACTGTTGTGGCCCCTTCCGTGGTACACAGAGTAAACTTGAGGCATACAGTGCTGGACAAGTATCTGGTTCTGCAGGAGGGTGAGGCCTTGGGGGATTAAAACATAACACAGAATTGCATAAAAGGTTTTTACCATGCAGCTATCCTTGGGAACAAAGGAGTTAAGATCTCCTGTGTGAATGCAAACCAGGCTATGGCCATGATGCTTCCTGCAACACCTCCGTATAAGACCTGGCTCCAGGTGTGGTAGAGCAGATAGACCCTTCAGATGAAACAAGAAAGGAAAATGACCAGAGACAGGATTTCAGACAAAATAAGGGCATCACACAGTTGGTTACAGCGTTTTACAGGCCCCTGTAAAGGCCAGAGCAAGGTTATCTTCCAGATGTGAAACAGCCAAGTGGCACCTATTTAAAAGATATTGAATCATAAAAATGTAGGCCTGGAAGGGACCTTGAGAGATCATGCAGCCCATCCTCCCATGCTGAGGCTTCCCCCCATCCACTAATGGATAATCAGGAAACAACTTAGACCCTTCTGTGTACATAAATTTCTGTTTAGGAATACTCCTAAATCTGAGAAGCCCAATACCTAAGAAGGTGTCTGCGTGTTTCCCACAGTAGGAGTTCAGACTGGCTGAGGGCCTGTTGCTGTTGGTCCCAGGAGAGAATTTTCCAGAGCCAGCCGCAGAACCTTCAGTAACTCTCCGAAGCCTGGATTTAAAGGCTTTCAGAATATATAGTAATTTTCACTCCATGCATCTGAAGAAGTGGGATTTTTACCTATGAAAGCTTATGCCCAAATAAATCTGTTCATCTTTAAGGTGCCCCCGGACTCCCCATTGCTTTTGAGAACATATAGTGTGAAGGGAACTTGTTTTGTCATGGTTTTTGCTGATCTCAAATTGAGCAGTATGAAGGCTCCATTGCTGTAGACAGCGTACCGCTTTTTAGCTGGTAGTGGTCACAGTAGTAATGATTTATTAAATTATCCTGGCACATAGACACTACTCACACAGACTAAGTCTGTTCATACTGCAAGATGATGGAAGCCAAACAATTGTGACTACATTTAGACTGACTCTACAAAAAGTCATTTCAGTCAATACTAAATGCTTCACATGCTGCAGAAGGTACTGGTCCATGACCTAGCTCAATGCTTTTATGAATTAGTGCAGAAAAGGGATGAGGCAGACAAAATTACTCTGTCCATATCCTGGACATGGAGGCCAGAGAAAATGGGGAGGGAAGCACTGGTCTTCAGTTTTGCAGATCCATGTGTGAAGACAGAGATGCAAGGCTCGATGCAAGTCCCTCCCTGTCTATGACCAACTCTCTTCGCAATGATCCAGCCTGCACATAGTTGGGTTTGAAGCCATGGGGCCCAAGTGCAATCATATAAGCTTATAACCACCCATTGGACTGCAATTTTTGAAGTGACTATTGAGGGACATAACTAGACCAGGAAAAAAAATCCAGCGAAAAAGAAAGAGCTCCCATTCTGAAGAGTCCCTGGCAATACAGGACTCCCTCAGCCCCTGGTATTTCTGCCACAGTTATCAGGAGCTGAACCACAAATGGATGAGGATAAAGTGCTGCCAAAAACCCACAAGGCCAAGGGTTAGTACAAAGGAATAAGACAAATAGCTGCTCCATACCTACTATATGAGACTAGAAAGGCCACTGTGACAAGGCAGATGGACAGGACATGTCGCCACAATAAATCCAGAAACCTGGCATTGTTTGTTTGGTGCATTCTGGAAAAAAGAAAGAGATGGGGGTAAAGCCATTAGTGCAGTGCAAAAGAGATGGTGATAGGGAGCGGAACAGTCCCTATATCCCACCCCTCCAAATTACAGTGACCTAAGGAAGCCATAGCCCTCACTGATGTCATGGATAACCTCTTAACACTCCAGTGCTGATGTATCCAACTGCTACCAAGAGGATGCAAGTGAGAAAGCCCGACCTCAGTGTCCAGGTGTTAATGGAGATCACTACAAAGGGAGCCCATGTGCCCATGGTACTATTATGTCTGGTGTGGGAGGCGCACAGAGTGCCTATGCAACCAGCATGCCTCAGATCTCCTTATAGCTGCCCACTTGTGCTTGGCTACAGTATAGAAGGGTTTTCTGGTCTCTCGTCTGCTCCTCCATATTATAGAGCTGCAGGAGTTAGCCATAGCTGAGCAATGAGGACTTCAGAAGAGGAGTCCTACACCAGAGAATGCAAGCCTAGCACCAGGCAGCAGAGACAAACCATGAATGGGTCATGGGAGAGGGCAGCAGGAATCACTGGAGAGGTTGCAGGGACAAACTCACTAGTACAAGGGAGAACAGCTTCATGAGAAGATAGCTCTTCTCTCTCTCCTCCTTCCTACTTCCCCAATTGCATTCCAACATGGATTTTGGAAGTCTCAGAATTCAGCATGATTAAAAGAGACTGCGTCAGCACAGTCATATTCCGATGGACTCATGCTACTGGGAGTGATGGCATCAGGGGCCACCTTTCCTTCCCCTCCCTAATCAACTTTCTTGCAGCAGCAGAGCCCATAGTCCTATATTCAATCTGGGATGAACTCACTCCAGAGGGAATCCCACCCCATCCCAAAACAGATTGCACAGGTCCTGGAATTCAGCTCTACCTACAGGAATCAACTGAACAGAAGGAAAGGCATGCCACCAGAAGATAGCCACCCATTCCAAATGCCCCCAGAGGTCAAAAGTGTAAAACAGCCAAAACCTAATGAAGAAGCTTCACCTTAAATAAAGAAACAGGAACGAGTAAACAGAGAAAAACCACATGAACTGAGAGTGACTGGATGGCATCCCGTATTTTGTAGTCACCGTTGAATGGGCTTCTGGGAAGAGAAGAAGAAACAGTATGCTCAATACAGAGCAGTAGCCTGAACACTTCAAAGATCCAGCCAGGCCACAGTGTTGGGGTGCGTGTGTGAATTTACAATACATTTCTCTGATCAGCTGCACCGTAAGCATCTCTTCCCAACCCCCATATGAACGTGCAAACACAACATACCAGACCCGAGACAAAACCACCCTTCAACCCAATTATCGTCACCACAGTTCAAAGAGAACTCATGTACCCGCTCTTTCCCCCAAGCCACCAGGCCATACTTGCCTTCACAGGGCCGTGGCTCACGGATAATATTCTTTATTAGCCAGTTCACTCCTTCATTGAATGCCAGCCCCCCCAAGAAAGATATCTGTGAAAGAGACAATTGTGTCAGCCTATGACCCTGCATCCATCCCTCAGCTTCCCACTGTGTCATCTCAATGGTGATGCATCTCATCAAACCTTTCCGACGAATTTCCCTTAAAGGGACACAGTCAACTTAAAACAAAACAAAACCACACTTTCTCTCTGACTTTTTTTTTTTTAAACTACTACAGTTACAAGTAACACTCGAGATTACTCTAAACAAAAGAGATTAGAAAGAATTTTTTTCAGTCTATTTACTTTGTGCATTTGATAGCACTTTGTATATATTCAGTTTCCCCTGTTTGTGGGAGTGTTTCACAGAGCAACAGAAGAGAGAATAATAAATAAATAATAATAATAAAAAAATAGAAAATATTGGCAGAGGGACTCTAAGAGTAGTGTCATAGCTGGAATTTTTTTTTTAATTGCCTAGATTTTAAATTGACAATACGTCTTCAACTGTTTGCTGCAGGCCAACAGAGGGAGCAAATATGATGCTGTTGATATGCTCTGCTTAAAAGGGAGGCTTTTTATTTTATTTTTCTCTTCAGTGAACAACTTACAGAAAATAATTATCATCCTGAAGCTGTTCCCCACAGATTTCTAACATCTTTAAAGGCAAGGCACGTTCTGGACCTGGCCAGATTATAAAAACATAGTATCAATTTCACTCTGTAGTCCAGAATACTCCTTTCCTCTCTTAGACCTAGCATCCTGGCCAAATTCCAATATGCGCAATCGTATTGTGTCTCCCTAAACACCTCCTCCAGTTTCAAATAGTTATGGGATTTTTCACTTCCTGAGCTAAACTGTGGGTCAATATACTGTGTGCTGCCTGAAGAGCTGTCACATTCCAACCAAATGGTGGCTCCTTTCTATAGGTAGAATTAGTAATCAGCATTAAGATTAATACTCGCTTAGTTGCTTACACTTTTATTACTAGCCCATTTTCAGTTGCTTATAACTTTGCTGAACGTTGGCCCTTCAGGTTTGTTCTCTGCTCAGGTTGCAGGTTTTGTTTTGTTTTGTTTTTAAATTTAAACAAGAACAGATCAGCCATTTCAGAGAATGAGATTGGGGGAGAAAGGTAGGAAAAAACCATGTTAACTTTGGCTCAATTAACTGTTTCTCTGACGAGCTCTAGCACCTCCATGTTTAGAGCAGGAAGACGAGATCTGCCAGGGAATGGTCCTGGACTCAGAGAGGTACCTTTTCTTTTTCTATGAAAATCTACCAATATGTGGATGAATTATAAGCCTCCGGGCTTTGCCATTTGCACAAGATCAATAGAGAATGGTAGCGATTTGCTGCTACAATCTCTTGATCATCCCATCTGCACTCAGCATACTACAGCCCTACAGAGCTTTTTTAACATGGTAACTGAACTGAGAACGCTCCCAGGGGGAGGACAGAGGACAATGAGGCATCTGCCCACTGCCCCTCTGGACTGAGTGAGAGGAGGAGATGCCTTCCTCAGTTTAGAGAAGCAGCATTCCTTCACAGCACCCATTCCTCATTGACTGGTGCAGCAAGAGCTCCCCATTACGATTCAAGTTACCTTTACCATTGGAGGAAGGTGTTCTGGGCACCACCAGGACTGCATTAGTTTTGTCTCAGATCTATTACCTGGTGCTTATAATTCTTTGCACTTCACAGGCTGCAAAATCAACATTAGGAAATGCCAAAATTAAGGTTGTTTATGCAACCTTAATTCAGCCTCCTCGTTCATATACTTTATGATACGGTCTTTAATTACGTCTTCACATACTGTTTGTTTTAGAGGATCCCTGTCTCATTCACTGCACAGGAGAGATAGTGAATGAGGCAGAGAGTTGCAAGAAGAGGGAAAAAAGATGTTATTCTGTGTTTCAGGCCTGCACTAGGCCCAGTACAGCTCGGTCTATTCCTGACTTTGCATGCACAAGGGGATTGTATTTATTATGATAGTAAGTCCACCGCAAAGATTTCATGGAGAAATCTTATTTTTGAATGCTTTACCTTGCAACTGTAAAAAAAAAAAAAATCTTAAAAGAATGTTAAACTGTAACATGTATGTACAGGTCAAGGGCAGTGGCAGTTTAATACCTGGTGCTTCATCTATCAAGGCACCATAACCTCCCCTACAAAGGGGATGGATGCAACAAGCCTTTTCCATCTCTATGATCTTTACTGTATTATATACAAACACTATCTATCTATACACACACACTTATTATATACACATTATACAATAACAACAAGGAGTCTGGTGGCACCTTAAAGACTAACAGATTTATTTGGGCATAAGCTTTCGTGAGTAAAAACCTCACTTCTTTGGATGCATAGTGCACTCTATGCATCCGGAGAAGTGAGGTTTTTACTCACGAAAGCTTATGCCCAAATAAATCTGTTAGTCTTTAAGGTGCCACCAGACTCCTTGTTGTTTTTGTAGATACAGACTAACACGGCTACCCCCTGATACTTGACATTATACAATATATCCCACGCTTTTTTTTTTTTTTCTCTCTCTCTCTCTCTCTCTCTCTCATATATATATATATATATATCCATATATATCCATATCCATCCATCCATCCCAGAAGGTCCCAAAACACTTACCTTACAAGCTCTCTCTCTATATATAGAGAGAGAGATTGTAAAATAAAAGTGTGTGTGTGTGTGTGTGTTTCTGTTTTTTATTTATTTATTTAAGGGATCTTCTGGGATGAAAGGCACCATATAAAGATAAGTGAATGTAGGGTTTAAGGAAGCTGGATTCACAGTCCTAAAACGGTCTTCTATTTACAGAGCAGATACAACACAAGCAGTAGCAGTGCAAGCTCCCCTCTCCCTCCCCCCCGCATGCATGCCTCCTGCCAAAGTGACACAATCTTCAGCAGGTATCACCTCTAGAAATGAAAGAAGGTTTCAGTCTTTATGACCTATTCTATTTTCAGTATTTCTGCTGATTGCTAAAATGGGGAGCTAAAATTTGTGCCTAATTTGATTTTTTTCCTATGATAAAGAAAACTGCCCATTAGAAATTGGACTGGAATTACCAATTCAGGTCACATAGGCTTCCAAGAAGCCTTTAGAGTGTTATGAGTTTCACAAGCTACTTCCTTGGGCAGCAATCACACTAGTAACCTAGAGGTTTCATTACCAATCCCCTGAGCCATTCAGTTCCCATGACAGTGTTGCTTTATATAAACATAGCAATATCAGAAACCTGATGTCATAATCCTATTACTGACTCCATTTCACCTGTCTGTTTACAAAAGGCAAATATTATGAATGGCTTGTAATCCCTTGTATGGAATGTATTCAGCCATCCCATCTTAGCTACTTGTCAGGACAAATAGCAGAGACCTTGGGGCATGCTGTATCGTGAAAAGACTAGCTTCTGGTCAGGAGAGAAGTAGGAGTCACTCCTGCTCCTGCTGTTTCACACACAGAGATTAAATGGGCCTTGCAGGCACACACAGCCTGATTTCCAGAGGTCCTGAATACTTACAACACCAGATAGACTTGTGGGCGCTCACACTCCCGAAAATCTGACCCTTAACGACTAAGATGACAGGCAAACTGCCACTTATTGAAACTGGCATCAGCGTCAGTGATCTTCACAGATTAATGCAAACATACAGCACCAAGACAATGACACGGGGAAACCCATTTAGAAAATAATCTGAAAAATAAAATCACTTAAACATTGGGTAATAAAGCTTTACAACCTCTCGGGGAAAAAAATAAAACAAATACAAGAATCACTTTATCCTCCATCAAAATGCAGCCAATCTTAGATAGACGTCTAACAGAACAAGGCAACATGACAAACAGCTGAGAAGAAGTGAAGAATATTGTATTCACCTGACACCAGAGGGACAATTTAGAGAGGCCGAACATAATTATCCAGACTGAAGTTCAGCCAGTATACTACTGTTAATACCTCCTCATTTTACAAAAAGTATCAATGACCACAAGTGATCAGGACCCATGTTTACATCTCATCCAAAAGACAGCACCTCCATCAGCACAACCAATCCAGAGGGGAAAGTGCATCCCACAGAATTACTGCAGCATATGGGGTATTCTTCCTATTCCCGTATCTCCCATTCATCCTGCATGACCCTGCTTAGCCCAAGATCTCATGGGATCACAGCACAAGACAGAAATAATAATGGTATTAAAGTCCCACTTTAGTTTCTCACAAAGAGAGGCAGAAAATTTGCAACTGTCACTGAAATGTATGGCATGTCCTGGTCCAGGAATTCAGGGATGGGACATTATAGGGCAAGACAGGGCAGTGAACTAAGGCCTGACAGTAATTCAAGAGTATCACAATTAATTGTGATTTCCTCTAGGCAAAGAGGTCACATTTGTTATGGTAGATCTGTAATGGCAAATCTCTCCTGCCTCTCCTCTCTTCTTGCGTCTCCTGCCATGTGAAGTACCTGGGGAGGAAAGAGGAAGACTCACCGTATGAAGCTCTCTCTTGAATATGATGAGTGTAACAAAGCCGACTATGATGAAAATTGGACAGAGACTCAAGTAGGCTAAGAGCTGACCAGAGAAATCACCTGAGGAAGCAAACGAGAGAAACAAATCAGCCTGCATTGTGTGCGTGCTTGCCAGCCATAGAGACTGCCGTTTGCTAGTGCTTCAGAGCTCACTGACCGCAAAGGTGTGAGTTCACCAGATCAATGGCCTAGCATTATATGGCAGACCCAGGATCCCTTCCATGGGCTCAGCATTTCATCCCAAGTGCTAGCAGGGACTGAAGGTGCTGAAGAGCAAGAAGAGTGGTAGTTATTAGCTTCAGGATTGGGACAAGAGGGAAATGAAATGAGCCTAGCATAATTCAACTGCAATTTCTGTCTGCCAGCTTACAACATGTATTGAGAGGCTGAGTAGTTTCCCACCTAGACAGCCTCCCACAGATAGAGTTGGGAAACTGCATTACAGAATCTCACAGAAGAAAATAAAAAGTGTCTCAAGAGCCATCTGTACTGGCTTCGGATAGAATGGATCAGGGGTAGACAAATGTCAGAGGTGAAAAATGGCAATACATGATACACACTATATGACTCAGTCCAAATCACCCCTTGCCTACTGCCAAAGCACCCTATCTATTTGTTCACTTAAAAGAACACATGGTCCCCACAAACTCTTTTGGAAAAGGTAAGCCTAGGCTCAAAGCAGACAGGAAATTGCCGAAGTCATTTTGCTCCAAGATCAGTTTCTCACCACCAGAGGAGTTTTTCCATTTATTTTTAATAGAAGATATTGTAAAAAATACATAAATCAGCAGCATCACTTGAAGATGCCAGTCATCATTGCAGATTCAATATGAAACTCACAGGGGAAAAGACATCCCAAAAGGCTTTGCTACACTGGAGATATTTTTAAAGGATGACTCTAAAAATGCCACCCTGGTATCCACTGAATCAAGAGAGCATCAAAGCCATTCTATGCTAATCTCCAAAAGACAGCAAGATCCTTCCTATCTCACCACATGGCCACAGAAGGATCAATCCCCATCACAAAGCACCTGATCCCTCCTGCCTACCCGTTAAGAAGAGAGGATATTTCTGCATGACTAAATACCTGATTCCTTCCTAAATCAATTTCACTTCCTTCCATTGTAGTATACAGAACGTTTTCCCCAACACACACAAGTTGCCTCATTTTGAGCTAAACAGCATTGGACGTGATGAACTTTAACTTCAATCCCTGAACAAAAGTATTCTCACTGTTACAAAGTTCACATTGCTGGGTGTATTGCCAGATGGTTGTTCAGTCACCTCAGACACAGGGTGCATACTCCCTTCCCCTGGCCGGCTCTGTGTCACTTACAACTGGGAAGCACCAAGAGCATCAACACCAAGAGAATGGGCTGAAGAGTTTCATTCTGCAAAACCAATGGGAACTTGGAGTTAATTGCAGAAGAGCCCTAAAAAGTTTTTTTGTTTTGATTTAACCTGGGGTCCCTTAATAGATCTTTGGCTCAATGACCTTGCGCAGTCACTAACATCAATGCAAAGTGGGTTTCAAATGCTACCAGATCCAAATGGTAATGTTGTATGCCCACTTTGCACTGGGTGTAAGTGACACCACAAGGTGCCAGAAAACAGAGAATCAGGCTCCTTACGTCTAAACATTGATCAAGAACCACATAAATGCAAGAGGAACTCCACCTTAAGTGACTGTTAACGTTAGATGCCTTGAGAATTTAAGACTACTGGACAATCAAAATTGTACTGAAGTCTTGGGTATGCTTTCAAGTAGTTTCAATTCAAGGATTATCTATTAGAGATGGTCTCTAGTTCAGGGATCATTGTTTATCAAAGCATTCACTTTGTTAATCTGTACTATATATACATTTTGAAATTTGGTTAGACTAAAATACTGTAAAATTAATTTCAAAAATAAATTGCGCACAATTTTTACTTTGTTTTCTCAAGAGGGACTATATTTCTCCCACAGATGGTGTAAGAATATCTTTACAAGCAGTTGGTCTTAGATAAAGTCACACTGAATACAAAGTAGAACTACAGAGATCATAACAAAGATTCCACCAATATCACATGGTAGAACCAATACGGCAAGTCAACTAGTCAGCAATGGCTGGTGACCTGCGGAAAAACCTGAGGCCAAAATCCATGAACCAGAGCCTCAAGCACAGAATGCTGTATAGATGTACAACAGGAATCATTTACTCGGGTAATCTGAATCCTGTTTGAAAAACTTGTTCAGCACTTGGAACTAGGGCTGTCAAGCGATTAAAAAAAATTAATTGCGCGTAATCGTGCTGTTAAACAATACTAGAATACCATTTTTTAAAAATATTTTTGGATGTTTTCTACATTTTCAAAACAAAATCGATTTCAATTACAACACAGAATACAAAGTGTACAGTGCTCACTTTATTTTTATTACAAATATTTGCACTGTAAAAAACAAAATAAATAGTATTTTTCAATTCACCTAATACAAATACTGTAGTACAATCTCTTTATGATGAAAGTTGAACTTACAAATGTAGAATTATGTACAAAAAAACTGCATTCAAAAAAACAGAACAATGTAAAATTTTAGAGCCTACTCAGTCCTACTTCTTGTTCAGCCAAACACTCAGACAAACAAGGTTTTTTTTACATTTGCCAGGAGATACTGCTGCCCACTTCTTGTTTACAATGTCACCTGAAAGTGAGAACAGGCATTTGCATGGCACTGTTGTAGCCGGCATAGCAAGATATTTACGTGCCAGATGCACTAAAGACTCATATGTCCCTTCATGCTTCAACCACTATTCCAGAGGACATACATCCATGCTGATGATGGATTCTGCTCGATAACAATCTAAAGCAGTGTGGACCAACCCATGTTTATTTTCATTATCTGAGTCAGATGCCACCAGCAGAAGGTTGATTTTCTTTTTTGGTGGTTCGGGTTCTGTAGTTTTTGCATTGGAGTGTTGCTCTTTTAAGACTTCTGAGAGCATGCTCCACACCTCATCCCTCTCAGATTTTGGAAGGCACGTCAGATTCTTAAACCTTGGGTCGAGTGCTATAGCTATCTTTAGAAATCTGATATTGGAACATTCTTTGTGTTTTGTCAACTTTGCAGTGAAAGTGTTCTTAAATGAAACAACATATGCTGGGTCGTCATCGGAGACTACCATAACACAAAATATATGGCAGAATGTGGGTAAAACCATGGAGCAGGAGACATACAATTCTCCTCCAAGGAGTTCAGTCACAAATTTAATTAACACTTTTTTTTTTAAACAAGCATCAGCAGCATGGAAGCATGTCCTCTGGACCGGTGGTCGAAGCATGAAGAGGCATATGAATGTTTAGTATATCTGGCTCGTAAATACCTTGCAATGCTGGCAACAAAAGTGCCATGCAAACGCCTGTTCTCACTTTCAGGTGACATTGTAAATAAGAAGCGGGCAGCATTATCTCCTGTAAATGTAATCAAACTTGTTTCTCTTAGCATTTGGCTGAACAAGAAGTAGGACTGAGTGGACTTGTAGGCTCTAAAAATTACATTGTTTTGTTATTTAGTGTAGTTATGTAAAAAAAAAAAATCTACATTTGTAAGTTGCACTTTCATGAGAAAGAGATTACACTACAGTACTAGTATGAGGTGAACTGAAAAATACTATTTCTTTTGTCATTTTTACAGTGCAAATATTCATAATCAAAAGTAATATAAAGTGAGCACTGTACACTGTTTTCTGTGTTGTAATTGAAATCAATATATTTGAAAATGTATAAAAACATCAAAAATATTTAATAAATTTCAATTGGTAGTCTATTGTTTAACAGTGTGATTAAAACTGCAATTAAATTTTTTAATCATGATTATTTTTTTGAGTTAATTGCGTGAGTTAACCACGATTAATCGACAGCTCTACTTGGAACAGAGCAGTGCTATCTATAATCATATAGTAAACACTATTAATACCAGCAGGGTTCTAGCAGAGCCATATTCTAAAGCCATACTACAGAGTAGACTATGTAAGTGGATAGGTACCTAAGTAGTAATGTGTTGACTGTGAATGATTGTTTCTGGCCTGGCTCTCAGGAAAGAGAGACCCTGCCAGTCCACACTGGTCAAGCAAACCTTGCTAGAAACCTGCTAGCAATAATGTACTCACTAGTTTAGTAGATGGTTGTAGCTAGTGCAGCTCTGATCCAACGGCGGAAAGGGCTTTAAATCTTCGATGGATAATGCATTGGGGGCAGAAGGGGAATCTGAGAAAACAAGGCCAGCTATGTTTATATCATAATTTTTTCAAGTTTTAGAAGTGGCACAAGTAGATAATATATTATCTATTCTTACAGAAGTTTATTCCTAGGGAAAAATTAATACACGGCTAAAAAATGATGTGCTTCCATGGACCTGGTTTAAAAACAAGACTATGCAACTATTTTTGACTTTCCCCACTCCCCAAACCTCTAATAGCTTAAAGGGGACGGAGTAAGGTTGATAAGAAGAACGATTCCATGAAAAACAAAAAATTCAATATTAAGTTTTATTTTAACTCAAACATTCCCTAGAGCATTTTGGGCTCAAGAACCAAAAGATGAAACTGACAACTTTATTTTAAGTTATCCAAAATGCAAATGGATGAAGCCGCAGTCATGGTGAAAAGCACATTAGATTTTCTATACTAGCCTCTGGCTATATTTATATATTTATTTTAAAGTATGATTTTTACCCAGCATCCCTTTGGCACTGACTGGAAAGATGTGAGGTTTACCACTTTAGCATAACCTGAATGTAACGTGAAAATATGAATTAATGGCACTGTTACCACATCCTATCACGGGGTCTTGTTTTACCGCCACCACCACTGTTTCCTATTGAAATGTCTATTTGTGGCAGCGCTGTTTATCGCACAAACTTGCGGAAAAAGAAGCAACCACAGACATGTCGGTTACATTCTATGAATACTTTCCACTCCATCCATACTATCTACACTGATTTTCATAGGACTGTCCATATCCTGCCAGTACAACTTGCAGGACATTAAGAACAGTCTCAAGCTATCTTTGAGGATGATGTGATGCTGTGGCATGACAAAGTTCACATCACAGCAGGATACATTTCTGCTGGAAAACCAAGCTTAAAGCACTAAGATATGAAAGACGCATTGGCTCTGAAGAGCTACAGTCCCAGCAGAAGTCACAATAAAGAACAGTGGAAGAAAAAAACATTCTTATAGAACATATAGTCAGTTAGTTAAGTAGCAACAACTAAGTGCTAAACAACTATATTTTTAAATGTGTGCACACATGCAGAACCCTTTGCTTATATGCCTCATTTAATTATACATACTAATTTTGTTAGTGCCCAGCGCCACCTAAACATGTTTAGCTTCTCAAAGTCTATGAATTTTTAAAAGGGTACTACGCAAAGAAACTAGCAAAATTCTCCATATTTCTTTAGGAACAGGAGTTGTTGCTGTGCCACATCTTTCTATATCAAGGTCAATTTCTCAAAACAGAGCCTCTTACAGACACCTCCCTTCATTTTTCTTAAAGAAATGAGACGTCAGAGATCCTTACAAATCCCAGATGTCCTGAAGAAAAACATGCTCGTATGCTTATCTAATACCAACAGACCTTGGTCGTCAGTGGGCAGGATCAAACCTGGGACCTCTGGAGCTTAGTGCACGAGCCTCTACTGCATGAGCTAAAAACCAACTGGCTGTTAGCTAAGGCTGTAGAGCAGACTCAATCTCTTTCTCTCTCTCTCTCTCTCTAAGTGGTCTCAATGCCACTAGATGGGACAGATAACCACACCCAGAAGGCGTGTGGGTCACACTTACATGCACACATACCAGGAACTTAATGTTTCTCTAGTGGAATTCACCCTGAAGACAAGAAATCCCTTAACAGGACAGAGAATTTTAAGGTTGATGAAAGTGATATTGGGACAGTATTAAGACAAGCTTGAAAAAAAGATCTGCTTTAATACAATGGGAATAGCTGCTGAGTTATGTCCCACCATTATGTTTCTGTGATGTTTATTTCTCCTCCCCGCATGCCGGATTTTACATTTATTAGTAATAATTCTTTGACTGGTGCTTGTAGCCACCACTGCTCCTATCTCTCCAGGCCTCTTTGCAGTTCTCTTCTGTCACAGTGTGTTTGCTACTTCTCCAAATTAGATGTAAATGTGGTAAATGATCACTCCGGAATTACACCAAAGGAACACTCAACAAAGACATGGAGCAGCTACGCCAGGGATAGAGAAAGGCTGTTTGGTCAAAAAGTTCCCTCTGGAAACTCTGGACTGGAATTCAAAACCAGGGAGCATCATTTTTTGGCAACTGAATGACAGGATGGCAGCAGGTCTCCAGCCACATTAAAGGTCTCCTGAAATGAGAGATTTTAAGGACATTGCCACAGTGCATCAGACCACTGGGTCTTCAGGAAGAATTTTAGGGAAGAATATAATTACTAACATTGGAATTTCACCAGGTCATGCAAGCTAACACTCTGTCACCAAACATAAATAAATAAATAAACCCCAACAACACCAGAGGTGCTGTTTAGAGAACTTCAAAGTACCAACCCAGCCGGCCCTTGCTAGCTAGAGAGAACTAGTATCATCATAACAAAATAGGCTGGACTGCGAGCATGCAATATCAAAAGACAATAAGGAGTCCGGTGGCATCTGACTCCTTGTTGTTTTTGTGGATACAGACTAACACGGCTACCCCCTGATAAAAGACAATATGGGATCTCACTGAATCACAACGATGCAACAGCTGGGAAAGAATCTGTCCTGCAAGGTTAACAGCTGTTGAAGGGACTTTGACAGCTGCCCTTCTAAGTAACTCAAGTCCCCAAATCAAGCCCTGTAAAAGTTTCCATGCAGGGAGCCCAGAGGTTGTAATCTGCACATCTCCCACCAGGGAATGCTATCATGATCTGACCAAAGTTCAACACCTCCAAAAATACAGTCTGCTTACACAGTCCTGCCTACCCAGAACCCACTAAAAATAAACCTGAAAACTATTTCAGGACCAGGACAACATCACTGCAGCACCACAAAAAAACAATGCTCTCAGTCATGACAGCATTTCATCGGGACGCCACGAGAACAAGTCACTACAACATCATGGGGATAGGACGGGTCAATGCTGCAACACAGAAATGCAAGGTGACATGGGCACCACATTGTGAGATGGCAACATAATGTGGGGACAACTTGCATCCCAGCATCTCTGTGCCACTAAGGCAACTCTGCACCATGGCAGCTCGGAACACAAGACAGCAAGGGAGAAGGGTGACACCGTGATGTCATGACACAGTAGTACTGTGAAGTGATGCTGCAACCTCCTGTTGTGAAAGGAGAGGTGCACCCTTGGTGTTAACACATGGCAGTGACATCATAACGAAGAATAACAAGAAGACACTGTAATGAGAGATGGCAAGACAAGGCAGCAATGTGGAGGCTGACATGGTGACACACCTCAAGGTAGTGACACGCCATGATCCCCAGGAGCCTGCTGCACTGAGGCTGAGGCAGGTCCCCTGGGACCCCATCACCTCCATGCACTCAGCAGCCCCTAAAGCTAGAAGTCCAGAGCCTGGGATAAGCACATGCGCAATATGGAGCACACAGGGATCACAATCTGGTAGTAAGTCCCGCGGCACCAGTGCGCATGCGCATCCCTCCGGCCCTGAGCTGTTGTTCAATGGCTCACTATTTGGCAGCTGCCACCCCGGCGCTGGGACCCCATTCACCCTGAGCTGAGAGCTGCCCACTCTCGTGGAACCGAGACCACGGAGGAGGATGTAGAGGTATTCAAGCGAGCTTTACCTGCAAGATACTCGACATGGGTGAGGGAGACCGGCCGCCAGGGAGCAGGGAGCGAGCACTCTCCGACTGCGGCCATCTTACCCGGATACCGGGCCGGGCCGCCACAGCCAATCGGAGCGCACGCAAGGGGCGGAGCGGCCAATGGGCGGGGGAGATAAATCTGAATTACCAATGGCTAGGCGCGGCAGGTGAGGCGCCAACCAATCAACAACAATCTAATTAAAAATCCAATCCGGGGAGCGAGATAGCCAATGAGACGCTCGCACTGCTGTCCAATCCAAGCAAGACACAGGTAGCTATAGTCCCAATCAGGATAAAGGCGGGGGTTATAATGTTTTATCATTGGTGAACAAAATTATGCAGATTAGCCAATCAGCAGGTGGCCTTGGTCTCATTCTTAGCCAATCAGATGTTTGGATGGGTGGTGGATAAGGGGTCTAAGGGTGAGAGGGGCAAACTGGCAATTTGCAGTTAAAATGGCTTCCTCGCCCCTCCCCCAACCCAAGCAGGGCAAAAGCATTTCACTCAATGGGGGTGGTTCTCAAAGAGCAGCCTTATGAGCTATGAGTGCAAGTGAGGCCCAGAATTACCTCACCCAGTAGTCCTGTTGACAGAAAATGTGGGACTAGGGGCATTTACTTCAGCCCCCGCCCCATTGATAGGGAATGGGGGACTAGGACCAGAGTTAACTCACCCCCAGGCTCACTGACAGAAACACGGGTAGGGGGACCAGGACCAGAGTTAACTCACCCCCAGTTCCATTGATAGAAAATGGGACGTGAGGGAATGAACCCATGAATTGCCTCCTTCACTGGTCCTGTTGACAGATAATGGGCGTAGGGGCAAAGGGCTCTGGCTTGCTTCCCTGGGTGGTCCTGTTGCCAAAAAATGGGGAGACAACAGAAGGAAATGGGGCTGAGTTTTCTCTCCTTCAACCTGAAAAAAAGAGAAGGGGGAACGGAGGCCTCTTGCCCTACTGTCAAAATCGAGAGCTAGGGAAACTATGGCAAACGTTACCTTCCCTCTCCAGGCCCAGAAAAGGAAGCTGGGTTAACTGGGGAATGAGCGTCTGTTTTCACGGTCAGAAAAGAGGTTGGAGAATTGGGACATACATTACCCCTTCCTCCACGGTCCAAAATACGGTGTCGGAGATGAGTAGAGAAGAAAATGAGTTGCTTTAGGGGGAAGCTGTGGTAGCTTCTACAACTCATGACTTGCAAGTGGTGGAGGCTACCCATAAGTGCAAGGTCACAACCAGCCCTTACTTGTGGGGAAGAATGATGAAGATAGCGCTGCTTGGAAACCTGGGGAGTGAATATGAGAGCAGCCATGGTGTTGTGCTGCACAGCTTCATTCTGATCTAGGAGTACAGTCACACACACACAAAACTGCTATGGAAACTCATGAATTAATACCATGCCAAGGAACCACCCTTTGAAACAAGAGTCTGCTAGCAGCAAGTAGGGCAGACTAGAAGTGTGGGAGGTATGTGTCATTGGGAACAAGTAGTTAGAGTTGAAATATGCCACTCAGACTGCGGGGTGATTTTAATTTATCTATTATTTCTTTTTCTGCAGAAAGATGGTTGATTGACAAATTCCTACATGTACTGAAACTACCCTTTTTATCAGTATTTGGCAACATGGAGAATACGGAATTCCTCTTTATGATCAGACACAGTGGACTATAATTACATCCACATCTACTTTATAGCTTTGCAGGTAACGATGATAGTTTCCTGAGTAGCACTAAAAAAGGAAATGTGAGTAGTAAGGGATTTAGTATTGCACTTTACCAGAGAACACAGTGCTGCTGCCTTCTCGGCAGTTTGAATGGTATAAAACTTTTGTTGGAAATAGAATGGGGGCTAGGTAGCGCTGGGGGTTAAGGCACTATGGTTTTTGCCTTTGGTCTTCGAAGTGTATATTTGGTCACTAAGTGAAAATAAACATGGGGATCTCTTTCTCTTCTGTATTTCAGAGGGGTAGCCATGTTAGTCTGTATCAGCAAAAACAACAAGGAGTCCTTGTGGCACCTTAGAGACTAACAAATTTATTTAGGCATAAGCTTTCGTGGGCTATAACCCACTTCATCAGATGCATGGAGTGAAAAATATAGTAGGCAGGTATAAATATACAGCACATGAAAAGATGGGAGTTGCCTTACCAAGTGGGGAATCAGTGCTAATGAGGCCAATTCAATCAGGATGGATGTGGCCCATTCCCAACAGTTGACAAGAAGAGGTGAATATCAACAGAGGGAAAATTACTTTTTGTAGTGACCCAGCCACTCCCAGTCTTTATTCAGGCCTAATTTGATGGTGTCAAGTTTGCAAATTAATTCCAGCTCTGCAGTTTCTCGTTGAAGTCTGTTTTTTAAGATTTTTTGGCCACCTTTAAGACTGTTATTGAGAGGGAGATTGAAGTGCTCTCCTACGGGTATTTTAATGTTACAATTCTTGATGTCTAATTTGTGTCCATTTATTCTTTTGCGTAGAGCCTGTCCGGTTTGGCCAATGTACATGGCAGAGAGGCATTGCTGGCACGGTAGATGTGCAGGTGAACGAGCCCCTGATGGTGTGGTTGATGTGGTTGGGTCCTATGATGGTGTCCCTTGAATAGATATGCGGACAGAGTTGGCAACGGGGTTTGTTGCAGGGATTGGTTCCTGGGTTAGTGTTTTTGTTGTGTGGTGTGTAGTTGCTGGTGAGTATTTGCTTCAGGTTGGGGGGCTGTCTGTAAGCAAGGACACTATCATAGGACCATCATAGGAATGGGCCACATCCACCCTAATTGAATTGGCCTCGTTAGCACTGACCCCCCCACTTGGTAAGGCAACTCCCATCTTTTCATGTGCTGTATATTTATACCTGCCTATTGTATTTTTCACTCCATGCATCTGATGAAGTGGGTTATAGCCCACGACAGCTTATGCCCAAATAAATTTGTTAGTCTCTAAGGTGCTACAAGGACTCCTCGTTGTTTTTTCTTCCGTATTTGTGCACATTAAACTCCATGCACTTGGAAGTCCTGGGTAGGGAGAAGAATACAAAGGGTATGCATTTGCACAAGGAAACTTGTGAAGAGCAAAACAGCTTTTAGGAATGGTAAAGTCACTCAAGTTAAAAAGCTGCAAAGAAAATGGGCCTGTGCATGTAACATTTCTTATTAGAAAATATGGAGGAAGTCGCAAACCTAGCTAAGCCAGCTACGGTAAGAGCTGAGTGTGTTTTGGTTTATTTTTGTTGTTGTTTGATGGCAGCCGAATAATGTATGGATTAGTTAAGATCTACCTCTTGATCATGTTCAACTAAATCTTTTAAATATTTGATTTTAGGGACAGGAGAACTACTCCTCTCCCCTTACGGCTATAACGTAACTAGTTTCAGGTGCTGATTATGATCCTGCCCAATGAATTTAAACAGTGGATCCCATGCTTGGCGTTCCAAGAGAAAAGGTAGCAATTATAGATAACAGGCAGTCTCTATTGAGAGTAGATGTTTACTGCAAAAGTTAGGTCTTCTTCAAAAGACTGAATTAAGGAAGTGTGAAGGATTTCCCTTTCACCACTGAAAGCCAAACAGATCCTGTTCTTCCAGAAATATTGAAAATGATTTGTCAGTTTATAGTTATAATGTGACAAGCAGGGAAACCTCTCTTGGATATCATTACTAGAAGTACTTCAATGAGAATGTTTAGTGAAAAGGAATCTGTAGCAATATTAGATCAGTACATGATACAATAAGTGCTTTTATTCCTTATCAAACACCTCTGAGCAAGCCTGGACACAATGGGGTTCTCACAGTAATCCAGGGGTCGGCAACCTCTGGGATACAGCTCACCAGGGTAAGCACCCTGGTGGGCCAGGCCAGTTTATTTACCTGCTGACGCGGCAGGTTCGGCCGATCACGGCTCCCACTGGCCGCGGTTCGCTGTCCCAGGCCAATAGGGGCGGTGGGAAGCAGCGCGGGCGAGGGATGTGCTGGCTGCAGCTTCCCGATGCCCCATTGGCCTGGGACGGCGAACTGCGGCCAGTGGGGGCTGCAATCGGCCGAACCTGCCGCGTCAGCAGGTAAATAAACTGGCCCGACCCGCCAGGGTGCTTACCCTGGCGAGCCGCATGCCAGAGGTTGCCGACCCCTGCAGTAATCCAATATTCAACAAGAAAATATTAATGTTTTAGAAGTATCAAGTAACCCTCAGTATCCCTGTAAGAGGGCCTTCATCATAATTCAGCTAAGCATTATTCGCAGTGTACAGTTGGGAAGACTAACACAGCACTTTAGGGACTTGTCCCTATCTATAAGAAGCTAGGACTAGAACCCAAGATGAGTCATAACCTATAGTTCTCTGCTCTAACCTCTAAAACATGCACTCTTCTTCAATTTGCAAGCTCTGGCCATTATTACATTAATCAACCTCTGTTTAAAGTTTGTTTTGAAGGGATCTGTGTAGTGCTCATGGAGGCAGCCTATCTATTAAAAGGGAGAGTGCACAAGGCTATCTGTGAAAGGTTTTTAAATCACTTTTTCAGGCTCAACTATGTTTCATTTGGTAGATTCACCTAAAGTGCAGGTTGAAAAAGTATCTTGGCAATAAGTTCTAGCACATAAGTGTGAACTGACCCATAGCTAGGGTGACCATATTTCCCTATGCTGAATATGGGACACTTGGTAAAATTACTTGTATTCAAGCAAGTTCAAGGGCAATCATTAGAATTATGCAGTGCAAATGTTCAAATTAACATCAAGGTGACTGAGCCCATTAAAAAGAAATACTGCGTTGTTGGATTTTTTTTATTTACCTTATCTTTAAGGCTTTAGGGCTCACAAGGGGAGAGGTGACACACACACTCCCAATACACCTTTCTCGGACAGGGGTGTGTGACTGACCGACCAACTTGACCCTTCCTGCCTGGTGCTCTCCATGCCTGGCTTGGCCCCCAGGATGGACCCATCTCTCCTGGTGCCGCATCTTCCCATGGCAACAAGTGGGAGGGCACATGGGGTCACGTGCACCCCCCCCATTTTTTATCAGGGTTCACATCAGAATGTGGCCAGCAGCAGCCTTTTGTCACTGTGCTGTAGGGATGGGAGCTGCTTCCGGCTGCAGAGGAGGAGCGGGGCCAGGAGGGATGACCTGGCCCATGTCTTTGCAGAGCTCATCTCCCCCCCCTTCTTCCCCCCCCCCCCCCCCCCGCCAGCTGGAAGCAGCTTGTCCCTTCCTCCCTGCACAGCCTCGAAATGCAGCTAACAACCTCCAGGTTACTGCTGACCACCGACATAACCCAGCCACCTCCTGTCTGACCCCCTACCCCCAGCTACTGCATGGGCAGGAAGAGGTTAAGCCCTAAAGATGCATTGTGCACCAGAGCCCAGGGAACCTGAGGCTTTAGCAAACCGGGCCAGAGAGGTGGCTCAGCAGGGGAGGGTGCTTAGGGGACAGAACAGCCCTGCACTCCCTGGGGACATGACCTGGTGTGTGCGGGAAGAGGGTGCTAAGCTCCTGCCTGGGGGGCTGCTGTGGAGCTTGCAGGTTTGGGGGGTGAGCAGGCTGGAAATCACTTCCCCCTCCCACTCCAGAGCTTAGCTGTGGGGCGGAGAGGCTTCCCCATGCCAGTGCTGTGTGGGGCTCCGGCACATGCAGGGCTTGGCTCCTCCTGGCCAGCGTCCTGGGCCGGAGGGTGTTGGGCTTTTCCGGGGCGCTGGCCCAGCCCGAGGCAATGGGGGAATGAAGCCTGCCGGCCAGGCTGTTGGTGAACTAAAAGCTCTGACCAAGGGCTGGTTCTTCGCACAGCACTGGAAGTGGGACGCGCCCTGCTGCAGGGGGGTATGGAGGAGCTGGAGTGGTGAAGGGGCAAAGCAAGGAGAGGACAGCCAGAGGGGGAGCATGTAAAGGGCCGATGGATGGGCAGCAGCAGTGACACATAACTGGCCACCTGCCTGCACTCACCAGCCACTGCAGCTAGCAGCCAGCGCCGGCTGGAAACTGGAGGGGGAGGCGGAGCCCTGCTGGCTGAGAGCTGGCACACAGCAGGGACTGTGCTGATGGACCAGCGGGGGGAGCAGCCGATCCCACACACTGCATCTTCGCCCCACCACCAGCCTTGCACACCCACCCCCATCGTCAGCCACTGGACTCCCCCACTCACCACTGGTGGGTGGGAGACTGGCAAGCAGGGATCTGGCAGCAGCAGGACCAGTCAGTACTAATGGGGGGTGGGGAGGGAACAGAAAATATGGGACAATTTGCCCGTTTTTGAGAAAAAGTCGGGACACCCGCAGGAGGGCTTAAATATGGGACTGTCCCTTTAAAACCAGGACATCTGGTCACCCTATCCATAGCTCAAACCAAAAAACACAGAACAGGAGCCTCTCCACCATCTCTTGTGAAAATAACAACATTGCAGTTTTCAGGCCTCTCCCCTTATATTCTTAAATCCACTACTCTTTTCCCCTTCCAAAGCTTTAGCCGTGCAGCCATTTTTTTTTTTTTTTAAAGGAAGAAAAGAATTGCTACACTGAAGCAGTTCAGTGGCGTATTCTGTCTGGTGTCTTGCAGAACCAGCTATTTCAGAGGGAGGTTCAGCCCTCCCTGCCCCCAGACAATTAACCTATCCATAGATAAAGTTTCTTCTTAAGCCAAACACTAGCAGAGGTTATGTACTGAAGCATGGTGGTTATCCTGTCTTATTTAACTATCAATTTTCTTATCCATACGAATGTTTAATTCTTTTAATATATCTAAGCTTTTCACCTCACTGTTAGCATGTGACAGTGAGTTCCACACATCAAATGTGATCTGTTTAAAGAAACTATTTCTTTCTACAAATGCGATATCCTACCAAAAGCTGTAGAAGCACACGGCTCTTCTGGTCCAATATAGTTGCTTCATGGCTTGAAAATGAAAGTTTTAATGTGCTGTAGTTGCTTAATGAAAGGAACCTACACTTTTCTACAGGTCTCAGTGGATAGACATTTTTAGTCTTTCAAAAGCATTCTACGAATCTTTACTTTTGTCTTTCAGACCTAGTTCTCAGATACCTTTTAATGTGTGCAGTATAAGAATTCACACAGACCATGAGGTTAATTGTTCAGTTTCTTTCTTTAGCACAATATTACAATTCTCCTTTAGATGAGGTCACCTTTGAATGGGAAAATCCTGGCAGATGAAGCATATGGATTATCAGCCATTGCAGAAAGTACATAAAGTGGATCATAGGATGGTCAAGAAATCAAATCTAAGTGCTTGTCTATATATGGAAGTTTGGCATTTCTATACCAGTATAACGAGAGTAGTATAATAACACTGGTACATTTTCCCCTGTTGACAAGCCTTAAGAATTTACTTGCTATCAGTTCTTAACACACTGATTCTAGAAATAAGCCACTGTTTGCCTGCATATTATAAGTGGATTCTCTCTCAAAAAACTGGTCAGAATAATATACAGGTTGGCACCTAAATCAGAAGTTACAAGAGCCTTTATCATAATTCGGACCCACTAGTGGAATTAGAAACCAAAACCTTATATAATGAAGGAAAGATTTATTTGACTTGCATTTAATGCCACATCCAAAACAGATATAAAAGTTTTAGCTGGGGGAAGGAGGGGAAGGGCGAGCAAGGACAGATGAATCTTTACACATCAGGAAATAAAGAGGGAGGGGGGGAGCCACAGGCACAAGGTTACATTCTTTAGTGTCAGGTGTGGCAGAGGAATGTCCCATTGAAAAGGGTTAAGGGAAAGCAGAATTTCACATCCTCTCTCCTTTGTCATGAATGTGTGGGTCATGCTCATCTTCAAAGCCATTCTGAACTCTGATATTTTGAAGCAGGTTTTTCTCTTCTTTAATTTCATACATTTGTGATTTAAAAAAAAGTATTTGCCTAACAGACCTGTTTAGAGCATGTCTGTACTGCATTTAAACACCAATGGCTGGCCATGGTCTGCTGACTCACGCTTGCAGCACTCAGGCTATGGGGCTATTTCATTGGGTTGTAGACATTCGAGCTTAGCCTCCAGCCCAGGCTCTGAGACTCTTCCAGCCCCATAGCCTGAGCCCGAGTCAGCTGACATGGGCCAGCTGTGGGTATTTAATTGCCGTGTAGACATACTTTAGTCCAGGAGGTCTCAAACTTCATTGCATCACGACCCCCTTCTGACCACAAAAATTACTACTTGACCTCAGGAGGGGGGACCGAAGCCTGAGCCCTACCGCCCAGGGCTGAAGCCCAAGCCCTGCCACCCAGCGCAGTGGGGCTTGGGCTTTGGCCCCAAGCCCCAGCAAATCTAACACCAGCCCTAGTGATCCCATTAAAATGGGGTCGTGACCCACAGTTTGAGAATCACTGGTCTAGTCTATTCTCTAAATTTATTAAAATAGTGCATGGGCACATTAGCCACTTAGTGAAGCTCATCACAACAACTCCCACTTCAGATTAACTGAGGTCAAAGTTCAGTTTAAGAAGGAAATATAATCATGCATGTTTGGAGTGCTGAGTTTAAGCATCAGGTTTTTATTTTTATAATGCCCAAGTCATGTTTTTAAAAAAATTCCCTCAAGGCTAAAACCTGGTACATTTTAGCCCAGATTGATGTATTTAAGAGATATTATAATCCCTTGAAAATAAGGGTTTGTTATAAAAAATGCTAACACCACCTATCTCTAGAGCGGGGTGGGCAAAGTTTTTGGCCTGAGGGCCACATCTGGGTATGGAAATTGTATGGTGGGCCATGAATGCTCATGAAATTGGGGATTGGGGTGCGGGAGAGCTCCTGCTGGAGGTGCGGGCTCTGGGGAGCAGGAAGGTAGGACCGAGGGGTTCAGAGGGCAGGAGGGGGGGATCAGGGCTGGGGCGCTGGAGGAGGTCAGGGGTGCAGGCTCCAGGGGGTGCTTACTTCAAGCAGCTCCCAGAAGCAGCAGCAGCAGCATGTCCCCCCTCTGGCTCCTACACGGAAGCCAGGCGGATCTGCACGCTGCCCTGTCCACAGGCGCTGCCCCTGCAGCTCCAGTGGCCCTGTTTGCTGGCCAATAGGAGCTGTGGGGGTGACTCTTGAGGTGGGAGCAGCATGCAGAGCAGAGCCACGTAGAGAAAGCCCCCGTCCCCGCTCCCTGGCAGGAGCTCGAGGGCCGGATTAAAACATCTGAAGGGCTGGATGCGGGCCCCTGGCCATAGTTTGCCCACCCCTGCTCTAGAGTCTAACCAAATAGGTCTCACTTGCTATTAATACTAAAGTATCTTTTGCTCTAAATACAAAGTGCTAGGAAATATTTTCTGTTAGATCTCTCACTGAGCTGGAGGGTAGAAGGTTGTTTATTCATAATCCTCACGCCCACCTCCCCTTCACAAAACTGAATCCCTTAGAAACTCTCCATACAGGCATGTAGTAAGGTGGGTGCTTCATCTGTTGGACTTTCACACACACAGCATATGGTGAAATTTCACAATCACAAAATGTACAATCACAGAATGTACTAGTGCAAAGTAGATTCTATGGCAACTAGCTCAGTTGTGCATTTACAAATAGAGCCCTGTGCCACTCCAAAAAATATTTAAAATATAAAAACAGACAGGTCCTGATAAGGTCTTGCAACTTGAGAAGGGATACAAATCACATTATCTTTCTTTTGGGCCGAAATCAGCACTGCATTGAGGTCAATAAGGGCAGCCCTGAATCCCTTCAGAGGTTTATATCCAAAGCAGCATACCATTTTTATCTACCGACTGTAGATCAGTGCTGGTTACTCCTGGAAGAATATCTCCTTTGGATTTAACTATTTTGAACAATATTCTTGAGGCTATAATCCCCTCATAGGTTGCATCAGGTTTGTTTTGTTCTGGGGGGCTTTTTGGTGGGGGGATGGAATGGGGTTTTGTTTTGTTTTTTAAAGATCTACCTCCCCTATTAGAGCAAGAGGCAGATCATATCAGTAGGCCCAGACTTTGTTGTGTGCATGGAACAGGTCAGTGTTTGGGGGGGGGATGGAGATGGAGGGGGGGAAGAGAGAAGAGAAGAGAAACAAAAATAAATACTATTACATCAAGTTGCATTACCAGCCACAATCATCCTTGAAGAGGAATTCTTTGCCTTCATCCAAAGGACAGCGCATCAGATTATGAGTAGGGGAGTAAAGGGATCATTTCCTACCCCCCACCTTCTCTTGACTGATTAGGAATTAACTTTTCCTAGCTTAAGGAGGACTGTACAAGTATAGGGTGGTGCTTTATAACCCCCCCCCCACCACCACCACCACCAATTTTAGTCTCTCCCATGAGGATTTGAAAGTCAGAGCTAATATTCTTACCCATGTGCCAGATGGGTTGCTTCTGATCCACTCATCTTCATTCAGGTAAAGACACTCAAAGCAGCAAATACACAGACAACAAAAACTCTAAAAACCTAAAGTGAATAGCGTCAATTCTTTAGAATTTCAATTATTCTTCCTTATTCTATTTGTCTTCACATTCATTAGCATCTTTTCAACTACTACAAAGCTGCTGGAGTTCATCTTTCATCCAAAATAGCCATGCAAGGGCACAAAATGGTGTAACAAAATTTTTTTGGTCAAAGTAACTTGCTTTCAGAATTCAACCTACATTTTAATTCTGATCAATATGGGTATGAAAGGCTGCCAGCATCCTCTGTTTCTTTTCTAACTGTTGATTGGTTCCTACCAGCATGCTTGGAAGAGCTTTCCTGGGGTCAATTGCCATCTCTCAAATCAACAGCCCTTGTTTCATTAAGCCTAAGGTATGCCTTCACTAATGTCCACAGCTGTGCTGCTGTATTGTAGATGTCTTCCTACATTGAAAAAAAAAAAAAAAAGAGGTTTTTGTATTGATGCAGTTAGTGCACCTCTCTGAGAGATGCAGCTAGAATTCTTCTGTTGACCCATCTACTAACTATAGTGTGGGTTAGCTTGACCGCACTATGTTGCACTGGGCATAACATTTTTCACAGCCTGAGAGATGTAGCTAGGTCAGTCTAATTTTTAGATGCAGACCAGGCCTCACTAAGATTTGGTGCTTCTCACTTTCTCATGCCTAAACAATTGTCTTTGTATATTATGTTTGTCAGGTCTTTGAGGCACACTGTTTTTCTTTCTTGCACTTGTGGAGTATCATGATCATAATGCTACATGAGTATTACACTTGGCTTTTTGCAAGAGTCTGGGAACACCATATCTCCTCATTTCATATCCTCTCTCATACTCTTCTGCTTATTTTCTGTCTGCTCTTACTATTAGAAACTGTGTCACAAATGTCTTTGCAGAAGAATCTCTGACTATAGCCCAGGAAATAGAGAGGACTGGAATAATTCACAACTTTCTCAGTTCACTCACTCCAACTTCTATAAGATCTTTGTATTCTCATCATTTGCAAAACACAGCCAGACAAGGCTCATGAAGCTCCTGAACTAAAAAGAGCCAACCTTTCCCTGGAGCAGAACTGGAAAAGCAGATCATTGTAAAAGCTGAACCCTATTTGCATCAATACTCTTGTTATGGTGTCTGCTTTTCCACTCTCGGATATGTCCTCTCTTTGAGGCCACTATCTTTGACTTGAACTAAACCTAGGCAAACCAAGAGATGTGTGGTAGCCTCCTGAGACTTCACTTGTGGCTTTATAGTAGGAGGTGGCAGCATATTGAGAGCATCATCTGCAACCCTTCCCAGCAAGAACTGTGAGAATCTCAAATCCAAGTTACCTGAATGCTGCTATACTAATGTCCAACCCCCGCTGCATCACCAGCAGGAGCCACATTTTAACCTCAATCATAAGGCTTCTGACAGTTAATGGTCAACAATTTCACTCCAGCAGGAGAGCACTTCTGAATGTCTGTCTTTATAACAAGTGTATATATACATTCCATAGAGAACTGTAAAAAACACTACATTGTTTAATGTGGTGAAACTAGAGATTTAAGAGCTTCCCTCCAGCAGCTTCACCCAGAATCCCAGCTCTTTAAATAACTGCACCATGTAATACCATCTGCATTTCATATCTAAACTCCCACTCTGCTCCTTTACAAGTAACGTCAGTAAGCGCCATCTTACACATCCTTCCTCCACCTGTGTATTTCATACTCTGTGATACCCGTCCAGTGAGAGAAACTATTATTGGCTAATTCTGAAATACAGCAAGGCACTCTGATGTATATTGGAGGAAGTATTAATGCATGCATAATCAGGATACAAGTCCAATCCCTTCCTAC
The DNA here is from genome assembly GCF_011386835.1 of Chrysemys picta bellii. Taxonomy (NCBI): domain Eukaryota; kingdom Metazoa; phylum Chordata; order Testudines; family Emydidae; genus Chrysemys; species Chrysemys picta. The sequence goes on along the minus strand of NC_088808.1, from coordinate 14,026,337 downwards.
AACCACCATTCTCAGTCTGCCTATTATAGGCTGCAATGATATCTCAACGAGAACCCCAGTGAAAGGGTCTAGTTTACAAAAGAAACAACACATAGGGATGAAGGACAAACTCCCTTCCAGCGTCTGTCATTACAAAATCTGCATTTTACTTCCATTCTTTAGTCTTCAGTGCTTTACAGAAGCATTTTTCCTCCCCACAGGAAACAATTATTTCTCTTCCTCTCCATCATATCTGAAAGTAGCATTGGATACCATAAAACGTATAAGTTAAAATCAGCAGTAATGTCCACAGAGACATGGCAGAGAAGTCACTTTTAAAAATACCTTCTCAATCAAAGAGGAGGTAAGAGCCAAGGTGAGAATCTGTCACCATTTTACCTACCCACCCACTCCCTGCAAGTATCAGGGATCTGCTCCCAGAGAACACATAGTGGAGGGAAGGTGCTTGTCTGCTGTCCCTTGCAATGCAGGAGGATAGGATCTTGGGCCCAGGCAGTTTATGTCACAACTAAAAGAAATTAAAAAAAAAAAAAAAAAAAATAGAGGTGGTATAGACAAGAGGAGGTTCAAATCATAAGCCTGTGAGTGGTCCTGGAGCTATTCCAGCCAACACTACTGGCTATAAAATGTAGTAATTCTTGGCAGATCCAGTGATGCCGGGGGATGAATTAGTTTTGTTGCCACTGATCACCACAACAGGTGGTGTAGCTACCTCTTAGAAAAAGGTCTCTTAAGAAAATTGATTTTCTCCCCTAATTGAATATTAGTTGAGCTCCTCCAGGGGTCCATTTTCACTGGACAGTGTCCCATTCATCTCTGGGGTCGTCTCACTACCCAAATATCCCAGGAGGATCTCACTGCGCCGTCGTGACAGCTGCAGAATGTCTTCTGCCAGCAATTGCACTGTTGTGTATCTCACATTGTCCAGGTCAAACATGTCCTTCAAATATTGCACTATCTGGTGCTGCAAAAAGAGGGGGAATGTTTATAGTAAGGAAATGTGCCCCCACCATACCTGAAGTCAAGCAGAGACATGTCAGTTGCCTGGCCCTAGGAGAGTATATTCCATATAGGATTCTGCAAATTTCCCCATCAGACACAAAGGGTCTATTTCAGACTCTACCAACTCTCTTGCTAAAGCAACCCTGCCAGTTTCCTGTGAGGTAGGAAATTTTGTTTTAGGAGACAAAGACTGACATCCCTTGAAGAAAACAGGAGAGGGAGGGAGCACAGAGCAGGGTTCCCTGGAGTCAGGAATGTGATTGCACTCTGTGGTACTATCTTAAAATTTAAGAAAAAAGTTCCACGTTAGGCAGAGTCAAATAAGAATCTAGAAAGAACAGAGACATTTAGAATTTAAGATCAAATATGGGTCCCACATGGATGTTAAGCTTCTGACTGACCTCTGAGTTGATAAGAAATACATTAAAATGGAATATATACATGGGTATCCTTAATCTATTCTGAAGTTACAGATTTTGTCCAGTGTCTCATTTTGCATGTTCTTACAGGAGTAGCATAGTTAGTAGCAAGTTCTAATAAGAATTCTTATAAATCTTATCATGCAGGCTGCTGATTTAAAAAAAGCAAAGACTTAAACCAGATTGTACTAAGCCAAGTTCTTTAGTATTACTCCAATAGAGGCCCTTCAATGAATACATGGTCATAGATTAGAGCCAGAAGATGGAACAAATATATAAAGAAGGTAGGTACAGAAGGCCAGCTTACCTTGAAGAAACCACAGACCTCAGACAGCTGCTGTTTGGGCCCCAGAAAACCAAAGGCTAGAACAGGACTGACGTGCTCCGATACGGAGTAGAAATGAGAGATAAAGCCATCTGGTACCTGTCATGGGAAAGAAATCCAGATCTCATCTTTGCTCCTAGAGAGAATTTACAAGCTAATCCACTTTACATTAGGCATCCTCATCTGATAATTGAAATCCATCTGTCCGGAGCATGACAAGGCAGCGCTGTGTTACCACGTACTGTTAAAACAGCTGCCACAGTCCACCCCAGAAAAGGCTGCATTTAAGAGGCTGAAGTTGGGAAGAGAAGCTACAAAAGAGACTTATTTAGCCACCCCTCTTGCAAAGTTAGACACCCATCATTCAGATACTTTCAGGACTTCTATACCTTGCTGTTTTTAAACTGCCCTTCGATGGAGAAAAAAGTACAAGACAACTCAGGCCAGCTATCAGGCAACCTTCATGGTCCTGAAATCGCTCAAGATCTAATTTTCCATTTAACACACAAAATTGGATGAAGTAATTTAAGTCCCCCGTGGTCTGAATGATTTTTAGTACTACAGCAGGGACCTGGAGATGCTTCCACATGACAGCACCAATACTTAATAGTTACCTAGAGCAGTACACCTTCAAGGCATTTTACAAATGTTAGTTAAGCCTTGCATCACCCCTGTGAGGCAGGCATTATCCTCATTTACTGACTGATTATGGCATTGTATTTAAATGACTTCACAGAGACCAGGGAGTGAATGACAGAACTGGATTAGATTAGAACTCATGAGATCCTGACTCTCAGTCTCCTAGGCTCATCTGTGATGACAGGGCACGTTTGGAAAGCAGCACAGAGTTAGTGAAAAGGGGAAATACAGTGGGCAAAATCTAATCAGCCAACCAGCTAGCAGTGCTGCCAGCAGGATTGCAGGTAAGTGGCCTTAGTCCATCACTTCACCAAAAAAGAAACAGCCCACATAAAAGGGAAACCACTATTAACTTGGAGTCTGTGGCCATTACTGTAGTATTGTAGGCAGTGAATATGGAATATTGAGATTTGCTTTTAAATCAGCAAGATTGGAAACTAAAATCATAGGAACTTCAGTAAGAGTGCCTTGGTATCTGGGAGGTCCCTTCGGCAAAGGTGTCAGTGGACTCCTGCTGTTTCAGATATGGGTAATAGGACAATTTAGTCTGTTCTTGTAAAAATTTCATCTAGATTCATGCTTCACCAGGGTCCAGATCACATCTTGGTGACAACCAGGTGCCTTGTGTTCCTTCCTTCCCCGCTCAGTATCTCCCCCCGCCATCTCTCTCACACATTCACCCACAACACCTTATTTTTATGTTTTACTTACCATTAGAAGCCTCCTCTTTGCTTTCAGAACTGACCAGCAGGCAGTTGCTAGGGCCTGCAATTAAAAAACCCAACATCATTTAATGGTGTGAGCCTTTCCAGAGAACAGGATGCAACTTACCAATATATTGCCATCACTATGGCCTGGAGCATTACTTGTTCCCACCATTCTGCAGCCCTTTACTGGGTGGCAGATAGGGGCCCTGCTAAATTCCAAAGTTAAACTTATGTAAACTGAAAGCATGTTTGGTCACTTTAAATCCATACCAGACCAGACACAGTGCTTATGAATACCCCTAATACCATCCAGTGAAGGAGGCCCCCAGCTACTCCAGAATGCAGATCATAAACAGAATTTTAGTCCATCACTTCACCAGCAATGAAACAGCCCATGTAAAAGGGAAAACACTATTAACTTGTGATGTCTGTGGTCATTGCTACTGTATAGTATTGTAGGCAGTTAATATGGAATATTGTGATTTGCTTTTAAATAAGCAAGATTGGAAACCAGAATCATAGGAACGTCAGTAAGAATGCCATGGTTTCTAAACAGATATGCTTTTTTGGGCTCCCTGCAGATTAGACAGTCTAAGGTATGCAGGATAGCTAGATCTAAGAAAATGCATTAATATTCAGGGTTCACTTTGATAGGGTCTCCAATGGAGAAAGACCTGAAAAGCAGTAGACACTGAGCCACCACCCTCCCAGTTGCAAAGTACAGGAAAGTGTCATTTCCTTAACAGCTAGGAAGGTGATGGCTGAGTGCGGTCTACACACATTATTCTTTAACATTATGTTATTACAGAGAATAACTGATAAAGGAATGAACCTGCTAGAGCCAACACAGATTCCCTATAAATTACTCAGATCTATCAAGAGACTGGCCAATTCATGTGTTAGCTAGAGGGACAGAAAAATAGGATTGTTCCTTTAAGAGACTTCTATGTAATCAGAAAGCCTGATTCTCTTTTTTTGTCCTTATAATAATGAAATAGTCATTTGGAACAAGGACCACCATTTAACACACCGTCTCCTTGAAGCTGTCTGAGAGCCAGCGGTTGCGCAGGACGGCTAGGACAGAGGAGGGAGGGTTCTCTAGGTCCTCAAAAGCATCCATGAGAATGAAGTCCAGCACAATATCAAAGAAATTCATGCACACCACCTGCCAGAGAACAGACGAGTCACAGACAAGAGCTTATAGAAAGGAACTCAGACCAAAGAGGGACCATCTGAGAAATGGATTCTGAATTCTTTAGTTACAAAAAGGGCCAAACTGACCAGTGGTGTAAGTGGGCACAACTCCACTGATTTCAGTTCAATGGTTTGAAGTTTAAGCCAGCAAGCGTTTGCCCTACTAGTCTTGTGTTAAGGATAAGCAGATTCAAAACCAATTGAAACCAATACAGCTACAAGCTTTACAACTGTAGTACTGTCACTCAGGAGAAACAGGTTCAGAAAGAATTCATGAGTCAGATTTTTGTTGTTGTATTAAGCTATATTGAAGGCAGCTACAGCCCTGGATAGGTATTTTCCCTAACCACTGTGTTACAGGCCTAACTACAAAGCCATTTGCAGAGAAAGTTGGAATATTGGGTACTTTTAGTTGCCACAGTTTAACTTCCCGGTGTTAAGAGCTGGAGTTTCCCGTCCCATAAACTATTGCAAAATAGTTGTAAGTTAACTGCAGTAGCTTTGGGGTCCAGTGACCAACATATTTAATTTAGAATTCCTGTTCACTGTTGGATCCTTCCAGTACATTGTTTCAGGCTCTCATTTCTGCTCTATCTTTCTAGAGAGAGTTCCTCTACAAACCCCTCGTCCTTCCAGCTCCCGCTGAGTGGTTGGCCAGGTGTCTTGCTTCAGTGCGTAATGTAGCATCTCCTCATAGCTTGCCAGAAAACCTTTGGGGTTCTTCATGAGGACAGAGAAATGAGACAATGGGAACAATTAGAAGCACTATATAGTTTCAGGTTACTATTAAGCATTTCTCTAGCCTGTTGATCTGAATATGTCAAAACGATTTACACAGGCGAGTACTTGCTTATAATTTTTTGGTCAACAATCCTTTGAGGAAAGAGAAGGATTTTATTTCTGGAAGGTGTGGTGGCCACAACACCACCACCACTTGAAGGTTGCATGTTGTACGCACTTGGATACTTTGACAAAAGCTATATAAGTACCTACACAGACATCCTTATAGGTGACTAATTGATTCCAGTAAGAAGCTACCATTCATACATTAGCAAGGCAGCATAGTCTTACTGCTCTAGAGGTTGGTTTAATGAATAAAAGCCACGTTAAAGATTCCCATTCATTGACCTCAACAGAACAGATACACTGAACAGAGTGCCTGATTCCCCTTCCCCCTCCCCCCAATGGGCGTCAGCTGGGAGCCCCCTGAAACACCTTCCCACTAATGAACCACATCATCCGTGATGGTGGCTTTGGAGAGGAGGTTGCATACAGAGCTTCTCCCAGGAAGAACCAGTGAAGAGAGGGCAAACATGGGAACTGTTTTTTTCCCTTTCAAGTGGGTGATCACAGTAAGGACAGGGGGAGGGGGAAATCACACAGATTAGCTAAAAATTGGGATTGAGTAATTGTGTCTATGAAGTGCACCTTTGCTCATACAAGGTGCAACTCAGTTATCTCCCACTCACATGCCCTCCTACCTTCTCAGCTTTTGTCATTAGTCCTGTCACCATCTGCTTTCCAACCTCTCCAAAAAACAACTGGTTGCTCTCATCCTGCAGAAGGGCCTATAAAGAGACCAAAGAATCTTTCACTAATTAGGTAAACATAAGTCCTTATTCCATGACAGTGGAGATAGGAGACAACAGGAGGGTTCTTACACTAGTGAAACAAGCAAACGTGGATCTCACGTTTTCCTTGGCCTGAAAGCAGACATGAATTTAAATAGTGGAATCTATTCAGCCCAAGGCAATGAGCTCTGTGAAGTCTGTGCTCCTAGTGAATCTAATCTCTTCGAGTCACTCAGCAACTCCTCATGTCAACAACTGATTATTCAGAGATGTCCTAAAGAAAAAGTATCTAGTCCTCCCTGGCTGGAAAGAGGATCATCACGGTGCTAAGGCTTAAAAAGGTGAGGTGCATAAAAGCAAAACAAAAGGCCACAGGGTGAAGATGAAGTAAAAGACTTCCCTCCTGTAGGAAATAGGTATAGAATGCTGGAAAAGTCTGGGAGTGGCAAGAAGAAAAAAAAAGTATGTGAGCTCTTGCACTATGATGATGCAAGGATCTGGGAGGTACATAGTCACCTTCAGCCTAAAGATATTATTCTGGGGACTGAATGGCTGAGGATAGAAAGCCTTTCACTCCTAGGTCACAGGTGGTACAACTCCAGGCTAATTGCCATCAGAGGCTGTCAAGCAGCCTGGGTGAAGCAAGTCTGGTAGTCTCCAGACAGTTCCCAAATAGCCAAGAACTTTATTATAAGAACTGCTATATGTAAACCTGGTGTCTGTCTTGGCTACAAAGCCACATCTTGAATGGGCACAGAGCCTGATTTATCTTCTCACTCCTAGAGTAAGGGTTGAAACACATTTTGGGGAAGGTGTAGGATAAGGGAAGTTTGCTCTGCTGCTTTCTGCGATCTACTTGTTCTGTAGAATTGGAGGACTTCAGTGTCTAGGACAGGCTTAACAGACCCTTTTCATTCACGAGGACAGATACCAGAAGTGACATGTATTCTAACAGTCAGGAAGCCTCTCAAGTGCAGATGCAACAGAGTTCTGATAGCTAGAAAATTCCTACCTGGAAGGCCTGCCTGACACAGTGGAGCTTTGCCAGGAAATCCTGATCATGGTAGCAGCCTAGAAGCTCTGTCCTAAGAGAGGAAAGCAGGATCTTACAAACTCCAGTAACAAAACAAGTCTGAAGAGGCAGAGACCAAGTTCCTAATTTGGGCTCCTAATTCCCTTAGGCTCCTTTGAAAATCTCACTGGGCACTAACTGAAACCACTAGCTCCTTTCATGTAAGCCACCGAGCCACTTTCAGATAGTCATTTTGATCATTACATTCCATGGCTAGATTTGAGCCAACAACCCAGAGGTGAAAGGTGCTGTAGCTCACTGCCCCAGGAAACTAGTAATCTTAGAGTGTTTCTCACAGTATGAGGATGTATCCAGCCTGAATCAAGTTAAACAAACCCAAGCAGCATCTGAAGTCTTGGGCTAGTTAACACCCCCTTGGAATTTCCAAGCCAGCAGAGAAGGTGCTAAAAAACGTCTCTCTCAAAATGGTATTCTAACCCCAGTGCCAAGCCCCTACTAAGTAACCTGAGGAGTTCATACCTCTAGCCAAAGGAGTCTTGTCATATGGATTGAAGACTCCTTTTAGCACCTCACCTTAGTGTTCTGCATGAAACGCTCCCTTCTTTCACCAACTGTAGAGCTTCTTCGTATGCAGCTGCTGGCTTGGAAAGCTGAAAAGGTATTTTCCCAATCTGGAGGGAGTCAATGAGCTGCAGAGAAAGCAGAAGAGGTCAGAAGAAAATTTTTGTTATATCTGTGCAAATCCTGGACTTCAGAAACAAGAGATTAGAGTCCATCAGTTTGAGAAGGCATTGGTATGCGCCATTTCACACCAAGACATTCAGACATTACTGGAACTCCCATTCTGATTGGATCACAACTTCCTTAGCCCCTGCATGGTCCAATTCCTTCTTCTACTACAGCTGTAGTACAAGCCATATTAGCAGGTGCTGCAGATGCTTTTACAGTACTTGTCTAGCTATTACTACATGCCGCTAGATGAAGTAAACACATGGCCATCTTCATACTCTCCCCAGCATTAGGAACATGGCAGAATCACCAGCATGGGCAAGTTCCCAATGCAGCAAATTAAGTTATGTTCGATTGGTTTATTTACAAAGGATAGAGTTTGAGTCACCTCTGCAGCAGAAAAGAAGGAGTCCTCAGAAGTCAAACTGTCTTCGTCATCTGTCCGAAGTCTCAGTGACCCATCTGTCAGGGGAAGCATGAGAGTTCTCTCTGGAGGGGGCAGAAAAAAAGTTTATGTTTAGCACTATATCTCTAAAACTCCATTCCTCCCACCCAGCACACTTTTCCCTATATGCAAGTCTTTATGTGGCAGCAGTGCCCCTTTGTGGCCATCTTGAAATTCCTGTCACTTCCTTGACATTCTCAACTAAAGAGATTTGGCTGGCCTTCAGGAGAGAGGCACATGGTACATGAGGTCTATTAAGAAATAATATGGAGCTAAGCCAGTGGCTTCCAAATAAAAATGCTATTTTCCACTGAAAAACTGTATTCTTCTTTAAGTCTTTCTCCCACCCACTCTTATCTACTACTAGGAAAAGAAAAATGGTCTCAGAACTAGATTCATTAGTTTCCTCAGTCTAGCAGGCAAAGACCATTTGAAACCTGAGACCAGCAGCTGGTAGACTACAATCCATTGCATGTTTCCACTGCTGTTGTTCACAGGTTGCACACAAGTTAAATTGTTTTATCTCCTTATCTGTCCATCCTATAACACCATTACACTCAAACTCTGTTGTAACAGCCACCCCTATCCTGTCAGCAGGAATTTGTTGAGGCCTTGACAAATAAAACATTAGAATTTCATGGAAAGGCTTGATACCCATCTCCTATTAAGGCTGTATGGAGCTCAGGTCTACTCCCTGGTGTGGCTGTAGCATATTCTCATGGCTGCACCTATAGCTGACTCCCAGGCCCACCTTACCCAGGTCTAGCAGCATGCTGTCGGAAGGGAGCGTTGACCCAAATTCTTCCTGAAGGTGATATGCCTGGTGCAAGAGAGATTCAAGCTTCTCTGCAAACTCCTTTTTCTGGGACTCCTGCTTAAACATAAGCAGACACTATCTCTCAATAGCCAATTGTGCTGCTGACATAGCACAATTGATCACTGTTAGAGATGCTTACAGCAAAGTACTGAAGTGAAATTTTGCGTTAACAGTTATTATTTACCAATTATAGTTAAGTTAATGAACTGAACTAATTACAGATTCACTTCAGGTTAAACTTGCAATAAAACCAGGGCAGCTTGTATGCAATCTACTCCAAACTACAACTTTTTCCTTCTGCTGTTTATCCATTTAAGAGGAAATAGTACATTAGCCTATCACCTGTAGAAACAGTTATAATGGGCTATCAGTCACAAGGAAGAATTCAGTTATCTCAGTCTAGTCTCAAATAAAGGTTTGTTCATTCCATAAAGCCTGCATTAGTTTCTCTGTTCTCAGGCCAGACACCAGAATAATGCAGATCAGCTTCAGTATGTTATTAGACAGGAGTGAAGTCTGCTGTTAGCACAGTTGTGTAACATCAATGAGTGGGTGAAAGAAAAGCTTATACGTCTACTTTCATTATACTTTGCTTAGATCTTCACTTTCATAGAGATCTAAGCCCTCAGCTAGAACAGTTAAATAAAACTACCAGATCAGTTTTGATTATGAAGCAACTCTCAATTTAGCTGTAGAAACACAAGGGGACACTTCAAGCACACACAGCAAATATCAAAAAGAATCCAGATTTGACTTGCATAAACATAATAGAACACAAAAGATAAACATCCCACACAATGAAGACACCAGGTTCTGTTTTATAAGAATCTCAGGGTATCTCACATCAACATCCCTAATTTTGACACAGTTCATAATTTGGCCTCTTTCATTACCTGCAGGTGCTATCGCTTTAGCTATTTAGTCACCACTAAACTTTTCTACTTTGGGACAACCCTTTTATAAGAGCCTTTCCCAGCATGCTCCCTCCTATGGTAGTTGACCCTTTAAATCTGGGGGAGACAGCCAGCTGCAGCCTTAGACTGTCCATTTTGTAGGTGACTGGATAAGCCGGCAACTCTCTTCTTCTAAGTGAGTATTTTGGCACATATTTTCTCTGAACTTTCCCTTTCTCTAATGGCTGAGAGAGTTGTCCAGCCTCACAAATTTGTTTTCCTCTAGTAAGACAAGTGTGCAACTAGTTAGCTTTTCCATTTCAGTACAGTTCAGTACAATCTTGGCAACCAATCTAGCTAGACCGTCCATTTTAAAGGCATTAAAAAGAGAAATAACATTGGACCAGACAAACTATTCTTAACCTAGTTTGTTGCTGTATTTAATAATAATTAATAACACATAGCTCTTTGTTAACACTTTTCATCTGTGGATCTCAAAGTGCTTTACAAAGAGCAATATTATCCCTATTTTCCAGATGGGGAAACCGAGGCACAAAGAGGGAAGTGATTTGCATAAAGATACCAAGCAAAGCAGTGGTGGAGCCAGGACTTGAACCCAGGTCTCTTGAGTCCCAATGTAGTGTCATAGCCACTAGGCCACACAGGCTACCTTGTTGTGTTCTTTTCCTAGCAATAACTAACTCTGAAGTTTGACAAAGAATCTTCTGGCATAAGTCACTGAGTTTACAATTGGTGGAAAACTCACTAGGAAAAAGATTTAGCCAAAAATGTTGGAGAAGCATCCTTTCTAATTCCAGCAAAGCTATATCACGAAATTACAAGTGGTTAAGGATGAGTCCTAGCCATAGCAGATACTCCCTTGTCTAGTCCACTCTCCTCCAAACTTGCTTTTCAATATTTAGTCTCCTACTGATGACCTCCCCTTCTCCCATCCAATCTGGCCCTCACAATGTTCACTAGGTGGATAATGTAGAGGAGAGGTTGGTACATACCTCAGGCAACTCTTCAGACATAGTTTCTTCTTGTTTTGTGTTGTCCCAAGAAACTGGAGTGCTAGTGCTGTTTCTCTGCCTTACGGTCAATGCCTGCTCCCACTTCTGCAGTGCCTCCTCAAATAGCTCCATCCCTGGGCAATGCAATAAAACACAAGCAGTGAAATCAGTCACTTATACAGCAAAAGGATGTAGCAACCAATAAGATGCCTTGCTCATTTGTGAGAGTAGAGTGAAGTCTCGTCCCAAACCATTTGCAGCCTAAACCAATAGAATACAGTAACTCCTCACTTAAAGTCGTCCCAGTTAATGTTTTTCATTGTTACATTGCTGATCAATTAGGGAACATGCTCGTTTAAAGTTGTGCAATGCTCCCTTCTAACGTCCGTTTGGCAGCCGCCTGCTTTGTCTACTGCTTGCAGGAAGAGCAGCCTGTTACAGCTAGCTGGTGGGGGCTTGGAACCAGGGTGGACTGGCAGCCCCCTATTGGCTCCCTGCTCCCCTAAGTTCCCTGTGCAGCAGCTGCCTGCAGTTCATCTGTGTCCCTCCCCCCCACTGCCATGTGCTCCTCCTGCCCTCTGCCTTGGATCTGCTCCCCAAGACTCCTGCTTGCTGTGCTGGGGGGGAGGGAAGGAAGAGGGGGGCTAATGTCAGGGTGTCCCCCTCCCCCTGCACCCTGCTTACCCCATCTTCCAAAGAGCAGGTCTCAGGACTGAGGGAGCTTGCAGCAGCTGCGGTCTCCGCAAGCTGATCTAATTAACAAGGCAGTGTACTTAAGGGAAATGCCCATATCTCCCTCCATTCCTGCTGCCTTGCAGAATGAGAGAGTTAACCCTTGAAGGCTCAGCCAATTGCTAGTTCATCATTTAGCAGTAAGGGAAATATCCCACCCTCTGACTCCTCAACCAAGCTTCACAATCATAATCACTGTGTACCAGTGTTAAATTGTTTGTTTAAAACTGTGTGTTTGTGTGAGAGAGAGAGAGAGAGATGTCCCTGGAACCTAACCCCCTCATTTACATTAATTCTTATGGGGAAACTGGATTTGCTTAATATCGTTTTGCTTAGTCGCATTTTTCAGGAACATAACTACAACATTAAGTGAGGATTTACTGTACAAGGAAGTAACAGATATTTCTTTCCCTTATGGAGGTTCATTTGGGTTAGGATTCAATGAAACCATCACCATTCCTCATCCAAGGAGAGGAAATTGATTTCTCCGGGTGAACAACAATTTGTCGGTGGAACAATGTTGATGTTAAGCACAGGAGGAGACAGTGCTCATATCTGTTGGTGGAGCAAGGACCGAATGAACATGGAGACAGTACTCCTACTCTCACAACATAAGGGATTATTCTTTCAGGTTAATTTTTGTTTACCTTGAATATAGAGGTTTTCAGCACTAGAGTCACCAGCTGCTCCAGGATCTTCCATCGCTCTCGTCTCCCAGGGCCCTGCAGACGCTGGTGTTGGGCTGGAAGAGTTCACAGCCACTATCTATCCAATGAAGAAAGAACAGCAGCTCCTTTTAGAACTTCCTTCAAGTATGACGTAGACCTATGGTGTAGACGCGGCTAGGTTGATGGGAAAATGCATCCATCATCCTAGCTACTGCTGCTCAGGGGCGTGGATTGCCTACAGCGATGGAAAACCCTTTGTCTCTGTAGGAAACAGCTACGCTATGGGGGCTGTAGCTGTGCTGGTGTAGTGCCCATAGCGTAGTCATGGCCTTTGTCTCTCCTGCAATTTTCAGGCTTGTTTTCAGTATTCTCTTGCTTTTCCAAGGTGAAAATACTGAAGATGTAGATGGCAGGAATATCGGTGTTATGCAATCCAAATCCATCCTAGTTCTGTATGTCCATAAAGTTTAGTGCAAGACATTGGTGCTCAAGAGCTACTTCACAGGGAGCTGCAAGGGCCCTAATGCTTCGGGCCAAGTCCTAACACAACAGACAAAATCCATTCACAAGGCACAGAGTATCACTCTCCTCCAGCCAGGAGCCTGATAACCTCTTTAAACATACATAAGAAAGTAGTGTTCGTACAATAATCTCTACCTGACCCCACTCACTGGCTTACAAAGCAATGACAAGCCAAGCACACTTTGGGGTATGTCTACACTTTGAGCTGGGGGTGGGTGATTCCTCAGCTTATGGAGATACAGCTGCACTAGTCGGGATCAAGCTAGTATGCTAACAACAGAGTGTAGCTGCAGAGGGAGGGGCTAGCCACCCCAAGTACGTACCCATCAGAAACCATAGGTGCATATGATTGGCTCCATCTCTGAAGGCTTCAAGATCTAGTCTGGGTCATTGGACCTGGTTACTATGGGCTAGGAATTGTTCTACTGAACTAGTTTAAAACATGCTAATAGTTTGGCTTCTCAGTGTGACGGGCCAAACTATGGAATAACAAGGCTTAAAGAACATGCTTTACTGCAGGTACTGACCTAGGCTAGAAGACTTAACATATTTTGTTCACACATGCTGTCTGACCAATGGTTGTTCCAAGCTAATTTCCACAACTGTACTTAAGCATAGCTTAAATTTGGCTGCATAGGTATATGTCCTCGAGCTGGGAATCACACTCTGAGCTCAAAGTATAGACACATCCTTAGTGTGCTTGCCTGGAATGCCGGCGAGGGCGATGAAGAAAGGGGAGGAGAGAAACAAGGAGGACACCAGGACGGTTGCTACAAGAAAGGGAAGGGAGGCATTTGTCCCATTTTGCCAAAAAAGTCAGGACATCCTGGGCAGGGCTTAAAAAGGGGACTGTCCTGGCCAAAACAGGACATATGGTCACCCTAGACTATAGTAAGAGCTGCCCGGGCAGCTGTGAGGAGAGAGCAGCCCCTGGCCCATTTCCCTGCCCCCCAGGGCGTGCCATCCAGGACAGGTAGAGGGTCCAGGGCTCCTCACAGCAGCCCAGATTCCCTGAGCAGCTCTTACCATGGCCTGACTTTTGGCCAGGCCAGGAGGCAGGGCCGTGGGGGGAAAGGGAGGAGCAGGGGGCGGGGGCCCATGATGGGGGTGTGGGCCCCCCAATGTTCTTTGTGCCCAGGGCCTCAATAAATCTTAATCAGCCTCTGTAGGTGGGGGTTGAGCAGAAGCAAGAGACACACTGTTCTAGGTCTTAGTTCAGTGTGCTGGGCTAGTGCCATAAAAGCATTTTAAGATCTGATACTGCAAGCTATCAGGGCTAGGTTCAAAGGCTGTAGGATACGGACATTGCATGTGATTGTACAGCAGTTATTTCTAGCCACAGCAAGTCATAAAATATGAGATTTTAAAATCACTTCATTTTGATTACCACTTCACTTCCCCACATGCAATTCAGACCTGATTTTAGTTGCTCATCTCTCATGAACCATTATGTTACAATTTGCTTTGCATTACTGGAACGTAGGGATTCCAGGTGGTATGATGCACTGCTGCTCTAGGGAACACTATGTGAGGAGGAGGAGATGATCTTGGAGATACTGTATGGTGTTTTAGAGAAGTTAATTCTGCTCTCCTGTCTTCAGAGCTCAAGGATGGAGTTCCAAGAGCCAAATGAGTTGTAACTCACCTCAGCAGTTTAAGGGTAAGGTCTCCTTAATCCCAGGGTCAAGAAAACCAGAAAGAATGATCAGTATTGCCCAGAGACTGGCTAACACTACAGTTCCATGGAAATAAATTTAATCCTGAACTTCTGGAGGATGCAAGGAAAAAGACACAGGCTGAACACTTCTGGGAACTCACCAAGTATAGAAAGGATTTAGCAAGAGGCTTGGAAGACTTTTTTTTCAAAGGGAAGGGGGCGGGGTGGGATGGGGTGGAGGAGGAGTCAAACTTACCAGAATTTAGGGTATGTTTTTGTCTAAAGTGAATTCTCTTCTCTCCCTGAACCTACAGATCTCTTAAATCAGCTTCTTACTATGTTTTCTAACTCATCCCGTTGGTAAATCCTGATTTACAGAACAGCAGAGTAGCACTGGAGAAGTAACTAGTACGAAGCATAAGGGGGAATCTCAGCCGCCCTGCACTCACCCCGCCAAAAAAAGGCTAGAGAGCAGAATGGCTCACTTGTTTGAAGAGTACTTGACTATACATGAAAAAAATATAGATTCAGAAGTAGCCGGTCTGTAATTGCCGGGATCACCTCTAGAGCCCTTTTAAAATATTGGCATTACATTGGCTATCTTCCAGTCATTGGGTACAGAAGCTGATTTAAAGGACAGGTTACAAACCATAGTTAGTAGTTCCGCAATTTCACATTTGAGTTCTTTCAGAACTCTTGGGTGAATGCCATCTGGTCCCGGTGACTTGTTACTGTTAAGTTTATCGATTAATTACAAAACCTCCTCTAATGACACTTCAATCTGTGACAATTCCTCAGATTTGTCACCTACAAAGGACAGCTCAGGTTTGGGAATCTCCCTAACATCCTCAGCCGTGAAGACTGAAGCAAAGAATTCATTTCATTTTTCTGCAATGACTTTATCGTCTTTAAGTGCTCCTTTTTTATTTCGATCGTCCAGGGGCCCCACTGGTTGTTTAGCAGGCTTCCTGCTTCTGATGTACTTTAAAAACATTTTGTTATTACCTTTTGAGTTTTTGACTAGCTGTTCTTCAAACTCCTTTTTGGCTTTTCTTATTACATTTTTACACTTAATTTGGCAGTGTTTATGCTCCTTTCTATTTACCTCGCTAGGATTTGATTTCCACTTTTTAAAAGATGCTTTTTTATCTCTCACTGCTTCTCTTACATGGTTGTTAAGCCACAGTGGCTCTTTTTTAGTTTTTACTGTGTTTTTTAATGTGGGGTATACATTTAAGTTGGGCCTCTATTATGGTGTCTTTGAAAAGTGTCCATGCAGCTTGCAGGGATTTCACTCTAGTCACTGTACCTTTTAATTTCTGTTTAACTAACCTCCTAATTTTTGCATAGTTCCCCTTTCTGAAATTAAATACCACAGTATTGGGCTGCTGAGGTGTTCTTCCCACCACAGGAATGTTAAATGTTCCCGGCTCTTTGAGCTCTGGTCAAGTGAAAAATTCTCTGGTCACTATTTCCAAGCAGTCCTGTTATAGTTACCTCTTAAAGAAGTCAAACTGCATTTAAATTGCTTTTCTATTGTAGCTGAAGTCTACTTACCCTGATTTGCACAAAACTGAGCCCCAAGGTTTTGAGTCCAAATATGCTAGAGAATATATCTGCTCCGAAGGCTGTCTCTGAATAGGTCCTGCACTCACCATGTTTCAGAAGCAGGAATGAAGTCTGTCTGGTGTCTCCCTTCCAGTCTATCAACTATGAAATGACTGCTGGTGAATGTGAGAGGGCAGAGCCTGCCCCTGCACGTTAGCAGCCTTACAGGAACCTACCACCAAACAATGGATTAGTTTCCCCACCCTGTTCACCTTAACAAGGTGCGAATTTCTGAAGGTAAGAACAGAAACTGCTTCACCCACCATCCCCTCCCCATCTTCAGGTCCTTTGACTAAAGCAGTGGTGTCCTTGGTCCACAGAGGAGATCTAGCCACCTTGCATATGCAGATTCTGAAGAATCTCCACTTCCATTTAAAAAATGGTTTCTAACCCTCAGGACTGTAAAGAAATAACAAAGCCTTCCAAATGTGTCCCTAGTATTTAAGTGCAAGCCAGAATCCACAGGCAGCCTGAAACAACTACTCTAAGAAGTGTGAACTCCCTCCACACCACCCACTAATCTTGTTAGGCTGAAAACTTGACAGCCTAAGGACAGTACTTTAAAGGCCAGAGTTAGCTTTATCATTGCAGATCCTTTTGTCAGATGCAATGGGGAAGGAGGTGGAAGTGAAGCCCAGAGAGTGGGAACTGGGAGTTACTGCAGAGAAGGGAATGCAAAGGGAATAAAAGGAAAGAAAGATGCAAGAGTGGGGAAGGAAAGAGAGAGAGAGAGACAGGAGATGGAAAAGAAAAAGGGCAGAAACAGCAGTTGTCTTAAAATTTAACATTTTCCCTCCAAGCAATGCTAAATGTGACAATAGGGTACTGAACTAATACATAATGATCCCAAATAAAAGTACCCATGAACCAAATTTAAAAATGGAATTCAGATCTCCCCCCAAGTCAGTTTGATATTGCTAGATTAGAGGCAAATATATACCACTTAGAAACCCGCATTCATCTCTCTCACAAACCTCAGAAGTGGATCTTGAACTGGTTCTGTATTCACCCATTACAGAAGTGTTTCACCCTAAGTTTCCCCAATAAACTAGGTCAAGATTCCCAAACTAGCTTTCAGTGGAAGATCATTTTTCTGCTATTCTCCCCCACCACACAATCAAATGAACTAGCCCAATTATTTGGGAACAGTGCAGTCTGGCAACATGGGAGGGAGGTTTGTTCCCACCCATCCTTTCTCTGAAACCAAGAATACCAGGAAATGAGAGAAGAAACACATCCACGGGAAAGAGGGAGGCTACCCCGCACCCCCAATCCTTCAGTTTGCTGCTTAGCCATTCGCTTGGTAAAGGGGGATGGAGCCAGCTCACTGTCTGATGTGTGCCCCCCATGCCTTGCCTATTTGAGCTAACCCCTGGCTGTGCAAAAGCCTTTTTTTACTCACTCTCCAGTTAGCTGTGATCCATGCAACATAACACAAAAATCTGGCAGGGGTTTATTACCACTAGGGTGACCAGACAGCAAGTGTGAAAAATCGGGACAGGGGGTGGGGGGTAATAGGAGCCTATATAAGAGAAAGACCCCAAAATCGGGACATCTGGTCACGCTAATTACCACCCACCCTTTCTTTGAGACAAAGAAAAAAGACCTGTACATCTATTTGGTATCTTCTGCTTTTGGCTGGGCATGGGCAAAAAGATGGAAAAGTCTTGAGCTATATAACCAGTTCTTGTCCTGTGGATGAAGGGAGAGGCTGACAGGAGAACTGAAGGAGTTAGTGTGGAGTTAGAAAATTAGATTTTACAAACTCGCTGCCTAAATCTTCCTATGCTTCAGCTGGATTGGTAGAAGATCTAACGAGTAACTTCCACTCAAATGCCTTGTCTACCCTGGCAGTTTTCAGGAATTTTTCCACTGTTTCACAGCCCCACTCATGGGAGCACTAGTGTAGACAGGACGCAGCATCATTTAGACCTGTTCGGAGTAGAGTTAGATAACACAGTTATAGAAATGCTGGCAGCCAGACTGCACTAGCAATGGAGCTACACTGCTGGGAGATCTGACAACTGCCAATGTAGACCTAGTATATGGTATAAGCAACATCTACATTTTTAGCTGTCTTTTTTGAGCCTGTCTGCACTGGGGAGATGTTTTAAAATTGTTTGAAGACATAGTATAGACCCAATTTTATGAGGCTTAAGGTAGCCTGACCTGAACCATTTTTTTTCTGATCCAGGCTACTTTAAAGGGCCTAAAATAGGGTCTATGCTACAGCACTAAGCAGTTTTAATGTTGGTTAGAAAGTTTCCCAGCAGAAGAAGGGCCCTAAGCGTCTACACTTTGTACATAAGCTGCAGTGGTGCAGGCTGCAGTGCTTATGTTGAACCAACATCTACTCTCTCTGCTATAAAGCTCTCCCTTTCTTACCTCAGTCACTGGGGACATCCCAAAATGGCCAGGTACAGTATCACAATTGGTTTTTAGCTCTGGCTGATCTCCAATCAGTAGCCCTAAAATCATATTGGAATTGAAGTTTGGAGGGGTGGGGAATAAAGCACACTGGTCATCAGAATGTTGGAATTTTAAGGGCCAATACCTCAACCTGCAGGGCTACAAAAGCTCTGACACAAAACAAATTGTTTTCAGGACAAGTAAATTCCACCCACTCTACTAGTTCTGGATGACTAATAACAATCTTGTTAAGGGTCGGCAGGTAAGTGTGACTCCTTCCTCTGCTGGCTAGAGCAGATAGCAATGGTGTTAGGGTCTCTTACCGAGGCTAGGCTGTGGGAGGAGCAGGAATGCTTGCTTGGCTCAATGGAGGAAATCCCGCTGAGTGTGTCATTGCTCTTGCTGCTAGGACTTTGTACTCTCTTGTTGGAGTATCCTGTAATTGGAAGGGGGGTAAAAACAAGCCTTTAGGTCTTCCCACTCTGTTTACAGCAATCAGAGAAAGGAACCTATGCAATCAGATGTAGTGTTGCTCACTCTAATCTGTCCTGTGCTGCCCCAGGTTAGCACCACTGGAAGCAGAGTCTCCAGAAGGCTGCTGAGAAGGCAGTGCCATCTCCAGAAGAATCAGTTCTCAGTGGGGTCAAAAAGGAAGCAGTCACAGAAAAATCTGGTTCAAAGCAAAATGGCTTCATTGAAGTCCTGGATGATGAAGGGAACTGTGATTAGTTAGTGACAGGGCATAGATCTGCTGATTAAGGGATGTGCAGAAGGAGGAGGAAGCGTATTTCTAATAGCTATAGCTGGAAGTCAGGGTTCTATTCCCTCCTAACTTGCTTTGTCACCTTGAGCAAGTCACTTAACCTCTGACTCAGTTTCCCCATCGAATATGGAACTATGAATACTTATTCACCTCTTTGGATGAAAGGACGTATGCAAGTGAAAAGTGTTATTGGAGAAATATTATGCATCAATGCATTACTTCTCTTCTGCCATGTACAGTGCTAAAATAAGTATCGTTAGTGCAAACAGCAGCAAACTTGCTTGACTTCATAATTAGTGTTTTTTTAGAGTTTCATAATTTCACAGTGCTGTACAGACAATACTTAATCCTCACAACACCCCCTGCGGTAGCTGGGTAATTGTTAATCCCATTTTACAGATGGGGAACCAAGAGAACAATGAAGGGACTTGCCCAAGTCACACAGCAAGTTATTGGGAAAGCTGGGTTTAAAATACAATCTCCTGACTCCCAGTCCTGTCCTCACTCCTCCAGACTACACCGCCTCCTTTACTGCTTCCAAAGACTGCTAAAGGTGATTTCAGGGCAGCGCTGCCAATGCCCATGCTTTGGACAGATGACATTAGCAATTTGTCAGAAACCCACTGCCACACCTAATAGGCATCAAATGGAGCCAATCATAGTCACCAAGATCAATACACAGATGTGGGCTGTGGGTCACTGCATGCATATAGCCACACACATCAAGTGAAAGTATTACACAGTGGGGTCGATAGTCTCCTTTTGTGTTAAAGTTGATGGCAACAGCAGTAAAGCCCTACAGCCTCTTTTCAATCACTTGTGCTCTAGGGTAACGATTGTGCGTGTTCTGCTATCTATTCTGCATTGTGGCTCCTATTAGGCTACTGTCTGATTAGTTTTGCCTCCCAGTCTCATTCTGCCTCTGTATAGTGTTTTGAACTACTTTAGCAACCTGATCTACCCATCTGCTTGGAACTACCTGGGATTCTGTCCTATATTTTTCTCCTCCCAGCCAATATTGCTTACACAAAGGTTCCTTAACATTACGTTGCATTTCCCCCCAGCATCTGCTTTTGCAATACCAACCTTTTTTCACTGAAGGGACCTTCTTGGTTGGTAAAGAGGGGGCAGGGACTCCTCCAGGCTTAATGCCACACTTTTCTGGGGTGATCTGTCTCTTTCGACGTCGACGCCGCTTCAGCTGGTGCGCAGCAAGAGCTAAGGCAACTGTCCCAAGAGCTGTAGCAAACAGCACCTTCCTCAGGCCTGGGGAGAGTCTCAGCTGAGAGAAGACAGACTTTAAACACAAGAGATATAAGAGAGCAACAATGTAACACCACCCATTTATATAGCAGTTTTAATCCAGGACAGCTAGGACCAAAAGGTGCTTTACAGGCACTGATTTACCCACCAGTGAAATATAGACATCCATGGGGTAGAACACAGCAACTGTTCAATAGTGCCCAGCAATGCTAAACTCTTCAGGACAAGATGTGAAGGAGAGAATATCTTATCTGATAGACTGCAGATAGAATTAGAGTCCTGTATGATTTACATGCAGTTCTCTCTGTATAATCATTTCAGATGAGAGCTTGAAACCTCAGGGGCTGCCTTCTCTATGTGGATATTAAAGATCCCATGGCACTTTTCACAAGAAAAGGAGATTGCCTCAGCGACCCTGCTCAAAAGATTGTAGGTCCAGACTAACAACCAGAAGTGAAATCCTGGCCCCACTGAAGTCTATAGCAAAAACTCCCATTGACTTCACTGGGGACTGGATTTCACCCCGGCACATGTAAGTTACACTACAAATGCTACAAATTATTTTACATCCACCTAAAGAGGGACGGGGAGTGGAGGGGACGATATACATGTTCCACTACAGCGTTCTGAATGAGTTCCATCATTTTCCAGGCAGAGGTACCCGAGACATCGTTCTGAGGACTGAGAAGTGGTAGATGGCATGTCCAGGAAGCCCTACGCGGCTGGGAGGCGGGTTAGGGTCTGGGCCATTTCGGGCCTGATCTAAAGCCCAATGTAGTCAATGGAAGTCTTCACAATAAGATCTTAAATAAATGCAAAATAGCAGTACATTTATTATTAGGAAAGCACTTACTGTAATACTTATATGCGAGACAGTTACTGTTATTAACCTCAACTCTGAATTTCCTGATTTGGGGGCAGTTAGTCTTATCCCTACTGTTGCATTAGTATATTTTTCCATTTATGATAATCATGTTTAACAAAAACTATACCTGAGTGTCTCTAAACTAAAGATGACCCAAAGGTTCTGCTTGGTACAAAGAAAAGTGGGGTGAATAGCATGCGGCATTAGCAATTTTGGAGTTACGACAGTGTCACCTCCATAATTATAACCCCCACTTTTTCAGATGTTTATAAAACTACTGTTACACTTTGGACTAAAATTTCAATTTCTACTTGGCCAAAACTTGGTAGAATTTTGAAAATTCAGTACAATTATGATCAGCCCAACAAATTATCAAAATTTGTTGTTTCCACAAAAACTCTGTCTCTTGGAATACAGAGCAATATACACTGAATGTTCTCTACAGAGCAGTTTCTGTACAGTGCCCATTCTTTTCTCCAGCATCTAACCATACTTGCCTGCAAACCCTCAATTTTCCTGCAACCCTTCCCTACTTCACAGCTAAATTCCCCTCTCTGTTCGATACTTATGTGGCCCCCATCACTGCAGTAGCTGAGCACCTCACAATCTGTAATGCACGTATCCTTACAACACCCCTGTGAGATAGGGAAGTGCTATTATCCCCATTTTACAGATGACAAACTGAGACACAGAGAGGCTAAATGACTTGTCTAGGGTTATGCAGGAAGTTTGTGGTAGAACAGGGAACTGAACCCAGATCTCCCAAGTCCTAGATTATGGCCTTAGCCAGTGGACCAGCCTTCTTCTCAATGCCCCCTCCTCACTGCCAAACCCACCATCAAAGCTTCCCCAACAAGTGTCCCTCCTTCCCTCTCATCTGCAGGATGCTCCCCAAACCTCCCCAGATGACACCTGACCTCTTGTAAAAAGCCTCTATTCACGATTCCTTCCGCAGTCCCTCAAACAAGTGCAATCACCCCATAGCAACCGTTAAATCCTCCCTTTCTCTTGCCCCAGCACCACCCTGTTATTTCTCTTCATCACCCTCCAAAACAACTGCTGCAAACATCCCCGTAAAAGAAAACTCCAAATAACTCTGCAGAAAATCCAGCTGTTTTTTTGTTTTGTTTTTTTTTTACCTGCCCAAATGTCGTGTAAAGAAACACGGGGATTTCTGCCACTGTCATTGCCAAGGCCTGGATGATGGACATTCCCTCCGTTCTCTGAAAGGCCATGTCTGAATGAGGCTCAGAATACGCACAGGAGTCAGTGTGTGGCAAGGACACTTATGGGAACTGCTCAGAGAGTTCACAAAGAAATCCAACTTTGTTTCAAAATGTGCCTTGGGATTCCAGAATCGGTCTCCAATTGTGAATTTTCTCTCTGCAAGGAATAGGAAAAAAATATGGTAAATAGTAGCAAGAACAGTACAATTTCCTCCGATAAAGAAATTTTCTTACAACGCATCTGAAGGCACATTACAATCCATTTAAAACAGCAAGACAACTATAATGGGATAAACCACAGAAAAGGGATATTACGCTTATTCTTACAAACAGTGATGTCTGCCTCTCAAACTAAACAAGGATGAGAATTCCCAATCCAAGTAGCTCTGAAGCTTGCGACCCCAAAGACTTTTAGACTAGATCAATGGCCCAATCTACGAGGGACAAGGAAGTATGTCAGCTGAATGGCTTTTATAGTAGTTCAGGGTCAATTGGTTTAAATACAGTTGTGCTGTCCAATGTGGACAGCAGCCAAGTCACTACAACCAGATTGAAACAAAACTGCTTTAGCTCAGGCACAGAATTAAGCTACAACAGGTTTGTTTATTTTTAATAGAATAGAATTATAACACTTTTTGGCCACATCCACACTGCCCAAAGACCCACCAGTTCAACCACAGTCACATTTAGGCTATGCTTAAGTACAGTTGTGGACAAATTAGCTTTGAACAAGCATTGTTCAGCCAGCACGTATAACCAAAACGTGTTAAATATTATAGCCTTGGTCTGTACCTTGACTAAAGCATGTTCTTTAAATTTGGTTATTCCATTGTTTGGCCCCTGTCTCACTGACAAGCCAAACTTGTCATGTTTTAAACCAGTTCAGTAAAACAATTCCTAGCCCATAGTAACCAAGTCCAATGACCTAGACATAAGATCTTAGAGCCTCCAGGATGCAGCCAATCAGATTGGAAGCGGAGTTATGCAGAAGTATAGCTTTTAAATGCAGATGAAAGTGAAAAGTAGGAAGGGTCTAGAATACACAGGTCCAAACAGATAGAAATTGTTTCCATGGCAACAGAACAATTTTGTATTAAATAAAAAATTTAGTCAATATATAGATCGAGAAAACAACTTGAGAATTTGAATAAATGCAGGACTTCAGTACATGCATCTGCTAATCCATGGAGTGATGGATTACAGTAATCCATCCTGCAAGTTATCAAAGCATGGATTGCCTTCTCTGCATTGCCTCAGAGAGCACAAGCCGAAGCGCAGTGGTGTTACTCGGACTGTAAAAGGAAAATCTGTTTGGAACAGCACAATGTGACCTTCAAATGCCAGAATTAGATAGAAAAGAACACTAAAAATACTGATAGCAGCAATGAAAAATAATAACTGGATCACAATTGTAACAACTGCCTAAGGGGCAACAGCATGTAATGAGACCAACAGCCAAAAAGTGTCTTACTATTTTCAAACTTTAAAAAATTATCTGATACCCAACTCTGGAGGCTGGTAACACAGGCAATAGCAACACATATTGCTTCAATTATATCAGCAGAGAAAGCAAAAGCAAAAGCAACAATGTATAGGACAGTTACGTATTTTCTTTTGTCTAGAACTCTACTGGAATGTCAGAAGTTAACAAAGAATGCAGTATACCCTTTCCATCCCTCCTGGGCTGTAAGCTTAAGGCAATTAATATGCCTTTTGAGAAAATTAAGGATTTTAAAGGGCCAGGTCTTTTGGAATTACTTGGTTTTATGGTTGGATTTGTTACTATTGTAATAATGTAAGGTGATTGAATTTCTCGTTTCCATTATTGTGGGATGCCGAGTTCAATTATTTATAAAGCATAAATTTTAAACGGATGCAAAGCAAACTATTTTCAAGGATACAGTAAGTCAGATAACGTACACCAGAAACCCGTTCTGATATTGCCGGAGGTGCTCCAATACAAACCTGAGCGTGGTTCAGCAACCTCCTTGGCTACTCCCTCATAAGCCATTCCGTAGATACTTCCTTCCCCAGCACAAACTCCCATCAACTCTAGAAGGGGGGGGGATCTCCCTCACTGCTCTGTTATGAACCCCACTATGGGAACCTAATCCTGCTGCTGCCCCCTGCCAGCGTTCAGTGTTGCACAGACTCTGCTCCAAAGTAAAACCCCAGTGCTAGGAAGCTGCCTTTCTAGCTACTTCCTTCTAGCCCCAGAATCAGCATGGCCACCTCCCTGCCCTATGAAGGCACCCGACTCCCCCAAAGTCTAAATCTTGCCCCCCCCCCACTTCTGCAGCGGCACAACCCCCACCAAAGCGAGTACAAATGCCGGTACAAGGCAGCCATCTCTGTGGCTGCTCCATAATAAACCCCAGCGCGGCACAGCCCCGTCCCCAGGGCGCACCCCATGCTGGCCAGCCACCGCTCCCCAGCGCAGCGAGCTCTATCGCGGCACGAGCCCCCGCCCCCGGGCACGCCGGCCGCAGGTGGCTGGCTGCATTACACCTCCCCCAGCACAGCCAGCCCCCTGTGGGGGGCATAAACCCAGGTCGAGGCAGCTGTACCAGGGGGCCGAGAGGTACCGGGGGGATGCGCGAACGCAGCCCGGGGCTGCTCACCCAGCTGGTCCCTATTGCCCCTGGCCCCATCGAGTCCCCCCCTACAGCGAAGAGACAATAACCCACTCCCCCCCCCGCGCGAATGGAAGAGTCCGCATCCCCCGGCACCCCGGGCGCTACCACCCCCAACAGGGGGAGCCCGCAGCCCTGGCTGAGCCGTTCTCACCCAGGCACATCCCATGGCTTCGGAAGGGCAGCGTCTCCTTCCCCTGCGCGCCGCAGCCTAGCCTGACTGCCACCTGAGGGAGGAACGCGTAGGAGGCCGCCCGCTACCAGCCAATCAGAACAGCGGGCTGTCCCTGCGCGGACCAATCAGTTGGCTCCCCTGGCCAGCCGGTGGCGACAGCAGAGAGTGCGGTTGAAGAGCAAAGAGCAGCCTTCCCCGTGGGAGGAGAGGAGGGCATACATGTCAGTGTTGATTGACTGTGATTGGCAGACTGAGAAGGAAAGGGGAGGAGCTTCTCTTAAAGCGGCAGCGGCAGCTAGCGGCACTCTCGGGGACCTGAGGTTCCTTATTTACCCAGAGCTCAGGGCCCACACAGCCGCCCTATAGGTCTCTGGTGCTACGTCCATGGGTCTAGGCCTGGGCCTGCACGAAGCTGCCACGGCATACAGGACAACAGCGAGGCCGCCGCCCGGGGGGCGGCGTGCCGGGTGCGGTCCCCTTTAAGAGGCAGCCGCGAGGATGCCAGAGGGCGCCGATGGGCCCTATAAAGGGGCGGGCGCGCTGAGGGCTGACTCGGTTTAGCGCTAGTCTCCCCTGCCCGCTGAGGGGCTGTAGCTGGGCGGCGGAGAGGCTGGGAGCTGGGCTGCGGCGGCGCGCGCGCAGGGACATGGATTTCAACATGAAGAAACTGGCCTCGGACGCGGGGGTCTTCTTCAGCCGGGCCGTGCAGGTGCGCGGGGGCGGCGGCTGCGGGGCGCGGGGTCCCTCCGGCTGCTGCAGCTGCGCCTCCCCGTGAGGGGCGGGGGTGTCCCTAGAAGAGGCTGTTTCAGGGCTTCTGGCTCCCCCCGCGAAAACACTCTGGCGGCGCCTTGGGTGTTTCCCTCCCCTTGGCGGTCCGGCGCTGCAGTCTGGCGGCGGGGCTTCGCGGCGGGTCCCCTCCTCGTTGGGAAAGAGGCGTCTTGAGTCCTGGGGCGCCTGGCTGGTCAGGGAGGGTGTGGAGGCGGGGAGAGCCCCGCTGCTGTGCATCGCCTCAGGCCGCACCTCCTCCGAGCGGGGGCTCTAGGGTGGGGGTGGAGAGGGGGTCCCCCTTCCCCTGCTTGGCAGCCTGATGCGCTGTAGTCCCCTGAAACCAGCCGCCTTGCAGCGGGTTCCAGCAGGCAGCTCTCTGGCTTGAGCCCGTGTCGTGTGTGGAACTGGCTCCCGGTGCGGGCGAGTGTGAGGATGACCCTTTTGGGGGAGCCGCCCGGGCACAACGTGGAGCGACGGGCTCTGTCTCTGGGTTATGGCTGCGGTGCTGTCTGCACTCTGCAGCCAGGGAGCTGCTTGTGTGTCTCAAGTAGGTTCTCTCATTACCCTGATGCCCCAGGCGATTCTGCTCCTGAGAGACGTGAGCCCATTACGCTACTCTGGCCTGTCTCTGCAGCCTAGCCTGGGAGTATGTGGAGAGATGACAATGGGCGTCTCACTCCCCACGCCTGGCATGTAGACTGACTCTGCTCTTGGCAAGACCCATAACTAGAAATGCTGTGCTAGGAGTGGCGTGAAGTAGGGGACATAAAAACCCAAGAGCCTCCTGTTTAAGCATCTGAACTGTGAACATTGTCCTCTATTCCTATGGCTCTGGGGGGAGACTGCTACTCCATCTTAGTAGGTATCCTGAATTATCATTAGGGTTTTTGTAGGGGAGACTTTTCCTGTTAGCCTCCACCGCCCACTAGCATATATAACATTCACTCGAAGACATTTTGGGGGTGCATCAAAGGGAAGTGACCCTGCCCTTTTGTCAGTGGGAGTATTGGAATAACTAAGAACACCTGTGGGCGAAGCTACCTATGTGGTAGGCACCAGCATTCCAATCTACACCCTTCTGGTCATGTGTGAACTAGACAAATCCTCTTCTACCCCTGAAGAGGGTGCCTCTCTTACTTCCTTTGCTTGCCAAGAAAATAGGGCAGGATTGTAATGAGAAATAGGGAGGGTAACCCGAGTGTAGCATTTCTAGTGACTATTATATTGTAAAGCTGCTTTGAGCCCCTGCATGTGAGTGGTGGTTGGACTGTGGTGTCTGCTTCGAACAGGCAAGAAGAATTTCCCCTGCCCCAGAGTAAGAGCAGCTTGAACAAAACGCCTAAAAGCTGGCACCCTCCTTTGTATGGTGGTGGGATCAGGTCAGTGGACAGGAAACTGGTTAATGCTAGAGCATATGGATGAGATTTGAGTTTCCATTCCTTTCTCTACCACAGAATTGCTTGCTTGGTACTTCCTGCTAAGTTAGTCCCCTCATCACTTTGTTGCTGTTTTTCAAACTGTTATCCTACCTCTGATGTGTGTTCCATTCTGGAAATGGGGTTACTCAGAACTTAACATTGGTGCAGATGCACCAAAGCCCTATAATGCTTGTAAAACATCTTGAGATTCTTGCATGGCAGGCCCTATAGAAAGGAGAAGTAAGCGACGAACAGTGCACTGAAGAGACTGTAAAGTGGGGGTTATGATCAGTGATTAAGCAGGTGTTACCAGTTTCTCTGTGGTTTGCTTGTATTCAATATCTGAATTGTAACTCCACTCTCTGAATAAGGTATATGTAAAGAATACCAAGCTTTGGACAATGTCTCGAATGGTAGTGAACAAACTGGGAGTGTTGAGAAAGAAGGGCTTAAGTAAACGACATCCCCTTTGGTAGCAGGGGGCAGCAGGCGCCTGCCTCATTTGACAATTTAGTAAGCCAAAGTCCTGTTGTCCATGCAGTACCTGGAAATGTGCAAGGCACTTCATACAGACTTTTTTATCCGAGACATCGCATTTTAAATAAAGAAGTGGCTTGAAAAGGGGTAGCAGGGCAAGAGGGAGGAGGATGACTAACAGTAGCTCGAGTTGCTTTGGAGGTGCTGTAGTGCAATATTGGTTAGATCATAACTCTTAAGGAGAAGCTTTAGCTCTGCAATGACGGTCTTAACTGTGCCCATACATGTGGTAAAATGGCTGGGTTTTGCCCCAGGTTCTTGGAACCCAGTTCTAAAGCAAAGCAAGGTTGGCTGAAGTAGAGATGTGATCCCTGCTCTTGGAGTCACACTAGATCGGTCATGATGTACGAGAGATGATCTAACGAGGTCAAATAGCAGATGCCTGCAAGTACCCTGCTGGGAACTCAGAAACTGTCTGACTTCCCTTTACACAGCTGTAGAAGGGCTGTGGCATGCAGTGATCCTGCTTGATTTGAGTGAGCACTGAATGCTGGGGTAACTGACTGAAACATGGCCCAGCTGTGGCAAACTGGAAACATGCCAGGAGGCAAATACTAAACCTAGAGTGATCCTTAGTTAAACAAAATCTGCTTCTATAAGGGTAGCCAGTTGCGCAGCCCCAGTCAATGTAGTAGATAGTAAGACTATGTTCTTCTTGACTAGCTTCAACTCAGTTACTTGAAGCTTGTTGCTTCCCATGTGCTAGCTATAGCCTTCAAGAAGGGGTCTGTGGCACTTTCTGTTCTGTTTTAAGCTGGCTTAACAGGAACTGAAAGACAGTTCTGATGTAGGACCTGAGCTCACTCGATCTCTTACCTGCCACCCCCCAAGTTATGTTATGTTGTGTACTTGCCTGTTTCAACAGGTGACTGCATGCAGTGGTGTAGTTGTGTTGGACCCAGGATACAAGTCAAGGTTGGTGAAGTAATATCTTTTATTGGACCAACTTATGTTGGTGAGAGAGATGAAGAGCTCTTTGTAAGCTCAAAATCTCATCAGGTCAACAGAAGAATGCAGGCTCTTCAAGAAGCTAGTCTATTGTAAATGTCTATTATGGCAATGAGTCTGATGCAGTGAGAAGAGAAATAGTTAATTCAGGTACAGAATAAGGAGCAGATGGCAAGCTTAACGATCCTGTTCTCATGCAAATGATCTTAGTAACAAAGAGGAGAAATGCTGCAAATATATGGCATATTTAGATTTGGAAGGTCTTCTAAAGATCATTTATCAAAGACTTGTACAAGGTGTAGGAAGGAGCCAGCCTAGGGATCCGCAGCTCTTCACATCAGTGATTTTAGTGCAGAGAGGAGTTTATAAATAGTTTCTCTTGGCTACTACGCCCACTTAATATCTTGCATATGAATATTCACATCATTCGTTACAGGTATAATTAAAAGAAACAAAGCAGCACAGGGCAATTGGTACCAGGGGAGTGACTTTGGGGGTTTTTGGTAGGTGGGAGAAGATAGGGTGAGTTGAATTGTGCTAATGGAAAAGCCCTCCCCCTGAAATGTACCAGTGAGATTAGTCCCATTTGGGTTGTGTCCTAGTAGAGCCCTGGTATTTGGATGAAAAAGCTAGTCACAGCATAGACTCCTGCATCATGGTGCCAGACAGGCAGATATATACACCCACAATGGGGTAAATGGTTGCTAGATGAGGTCGCATGTGATTTTTCTGGGTGTCTTTGCTGTTTCGTTGTGGTTGAGGGAGTGGAAGGGAGAGTAGGTCTGTAGCTGCCTTTCTTCAGCACAGCAAACTTCCTGGGGAAGGGACTCTGAGTTGGCTAGACTAGAACTCAGTTTTATAAAGCACCCGGTGTTGCTTCCTGCTGCTCAAGGCATTTAACAAAATAATGTTTCTGGAAATGCAGTGGCTGGGAGGTAAATGGACTAGCCATTACGCACTCAGCTATCACTCACGTTACGGGCTGTCTGGCAGAGAGTGAACATCTAGCCAGACAGTGGAGCTTTAACTCCTGTTCCCATAGAATCTCCATCCCCCTACTAGAATGTGGGAAACAAACTTAACACTCCACTGTAAGGGTGGCTACCCCTTGGTTGTGTCCATAATGTGAAAACAATTCCTATCTGAAACTGCATCAGATACAACCACCCAATGCCCCTTTCAACTTGTGTATTGAGTCTTGTGGAAAAAGTCTGGCCTCATGACATAGACAAAATCGGCTGAGCTCAACCAGGGTTGTGACAAACTTCCACTTAACTCTCATAGTCTGCTACAACAGGTCCCTGAACTCCATTGCCCCCTGCTCATAGGCGAAGTTGTTTGCCTTATGCTCTGAAGCAAGGAGGGCTTGTAAATTTCCCAGTGCCGGTGCAGTTGCTGGGGCCCATGGCTTCAGGTTCAAGCAGAGGTGGCTACAGCAGTGCTGAGGTTGTGCAGCATCTTGGCAGAAAAGGTAAATTTTACATGACAATTAGTCCCCTCTTTGGCATCTTGTTTTCCATCACATCTTGGGTGAGTCTCTTCCTTCATCTTCCCTATAAGGCAACATTCAGTGGCCCTCATTTGACTGTTATGCTATTGCCGTTTAGACAGAGCAGGAGGCAGCGAATAGATCTGAGTTTCAGCACAGCAGCTAGGGAGTGTGACTTACCTCTGGAGTAGGAGGCTGAAGACTACTAGTGGAAGGCTTGCAGGTGAAGGCAGCTGCTAGCAATGGGGTTCCTTTCTTGAATGGCTCAGGAGCTCTCTGTGACAGCTGCCTTCCCTTGCTGTGAGGGAGTCCCTTATGTCACTGCCTGCTCCCCCTCCCCCCCAACTTCATTAGCTTGACTATATAGTCCAGAAAAGCTCCATTCCTGCAGTGCTAAGCCCCACAAGTGTGATCTTACTCTGTTGGAGTGCACACCAGTAAGCTGTGTTGGTTATGTAATAGGTAAAAGACTGCACTTTTTGAGAAACAATAAACCAACTAACACTGCAATGTAATCAAGTGCTGCTCTGCTCCATAAATTGCAGGGGTGGGTGGGTAGACTGACTGGGAAAGGACTTGTCACATAATGGGTCCAATGCACCATGTGATCCAAAGGGTTTTGCCTATAACACATCTGTCTTCCTACCCCCTCATAAAATAAAATTCCTGAGCATGCCAGTCCCATAACCTTGCTAGGGGTACTTATGGCTAAACTCTAGTGCTAACAGTTCTGCTGCTGATTTTGGAAGGTCCTAACAGTGCAACACCTCCCAGTACTGCACTGGCCTCACTGTGCATGGAGTTGGAGCACAGCATGGACTGTGGTACAGTGCCACAGTTGCCACCACCTGAGCTTCATGGACTAGCCTGATCTTTTTCTGGTCCAGAGACTGGATGCAGTGCATTGGGATTCTGGAGGACGCTTTGGATGTGGGAGATAGGCAGCCTTGCAGCAGGTCATGCTCTCTGGAACAGCTTGTTGACAACCGTCTTCAAACAGTTCATTCTGTTAATTTTCCTTTGATCAGAATAATAGACATGCTGGTTCTCAGGGATGGTGAGGCCCTGGACTGATCTGTAAGTGGGCTCTGTTGCCATAGAAATGGGAATCTAAAATATTATTAAAAAGGGACTGCTCTGAACATCAAAGCAGGCAAGTGGCTGGTGTTAGTCTCTGTGCCAGGGTAACAAATGTGGCTATTTCTCTGTTCTGCACAAATAGAACACACTTTGGAGTCTTCTGGGGTTTCTAGAAATAATTACTTGGGCAGATGTGCCTGGTTTTACATTTTTATATTTATGGAAACTGGTTATCTGTTAAAGTTCAAATAATGCATAATGTGTATCATTAACCCATAAACTCAGACACTAACCCTCAGTAATACAACTAATACTAGCAGCCAGATATGTGAGGCTCAATTATTTTTTCATTTTCCTTTTGAAAAGGACATCCCCATTCCCAGTATCAATGACATGGAGAAATAAAGTATAGGAAGTTCTTTCAATGGACAACAGTCTTTTAAGCAGGATCAAGTAGATCTTATAATGTATGGCTACTGTTTTTTGCAATTTGGTCAGCCTCTAAATCTGTCTATTTTGTTCAAACACAAATGGTCCTTCTGAAGGTAACAAATATAGGTAATGTATGCCCAATTAGATTTAAAAAAATTAAAGGGGCATTTTAAAATGGCTTTAACACTGTACCAGCATCTGCAGGACTATCCTAGTGTTAATGGCTTTCATATCACTTCAACACAAGCACTTCATTTGGATCCCATTTTTCTGCTCTGACTCCTGGTTGCCCTGAATTACCATGGTGGGCTGAGAAGGCTACGTATGGAGCCTGATGCAAGCTGGGTTTAGGTCTCAGTTTGAGGGCATATTGTGAGCCGTAATAGCTTTTTTCAAAGTGGTGCTCCAGAGAGGGAGAGCAGTGTTAAGCTTCCTTACTAGAACTGCCTAGGTTGGATGAAGCTGGCCTAGATTAGTTTCTTTAGGTGTCAAACTTTATTAATCCTCTGTGGGTGGTCTCTGAAATAGCAGAGGTCACAGCAGCCAAGGGCAGGTAGCTTCCGCAATGCCACAGGCACTGTGTAAAACCCACGGGCAGGATCTCCAAGATATAGTCTTGTCACATGTTCTACTTGCCGCTAGCTTGTAGAAGACACAATTTTCCGTTTCAAAGGCCTCTAATCTGCTGCTTTTTTAAGATTTAAGGTGGGGGAATATCACTTAAACAGGGCATCTTAGTAAAAGAATTCAACACTACAAGTAAAGAAATCTAAATTTAAGATACCTACATTGACCTTAACTCTGCCTTGCATCTCAGTCCATCTTCCCTATTCTCACATGGGCCTGCCCTCCTTGAGTGTTGTACAACAGGATGTTGTCTCATGAGCACCGTGTTAAGGAGGAAAGGGCAGAAATTGTCTACAGACGCTTGGCAATGTGGCTTTCCAAGGGATTGTAACTTCCTCAGCTGAAGCTGTAAATGTTGAGGCCTTGTGTAAGCCAGTGTATGACTGCCTGAGCTATATCTGCACCACATGAGTATGTGCCACTGACCCACCTTGGGAGGCTTTTAGACACTAAATTACTTGACCAAAGAAAATGGTACATCCCACTTATAACCCACCCTTGACCACAGGTGATTGTCTTGCTACTGAGCCATGAGGGCTGTGGACGGAATCTGTCTCTAGGACATGGTCTAATACATTACTCCTGAGCACTGAAAGGACTTCCTCCCATGCTGCAAGTATAGCATCTCCTTTCTCTCCACAAGCATTGATGGGGATTTTAGCAAGCTGTAATTTCTGTCCCCAGAGGTTTGATTGCTGTTCTAGCTGCTGTGCAGAGCCTGCTAGCCCCTCTTCCTAACCCACATTGTTCATTCAGGCTTTCCCCAATTGAGGGGTCCCATCAGCTGTCTCACGGTCCTGTCAGGATAAGCACTAACAATGCACAGACTTTCTGCTGATCACCCAAGCCTCCAAGAGGAAACCCAACCTCTCAATGAATTATTGAGGCCCTAGAATGCAGCATGACTCTTCTCTTCCCTGGTCGAGTGAGAGGAGCACTCAGTGAAAGACTGCACTGCATTATTCATTACCATGTTGTCTGCCCTGCACAAAAACAAGCCCAGATACTTAACTGGGTCAGAGGTGCATGAGCATCCTCCTGGGGGACAGGAAAAGGAAAAATCTGGAATCTGCTGATCCTTGCGTACCAATTGGCAGTGTGTGGTGCACACTGACTCCCAGGAGGTAAAGTTGAATTATTTTAGGGCTGGGACCAATTTCTCTGACAAGCAGGTTCCAGTAAATGGATATAGAGGGACCTAACAGCTGGACTTCAGGAGTGTGGGTTATCCCTAGACCTCACATCCTTAGGGAGCAGTGCCAGGGCAGGGGGAAAGGCCTTCTGCTCCATTGTCGATAATGTCTGTGCTGTTTTCTTCCCCACTGATTTTGTGCAGCAGTCATAGGATACTGGCACAGCTGCTGCTAGATGCTGTTTATTTTGGGTCTTCTAGGAGTAGTCTCACATAGGAGATGCTTTGGGTAGAAACAAGCTTCAAAGCAAGGTTCAGATTTCTGGGGAAAGTGCAGTTCTAAGGTATTCAGAATCAAGTAAGTGTAACTGGCACCTTCCTCCCTTCTCCCAGGTGATACGCTACACCAGTATACATGCCAGCTCTGAATCTGGCCCCATCAGTGTAATGGAGTCTCAGCTGGTGTAACTTACATCTTGAGGGGCCTGAAGAGAAGCGTGAGGTTTGGGTGGGGAGGGGGGGAAATAGGACACAACTAGCAGAGCCAAGAATAGGCAACTTAAAGTAGCCACTACTGCTGTATGTGAACTATAGCCTCTTGGATGCCTTTTCATCCACTTAGTGACGAATTGTGCATTGCCTCTGAACTTGCTACTGTGCGTTGCAACACTCAGGGAAGTCTGAAAGTTCACTTTTTTTACATACCCTTGAGTCACAGGCTCTGTCAGATTCCCCGGCTGCCCTTCTCCCTCCTTCTGTAGCCTTGGTTGCAACAGTCATCCAGCACGTGAGATGCAAGCCACAGCAATAGGTTGTTCAACTTTCTCTGCATGCATGAATTGAAGGACTTGGTGTTAAGACTCAGTAGCTATTGTGTGGTATGGGGGCATGAGCAGTCCAGCTACCAAACTGTCAAATGGAGCAGACTGGGGGACAGATATGTTTACTTAAGGAAGTAGCACCTGAGCTAGGGTGACCAGATGTCCTGATTTTATAGGGACAGTCCTGATTTTGGGGCCTTTCTTATATAGGCTCATATTACCCCCCACCCCCTGTCCTGATTTGTCACCTTTGCTGTCTGGTCACCCTAGCTGTAAATGTGCAATGACCCTTGGAGATGATGCCTTCCCTGTGGAAGTAATGGGTGAAATCCCAAAGCTGTGGGAAGTCTAGAAGAGGCAGTGCTAAAGGAAGAGCAACAGCCATTTATCTGCAGGCTGTCTGAAGCCAGCTGTCCCCAGAAGAGGTCTGACTTTCCAGCAGGTGTGTAATCAACCTAAAAACTATAAATGGCTCCTGAGACCTCAATCAAACACAACAGCCCTCTTGGTGCAGATGCTTGGCAGGAGTTTCTAGATTGGGGAATAAGCAGAGACTGTTTTGGAAATAGAAGGTATCTGGAGCCCTTCTGGGAATGAGAGGGGGATTGAGACTCTTCATATTCAGGTTCTTAAATTTGGGATAAGAAATTCTCCTGTTGGAAGGGAGGAGTGCCTCAGCAGGGGAGTGCCAAAGATTCCCCAGTGTTCTGCTCTCTAAAAGCTCTAGTAAGTAATGAGTGTGGATATCCTAGAGCCAAATATCTGGGGAGCCCTAGTTTGCTGTTACAGTGGGTACGTCTGCACTACCCACTGGATCGGTGGGTAATGATCGATCGATCGGGGATTGATTTTTATCGCGTCTAGTGTAGACGCGATAAAATTGATCCCCGATTGCTCTGCCGTTGACTCCGGAACTCCACTGTGGTGAGAGGCGGAAGCGGAGTCGACAGGGAGCAGCAGCGGTTGACTCGCCGCTGTCCTCAGGGCCAGGTAAATTGACCTAAGATATGCTGGAAGTTGCGTATCTTAGGTTGACACCCCCACCCCTCCAGTGTAGACCTACCCGGTGACTCTGGCTAAGTTAATGTAGCCAAGACCATCTAAATGCAGATGATATGGATTCTGCTGCCACCAGCAGGAAAAATTAACTTAGTCAACATGTGGAAGGGTGAACTCCTTTGTGCTTGAGGCTGGACATGGTGTGGCAGCTCTCCTGTCTAGCACCCCCTACCAACAGTCACTCTGGCCCTGGGGTGGTCTGCCTTGTATGACTTGGCTCTCCTGCTGGTCACATTTTGTTCCCACCCCTTCCAGCATACTTCAGTTCCAAGTCCACATCAATACCCAAAGTTCCAGTCCCTTCAGCCTCTTCCTGGGGTTTACCAAGATTCCCAAGTCTTCACCCAGGATCTTCAACAGGTACCACTCAAAGAAATCCCACCTCCAGTACTTCTAGTCCCAGTCAACTCCCAGCCTTTGATCAAACCTTGTCTTGGGCTCACTATGGTGAGAACCCCATGCCTCCCACTGTCTTGGAATCTTCTGTCTCATCTCCCTATTAAACTGTCTTTCAGGCCTACTGCAGTGAGAATCACCATCTCCTGTAGCCTTTATCTCTTAGTTGCCCACGTTCCCTGCTTCTATCAGGTCCCAGGCACCTCTGCTTCCCATGCTTCCTTTCCAGGTTCCATACACTCCTTCCTCAGGGCTTCTTGCTGAGGCTCAAGCTAATGCCTGCAAAATTCTTGCTTGCTTTTACTGCAGAGCACTGCCTTCTGGCTCAGGCCCCTCTAGTCTGACTCCCAGTTTCAGGCCCTCAGGCTTCTCTCTTTAGCCTAAGAGAGGAAGCACCTAGACACCTCACCTGAGTCTCCTCCCTGGCCTGCCTTCCTTCCCATGGCCCTATTATGAAGACCCAGCTCGGCTTGATCACCAGTTATTCCTGACACCCTTCCAGGTGCCACCCAGTGCGCACTGTAATTGGGATCAGGCTCCTGTTAACCTATGGATAACTGGTGTGGGGTTTATAGTCCCCATCACACAAAGCTTTGCCAGAGAAATAATGCAAAGTTTTTGCTTCTGTTTGACTGCTTTCATTTTTGAAAATAAGAGACATGATTTAATGCAAAAATTCTCTGGCTCTCAAATACTACTTCCCATCTTCCTGTTGGCCTCTCAAAGGGGAGACAGCATGGCACCAAACTGGGAGTTGGGACTAGAACAGTCCACCCAGCTCTGCCACAGATTCCCTAGGTGGCTCTGGGCAAGTTACTTAATCTTTCTGTATCTAGCTCTCCCCCTCTGTTGTAGTGCTTGCCCACTTTCATAAAGTACTTTGAGATCTGTGGATGTAAAGAGCTGTGGAAGTGCTAGGTACTTCATTCTCAAACTCAGATAATACAAAAATCCCTGAGAAAATAGAACTGCTGTTGTGGGTGCTTAAAAGGCCAGCCACCTTGGATCACAATTCTGTCTTAACCTTGAAACTATGATTGCTACAAATGACCTCCAAGATTTCTAGACCTGAAAGACTTAACCCTAGTCTAAACAGTATTAGCCTGCCTTGGTAGGAGGCAGTGCAAGTGATCGAGATGTGCTGAAACTGTCCCCATCCCTCAGATTTTTTTTTCCACCCCAAACTCTGTTCCTGTTGCTCTTCTGCCCATGCTGATTTGGAGGGGGTGGTTTAATTGTTCCAGTGATTCAACAGATCTTGCAACACATGACAACTTCAGCAAATAGTTCTTTAAATCTAGCATGATCCAGACATAACAGGTCATTGTGTAAACAGCCCTGCTGTGGGTTTTACGTATCTCTGGCGTCTAACATTTGCACATGGCTGGTAACAGGACGCCAAAAAGGCTTTTCTGCCTGCGTTCCCACATCACGTGCCTATTCTGCTTTGCTATTTAACACTTTATTCCAGGCAGTGTACTGAAATGGTTCTAGCTGTGTCCACGTTCAGTACTTTTCCCTACTGCAGCAGAGTGGGGCTTGCTCCAAAGACTTTCAGAAGTAACCCTGGCATCCCCTGTATATCCCGGCATTCCCCTCTAGAAGGGCTGTATGGCCCCATGTAGTAGTATCCATGAAGGGGTGGGGGAATAGGGAGGATCAGGCAGGACTGTCATTGTACTCAAAAGATTGTGTCCTTAATCTCGTCATGTGGTTGTACCAGGTATTTGCAATGTTTCAATAACACTAATGGGTTCTGATAGCATAGAAAGTGAATTAGAGGGCCAGCAACAGGGGTTCATAGTTCTCAATACTCTGAAGTGGATATGTATGTAAAGCATTCAAGCTTATAAAAGGATTAAAGGTCTCAAGGGACTGCAGCATACCTTCTGTAAACAGAGGATGGTCTCTTGAGCCATTCTTTACCATCATCCAGCTGTTTTATAGGCCTTTCTAGAGCCAATAAAAACCAGTTTCCATCAGTGCATGTTAAAATCCAGCAGACCAGCCTTTTGGGGGCTGCTTTGATCAAGCTGTGATGCAACTTTGTATCAGAATAAATACAGGAGGAAAGAGCTGGGATTATTTGAGCGGTGCATTAAACCAATAGAACACTAGGCGAAATGTTTGTGCCAGACCTGTTGGCAGTGAGTGTTACCTGGCTTCCTCTCTGTCCTATAACACTTCTATAGGATCTTAAAGCACTTCATGAAGGTATTACCTATTTTATATAGGTAGCAAGAAGTGGGTAAAAAGGAAAACTGAGGCAAAGACCTGGGACTAGAATAGAGTGAGTAAGAAGTTATCAGAACTTGCTTACCTCTAGAGCAGGGATGGACAACCTGAGCCTGAGAAGGAGCCAGAATTTACCAATGTACATTGCCAAAGAGCCATAGTAATATGTCAGCAGCCCTCCATCAGTCTCTTCCTCCTCCTCCTCCTCCCCCCCCAGAGCGCCTCCCTCTCCCTCCCCCGCACCTCCCAATCAGCTGTTTTGTGGTGGGGAGGAGTGAGGGCATGGCAGACTCAGGGGAGGGGGTGGGAAGGGGTGGAGTGGGGGCAGAGCCAGGGATTGAGCAGTGAGCACCTCCCAGCACATTGGAAAGTTGGTGCCTGTAGCTCCAGCCCAGAGTTGACGCCTATACAAGGAGCCGCATATTCACTTCTGAAGAGCCTTTTGTGGCTCTGGAACCACAGGTTGGCCACCCCGCTCTAGACTTTTATATTAAAAACTGGGGCTCGTGTGTCCTGCGGGTGAGGATGGGGAGAGAATAGCTCCTCAGCTGTGCACACTTGATCTCTGATGGTGTTTCTGATTTGGGTGGGGGAACCCTAAAGACTTGAGGAATTTAAGGGTTCTGTAGTTTCAACTTACAGTCCATTGGTGCCTCTTCACTGTTTTTAATCTAGCCCTATAAAGAGATGATGGTTTTACCTCCAGCAAATATAGGGTTTAATTCCTCCCCCCTCCCCCCAAAGAGTGCTTGGCTCTTCAGACCCTTGTCTGAGTGGCACTGAGGGGCCCTACAAGCTCTGAATCCAGCCTGGGGAGAATTCCCCCTGTGCAGGCTCTGTGGTAGACAATTATTAGTCTGCCTTCTGAGAGCCCTGTTGCAAAGAGGCTTAAGTTACACCAGGGGCCTTTCCAGCTCTCCTTTCTCCTCCTCTCCCCCCCCCCCCAAGCAGTTCTGGGTCAGGAGGGTGAAAAGATGGCTTGGCTGTGATAACTTCAGCCCCGCCCTCACTCTAGGCTGAGAGTTCTCCCCAGGACCCTGGCCTGAAGGTTTTATTAGCTGTTCAGAATTATGTACGGGCAAAGGAGCTGGGGTGGGAGGCTACACTGAAGCAGCATGTGGAATATGGCAAGTGACTTCCCTGGTCATAAAATTAGACATTAAACAACTATTCCTTGCAGTAGAACCTCAGTAAGAATGTTCCCATGTCTGGGAAGGTTGGCTGGTAAACTCTGGGAATGACTCTTTCAACTTTCTCCCCATGCTGAAAACTAAGTGCTTAATTCTGCTTAGGTACTCAGTATTGTCAGTGAGAGTTGGGGGAAGCCTGCAGAAGTGGGCCCTAAATTTGGAGGGCATTAATAATTCTACATAAAGTTTGTGCCACAGATGTCACATTCCTATCTAGAGCTTGAAATGTGAACTGTGAAACAGTCTGATTAGACTCTAGCCTCCAATTAATTTGGATTTTAATAACTAACTCCCTAAAGGGAGGTAGGCTAGCCCTGAGTGCAGGTCAGACGAGGTTTATTTTTAGCTCTTCCACCAGTCACTCAGCAATGGTAATGCTCTCTATCTTGCTGCCCATGCTGAAGGTACACAATACTTGCCCTCACCTGTAAGGTTCTTGGAGATCTACAGACAAAAAAGCATTAGAATTTGAAATGAGAGGATTTTACTGGACTCATTCGCTGAACATTCCTTTGAGAGGAATGTCTAACCTGCTAGACGTGGCAGGTTTCACAAAACCTCTTCAAATGGCTTAGCAACCTGGCTTCAGTGGAGCAGATCTTCTAATGTCTTTCCTACCCCCTCTCCCCTGCTTCTGCAGTTCACCGAGGAGAAGCTGGGCCAGGCTGAGAAGACTGAACTAGATGCCCATTTTGAAAACCTTCTGGCCAAGGCAGACTGCACCAAGAACTGGACTGAGAAGATCTTGCATCAGACTGAGGTCTTGCTGCAGCCAAACCCTAGTAAGCACTGATTCTGTGGCAAGCATTTGCAGTGCTGGTGCTCTAACTGTGGCACACCAGCAATGGAGTTGATAGAAATACCCCACAGCCAGTGAACTCTGCTGAATCAGATCTACAGGGGGAAATCTGAGGGTGGTGCTTGCAAAG
The DNA here is from genome assembly GCF_011386835.1 of Chrysemys picta bellii. Classification (NCBI taxonomy): domain Eukaryota; kingdom Metazoa; phylum Chordata; order Testudines; family Emydidae; genus Chrysemys; species Chrysemys picta. Next base: position 13,985,968 of record NC_088808.1, on the reverse strand, counting down.
ACACAACCATCATACCCAGGGATGGGCAGAAAGATGGAATGTGTCAGTATCTGGCTGGCATTCAGTAGCCTTGACCTGCCCTGTGGATTCTGGAGAAGGCAGGAAATGAGAAAACTGACCCCCTCTTTTTCTCCCTGCACTGACACCTCTGTCTAAAGCACGGTGGCCTCCTATACTGGCTATTGTCACGTGAGGGCTCTGTGGGTGGGAGCATCTCCCTCTCTACTCTCCCTACTTGTGTTTGTAACAGCCTGGGGCACTCTCGTTCCAGGTGTCAGAGTGGAAGAATTCCTCTACGAGAAGCTAGACCGGAAGGTGCCATCTCGTGTCACCAATGGGGAGCTGCTGGCCCAGTACATGGTAGAGGCAGCCAACGACTTTGGGCCAGGGACTCCATATGGTGAGTTATGGGGCACTGGCAAGTGGGCAACAGCTTATGTGGTTGGTTCAGTCCTTACAAATCTACTGGAGTTCCTAAAATTATTCTCTCCTCCCCAACCAGCCCAAAGATGAGACCTGATGCCTCCTAGTTTCCAATGCCCGTTAACACTGGCAGGCTTCTGGGGAAAGCTTATGGTGTTCACTGTGTACCATCTAATACACTTGTGCAAGCAAGAACCAAACTGGAATGTTGTCCCGCTGACAGGTTCTCTGTGAAATCTCAAATGGAAGAGTTTTGGATGCTACTAAGTTGGAACATATGCACTGTGGATAAGCTGGGTTTGCTGTAGCACTTTACGTGGTGATACAGTTGTGCGCAGCTGCTTTTATTTCTAGATTGGGAGGGGGAAGCTCTTATCCACAGAAGCTCTTGCTTCGGCTTCAGTCTTTCTATCCTCCACCTAAACACAGCTGGGTTCAAGTTTCTACATCCTAGGTGCCACAGCAGCGGTATTGGGTGAGATCAGCTGCTAATGTGCTAGTGCCTTTATAGGCAATAAGAAATGAGTGGCACAACCTCAGGAAAAGCCCAATGGTTCTAGAAATTGGAGCGCTTTCCAGAGTGAATACCTTGTAACTAAAAGCATGTTCCAGCAGCTTTGCCATGCTTATTACGCAGGGCCAAAGGTATCTGAAGGGCTGTGATATGCAAGTGAATCTGTTTGCAACATTCCCTTCCCTAATATTGTCATGTGACCTAAAGGGTTGATTCCCTTATCCATAGTATTAACAACTTCATTGCCAATCTGACTCTGTTGGGCGATTACCAGACGTCTGAATTGAAGAGAGGACCAGTAACTGGTTCAAGCCATGTCTCAGTTCTCCTTGGCTCCACTGAACTGTAACTTTCCTTCAGCCTTTGCTCTTCTCTTCACCTCCATGTAGTTATCTGGTCATCAGTTGCTTTCTTATTGCCAGGGGCTTGGGAGCCAATTAATAGATGGGGCAAACACAGACAAATTGGCACAAGTTCCCCTCCGTAAGGCTTAATGCTGGGAGCAAAGTCGAAGTAAATCTGCTCTCCTCTCTGGAGTAGAGATTGTGGCTCCCTGGAGCAGATTACAGGTGGTGTCTAAAGACCATCTTTAAGGATGGCATTTAAAGCTGCAGTGAGTCCTACTCGCAATCCATTCTGATAGCTCAAATTTTATTAGTCTCTCTCCCTCCAACCTACACCCCCACCTCTTCACCTTCTAACTTGTGCTTTCAGTAATGTCGTCTCCTTAGTGCTGGGTTTAGACACTCCCAACATCCCCCCCCCATATTTTTAGTAAAAAAAGAGGCAAGCAGGCAACTGTGGGGCGCTGCCTTCCACATAACTGGAATAGCTCAACTGAGTATCATGGACCTTATATTGCTAATTGAGTCTCTTTTAGCATAAGCCTGTCCTTTTGGAGCAGGAAGATCTAATTTCAAGCTCTGCCTCAAACTTCTTTCAGAGAGGAGAATGGCTGGGAACCAGTGAGTTTCCCCATATTACCTTTTTTTTTTTAAGCTAAATGGTTACCTGATAGGGTGGAGAGGGAGTGTGGAGACTTACCAGGGTAGCTACTGGAGCTGGTAGCTCTAGCAAGGCATGACCTGTGTTTGAGCAGTGAGTAGTTGGACAAAATGGCTGCAGATATCAGTACTAGACTTCTGGCTTTAGAGCTGTCCCGATCAACTTGGCACAGTCTGAGTGTGGCCACCTCACATGATTCCAGGAGCAGAGGCTTTACAGAATGTTCATTTTCACACTTACAATTGAAAACCTCTTCACAACCATGAGGGCTAGAAAGCTTGAAACTGTAAACCCTAAAGGCTCAAACTCTGAAGGGAACCATGCACTGTTCTTTTAAAATCTTTTTTTTTGGGGGGGAGGGGGGTTCTGACTCAGACTCAGCATGTTTGTCATTTGCTATCCTGTAGCCTTAGTCAGAAGTCCTGACAGGTTAATGTAAACACACAATAACGTATCTCTCTGCCTCTCAAAGCCAACCGAGAACCCTAAGCCTGCTGGAGGGACCCAACTGCTTCTTAGGTGGCAGACTCTGAAATCAAACACCTGACTTTCCCTTCTAACTTTCAGCTTTGTCACAGCTCTCAGTGAGCTCTGGGTTTTATTGCCCTCTAAATCAATAGCTTGCTCCATAGCACATCCTGTTGCAGCCAGAGCCATTGTAATTGTACCCATAGCTAGCCAGCATTGCCCTGATCAGACCCCAATCAGCTTGTTTTATCTGCTCTGGTGCCTCTTAATTTGATGATGCTGTTTTTGTGCATCCCTGAAATACGCCCAGGGCTGTAATAATCTGTCCCATAACACCCTCACTAAAGCTTGTGGGCTGCATCACATGCTCCTGGGCAGGCCTGATACTAAAGTCTGCAGTGGAGTAAGTGCATCAGCAGGCAGATAACATCAAAGCTGCAGCAAGAGCCAGTGGGTAGAGAGAGGCTTCAAACAAAGGGTGGACTGTTAGCATAGCACTGACTGAACGTCCTGCCCCCTCCTTGGCTAGGATTGGCTTGGCTGTCAGCAAGCAGTGAGCCATAACCACCTGGTCTAGGTGCCTGCTAGCACAGCTGATCCACAATGCACACACCTGAACAATGTACTGTGTGAGAGCATCCTAACCTAAATGTGCTGGGTGACTAGGATAAGGCTAAGGCATAGTGTTAACCCCATGCCTGCTGAAGCTAATGCCTCTCCCATCTGGGCTCTGGCAACTTGCAGGGAAGACCCTATTCAAAGTTGGAGAGACCCAAAAGCGCCTGGGGGGAGCCGAACGTGATTTCATGCACTCTGCCTCCATCAACTTCCTGAATCCTCTGCGCAACTTCCTGGAAGGGGACTGGCGAACTATTACTGTGAGTAGGAGAGGAAGGGGTGAACTGACTAATGAGATCCGCGGGGGGGGGAAAGGGGGAGAGAACCAGTGTCCGCCCACCTGTGACTTGCTACCTTTGTTCTTCTTGCCTTTCAGGAAACTGGGGAGAGGTGAAAACAAGGCTAGAGGAATCCCTCCAACCCTGTCAGGGCAGGGGGGAATAAGCTACAAACTCTGGAGTTCTAATCCCAGTTCTCCCATTGGCTTCCCTCATTTGTGTGGGGAGGGAGGAATGGGGCTACTTGTCTCTCCCTCGCAGGGGTGATAGGACAATAAATTAACCCTTTATAGCCAGATTGGCCAGACCAGAAGCTTCTTCTCACTCTCTAGAAGGTCGGCCCTTTATCCTTATCCAGCACTCCTGCCAATGGTGCCAGTGCATCTGCTGTTACCCCCTTCCCTGCCACCAAACAAATCGGCTTGATTCCCAGGTGGCTTCTCTCTCACATTGGCAGGAAAGATTTCTAAGCACCTGGTTTTTATTTGTCCCCCTTCTCCTTTTCTAGAAAGAAAGGAGGATCCTGGAGAACCGCCGTCTGGATCTGGATGCCTGCAAGGCCAGATTGAAGAAAGCCAAGGCTGCTGAGGCGAAAGCATCGGTAATTTCTCCCATAATTCCTTTCCTCCTTTCTGCACACCAGGGCTTGGCTCGCATGTGAGAGGGAGTGCCAAGTGCTCTCGTGACCCAGAGTCGTCTATACTGCCTGCGTTGCTGTCGGTGCTGCATCTGGTAGGGGTATGGGTGACTTCTCCACAAGGGAACAACTCACATGGTGAGAGGCACTGGCTTGGTGCCTGTTGTCTGCAGGGGAGACATGCTTGTTCATGGGCACAGCCTTGCTGGGGAGCTTTGGAAGTGGTGTGAGTCTAACCTGGTCCTTGAGAAACCCTGCTTTCTGATTAGCTGACACAGGTTCCCAGCTGTTCTGAGGGGTTGCAGCTAAGCACCCTGGTCTAATCTTGGTGAAGCTTGTGCCAGTCACCAGAGACGCTGTCCTGTCAGAAGGCTTGTAAAACTCCAGTCAGAAAATAGGGACTCCAAGCTGAATCTGGGGCTTCTCCCCTAGAAAATCAACTGAAAGGACTAGGGAGGTGGGGATAACTACATTTCACTGGGAGCCTGCAGGACTCCTGGAATCTCAAATGAGGGCTCAAAACTAAGTGTTTCACCTGCAAGTTCCAGCCTGCCCTGGGCTCTGCCAATAAGGATCATGCAGTCAAAGTCAGAAAAGTGACTCTACTGGAGCCTCTTGATAGCTGCTCCCTTGGCTTCCCAAGTCATGTCTGCTTAGCTTGCTGATGAGACTGCTGGCAGTCTGTCTTGGCACTGCCAATCTAGCTGCAAAAAAATGCAAGCTGGCTGCTCCATTCTGGTTTGGAAATTAGCTGGTAAATTTTCTCAGTTCAAGACTCTCTAGCTACAGAAACAGGGCGGGGGTTGACAAATGCCACTCAAATTCCAGGTCCAGTCACTGGAGCGGAGGGAGCCTTGTTCTGACTCTCAGAATCGGGAGACAGAATTATGGAAGCAATTGGAGAGAATCTCCAACAGTTGTTCTTCTGACCAGATGCCTGTGCCTGCACCTGAGTCACACGATGGCTAAAACACCAGGGTGCTGGCTACACTAATGCTGCTCACTACTGCTTGGGCTGCTCTAGCACCATTGGGGAAATAGGAAGGAAAAGCTAGTGCAGATGCAGCTGTGAAGGTGGGCTCCTCAGAATATCCTGCTCAACAGGACTGCAGTAGAGCCAAAGTAAAAGTGGACATATGGATATGCCCCACACACAACTTCAAGCCTTCAGTCTTGCAGTGAGGCTACAGGCTCTACCCAGTGAACTAATGGCCACAGTCAGAACAAGCTGGAATCCTTGTCACTGAGTCGGGCTCTTTCCTGCTACAAAATACCAGGACCGGTGTCCTGGCCTGACCCGTCCTGCCAGCCATCATGCGGCTAGGTTTCGTTTGGCTTCTCCATGTGTCCCAGATGACTTATGTCCCAGGGACTCTTCCTTCCTTCCCTCTTTCCACATTGGTTCCTGTTGTGTGGCTGCCTCTGAGAAGCATAGGTAGCTATGGTAACATCAAAGGCCTTCAGTCAACAGGTCTGTCCCAGTTCTAACACCTGCAAACACACATGCTCTGTATCCCCTGGGTAAGCTGGTTTTGAACACAACCTCAGGATAAGCCAGCTCCCCCCTTGCTCTGCTGATTGTCTAGTGGAGCCTGTGGTTCCACCCAACATGGAATAGCTGAGGTTGCATGAAAACTTGCCCTCCATATCCCCACTTCCATTTAAGGTGACTCTTGTTGTTCCCCAGATATACAACTTTCAGAAACACCAATTTCCCCATGTGTAGACATGCAGGGGGTGGGGTGGGGGCGTGATCTTGGTTTCAAGGCAGTAAATGGTGAATACTGGTCTGGGTCCAAATTCAGATAGGAGCGTGGTGGAAAGTCTGTGCCACTTCCCCATCCTCCTACCCACACCCCGTCCAGCTCATGATGTCCCTTGCTATTCTGGAAATGGTACATGATTACTACAGTCAGAAAATGCTAACCCCTTCCCTTTTCCTGCTTCACTCTCTTGGAGCAGAGTTAGACTTTCCTTCCTCTCCTCTTCAGTTGCATAGGCAGCCCAAGTTCTGGACAATGACTCGGTAGCTCAGTGCCCTAAAAGGCTTTGTCCAGGGCTCTGCTGGTGTGTAGCAGTAATCCAACCTCTGGTAGGGGTACCTTTGGTCAGGCATCTGGCCCTTAAGTGCTACAGCTACAACAAACCATGTGACAGGAGATCATAAAACTTGTTGCTGGGGTATTGAGCTTGATTCCTAAGTACCCTCAACAACCCTAGAAATGCAGATGCCCATGCATAACCCTGCTTCCTGGAAACATAACTAGTCCTCTAATGTAGATGAGCAATCCTGACCCAGATGGCCACCTTGGATACCAGCATAGTTAAGAATCCTCTTATCCAGCCCAGTTTATGGAGACTGATTACCTGGACTCAGCTATGGGGAGGGTTCTGTGCTTTCTTATTGTGGCTGTCACTATTGTGCGCAAGGCCCTCGTAGCAGGTGGGCAGAACGTGCCAAAATGGGACATGTCGGCTCTGGATTCTAGTCAGGTTTTAAATGTATATTAACTAGCAATTGGTTCTAGTACAATCCATGTTGGTTAACGTGTTTAACACCTGACCTGAAGATGGCTGTCAGAAACGACCCCCTCCATTAGTGTCCTACCTTTCCTGGGTAACTCCTCTCCCTTCAAACTTTGTGCTCATGTCCCCCTCCGAATAGCACAGATCTTGTGCCTTTCCACTCCTTATTCCCTTTGGCTTTTGTTTCTCTTGGGGCTGAACCTCAGAAGCTGGTATCCCCAAAATTAGTGAGTTGCTGTTCTGTCTCGTGGGTTGGCTTGTGTCCCCTCTAACCTTCGTGGGGTTCTTGCTTTGTCTTTGACGTTGATGGTGTTTTTGTTCACTAACCTTTTTTGTTTTGTTTTTTTCTGTAACTTTGCTCAGTGTGAGGGAGATGTGAGTATTGACTGTGTTAATAGTGCTGTGACTTCTTTCCTTAGTGCCTCTCATTGTCCCTCTCCCATTTAAAAAATGTCAGGCAGCAACCCCAGAGCACATTCTACATGCAGTCTGGGCTTGTGGCTGCCTGACACAAGGGTGTCCAAAAACACAATGGAAACCTCCTGGTTGCCTGCATCCCCTCTCCAGGAGTGTGCAATCAGTTTCCATTAAAGCCTCTTGCAAGCAGTGCTCAAAGGAGGCTGGATCCCATGTACAAACATGACTGACTCTCTTACCTCTGGCTCCATGTTGGGTGTGGGGTTGGAGAACAAGTCTCCCTCCTTGAGGAAAGAAGGATGTGAAAGTTAGACAATGATGGGCAGTGGTTGAACTTGGTCTGCAGTGCTGTACTGTCCCTTCTTAAGCTCCAGGGCTCTGCCCTCTTTTTCCCCACTACATTGAGACTTGGGTGCAGGGGGAGAGAAGGTGTATTCATCCAGTCTTAATGTTCCCTTTTGATCACTGCTTGCAAATGAAACATGCCAGTGTGCAGAGGCGTGATAGCTGCTTGCCTCCTCCATACCATGTGCTACAAGACCAATTCTGGGAGTCCAAGGAAGCCATCCTGGAGACAAAGATGGCCATGGATGGGGAGAGATCTTTTCAACTTAGCTTTTTACCCAGAAAACTGAGGCATACGAATCTTGGTCTTCTGGAGTGCTCCTCCTACCTTCCACATCTGGCCAGTGGGAGTGTGGATTTGGTCAGCTGGGCCCTACTCAGGATCATCTCATCAGCTAATGCATTTATTGGTGTTTTTTTGTTTTGTTTTGTTTTTTGTTTCCCCCCCCCCCTTCAGTTTAGGTTATTCTCCTCTCACACTCATAAAACCCATGAGGTAAAGTCTCTTATTGATGAGAGGCTGGCTGCATCCTCTTGTGTATGGAATTGGGCCTGTGCATCTGCTCAGTGGCGCTGCTAATTGGAGCAAATTGGGCCAATTCGTTTAAGTCGAGCTGGGTGTGCTGTAAAAAGATTAGCATGGGTGAGATGTACTCAGCCTAGAGGATTATAGACATCTGGCTGGGGTTAGAAATGCTGGATCATATGACTGTTGCACACCAGCTCGCTGCATGATCAAAACTTGCCTGGCCATATTCTGATCTGTTATGCTTGTGCAAATCAGAAATTGAGGGGCTTACATTGGAGTAACTGATCTCAAACTCAATCGATTTGAGCCAACTGCCCTTGTTAAACTGAAGGCCATAGCATAGTCTTGGATACATTGTGCCTTCCACCCCAATCCAAACTACAGCGTCTCTCTCTATATATATAATGCTGAAGTGGCTAATGAGAACATGGTATCTATGGCATGGGAGGGGATGAATCTCACTTCACCCCATCATAAAATGGTCTTCTCTTGGCCATGTTCCACATTCCCATAAGGGAAGAATCTGCAGTTTACCCTTCCTGTCCTACTGCCTCAGTAGCAGGGGTCCAGCTATGGCCAAAGATGGCTTGGTTATTCTCCTCCCCCACTTCCATGAAGTACAGGTAGAGAGTCTGCAAATGCTACTGAATAGAGTCCTCTGCTAGCAAGGCGATGGGTTAGATATGCTCCTGTGCACAATGAAGGTGGGATTCTTAAGAGGTTTTGATGTGGTGGTGACTTGTATCACCCTCCTTTTCACTAAAAGCATGGGTCTCAAGGTGCCAATACCTGAGATGTGAGAACAATGAAGAGAAGTTTGGTGCCTCTGGCAGAAATAGACCCTGGAGGGAATGGAGCTGGTAGATGAGGCCATGTCTCCACATGGTGCGTGCTAACAGCATCTTGGGTAGAGTAAGTGCACTTCCTCATGAACATAATGCAGGATGCTAGAGCAAACTCTGCCCAGTTATGAGTTTCCTCATACCCCCATTCTGTGGCTGAATTAGCTGCATATTCATCCTTTGTAACCTGTGAGATCCATAGGTTGCAGGTAAGAAGGAACCTCGGAGTCAGTACAAGAGATGCTAAGGCCCGGTCTGCACTGGGCTTGGAAATGTGTTTTGAGTCTTTGCTCTGGGTCCAGCTAAGACCATTTAAAATCCTTCCACATAAGTCAACCAGACCAGGGTTACAAATGGCCTTTGTGTCTAGGGCTAGGCTCAAACCACTTCAGAATGTTTCACTCAGACTCTGGTTTGACTTGTTGGTGTAAATGGATCTGCAACTGCTCACCTAGTTGACAGATGAGCCTAGTGTATGCAAGGCCCTCGGTTCAGCTGGAAGTTTTCATGATCTCTTCCTTGCAGCACACCATACTTGTCAGGCTACCTCGCCCCCCAGCCCTCTAGGAGACCAAGTGTGTCTGCCACTATTCTAGGAGCTAATGTTGGGGGCACTGCCAGCCCTTTTCTCCATTCATTGGGAGGACTGATTTCCATTGACTCTTCTGCATGACTTGTACATGAAACTCTATTCCCCCCTCCCTAGGCTGTGCCTGACTTTCAGGAGACTAGACCTCGTAATTACATTCTCTCCGCCAGTGCATCAGCGGTAAGATCACCTCATCTTCTAGACATCTACGTTCTAACCTCTGTGTCTCAACCTGATTTCAACTCAGACCCAGCATTATGCTGTTTTCAACATTTTAATGTGAAATGGGCTGCCCAGGATTCCTTCCTTCCCTCATACCTGACTGTTGCCCTTAGGTGGGAGCAGAGATGTGCTGCAGATAAACCTTGATGGCTAAGGCAGAGTGTTGTGGGTAGAGTTGGTGTTAGTGATTGGCAGCTGAGTATTTACTGGCCCTCTTTGTCCTTTCCCAACCCAAACCAGGAATCCTCTGCCAGTGTTTTGGTGGTTCTTGCAGGAACTGGAGAGAGGGAGGAATATAGTCCTTTGTGAGCTGGCTTCCTCCCTCCCCCCACGGACTATTCTATCCATGTGGGGCTAATGCAGGGTTGCTGCCCTGGTGGAGAACAGTGTATGTGGCTCCCTGATCAGAGCAGGACTGCCACCAGCATACTGAAGTTCAGGAGGCTTCTAGTTTAAATTGATCAAGCAAAGGGTAATCCTACAATCCCACTCCAAATGCTTGGTCGCTACCTGTGGCATGAGCGATGTCAGGCCAACAGTACAAGGCCTTTGTCTTTGTTAGAAGTGGAAGAGAGATGGCCTCAAAAATCTCCTACTGATCTGGTTTCCCCCACATCAAGAGTCCCTGGCTGGTGGGAGATCTTAGTGGCTAGATGACAACGTTGAGTTGTGCTGGGGGTGGATGAGTTGCCCACTGCCTCTCTAGCATGTTGCGTCAAGTGTGGCTGAACCGTCAGTGTCCAGCGCTTTGCTCGAGGCTCCCCATTGCACGATATCCAATCTCTTGTTAAAATGTTGAAAACTTGGTGACTGTCTCGCTTTCTGAACCACTTGTGAAACAACACTGATGCCCCTGTCAGGCTGTGTGACCTGGGACTGGGAGGCTGGAAGATGGGTTGTGTAGGCACCAAATGGGGAAGCCCAATGCATAAGCAAACCACAGCCACATGGGAGTGACTTTTTTAGCTGCAGTTAATTCAGCATATCTAATATGCAACACCCAAACTGGGGAGAAGTGCCTGGGCTGGAACATCAGTGTTGGTTCCACAGGGAATCTGCCCTGACCCTTTTAGATCATGATGCTGGTGCAACATTGTTTTCAATAGGCCAAATTATTCAGTAATTGTCCCGCTAAAAATCTGGAGGAGACTGAGCAAGCAATTGCTGCAGATCTCTCCTTTCTCCTCTAGAGTGGCACTTCCAATCCATTCACAGCTCTGGTTCCCTTGGTGAAGGGTGAGAGACTTTTAATGGCAATGGAGGTATTGCGATAACTAGTTTGGGTACTGGAGAGCAGAGGGGGAAAACAGGACTAGCTCCTTATCAAATACCTAAATGCTAATAAGTCCAAAATACTGGAGCATGCCCTGCATTTCTGCAGATCAGAGACTTGAGAAGCCAGACTCTGGATAGGTTGTGACTTCCAGTCTCTTATGGATTTCCATGTCTTGCAGCCGCAGACTAGAAGACTGTAACTGCAGATTGGGCTTGCAATACCTAATCATGGCATTGGCCCATAGAATTCTTCCCCACCTCAAAGCTCAGGTCAAACTCCTCTCTGGTGTAACTCCATTGACTTACCCACAACATGCTCAGCACTGCACAGATCTAGCTCTGCAATGAGCAGTTCAATCCCTTTAAAAGGCCGACTCTGAGACTATAGGGTGCCCTGGGAATTGAGGAAGTAATAGGAGGCTGGATTTGACATAGTACAGAATTTACAACCAAGCCGCCGCCGCCTCCTACATGATTTTTCTTTAGTATTTACCCATTAATAATGGAATTGCACATGGGCCTTGCCCATAACCACTCCTAGCCCAGTGAGTGAGTTGGTTGGCAAGTGTCTCTATTCCATGAAGTGCTTGTAGCAGCGATAGGGCTCTGGCTGCTTGTTCTGCGTGTGTTCGCAAGTGCTTGTGGCATTTTCTTCTGCAACTAGTAGCCTCAGTTGGCAGCAACAAGAAGGTGGATGGAGAGGAAGTGCCACCTTGGCCTCTCTCTCTGCACTGAGCAGGGATACTGGTGGTACCTCTAGGAAGGCTTAGTCCACCCTGGAGAGATGCTAATGGAGCTTCCCTGCCCAGTGCAGACAGGGCCACCTTAGTAACTGTGGAGGTTTCTCTTGCCAGCTTGGAATCCCAGCATCCATCCCAAAGGGCCTGGCATCCCAGTGGGGCGGGAACTCTTCACGCTGTTGCTCTGCTTCTCTTCTAGGCCGAACTCCCATGTGCCTCTGCTGTTTGTGACCTGATGTTAACCCTTTCACTCCTGCAGTTGTAGCTGCTAATCTTGCTTTTGTTTCTCCCTCCTCCTCTCTGGAGGGAGGGATTGTTGTCTCCAGAAGGTAACAGGCTTGGTTTTTGTGCGTGAGTGAGTGAGCAAACGAGTCAGCATGTTCCCAGCTTCTCATGACTCTAAACTGCAGACACTCTGGGCAAGCCAGATGCAACTTGGACAGAGCTGGACTCGCACTTCAAAAGTCTGTCTCTGTGTGTGGGAGAGAAGAGGTGTACAATGGTCCTGGATGACCTCCTCCTATCTGATCCTCCAGAAAAAAGGGATGTGCCTAGGGAAAATTCTTGTTAACTCATAGGCCACCCTGCCCCTAGTCTCTCAGCTGTGTCCTGAGCAGAAGTGTAGGAGCTAAGGAGCAGCCCCCCTCCCTTGCTCTGTTGTCAGACTGCAGAATAATCTGCACTCAGATGGATCAGGTCTCCCTTCTTGGACGATGCTGGTTTGGCCACTCTCGCCATGCTCTGTACTCCTAGGACAGGCTCTAAGGAAAACCTATTGCATAGCCCTAAAGAGGGTTCCTCAGGCTCTAGCTAGGCTTCTGAGAACGTCAGTTGGAGTTTTCTGCTGAAACAGCTGAGCTGTCTCTCTCCGTGTGGGAGGGAGTAGGGAGGTAAGGTAGCACTGCATTCAGCCTTTCCCAGTCTCATCAGCCCTGTGCCACTCATTGCCCATGATGGTGTTGGGGGGGATCTGGTGCCTTGCTGAGGTGTTTTAATGCATGACTACCTACAGCCACATGGCCAGCTAGCCAGCCACACACCTGCTTGGAACTCTTATGCTCTAGAGAAGTGCAGGGTACTAATTGGATAACTTCACAAGTGCAGCCAGTGGGGCTCCCGAAAACCTTGAGCAAATGGCAGAGATTCTATCTGGTAAAGGGCAGTGGTACGCTTTGAGAGCATATGGGGGGTGGGAAGGGCTGACCTCTTCAAATAAGAGCAGCATGAATCTGAGAGGTCTATCACTGCCTCTGCTGAGCAAGTAGCTGTTTCTATCTGGACAGACCTCAGAGAATGAGCCTATTAACCCATGAATACCTGCTTAGAATAACACTTCCACAGGGTTAGAGATGGAGATCCTACTACCTAATGGGAAGGGAGGGTTTGTGCTTGTGGAAACATGAGGCAGATGATGTGCATGTTGCTCCACAAGGCTAAACAGATGTCATAGGCCCTGTACTGATGTATATGTGCTAGAGTGGGATTTCCATCTACTGCCTTTTGATAGAAGCCTTTTGAAGAGCATTTACTCATCTTCCCTGTGTTGCTTTAACTGCCTGTAGGAAGTCCATGCATGGACTCTTGCCCTGCCCCCACTGTCTTCTGGGGTTGGGATGAGAGCATATGGCTTATATTGGAATTGGGCTTGATTTATTTTTTTTCCAGGTGTGGGGTGTTAAGGTCTTTGTGGGCCCAGCTTAGTAGCTGAGTGTACAAAGGTTTCAAAGACCATATTAGACAAGTAGCAAGAGTCTCCAGTGCAGTCCTGGGGGAAGCTCTCCAGGGCTGGTTTAGGCAGCACAAAACTGGATTAAAGATGAACTCTGGTGACTAGTGCACTAAATACATAGCTAGACAGGGTTAGACCGGAGGGAGAGCCCAATACTTAAAGCAATGGACAAACCTGTGTGCTGAGACTAGAGCCCTAGAACAGGGCACTGGAGCCCCATGGAGCTGTCAGATTTCTGGAGTGTCTCAGTCACTGTCCACAAACAGCTCTGGCTTTGAATGCAGCGTGTTGTGGTGAGATGGCTAGTTTGTGTGTACCACTGCCTTCTGCTGGATAGATTCAAAACTGCTATCTTTTTGTCATAGGCCCTCTACTGCTGGAGATGCCACTCTAGCCCAAGCCCTTTTGTAAAAGGGTCTTCGCTCCTGCATCAGGAGGATATGGGCCTTTCTGGCCAGGAAATTCTAAGCAGTGACATCATGCAGTGTAGCTACAAAAGTAACTTACAAATTCCTCTACATCAGGGTAACACTATGGGTGGTCAAGCTTAAGCCAGTGCCAGGAGGAGTGTGCTGCATCTAACAGGGCCAGAGGTCACTCTGCAGTGCCTGGCTACCAATTTCTCCCCTCATTAGGGCCCCTGAACTCAGTCCATGGGTAACTACAACATTTCCCTCCTGGGGTCCCATTTTTTTGAGTCCTTTCATGCTGGTCTTCCATGCCCCAGTTCAGTCGCTCTCCTGGGTCAGGAGTCCCCAGAGATGGGTCCCAGTTCAGTACCTGAGGCTTTACCAGGCTGGAGCTCAGCCCTCTGGCTTCTAGGCCACTAAATCCTTCTCCCAGTTTGCTGCAGTTCTTGTCTCGGCTCCTTTGGTATCTCCTCTCCTCCCCCCCCCTCCCCGTTAGTCAATAGTAATTATGTGTGTGTGGCTGTGCTAGAGGGGAAACTCCTGACCATGGGAAAGACAAGGCCAAGGACCCTCTGGGGTGGATCAATATGTTTTTCTGCCTGTTCTCGTCCCTCTCCTGTTGCTATGTTTTTGTTTTGTGTTGACTGTTATGTTTCATACCTCCAAGCCAGATCCCAGAGAGCAGCTGACTGTGCCGCCCTACCCCGGGAGTTAGTGGGGAGGATGGGAGATGACTCCTTCTAGGAGCAGACGAGCCTTTTCCTCTGACAGAGGCCAAGCTCCAACAGGCCTGGGAAGGGGAGCTGGGGTTCAGTGCTGCCTTCCTCCTATGAAGGACAAACTTGGCTACGAACGCCCATATCTGCCCCCCACCCCATGGGATGCTTTGAACTAGCCAGAGCCTCAGAGCAGCCTGGATTCCAGGTAGCTTTTCCTGTTCTCCCTGAGCTATAGATCAGTGGGTGAGGGACTCCTTAAACCGTCACAACCACTCACTTGGCTGCACGTGCCCCCCTGCCAGGCCATGGTGAACTGTCTGCGCTAGCCCTGTCTCTCTGCAGACTTGCTCGGTTTTACACCCATGCCCCCCACCAGCATTCTGGAAGAGGCTGTCCTTCCACTCCTGCCCCACCTTAGCTTGAGGGGTGCAGATCATTGCATTGTTGAGCTATTCTGACCTTGCTGTTTAGAGATCTTCACTCTATCCATCCCTCCACCTCTGCCCATCCCAGCTCTTGCATTCTGTTCTGGCCAGGGCTTATTTCATACTTGTATTGTAGAAGCCCACACCCTGCCTAGGAGCCCTATCGTGCTAGGTGCTGTACCCTGACAACTAAGAGGATTCCTCTCTCAGGGTCACACTGAGGGCTTGGATACATGAGGAGTCACTCTGGAATAGCTATTCTTGTTAAACTGCTCTGGTTTAATGTTCTCTGAGATTCTCAGCAATAAGAGCATCCACACAGGAAATTAATCCAGAATAAGGCCGGGTATGAATTCAAAACACATTGAGTCCTGATGATCCTCCATGTGTAGACATCTCCTGAGTTTGAGGATATGGGTGTAGGGAGGAGTGCAAAATGGGCTCTTTGAGGAAGGTGTTCTTTCTGGGGCAGAAGGCTGCCTGCTGCTGCTGGGTGAAGGGCTGGCTTGTTCCTGGAGTTAGCCTGCTGCATCTGTGGAGTATCCCCACCAATTGCTGTTATTGCCGAGTGCTTCTTGAAGTCTCCAACACTGATCTCCTTTCCTGTTGCTCTGTGGCCCCACCAGCTCTGGAGCGACGAGGTGGAAAAAGTAAGTACACAGGTGAAAAAGTGCTGGAAATGTTAATGAGCGGGATGGGAGGCAGAACACACATACTGCAGACTTCTTCCTCCAAATGTGGAGCGGGTGCTTGATCAAGGGTGTGTCACTGCTCTTTGCAGGCTGAAAGCAGAGATGTTAGCTCTGTCCCCTGGGAGCTTCCCACTGGGGTTAAGCAATGAGGTGATGAGCAAGAGAACTGTAACTAGCTAACTCTAATGCTAGTAGGACTGGCAAGGAAGCAATTTGACCACATCTGCATATCTCCAGGACCTGCCCATTTGTCTTGCCTAATAAGGCCTCAGCATCTGAAAAAATTAGGCTCCCTGTGTATAATACAAGGCAGTTTTAGGAGCTCCCTGTGCTGCCATGCTAGCAGCAGAGCCAATGCACTGTCATGGTACATTCAGCTCCTTTCCTGCAGCACAGACTCCTCCCACCTCAATATACATGCACCATTAAGAGCCATCTCTTCTATTTGTTCTGGAGGAATTGGGCCTGACTAGGAGCTGAGTCTAGACCGAAGTAACCGAGAGGAAGGGATTCCCACTAACACCCTAGATGGTCCTTACGAGAAGTTGTGTAGCACAGAAAAGTGAGAGGGGAAATGCTCTCTGGCTCAGAGTAAAGGTGGTTCTGTGTAGGAGACATGTCTCCATGTTGCCTGTCTTGGCTTGAGGGGGATGGGCAATAAACCAAAGTTGCTCCTTTGGAGTATTCAGCAGCATAAATTCACACTATAAAAAGGCAGAGATGTAGCCGGTATGTGACCGCACATAATTGGGTATTGACCTTCTGTATAGGACCTCAGAATAGTAGGGTGCTGAACAGAGATTAGATACCTGCCTAGCACATCAGAAGGGCTATGACCATGCTCAAAAGTGGTGATAATTCATCTCTTGGCAATCCAGGGTGCTCTCATATATCTCTGCATCTTTAACCTGATCCCTAGTGAATGTGTCCAGATCTCCAAATTTCCATGGAGCCTGGCCTGCCATGATCATGTCCTCGAGAGAGCAGACTGAACGAGCTGGTTAGGGCTGAAATGCATTGGTGGAATTGTACAGGAGGAAGTGTAAATTCCTTTACACCACACCTGGTACCAATCAGGGCCACTGGCCTCTTCCAGTAGATGCATGTAACTCCTCATGTTTAGCACCAAAACATGAACTAGCTACTATCCCCCTGACTTTCCCTATATTATAGAACTCTCTTAATGTGCCTCAGATCTCTAGGCAAACATGCTAGGAGCCAATTCAGGATGTCCCCAAGACATCCCCAGATCTTGGATGGGACAAGACATGCCATTCTCTCCCCCACCTTCCCCCTTCAAGCCCCAGTTGCTGGCAGGGATTGCTGGGTGTGTGAGCAAACTGTGGCTTGTGTGGCTGCCTGCCAATGAAATCCTGGCTCTGCCCAATGGAATGGAGCCAGGGTTGCCCACCAGAACACTCAGCTCTGTCTGTAGCCAACTGTTTGCAGGTGCACAATACACCACTGCTGATGCTCCCTGAAATCTGTTCTCCCCCCCCGCTCCCCCCAACAATCTCCTTTCACAGAGGATGCAAGAAACTGTTCAATCAGGTTGGCTTAAAATAGAGGCCAATCTTCCAAGAGGGTTTGGAGTACTCTTATCCACACTGTGCTAGAGTAACATTGGATCCAAGGCAGTGGGCCACAGCAATCTCTGCTTTATACATGCAAATCAAGCTTTGCTTTAAACACTGGACTTCTTTTGGAGGTGATGACGCATCCTAGGAAATATACTGAGTTCCAGCCTCAAGCTATTTAAAAAAAAAAAAAAAAAAAAAAAAAAAAAAAAACCAACCTACTAGGGGCTTGACTGTGTAGGGAAACTGACCAGAATAACTGTTCTGCAATATCTCCCTGTGTGGACACTTACTTCAGGCACCCCAAAAAAGTGTCAGCACAGAGCTATTCTGGTCAATTTCCCCATGTCAACCAGCCCTAAGAGGAAACTGGCCATGGCCCAGGTAGCACTGTTGAGGTTTTCACATAAGTTCTTAACTAGCATGCTCCACTTATCTCCTATCAGGGTATGTCCTCCCCACCCCACCCTGGCCCCAAAACAAATCCTCCGACTGCTCTAATTGCACTGAATGTTACTTTGGAAATATCTGTTTGGGCATCGTTCCCGCATTGCAAACCACCCATTAATTTGTAAGCGTGCTGTCTGCAAGGCCAGTTATGGCTCTGATTTTGCATATTAATTACTGTGTCTGGCAGGGCTTTGGCCTTTACATTCAAAGCCCTCATCTAATTCTACAATCTCTCCTCCCACATGGGCAGCTGCGCTGGCGAGTGGGGTGTTTCCTCCCAGGGCCTCTGCTGCAGAGTTGTCTTGTAGCTGATGTTCTTGGGCCTGATCTTGTGCTAACACGAGCTCAGAGCAGCTCCCTGGAAGCCTCTGGAATCTGACTAGTGTTGAATTCTTAGTTACCCATTGAGAAACCCCCTACAATTGCCCTAGAACTGCTGGGGAAAAGGTAAGACACTCCTCCAAGCTGGGCTGCAGAAACCCCTCCAGCTCTGGTTCTCTAGGCTTAGGTGGGGGGCAGAAGGAGCAGAGCTATGTGAGAGTCTTGCAGCAGCAGCATCCCCTGCAACTCCCATGGGAATGCTGAACTGCCAGGTGTCCTTCCACACAGTGACCCTCTCCATGGAGAGGCGCACTGGCTGTCGATTCCAGGTGGCGCCCTCCTACCCATAGACAATGGGTTGGGGGGGAGGGGGTTAGTGAAGGACTGGCCCTATGAATGCTTAAAGATCCATAAGGCCTGCCCATTCTCTGACTTCAGTGGGATGGGAGAGTTACACCACCCACTCTTTCCCATCATGGATTAGTCTCCATGGCCTCCAGGTTGCCACTGTCCTGGGGAAGGCCTGATCTAGGAGGCGATGGGCTATAAATAGGCATTGCAGACTCTGCTGCAGACATGGAGGGTTGGGACCTAGCTTTCAAGAGTGGCCACTGACTCTTGGCAGCCCAGTCCCACCACTGCCATAAGCCAGGTGCTGAGAGTTCTGAGCACGCATGGCTCCTGGGGAGTCCAGGGGCGCTCTGCACTTCTGCATGCCAGGATCCATGCATCTGATGTTGGGCTTCACAAATGGAGGCATTTGATCAGTAGCGACCTCTGTAAATGTGTCCCTACTTCTCTCCTTCTGGTGGCGGGAGGGGTCAATAGCTGGTCTCCAGCTTGTTCCAGGAGAGAAAGGAAGCTGGACCCAGCCTTCCCCTCTGCAGCCCAGGAAACACATCATGCTCCCTTTGTCTTGCAGGCAGAACATGAGCTCCGGGTGGCCCAGACTGAGTTTGATCGGCAGGCAGAATTGACACGCCTCCTGCTGGAGGGGATAAGCAGCACACATGTGAGTTCCCATGGGGCAAGTGGTCTGAGACTTAAGGACCTATAGTTTTCTCCTAGATCAGGGTTGGGCAAACTTTTTGGCCCGAGGGCCACATCTGGGTATGGAAATTGTATGGCGGGCCATAAATCCACACCTCAACCCCCAATTTCATGAGCGAGGCGGTGAGGGCTCCAGCTGGGGGTGCAGTCTCTGGGCTGGGACCAGAAATGAGTTCAGGGTGGAGGAGGGGGCTCTGGGCACGGGGTTGGGATGCGGGGGCGGGGGGGGTGAGGGCTTGGGTTGGGGGTGCAGCAGGGCGCTCTGGGCTGGGGCTGAGGGTTTTGGAGGGCAGGAGGGAATCAGGGATGGGGCAGGGGGTTGGGGCATAGGAAGTGGTTGGGGGGTGCAGGCTCTGGATGGCACTTACCTCAAGCAGCTCCCAAAAGCAGCAGCATGTCCCCCATGTGGCTCCTGTGCAGCCAGGCAGCTCTGCGTGCTGCCCTGTCTGCAGACGCGGCCCCCATTGGTCACAGTTCCTGGCCAACGGGAGCTGCGGGGGCGGTGCTTGGGGTGGGGGCAGCATGCTTAACCCCCTGGCTGCCCCTACACATAGGAGCTGGAGGGGGGACATGCCGCTGCTTCCGGGAGCTGTGTGGAGCGTGGCAAGCCCCGACCCTGCTCCCTGGCAGGAGCTCGAGGATTGGATTAAAAAGTTTTGAGGGCTGGATGCGGCCCCCAGGCCATAGTTTGCCCACCCCTTTTCTAGAAGAATACTGGGATGGTGTTGAGCCTGTCTGTAGAGGGATGGGAGGAGGAGACACACAATGTAATGCCCAGATTCATGGAGTAAACTGAGGCCTTAGTGCAAACCTCGAGTGCTCAAGGCAGGGGCTTAATGAGCCATGTACATTGTGCTATAGAAATAACACAATCCTACCAAGCATGTACAGCTCTGCAGGCGTCCGTGCACTTGGCCAAGTTGGAGAAGCCTGGCTCTTCCTAGTGTCTAGAGAGTAACATGAGCTGTGGGGACTAACCAGCTGGGCTCCTAACCCTGTGCTCAGTCATCTAGAACACCAGGCACAAGCTCCAGTCGAAGAGACCCCATCCACTTGTTCCTACAGAGACTTCCATCTAGGAGTTTGGGGACTCTGTAGGAACAAGTGGATGGACCTCTCAGCTGCCACTTCCCTATACTAGAAGTGTGTCTCGGTAGGGAGGGGTTCCTCTGTGCCACTGCACCTTAGCTCTAGGTCACAAACAGACCAGCTGACAATCTGTCTTCTCCCTTCAGGTGAATCACCTTCGCTGTCTCCATGAGTTTGTAGAAGCTCAGGCTACCTACTATGCTCAGGGCTACCAGTACATGCTGGACCTGCAGAAGCAGCTGGGCAGGTATGGGATGGGGCCTCCTTGCCTTTGAGGCATTTCCTGGTCTCTTGGCATTCTCCACCTCTGCAACCCCACACAAGCTCAAGGTTAAATTTAAAAATCAGGCCCTTAAAGCTTTATTTCTGGGAGAGCTCCTCTGAGCAACCTTTGTAATGGGGAATCATGATCATGCGGCCTGGGCCCAACGGGATTGGGGTGGTTTTATTAAGTGTTTAATTGCAGGGTTCACCTTTCTAAATGGATCTGTAAGAGACTTGGAACCAGGCTGGATTAACAGCTCTTTGGGTCTAACGTCTGTACCCATGCAATGAGCTTCCATGTCCTGCATGCACTGTCAGAGCCACTGCTGTCCAATTCCAGGTGGCGCCCTCCTACCCATAGACAATGGCGGGGTGGGGTGGGGGTGTTTAGTGAAGGACTGGTCCTATGAGGGGTGAGGGGTATTCCTTGGCTAATTGCCAGTGCAGTCTGACTTGACCAGGTGGGTCTGTGGCTGCAGAATGACTATTTGCTTTCCTTTCCATGCCTGCAGCTCCAAAGGAGAAACGTAAGTAAGATGCCCTAGATCAGGGGTAGGCAACCTATGGTACATGTGCCAAAGGCAGCACACGAGCTGATTTTCAGTGGCACTCACACTGCCTGGGTCCTGGCCACAGTCCGGGGGTCTCTGCATTTTAGTTTAATTTTAAATGAAGCTTCTTAAACATTTTAAAAACGTTATTTACTTTACATACAATAGATTAGTTATACATTATAGACTTGTAGAAAGAGACCTTCTAAAAACATTAATGTATTACGGGCATGCGCAACCTTAAACTAAAGTGAATAAATGAAGACTCGGCACACCACTTCTGAAAGGTTGCAGACTCCTGCCCTAGTTGATACGATCAGGAAAGCTCTTCATCTTCTCTGGTCACATTAATCATGTATTAACTGGTGGCAGGGAGGGGGAGGTCTGGAATAGCTGTTAGTCCACACAGGCCCCAAGGAGCGTCTGACTGAAATGGTGCTGAACATGACTTGTTCTGGCACTGAGCATGAATGGAAGAGGTGCCGTACTGAGTTATACCATGGTCCGTCTTGCCGAGTAGCCTGTCTGATAGCCAATCCCAGAGCTTCAGAAGGCACGTACAGAACAGGGCAATTATGAAATGACCTTTCCCTGACTTCTGGTAGTCAGAGGGTTAGGGCTGCCCCAAGCATGTGGCTGCATCACTGACCATCTTGGTTAATAGCCATTGATGGACCTAGCCTCCATGAACTTATCCATCTTATTTTTTGAACCCAGTTCTAGTCTTGACCATCACAACATCCCATGGCAATGCATTCAACAGGTTAGTTGTGCATTGTGTAGGAAAAAGTACTTCCTCTTGGTTGCATTAAACTTGCTGCCTATTAAATTAGGTGACCCCTGGTTTTTGTATTGTGGGAAGGGGTAAATAACACTTCTCTTCTGTACCATTCATGGTTTTATCTCCATCATAATCTTCCCCCAGAGAGTTAGCCCTCTAAGATGAACAGCCCTAATATTTGTCGTCTCATACGGAAGTCATTCAATACCCTTGAATCACCTCTGTTGCCCTTCTCTGAACCTTTTCCAGTTCCACTACCTCCTTTTTGGGGTGGGGGCAACCAGGACTAAACATAAGTCAGGTGTGGGTGCACCATGAATTTATATAGTGGTATATTTTCTGTCTTGTTTCCTGTTCCTTTCCTAGTAGTTCCTAACGTACTTTTTAGCCTTTCTGATGCATCTATATATACAGAATAATGGAATTTGCTTTCCAGTGAGCCTTTTTAAATTGTTTGCCATTTTGTTGCCTATCCACCCAGTTTTGTGAGGCCCTTGCCCTCTGCTTTGGACTTGACTATCTTGAATAATTTTGTATTGTTGGCGCACACTGCCATTTCACTGTTCACACTCTTTTCCAGATCACTTATGAATACGTTGAACAGCACAGGCCCCAGTACAGATCCTTGGGTCGGGGGAACCCCACTGTTCATCTCTCTCCATTGTGAAAACTGACCATTTATTCCTACTGTTTCCTATTGTTCAACCAGTTACTGATCCTTGAGAGGACCTTCTCTCTTCTCCCATGGCTACTTAGGCTGTCGCTATGCTAGGGAGCTTACACTGGTGCAGCTGCATCAATGCCACTGTAAGCTCTCTAGTGTAGCCACTCTACACTGATGGGAGAGCTCTCTCCTGTCAGCTTAATTACTCCAGCCCCTGCGAGCAGCAGTAGCTATATTGGCGGGAGAAGCTCTCCTGCTGACAGAGCGTTGTCCACACTAGCGCTTATGTCGGCATAAATTGTCACTTGCGGGGTGGCTAATGCACATCCCTGAGACATAATTTGTTGATTTAAGCTGTAGTGTAGCCTTAGTTTCCTTAAGAGCCTTTGAGGGACCTTGTCAAAGGCTTTCTGGAGGTCCAAGTACGCTGTAGTGATTGGATCACCCATATCCCTGTGCTTGTTGACTCCCTCAAAGAACTCTAATGGATTTGTAAAGGGAAGTCATGCCTCCCCCAAGCTGTGACTCTTCCCTGACCAATCATGTTTCTGTGTCTGATAATTCTGCCAATTTGCTTGGTACTGAAGTTAGGCTCAGCAGCCTGCAAGTAAGTAAGTAAGTAAGTAAGTGTGTGTGTGTGTGTGTGTGTGTGTGTGTGTGTGATTAGTTAGCTTCCAATCATTTTGGTACAGAGGCTGATTTCAGTGATAGGTTACTTTCTACAGTTAGTAGTTCTGCAATTTCATGTTTGAGTTCCTTGAGAACTTCTGAGTGAATACCAACCATCTGGTCCTGGTGACTTATTACTGTTTTTAATTAATCAGTTCTAAAACGTCTTCTGTTGAAACATCAATTTGGGACAGTACTTCTGATTTGTTACTCGCATCAGAGCTATTCTTTTTGGGCATCTCTCCCACCCCCTCTGCAACGAGGATCAATGCAGAGAATTCATTTCGCTTCTCTGCAATCTCCTTCTCTTCCTTGAGTGCTACTTTAACAGCATGGTTTAATGGCACGTTACACATGACCAGCCATGGGTGCAGTTTAACTTTAATTACCATAAGCCACTGGTGGAGCCCAGAACCCCTCTGAGTGCTGGTCCAGTGCTCTAGCTGCTTGGCCACACTGCCTCACTTTACCCTTTCACCACAAGAAATCAAGACTCAAATCTGTCTCGAGTTAAAACTATTGTGGCATTCTCTGTCAGTCCATCTCCAATCTACAGCACAGCTGGGGGTGACTTCTGCTGAGCCTCCTAAGGGAGGACGGGCCGTGCTGCTGCTGAGGATTCAGGTGCATTGGCAGCGCTGTGGAGCAGCACTGCAGTGGGGACTGGAGAACCATCTGTTATGCTCTTGTAAACATTAACACTGCGCTCCAAAGTGTGACTCAGTGACAAGACCGTCCCCATAAGCTACAAACAAGCACATTGTGTAACGTGAACATTAGGAGAGAAACAGAGTGGCTTGATTGGACGCTCAACAATGTTCTGCATCTCTAGTTACCCTAGCTGCTGGCTCAGAGCCCCCTTTGGGAGCAGTTCGCTAGTCAGAATCATGAACCAACAGGCAACTTCTCTTGTGCAATGCTGGAGCCTCGCTAACTTGCCTTTTCCTCATTTCCCCCTTACTAAGATTTCCAGGTACATTTGTGGGCAATGCAGAGTCCACATCGCCTCCCCCAGCTACCACCTCTCCAACCACTGTTTCTGCCACCATTCCTGTTGTGCCCACTGTAGGCAGGGCACCGAACCCTGCCACAGCTGTTGAGGGGGCACTGAACCTGAGTGATGTCAAGCCTCCAGCCAGCGGGACCCGGAAGGCCAGAGTTCTCTATGATTATGAAGCGGCTGACAGCAGTGAGCTGGCGCTATTAGCGGATGAGGTTGGTATCTGTTCCTTGAACTCTGTTCACTCCGTTTGGCACTGTTGCATAATAGTGCTGGATCAGGGCTTGGCAAGGCCCTTGGGACTAGCAACTCCTCAGCCTTTTCACTAGTGGGGCTAGTAAGTGAGAGCCTGACTCTCTTCTCATTCACACCAGTGTAAATTGGGACCAACTCCTACTGCAGTTAGTAGAATGACAGCAGTGGAGAGGAGAATGGGTCCAAGTTCTGCAATGCCATAGGTCAACCCAATGGCTACACCCCTGTTGCGTCCTTTTGCTCACACTGAAGTCTCTCTATTGCCATTAATGCACTAAGGCCTGGATACGTTATCCAAAGAATTCCTTCAGCTGCCTTGTCTCACCTAACCAAGCCCAGGGGGTTAGATAAAAAGGCCGATCACTTTAACTCTCTGGTGCTGAGGGCTGAATGGGACAGTCCTCAACCACTGGTCAGGTAGAAAAGTCTTGGGATAGTTCAGAGCAGGCTGAAGTTTTAAGCAACTTCATGGCAATGCCTCTGAAATCCCTTCTGCCATCAGTGAGGGGGAATATTTGAGTGCAGAGCTGCACCCTGACACAAGTGTGCTTGGCAGAGACAATATGGGGTGGCTTGAAGTCGTGTATGACTAAACAACGTAAAAACTTGGAAGCCTCTGAAAGGTCCTTGGGGAATTCCCAGGCAAGAGTCTGTCTACTAGTGGGACTAACTCCAAGGAGGCTTTGGGGAAAGAACTAGAGAGATACTGGGAAACACTAGGGGGAACTAGGTGGGTATTGCAGGAAATAAATCACAAACCTAATTCTGTTCTTGGCTCCAAATGAGGAATGAGACTTCATCTAATCATCTTCTCTCCCAGATGATCACAGTGTACAGCCTGCCAGGGATGGATCCAGACTGGCTCATAGGCGAGCGGGGTAACCAGAAGGGCAAAGTTCCTGTCACCTACTTAGAACTGCTCAGTTAAATGCTGCCGGGAAGGAGAATCTACAAGCAAAATGCAACCCTCCATGTCCTGGCATTCTTCATGAGACCATTGCTCTCTTCGGGGTCAACTCACTCACGACTAACATGGGAATTGGGAGGAGAAGACTAGGCTGATGGTGGGTCGGGGAGGAAGGGTCACTTCACCTTTCAAGGCCCCTAGAGCTGAATTCATTAACTGTCCACACAGCCTGCTTTGAGGGTTAGTTGTAAGGATCGTGTGGTGTGTTGGGGTTCCCTCTACTGATCCCTTTCCCCCTGCCCTGCTTGTGTTAACTGTGGTGGCTTTCCAGGAACCAGCCCTGTCTCTTCTTCCTCAACAGCTGCTCGTGGCATTTGAGACCAAATGAATTTTCTTTTGTGTTTAGCATCTTAGTGCCTTTCTCTTCTCAGAGGCTCTTTACCAGGGTACTCTTGCTTGGGCCACATCATTGTATGCATTCCAGTGGGGGGCAAAGGCACTGGGTCTCTTTCCAAAATGCTAACACGGGCATGTTCTAACAAGAATAGAGGCCAAGGCCATGAGGAGCTGTATTTGGATAGCATGTGTCTGTAAAAACTCAATTCCCCATCCACAGCACTCCTTTACCCACCGAGGAACAATAAAGCAGGGCTACTACAATGGGCTTGGTGGCTGCTGCCTGGCACAGAATGACTTGTTAAACTTCCTTCCAATTTCACTAATCTAATGACCCAAGGCCAGTCCTGCACGAATGAAACCACCTGTCAGTGCAAGGGAACCTGCATCTTACTTGCATTTCTTCCAAGCAATGGACTGAGTTTACAAGCCTTTAAAAAAGCTTTTGCTCCCTGTTGTTGTACAGGCTCACTACTCTTCTTGGTGTTTTTTTGTGCAGGGTGGGGTTTAGCCTGCTAGTCTGTTTTAACAATCAGATTAACTTAAATGCTGTCTTGTCCCATCCAGCTGGTAGTGAACAGACCTGGTGAATCCTAGCACAGCATGTGGGATGGGTCTTCTTACTCTGTATATTCACAATGAGCCTCTTACTACTTCATATGCCAAGCGGCTGTTATTTGGTTCTGCTTTCTCATCCCTCCCATTTTGCTGTCCAGGGTACCCTTGTAACTTGAACCATCACAAATACTGAGGAGGTGAATGGATGAAGTAGTAGACACCTTGGTCTGAAAGCTCTCCCTATGAGGTGATGTGCTCAACAGCTAAGGGATTTAGATGGCAAAATGTAATTGCTTTGGCAGCTCAAACCATGTAGAAGCATTCAACTGTACTAAGATCTTTGTTCACTACCCCTCCCCTGGTGGGTCTAGACAGACACTGACTTGCTTGTTTATCCACTGATCTTTTGCACTCTTCCTTGACTGCTTTGTGACCATCCTAATGTAATAGGGCACAGAGCACCTGTGTATATAGAGCTCTTGGTTTTCAGCATTTATTTGCCAATAAATAACCAGTCTGCCCTCCTGTCTCAGTATCTTGTGTGGGTTTCATACCACTTCACTTTCCAGCTAGCAGTGAACAGTATGAAGTGGGGTAATGTAACTTAAGAGCCATGCAATACTGTTACAGTACTGAGATGTCACAAGTCTGAGATTAAAGACTCTAAATCCTCTGGCACTTCTCCTTTTTATCTCCCACCCTATTAGCTTAAACTAAAGTGCAGTGTGAAGCTTTCCATGTGTGCTAGTGCTGTTTTAATGTCTGCTTGTGGGAGTAGGCTATGACCTTACTAGCAGCCAGTTCTGCATGCTGCTCTTGAAATGTGGGGTTTGGAGAAGGCAGTCTACCCCTCCCCCTGTAGTAGAATCGGGTATAGAAGTGAACTAGGCTGGCAACTTGAATTAACAAGGAACAGCTGCTCTCTAAGCTGTTTCCCTAGCCCAGACTACAGGTGTGGTTTATAAGGAATATAGCAGCCCCACTCTGGTCTGGTAACATTTCCAATCTTGCTGTTCTGGGCTTGACTATTCCTTTATTGCCCCTATAAGCTCTGTAGTTGTTGCTGACTTATCCTAAAATTTGTCCCTGATCCACCTTGGGGAAGTTCCAAGAATACCCTGCTACTTCACTTAATTTCCTTACTCAAGTGTTGGGCTGTCTTGCATTTAACAAATACAAACCCAAGCTCTTCTTAGGCTTTAATGATCCCTGTGACCACCATGGACATAGCTGCTAACTTCCCACCCTGGCCTAGTCCTCAGCAGTAAGCCAGACTGAAAGCCAGGCTGTGGCTTGTAGTCTGTACTCCCTTAGAATATCTCGTAATGGTGTCAAGAGCGCCCCCCCCAAGCAGGGACTGGCCCCTGGCCCAGGTAAGTCAAAAATAGCAGCTTTCTTGAAAGCACTCAATGAATGCTAAGAATATTTGATCTTTTTCCTCTGAACAGCTTCAAGCACTCTTCCTCCTTGCCAATGGAGCCTTAGTTCTTTGATTGGATGTGAAAGTGACTAAGCAAACCTCAGTTCAGTCAACAACCCTGCCACTGGTTAGAAAAGTACTGCCTCTACCAGGCATACACAAGGCAAATCTGTGTGTGCCTTAAAGTTAAAGGCTGCTTTAGGAGATGCTGAACCAATTACTACTACTCAAAGCTTCCTGTGATACATGTTTGTTTAGAGAGTGATACCCCAGATAACTCCTGAGGGGGTGTCAGGATCTGAGTGAGCCTGCTGCTGCTGCTCAGGGGCCATGAAACCATCACATTTCAGGTAACTTCACAAGAACCTACCTCTCTACATACAGTTCAATGGAGCAAGCTGCTTTGTCTAGGACTAGCCCTACTTACAGCTAGACTAAAATGAATCATGTTAAACTTCATTTGCCTATGACTTCTACAGCCAGCAGTGGGGGTCCCAGGATGCAGCTACCCACCCCCTTCCTCCCCAGCACCAAAGGGGATCTTGGGCCACACACTATTACACCCCCCCCCCCCCCCCCAAGACTTAGGTATATAGTACAGGCCATGGGCTGTGAATTTTTTGTTTACTGCCAGTGACCTGTCCATGACTTTTAATAAATGTACCCATGACACTTATGTAGCCTTAGCTATAAGCTACACCATTCATGCTTGCAACTATTAAGTACAGAATCAATCCTCAACTAAGATTTAATAACAGGACAACATTTAACCATTTTTATTGGGTTTCCCACTTAATGTTGACCAGAACATTTGTCAACACTGCAAGTAGAAACTGTAATTGCAGGACTGTCTAGACTGACCTGAGTTAGCCAGCATTCTGGACTGACAGGACTAGTCCATGCTGTAGCTTCACTGCTGTTACTCAAGCAACTGGGGTCTGTCTACATATGCTGTAATCACATTTCCTGAGAGCAGTGTACACATAGCTGAAGGAGCAGCTTCCTGTCACTGCTCTCCCAATGCAGTTGTAGGGAGAAGTTGTCTTTTAAAAGGTGCTAATGAAACTAGATTCCTGCTCAGTTGTATTAAACATCCCCTACCCTTCTGCAGCAGCCTGGGGTTAAAATGAAAAACACACAGTACACAACAGTAGCTTCACCCACAAGGCTTGTTCTCCACTTCCTAACTTAACCCATCATGTAGTGTTAGTGTCAGCTAGCACTTATGCTACAGCCATCTGAACTGCCTTGTGTAGGTGGGTGAGGTAATCTTTTCTGTGACCAGCCTAGGGATGAGGCAAGCTTGGCCATTGTCCAACAACAATATTACCTCAGCCACTGAGCGACTCCGCTAGCCTGACACGCCCACACCTATGCTGTATACACCATTGTGAGAATCTTAAGTCAACAGGCACCACTAGTCTTCTGCAGGGAAGCCCCACAAGTCCAACTGCTGTTTATAAATGTTTTAATATCCGTATAAATAGGGCACAGTTACAAAAAAATGCAAGATCCGAGCAATGGAATTTTGACTTAAAAACCTTTCGGAGGAGGCTGTCTTCTAGTCTTCAGAAATGTACATATCACGCAAATCAACAGCAGAAGGGACATGGGTGCGCACCTACCCCATTTTACCTTGCTCTGCCAAGCCAGCAGCAGTGACTGGCACCCCTTGGATACAAAAATAGCAATAGAAAGCTGGTCTCTGAATTGCTGGCTGCTCCCTCGCCTGTGCCTCACCCGACTCTTACTGATGGGGAGAGGAAGATTGCACCTGGTACTAAGAGCAGAGTTAATGCCCAAAGGAAAATAGTTAAAAACCTGCCTCCTCTCCCCACCCAACTGCTGTGTACAAGCTATAAAAATAAAGGTTTTGACTGGTCGCTCTAGCAGGTGGAGCAGCAGGCAAGGAGCATGCATGGACTGAGCAGTTCTTTGGACAGGGCGGCATTCTTGGACCTTCTTACGTTCACTCTCCTACTCAGGTACAAGCATTCAACAGGATCTATCTCCCCAGCAGATGTTACAACTCAGTTATGAGCCCAGCCGAGCATGCTGCCTTCTGTTGTGGAAATGAATAGTTCTGGTGCAATCCTGAAATAGCAGCAATAGCACACAACCTATCGCTGCACATGTCTGACAAAGGCTTGTACCAGCTGGATCAAAGGCTCCTGCCCCTCAGGGCCAATCTTGGAGGCAGACTTTCCCTGGGGGGAGGGAAGAACCCCACTGGCTGGAGAAGAGGGGCCGCCCCGGCGAAAGTAACGAGACAGGCTTGAGAGCAGTGTACTCTGAAATGAGAAGCACACAATGAGTTAGCTTCCTCAGCACACGCGTTCTCCCTCCCCTCCCCAGGGCAGGAATCCTGGGAGACTGTGCCACCTGACTGTGACCAAAGGGGGAGGTCTTGAGGCAGTCTACTCTAGACAGCAACTGGCTGCTATTGACCAGTCAAGAACTAATGGTCCTCTGCCTATACTGCATTTTCACTGGATCAGTCACAGCCAAAGGGGCAAACCAAGATGGAAGTAGGCACTGCAGAAGCACATAAATTCCTGTCCCATTCTCACTGCACCTCCAATTTGAGGCTCGCAATGTGCTTTATGCACCATGATTTAAACCTCTTGATACTTGTGAGGCAGGTCAATATTACCCCTTTATGCCTGGGGAAACTAGCATATTTAACCAGCTTGCCCCTGCTCAAAGAGAGTTCTATTATGTGGCAAATCCAGGAATAGAGTTTGTTATCCAGTTCTGGGTTTTAGACACATCTGTTCTGCAGATTCTAGGCAGCTCTGTGTATTCAGCCTCCAAAGTATCACATGGCCTTGACAGCCACAGTAGAAAGGTCTGAATACTTTAATTGCACTAAATCTAATGGGATTCTGTGCACAGCTGTTTCCATTAGACTGGCCAGGCTATCGCTGAGAAGGGATGGCCTTTGGGCACCACAACAAACAAGTCTACATGAGCTAAAAGGAGAAAGAGGAATGTAGCACAAGGCAGGAAACCAGCTCCACAATGCTTACCAGCTCGGAGCTGAGTTCCTGCTTCATCCGCTGCTTGTCTCGTGGATGCACCGCTGGGTCCCTCAAATACCGAACAGCCTGGGAGATGAGCAGGTAGAAACAGTTTTCCATTGTAAACATGAGCAAAGACCTGTGCAAGGAAACACCACAAATTAGCAGGAGCAAGACAGTGCCACTGCACTACAGCAAGGATATTGTACTCCAGCACAGACATACCCATGAGCTACTGTCTGCTAACTGGTTACACGCTGGGGCAATAGAAAAGTCACCCTAAAGCACAGGTAAGTTAGGCTAGAGTGGACTGGGTATCAAGTAACCACCACCTCTTCTCCTGTGCCCACCAACAGCTGAATCAGTATGGGATGATCTTGGACATCAGCCTCCCAAGAGCCCTGGCCTGCTTTCCGGGTTACGTGTTTGGGGGGGAGCAGGGGAAAGCTGAACTGCTTGACATGGAATTGGAAGGTGGGTAGAAGCTACACTTATACCTACAGCTCATGCTCTGGGTCAGGCGAAGAGCACTAGGCCTCTGCTCCTCAGCCACGGGGAAGGAAAGGAACCCAGAGACTTACTTAAGAGTTTTAGTCTCCTCTTGTGTATTCAGCCCTGCAGCTTGAGCGAACGGCTCTTTCTTCTTATCCAGCTGGAGGGGGAAGAGGAAAGTTTAGTAGAGCCTGGAGATGCAGAAGGGGAGGGGAGCTCCTGGGTCAGCCCCCACTCCTCCTTAAAACAGCAGCTGAACAGAGCTCAAAACACAGCACAACTGCTATGCCTCTTCTCAGCCCCTTCGGCTTTCACAGACTGAATTAGGAGAACGTGGACTCCTACCTCTCCCAGCATGTTAAGGGCTACGTTGACAGTGGCCAGGAGGGTCCCAAAGGAGGGAGCGACATCTGAATCGAAGGCAGGTGTTGTAAAACTCAGAACAAAGAGAAGGTTGTACTCAGCCAGGTCCAGTGACTGGAGGGAAGAGGAGACAGGAGTGAATCCAAACAGCAGGAACGCGTTGTACCACCACCTAGCTCCTGTACAGCACTTTTCATCTATAGATCTCAAAGCAGGGTCAGTCTCATCATCTCCTCCAGTTCACAGCTTGAAAAAGAGGCCTTGTCTACACTACCGCAGTAAGTCGACCTAAGTTACGTGAATAACGTAGCTGGAGTCGACGTAACTTAGGTTGACTTACTATGGTGTCTACACCATGCTGCATCAATGGGAGACGCTCTCCCGTCAATTTACCTTAATCTTCTCGTTCCGCTGGAGTACCGAAGTCGACAGGAGAGCGCTCTTTGGTCGATTTAGCAGGTCTTCACTAGACCCGCTAAATCGACCCCCGTTGCATCGTAGACATGGCCAGAGGCACAAAGAAGGAAGTAATTTGCCCAAGGTCACAATCAGGAACAGAACCCAGATCTCCTGGGGCCCAGTCCAGTGCTCTATCCTCTAGGTTATGCTCTGTTAGTATGGATCCACACTCTGCTAGCAAAGTGGATGTTGGGAGGATGCCTTTTCATGAAGTGTGAGGCATGTGTAACTGCAAGAGTAGGATGTAAGACTAGTTGGAGCATTAGTCTGCTCTGGTAAATTGGGTGGGATGTGTGTGGGTGTCTCTCTCACACACACATGGTTGTGCTAAACAATCCCAGTGAAAGCTCTGAAAATATCTGCACCTCCACCTTTCAATCCCCTGATAGGAGAGTGCAGACAGGACTTCCTGTCCGACTGATCCGTGTCTGATTCTTTACGGTTCAGGGACCTTGACCTCCTGCTTTGGGCTCCACCTTTCAAAGAACAGCTGGCAGATACAGACGTTGACAGCCAGGACCAGCATTTTGTTTGCATTAATGTGAGTGCTAAAGGTTTGGGTGTGGCCACCACCCCTGCTTAAGGTATTAGGGATGAAAAGGGTGTTAAAGGGGCAATAAGAAAAAAGAGTCTCAACCTCCAGTTTATCCTGCACACTGAGACAAGACAAGTGTCTGAGGAGGGGACATTATCGTATCATCTGCGTAGCACAGTAGTTTTTCTCCATGCCAAAGAGCTATCTGGCTACTAGGCTCTTTAGAATCAAAAGACTAATGTGGTAAATAGAGGTGCAAACGTCCTCCTGTGTCACTGCCTAAGATGGAATCAACACACATACACTGATGAATAGCAATAAAATGCTCATTCTGGTTGCCTGAAATCTAGGATGTACCTTGCAATTCAGTTTAGGTGGTCTGGGGTGCAGGTATGGACTCCTGTGTGTTTTAGGGGGAGGGATTAGTCTCCTGTATGAATGGGACCGGCTGTGGCTTCATTGAGACCCACAATATCAGTTAGGGTGCTTCAAACTCCCTCCCCCGCAGACACCACTCTCCTGTTCCTGTACCTGATCGAGGAGGATCTGGCAGACGTCGGGGGTGAAGTGGCGTAGGGCAGCTAGAGATTTGCTGAGGATTTTCAAGAGACCATACTGCACTGTACGCAGTGCCTTCTGCTCGGCTGCCTCTGACTCAGGGCTTGGATGCTTGGAGGAGGCCTGGGGGGTGCGTTGCACTCGAGGTGTCACAGCTGATGGGAGGGAGTCACCATTTTTTGTCTGTGGAGAAGGAAGTCAAATGAAGACACACACACACACACACACATACAATCCCTTGCAGTTTAAGGCCAAGCTTTGCAGAAAAACAAGTTACCAGTAACAGGAATCCCTAAAGCAAGATACTCACGCTTTGCCCACTAAGGGCCACGCTGGCAACCTACTAGAAGCCTGAGGTCTATGCTTAGCTTGCATCATAAGGAGCAGCCTTGTCTTCATTGCAAGGGTACAGTGTGCATATGTGTTGTGACCACGCTCTGGAAAGGGCTTTTCTAATCAAAATGTTGACAGAAAGAACCTTAGCCCCAACACAAGTGGTGCCTGAAGTGCAACATCTTCCCACCCAAAATCCATCTAGGGATACTACAAGAGCCATATTTCACCACCACTTTAAATCAAGCCAAGGACACGAAGTCCTTCCTGTCTCCACAGTCTTAGGAGGCAGAGTTGTACAATAACCACTGGGACACAGTTTCCACCTTGCACAGCTGGTAGTTTGGAAGTAGCTAATAAAAGAGTTCAGGCAGTGGCTACGGTTTCCATGTCAGATACATTCTGCTTAATATGACTAGCCCACAAAACATCCCCTATTTCAGAGTGTCACAGAGTGTGGGGGAGTCAGGGCCCTGCACCCCCCACTTCCTGCGATTCACCATGACTCTCAGCCAGCCAGCAAAACAGAAGGTTTATTAGACGACAGGAACATAGTCCAAAACAGAGCTTGTAGGTACAGACAACAGGACCCCTCAGTCAGGTCCGTCTTGTGGGGCAGGGAGCTTAGACCCCAGCCCAGGGGCTTCCTCCGTTTCCCCAGCCAGCTCCAAACTGAAACTCTCCAGCCCCTCCTCTAGCCTTTGTCTCTTTCCCAGGCCAGGAGGCCACCTGATCTCTTTGTTTTCCAACACCTTCAGTGGGCACCTTTGCAGGGGAGGGGCCCAGGCCATTGGTTGCCAGAAGACAGGGTGTCCGTCATTCTTATTCATCACATTGGCCCTCTAGGGCTCTGCACCAATCACACCCCCTTATCCCACCACCTAGATACTTAAGAAATGCATAGGGGAAACTGAGGCACCCACACAGTATTCAGAGAAAACATTCCCACTTCGTCACACAGAGCCGTTCTTCCTAGGTTTTGGTTGTGGAGGGGTATAATTAACTAAACTTTGGCTCCTGGGCTGGTCTTGGTCAGCAGTTGTCACTGGAAACAGTGACTAGATATTGATTGATCTTTTGCTTGGTTATGGGTGAGAGACCCAGGGCCAGAACTCCCCCCTTCAGTTTTCCCGGGACCCCCATCCTCACCTGCAGGTAGTGCTGAAGCATTTTGCGGCTATGCAGGAGGGAGGTACAAGCCTGGCAGAGGTAACACAAGTTCACCTGAAACAAGAGGGGGGGGGGGGGGGGGAAATGATCCATCCATAGCTGACACTCTCCACAGCTGCAACCTAAACAAGCATCCAAATTCTCCATTACTGAGTCCCCTCACAAGACTAAATTATACTATTATACCCTAACAATTTCAAAATCCAGTCTGAACAGAACCTTTCACCCCAGAGAATGGGCAACAACAACGGCGTTTTCAGATTTTACCAATGTTTTCCTTAAGATCTTGACCCTGAGGTTCCAACCCACATGCATCAAGACAGCCAATCCTCCAAAAGTTGTCACCGCTAAGTCCCAGTCAATTTCTCCCCCTCAACTAAATGTACCTCACTGTGTGACTGTAAGGTCCAGAAACCCTTCATGATAAAGAGCTGCCTTCCTTTAATGGCCTGTTATGATCCCCATTAAAACAGCTTCAATGAAAGAGCTATTTACAAGCTCTCTCCCTTAGGCACATTCTCTGTCCTGCTGTGCTGGGCAGTGTGTGGGAAAATGTAGGAACCAAAGCATTCCCCTGCGTACTACCTGTATGTCCCTCAAGAGCTGCGGCAGGTGGAAATGCCACTCTTTCATAAAGTTGGAGAGCTGAAGAATGAAGCCAACAGTGTGGTCAGCTTCTTCCAGACAGGCCAGGCTCTGCACTGTCCGTACTGCATTCAGGCACTGGAGAGAGAGAAATGACGCAGACCACGATGGACAGAGCACAAAAATACTTATCTCCTACGTAGAAGGAAGAGCTGAATACACATAAGGAGAAAGCAGTGGGAGAATTACCAGCTCCAATACAGACTGGAGACACCAGTGACATTCTGAACTCATTGAGGTTTACAAGTTAGCCAGTTCCAGTCAGCAGGTGCTCCTGCTCCAAAACAAGAGAGCTATTTGTCGAAGAAGTCTGCTAACACAGAGACAATTCAGCATCCACCTAGGAACAGGGCTATTCAGCAAATTTGTCCTGACAAAGTTTAGCTGTTACAGGGATTTAAATATTAGATCGGGGTAAGCAACCTCTGGCACGTGTGCCGAAGGCGGCACGCGAGCTGATTTTCACTGGCACTCACACTGCCCGGGTTCTGGCCACCGGTCCGGGGGGCTCTGCGTTTTATTTAATTTTAAACGAAGCTTTTTAAACATTTTAAAAACCTTATTTACTTTACATACAATAGTTTAATTCTAAATTATAGACTTATAGAAAGAGACCTTCTAAAAACGTTAAAATGTATTACACGAAACCTTAAATTAGAGTGATTAAATGAAGACTCGGCGCACCACTTCTGAAAGGTTGCCGACCCCTGTATTAGATATTGGAGCTGCCCACCTAAGTGGACACTGGGTCTTGACTGCAGCATTTTCATTACCTGATGGAGTCCGAGCGAGGTCACCTCTAAGAACAGTTTTCAGTTTCTCCTTTTCCAACCAGATGGTTACAATCTTTAGGCTCTCACCCAGCACCCACAACTGTTATTGCGTTGAGTGAGTGCATGAAACAGCTGTAGCAGAATTAGGACCCCCAAGAGTAAGAGTGATGGATGAGTGCTAACAACTCAGGATCTAATAGCTACCAAGACATGTATCCATCACCTGTCTGACCCCTTTGCTTGTGAATCCCTTTCCCTGACTCTTCACCTATTTTTTGAAGAATGTAAGCTATTTGAGGGAGCGACTGTGTCTTCTGTGTTTAGCTGCGCACATTCTGGCTGCTACGGTTACATACATGACAACTGAGCTATTACAGGGGAAGGGGTGGACATACCTGAAGAATCCTCTCCTGATGGACACCCACAAAGTCCAGTGCCTCCGTCAGGAAGTTGTACCTTAGTGTCTTAAGAAGGCGCTCCATCAATGATATGGAGAGACGATAGACCCCAGGCCAGGATGGGGCATCCAGAGACTTCCGAGATGAAGCAGGTGTCTGAACAGACCAGCCACAACAACAAGACACAGGGTTTATTTGTTTTTCTGCCCTCTCAAATACACCCCACACTTCTCACAATGGCATCAGAGTTCTCCAGGGCACATGTGACGGTGCTCGTCTCTTCTATTCCCATGACTGCTCTAGTACAGAGCCAGCAGAGAGTGAGCAGGACAGGTTTCCCAATGCGTTTCAAATCCACATCAAGAGGAAGCAGCACTCACCTGAACTGTTCCATTAGTGCTGAGCTGGTATACGCTCAAGAGGGACAAACAGATGCTCTGTGTGACACCAGCACTAGCCACAGCTGCTGCACCCTGCACAACACGGAAAAGTCACTGGCAGAGGTACCACCATTGTCTCTGAGCTGGGGGAGATGCCCCAGCACTTCTGTTTTCTACACAGCCACCCTTCTCTTTCAGACACTTCTTCCCTGCAGCCCAGAAACCTGAATTCCATCACCCCAGACAGTGCTACTTTTCTTTCATTAAAATGAAAAACAACATCTCCCTCCCCCGACATGGCTGTGTGATGAACACACCTCCTCATCTGCTGGTACCCTGTGTGTCCCCTCTGTCTTTGACTGAAAGTTCCTGTAAGAAAGGAACCTTACATACTCCTCCCCCTGTACAGTGCTGAGGTCTCAATAAAAAAGTATTGCTTTATATTATGGCTACAGGGAGAGCAGATTCACGCATTTCAGAGCTGTCTTAGCTGTCCTGGCTACATTTGGATGGGGAGGGGGGTGTTTGCAGGGAAAGCCCTTGCTTTGAATTATAGGTTGACACTAGGGCAGGATTGGTTCTGTTCTTCCAGCACAGACATTCCATTATCCAGAAAAGCAAGGAAAGGAAATACTAATCAGTTCTTTGTACAAGACCTACAACCAACTCCTCCCCCTTGGCAGGGCTTTAATGGCGCCACTGCTCAGCTGTGCAGTTTGATGCTGCCAACACACAGTGCAGTGAGATGAACTGCATTTTAAATATAGAGCCAACAATCCAGCAAGAAGCTCTCATCTGTGTCTCTCTCTCACCTGTTGCGTCCTGGCTAAGGTCAGCAGTAGATGCAATGAGGCTTCTGTGAAGTGAAGGTTTTGTTTAACTCTCAGGCTGATCTCTAGGGCAGTGAAGATAGTAGGCAGAATAGGGACCTTCCTGGTAACCTGCAGCCAGTAATCTCCATCTTCATCTACTTCACAGAGTTCCTTTGCCAGATGCAGCCCTAGAACACACACCTGCAGCACCAGGGAGAAAGGGACATGAGAGATCCCAGAGTGCGGGATAGGGAGGAAAGACAGACATTAAAAGGCTGTCCAAAAACAAATGGGTAGATGGGATATAAATTGTAACTGTTCTCACATACATGAATTATGACATCAGTAAACACTACGTACACTTACTGGGCTGCATAGTAGCAAAATTCCTTAAAACAGATTTCGGAGAGAAGCAGTAACAATCCATTTCCTGCAGTAAGGTACTCAGAGGAGTCCTGACACCACCAGACTCACAGCTACAATAGTCCTTCACAGTCAGGACCAACCCACAGTCTCTTTAGAGGTAATGGGTCACAAAGGAGTGAAGTGTGAAACATACACAGAGGTCACTGAAGACTTTCGCACATTTGAGCCCACAATTTCAAGGGTTCACTCTTCCCCCTTTGAGGTGGGAGTATCCTAACTGCTCGTATAACAACCACCACATTGCTCTTATAAAACCTTTCATGATCCTTTCCAAGCAAATGTTAAGTATTAATAGTCTCAGTGCCCTGGGAGGTAGTAAACATAATACTAATTTTACAGAGAGGTTAAATCACTCAGGCTAGGTTACAGAGCTTGTCAATAGCAGAGATGGTACCCAGGCATCCTGACCTCAAGTCCCTAGCTCCAACAAAGAGACCACAGTCCTCCTTGGTATCCCACTTACTGTAGTCTATAGGGCAGTTCAGACCTATCTGCTACTTGGCAAATGTACATTCAGCATACAGGACGGACACAATCAGACTTCCAGACTTGCTCTCCTGGGGTTG
The DNA here is from genome assembly GCF_011386835.1 of Chrysemys picta bellii. Taxonomy (NCBI): domain Eukaryota; kingdom Metazoa; phylum Chordata; order Testudines; family Emydidae; genus Chrysemys; species Chrysemys picta. The sequence goes on along the minus strand of NC_088808.1, from coordinate 13,947,683 downwards.
TCATCTCAGGAGGTATATATATTGCCACTAGTAACTGACCTGCTTGATGTATAGGAGACGCAAGGTGCTGGAAGCAAGGTCTTTGACTTGCATCATAGAGAAACAAGCCAGCCATGTACACTGTCAGCAGACACATGGTAGGGAATATTTTTAGACACCTCCGTAGATACCAGAGAAATCAGAGGGTGTTAACTAAATATTTTGGAAGAGACGCCTGCTAAGAACAGGCTCCGTGTGTTTTCAGGAACCTCGTGTTAAAGTTCAAACAGCCTTGCACACAAGAAGGAGCAGATTTCTGAAGAGCACCTTCCCAGAACTTTTAGTATAGCAAGAGAAGCATGTCTCAATAACCTATCCCTGGGCATAAGCACAGGGGCTCTGACACCAGGAAGCGAATAACCCTGCAAATCCTATCTGGCAAAATAAGGCATCAAGACACTCCATTTTCTACCTAGTGATATGATGCAGATGGGGCATTTTATGGTGCAGCAGACACAGCAAGTAACTTTGTTTACAGAACGAGAACATGGCTGCAGAGCAGGCGAAGGATTCCTTTACCCCATCTCGCTGGTCCTTGTGTTTACCCCGGCAGGCATCATCTGTTTCCATGCTGTCCTTGTCATCGGCAGAGTCTCCAGACGTGAGGCTGTGTCGTGTCTGATCAAAGAGCACAATTACTTCATCTTGGAGGGTCTCGCACACGCTCATCACCAGCTGGGAGTACTGAGGGATCTCGCTCACTATGGCACACACACACACACAGAGCACACAATGGATTAACTCAGCATCTTCGCTCTTCTATTTTCAGTTTAACTACTGCACTGCTGGGGCCTCCACCTCTCAGAGACGGAACTTATTCGCTTTGCATTTCATTATTCTATAGATATCTATTTATAACCTACACGAGACTGTGAGGAACTCCAGAGGGACCTAACAAAGCCAGCCGAATGAGCCAAGAGCTTAGGAGGACTCAAAAAGGGATTAGACATTCATCTGGATAATGACAATATGTACAATCATAATAAACAGGATCTCTTGGGGGGGGAAATGGCTTCAGAGCATAAACCAGCCATTAGCAGGGGCAGTTATTCTAGAATTATCCATTACAGGGTTTTTTGCACTTTTCTCTGAAGCACTGGTCCTGGCCATTGTCAGAGACAGGATATTGGACTTGAAGGACCATGGAACCATGGATGTGGTCTAGTCCAGCAATTCCTACATTTCTCTCATTCAACAAACACCCAGCTCATGTTTGAGACCCCTTAAAATATTCAATTCCCATCATATACATAGTCCAACTTTATGAACTGCACCACCTTTCCCTATCATTATAGCTGACAATAACCCATCGGCGGGCACAAGTGCTAATACAACTAAAATTAAGCTCTCTCGTGCTCAACCTAAATTCTTCTCAAAAAGTGCATGGAGACAGGCCTTGCAGCATTCAGATTGCGGGGACGAGGGCCATATAAAAAGATTAAGCGATAAAACTGTAAGCTCTTTGGAGCAGGGAGTGCCTTTGACTCTGTGCTGTACAGTGCCAAGCAAAACAGGACTTGGATGCTGACTGGGGCCTCTGGGAGCTACCATAATACAAATAATAAACAAGATAAATTAAACAGAAAAATCCCACTGGCTACCAACTACAGTCACTATCCTGCACTGGCAGCCAACAATGTGTGCATTTCTGACTCGAAAATGTTTGACTGGGACACAAGTGTTTCCAGTGGTGGCAGCTCTGATCTTCATAACCTCTGCCAGGCCCTCTCACCTTTCATCTCCTTCATCTGCAGAACAGTGATGAGAGCAGAGAACACCTTGGCCTTGGTCTTCTCCATCATCTGCTGATCTGCCTGCAGCACTCCCTCCAGAATCTGCGTCAAGGAGTTTATGATTTTATCCACAGAACCCAACTCGCTGACAACAAAAAAGGGAGAGCTCGTCAGATGAGACAAGATTCCCCACTTATCATCTTGGCTGTGACTGATCTGTGCAAATCACGTCTAGGGGATGTGTGTGTAGGGGCACAGATACAGTTTGCTTAATTTAAGTAACCAGTAGGGTCTCATCATGGATATTTCAGAAATGTGTGGCGGAAATACAGTGAGATTGCAGGCTCATTATAATTTAAGTTTCCTTGTCCCACTTCTCCCCAGTGAAAGTAAACACACAAAAGCATAAAATCACTATTTAACAATAAAGTTCAGCAGCCGCACCCATCATCAATTCCACCCTCAATGTGAATCCCGCGATCGCACAGTCCCCAAAGCCATGGGCTGGCAAGATAAAGAGTATTGTGCAACAATAAGATATTGCTTTATTTCCCAGATCACCATGACAATTTAGTCTATACAGCAACTCAAACATCTTCTTCCAAGTTCTTACATTCATCAGTGACTATTAGCTTACTTATGAAGAGTTATCCAAATAGCGCACCTACCTCTTCCACTGTCTCAGCAGGATCAGCAGAAGGGTGCACAGCATGGACCCCAGCTGCAGGCACAACACCGACATGGGGACCAGCAGCTAAGGAGAGATGGCCCAAAAGTTACAGTTGCAACATTCACAGATGAGAAAGATGAAGAGGCTCCACACAGACACTGAGAGCACTAAGAGCTTCCCCATCCCTCCCCTGTCCAGCTGCTATACTCCAAGCAGATTTGTGTACAGAGCAGGTAGTCAACAGAGTATGTGGAGAAACAGCCATGTTGTAGCTAAAGAGGTTTATGGTACTATCGATTATAAAAAGATGATGCGACTCACTATGTCCTTCCACAGAGCTATGGGAGCAGAGATCCATCCCCACGACTGATAAGAAAAGCGTGTGGAGTCCTGGATACTAACAGCACATTTTAAGTGCTAGCCTATTGGTCAACAGAACTTAACTCTCAGCAGTGAGGTTACTATGTTCCAAGGATCCATTGCAAGATCCTGTTTATAAATTCTACATCTCAACTTGCAACCTACGTGGAATGGAAAGTGTGGCACACTTGTTTTTTACTGGCGTAAAGCCATGCACCACAGTTCCCTCTTGCTATCTCAAGAGGAAAGAGAGGAAATTATCCCCAGGTGAAACATCCACCTAAAAGAAACATCTATTATAGGCATCATCAGCCGGTGCAGAAACAGTGCAGCAAACTGAAGATCTAGCAGGTAATCGACCTTGCCTTCAATAGCAAGCGACACTGCAGGTAGCTGGAATGAGTACACAGGGTCCAGCCAATGACCATGCCTGCCTTTCAACAGCTGGCAGGGGAGATACCATGATCACAAAGGTGGTTTTCCCAGGAGGAGGCTCATCCATTGCACTGCGGGTGTGCTGACCCCTGCGATTTCCCCGAATGCGGGAAACTCGACTGCATAATTTGTGGTAGTGGGGGACTGCGTTTGTGCTCAAAAAAAAAAAACCACCCAGCTGGCAACGCTGCAGGATCACTAGATAGCACTAATTGCAGTGTCACCTGCTGGCCAAGAAAATCAAATATAATTTGGAGAATAAAGCCTTATGGAGAGCAAAGTAATTCTGAGAGAGACCTTTTTGTTTCAGTCTAATCTCACAGAATCAGGGAAAATCTGAACCACAAATAGATACAAGACTAGAGCTCCTCAAAGGAGGTGGACAATTGTGCTCCCATTCTTGAAACAGATTCCTTGAAGAGCTACAAATTGAAATGCAAACACTTACTAAAGCTTTGGTCCCACTTAGCACCTCCAGAAACAGTTGCTGCCGGACTGCAGATTCAGTCAGATGCATTATATCTGCCTAGAGACAGAGCAGAGATAAAGAGAGAGCTCAGACTAATTATACACGATAGTGAAAGTTAAATCAACAAAACACACACCCTCATCTTTCCAATCCAACATCAAACCCCCTTCCCCCCTTTTTTTTTTGTATTTGTTATTAATTTACAAGGTGGCATAGGCTTTTGCATCTGCTGGATGATTCAAATTATAGAGAAAAATTAAGAATTACTAGTTGTTAGAAAAGCAAGGGGCAAAAAGTTAACACTGAGTGACAGGTAATTGGGGACAGGGTATACACTGGGCATCTTCACCACACTTTACTATAAAGACAATGAGGAGTCCTTGTGGCACCTTAGAGACTAACAAATTTATTTGGGCATAAGCTTTCGTGGGCTAGAACCCACTTCATCAGATGCATGGAGTGGAAAATGCAGTAGAAAATAATTACCTGTTGCATCTCTCTGGGTATAGACAGTGTTATTGGCTTTCTTTACACTTACTATAGAAATGATGCAACATCCCCTCACTCCCATGCCACACACATACAGTATGCTAGTTTTGATCACTTGGCAAAACAAAACTCACTGAGCTAATTCTGCTGTACGGTATTGGTGTCCATTCGGATTGTGAGTACACATACAAGATAATGGAAACAAAAGCCAACAACCTGATCCCTTACTGCGCCACATGTGGCCTGAATAACAGGGCCCGTATCTATTCAAATCATTATTAGTCAAGATGGCTCTTACGTGACTGGTGGAGATAATCAGCAGCATTCGCCAGGCTGAGATCAGCATCTGATACTCCGTCAAGGAGGTGCAGCTGCTACCCTCTGTCTTTGCCATATGCAATACCAATGACTTCACATATCCTGACCAGTAAGCAAAGCGCTTTTCTGTGGAGAACTTCTTCAGGGTGTCTTTCAGGGACTGGTCCAGTGAGCCCCTGACAAAGACAAGAAGAGAAATCAGATAATTCATTTATTCTTTGATCAGAGAAGACGCTCCTCCGAAGATTCAAATTGGAAAGTTATGGGCACAGCTTGTGGGGCAAGACTGTCCCACACATTAGAGTGAATTCAGAAGGGGACCCCACTTATTGCATCAAATGGTATGGAAGAAGAGTGACCCCTGGAGAGAACCAACTCATCTTTTTAAACATGTGATTTTTATTTATTCCTAACTTTTTGGAACAGTAGTTACATTCAGGAAAGTGAGTATGTAAGAGAGTCACATTCTTACTCAGAAAATCAGCTCCCTGTCTGTGTATTCTGCTGACTTTAGGGATAAAAGTAAGTTACTGCTTCCTATTAGCGCTGCAGAACAGCGCAGGTCTCGGAGAAGAAGCTGGAATCTATTCTGGATCATGTTTCAGACAATTTTAAATCTTACTGAGAATTTTATTTCTGGTGGGACAGAGAGAGAGAGAACACACTTCTGGACTTCTAAACCTCAGGATATGTTTTGCAAGTCTGGGAACTAGAAAATCATCCATTCATTTGTAAACTGAGGAAGTTTGATTTAGAAGTCAGAGACACAAACTTGAACTCCCTCAGTGTTATTTTACAGAGTTGATACACACTTGAAACAAAACTAAGCTTATCAAAGGAAATATGTTTAATAGAGACTATTCTATGTAGTATTACCTCAATACCATAAAATACCATATCTGGCAATGCTAGACCAACAGAAGAATGTCCTTGCCCCACCCTCCAAAAAGACACACCTAACATTACAAGAAGCTAAAGTAGCAAATTAATGTCATGCCATAATTACAGATATTAAAATGGTGAAACTTTTTTATAAAACACGATTACCCCACTCTATCCAAAGAATCCTACTGAAGCAAAGTAAAATTTTCTGGCATAAACATCATGGACACAAACTTAATACTATGTACTGCTACAGAGTTGGAGAAAAGCTAGATTGTCCTAATTTTAGTCCTAGCATCCAGTGTGTGATGGGAACATTTCACTGTATTACATGTGGCTAGCATAATCCCATAATGAGCTTACAAATATTTAAAGTCTCATTATTCCAGGACAGATATTCCTCTTTTGAGAGCCATACCCAAAATGTCACATTTACAGGCCACAGAAACTCTTCTCATGACATCTATTTCTCTAATAGATGGCTGCATGAAATTCAAATCAAATGAGGCAGGCTTGTGCTCTTCTCTTCTAAGCCCCAGCGGCCACAGGTAAACTACTGACTGTCCCTCCAGCATTTCCATAGAACTGTTAGCTTCAACTTGCCTCTCCCTCAAACATGGATAATCTCTTAGTATGTACTCCACACACAGCGCAGGACTTTGCCCTCACTTTCAGGTGCCCCAAGCATCATTGAAAACTCTAGAGCAGGACAGATTGTCAATGACTCACTTGACCACATAGTAGATCTCCAGGCAGATGATTTTCATGATTAAGGCACAAGTGTCCAAGACACTGAGCTACAAAGAGGGAATAAAAGCAGAGCATAAGCAAGTTATCTGTTGCTCCAGGTCAGATCTGGCAGCACTGTGTCCCAAACTCTGTCCTTCAAAGAGAGTTGAGGATCATAGTCTAAAAAGTCCAGGGCACCCACACTGTCAATCAAGCCCCCTTGTGCTATTCAAGTGGCCCCAGTTTTCCTGTTACCCTTGGATTCCTGAGCATTATGCCAACAGGGCCTAGGGAGTAGCACAAAGGCAACCCTCTGGGCCTCCCTGGGGCTGACAGGGATGGAAGCAAGACTTGTGCCTGCTCATCACCTAGAGGCAGAGTGAATGGTACTATACTTTCCTGTGAGAACTGTCCCACACATGAGAGTGCCACAGCCATCTTCTCTAGTTAGGGCGGGAGTAAGGATCAAATGGCCTTACGTAAAGCAGCTGCCTTAGTAGACAGTGCTCATCTACTCTGCCAACAAGGGAAGAGCACCATATTCAAATCTGTATGACAGCTGGATGGAGGGGGATTAGGATTTTCACAGGGAAGACAGAAGTTTTCAAAGCAGAAGAATGGCAAAATCCTCAGGAGCCCAAGTCAGTCTGAGGTAGGCCCAGTAAGGAGGAGAGATTGTTCAGATGTCTGGGAACAGGAGCAAACTATCCTGTACACGTATGTATATAAACACACACACACACACATATCTAGTGTACTAGTTCTTTACAAACATTAAGGAGGTAAGCCCTCATCGTCCCTGTTAGGTAGAGGTTATCTCTGTTTTACAGATGGTGAAACAGAGGCAGTGAGAGTTCAGGAGACTAATCCAAAGTTACACAGCTAATCCGTGCAAGCGTTGGAAATAAAACCCACTCTCAGAACTCCTCCTAGTGCTTTACCCAACCATATTTCCTCTGAGCTGGCAACAAGCAAAAGGAAGGAAGTTGCACGCACCACTCACTTCTCAGAAAAACAAAGCTATTTTCAGTCCTTATTAACAACTCACCTCTGATGTTTCTGAGGGGGGAGAAAGGGTCCCAAAGAGGGGGTTGGTTAAGTTTTCCCAAAACTTTGGCCTAAAAACACACACGAAATACTGTAAGTTACCATACTTCTCCTATTGCTCTCAACCTTTCCAGACTACTGTACCCCTTTTAGGGCTCTGATTTGTCTTGCGTACCCCCAAGTTACACCTCGCTTAGAAATTACTTGCTTACAAAATCAGACATAAAAATACAAAAAAGTGTCACAACACACTATTACTGAAAAATGGCTTATTTTCTCATTTTTACCATATAATTATAAAATAAATCAATTGGAATATAAATATTATACTTCCATTTCAGTGCATAGTACATAGAGCAGTATAAACAAATCACTGTCTGAAGGAAATTTTAGTTCGCATTGACTGTGCTAGTACTTTTTATGTAGCCTGTCGTAAAAGTAGGCAAATATCTAGATGAGTTGATGTATCCCCGGGAAAACCTCTACGTACCCCTGGGTGAGCGCCACGGACCTAAACAGCACACCTGACAAGAACAGCCTGATCCGGCCAGCCTTTCACTGCAAACTCCACTGTCTGAGATATTTCACACAACATACCTGTAGTAACACTACTCACCTGGCAGTGCAGAGCACACTGAAAGAGGAGGGTTACTTCAACAGAATTGTGCATATGTGCTTCACAACAGAAAGTTTAATTTTTCCCTAACATAAACGTCCCTAACTACTGAAATTTTCCCCAATATTTTGCATGCAAAGCAGGTTACCAGGAGACTGGAGGAAGAGATCTAACCAGTTATTAGCTGAGAAGCCTCTGAGTCTGACCACCAAGTATCTAAGTTACAATTAAAAGGCATCCTCCAACCGGTCAGAACTGGTGGGATATGTTCATTTCTATTCACTGAAATAGAGTTTAAAACAGCCCATTCTCACTCAGCCTGTGAATGGTACTAGGCCCAATGCTATTCAACATTTTCATCCATGAACTGGAAATAAATATGAAATCACTGCTGATAAAATTTGCCAATGAGACAAAGTTTGGCGGTATAGTAAATGCTGAGGAAAGGGCAGTCACACAGAGTGATCTGGAAAGCTTGGTAAACTGAGCCCATTCAAACAAAATATATTTTGAAAACAGCCAGAGTTATACATCTAGAAACAAGGAATATAGGCCACATCTAAAGACAGCATACAAAAGCAATGACTCACTTGGTCCTCAGGACTAGCATGGCACTATCCCGACGGTCCTGCCACAGAGCATGAAGGAATGCAATGGCAGCCCGGTGCAAGAGGGGAGGGCACCAGTATCTTTCCTGCTGTTTGGAGTCTATCAGTTCCAAGACCACTTGGAGGCAACTCCATTCCCCTAAGCTGAATTCCTAAAGCAAGAGGGAGAAAATGAGAGACATCTACATCCAATCACTTCCTGTTTCAGTAGGCTATTTAATTCCACCTACAAAATACACAGGGAAGTAAAGCTTGAGCACATGGTATAGGTGTGTATTTCATACAGACATACATTTAATATAGAACACTTATGAGGAATATCTAAAAAGACAGTGAAAAGTGGAATAAATAAATTATTTGCATAAGTCAGATTACTTCAAGGGGCAGGAAAAAAGTTTTACTTCCCTGTGTATTTTGCAGGTGCAATGAAATAGCGTACTGAAACAGGAGGTGCTTGCATAGTGGTTGGAGAACACAGGAAGATTTCTCTTTGGTCAAAGGGAACCTTGTTGCCAATTGATCAGAAGGTCATAAGGTTCTCGTCCCAGAATCAGGCTACACAGCATTAAAACCAATGTTCAATATCTTGTCAGGCACCTCGAGGTGTACGACAAAGACACTCATACTGAGGACAAAGTAAATCCTTAGAGAGCTTTACTAAAATAAGGAACAAAGCCAGGAAAGCTCCAAGCCATATGTAAAGATAGGAATATCCTGTTACTCCAGTAAATCCTTATGTAGACACTTGCTGTTTTACCTTTGACCCATCACTCCCATCTTTCACTTCCAGGTTCAGGAACAGCTCAATGAGCCCAGGCTGTGTCTCTACAGCAACAGTGAGGAACTCCAGGATCATGACTTTAATGCGCATGTCCTCAATCTTACTCTGCAGCCGGGTCAAAAAGGCATCACGAATGGCAGCAGCATCACTCCCAAGGCAGGCGTAAACAGACATTGGAGCCACCTGCAAAAGGGAAGAAACACGCTAAAAAAATGTAGATAAACGCTATGATGCTTCCTCTCAAAATATAAATGGGGCTTGTAATATTTGTTTTAAACTGAAATTCCAGAAAATTCTCACCCTGGAGCGCAGGGACGTGGGAGAGGGGAAATCAAGAAATAATTTAGATTTTAATGGAACATGTAGAAAATTGCCAAATTGTTCTGAGTTTTGGTTGCCTCTTTAGGAATTATGCTCCATTCCTCATCTATTTCACAAGGAAAGGGGCAAAACTGAAGAAGACAGACAGACAGCTAGATAGATTTGGGTTGAGACATGTTAAAATTAATACCCCTGAAATTGCACCATTTAAATGCCTAAATAAAACCCAGAGGAGCTTTCAGATTTTAACAATCAAAAAGTGTTAGTCTAATAGGTAAAGAATAAGTCTTAATATAGGTTCCTTTTTGACAAGGTTGGAAATCTCAAAGCAAGGACATTCACAGGTTGTATCTTGGAGGGTCACTGGAGACAGTTTAAGTGGTAGAATCAACAAAAAGGGAAAGCATGGGAAAGCACTTGTGAGAAACTAGTTTTACCGTAGCGAGTCGTTTGAGCAGCTGGATGGCAAGGCGTGGCAGTGCTGGGTCGTGTTTGTGGTAGATATATTTGGCTAAGACAGCAATCAGATTGTTCCCATGAGCACCTGGTGAGAACACAATTAAATCACAGGCGAGAAGCTGAAATAGTCTCCTGTGAGGGCTCTTCGAGACAGACTATTCAGCAAGTATTTAGTAGGCAGTCATACTACTCTATACTAGAGTGGAAAGGGAGTGAGAGGGAATGAATTCAGCTTTCCAAGAGGACAACGGATGGGTCTAGCCGTAGGTACTACTGGCAGCTGCTTTACCATACCGTTCAGCACTGTCTCATGTTGGAAAGCAGTAAACAAAACAAGTGAAAATAACAGTAGGTGGCTATTTGAAAGCAGTCCTGGTGAGTCAACAATGAGAATATAGTTCAAAGCTTCCACACTGCTCCCAGAGCTGCAAAGAACCAGAAGCATTAGTGCCACCAAGATCCTAGTGGGTGAAGAGCAAGAGAAAAACAATTCTGCTACCCTCCCAAAAGTGGGCCCAGTGTCACATACTCAGGGTCACTGTATAAGAGGGTTCCATAAAGGTTATAATGTAAGGGGAAAACTTGTTAGCCTAGTCCACATTATTGGGAATTTACTAAATGTCCATTGGCTAATCCCTTGGAGAAGGAGAATGCCCTTTGGCGCCCTCCCATCACTGGTACGCTGGATGAGAACTGCACTGTTCAGAGAAGTCATACCTCAATCCAATGTTAGCAAGTTACACATTATCTGTGTGCAGGGGACAGACACTACTGCCTGGGCTGACCAACAAAGAGGTACATACCATGCTGAGTAAGTGCCTGTTCTAGTGGGGATACCACACTAGAAGGGGATTTCAACCGGATGACGTTATTGGTGACCGAGAACGCCAGCTTTACTGTCTGGATCAGCAGCTGGCCCTGGCCCAGTGACTCATCGCTGTGTTGTCAAACAGAAACCAAAAGGAATGCATTAAAATCAACTCAAATGATGCTCATTAGCTGTACAGTATTCAAATAGCAAATTCAGCATTCTGTGGTCCTATCAAGCAAGAGCAAAGGTTGTAAGAGAACTCTATATTCTCAACCCTTCTCTTTGGGGTGCGTAACTGTTCTGTGATTTTCCTTCTTCCCTAGGTTGGAGTTAAGTTGGCTCATAAGTTTTTAAGTTCGAGAACTGCAAAAAGCAGTTTTCAGACAGACCCAATAAACCCAAAAAACTGTAAATTTTTTTTTAAACTCTTGTATCGTCCATTATTGCCAAGGAGTAGAAGGAGGAAGATTAAAACCAACAAAAAATAAGCTAAAAACTTAATTACCAGACAAACAAAAGTTGTTGAAATACAGTTAAGTTTGAGACATAATTCACTTAAACATTAGAAAACAAAGACATCTGAAGTTAAGATTCCTCCACCCACAGTAACTCTTTCCCCATATCTTGCTCACCCTCCCATGAGAGTTTCACCTGCTTCTGCATGGAACATAAACCACCCTTTAGAGTACATATATTGTTCAATGAGCACCATATGGGAAATACTTTCTTTTGGCAATGTACCACGGGTCATAGATCTCTCCATTCTATGCATCCAAAGAAGTGGGATGTAGCCCACGAAAGCTTATGCTCAAATAAATTTGTTAGTCTCTAAGGTGCCACAAGTACTCCTGTTCTTTTTGCGGATACAGACTAACACGGCTGCTACTCTGAAATCTGCAGAAGGTGTAACTGTTTAGAGGCATCTCTCTTTTCAGTGTGTTGGGTGGTCTACGGTCTGATAGTACTCCCTACAGTCTGATAGTAGATCAGAAGGTGATGTGTACGAGGAAAAAGACATAAGATACTGTAGTCTATTCTTTAATGGGGAGAGGTCTCACTTCCATGTGTTAGCTGTTTAGCATTTCATAGGCTAGTATACATTTTTAGTGGGAGTCAGTGATCTGTACTGGAGGAAAGAGATTGAAGAATGGGAAGGCAAATGTTAAAAAGGGAGTTTCTAGGCTACAAGTGGGAGTTGGACAGGTATCTGGGGCAGAGTTCAAGCTAGTGCAGAGAATTTAACTTTGAATTTTCTTAATTTTGAATGCATAATTATTTTCTCCTATGATGGCTTTTTAAAAGCAGAAACCTCCACTGGCTGTTAGCACATCTTATCCTGGTTAGTGCAAAATGAGAAGTCTCTTGCAAATGTTGCACTCACGAAGGTTCTAAACTCTGCTGTCTATATCAGCGGCTGTTAGAGGATCCACATGGCCTTTCGTTTCACAGTAGCTTGTTAAATCGGTAAGGGGCTGTTTTTACCATTAGTCTCACTTATAAAGAGTCCAAACCGATCAGACAAAGAAAAAACTGGCTCTGAATTGTATTAACCTTTTTAACCCTTATTAAAGTTTAGGGACAATTTTTTAGAGATTAATGCCACAACCTCCCAACAGATCTCACCTCCCCCTAACAAGTCCAGGCTCCCCCTTCCCTTTTGTTCTGGAACAAAGCAGAGGTGGAAGGCGTGAGCCTTAAGGCCTCCTAACCCCTTTTCATCACAACACATCTTTAGGGGCAGGCAGGCGTGTTAAGATGGGAATGGTCATGGCAAGGAAATAGGAAGATGAGGCGAGGCAAATACCTGGGGCAGAGGGTCACTCAGTGTCTCAGAGTGAAACTGGAAGTAGGGTCACACAGTTTTGGGTGGTGGCTAGATGGAACCTCAGTATGAAGATCACTATTTCCCCTTAACTGCACATCTGCTTTAGGAGCTGCTTAGTTTGGGACAAAGGGGGGGCAAACAAATGTGAAGTTTTCCGACCAAGCCATTTTTCAGTTACGAAAAGACAAAACAAGTTGTAACAATTTTGAGTCCCCTTCTTTATTTCTTCAGACTCCCATAACTAAGAAACTAACCTCAAAACTTTGCAAAAAGATTCTACTATGCACAGAGACTATGGAGAAGAAATTTCAGGCAGAAAGGAAAATTTACAGAAAGTTACACAGAGGAGAGCCAAGTTCAAGATCAGACTTATAATGTCAGCTGTTACAATCTGAACGATAGAGTTATTACTGTGTTTAGATAACTCCATGAAAACAAAGAGGCAATTCAGAATTGAAACTGATGCTTTATCCTTATCCCATCCCGCCATGCATGTTTCCAAATTATGTGTGATTTTACATATTACAAAGGCTATAATACAGAGGGACAAGAAGATGAGATAAAGCTAGTCTTCACCATAAGTCAGACATAGCATGTTATCTGAACATAAGGGTTTTTTGGAAGGGTGGGGTGGTTCTGGCTTGCATAATATTACACTTACTTCCACAAATCTGCAATGCGTGCAATTCCCTTGAAATTCTCCAGGGAGTGAGTATAACTGTTGGACCAAACAAGTAAAATAAATCTAAAATGTCTAAGATCATGCTACTTCATTTTTATAGAAGCAAGGCACAGGAAGCATGGAAAGGGGAAGTACAGAGGCAAAGCCAGGACAATTCAAGGACTAATATATAAAAGCAAGAGTATCAAAAAGATTAAAACGTCCTTGGCACAGATGGGTAAACAAGGCCCTGGAGCACACATAGTATCATAACTGCTGATGCATGCTACCTTTGATACAGATGTAAGGTAACTGTCCAAATAGCTGTGTGTAAGCTCAAAAGCTTGTCTCTCTAACCAGCAGAAGTTGGTCCAATAAAAGCTTACTTCACCCACCTTGTCCCCCTAATATCCTGGGACCAACATCACTACAACAATGCTGCATACAAATAAGTGATGGTTATTTTAAGGAGAGGAAAGGGAGAACACTATTGGGACACTATTGTTAAGGAACTATTTTTGACTAAACCAAACTTGGCTAAGGAACAACAGCCAACCTGTATAAACAGGGTGATGAGACAGCATCCAACAGCTATTGTAAAATAACCAAATATAGCAGTGTCATGTGTCTCTATGACAGATCAAAGAGTTGAAAACCCCTGACTTCTGTATACCACTGGTCGTCTGGGAAGCAGTTGCTAGTGATCCGTGAAGAGACAGCAAGCCACACAGTGCTGGCTCTCTTCCTTGCTTCCTGAATGTGCAGGGGAGAGGAGGACTACGTGGTAAAGCAGTATGTGCAGGTGGGGGGAGGAGCAGAACAGATAGGAGGGTAGATGAAATGAAGAGCCAAAGTAAGCAGCTTGATTAACTTTCTTCACAAAGGGCAACCCACATGAAAGGCAGCTAAAATGCTTAGGTACTTTCCTAATGTTACTTTTCCACATAAGCAACTGCTACATTCATGAGAGATTTTATGCTATCATGAATGGGAGAGGATGGGGTCCACATGGTCACAACTGGAAGGGCAGGTGTACTCCGTGCGCGCGCACGCACACTCATACTTAAGGTCCAGACTAAGAAGTCTGAAAACTTCTACTACAGATTATCTGTACTGCAGTCATGTGGCATCAGTCTGTGAAAAATCTCTAATTCAATATTTCTATTTGTTTTCACTGTATTCTAGGTTCCCTCTTTCCCCACCAGATTTGTTAAAATATCTGAAGAGTTAATGCTCCCAAGCCAGAAAGGCTGCCTGGGTCCCCTGAGCACACTATTAAGGGTCAGAGAGAGTTTTTCAAAGCACAGAAGGACCTTTAGTTACAACACAAGGGATTTAACCATTGTTGAAGTGTCCAAAAGTAACTGTCCTGATAACTGGTTGGGGAGGAGGTTTAAGTTGTGAAGCAGCCCCCAGTACTGGACTCAAGGCATGATTTGGAGGCAATAAAATCGGAACTTTTGCTATAATTTTCCTGCCTTTTACTTCATTTGGTACTTTTATATGCTGAATCTAGTGAGCTCTTTATAATAGCATTACTACAAGCAAACCCATATCTCATTTCCATAATGCAATACTCGGTGTGGCTAAGCAAAATCAGAAATGAAAAGCAACTGCAGGAATTAGGGAATATATATGAAGAGAATAAGCACAGCGACAGAAAACTGAATAAGCAGCAGGTTCTTGGTAATTTTTTCAGAATTTTGATCAGAGACAGTTGCCCTGATTGGCAGCTACATTGACTCCCAGCAACATGTAACCCAGTTAAACCACATTTCAAGTATGATTTGTTGCTGCTTTTTCCATGCCACAAGAGTGGAACATGTGACTCACCTACAGGACTGTGAGGCCATTACCATATCAATGGTGTCCACACCGATGCCCATGATGTTAATGACAGCCTGTCCTGCTTCCGTGTTGGCCAGGCTGAAGATGCACAAGGACTGCAGGCTTGGAGCATTGCTGCAAGACAAGGACACACACACTGGAAAGCAAGCAATCAAAGGAAAGGTCCTCTGCCTGATCTGATACACTCAACATGTATCAGTGCCAGCATCAACCCAGACACTACAGGGATGAGCACATTAGAAATGTGCAAGATAGAAGGGTCCTACTGATCCACCATGCACCATGAAAGTTAACACAAAGTAACTTCTTTCAATTTCTATACCACCCCCTCACTTCATCTCTCCCTCATTCTCCAATATGTTAGGTGCAAACCCTCAGAGTGGGCAAACCAACCACAGAGAAGTGGATGGCAGTCTGGAATGTGCACATCTGCAGCAGTATAAAATTAAGTCTGTCCACTGGTTTCCTTCCCTTCATCAGCAGCTTTGCATAACCATCTGGGTTTGCCCTCTCTCCCACCCCTTTCTACATTTCCCTGGGCTCAACATAAGCAAGATGGACCAAGGCTACAAAGCAGCACACTATACTGTTGCCAGTTTAGTATTTCACATTCCAAGTTACGAACAAAAGAACAGTGACTGAGGTCTTCTGCACTGTAAATGGGGCTGTTGCATATACAGTGATGTATGAAATTCACTTCCCCCTTACCTGCTGTGAGGATCCATTTCAGGGCAGAGATTCAGAATAGCATGGATGAGCTGCAGGATTAGGCACCCTGAAAAGCAAGAAGAATGGATTCAGTCTTCAGAGAGAGCAGTTGTTGAGTTCAGAAGCAATAGGTACCATTGCATTATAAAGTATAAATCCAAGTGCTCACTGAGCCATTTATAATGAAAGGGGGGAGGGCAACAGAGAAAGACACATTCTCTCTAGACAGAGTTCAACTTTGCTCCCCTTGAAGAGCTATCCTTACCAATTCGTTCTCTCACTCCATGGGAGTTATAGCGCCATTTGTGGTAGTTTGGTAACATTTCCTTCAGCACAAATACAATGCAGGGCATCAGCCCTTGGCTCTGGGTGCTGCCAAGTTGCCCCTAGAAAAAGCAGCAACATTACAATTTCGATTCTAGTTCAAAGGTGTGACATCTTTGGTTGGAAGACATTTAATCCTCACACTCCAAAGACAGAAATAGGGGCCAGAACAGTTCTGCCAGCAGTGCTGCGCAATGCAGCACTGGGACAGAGGTTTATGAGCAATTTCTATTCTCTTGCACTCAAAGCAAATGAAGATCAGATGTGTTATGGAGGTAAATACACTTGGATCTCTCGAAGAGGAAAAGCAGCAGACAAAGAGCTTTCCTTTCCTGCTTACCCAGAGCAATGTTAATGGGACTTTGAAGAGACCGAGCCCTCCTGCCACCCTGATCAGGGAGCGAGTGCAATTTGCAACTTGAAGATGATTGTTGGAAAGACCAAATCATGGGGAAAGCAGGAGCCCCAGCACAAAAGGTGGGTATGTTGTCAAATGGAAACCAGAGGCGGCCCCACCCAAGGGAACCTCATACATTCAGTACACACCTTTACCTCATCTTCACCCTCACCAGCTAGTAGTAACCTATTGCTGCCAGAAAATGTAGGAGCACGGCAGAAACACTTACACGGACAAGAGTTGTGACCAAGTGTAGGAAGGAGATGGTGACACCATACTCGCCCTGAGGCTGTTCCACGCTCATCAACAGGTTTCCATAGCCCCCAGCATTCATTCCCTCAGCACTGTGGAAGGAGCGAGAGCGTGCATTGTATGTACAATAGGAACCAAGCATGACGGAGAAGTGTGCGCACATATGCAGCAGGGAAGGGGATCACATTAACTAATACACATGGGGGAATGATCCTGAGTAGAGAAAAGGTGATTCACCAAGCTCAGGACAAATCACCCTTGCATTTAAGAAGTATTTTACTTTTTAAGGGCAGTATCTTGTATTTTATATGTCTGATTAATTTTGCTTCTGCTGCAAAGCTAAGCACGTTTATGATCAGAGGGTATGTCTAAATGTAGTATTTTCTCCTTATAGAAAATATAAGGAGCTCAGTCACATGTGATTCAGTGGAACTGAATTTACAATAAGGATTTTGCCAGTTTATTATGCAAGAATGGAACATTAGGTGTCTGGATTTTAGAAAGTCTGGAATTCACACTAGTGAAACACTTACACCTCATATGGCATATTATCAAGGGAAGCAAAGGCACAAGAGAAAACTGAATTACCTAATCATGTGACTCATACTGGAAACTGGATTGGCAACAAATGGTAAGAACCCTGTGTGGTGAAGATCAGTCCAGACCTAGAAGAGGAGAGAGCAGTATAAATATACCCCTATATATACACACACGCGCAGACTATTCCATTTCACGAAAATCAGAAGGTATCCCCTCACCTTAGCTGGCATGCGGGCAGCCAATACAGTCAAACAATTGACACAAGAAGCAATAACATCCACTGGGGGAGAGATCACACTTGTTAACCTAGGAAAAACCCACAGTATTATATATAAAATCTTTAGAACTTAGGCCAGGTCTATACAGTTTTTTGACTGGTATAGAGAGGTTGTTATTTCTCTGCTGAAATAGTTAACTCTGTACAACCCATAGTGTAGACACAGTTATATAGGTGCCTTATACTGGTAAAGCGTATTCTCCTTCCTTCAGGGATAGCTATACCAGGTGCATTTATACAGATATAACTGCATTCACATTAGGGAGAGCTGTACTGTTATCTCATTATAGTTAAAGCAATACAACGGTTGTGTGTAGGCAAGGTGGTCTAGTGGTCTAAGCACAGGACATGAAGGCAGGAACTCCAGAATTCTAATCCCAGCTCTGTGACAGACTTCCTAAATAGTCTTTGGTAAAATTTGTTGTTGACCATTTTTCCCATTTCTAGCAACTTCAGCAACTTAACTGTCACCGCTGGTCAGCTACTTACCTCTGTAACAGCATGTAGATCCGTGATGTGATTGGCAGAAGACAATCTGCTATTGACACATCGGTGCTGATGACCTTGTGAACCAGGTCAATGACTGGCTTCACCCTCTGGCAGTGCTGAATCACATCTGGATAAAGAAAACTAGTATTACAATCTGGAGAGATGCATAAGCAGCATCACTCTCTCTCTCCACTCCTCGAATGATCTACTACGCTCTCTACAAGAGAGGTCCTAACCTTCAGTAAGTTACTTCTCAGATTACTCCACATCTCTAATAAAGGGAACATCTACTTTCCAGGTGCAATACAGAAATTGATAAAACTGGGACCATATCCCTCAAATGACCAAAGACAGAAATGTGAAGGTGGGCGGGATATTTTAAAAGGCTCCTGCTCATATTTTCTCTCATCTTAAATTTTGCCCAGCTCCCTATAAGCGCTTACCACCTCCTGATCTCTTTTATGGAGGCAGCATAATACGAAAAACGAAACCTTTCCACCTCCTGCTGTATTTGACTCTCTCCTCTCTCTCCTACTTTCTTTCTCTCCTTTCTTCCTCCTCACTCCTCTTCTCTAGTATTTGCTTCCTTCCCCTTGTCACAATCCCCAATGTGGTGCTAGACTCAGCCACAATGCCCTTCTGGAACAGCGACAGGCTGTTCCAATGGAAGTGGAAAATGTGCCTAGGACCTGTCCCAATCCCACTGAAATTACTCTTGATTTTTTTCATCTTATGTTAATGTTACTAATACGTCACACTCCTCTCTCCCCGACAACATCCACCCCAATTCCCCTCTTGCCTCACCTGCTGTCGATACAACATGGAGCAGCATCTCAATTTCACAGGTGAACAATGTCCAGCTGCTGTAGGAATATTCCCACCGTACTAAATATGCCCGGTCATCCAGCATCACCTGGCCCACTGTTCCCTGAGGTATTCGTAGGTTTGTCTGGCCCAGCCCTAAGGGAGGGGGAGGAAAAGGTGAAACAAAAACAAAGTCAGAAGCTTCAGAATGTGATCAGAATCCAGTCTTCACAATTAAAACCTGTAAGCAATTTGGTTCATAAAAAACTAGATCTGAAAGTGTTCCAAGGGTGAAGGACCCCACCAGAATTCCTTACCCAGGGGATAGAGAAGCTTTGGCACCTGCCTTCTCCAAAGGGTGCCATCTTCATGCGAGATCACATCAGGCGGCTTGTGTTTGTACAACTCAATGTAGAAGGACATTTTATCCAGGAAACTGTACACCTGCAAAATGAGAGAGCTACAGAATACAGCCAGAGAACTAGAGCTTTCTAAGGAACTATTAAGCCAGGCCATTTCTAGAGATAGGTAAGGTTACTTGAAATGCATAGTCTGCTTCCAACATGCCAACTCCTACTGAAGCAGAAATACCACCATCCTGTCCCCATGGAATTGCCCAAATAATGCCTCTCTGAACTAGTTAATCAGGAAGACAGGAACTAATTATGAGTAAAGCACTAAAAGTTAGCATCCTGACACAAGGCAATTGTCACAAGCTATGAGTAGTGCTTCAGCTCTGGGTTCTGACATAGTGGCTCCCATAAAGTTGCAATGAAATCTGTGCTTCCCCCGTTTATCATTTGATGTTTAAATTACTTGGAACTCTTGTCTACTGATTGCACATCATAAAACAGCAACTGAGTTATACTCAGAACTTTGTTTTTTGCGTTAGCCTCCCTGAACATCATATCAATCATTAGAGCAGGAAGAGTTCCAAAGCATAAAATACATTTGAGGCCCAAGCAACATTACTCTACAGTGCCACATGGGAGACCTGGGTTCAGTTTCTATTATCTTGATCCTTAGGATTGTCCGTGCTATGAAGGCAGCAAGTTCAGTACTAGAGAGAGAGTGTGTCCTATATTGTGCAATAGCAACCCTTCTGGCAGGCTCGGAAGGAAGTCTTATCCAGACCTCTTTGGCCAAAAGGTTGATGGTTGTTACCCAAGGCATCAAGGATGGGATGTGTGTACAAAGCAAGGGGAGAGGGTCTGACACAATGTTCCTTTTCTGTCCAGATATAAACTGTCTTCCAGATTTCTGGCCAGGTTCCATACCTTTTTTGCAGTAGATTTATCTGATACAAGGGCTTTGAGCAGTTGCAGAAGAGGAGAGAGAAGATGTGGGAACATCCCACACACACTGTCCAAGATAATACCCAGACCTGCGGTTGGCTCCTGGCCGTGGAGACACAAAAGAAAAACTGTTACTAAACAAAAAATGATCAACATGATTCTTCTGCTGGGGGTGGGGGGGAGGGAGGGTCAATGCAGCAAAGCAACTTTAGTGAAGAATGTGCTTAGGGCTCCTGCTACTGGAACATTCATGTCGCATCTACAAATCCTAGCATCCAGAGGTTTAGAGAAAAAACAACACTCAACTATTTGCATCATTCATTGACCCTTAGTGGAAAGTTAAACTTCTCAAATTAACAAAGCAAATGTCATTACCAGTAAATCTGATCAGAGCCAGGTGGTGATGAGAGATGCCTGGGTTCCGCTATTTCCTGCTTCGTGTTGTGAAATGTTAAGCAAATGGCTCCATTCAAAAAGACCACTAATTTCATCTCTACGGAACATACACCTACTATTATTCATGAACAAAAGCATCACTCCAGCCCTTAGTTTTGCTGTGATGGACAACTAGTGTTAATGCCCCTGGGTTAGAGAGTGTGCCTGGTATAATGTAGGAAGGTAAAATGGAAAAGGATGAGCAAATCTGTAACGAAGCATAATTAGAGGTTTTATGCAAGGGAAGGTGACTTTTAATCTGACACCACTACATCTCAGCCATTTATGTGACAAGAGCAATATCAGCACACAGTGTTGTTCTAGCATTTAAACAATCCCAGCCGTGGTTTAAGTTACCATGTAAATTACTACTTGTTTCAGTATCAACAATGCAACCACAGACCGTACCTTAACAGGATGGGGGGGAGGGGCTAAGGGCAAACCATATAAGAGACGCAAATGGAAACTAGCTCTGCAAGCCCTGCTAGAAACTACAACCAGGGAATGTGACGTTGCACCCCATGATGCTTTGTGGAGGTATGCTTGGGAATGTAAATATGACATAACTGGAGTGTGTTTTGTGCTGCATGTGCCATGTAACATATCTCTGCAAAGGTTATGATCTACTGAATATATTCATGCTATTTATATGCATATATCATTTTTGTATTCAAAGTTATGAATATTGGCTGTGTACTTGTTTGATTTTAAGTAGCCTTAGTAAGGCATTTGGGCAGCTTCTTTAGAAAGGAATTTGCAAGTTAAGTGCCCAATCAAGACACACTCAACGGACAATGGATCTTGGAAGGCTCCAATCCACACAAGAAGTCTAGCTGAGGACATTCAAGGTAGCATGAGAACAATGGCTGCTACCTGTAAGTTCTGAGTCACGCATGGACATGCGACTTGCCCATGTGACTCCAAAACTCCATCTTATAGCTCAAAAAGAACAGGAGTACTCGTGGCACCTTAGAAACTAACAAATTTATTAGAGCATAAGCTTTCGTGGGCTACAACCCACTTCTTCGGATGCATATATATGCATATAGCTTATGCTCTAATAAATTTGTTAGTCTCCAAGGTGCCACAAGTACTCCTGTTCTTTTGAGGATACAGACTAACACGGCTGCTACCCTGAAACCCATCTTATAGCTGGGATTCTACACAGGGGGAGGGAGGGGTGTCCACCCACAAGAGAAAGTCTATTTAAACCCCTGGGAGATCCCTCCATTTGGTCTTCAGCTGGCTCAAGAGATAGCCTCTCCACCCCCAAAGGATAACTGAAAGAACCTGGAACAAAGGACAGTAACCACAGGGGTGTAAGTGATTGCTGGACACAGATAGAAGGAGGCTAGTCTGTATAAGAAGCTTACTGGAACATCTCTGAGGGTGAGTAATCACTTTCTTACTGTATTAGAAATAGACTTGCATGTTTTATTTTATTTTGCTTGGTAATTCACTTTGTTCTGTGTTATCACCTGGAACCACTTAAATCCTACTTTTTGTATTTAATAAAATCACTTTTTACTTATTAATTAACCCAGAGTATGTATTAATACCTGGGGGGGCAAACAGCTGTGCATCTCTCTCCTATCAGTGGTATAGAGGGTGAACAATTTAGGAGTTTATCCTGCATAAGCTTTATACAGGATAAAACGGATTTATTTGGGGTTTGGACTCCATTGGGAACTGAGCATCTGGGTGTTGGAGACAGGAACACTTCTTGAGCTGTTTTCAGCTAAACCTGCAGCTTTTGGGGGACGTGGTTCAGACTTGGGTCTGGGTTTACAGCAGGCTAGTGGGTCTGGCTCAAACCAGGCAGGACACTGAACCCCCAAGCTGGCAGAGAAAGCGGGCTCAGGGGTAGTGTCAGCACACCAGGTGGCAGTCCCAAAGGGGGTTTCTGTGATCCAACCCATCACAGGGAATATGAACACCCCATTTCTTTCTTAAAAGAGCATATTTCAGCAAGGTATGACAGCAAGCAGGAAAGGCCAAAGAAGTCCCAAAATACTCACCGTCCTCCAGAAGAGCTGTGGAATGCTGGAAGCTGCTAGAACTTCACAGGCTGCATCAATGATGTCCTTCAAAGGAAAGGGCGTTGGGAGAAATTAAAATTACTTTAGGATAGTTTCCTTCCAAATCAAGTCTTGTCACCTCCCTTGGAATCCAGGGTTCAATACAGTAACATTTGTGACGCTAGCAGACCAAGTGCTATCTCATGCCAAACTCCCAGGTCAATTCACTTGTGTATTAGTGCAGATTAAAGTGATTGGTGTTTACACTTCATGAAAACTATGGGATGTTACATGTATTGTTTTCACTTATCTGTATCCCGTTATAATGTAATAGGAAACATTTAAATTTACATTGTAATTACTCCTGTAATTAAATAACCCATTAAAGGAGACAGAAGCCTTGTGTAATGCAAATGAAGAACTTTAGCAGGAAAGTACTAATTTGTGTGCATTTGAAGGCAAGTGGTCATTGTGTGTGATGATCAGAGATCAAAGACTCTAAATGCACTTGTCTCTCTCCCACAGTTAAAGAAAGAGCCCACTGTCAGCTTATTTTCTGTAAGAAGAAGCTATAAGTATGGATTCAGGGAAAGAGCCGGGATCTCTGGACTGTTTGGACTATGACAGGGAATGGTACCTGATGCAAAGCAGAGATCCAAAGACAATCTGGGTACCCTGAAAAGACTTTTGGGAAACTAGCAGCTTATTACATCTCTATCACCATTTAGAATTATAGACTGTGGCTCACCTAAACATATATTTAACCTGCTTTAACCTCTCAATAATGCATTTCCTTTTCTTAACTAATAAACATATAGTTAGTTTACTACAGAATTAGCTACCAGCATTGTCTTTGGCGTGAGAACTAGAATGCAACTTGACCTGAGTGAGTGACTGGTCTCTTGGGACTGGGAGTAACTTGGAGATTTGTGATTTTTGACATAAGTGACCATATATCACTAGGTCCAGTTTGTCTGGGTGGCAAGATAGATTGTCTGTGATTCCATTGTAAGACTGTTATAGTGATCCAAGAGTTCATATTTGGTACTGAGCTGGTGCAATTTAATTCAGAACATACCACCAGTTTGGTGTCTCTGCCCTGCTTTGACATTCAGCCCTGAGGTAGGCACTCATGGTTGTGAGCCACTCCAAACAGTGTGGCAACAGTCATTCCCTAAATTGGAACTGCACACCCTAAGCTAAATAGGAGGAAATACACAAGCCCATTTTAACCCGAATATACACCAACTCTCTCGAAAACCACACTCACTGCCAATGAACTGACTGGCATGGGATATGGTAAATCTGCTATGGAAGTAATAGAGTATACTGTCCTCCATACCCTAGGAGCTCAGTGCCATTATGATACATCTTATCCCCACTTCTTTCTGACCAATACGCCAGCATTTGCTCTGAAACCACTGGCCCATCAAAATGTAAGAAATACTACTCTGTATCTTTAATTAGTACCCAGCAGAGATGTTGACAGTTTTCAGAGTTGGAAGAACCGTAAAGTTTGTGTTATGCATTTGGAGTAAAACACAGTGGGCCCCACTTTCAGAACTGTCTACCTAAATCATGCAGTGGATACAATCCCAAACACAGAATTTGCACCCAGCATACAGGTGGCCAGTTTTGAATGTTAGGTTATGGTAGGTTATAATAAATAAGATAACGGACACAATGAGCCTTTGACATTTACCTGCTGATTGCCTAACGTATGTAATTCCAGCGAGGTAAGAACAAAGGAAAGCAGCCCATAAATACACATGCAAGCTGTGCTGGCAGTACACTGTAATGCAAAAGAAAGGTCAGTGAGTGACAGTGGAGACTATAAACCCTATTCAAGAACCAGGGTATAGTTCATTACAGAACATATGTAACAGCCCTCAGTTTCCTTAGCACATCATAGACACTGCCCCTTTCTGCAGGTATATAAGAGAGGGGATCACCACCTCAGGCTAGCCAATGTATCTATGGGAAGACAATAGAAATGGGAACAGCAGTTAGTGAAGTGCCACACAAAACCACCTAAATTCTTATGAGTCAATGTGTCTAAAAGCCACCCTCCTCCCACAGCCCAGAATCCTCTTCAAAACAATCATATCAAGAAACACTCAATGGTCAGAAAAATGAGAGGGCTCTTCTTCCATCAATGTCTGGCTGACTGACAGCTACTGGAGCTTTGGAATAGTTTGTTCTTGTAAACGACACTGTCTAGTGAAATTGTTTGTGGGAAATGGTGGCAGAAGCCAAAAGCTGCAATTGTTGGTGCATCCATGGAGTCAACTTAATAAACAAGATAAGTGTGAACGTTTATTACTATCATAAAGTCATAGAGTTCAGAACCAGAAGGGACCACAAGATCATCATCTTTGATCTTCCATCTCTCACAGTCCACTAAACACTACACAGCTACCTCCAAACTAACCCAACAAACAGAATCAGACCAAAATATTACACAGCCCTTAGGAGACTAGGCAAAATTATTGTGTGCCACAGGCATAGAACAGGAGGGACTCAAGATGCATCAATGCACAAGGCTCTTGAAAGGCTGAGATATACATCTCTCTCTCTCTCTCTTTTTATATATATGAGAGAGAGAGAGAGAGAGAGAGAGAGAGAGAGAGAGCGCGCGCAGATTTTCCAATCACTGGCCAGACCTGGACCTTCCCCAGCCAAATCTAGTCCCTAACAGAATAACTTGGGGAAATAAATTTTTAATTTGCCTTCTAAACCTACAAACACTTCATTTAACTTCCACTCTACACAGAAAGGAGCTGAAACAACAACACTGATGTCACTTACTGGCCAACACTTCACTATGCACTCTATTCAGGACTGGAATTAGACTTCCAAAAACAATGGCCTAACCTACCTACCTTCCCCCACATCTTCACACTACCAATACCATAAAGCCCCCTCACCCTGAAGAGCCTACAAACATGACAACTAGAAACTTACATTCTTCCCCCCACTGCTGAGTGACCGTAGCAGCTTTGTCAGGTACTGGAATATATTCAGCTGGATAGCAGTACTTCCCATTCGCCTGATCGCATTGGTCGACTCCTCTGGGGTTACTGTGTGACGGAGCAAAGCCCAGGCCAAGAGCACAGGGGCATGATGAGAGATGTCCCCTAAAGTCAGCAGCAGATGGTCCATTTCCTGCTCAGAAGACAGGATACAAGCAAAGAAATCAAGACAGGCTGAAAGAAGCCCTGACCCAGCAAGCATTCAGCTGACTGAGGTGTAGCTCTAATAATCACCTAATTCATGCAAATAAATGTCTTGTATAAAAACAAGGATCTATAGAGTTGACCAAGTTGTACTTTCAGGAAGAAACTGCTTAGCATGTTTTTTCTGTCATGCTGATTCATATCCTTTGGGGAAGGAGGTGAGAGGGTCACAAAAATAAAGGACACACAATTCTAATTAAAATAATGGATAGCCCCTTGTTTAAATTGAAGTTTGTTGTTTTGATACAAGTATCACAGTGAAATTATAACAAATGTGAAATTCCAGGTCAAGTATGCAAAGATCAGTCAGAGCACAAGCAACACCAGTGTTTCCTTCATAACTTAATGACCTCACTGTGCTTTTCTAGCTCCCACGTATTTTCTTCCCTGAAAACCTTTGAAATATACTACACCACAGATGTTTAATTTCTCCCCATTTTGATGTCCATGTTAAGACCATTTCTTAGCTCCTCCCTACCCTTCCCTAAAACCTTCAGGGAAACCCTGAAGATAAACAAAAAGAACAGGAGTACTTGTGGCACCTTACAGACTAACAAATTTATTAGAGCATAAGCTTTCGTGGACTACAGCCCACTTCTTCGGATGCATACCGAAGAATGGTATGCATCCGAAGAAGTGGGCTGTAGTCCACGAAAGCTTATGCTCTAATAAATTTGTTAGTCTCTAAGGTGCCACAAGTACTCCTGTTCTTTTTGCGGATACAGACTAACACGGCTGCTACTCTGAAACCTGAAGATAAACCACTTTCTTATGAGATAAATAGAAATTAATAATTCATTTCCTTCTTACTTGCCCCATATTGTAATGTAGATGTTAGTTCAGTCGATCTGCAAGCCCAGAATCTCACAGACAAGTTCTGCCCACAGAGCTCCAGCAGCTCTACCTTGGGCAACCACAACCCATCTCTAATTACAGAGGAACTACAAATGTCAAGAGACTTATTGAAGGTTTACCTGGTGCATACGCCCATTACTGGCAAATTTATGTTCCTCCGTCCTATCATCCAACACACGCTCATGCAGGGAGTCAATTTCCATGCCCTCCACCAGGATAAGAGCACTGAAGTAGCTGGAGCAGGGGTCAGGGGAAGGAAGCAAGAAAAAGAAACTCAATTTAAAGATTCAGTAGGAAAGAGGGAAGTAAAGGCTGGATAATGGAACAGTCCATCAGCTTTACATTTATCTACTACTCCCTTAATGAAGGAAAAAAATATGTGAAATTAAGAGCAATAATCCAAAGAACATAAATTCTTGGATCTTGATGTGCCAACAGATGACAAGTTAGGTCTTCAAAATTATCTACTGCTGGCTGAACAGTCACAAAATAGGAAAGCCATTTATTCTGATTTGAAGATGGCCTCTCTTCCTCAGCTTATTTCTACCATGTTACATTCCACATGGCAGGTTTTTCACTGGCTGTCTCTCAGTCCAATCTGAAGAAACCTTTTATAAACTAAACCAAAGGTCATAAGGATAAACATTATTTACACAAAGAGTGATTTTGGAGGGCACCATCATGAAATACACCTATATTCTGTATTGAACAAGAGATTTGTTCAATTGCACACTATTCCCATACATACACACAAGACTTACCCAATACGATCCACCAGGTGATCCATGCTTTCATCCACCAAATGCCTGTTGGTCTGTCTAGAGCCAAATCCCTGTTCTTTGAAAAGCCTGGCAAAGGTCAGCAGCTCATCAGGTGCCATCTCAAAGTATGCATAGTAAAGGAAGATGACTTCAAGAAGCATGGATTGCTCGCGGAGGCACTGCACAAACCAGCGGGACACCTGGCGCTCTGTCTGTACAAGGAGGAGAGTCCTACCGTTATACATTTAAACTAGCAACCTGAAATGGAGAGTGGCTGGGGCAAATCGGTCTGCTTCAATGGTGAGGGAACCTGCTCTTACGTCACACCAGAAATGCTGTTTAAGTCATCCCCTCAATGGCAGTGGGTGCATCCCACAACATATAGCATTAAGGGATTAAGGTAAAAATCAATGATATTGGGATTATGTGATCCTTATGCAGCCCACAGAGCTGAAGACAGGAAAAACACCTACCCTATCCCAGGAGACACTACCCAAGTTGCCAGGAAGCCAGATGATTCAGATTCACAATTCTGCAGGTTTTATTTAAAAATTAAACAAAACACTACTAAGAGTAAACAGAGTTGGCTACTTAAAACAGATTATGCGCCACTCCAAAACCCTGCTGGTCTAGTGACAGCTCAATGAGCTTTTTACAAAGGGGATCAGAGCCTAGATCTCAAGATCAGAGCCTAGCTGCTGAAACAAGATGTGTTCAGAGTATTACCAAAGGGAAACAATTCCCTTAAATTCCTTAGAAGGCCGGAAATGTCCTTGTTAATTGCATTTAAGCATATTCACTTTGTACTAATTAGTCAACAATGTAGTGAAGAAAGAACATACAACTCTGATAAAGAATAATTTTTGATAATTTTCAAAATACCATGAGATTTCCATGTGTTTCCCATGTAGGAGCTTCTGCTTTGTATAGATCTTCAAACTGTTTCCGGTAATTAGGAACCAGTTCCTTGTCCAGCTTCTCAACACACTGTGAGTATTGTGCCTTTCAAAAAATAACGCAAATATTACACATACACATGTATAAGCTTTTTAGATGCATAGACAGACAAACGGTGTGTCATTTAACAGTGAGATCAGATTCAGGAAAAGGTTCAAGTATTCACCATGTAGGGGTGCCTCTCATCCTGAAAATAAGTGAGTAGGTTGAGGACACAGCGCAGAATGCACATTCTTTCTTCATAGTAATAGTCAGCAAGCTGTGAAAACACAACGTCATCAGCATCACTTGCTGCTGTGTCTAACTCTCTCTTCCCTCTCCTGATCTCATCACTGATGCCTCCCACCAAACTGCAGTGATTATGCTCATAAACTTACATTGCCCATGCACTACCTACAATGGATGCTTCAACGTAATGGCATGACTCAGTTAGATAGTTTAAGTCATCTGACAAAAGCATCCAGTTCACCCTTATGCATATGCGCGCACACCCCCTTCATATATTAGAATAGGTTCTGTCATTCCATTGCTAACTCAGAAAGAAAGGAACAAGGCAGAGCAAACAAGGAGAGATGAGATTTCAATCTCTTTCTCCTCTTGGATCCATAACTACATAGGTGTGATCTTCAGTCCCCTTTCCAAAGACATGTCTTAGGATGACAACTGAGCACATAAATGCAAAGCTGTGGCTATCCTAGGAGTGCTTATTCCTGCATGGCCCAATTTCAATCAGCACAGCCAAAAGGTCCCTGTATAGAGTAACTGCTCATGCTGTTCTAGTCTATGGCCAGCCACTCTTCTGTAAAGCATTTTGAGATTTGCTGATGAAAATCGCTACATGAAGAGCAAGGTATTACTACTACTTCACAAATGAATTGGAAAAATCCCCCCAGATTTGCTCTTTACATTGAAGGGCCACTTCAACCATTCCCAGCTTTTCCTGACCAATAGCAAACAAAATTAGTTCATTGTCAACACCTCTTTTTAAAATGAAAATAAGAATGAAAACTACTGACCTTCAACATCAGAGCCTGACTCTGCCTTTCATCCTGCAGGACAGTCTGCAATCAAAACACATCAGAATAAGGAAGTGACCTTAATGCACCTACACTAGTCACCAAAAAATTCATACTGAAAGCAATGAAAGGCATATAAGATATCATTTCTTGTGAGAGGCCAGATTTCAGCGTTACAGAGCACAGATTCTCACTTGCAAGCATGAGTTTACCTCTGACTCCTTTTATCCCTACCCCTCTCTCTCAGACAACTGTCAGTACATTCCTATGGCTAAGAGTTCAGATAAATCTCAGACTCACACCAGGCAGGATATTCTAGAAGATTGGACCTGGACCCCAGATACCTCATTTTCTGTAATGTACTTGAATATCAGAAATTCAGGGGGGGAGGGGGAGGAGTTCCAAAATAATTTCCAAATCTGGATTTCAGCATCATGCACAACCATGTCAATGAACCACTGGGGTTAAGGAGGAAAAGAGACAGTAGCATGATGCAGGCACATACTACAGACCTTAAGTGAGTCCCGGGTCCCTCTGTAATCCTCTTGAAGATAACACTGCAATAACTGCACACTTTGCTCTTCATCCAGCCCCTGAAACAAGAGAGAGATGCACAGACACAGAGAGGAATAAGACAAGGCAACTAAGTTTATCAAAAGGTGCAAAGTCACTCCAAATATTCAGGCATCTCTTCCCTTTGGAATAAATTCTTCCAAAAAGTGTCAATAAATTGGTTTCCTCTGAGGCTCTTAACAGTTATGGTCAGTAGAGTTTGTTTGTTAAAGGAAAGCAGAACATTACATTTTAAAATAATGTAGATGTGGCTAGTTCAGCTCCAGCAGGAGTATAATGGATCAACTAAATAAAGGTCCTATCATAAACTGATCACCTTGTTCTATTTCTGATTGGAAGGAATCCAATTCTGCGGGTAACTAGTCAAGATTTTCCAACATGACAAGGGATTTTGAGTGTCCAGTTTGAGATGCCTTAAAAAAAGCACGATTTTCAGAGGGCAAGCGCTAAGCACTTCCTGAAAAAACAGCCGTTTAGGTAGTCTCAATTTAGGCACCAACAATTAAGGAACCCAAAAGTCACTAGTCACTTTGGAAAATTTTAGCTTACTGCCTCAGTTCTTGCTTATAACTTAGTTTAGAATAATCAGGATTGACAATAGCCTTAAATTCATTTCTACTGAACATTCAAACAGCTTATTAAACTTAACTGAGCTTCAGAATTTGATCCTCTTATTGTTTTAGTTAAATACCTGTGAGAAATTACTTGACCTGACAAACTCTCACTGCAGAAAAAAGTATGTGTCCAGTAGGGAATTGGAGAAGAAAAACTGTAGGCAAAAGCCTCAGCATAGAGAAAGTAACTCTTTATCCAGGTAGCAGGAGATAAATTAGAAAAGATTACACTTCAGTTATCTTCTTCAGAGATAAGATATACTACATCAAGAACAGAAAGCACAAACCCAGGTCTCTGGCTGTGCATTCCAAGTGTGAGGGCAAGAATTAAACTGCCTAGGACCTCTGCTCACCAAAAACTTGCTGATCCTCAGGCCCAGTTCCTTCAGTGGAGCAGCCACATCTTTATCAGCTTTTACTTTTTCGGCTGAACTTGCACTAAAGAAAGAAGAAAACCCTTTTAGTCATGAAAATGCACTAAAGACACAAAGAGGCAAAACAGAAAGGCTTAATTCCCAAATCCCTGGCTTTTGTCGGTTTAAAAATCAGACTTTTCAGTGATTGTTCTGGCTTTTCTATATTTAATATACATACTGTAACCTCAATGCAGGACTTGTTTGGCACAGTTCACTTCATGTGCAATGCAAGGTACAGTTAGACCTTAGACCATCCCATGCTTTGCTGCACATTGGGCTACCCGCATTTGCCATCCTTGTCTGTCAACTGCCCTTCTCTCCAAATCTTCCCATTTCATGTTGAGGTGCTTGATGTCGTTCAGAACTGTTCGTTTCCATGTTATTCACCGTCTTCCTCTCTTTCTTCTTGCATTTTCTGGCTTCCATTCAAGGGCAGTATTTGGTAAGCGTTCTTTTTCCATTCTCAGCACATGTCCCAGCCACTGATGTCTTCTTTTGTAGATTATTTGTGAGAGGGTGCCTTGTCCAGTAATTTTTTTCACTTCTTCATTCATCTTCCTATCTCTCTATGTTATTCCCAATATTCTTCTCAGACAGTTGTGATGAAAAGCATCCAGCTTTTGCATATCTTTCTTGGTAAGTTGCCATGTCTCACTGCTATACGTTGTGATGGTGATAACAACTGCTTTGTACACATTCAGTTTTGTCTTGAGGGAGATGTTTATGAGTTGCCAGATGTTTTTGAGTCTTCCAAATGCAGGGTTTGCCTTCCCGATTCTTCTTCTTCTTTCCTCGGAAAAAGTACCATCTTGGCTGATGGTACTTCCAAGATACATAAAATTGTTCACCACCTCCAGTTTCTCTTCTTCAATTTTGATTTCTATCCCCATAAACATGACTTTACATTTCTTTGCATTGTATCTCAAACCTATCTTCTCCATTACTAAAAAAAGCATTGCAGAAGCTAAAAAAACAACAAGGCACCTGGGTTGGACAGCATTCATCCTGAAATGCTTAAATATGGAGGCGAAGACGTGGAGTCAGTCATCTGTTTGCTGTGCAACAAAATATGGACAGAGGAGAAAGTTCTGGAAGAATGGACCCTCAGTATCCTAATCAAGTTACCAAAGAAAGGTGATCTAAACAATTGTTCAAATTGGAGGGGAGTAACACTTCTATCTGTCATAGGAAAAGTATTAGCAGCAGTCCTCCTGAACATAATGAAAGGAAAGATGGATACCATCCTACGTGAACAACAATCTGGATTTAGACAAGAGAGCTCATGCACAGACACTATTTTCGCCCTGAGATGGATTATTGAGAACACAATTGAATTCCAAGGCAGTCTTGCCATCCATTTTGTGGACTTTCAAAAGGCATTCGATAGTCTAAACAGAGAAACAATGTGGAAAATTGTGGAACAATATGGAATTCCAACAAAATTAATGAACATTACGAAGACATTCTATGCCAACTCAAAATGCTGAATTAAAATGGAAAATGGATTGAGTAAGCCATTCAGCATCAAGACAGGTGTAAGGCAGGGGTGCATCCTGTCTTCATTTTTGTTTATGCTAGCCATTGACTATGGATTAAAACAATGCAACCGTGATACATATGGCCTAAAATGGAACAATACAAGGCTATCTGATCTAGACTTTGCTGACGACATTGCTCTTATCAATGAAGATGCCAACGGGCTACAAAAAATGCACAAACCAAGGTACGGTTACAGCTATAATAAACATAGATAGATAATCATTCTCACTCTTTCAATGTGAGAATCTGGATCTCATTTTGAGAAGACTAAGTGTCAAGAGGAGTCGTTCCTCTGCATTGAAGCTTCATCTTTAGGTAACCTATAGAGGCACTCTAGATTCTGGTACATGATTACTGTAACTCTCAGCAAGAGGCTGGGATGAACAGGTATCTAACATAGGCTGGGAGAAGACAAGAACTTGTGTTATTTCTACACATGGTATTTTCATGCCAAAATAATATTAACTGCACTGAGGCACCCCTTCTAAACCTCTCCGCTCCATGTGAATAGTGAACCTCCTGCAACCTGGAGGTAATTGGCATATGAAGGGGGTAGAATCTATTTTTGCTGCATCACTGGGAAATATTCAGCACGTTCTACTACTATCCAGTGCCTGTTTATCTAATGCACCTATCACAGTAGTATCTAGGCGCCTATTATCAGATGCTAGCATCAACGAATTACTGTACCTGGGAGGTTTGTAGTATGAAAGCCCCTCTAGTAGCCTCTGCCAATGCTTGTTCAACTCTGCTGCAATCTGAGCCTAGAAGAGAATAAAATAATACTGAATGGACAAATCTCCTTATTCTGCCCAATATCAGATTTGTTCAATTTGAACTAAGCAATGAAATTCCAACACCACACACAGAATAGGACAGCAACAACACAAGACCAACATGCAGAACATCTGTGATTCAGCTTGCTGCTTTGCCTAACTGTGGGAAGGAGGAGACAGCAGGCTAGGCTCAGAAACGGATTTGGATTTTCAACCTCTGGGAACATTCTTGAAATCATGGACTCCATCCCAGGGAGTAAGGAAGCAGGCTGCTCCACTCATGAATACCCCAAGCCAGCCAGTCTGGAAAGCAGCACTTGTGTCCGCTCCAGAAAGGGAACCACCTTTGCACATATACCATTCCAGTGCTGCAGCAGCTAACGAGAGAGAATAAACAAGGAGTGGAAGTAGAGGAACAAAAAACTCACAGTAAGAATATTTTGGGGGTGAAAAGGGGCAGAGCAGCAAAACATGATTCACTAGCATTCAGCCGCTTACGCATAGCATAGCAGGGTTATCAGGCCACATGTCTATTTAGTAACAAGAAAAGCTGCCTAGCAAGACCTCTACTTACAGGTTCTCTCAAAGCCGATCTGCCCAGCAGAATGGTCCATAGTTCTCTGCTGCTCCTATAAATAAAGAGAAAAAACAAAGTTCTCTCTCTAATTCAAACATGGCTCAAGGCTGATGTTCAGCCTACAAGTTTTTAAACTTGGTTTTCACTTAGAGCAGATAAAGTGGTAAGCACATTTATATTAACTACTGTAATTGGTTCAATCCAGTTTTGCTACCTGGATGCCTACAGTTAGTTAGTATAAGGAAACCAAAGTAAGCATGTAGAGATCTTTCATTCAGTTTTGTTCGCTGCTGTTCACAGCTTCCTCCTTGGGTGGAACAATATCAAAGTAAGGTGAGAAATTCCACCAGTTTCCCAAAAGGCACAAACTTTGCCAGAACTACTCAGCATAGCTTAGCTAAACTAAGCCTCTTGTTTGTATCTGTTTCCCAAACACTCACTAAGAACACAGAAGAAAAGGCAATCAGTCTGTGTTAGGAAGTATTTCAGATCAAATCCTTATCCTACCAGATCTCAGAAAGGAAGGTGCAACTCTGCAAAATGTAATGAACAAAATCTAGCTATTTAAAATAGCTGTGCAAACAGCAACTTCCAAAATACCGCTTTCTGGAGTTTAAGAAATTGATGTTCTGGTGGCAATGTAATCCAAGTCAGGAGTTAAACTAAACCATAAAGCCTGCCATGCAAGGTCTGTCTAGAGATGAACAGACAGGTTATGTGAAATATGCTCATCTGACAGTTTCTCAGATTACCATCTAGAGAACCTAATCAGAAAATGAGCTCCCGGGATAGCTAGAATAACAGAGAATGAAAGTGGCAGCTCTGAAGTCGTCTACACCTCCAGAGAAAGTACCAAAAGCCACCAGAGGCATTATTTTGTAAGACTTAAAGAATGAAATATCTGCAGCCTGATTTGCTGCCATTCAAAATAGACCTGGGAAGTTAGAATGCTATTTTGAGTAAATTAAGGGAATGTCTACATGAACATTTACTGCATGGCAAGCTGGGGTGTTAATCTACAGCTCTCCAACATGCTGTGCACTAACTGTCCGTGTGGACCTTTCTGCTGAGTACTAAAAGTTCTCTACTGCATACTGACATACTGCTGTCAAACCACGATACGTCAAAGGGCACAAGGGAACTTTTTGTGCGCAGCAGCA
Organism: Chrysemys picta bellii; assembly: GCF_011386835.1. Taxonomy (NCBI): domain Eukaryota; kingdom Metazoa; phylum Chordata; order Testudines; family Emydidae; genus Chrysemys; species Chrysemys picta. The sequence continues at coordinate 13,912,563 of NC_088808.1, read as the reverse complement.
CGATCCACACAGACAGTTCAAGTGTGGCACACTGGAGCACTACAGATTTATATGCCAGCTTGCTGTGCACTGTGTTCATGCAGACATGCCCTAAATCTGGAATTGCACTAGACTCCATTGCTAAAGAACATCTCCTGATATGATTAAGCAACAAAATATGGGTGCAATCCCTCTGTCCCATGCAGAGAACTGAATGACCATAGAGTTCTCCCAAGAAAGGAATCTTTGTAATGCAGAACATCAATATGCCTGAGCCAACTCTGTCTCATTTCCACTCCTGCCAAACCTTCTCTGTGATTAAAACAGGCCTCTGATTCTGGCCAATTTACTTATTTAGACTGTATGCTATTTGAGACACCAACTTTCTCTTACTACATATTTATATAGTGCCCAGCAAAACGGTGGTTCTCTTCCAACCGGGGCCTTGGCACTACAGTAATGCAAATAATACACCTCTACCCCAATATAACACTGTCCTCGGGAGCCAAAAAAATCTTACCATGTTATAGGTGAAATCGCGTTATATCGAACTTGCTTTGATCCGCCAGAGTGTGCAGCCCCGCCCCCCCGGAGCACTGCTTTACCGCGTTATATCCAAATTCTGTTATATCGGGTTGCGTTATATCACGGTAGAGGTGTACATAACAAAAATCTTACTTGGCGTCAGGCTTTCTTTCCATCGAGTTTGAAGGTGTTAGAGTTCCAGCAAGACTCAAAAGCATTTCCAAAAACAATGAGGACACCTTCTGTGCAAAGTGACCCATGAGGCTTATTCAGAGCGAAAAATCCTATGTATATTTCACAGACTCATGGAAATGTAGTGTTCAATTAAAAGGGCAAATCAGCTCCCAGAATGTCACACTCATGATAAAACTATCCCTGTGATGTAAAAATCTGATCTCTGGCCTCAAGCCTTTGTAAACTTTTAGAGCTTTAACCTCCAGGAACAGACTATACTGCATCACATTCTGCAAAGCAAAGTGGATAACATGTAATTTTTTTGTGTCTGTCATACACACAGGAATGTTGTGTATAGACATACAACAACTCAACCAATGTGTCCCCTTCTAGAGATGTGCAACTCTGATGTAAATCGAGATTTCAATTTGGCAGCAAAACCCCTTTAAACAGTAGCTCTAATTTTGTTAAATCACACTCGCCACTTAGCCTTCTAAAAAAGACAGAGAACAAAAGGAACACAAAGAAAATGTTAATTCACCACTAGTCCCTGTGCCACGCTTCCCAAATAGTTCCTGTCACTTCTAAAGAACATATTACCTTTCCAAACATTTAAATTAGGAGGGACAGAGGCAGATCTACACTTCATCAGCATGATTCATTATTAAAGTGTTTGCTCTCCTATCCAGCTCACATCATAGTTGGATTGCAGTTCATTTGGGATTTTAATGTTAGGTGTTTACAAAAACTTGGTGATTGGTACCATCAGGTTCCCCCATATTCCATTCAGACAACTTAATCTTGAGCCTCCGAGCAAGGCTCTCTTATGCCACCACTTCCACCTTCCATTCAGCTGCACATGCTCTAACTCACCAGACTAGGATCCAAGACTAAGATTTAGGGGAGCCGAAGCTCCAGAGAGTAAGTGTCCACAGCCAAATGGCAGGTCTTGCTGGTATGGTTGGGGTATTAAGTGTCTAATAAATTGCTGCAGTGGCCCTAAGAGATCGGGAACCACTTGTTTTATTACAGAGAGGAGGAAGGTGGAGAGGATTGCATGAAAACTGATATTCAACTTGGCCATGATCAGTTGTGGTAAAATGCTGAAATAGATTTGATGTTATTTAGTAAAAATAGATGGTTTCTTGGGGCTCTACAACAGCACCCCACCAATTCCCCTTCACACACTCACTAAGCAGGAAAAGGTCTCAAACAGGGATACGTTCATTACATCCTGAGGGGGCAAATAAGAACCAAATGGAAGTAGACTATACCCTAATTACCCCTGGGGTTTACAGTCCTCCTCAGCCCCCATACACCACTATTTCCAAGAGCTCTTCAATGGAATAAGTTCTTAAAATGCATATAGATTTCATGACCACACGGTGAACCGTCTGTTTTGATATTTGCAAACAGGCTCAGAGGACGTCAGTAGGTCAGCTCATCTAGACAGGTGGCATTGCAGAGATTTCCACTAGCAGAGCAGCCCTGTGTGTGGCCCTCATTAGAGCCCAGACGAACGCGGTAACAGGACCAACCACGCAGCAGGCTGGGAGAAGGGACTCTGGTGCCAGGACAGACTCCATCCCAATGGGGCAGAGAGCAGAGTCTGTGCCAATCGGAGGGCACCAAAGAGGCCATTCAGTCAGCGACCCCAGCTTCTTAGAAATGGCCCGATCCGCTACCCGGGGCTTGTGTGCAGAGGCCCTGGGTGCGTTTGCAGCAGGGGGTGAGCTCTGCTCCAGGGCAGGATTCGCCTCAGGTGAGAGGCGGTCATTGGGAGGGGGACTCTCCTGGAAGAGATGGGAGCGCAGTGGAAGTGGCTGCTAAAGCGGGTAGCGGCCTCTCCTGAGGAGGGCAGCTTGGGGGTGCAGTTGAAAGGGGTCAGGGTGGGGGGTCACGGGGAGGAGCCTCTCGGATATGCCGGGGGTCAGGGGGAGGAGCCTCTTTTGGGGGGAAAACACCAGAACGGTGCACTGGGGAGGGGGCAGGACCTGCTCCCTCCCGCCCCGCCCCGTTTGCCGTTTAATGACGAGCTCCCCGGTCCGGCCGCTATCCCCAGTGTGTGTGGGTGGCGGGGAGTGGGGAGTTCTCTCAGCGGCACCCGCGTTCCCTTACCTCGCGCACAGCCCGCCGGCCGCCATCTTCGCTCCCGTCTCACGTGACCCGTTACCCGCCGCACCGGCCTGGCGCCTGCATCACGTGACGGGGACCCGCTCTTCCCTCGCCTCCGAGGGTCCCCCATCACGTGACAGACACGGGCCGCAAGATGGCGCCGTCCAGTGAGGTGAGTTGGTGAGGGAGGAAGGAAGGTGCATAGCGAGAACCCCAACAAGGCTTCCCTATAGAGTTCTATAGGTGCCAAGGGAAGTGTAGCGTGGAGGTGGCTATGGGGGCGCTGTTGTACACGAATATGCAAGAGCCGAGATGGTTGCTGTAGAGTCCTATAGGTGCCAAGCCCAGGGTAACGTAGGGCTAGCGTGGAGTGAGAGGGGCTAGGTGCGCTGCGGGGCTCCGTGGCAGGGGTAAGGGTAAGAGGAGTGCGCTGTGGGGTAGCGTGTCTGATACAGGGGCGGGTTGGGGGTGTTGTTTTATATAAGAGCCCATTTGGGGAGTGAATAGGGTGACCAGATGTCCTGATTTTATAGGGACGGTCCTGATTTTTGGGTCTTTTTCTTATATAGGCTCCTATTATCCCCCCACCCTCTGTCCTGATTTTTCACATTTGCTGTCTGGTCACCCTAAGGGTGAAGCTGAACACAAGAAGTATAGCGGGGAGGTGAGCCTGTTACGGTGCAAGCTCCTGAAGGGGAGGGGGTCATTTTGTCTCTCCTGCACCGAGTCTTCTTCCTGACCCGTAGTTTGCTACTCACTTGGATTTTAATTCGGGTGAGCAGTTCGAGTTCAACCCCAAACTCGCTTGTAGGCTTGATCTCGACCTGCTTACCCGAGCGAAAGTCCGAGCTGTTGTGCCTTCACTGCTATTTTAACCAGAGGTAGTTAGCAAACCTGAGTAAAGAACATCCCTCTTTTTGCGGGGAAGGCGTAGCCCTAGTGAAGCCCTATATAAGCCAGTGAGAAAAGACAGACATACTATGGACTTTCCAACAGATGAGAAAGCTGAGTCTTGGGAGCTGAGTGATGCTTTGTTTTATACCAGGTGGCTGCACCTTCCAGGTGGAATGGATTATTTTTTATGCTGTTAGTCGCTTCATTGAACACACAAAATACACTTCTGTCTTCCATAGTATCTTCAGTATAGTGTCCCAAAATACCATAGTGGAAGTTGAATAACAAAGTAGAATATAGTGGAGAGAGAAATAAATTAAGTAGTGTAGCTAAGAATGAAATTACGTTTTCTATTTTAGCTGAGATGTGAAGTCAGATGAATATCAGAGGTGGAGAGAGAAATTAAATCTGCGCTAGCTGTCAGGAACTATAAAGGAGAAGTCGTGCAACTAAATGAAAGAACAGGAGGCTTGTACTAACTGAAACAAATATAAAGAGGCAGGACCCATGAGGCAAATAGGGACAAGTCCATGGAGGGCTTTAAAACAAAAAGTGGATCCTGAAATGAGCAAAGAGCATGTGAAGATGTTTGAGTATGAGAATAACATGGTCTGTTCCATATGTGAGCAAGTGGGACCCGCCCTGGCATTCTGGAGTTTGAAGAGATCATATTTGGAGAAATCATAGAGAAGGGAAAGGCAACAGTTGAGGCAAGAGGAGATAATGATAAAATAGCCCTCATTACACATCTACAGGTCAGTAGTTTTCAAATTATGCTGTAGCTGCATTAAAATAGAAGACATATGTCAATTCATACTTGGGATTTCAGCCTTCTCAAGGTGCTTCACGATTAGGACTGGTTACTTTCCCATTTGGGTGCAGTAGTTAGGTGTCGTTGCTGTAGGGGCTGGAGCTCTTAAATGTCCATGTTGGCCAATAACTGTTCCTCCGCCTCTGGTTTGCATGTAGGGGTTTCCCTGCACTCTCCTACTGGCAGGTCCTTGCCCCATTTTCTATATCTAGAAACAGACAGAAGTGGGCTGCTCAAAGCCAGTATTGGCCCTGTGTGAAGGAGAATTGTCCCAGATTACTTCCAACCTCAATCAACTCTATGAAATTAATTTTCCTCCCATTGTTTCAAAACTGAAAAATGATTTGTTGTATTGGGGAAAAAATACATTTAGTTTGGCTTGGTTGTATAGCAACAATAAAAATGTATTTGGTTGCCAAAAAATGAATTCATATTTCAGCCCCTGTCTGTATAAATTCCAAAAACCTCTAGAGGAAATTCAGACAAGGATTATTAAATGTATAATATTAAGAACAAAATTCTGCATAAACCCACTCTGAAAGGGGGGATTATCAGTCATCAACATCATCACTTCCATAACCGCAATGGTCGTTGGGGCACTATCACTGATGAGCAATCAACCAATTGTCTTCACCCATGACGATTGTGTGTCCGTGCTTGAGTCTCCGCGAAGTCCATTCCTGTCCACTCTTTTACGTTGTCAATCCATCTCTTCTTCTGTCTACCTCTTCTCTTCCCCTGTACTGTGCCATGGAGGATGATCTTGGATAGGCCAGATGATCTTGTTACATGGCCATACCACTTCAGTTTGCGCTTCTTCATGGTTGTCAGGAGGTTTTCATATGACCCAGCACGTTGGGTGATGACGTCGCAGACCTCTTCATTAGTGACATGGTCAAAGTAGGGTATGCCCAGGATTTTACGGAAGCATCTCATCTCTATTTTCTGTTCAATTCCTGCCGTAAGGGTCCATGACTCGCACACATACAGAAAAATGGAGATGATCAGTGCGTGCAGCAGTTTCAGTTTGGATTCCAGGGAGATGTTCTTTGTTCCCCAAATTGGCTTTAATTTTGCCACTGTTGCTTCTCACCGTCCCGGGCCAATGGGGGCGGCGAGAAGCCGCGGCCAGCACATCCCTCGCCCGCGCCGCTTCTCGCCACCCTCATTGGCCGGGGACGGCGAACCGCGGCCAGTGGGGGCTGTGATCGGCCGAACCTGCTGCGTCAGCAGGTAAATAAAACTGGCCCGGCCCGCCAGGGTGCTTACCCTGGTGAGCCGCGTGCCGAACGTTGCTGACCCCTGCCCTAAAATAATGGTATTTTGGAGGAAAGTAGCATATAGAATTTTCAAAATAACTAAAGTTAGGCTACCCACAGAACCTATAGTGATTCTATTAGGTTACAGTCCAAAGGAGGCTATTGAGTCAGGAAAGGCCCTATTGAGAACACATTTGCTACTAGCAGCCAAATGCACGATAGATCTCCTAACGCTAGTGACATGGAGAAATAAAGTATTGGAAAGCCTTTCACTGCCAAAAAATGACAGAAAGACTTATATAAGTAGAGTTTATAATGTGTGATTACCATGTTTGGAATCTGAACAGACTTAGGCAAAGGTGGACAGATGTACATTAAGATGAGTGGAAGTTTGCACAATAGTCTGAAGTATTTAATGTCTTGTTCCATCACAGAGGCTTTTTCCTCCGAAGTTTTGAGTTTTCTCCATTTGTTTGGAATCTTTTGCCAATACTTATAACTGAATAGAAAGGATCAGCTTGGACAGAAATTCCAAGTTATTTAGTACTACTAAATACTCTAATTAACCAAGGGAGAAAGGTCAGATGGGTTAAAATGCTGGAGAGTTGCTATTTTAAAGGGACACTATAGATTTGTCACATTTATGTCTGAATAATTTTACTTACCAGAATTAGAAATAACCACTAAGATTACTATAACTTGAAAGATTTTGGAGAAAGAAAATACTAACTCTCTTCGGTTTGTTTATATTATATATATGACAGTGCTTTGTGTAGCGTCAGTTTTCCCTTACACAGTTTACACAGCAACGCTGGAGGGAAAATATTTTTAAAAATAGGACAATGTGACTGTAAATCCACAGAAAATCAGAAGAAAGGAGTTAGAGGCAAGGGGAAGACCTGAAATGACCTTTAACTCTTTTTATTTTAATTGACCAATTTTCAAGTTGACGGTGTCAGTTCCTTTTTTTAAAACACGAGTAGCCATTCTGCATAATTTTGCTTCTGATTTGTTTTGTGTTTCAGTTAATTTGTACCTTGTGGGGTTTTTTTTTTGTTTTTTTTTTATTTAATTTATGTTTTTAAAGATCAGATGTTGCTTATGGTAGAAACAGTATTGTCGGTTCTATCAATAAAATGATTGCCTATGTAACATGCATATTTTCATCTCTTCTTTAATATTTATTTTATATAGCACCATGGCATGTGGGTGCATTAATTTCACTTCATTCTGTAACAAACTCATCACCAAGCTCTTCTGTCGTTGTCTAACTTAGAGATGTCCAAGTGCTCTTTCCAGTGCAGTTCTTGTGAGTGCTGCTATTTAGTATTTGCATACACTCCTTGCAGAATATAAAGCATTCCCTCTATACTTTTAGGAGAGAGAGGAAAAATCTGGCACTGCAATAGAAGTATTTAGTATTTGCATGTGAATAAAAGTACTGTGAGATTTGGCTATGGCATTGCAAGCTGAGTTTTCTGATTCTTGAAAGCAGTAGAAAATGCTGGTTGACTTATTTCCATCCTGATTTTATTTTTCTCGTGACAGGAATCAAAGCTTTCAACTGAGCTTCAGAAAATAAATAATGAGAAGAAGGCCTCAGGTATTCTAGTAGTCTCTTTAATTTTATTATTTTGTTTATTTTTATAGGCGTTGCAGTAGGATGAAAGTGAACTTTTACTAATGGACCAAGGACTGTATTGAAAATTTTGGAATCTGACAGTTGTAAAGATTCTGAAACCACAGGATGCCTCTGACTGGAACCATGTTAAACAAACCAGTGCTTTTGGAATCCCTGATTGTGTTCATCATTGTGTTGTGTGTGCACATGGTAGTTTGGGACCGGTATTCCTGGTGTGCTATCGCTCTTGCTGTTCAGGCTTTTTATGTCCAATTTAAATGGGACCGTCTACTCCGACTGGGTGGGGCCGTATTCCAATTTCGGACGACAGCTAACAGTGGCCTCCTACCAGCTAGTATGGTCATCCCACTCCTGGGGATTGTGATGAAGGAGAGATGCAAAGCTGCTGGCATTGTGTACTTTGAACGTTTGGGCATAGTTGTGGCCTCCACGGGCATGGTGCTAGCCCTCTTCCTATCTGTAATAGCAGTTGGCATCACAAGGCCTGTGCCAACTAACACCTGCATACTTTCAGGCATTGCTGGCAGTATAATCCTCTATACCATGAAGTATTCTTTAACTGTTTCTGAAGTGATAGAGATTCTGGAAGTGCTGCTTATTTTTGTCTACCTCAGTATGATCTTGCTCTATCTGTTGCCTCGATGTTTTACTCCTGGGGAAGCATTACTAGTCCTTGGGGGTATAAGTTTCATCCTCAAACAGCTCATTAAACGCTCACTGAACGTGACAGAGGGCAGAACGGATCCTGTAGACTTCGTCCTTCTAGTGGCCGTGGCTGGGGTGGTCCTTCTTGGGATTTTCTTCACTGCTCTCTTCTTCTTCATGGATTCAGGAACCTGGACATCCTCTATGTTTTTCCACATGATGACAGCAGTGCTGGGACTGGGGGTCCTCATGCCTTGGCTTTACCATCTGATCCAAAGGAATCCCTTGCTCTGGTTGCTCCGGTTTCTGGTTCAGACACAGACAAGAGTTTACCTCCTTGTGTACTGGACCCTGTTGGCTGCCTCTGCGTGCATGGTGGTTCTTTACCAGAATTCCAAGAGATCATCTGAATCTAAAAAGCACCAAGCTTCAACCATCACCAGAAAATACTTTCACTTCATTGTGGTGGCTACTTACATCCCTGGGCTAATTTATGACCACCAGCTTCTCTACATTGCTGCAGTGCTGTGTCTGGTAGTGTTTATCCTTTTAGAGTACATACGATACTTCAGGATCAAGCCATTTGGCCAAACACTCAGGCACTTGCTCACTCTCTTTTTGGACGAACGAGATAGTGGACCTCTGATCTTGACTCACATTTACCTACTTGTTGGGATGTCCCTGCCAGTGTGGTTGTTCCCCAGGCCTTGTGCTCCGAAAGGTACCCTATCTGGAGCAGGAGCATTGGTTCCCTACTCCGGGGTACTGGCGGTAGGGGTGGGAGACACAATAGCCTCAATTTTTGGCACTACAATAGGGGAAATCAAATGGCCTGGGACAAAGAAGACATTTGAAGGGACAATGACTGCCATCTTTGCTCAGATCATTGCTGTGGCTCTTATTCTGATCTTTGATGGCAGAGTGAACCTGAACACCAGCTATGCCTGGATTTTGGGATCCATCAGCTTAATTTCCCTTTTGGAAGCCTACACTACCCAAATAGACAATCTGCTCTTACCTCTCTACCTCCAGATACTGCTCATGGCTTAGAGACATTGCCAGGAACAGACACTTCCTTTCTAGCTAGGGGTGGTAATGAGCCATGCATCCCTGCTGAGAGCTCAATAGAGCCAGTTTGGTACGAAATGCTATATTTGGTATAGCGGGTAGAACAGCTAATGACAGAAAGGAAATAGTTCTTCAACTCTTAATTTACAATAAAAGTAAAGGCTGCTGTTTGTTTTTTGTTTGTTATTTAATAGCTAAAGCAGCACTAACTGTTGCATCCTCTCAGAGGAGTAACAGGAAACCATCCACGTGATACTGTGATTCGTAGAGTTGGTGATGCTGAATTAGATATACAGTCATAGTGATTTTGTTTCCAGGTCTCTTCTGGATGCACTGAAGCAGAAGGGGTGGGAAAGGTGAGTTCACTAGAAGGGAACAGATGGGGTCATTACATTTTCCTAAAAAGCAACAGAGGGTCCTGTGGCACCTTTGAGACTAACAGAAGTATTGGGAGCATAAGCTTTCGTGGGTAAGAACCTCACTTCTTCAGATGCAAGTACCTTGCATCTGAAGAAGCGAGGTACTTGCATCTGAAGAAGTGAGGTTCTTACCCACGAAAGCTTATGCTCCCAATACTTCTGTTAGTCTCAAAGGTGCCACAGGACCCTCTGTTGCTTTTTATAGATTCAGACTAACACGGCTACCCCTCTGATACATTTTCCTGGTTTTGCTACCTTAGAAGTTTGAAATAGACACAGTTCACCAGATGTATGTAGTGGTGGTGTAGCCATATTGGTCCCAGGATGTTAGTGAGACAAGGTGGGTGAGGTAACCTTTATTGGATCAACTTCTGTTGGTGAGAGAGACAAACTTTTGAGCTACACAGAGCTCTTCTTCTGGTGACCTCAAGAAGAGCTCCATGTAGCTCCAAAGCTTGTCTCTCTCACCAACCAGAAGTTGGTCCAATAAATGATATTACCTCACCCACCTTGTCTCTCTGTTCACCAGCGCAGGCTCCTACAAAGCTTGTGCACTGTACTGGCATGCCACCGGGTTGAGTCCTGGTATCTTTGTCCATGTGAATTCTGCCTCTTTCAATAAAAGCATGCTGTTGCAGTGAGGGTGTGCACCACCTGCAGCATAGGATCAAATTGTATGAAGACTGCCACGTCATCTCTCATTTCCTGTTACAAAATTAGAAGACCTCTGCCAACTAGAGTGAAAACAGCACTAATGCTTATTCTGTTTAAAGTAATTTCAAATACAGAGAATGTCAAACTTAGTTTATTGGAAGAGCATGGATAGATAGGTTTGCAGGGTGAAAACAATAGTCTTTGTGGCTAAAATTTTGATTTACTTGCCAGTTCTCTGGAATAAACCAAGTTCTACCTTTTTCATGCTCTTGATCTCTTGAAATTACATTGAACAAAACTTGCTTTATATGTGAATTTTTTTTTAAAGCTACATTAAAAAATTAATCTCCATTGAAAAGAGTCCCATTTCCAGATACAATTTTAAAGAGAGATTAGGTTAAAACTCATTTAAAATCCTTTCCTGTGTTACTCGTAACACATTAGATTATTAAAACAAAGTATTTTAACAATCCAGTGTGCTTCTCTGCTACTCATACAGTTTGATTTACTTCTTGCATTTCTCTCAGATTGAACAAAGAAAATCACTGAAGTCAGTTTCACAGCTGTTTATAATAAGTAATGTTCTGGTTTTCATATATGCACTAGTACAGGCTGCAGTGTTTGGTTTGTAAATCATTAGGAGGGTTGAGGGGGGACATTTAAATCTGGACAAATGGTTTTCATTAAAAATCATCCATGAAAGCATTTCTATTAAAATGTAAATTCAGGAGCAAAACTACCTGCTGCTGCCCCTTTAATTAGGATCATAACTCAGTACAATTGAAACAATTCACTGTTTATAGCCAAAAAACCTTTCCATTTTTGTATATTTAATCCTTTGAAACATTTCTACTTCTAGGAATGCTCTGTCATTAGCATGCAAAACTTCCATTAGGACCAGATTAAGCTGATTTGTATCCTGCCTCTTCCACCCTCCCATGGAGTACCTGGTAGGGTATTTGCTTGCAAGAATTCTTGTCCAGGGAAGTTGATTCTGGTCCCTGCTACAGCATCTTTGACATTTCTGCTGTGTAAAGGGGCCACAGCGGTTCCCTGGGGCAGAACCCCGTCCCCAGCCCTAGAGCAACATAGGGGCAAACTAGGCAGCTTAGCACCATCCTGTGTAGCCCCAAGTTTGGGACTGGGAGTGTATTGGTGTTAGCAGGAGGATTGGCCAGAGAGTATTGTGTGCTCTGGTTATTCTCTGCTGCAGAGTCAGACCACCTCCAATCATTCTGGGATGCACTGGCCCCTGGAACAACCGAGAGAGTATCACATTTGCCCACCCTCCTCCAACCCTCTTGGCCTTCTCTTTCTGGACCATGCCTCCTGAGAGACACAGCACAGCATCTCTCCTCGGACTTTAAGTATGGTCAGAAAATGACTGTGATTAACAGAGCAATAGGCTGTGAGGCACTGCTCCAAGGAAACAGCCCTGGAGAGATGGATGGTGCAAGAGTACAGTGACCCTTAGCAACAGTGAATCCAACATGTTGCACAGCTTAGTAATTCTCATGTTCTAGCGAGACAGAGTAGGACATTCTTTCTACATCTGTCTTCAAATCACATTGAACAGAGCACAGAAGGGAAAGGAGAGATGAACCAACTTTCTTAGCAGGAAAATGCTACTTTAAAAAAAATTAATTAGAAAGGTGGAGTCTTTTTCCCACAGTAACTAAGAAAAAGCCTTAGCTACCACCCATCCTGTGTTCTGCACTTGGTAACAGAGCATTCAGGTGAAGGTTGATATAACACTAAAGCCATAAAACAAAGCACCAGAACCGAAGGTTACTCTGTCCCCTGCTTATTGACATCAAAACAAGGTCTGAAAAAGGTAGGAAAGATCAGACTCTTGTTTCTAATAGAAGCCTTGGTGAATCTGAGCAAGATTACCACTGTTATCCCTACCCAGCCTACTCATTCCTGCTACTGCAGTGATTTCAGATGCATCAAAAAATCCTGTTTGACCTACAGAACCTGTTTTAGCTGCTCAGTTTAAAACTGGCACTCTTGTTCCACCAGCGAAGTCCCAGCCATTACTTAAGAGCCGTTTTTACCATAAATGAACACAAGAATTTAATCTATTTCTTCATTGCAACTGGCATTTGAGACCAATACCAGAGGTAGGCATCATGCTTAGAAAAAGTAATGAAGCAATAAGGCTTGACGCCATGTGTCGCAAAAATCCATTTCTAACCTGCTTTAATCTGATACAGAGCCTGAAACAATAAGATGTCTTGGGTCATTCAGTCCATTCCTCCTGCAACAATGCAAGATCATCTGCACTATTTTGTTTTCATCTAGTCTATGAATACCATTGAGGGTGTCTGTTCTGTTGGCAGATTATTCTATTCAAGTTACCTCTTAGAAACTGTCTAAAGTTCTTCTGTGTATTATTTTCCCAAGTGTATTAAATATCAGTCCATTGATATATATATATATATATATATATATATATATATTGCATAGGGACCCCATATAGTCAAGTACAGCTGTCTCTGTGTCTCTCTCTCTCTCTCTTTTAAGGTAGATGGCTTTCACCAACTGGAAATGATAATGCTAGTGCTATTTAAAATAAGCAAAACATCTAGTTTTCATTTAAGATAAAGGCTTAACATTAATTTCTATAGATGACTTTAAAACGTTTAAATCAAGTTGAAATGCTGAAGTTGCTGCTGGGCTCTATGCATTAATTTTAGCAATATATAAAACCCTTGATATTAAGGGTTTAAACTGATCCACAATACATGCTCTTGCAATTTCTCTGAACACAATTCACCCATGGAGACTAATTATTAATAAAACTTACTACTGCTACTCAATCTTTTTTTCCTGTTTTTGTTATATTTGCATATATGTTTCTAGAGCTTCTGCTGCCTACATAATCCCATTTGTAATGTTGCCACCAGTTTTATCCACCTTCCAATCCCCCCTTCCTCTAGTCTGCATGTTGCTTATATTGTCTCAATGTTTGATAGCTCAGCTTTAAAATATAAAACTGATATTACGCATTCAAAGGATAATAAATAGGGAATGTTGTTTAGAGGGTAGAGCATGAGAATCAGGACTCCGGGGGTTTTGTTCCCAAGACTGCTATGTGATCTGGGGTAAGTCATTTAGAACTAAATGGTGAAGCCCTTGTACATGTTAGTGAGCACTTACTCAAGTAATTGGGACTGCTCCCATGAGTAAGGGCTCCACAATCAGACCTACTCCTGCTTTGTGCCTCAGTTTACCCATCTGTAAAACTAGAATAATACCTCCTAGGGGTGTTGTAAAGATTCATTATTTAGTTTCTGTAAAGCATTCAGATCTGTGGTGGGAAAGTACTGGATAAGTGTGAAGTATTCTTGTTCCCTGTCACAGTGAATTCAATAACTGTGAACTAAATTACTTGAGCATCCCTGTAAAGAGCTGGGAAGTTGGCTTTTGTGGGTGTGTCAATTATATAATATACTGGTGATGTGAAAATTTATGAAGCATATTTCCAGTCTTATGTATGGATACTTCAAAGAGTAGCTGTTCTCTCTGTATATATTAAAAAAAAAACCAAGTAAATCCTTCGTTATTTGTTAAAAAAAATATATATTCCACTGAAACTGTGAAGAAAAGTCCTGTCTCTCTTCATTTAATAACTCTTCATAGATATGCTGAAAAAAGTTAAAGTTTGACTATTCAGTGATAGTAATAGAAAGGTACATAGGAACATAAAATGGACTTTGTCACTTTATTTAAATGAGGTTATTTAGAATATTCAGATATGTGGGCTACATTACATCAATGATACTTCCTAGAAGGGTGAAGTTATGTGCTCTTTGCTAGCACCTGTTCTGCATGCTGGGAGTTAAAAGCATAATCACTGTATGTCTTTACCCTTATGTGTTGTAGTCTAACACTTTTTGGAGGTTTCAGGGACTGTCATCTTCAGACAGAGAAATTATGTTTGTATTATTTTTATTCTTGATATTCCCACCTCTCATTAACTTCAATAGGCATCAAAAGTTACTCAGTTCTCCTTGAAAATGTATGCAGCAAAGGTTTACAAGTCTAGGGATTGTCTTATCTCCTCACATACCACTCCCCAGTAACTCTTACTTAGCATTTTAACAGGAAAAATAAGAAATTTAGGCTTCCTGCTTTGGTCTGCCCATTCTAGACTTTTCTTTTACTCTATTGCTGTTTCAGCAGGGTAGGTTTTAACTTTTTTGTGGTACAACAAACCCCTCTACATAACCTCCAAAAGACTCTGTACACCTGAGGGTAATACAACAGAGATGGAATAAACAGAATAGAAATTTTCCTGGCTTGGGTTGTACAAGGGGAAAATACTGAGATTTTAAGTATCCTGAAAAGGAGGTGCCTCTCAGCGGGTCCCACAATTGAGGTATAGTGGCCACTTCATAGTGAGTTCATATGACTAAAGAGATTTCCCCATCAAAAGGAGTTTTTAGGTGACTGTTCTCACTATGAGTAGGGTACACGTAACACAGATGCTCTGAGTCAGGCCAGCGCTGGACAGGTGTGGATGAAGATTCTTCTGTCATGCACACCGGCTGAAGCTACTCCTGGGCAGAGGACACACGAATATTGGGAGATGAGCAGTGGGTGAAGTTGTATCTGAAGAGAACAGCAGCAGATGGCTGAGAAAGATGAATGGAGTCTACTCAGTGATCAACCATTTGACTCCAATGGCTAATGTTAGCTTTAGGTGTAGAGAGGTGGAAAAGGCAATTCAGGAGTTGGCTGAAGCCTGAAAAGAGAAGAGAAAACACTTAAGTAAAAACTGAATTCCAGAATCAGCCCCAGGTCTACCTGACACAGAATCCGTTCTGGCTTAGGTACCACTGATGCAGAAATGAACAGTTCTGATGGGAAGCCTTTAACAGGTACTTCCTCAGATCCAATCCAGTATGTCCAATCTCTTGCTACAAGAGGAAACTCTACAAAACTCTTAACATCCCTAAGCAGAGATTCACATCTTGGTTTTCCACCTGCATTCATACCTTTTACTCTTTCCCCAGTGTGTTTCACCTCTTTCCCCAGTGCGTTTAATTACTTTCTTCTAATCTAACTCTGTACCCAGAGGGTGCTTCAGACATAGGTTGTATACTTCTGTAAGGAGAATGGGTTTTGTGATCAAAACACAGGACCAGAACCTTGGTTCTATTCCCAACTGTGCTACAGATACCATGTATGACCCTGAGTAAGTCATTTAACCTCTGTCAGATGTATGCATTTTATGCTTTCATCAGTATAATCATTATGAAAGCTTCAGTTTAAGCTGGGAGGATCATATTCTTCATTGTTTGTGGTACTTTCTTAAAAGGGATTGTTCTCCCATGCTGGCCTCCAGGAGAGCCTTGCCTGTCATTCTGCAACTCTATTACTGAGGGAAGACTTGCACAAAGAGACAGTCTCTGTATGTGGCAGGAATCAAGCTGATCCTGTTCTGTGGCAGTAGGGAATTAACATCCCTCCAGGAGAGAGAAATACTATGAGTTTAATGAATGGTTGTAAGGCTCTCTGCTGCACCTTTGCTGGAGGACCTTACAGCGCTGTTATAATATGGCTAGCAGAAAAACAATCCTTTGCTACACAGGCCAGGGAAATTGTCCTGGGAAACTACTATTGACACTGGTGTTCAAAGCTGCAGCTAGCACAGTTCTGAGCCATGTAGAGGGAACCTTAGTTGTGTGTATCACCCTGTAGGTGTAACACAAAAATGGGGTAAGAGCTGGGGTTGCTGGGTGGAAAAAAAGCTTCTTAAATGGTTACAGCTTTAAAAAGCCTCCAGTTTCCAGCAGGTTCGGTTTTTTTGTTGTTTTTTGGGGGGGTTTTTTGCTACTGAATGATCTCTGTATACCAGTTCTCTTTGCTCCAGCTGGTGTCTTTGGTCTCCATCAGATGGAAAGTGTACACATGGCGGGACCACTCTGAGCTGTTCAACTCACTCTTATGGACAACTTCTCCATGGATAAGAATGAGGCCACCTGTTTGAAATAAACACACATCTGTCTTTCCTTTTGAACATCTCCTTCCTCTGTGCCATACAAGAGGAGCTGGTGCTGTCTTTGAAAGATTTGTCATGATAATGAGACAAAAGTCAGACTTGGGAAATACAGCCCATTGATTCCTAGGGTAAGAATTTGTTTGGAAAAACTCCAGGAACATATCATACTCTTGCTTTGGTTCTACAAGATCCATTTCTTTCATTGTGGACTCTTCACATAACCCTTTGGCAGCAGCTGGGGCATCAGGCCTGCATTGGCAATACATCATTGCATTCCCTCTGGACCTGTGGTTTAAACTGAACATGTCACTGCGTCTATCTCTCTTGCATTTTCACTGGTTCTAAAGATGAATCTTTACCTTTGCGGATGGGCACAGGAATAAACTGGCTATCTTGATAAGTTCGCTCAGAGCCGATGAACTGTGTGCATGGTATGGTTCCTGGCGGGGCTCGGACCATTCTACGTGTGATGCCATCTGCAATCCCACAGTAGACAAAACTTTTTTTAAAAAAATTAATAAATCATTTAACCGGGCAGTAAATAAACCCCTGTGTTAAGATTCAATTTTAGACTATTTAATCCATCAAATAACAAAAGCTTGATCAAGTTTAATAATCAAAGATTAATCAGCACAATACAAAAAGGAAAGAGTTAATACTTTATCAGTCTGGAAATAATGCTTTGCAGAAAGGACATCTTCACTCTGTTCCAAAGCATTAACTCACTTCTCCTTATATTTATACCCCGTTTCTCATGCACAGGAAACTCTTTAAATGTCTTTATTTCATGATGAACCCTACTTTTCCTTTCCTATGCATTTTGCACCTACTGTCCAAGATTCTTGGGCACCTGCACCTAATTAGTTTAACAATCTTGCATCAATTATAATAGTTGCTTATTACTTTAACAAAGCTCAGCATAATATTATTTTGTGCTTAATAATCTCTACATATGCCAATCATAGCCTCTGCACTGACTGGAAAACTTAAACCCCTCATTACATTATCTCTGCCCTCCATCGTTTCATTAATGAAAATTCTTTCCTTGCTCATTTTCTCTTTTCATTGGGAAAAGATTAAGGTTTACCTGGTGGTACAGAAACTCACACTGCCTTTTGTCTGCTTTCTCATCTGTGCCCTGGCACATTAACAGGTGCTACCCTTATCTGCAAAAACATGCAGTGCTTTCTGAGCAGAGTCCTCCACTTACGCAAAACACATCTTTGGCACTGTTCTCCTTTCTGTAACAGTACAGATGTTTAACTGCAGCTACAGAGCCATATGCTGAGTTTAGGTACAAATTGTGATTACAACAGAGTGCAAAGCTTTATGATTTCTCGGGGAAGAATGTCTTTTGCTTGATTTTTTTTAATTAATTTATTTTTAAGAGAGACCTGAAGATCGAACCTGTTTTAAGGCACATTAAAGTTTGAGATGAAATGGATAAACAGTTCCCCTGGAGCTAATTAGTTCCCATGCTAGACATATACAAAATATACTAAGTGTAAAATGTGCACCAATAGTTAGAGGCCCATGGCAACTTCCATCTGTCGAGAAAAAGAGGATACACACATTTTATTTTGATTTGGCCTGATCTATGTATTGCCATAGTCCACTAGTCGCTCTCTGATCTCTTGGACGCTATCCAGTTCATTCTTGTTTTCCATGTTTGCTGAATTTTAGACCAGTGTGGGGGTGTGTAAGTGCAAGGTTTTTATTCTTCCTCCCCTTACACAGAGCAAGCTGGGGTAGCAGTATTCTTAGTCTTGACCCAGGACAACAGAAAAGGTTAATGGGTATATATCCTGAAGGGATCTGTGTTTAAAGCTGGGCGATGGGGGTGTCAATATAAATAATATAGTGCAGCATCAAAGTTTTATTAAAGAAACAAAAATGGGCAAAGTGGTTTCACTGTGCTTATCCCTAACCTGAGGGAACCTGGAGAAACTGCTCCTTCCAGCCCAGCTCAGGGTGGAGAAGCATTTTCAAAGCTGCTGTAGGAAGCTCTGGTATGAAGTAAGGGTCTGTAGCACTGCAAAGAAGACACTCTTTGGAAGGATCAAAGAGTAGTTGTGAGGGGCTCAAATCTTGTTGAACAAGGAAGGGTCAGATACTTGCTGAAGGAAGTTACTCAGTAATACTAAATTGAAAGGATTTCAGGAACACCAGCAGTGGATCCTAATATTGCAAGGTCTGGATTTAATAAGTAAAAATTCAATAAGATTGTGGGTACCACTATCTCTGTACTTTAAGCAGATTGTATGGGTATAGAACAGCATTAAACTTGGGCATTTGGTGTCAGAGTCAGAAATAATGTCAAGTTTTGATTTCCAGGAATGTTTTTGGATTAAAATCACAGAATCTTGGTCTAGTGACCAGCAGCAAAGGAAATGAGTCATTTGAGCCAGGCTGCTAAAAGTGGGATTATGAATTTGGCCCCTAAAAGTACAAAGGGAATGATGTTGCTTTAAACAAAGGTTCCCTAAAGCATGATGGTGTCTCCACTAGCTGGATGCGGCCATGTAACCACTGTATGATTCAGAGGACACAGTACAATCTGTGCTACTTTCCACCCGTAACCAGGAGAAGAGGGTGCATTTCAGTGTATGGCAGAATAATATGAACCTTACTGGTGTGAGAGCCAGGGATGAACCATAGACAGCTGTTCTCCTGCGTGGCATTCTCCAGAGCTATCCAGAGGCCCAGAACCCTGCCCAGCGGCTCTGTGTACAGAAATGTGGCATCCTGGTGTGGTCTCACTGAAACCAACAGACACCTGGTTACCTTACATTTTAAAGACTGTTGAATTAAGAGTAATGGAGGATCTATGGGGCTTTCCTGCCTTTCCTTTCTCTGCCCTCTTGTGACTGCAGTATGAATCCTACTAGAAGTGACAACAGTGAGTATGCATGCTCCTGACAGCACTGGCTTCCATTTCAGCCAAGTCACAGGGACACAGAAATTCACTGGCTGCGTGCATGCTACCACCACCAGCTTCCACAGACAGACAGACAAACACCATCACCTGGAGAATCTCACCTCAGTAGAGGTGGGGGTGGGTGAGTATATCTATTGATAGTTTGTGGGGAGAGACTGATACTGTCCCCTTCCTAATAAGTTCTCAGCTCATGTCCCATTTATTCTAGGGGGAGTACAGCAAGGATAACTTATTCCAAGTCACATTTGAGGCTTATGGGAATTACTTTGGTTTACAGCAATCCCTGAAAGACAAGGAAACTTGACATAGAGTTAGGAAATTCCCGCAATCACTTGTCCTTTCCCATCTCCCTGACATCTTACTTCTTTGGAAATCTCAAGTGTGTTGTGAGAGTCGGCCCCTGTTGCAATCATAACACATGGGACTGGGTCACCCTTCAACCTGGTGAGGATGTAAGTTAGCCCTTTGCCTGCCCATACAGAAACAGAAAAGAACCCTGGGTGAGATTTTCACACCCCATCCCCAGTAATTTCTAACGGGAACTGGGCATCCAAACCTTTAGGTAGTGTTGAAAAATCTCACTGAATGACCAGTTTGTGCCACCTCTCCTGTTACTTGAATTCCCTTCCTCCAAACCTTGGTATCTGTACGTAGTATCTGCAGCCTAGTACAGACGTAGTATGAATTTTACCTTCACCACCAATGCCAGGTTGCTGGAAGAGGAAAAAGAGAGAGAAAAGGAGAATGTTAAACTGGAAAATAGGAAAATGGCTTCTTTCATGAGTAAATAGGAGATTGGGGTTACTGTACCTTGAAGATATACATGCTCTGGACAACCACTGGTTTCTCAAAGCCCAGTTTTCTTCCCAACTCCTGTGGAACATCCCAAAGTTATAACACTGCAGTTCTTTGCTCAGTATTTAGTGAATGCTGGCTAAGAATTTTTATAAATCCTTTCATGAGGAGAGGGCTCATCTTTCTGAGCATACAGTTTTGAAACTAAACAATCACATAGTTGAGTTCTTTCAAGTGACTTAAGCTATTGCTCACCTGCACTTTGGAGGAGTGAGTGATTTGCTTGAAGATGGGATCGTAAGCATGCAAAGCTGAGGGAAAGAAGTTGTTACTTAGTGAAAATTCTAGAACTCCTTTCCAGAAGGGACCCTTTAAACTCTGAGGAAACACAATGATGGGTATTACATTCTGAAGTGGAAGACTGCAGTCTGTCAGGCTCAAACTGCATCCCTCTCAGGAATCAGTTTAGTGTACACAGTGCCCATCATCATGTCTGCCCTGTTCCTTTTGCTAAAATGTCTGGGTCAGACAAATTCCTTTTGTTTCAAGCTTTTTGTATGGATTTAAATTAGGCAAAATGTTTCATCAGATGGTGATAACACAAGTACTGTTGACATTTGCAAATCATATAATGAATTTCTTTAGAGGACAAAGTTATAATCAGACTCCTTTACAACAAACTGCGGCTCTATGAAAATAATGGTCTATGACCAAAAAATAGCTTGGAAGAGATTTCTGGCATATGTTCTGAAGGAAAACCAAATAGATTATACAGAGCTTCAGATACTAAGTGCTTAGATATTAGGATGGGGAGCACTATACACAACCCTAAGATAGATAAATACTAATAAGGGGTCGCACAATTTGTTGCTTCTATAGGCTGAACTCAGTGCACGCTCCAGGCATCTCTCCATTCCACTTGCAAGCTCCTTGTGTGATGTTCTCCCGTCCCCTTCTATTTCAGGCCCTCCCTGCAACACCCCTCCAATCTCCCTCCTGCCAGGGTTTCTGAGTGGCCCCCATTTCCCTCCTCCTCCCATACCAGGGTCCTCCATTCTCCCCACATGCCATCAGTTATTTTTGCAATCCCAGTCCCACTTACAACATGCCAGTGGCTGTGTGTGCTCTAATTCCCACCTTCCCCTCCACACCAGAATCCCCCAATCTCCCACACCAGGAGTTATATGCCCCCCACTCCTCTTCCCACCCATGGCAGTGGCTGTGAGCCCTCTATCTCCCCTTCCTTCCATACGAAGGTCCCCCAATTTTCTCTGCAGCAGGGGTTCTGTGAGCCCCCTATACCAGGATCTCCCATTATTCCTCCCATGCCAAACACTGTGTTCTTGCTCCCCTTTCCCTTCCACACATTATTATTTGTCTGGGAGAGAAGTCTGTCAGGTTGTCAGCATGTTGAACTATAGGGAGAATGGGCACAGTGACAGATGAAACAGACTTGTTATGGCAGAAGGCATTAGTGGGTGCCAACAATCCATTGTTTGATCTATAGACAATACCAGAAGTGCTTGAAGTTGTAATTATGCTAAAGAGATGGCAGGGGCTCCATGTATGCATTTTCCCCCTTTGTTTTCCGATTGTCCTCCAAATCAGTAGGGTTCTGGCAGTGAAAGCCTAGAAGGTTCCTGAAAACTTTGGAATTGATCAGTTGTTGCATTCAAAAGTTGTCACATTACAGACAGACAGAAATGCCATCAAGGTGAGCATTGGGCCTCACAAGCTCAGTCAATTATCTGAACGTGTCCTTCAGAGTACTACAGTTCTTAGAATTTGAATACAGCATGATGAGAAAATTCTGTAGAGATGAAACATGGAGCATCAAATTTTTATCATATGTAAAATTAAGAACTGGGAGCACAAATTCAGTGCTCTTTGAATGCCTTAACTTGCCCTAGAGTTTAACTTGGAAGCAAATGCTTTGGATTCAGGATCACTCTTAAAGAGGATAGAAGTTGCTGTTCAGTCAGCTTACTCAACCCAGCAGAGACTGCTACAGAGCAAGAAAGTGGCTAGACAGAAAATAAGTGGATAAATTGCAGAAGAATAGGTCAAAATGAATCCTCCTCTTAGAATTGCAGTTAAGCCTGAGTGAGGAGGATGCTATCTCTGTTTTCTGTTCCCTCTTGAAGGAGCACTTGCAGTACAGCAGAGGACAAAGAGAGGGTGGGAAGAGTTGGGTTTGGTTTTTTTGCGGGGGGGGACGTTGTTTTCCCTATAGAGACTGCAGGAGTGTGAGATCAGATACTGGATTTTCAAGTTTTAATGGAGAAAGAGCTAGGCAAGGTTCCTGCGTTTGTGAGATAAAAATGCTGAACCCTGTTTTCTCTGGGTATTGTTTGAAAACAAAAGGGATACAGCTAGTTCTTTAGCAGCTGGAAGAGGGGAAATAGGACACTTTGGAAACCTGTAAGATTGAGAAGCTGCTGGCAATGTCACAGTGAAGAATCCCAGCTTGTTAAGCGCTAGCAGTGTGCTCAGAACAGAGAAGATAAGATCCTTAGGACAGACTAACAACCTAGATTGGACACAAACAATACAGCTCCAACAATCTGTTGCATAAGAGATACACAAGTTTGAACTTCAGCCAATATAGGTCAATGATTCTTTTTAAAAACTATAAAAGCCTTGTGGTACAAGTGCTTTTGAAAGAGATTTAAATGGGAAACGTGAGGCCTTTTGGCAAAGGACAGGGAGGTTTCCTAGCATGGGGTAACACAGAAGGAAGCACAAATACGAGACTGGAAGGATTCAAAGGAGGCACAGGAAGAAGCAAACTGGTATGTGGGCAGGGTGAAGCTGAGCAGAGGCTTAGAGTTAAATCTGAGGAACTTGAACCTGATGCTGGTGAGGGACGAGACAGAGCAAGGTTGCAAAGAAGGGATTTGTGTGGCCAAGTGGGAGGAGAAGAGGATTTTTCCAATAATGTTCAGTGGACTGGGGCATGGCAAAAGCAACAGAACAGAGAGGAGGAGGCTATAGTCAAGGCAGGAGAATTTAAATCTACACATCTTGTTTTAGTGGTAACAATACCATAGGCAGAGTCCGTGTTTAGCTAGAACATTAACTCAGGAGAGCAGTTTCTTTGTAATGTGCTGGCATTATTCACAATAGCCAACTCTGAAGGAATGCTTAGTTCTGGAAAATACACCCCATATTTTCTCTCCAAAAGCATCACAGCTCAGACATACCATGGCCAATCTTGTTTATAGATTTCTCCTTTGGAACAAGAAAGTCACCTAAGAAACAAAGTGCTGAATTAAAGAGGATGCAACAAAACAAAGAGTAAACAATAGCACCTAGAACTCCCCTCTCTCCCAAATAATTATTCAGCCACCTTGTCCCTTTAAGAAAGTTCCTGGCTCACTAGCAGATTGCTTATATTTTTTCCCATCCACCCCAAGCCCATTACAGCTGATGGTACATAACTTTTACCTTTCTCATCAAAAACTCCTTTCTCAAAGAAGAATCTGATCTTGTCTCCACTGGTTAGAAAATAATCCGCACTGCCCTGTCAGAGATGAGAGAGACCCACCAATGATCATATCCTAGAGAGTATATCTCGGTGAACACTTCCAGCAAGGAGATAGTACTTTCCTGCATCTTCTCCCCAGCAAGAGAGCAGGAAGAATAAAGTAGAATAAAGACATCAGTAGTTCACACAGAGGCTTTTCACTGTGCTAAACTTCTTGGGCTCCAGCTTGCCCTTTGCAGACAGAAGGGTTTTGGTTTGTGAGAAGTGTTGATTTGACAGCCCTGGAGACTGAGATATTCATTATCCATGGAACCAGTATAGTATAGGTAATAACAATAGAGGCTCTCACAAATTCAGCCCTTTTCTGCAGGGACTCTTCACATTCAGCCTCTGTGACCCATTCCTCTCTGGCCTTTCCTGAGACCACCAACAAAATGTTGCCCAGAGCTGCATCAGAGGCAAGACTGCAGTTCAGCAGTACCTAGCTCTCAGCCTCCTGCTCAGACATGCCTCCTTGCAAGAACAAAACCCTTTTCCCTGAACTGCCTAGTGTTACAAACTAGCCCTTTGCTAGCCACCTCAGGAGTAATTTGAGATTTAGATTGCCTCTTCTTGCCTCTATCTGAAGCACCTATCTGTACCTGTGCCTGGAGCTGTTCCTCTTCGTTGGTGGAGAACTCCGTACGGCAGTGGGGTGGCACATCCATCTTGGCTATAATCTTGTGTATTTGCTCCCTCATGGCATCACATTCTTCTGTGGTGAAAAACTCTTCCAAAACAAGGAAACCATCTTCATGGAACTAGAAGAGAGCACTAGAGTTCAGATGGGGACAGAGTGGCTGGCATTCTATGGTACACTTAAGAGACAGCAGTTATATTCAATATTCCTGGCTGTCAGTTTGGTGTAATGCACCTTTTCTTGGGCTCTGCATCCAGATGCTAGATCAGACTTACATCCTTGGAGATCCTCTCTGCTAGTAGAGATGCAGTAGAGCAAGGTGCATTTTTCATACACTGTACTTAGTATCATGGACCTCTTTTAATGTGCATCTAATAATCGGCATTATTGTCTGAGCCTCCAATCCCACACAAACCAGCCTCTCATTATACAAGTTTTTTATGGATTCATTTTAATAATTTCCTTAATGAGTAATGTTTGTATTCTCACTTTTTTAAAAAGGGAGATTTCTACTGGAAAAAAACAGTAAGAGATTCACAGGCTGTGGTCAGGGAGAAAGTGATTACAGCTCCTACATGCAGCAGGCTCTAGGAACCAAATGAAATATACATTTGTTACTGTCCTCATGGCTTAAAACTTTCTTCCCCAAAGGAGGAAACTAACTACTAAACACAAACTTTACCAAAATGAACAAAGCAGTTTTGTTCTGTTTCAGGATTAGAACAAGATTACTGAGAGGTTGGAAAAAGTACTTGTTCTAAACTTAACTGAGAATGTGTGCTGATTTCTCAGGGGTGATTGATCAATCCCTTATGAAATTAAATTAGCTCTCTGGACATTGCAGACTTGAACCGTTTCCCCTTTATAAAAAAAAAATAGCAGACAGGCAGATTTCAACTTCAAGGATAAGGCTGATAGTTGAAAGAGACAGAAGGGTGAGAGAGAAGAAAATAACTCTTCAGATTGGAACTCTGTAGGACAAACCACGATTCTGGAGCCACTTATAGTCCTAATAAAGTGCTCAGATAATACAGTATACAAAATGGAGTAGACTGTAACATGTTCCCAAAGCAAATCTTTGCTAAACACAAGTGCTGGTTAACTGGACAGGAATGTGGGTTAGTGAGATCTGTTCCCTTCTCACAAGTAGAGCACTATCAGCTTGTATCTCTCTCTCTCACACACACTCTCTCAGCTCGCTGGATGCAGTACTTCCTTGCTCCCTTACCTGTTGGATCTGTTCTTCCGTTACAAACGCCATTGCAGATTCAGACTCACGGTGATCACGTCAGTGCACTGTAATTCCTCCAGAGCCCTGCACAGCTAACTCCCCCTCTCCATGTGATCTTTTCAGCACCACGTGATAAAGCAGGGGCGGGCAAACTTTTTGGCCCGAGGGCCACATCGGGTTTCTGAAATTGTAGGGAGGGCTAGCTAGCGGAGGCTGTTCTTCCCCAAACAGCCAGGCGTGACCTGGTCCCCGCCCCCATCCGACCCCCCTGCTTCTCACCCCCTGGGACTCCTGCCCCATCCAACCCTCCCTGTTCCCTATCCCCTGACTGCCCCGTTACCCCTCCTCTCATTCCTCCCCAGGACCCCTGCCCCATCCAACCACCCCTTCTCCCTGTCCCCTGACTGCCCCCCGCCACCCCTCCTCTCATTCCTCCCCAGGACCCCTGCCCCATCCAACCACCCCTTCTCCCTGTCCCCTGACTGCCCCCCGCCACCCCTCCTCTCATTCCTCCCCAGGACCCCTGCCCCATCCAACCACCCCTTCTCCCTGTCCCCTGACTGCCCCCCGCCACCCCATCCAACCCCACCTCCTTCCTGACTGCCCCCCCCCGTTCCCTGCCCTCTGACTACCACCCCAAACTCCCCAGCCCTCTATCCAACCCCCCTGCTCTCTCCCCCCTTACCGGTGGCTGGCGGCGCTACAGCTGCACCGCCCAGAGCACTAGGATAGGCAGCCGCATCACCCTGTTGGAGCCAGCCACTCCACCGCGCAGCACAGAGCACCCGGTCGTGGCTCTGTAGCCCCGCTGCCCAGAGCATTGCGCGAGTGGCGCAGTGAGCTGAGGCTGCAGAGGAGGGGGAACAGCAGGGGAGAGGCCAGCGGCTAGCCTCCTGGGCCAGGAGCTCAGGGGCTGGGCAGGAGGGTCCTGTGGCCCGGATGTGGCCCGCGGGCCGTAGTCCACCCACCTCTTTAAAAAGGAATACTTGGGAACCAGATTGCTATCCAAACAATCAGGGATTTACCTCCCTTCTTCCCCCCTCTCTTGTTTAGATTCAATTATTTGCCCAGATCTGCTCCTAATTTTCATTTAAATCAATATTTGCTGAGGTAACATAGCCGTGTTGGTCCCAGGATATGAGAGACAAGGTGGGTGAAGTAATATCTTTTATTGGACCAACTTCTGTTGGTGAAAGAGACAAGCTTCTTCAGGCCTAAAGAAGAGCTCTGAGAAAGGCTATGTCTATACTAGAGACCTTACAGTGGCACAGCTATACCGATGCAGCTGCACTGCTGTAAGATCTCTCATGTGCTGTCTATGCCAAAAGGAGAGAAGAGCTCTCCTTTTAACATAATTAAAGCCCCCCCATCAAGAGGCGGTAGCTATACACCGACATAGCATTGTGCACACTGCCACTTATGCTGCTGAAACTTATGTCGCTCAGAGGGGTGGTTTTTTAACACCCCCGAACGACATAAGTTTTGCCAACATAAGTGATAATGTAGACATGGCCTTTCAAGTCTCTTTAACCAACAGAAGTTGGCCTACTAAAAGATATTACCTCACCTATCTTGTCTCTTTGAACTCAAGGGAAATTAGTAGCCTAAATACCTGTGTGGATCTGTCTGGGCTTTTGTGCAGCTCAGAAATAAGGCACGCACAAAAAAGTTTGTTCTTCAATGGGCTGGGGTGCGGGGGGAAGAGGATTTAATGAGAAACTCAATTCAACTCTTAGTTCCAGGGAAAGTCACAGAGTTTAATGATTCAAACAGAAACTACATCAGTTGGGAGGTGACAAATGCAGATTCAGTTCTAGGTGCAACGGACATTGATGGGGAACGGGATGAAGAGAACTAAAGTCCACTGAAGAGCTGGTTAGTGGATTTAAATGAGTGGAAATCCAAGCCCTCTGAAGAGTTTTCTTTCCTCCTAGTGTAGTGCACATAGCACTAAAATGCACTTAGGCAGTGAAGTTCAACACTACAAAGCCTAAACTGAGGGGCTAATGCTGAGGGGCTGTTACTGAAGATTCAACAGGCTTCTTGGTGGATAAGTGTGGCATTTTCATTCACAGCTGCTCTTTGGCTGTTTTAGTTTCAGTTGCTTGATGCACAGCCCTTCGGTGCCAGCTGTATAGGAGTAGTCATTTTAGGCAGGCCACAGAGGCTGAAACAAAGTGTGAGAGAAAAATTAACTACTTCTGAGAGATGAGAGACACCCAGCATGGGCACTCACCATTAGTGCATCCTTCACTTTGTAATGGGTGTCCTTGGGGTGCAGAAGGGGAGATCTTAAGCCTTTTATCTAGAGAAAAATACATTTGACTCTTCTAGAAAACTTTCAAGACTTTCACTGAAAGAACCTGTAACTCACCCCTCTCAAAGCGATGCTTGCATCACCATATAATAAAGGACAAAATAGAGGGAAGGGTGAACTAGAAGATGAGGGATTGTGAAAAGCTAATAGGAAGATGGACCTTTGCCTTCAATTTTTTTTTCCTGTTCTTAAAAGACTGTCTTCAAGGGACATGGTCAATATGAATGTTTTAAAACTAATTTAGAAGGGAAGTACTTTCTGATAGAGGGGACCTTTAAGGAATATGCCTTTTTAAAATTCCTTTTAAAAAGAATGCCGGGAGAGGGGTTAGTTTTTCTTTTCTTCCCTTTAGATGTTTATAAAGGACTCTTCAGGTAGGGGGAAGCTGCCTGTACCAGTGCACAAAGTACATAAGCTGAAAAAGAAGAATGTCTTCTTTGCTGACTCCTTTCAGTTAAGTTTAGTTGTTAACTTAAACTAGGGGGAGAAACAAAAAAGGTTACAGGTAGAATTTTTTTTTTTTTCTCTTTTCAAGTTGTCAGTGTCCCTTTCATTCTTTTAGCAGATGTGAGGGCAAAGGGGACACCAGGAGCGGGGGGAGGGGGGGGGCACGACATTCTGCATTCCTTAAATCTCTCCGGGACCCTCATGTGCTTAAAAGTTACTAACAGCAGATCTATCCCAGAGAATTAACCATAAATGTGGATTTTACAGTGATTAAGGGGACAGTTTCCTCTCCCAGCAGTCTAACACTCAAGGCAGTGGCTGATGGAAGCTGGCTGCAATTGATGTGTGTGGGCAGACTCCTAGCCTCATGACCCAGGGGCAATTGGATCCAGTTGCTCCCTTGGATCCAATTGCAGAACCTTGCACCATTTCCTCTCACTATACCCCCACATACATGAAAAGAAATAACACTTTGCACTAATATTGTCCCCCTCCATCTGAGGCTTTTAAAACACTTTAAGTAAGGCTCACAGCACCCCTGGGAGGGAGGGATGATCCCATTTCTACAGTTGGGGGAGGCCCAGTGACTCCTGGAGTATGAACCAACCAGCAGTAGATCAGGTATGAACATTTCAAATGCCTTTTTGACTGGAATGATTATACTAATTTCCTCTCTAATGTTACAATAATAATTCCTCTTGATACCACTGGGAGGAAAGCCGATTAAACTGGCTGAGGGGAGCTTGCTAAGCCGCTCAGAGCTCTGGCAGACATTGCTTTTGTTTGGACTGCCAGGAGTCTTGGGGTAAGCAGAGTGAAAACTACAGAAATAGGCTACTAGACTTTAACGTCAGAAGGGACCATCCTGATCATCTAGTCTGACCTTCTGCACATCTCAGGCCACAGACCCTCACCCACCCACTCTTTAATAGACCGCTAACCTCTGGAGGAGTTACTGAAGTCCTCAAATCATGATTTAAAGACTTCAAGGAACAGAAAATCCACCATTTACTCCAGTTCAAACCAGCAAGTGACCTATGCCCTACAATGCAGAGGAAGGCAGGAAAAAAACAACCAGGGTCTCTGCCCATTTGACCTGAGAAAATTCCTTCCCAATCCCAAATATGGAGATTAGTCAGACCTGGAGCAGGTCAGCGACACCCACCGGCCTGACACATGGGAAAGAATTCACTGTAGTAACTCAGAGATCCCCATCTAGCAGCTGATCTCTGGCTGTTGGAGATATTTGCTACTAGCATTCGCAGATGGGCCACATGCCATTGTAGGTAGTGTCATCATACCCCTCCCTTCCATAAACTCATCAACCTCAGTCTTGAAGCTAGTTAGGTTTTTGACCCCTACTGCTCCCCTTGGAAGGCTATTCCAGAACTTCACTCCTCTGATATTTAGAAACCGACGTCTAATTTCAAGCCTAAACTTGTTGATGGCCAGTTTATATCCATTTGTTTTTGTGCCAGCATTGGCACTTAACTTAAAGAACTCCTCTTCCTCCCTGGTGTTTATCCCTCTGATGTTTTTATAGAGAGTAATATCTCCCCTCAACCTTTATTTGGTTAGGCTAAATAAGCCAAGCTCCATCTGTCTCCTCTGGTAAGGTAGGTCCTCCATTCCTCTGATCACCCTACTTACCCTCCTCTGCCACCTGTTCCAGTTTGAATTCATCTTTCTTAAACATGAGACACCAGAACTCCACATAGTATTGTGGATGAGATCTCACCAGGACCTTTTAGAATGGTAATAACACTTTCCTACCTCTACTGGAAATACCTCACCTGATGAATCCTAGGATTTTATTATTAGCCTTTTCCATGGCCCACATCACAGTGATGGCTCATGGTCATCCTGTGGTTGACCAGTCCATCCAGCTCTTTCTCCTCTGGCACTTCTAAATGACACGTGTCCAACTTATAGCAAAAATTCTTGTTGTTAGTCCCTAAGTGCATGACCTTGCACTATTAAATTTCATCCAATTTCTATTACTCCAGTTTTCAAGATCATCCAGCTCTTCTTGTATCATATTCCAGCCCTCCTCCACATTGGCAATTCCTCCCAACATTGTCTCAGCCACAAGTTTTATTAGCACACTCCCACTTTGTGCCAAGGTCATTAATGAAAATGTTAAATGAAATTGGTCCCACGGCCATTCTCTGAGGAACTCCACTAGTAACCACCCTCAAGCCTGATGATTCACCTTTCAGTATAGCCCATTGCTTTAACCAGTTCCTTACCCACCTTTTAATTCTTGTATTAATCCCCATCTTCTCCAATTTAACTTTAGTTTCCCCTGTGGAACTGTATCAAAAGCCTTACTGAAATCTAGGTAGATTAGAGCTACTGCATTTCTTTGTCTAGAAAATTGGTTACAGTCTCAAAGAAAGATATCACGTTGGTGTAGCACAATCTACCTTTTGTAAAACCATGTTATAATTTATCTCAATTACTATTCACCCATATGTCCTTAACTACTTCCTCTTTCAAAATTTGTCCCAAGACCTTGCATACACTTGGGGTCACTAGCAACCCAAGGAGGCAGGAGCATAGAATCTGGATGTGATCACGAACATGTTATGGGGAGAGGGGATAATGGTGAGAAGAACAATAGGGGGGAGATGGTAATAGGGGTCTGGAAATGTGCAAAGTTACAAAGAATTGAGTTCGAATTTTGTTTTTAAACAAGTGTAACTATTTGGATAGGTATATTTGCAAGCTTCAATAACTGCACAGCCTATGCGGTCTTCACTGCAACAAAGGTGATTTTATACTGAGATAACGGTCTTAATATAAAATCGTAGTGAAGACAAGGCACAAGTCATTTTTACCTCCTCATAGCTAGCTGATGTAAACCACAGCTGGTGCAAGTATTTGGTTGACCTTGACTAGCTACAGTAAGATTAAAGCCTGCCTGTGGCCTTGCCTCCACTAGGGTTTTTACAATGAAATAGTTATCTGGAGGTAAAAACAAAATGCTTTTTTTGCAGTGAAAATATTACTTCAGGTTTCCCTAGAACTCCCCACCTCACTTCAGTGCAACCCTCCTACACGCCTGCTAGCAGAAGTTGTTTTCTTACCTGGCATGTTTTGTTTTATTCCTTTTCCACCCCCACCCCCATCATTCAGAGTTGTAGAGACCTAGTGAATAAAGATAATCCCTGCCAAAGGGGTGCTTAAGCCCCATTGAGCTTTATATGACAAAGAGCCATCTTTGTTCTTCCCTTTCTCAGCTCAGTTCTGCTACTAAAACCATTTGGTTAAAACCCAGCCATGCTGCTGAACAAGACGAGTTTTCATTCCAACACATTTCCCAAACTATGTACATCCGCCCCTGAAATGGGGCCAGTAGCATGCTAGTCAACAATTTCCCTTGCTTGTAAAAATGCAACAGGGCAAAACACATTACTTTTACAAACCTAACAGAAGGGGATATTTATTACACACACCCAATACCCACTTTAACTCTCAGAAAGATATGGGGTGAATTTATTGTCTAGCTGTAAGGTACTCCAAAATATGCTGTTAAAGTGAAGTCTATTGCTTTTGAAGCCATCAGAAAGAGTGGAAGATTGTATCCAATAGTGCTAGAACAATTTTTATACAGGGTATGCTGAGAGCCATTGAACCAAACTGTAAACCCTGTATATAATGGAAACCACTTCAAGCCAGGGAGTGCAGCAGCACCCCCAGTTCCAGCACCTGTGTGTGTGTATCAGTTTAGGCAGGTAGAAATGATGCATGCTGAGGTATACAGTTAATTGGCTGGGAGCAATATTTTGATGGTGACTGGCAGAAGTTTTTTGTTTGTTCTCCAGACCTTTCTGCTGAAAGGGCTAGGGAATGAAATCAATGGGAAAAGAACAAAGTTCTTTTAGAAATCCTCTCCCTAAAAAAATCCAAGTCAGCGCTATAGGATGCCACTAATAGATTGCACTCACTCATTCTACATTCACTGCACTATCAGTGATCCAGCTATTTATATTCCTTTCAGTCTATCATTTAGAAACAAAGGGAAAGTATGTAAAGGACAGTGTAGTCAACCCACTCCAACCATTCATTGTATAGTCATGTGAAGTCTGCTCTTAAATTTTCTTTTTCTTCCCCCTGGAATGAGTCCCCCAACCCACAAGGGCTCATCTACTGCAGGGGGAAGTAGGGAACAATCACTCCTAAACAATAGCAGGAGTCATTAACATCTTTCCACAAGGAGCCAAATCTGGGAACATTAAATGCTGTATTAGCCAAAGTACTTTAGAGGAACAAAAATAAAGGGAAAATGGAAATAAAAAGTTAAAATGTTTATTTTGTTAAAGTGTCCCGTCTTACAAGTCTTTCAGAGAAAACATAGCAGCCTTCAGCACTTGAGGTGCTGTTACCTGCCTAAACATAATCCAACATACAAGGCTTAACTCAGTTTCACGATTCTGAAGTGTCATACCAGGGTGTGGGGGGACACCAAGCCACAACTGTGAGAGTATTTTTATAAGCCATGTGAAGTGTTTAAGCCATGAGTTATGCCCTGAGGAAGGGGACATATCAGCTGTACAGACACTCTTAATGTGAGGTCCTGTCAGTTCTTTTCACACAGCCCACACTAGTTTGCTCTAGACAAGAGGAATTAGCACAGCTCCCCATTTGTTCATAGGACTTCCTGAAAGAGCAGAACGGGGAGAATGTGGGATTTCTAGAAATCCCACATTCAGCTTTTCTTGCCAGGCAGCTTTATTCCATCTTGACTTGCTAGACCCCACTTTCAGCTAGGGCTATACATAGCTAGCTGCTATTTTTAAACAGCAAGTTAATGGGTCATATTTCAGAAGTGTTTCAAAGCAATATATATTAGTCTCCAGCTACAGCAGGAGAAAGTGGGGAGAGAATGTGCACTTCCCTCTGATATTACTTGCCAGATTGGTGCTCAACTCCATGCAGCTGGGATAGACAGAACTCATTTTCTTTTGTCAGATCTAGTTGTTTTTTTTTTTTTTTTTAAACTGGATGGTTGCCAGAAAGATTGCAGCATCCAGTGTATAGCCAAAGGTTTCAGAACAGTACTGCTAAATAAGATTAAAACCTATGTTAGTACTTGAAGTTTTCAACCTCTTGCAAATGCTGAGTAACATTTCAACACAGGTGATGTTACAATGTAAGACATATGACCATTTTGTTCTTCGGTGAAGAGAATAGAAATCATACCAACATTTTAAAGATCATTGCTGGATAAGGACAGAGCCAACAGGAACAGCTGGCCACATGAATGACACTAGTATTAGTAAACTCATCACTGGAGTAATCACCCTACTGCATCTCTAAAACAGGCACCCCACTTATTCAAAAGATCCATCCTACCTCAGAAGAGCTGGAAGAGAATGGAAATCAGAGACTAAATGAGGTTTCAAAATATTTATTCACTCACGTCCCTTTCACAAAAGGAAGTGGCTGAAATGGAAACGGCTTAATACCTCACCACTGTTCAATCCAATAAGATTTTGGAGCCCATTTTCGCCATACCTCATCTGCTGCAAAACATAAATATGTCTTCCAGTTTCCTACGGTCATCTGTTAGAACAAAAACTGAGGACCTAAGTGTGGTTCAGAGACTGAAAGTGACCTTAAAATGTTATCCATGCTGATAAACATTAAGACTTTAGTTTTGTTAAAATTAAGACATGAAAGTGAGCATAGAACAAGTGGTGGAGAAAAAGGTTCTGAGGTAGGATGCTCTAGGGGAGTGACAAAGTAGTTAATACAAAGTAGAAATAAAAATAATGAAGAAAACCTGCAACACCCAAGAAACAGTTTAGAGTGGCACAGTAACTTAATTCCACCTGTTGGTTAACAGTGGACCAATAGGTAAGTTCAGCAGAAGAAAAAACAAAAACCCCACAATTGACATTGTTTCAAAGCATAGCAAGATTTAACACATTTAACAGATTCAGCTTCTGCTACCTTGGTTGGTTCAAATTCATTAGTTACAACTTAAACATCAGGCCACTTATAACAGCTAGAATTCAGTTTACCAAAAAGCTTAGAATTGTGGTTCCTATTGTGGCACAAGTGTACCTGGGATAAATAGTTCAACTCAGTAGTGCTGTTAGGAGACGTTTGGCTTTAATTCAAGTTCTGTTTTTAGTTTAGCAGCTAACACAGATGATCCTGGTTATTACTATTAGAATCCTTTGAGAAGACTGCCAGGAAGAAGAGACACCAACCAGACCCTCACTGGTCTGTTTAACCTGAACAGGTTTCCTAGGATAGTACACAGGTCAGTCTCTGCCCAACTCAGCTTCTACCTGACAACCCACTTAAAAAAAAAAAAAAAAAGGAGCATTGATTGACGTGCCTATTATTGGGAAAGTGTGTGTTAGCTATGTCACTCAAGGGTTGAGTGACCAGGGAACTGTACTGGAAATGAGAACTTGTCTTATGGGCCAAGTTCTGGAGAAGTATTGAGCAACCGTGGGTGCACAGCAGCTCAGGTTTTGACCCTATACTTAAAATTCTCAAGCTTTCTCCACCTCATGCCTCTGAGATCTGCTACTGTAGGTCCAACATCTGCTTGAAGGAAGAGGAAAAGTGCATCTCAGCCAGTTCACCAATTCATGGTGAGGCATTTCAATATAACCTTGGTTTCCATTAGGACAAGTTTTCAAAAACTCTTTATTCATTCTGATTTTGTCCCCTGGGGGGAGCTATCTAGACCTCTTGTAACAGTCCTGGTTGAAATATTTAAAGAGCAGCAAGCAGCTCATGTTTCCATGCATGATCAATACGGGTCTTACATTTGCTTTGTGGAGCTGGATCAAACATAGGCAGATACTTATTTTTCAAACAGTAGAAAATAAAACTCTAAAAAGAGGAAGTCTCCCCCCCCTTAGCGGGATGGTGGTTTGTCTTAAGGATGAGCTATACAGGAGGCCTGCATATTACTATGCAGATTTCTAGACACTTTACAGCATACTTTCTGGAGTTCAGTATGACTATTTATACAAACACTTCAGGACCTAAATTAAATGCAGTTTTATAGAACTAGGAGCCCATCTTCACTACAACCAGAAGAGTCAGGCGAGCCAGGTGCAGAACCTTAGCTCACTTTCCATAAGCAATGTTATAACGCTGCATAGTCCAAGGACCAGTTAGGTCTGTGTAAGCTACAACTAGTAAGTTGTTTTGTAACCAGGTTCCCTGAGTGCTGTAGGGTAGATGGGTCCTAATCGTACAGTCCCAGAACTGGTTCAGGGCTCAGTAAAGAAGAATTGCAAAACACCAGATTTCATCTGACAGAGTAGGAAAGACAGACTCCCTCCCCCATCTGAAAGGTCCTTACTCTGACCATGGAGAGTTAGTTCAAAGCAGCATTTGTACTGTATCTTGAAACAGATCAATTTTCTGAGTAAGCAGTCTCATGTCCCCACAGCAGGTTCGCTGCCCTCCTCGTTAATACAAAACCCTAGCATGACTGGTAAATCCCACTGTGCAAATTATCAGCATCACACTTCTAAATCCCAGTTTGATCTCTGATATAGTGCATTTTGAAATAGCTAAAACTCTTCCTTTCACCAATAGCCCCCATCTCTGTTGTAATTTCAACACACACTAATCCTGTTAGAAATATGAACCTGTCAGCCAGCAGAGTTTTTACAGCACCTTTTTCTCTGGAAAGAGTCAGAGCTGGGAAAACATGCAAACAAGAGTTGATTGTGTTATCCCTTTGGATTGTTTGACTTTTCATGATGAATGAACTAAGGGAGGCAGACTTTATACCCTTCTTAGAAGCATTTCTATAAACAAACTAAGTTTTCCTAGCTTTCAGTGTAGCTTTATTTAAACAGCTGAGCATCAACAAATCCAGAGCCTAGTTAACAGATTGTTTCAGCATTTCTAGTGTGCGTATCTTGTATATTACATCTGATGCAGAAAGATAAGCTGTAGTGTTCCTTATTGCCCAGAATATCTGAGACAGAGGTTGTTTATGCTTTGCCCAACTCAAGGCTTCAGTGGCAGCTTGCCAGGAACAGAGGGTGCGCCCCCCTCCCCCTCCTTTTAGTATGTAGGTAATGCCTGCAAATACTACATATCCCAGCAGGCAGTGCTCCAGTCTTGGAGGATCCAAACAGCTGGGCAAGGTGGAACACTGCATACTGGAGCTGTAGGGTCCATAGGCTTCCCCTTCTAACAAGGTGGCTTTGGGGTGACTGGTGGAAATGTAAGCTACACTTTAACCACCCTGGTTTGAGGACATGATTATGAGTAGCTATCACTAACCTATGTCTGCCTCTGCAAATGCAGAAGGGGATTTGTTGAACAGTCACAAGTTAGCCTTGTTTCAACACAGATTCCTCTCCCCGCACTATGGGGCCTCCCCTCCCAGGGGGCTGGAGAAGCCCAGTCCAGGGAGGATTCTTATACTCTTCCTTAACAGTGGGGCAGAGAGAAGAACAGGGTTACCATCCCAAGCACCGAGTTCAATCACGTAGGCCAAGAGGAGCAGCAAGAATGACAGCTGCTAAAATCAAGAGCTGAACGGACCGGAACAAAACAAGCAGCTTTGTAGATTGTATTGATAAAAGATGCTGGCAAAACCTCAACAACAACAAAAAAGTTTATCCACAGCAAGGGTAGGGAAGAAGCTTGTTGAATATTCCTCTCTGCTACAGGCAGTATCTCCCCTATTTTGAGTTATACTTAACACTGGCTAATAGTGTGTTTGTATTTTTAACACCCCAGACACAATGCTGAGGGAAAAAGAAGTTTAAAAAGTAGTTAAAACACTTTTTAAAATTCAAAGTCTTGAAGTACCTCAGTGCTTCTGGCAGAAACAGTCTTACTGCTGTCCACCCAAGTCTTATCTCATGCATTGAGCTGCATCCTTCCTGTCCCATTTACTAAACATGACTGGAATTCAGCCTACTGACCGCCCAACCTAGGTAATATTCTGGAACAGCTAATTTAGGCAATACCTCCAGCAATACCAGCTAGGGAAGCGCCATGCGATCTACTGGTCAGCACAAAGGATTAGAATCTGAAAAGACTGTGCAACCTCAAGTCAGCAGATGGAAACTGGGTTAAAAAACAATTAAACAAAAACAACCAGTCCTGAATCCAAGTTGATCTTTGAGGTAAAATTACCAAAAAATGCCAGCATCTTTAAAAATAAAAAATAAAATTAATAAATAAAAAAGCTGTGCCATCCTCCCTGCCCTCAAAGAGAAGCCCCAACTGATTACATCAGCAAGTAGCATGGAACTATACAAGTGTCACAGCAAAGTAGAGTTGGAGTTTAAAGAGGCTCCCTGGACTTTTGTCCTTTGACTCTAAGACATCCTCAGTCCCTGATGCACGCAAGAGCCCTATCTAGGGCGATGCAGCAGTGTAACTGGATCAGCACATTTCTCTCCCTTATATTCAGAGGCAGTTACCCTGAACTAAGTTGGCTCCACCAGCGGTTCTGGTTAACTCCATGGCAGCTTTGGCGTCATCCCACTTCTCGTCTTGCAGAACAGCAGCACCTCTTTTGTTCCCGCTGTCTGTTGTAGAGGAGCCACCCACTCTGCCTTGGTCCTCACCCTGACCCCGAACCTCCCCCATCCTGCATCCAAGGGAGCAAGCAGCCTTGTTCCCAGTCGTGTTGGTTATTCAAGGATCTCTTTAGCTAGTCTGGTGTTGGCTGGGGCAGTTGGGAGATGGAATTGGAATGGCCTTTTGTTTCCTGTCTAGTTGATGAGGGGTTTCCCTGCCTTCTTGTCAGCAGCTCAAGCTTGCTCTTTGTCTGCCCTCCACAGCCGCTCCTTGACCTCCAGGGACAGGGTGTTGAACAGGTCCTCCTCCACCACCAGCCCACTGCGTTTCAGCAGAGGACACTCCCCCAGCTCCACCGGCAGGCACTCCAGGCGGTTCCCCCGCAGCTCTATCTGGGACAGGTTGGTCAGCTCGCCCACCCGAGATGGCAGTGATTGCAGCACATTGTTTCCCAGGTTCAAGGTCCGCAGCTTCCTGCACTGGAAGAGCTCAGGTGGGAGACTCTCAATCTGAAAGGAGAAATCAGAGAGATACAAATGTGACATGTGCTCACCTAAGGCAAGGCAAGCAGACAAGATGTAGTCAGACAAGAGCACCAACCTCCAAATACTAATTTCTCCCTTAAATGCATTTCTGCTTTCTTCTAGGCTGACCTTTATGCATGGAACGCTTTCCCTCACGCAGATCTTCTTTTACCGTACTATTTACAGTAAACATGAAAATGGCTAGCCCAGAGCCAA
Organism: Chrysemys picta bellii; assembly: GCF_011386835.1. Lineage (NCBI taxonomy): Eukaryota > Metazoa > Chordata > Testudines > Emydidae > Chrysemys > Chrysemys picta. The sequence goes on along the minus strand of NC_088808.1, from coordinate 13,874,206 downwards.
ATAGAGATTACTGACAGAAGCAGGGAAGATCTGAAACCCACTCACATCTAGTCTGTACAGCCATGTGTTCCCATCGGTGTTTTCTTTGTCCCCTCCCAGAATCCATCCATTATCGGTTCTCCCACATGGAGTTTAAGCTCTTCAAATTGACAGCCCTTCCCTGTTTGTATGGCACCTAGCACCGTAAGGCTCTGATCCTGACCAGGGCCACAGGGTGCTAGAATAATAAAAGTAAAATGACAGAGAGGTTCCATTTTTAAAGTTCAGTGATTAGCCACCTGCCAAAAAATAAATAAAACAAAACACACACAAAAACACTATTCCCAACACAAGTCATGCTATTCCCTACATGGTTCAGTTCTGATCTGCAGCACACACATCCCTCCATACCCTGGTTATAATCCAGTTTCGCAGCCACAGCTCAGTGCTTTCCACGGTACCCCTAACTACTGCAATTACTGATCATGCCAAGTATTTGAACAGCTCATCCCTCTGTAGTTCTCCTACAGAATTAGAGACCGATGTATTTCTCTCTCTCAAATGGAGGACTCTTGCTCTCCCAGCTTTCCCCCTTCCCTGCCACCAGAACTTCTTAATTGGCACAGCTCTGTCAGTTCCGTAAGACTGACCCAACTTTCACCTTGAAACATCGGAGGTAGAGTTTGAGCCTGCCAGTTCTTTCCTCTACAGAAGGAAATGTAAATGACCTCTTCTCTTCCTAGCTGCTCCAAAGTAAACAGCCTGCAGTAACCCAGGGGAGCCCTGCCTTACAACTGTCCAAATAATATGGGTGTAATACATGGGGGGCTCCCTCCCCACCGCTCATTTTCTATCTGCAGGATCAGAGACCAGCAAAAAGGCACCAAGTATACTATATGGACACACATTGCTAGGGTCCTCCTCCTAGCCTCTCTCTCACTGTAGCACCTACCCTGCAAGAATAGAGATCAGTTGCATTGTAACTGAAGCAGAGACCAGGTCTTATTCTTCTGTGTAAGACATAGATCCAAACAATAATTCAGGTGGCCAGTGAGCTTCTCCTACAAACATCTGCTCCCTCAGGGCATGGAAGCATTAGTACTCCGATCCCATTGCTATTATGGAAAGCAACATTCTGCTTCTTCCTTGAGCTGCCCTGTGCTAATCCTGAGGATGGCATGCAAACAAACATCTCCTCCCCTTAAAAGCCTGGCAGAAACAGGGAGACAGCATTTTTGTCTTCCTCTGGAGCATCAAGTATTGTCCCTGGATGGAAGTGAGGAACTTGACTAAATGGAATGGGGGCAGAATCTGAAATGGTGAGTTGTGTTCCTAGGAGTGATTTACTAATGAGAACAGCAGGCTAGTGGTTTGTGAGCATTTAAGTGGATATCGAGCCATTAAAAGAAACGGATGATGGGAATTCAGTGTAATATTTGATCTTGACCAATACAGCCCATCTTTGATCCACAGTGTGCTGGGGAAGGAGGGGAGAAGCCATGCATTAGGGTTTCCAGTCGTATACATGTTCTAGTGTCTATTCGAATGCTAGATTTTTGTGCTTCCCAATCTGTTGTATCCCCCTATTCCTTCATTTTACTTAGAACGTAAGCTCTTTGGGCAGGCACGATCCTTTCATTGTGCGCACGGGCAGCGCTGAACACAATGGGGCCCCGATCAGGGACCTTCTAGGCACTACCACGATACTCAACTTTTTGACAGTGTCAAAATGCAACAAGAGAAATTAAATACCCAGCACCATTGGCTCCCCCCACCTATGCACCAATAGCCAAGTGTCAGACAGGGAGATTACTAGTCCAATCAGACTGTCATGGTATCGTAGTCCGACAACAACACTATAGTTGAAATTTTTATTTAATTTATTTATTTTTTGCCAGCCATGCCTTCTTCCAGCAATACAAATATAAAAGCTTGTGGGGTTGGGTTCAATAGATTCAGGCATCACTTCATGACCTTCTCCTTAACTCAGTGAAAGTCTCAGCCTATCCTTTGTTTAAAACATAATTGCACTCTATTTTAACTTTAATTATGCGCACAAGATCTGCCTGGAGCAGCCATTGGCTACAGAGTCTCTTTAACAAACAGCCAAAGTTCTGAATAAGCTAGAGCCAGTGGAATAGCAACAGCAACAAACAGCAGCTTTATTCAGCCATCGTTATTTGGAACCATCGTTCTGAACAAGCTGCAAAATTCAGCCTGGTAGTCCTATAACTAAAAGACCAATCACTTGTTTTCAAGTGACAGGAGTGGACTTTATCAAAGAAGAAAGTTGTGTGTTACAACAGGGCCTGTTTCCCAGAAAGACTGGGTTGTACTCGCCAGCTCCAGAAGTAGCTAGTTACTAGGGCTGCTGGGCTAGCAGGGGAGCTTTGAGATAGAATTCTTAGGGTCAGGAAATGCCAGTCTATCAGCACTTGCCTTTTCTGCTGCTGACGGTAAATAACCAGGCTTCCTGAGCCCAAGGGTAATTGTGGCCTTGCCTACATCTCTGCAGGGAACAAGAGCTGATTAGCTGTTTCACTGGATCTCCAGGAGACAGAGGGCTAGGCAGGAAAGAGAATACTGCTTCTAGCCTTCATGGTGCATTAGTGTCTTTGGAAGAACAAGATGGGTGGTTCCACATTTTATTGCAAAAACAGAGCTGCCTCAAGCTTCTTTTCATCCAGAAGAGAAACTCCACCCACAGCTTGCGGAGGATGCACAGCTTGTCTTAACCCTGTGTAACCTGGACTGTTGAACAATTGCCAAAATAAAGGGCACTGTTCAAAACCTGTATAGTTCTGCACTTTAAAATAGAGCCTTAAAAGCTTCCTTCACTTTGCTTAGTGCAGCATCCAGCAAGTGCCAGATGATGGATGCTACATTGAAGCCTCCTCCTACTCACGGAGGAAAATGATTTTAGTTTTAAACCTATTGCTGAAATGTGACTGGCTATACAATGCCACACGCCTTCCCCAATGCCAGGGATGGTAGGTTAGCCACAGCTTAATCTGGTGTTAAGGGTGGTTTAACAGACAGAATGGCTTCTTAAACACTAGCGGTTTAGCTTAAGTTTTCTGAAGGTTATAGATCAAAGTTAATGCAGAATGGGCACCACTTCTCTGGCTCCTGGGCTGCCACTTCACTTTTAGAAGCAAGGTGGCTACTGAAAAACAACCAAAAGCTGGTTAGAATTTTAGAAGCCTCCTTGACAATTTATAATACAATTGTTAAGTTGTTTTGCCTCCAGAGTTTTCCCTATAGAAGGCAGCAATTAGACAGTATTGACTTGTCAAGAGGTATCTAAAGCATTAGGGGCCTTATTGCAGACTGAAAAATATGGGTAGCCTCATAAGAGGCAGGATTTTGCTGCATATTTCCACCTGAATTCATAATCCCTTGTCATGGCTGGTTGCTCTTTGTGCAATTATGTTACCAGACTTCGAGACTTCCGGTGGGAATAAGTAATCAGATGGACTTTTAAAGCAGCAAAATATTTTGTTCTCATGTCTCTAGCAACAAAGCCTCCTGGGTTTTGTGGACAGAAAGAAACAAGTAGAATTCTAACCAGAGTATTTTTAGTTTCTATGAGGCATCAGTGGATCTTCAAATAAAAACAGGCCAAATGCAGCCTTTAGTTCAACATACTTTATAAGCAATTTACAGTATTTTATGTAACCCAGGTTCAGAACTGCAGGACAATCCACTGGGAGGAGTTATTGAAGTGAAAGTATGTCATAGCAACATCAGGCAGCATGTCACAATCGGGTCATCTCTTCCAAGTTTTGCCGCTCCTAAGCAATTAAGTGGAAGCTCATTAGGACCAAAGTAACTTCCTGATCCCATATTGCAATACCTTCTCTGCTTGTAAGTTACAAAGAAAAACTGCAACTGTATTAAACTAGAGCCTGATTTACATGTGGAGAGGACATTACATTTGCTGTAGTCTGAAGGTACATGTGCACTTGTATCAGTCAGTGATTAGTCACGTTAAAGGCCCAAGGGCAGGTCAAATCTTAAAATGCTGCAGTGCCACTGTAGTGCTTCAGTGAAGATGCTACTATGCTGATGAGAGAGCTTCTCCTGTCAGCATAGCTACCGCCTCTTGCAGAGGTGGATTAACTATGTTGACAGGAAAAGCCCCCACCATCATCATATACTGACCTAAGCCCTGGTGTAGATAGCACTACAGCGGGTCCCAGGTATACATTGGGGTTGTGTTCTTGAAAAGGGAGACTGATACCGAAACGACACATACCGGGGACCTGCTGGTACAGCAGCGGCGTAGGTAGGTGGGTGATGGCGGAGGAGTAGGAGTGATCTGACTACCTCTCCCGCTGGCCTTGCGAGGGGGGCAGGGCACACAGACGCTCTGGCCAGGGGCTGCCGTAAAAGCGTGTGCACCACCACCACCCCCTGCTCCGCCGGGTGCTCCTGCCAGGGTGCAGGGGTTCACCCCGCTGGGATATGGGGGCTTGCCCCTTGCCCCGACCCCATGCCCCTGAGCGATGTAGTTATACTGTTGTAAGTTTGTAGTGTAGACCTGGCCTGATTTAGCTCACTATATAGGCTAAGGATAGTGCACCAACCCAGATATTTCAGCTCCAAGTTTGCTTCTGGTACTACTCACAAAAGGTCTTTTAAAGCGGTAGTTAGAGAAAAGGCCTCACAGAATAAGTGTCTCTAATTGTACAAGACACTAGAAAGACTCCTTCAGAGTCCGACTACTTGTCAGCAGGTGGTTCTAGACAGCGTGCTGCATGGAGAGGAGCAGCCATAATCCAACATGTATAAAACAGCATCTACTGGGTTTGTAATTTACAAAGAAACTGCTGCATGTCTACTGCCGTTTTTTTTAGATCATGTAGATACCAGTTTCCAAAATGCTGTTACCTGCCCAGTGAGCAACTAATGAGTAACAGTTACCTACATTTCTAGGACATTCCTATGGGATTAATATTGGAGAATTACATAAGAAGTGGATCAAGGTCTTTGTAGCATACCACACCTTTAAACCTCTGCACAGCTCCACCTTTGCCTATTTTCTTCTGCAAAATATAGGCAGCTAGTTACATCCCACATCCCCTTGTTTCCTATGCTGCTCTTTCACATTAACTGTTCCTTTTGCATTGTCCTCCCACTCAGCTTTCCACCTGGATTCATATTGCCCCCTATGCTAGCAACAGTCACTTCCTGGGCACTAGGTAGCCCAGTGCTGTGTGACAAGCCACTTTTCATAAAGCCTCCTATATGCAGATCTCCTTTGCAAGCTTCTCATGGAGGAAGTATTTGATATTAGATTGTGAACTCTTCAAGGCAGGTCCTGTCTCAATGTGTTCTGTAAAGCATAGTGTACACTTATAGCACCATACAAACACCCTAACAGCAGTCTTATGCAGACAAACATGGGTGGCTAATGGCCTCAGTTTATATTGCAGATGGTTTAAGTATATAATGCTGCATTCTTAAGTGTAATTTCTCAGTTCTCTATTCTAAGAAACTACTGAAGAGCAGCCAAAACAGCTATGTTTGCAATCTACTCATTAGCCAAAAATAATTTAATTGAAGATTTGGGTTTGTTTTTGCAAAGTTTCATCCTAAGAAAGTTGTACAGACAAGGAACAAAGTTAAGTATAAATGGTAGTGCCAAGATACTGCACACCCCACTGTAGCAGTTAAATGCTTCTAATACACTTCATAGCAGGCAGCAGGAATCTTAGAATGCAGCTTTATCCAATCCATGCATCTCCGCCACACTCCCTCCTCACTTACCCTGTTGGCTGTCACAGCTAGGTTCTGCAGGTTCTGCAGTAGCCCAATGTCTGCCGGTATAGAAGTCAAGTTATTGTGGCTGAGATCCAAGTACCGCAGCTTCCGGCAATAGAAAAGCTGGGTGGGTATCTTCTCTATCTTGTTGCGGTTAAGGTAAAGGCGCTCCAAGTTGGTGAGGTTGCCGATCTGCATGGGGATGTAGGCTATATGGTTGTACCACAGCTTAAGGCAAGTGAGACGGTGTAGGTGCTGGAAGCTGATGATCTCCTCAATGGTCTTGAGGTTATTGTCCTTCAGGTCGATCTCTTGGAGATTGTGGAGGCTGAAGATAGAGTGTGGGATGCGTTCCAGGTCGCAGCGGATCAGCTCCAGCTCTGTCAGATTGACCATCTTCTTAAGGCTGTTGAGGACAATGAGCTTGGTACCCTCGTTGTTGATGGAGAGCTTCTGGAGGTGCACACCAACGTCCGTCACCACCTGCGGCAGCTTGGTGAGGTTGCTCTTCAGCCGAAGTACCTTGAGCCGCTTCAGTTCCCTCAGTCCGTCGATCACAATGTAACGGTTGTTCTCTGCACTCAGGTTCCCTGTCAAGTGGAGCTCCTCCAAGGTCTTTAGGCTATAAATCCACAGAGGGATTTCCTTGATGTCTGTGAACTTAATGTGCAGAGATTTCAGGTTCTCCCTCAAGAAGGCAAGGGCTGGGGCCTCAATCTTGGCAGCCGTGTGGTAGAGCCACAGCTCCTTAAGGCTGGTGAGCTGGGCAATGCTTGGTGGGATAGTAACATCGGGGATGAGCTCCAGCTTCAACACCTCCAACTCGATAAGGTCAAAGACTGTGTCGGGGATGCCACTCAGCATGAAGAGATGCAGCTCCAGCTTGTCCTGGGAGTTCTTGGTGATCCTCTGCCGCAGCTTCTCCAAGGTCCACTCATTGTTGAGGTTCAGCTGCCGCAGCTTGTTCTCACTCACTTCAGACAGAAAGACAGCAAATCGCTTGGAGTAGAGGGGGTCGTACTGGTCGATCAGGTGCAGCATGAAAGCAAAGTCGTTCTTGACGTCAGGGATGTCACTATAGCTGCTCTCCTCCCGGATGGACTCAAAGGAGTATTTCTTGAGGGATCGCCTCAGCATCCACCAGAGAGTGTACATGCAGATCAGTCCATAGAAGATCACCAGGCTAATGTAGAAAGAGGCTAGGATTTTGAAGAGAGTGGCAAGAGGGTGAGCACAGCGGTACATGCGATAACCTGTCAGGCTCTCGATGTCCACCTTGCAGTCAATGTCAAACCTGATGTTGTTGACATAGTAGACAGTGTAGCAGATGATCAAGATGAATTTGATCACCTTGATGATGGTTTGTCTCATGTAGAGGCGATAGACTATGTCTCCCTCCTCCACGTGCGTGCGGAACTTTTTAACTTTCTCAAAAAGCGCTTTGGCCTGTTCCCCTTCTTTCTTGTCCAAGACGCCCGTCTCAGAGCGATCGACAATCCCTTGCTCAATCCGCGACTTTGTTCTCTGTAGCATGGGAACAGTGGCTTCCACATCCTCACTGATTGTGGAAGATTTCTTCTCCATGGAGCCATTCATCTTTCCAAAGGCAGGCTTGGGATCACTCTCCTCCACCACTGTCTCAGACAGTGCTCTTGTTGTCCACGGAGAGTCAAAACACTTCAGCAGAATAGACACAAAATGCTCCAGCTTGGAGCTGGTCCTTGGGAATTTGAACCAGAAATTGCTGCAAGCCAAGAAGATCAGTGTGTGTAGCAGCACCAGGTAAGGGAAATACTTGGCAAACCAGTGAAGGCGATTCTCATAGCACACTGCATCCACATAGTTATACTGGTGCCGGTCTAGGTCATATCGGATCCCTGTAGGCCCAGTGTCCTGAGATGGGACAAGACTAGAGTTATAGTAAGTGGGGTCTGGAGTTGCAGCTGTCCAACCTCTGAAAGAGTCATTGCAGGAGTCTTTGGTAACCCATTTGCAGGGCAAGCAGATCATTTTGTCCTGGGTGACCTGAAGTGTCCCTCCAAACACTGCAATCATCAGCATGACTATGGAAATGTAGTCCGTGAAGACATCCCACCATGGTTTCAGGATGCGGTATGCTGGCTGGGTATCAGCAAAATAGCGCAGTTCAGTGACAGGAATCATGGTTCACCTAAAAGGAAGCCACAGGCAGATGTTACTGGAAGAGAACAGTTTGTTTTTAAGTGAAGACAAGGAAAGCAGGGAGGTCAGATTATATAAAGAAGGTATCTGCTGGCCCAGTCAAAACAACCCACACAATTTCAAGTCCAATTTTGAGATAAATAAATGAAGTTCCATAATGAGCACAAGCAGTTAGCTGCTTAGAGGTTTGTGTGACGTTAGTATGTGGTCTTAATTCCTGACAAATTGGTATCCATCACAAGCCACCACAACTGCATCCTTAATTAACAGTCTGGGGGACCAAGGACTCTCACCTCGAGAGATAGTCACCAGTACCATGTTTAGCTATGTTGATAGGCTGGCACGTAGAGGCTTGCCCTACTATTGCACCAATTCCATGGCTAAGAAATTCAGTTTCTAGTATGCTGAGCCTGCCACCTTTCAGAAGCATTATGTTCACACAAAGCAGGCAGCTACTCGTTCTAAGTGCACAAACATGCTGAAAAATTAGAAAAATCAATTCTGCATTATTGCTGCTGTCCCACAAGCTGGGAAAGGTGTGTTGTCTGAAACGGCATGGAAAATAGAGAACTATTTGCCAGTGTTGCCTCACTAAGGAAGTTCACTATCATCTTGGAGAAAAACTGAGGAGAGAGAAAATAGGGACAGTGGGAAAGGCTGGATATCATGCCTTTCCCCTCCAGTTAGCAGGGCTTTGCTCTTTTCTATGCACTAACCCCTGCAAGAGGACTGAGTTATTTGTTCTGTGTGGGATGCAGTTACAAGATTCCAACATATATGTTCTCTACATTTTCTTGTACTGCCATTATCTTGATAAGTGAGGAAGAGAGGAGGATTAACAGAGAATTAAATTAAGTTCTCCAGTCAGCCACTCCTACCTGACCGCATACATCTCGACAGGGGTTTAAGCATCACAAGGGAACACAAGTTCTGGGAAGCAGAGACATTAGTACACAGCTTACACTGTAGTTCAGTGAGGTAGAGGTTTTTTGATTGAGTTTTAAGCCTGTAACACACACACACACACACACACACACAGCCCTGGGACGAGCCTGGGTAATATGGAACTCACTATAATGCCTCCTTGTCCGTCACTCAGGAGCTTTCATTGGGCTCCTAGCATCAGGCTCAGTTCTAGGTGTAAGGGGAAAGCAGTGGTACAGCCACAAAATAGCTGGGAACAAGCGAAGATCAGGAGTGACAAAGCACCAATCTTTCAGCCACTTTGAGGGAAGCAACTAAATAGTAAAGAGATGTGGGAGGCAGGGACCCAGCCCCTTCATTCCTTCCCCAGTGAAGGCACCTTTAAGAGAAGAATATTTTCTCAGAGGGTCTTTATCACAGGTGCTAGGGGAGTGCCAGTAGAGCACTAACAACTCAGTTTACCTCATCCATCCAAGTAATCCATTTCTCCATCCCCACCCCATAAACATCAGAGCAGGATACTTACTTTCTGCTTTAGGATTCCTGCTGCAGTAGGCTGGAAAAGACTGTGAAAAAATTCCATAGTGATGAGCCAAAACTTAATGGCAGGCTGCACTCCCAGGGGATGAAAAGACAAGAGGTTTCACATAGACCCCTCTCCCTCATCCTGATCCCAGGGAACAGAATAGAACTCACATGGAGAGTCCCCTCGGCCCTAATCCCATTGATGCCTCACACAAAGGAAGAGGAGTTCTGTGCTCAAATGGCTGAGATAAGACTAAAACATCTGGAGAAAGGAGAAAGCCTATATTAGCCACACACATCTGCAGGAATGTAGCTAGCTCTCTAACAGGGCTGGGCTTCCTAAACCCGCCTACACTTGTGGGAAACCACTGCTACATTTCTGGGTGATTCATATAACAGAAGAGATTTTATAAGGTCAGTTCCCCACCACTACCATTCAAGCTTCACCCCAGGCTTCCAGCCTTCCCATGAGTTTCTAAAAACGATCTGCTAAGTAGTACAATATCCTCCCAATACTTTCCTAGCAGACAGCGTTCAGAGATTGCATCGTGTTGATCTGCAATCATTCACGCTTCGTGCTAGTAGCAAAAGGGGTTAAAAGCAAAGATTGTAATTCATTCATGTTTCTGTTAGAGTGCAGTGTAGGATCCTATTTCATTTTCCCTCTTCCCTGCAGTCATATGTAATTAAAACTCAGATGTTATTCATTTGTGTTAAGAAGGGGTTGCACCCTGTCTCAATAACTCCTTACAGTCCAAAGGAGAAGTAATAAAGCTATTGGTCAGCCCCCACAGTAGGGTGACCAGACAGCAAGTGTGAAAAATCAGGACAGGAGTGGGGGAGTAATAAGCGCCTATATAAGACAAAGACCCACATATCTGGACTGTCCCTATACAATCAGGACATCTGGTCACCCTACCTCCCAGCCCCTGAAGATTTTCACCCCCAGAATGTCCAGTATATTACAACAGAAACACTTCAAAAACAGACTCCAACGAGAGACTGCTGAGCTGGAATTGATATGCAAACTAGACACAATCAACTCCGGATTGAATAAGGACTGGGAATGGCTGAGCCATTACAAACATTGATTCTATCTCCCCTTGTAAGTATTCTCACACTTCTTATCAAAGTGTCTGTACTGGGCTATCTTGATTATCACTTCAAAAGTTTTTTTCTCTTAATTAAGTGGCCTCTCAGAGTTGGTAAGACAACTCCCACCTGTTTATGCTCTCTGTATGTGTGTATATACATCTCCTCAATATATGTTCCATTCTATATGCATCCGAAGAAGTAGGCTGTAGTCCACGAAAGCTTATGCTCTAATAAATTTGTTAGTCTCTAAGGTGCCACAAGTACTCCTGTTCTTTTTGCGGATACAGACTAACACGGCTGCTACTCTGAAACCTTACAGGGTAGAGTTCACCATGTGGAACAGGAAGTGTTAACTGCCTGGTACTTCCATTTAGTAGATTTTTAAGAAAGCCAGAAGGGGAAGAGCTCATCTCAGGAATTTGTTATCCAGCTCTTAAGGCTAGGATTTGGTTCCGGGATTCTAGACCCTGTCAGGCTGGAACTGTCAGACTCAGCTAATGTCACCAAGACAGGAATTTTATCATCTCTTACAACAGCAAGCCAGCCATACCAGAGTCATCACTCTGGCCTGCTTTTGGGGGGTAGGGGGAGGAGGAAGAGACACCCTGAATCCACGAGAAAAAAGCATGAGACTTACTGCAATAACTACCTCTGCCAGCTGCATGGGGTAGAAAATCTCCATTTATATCCTGCAATTCCTGATGGGCTAAGGAATTATTGGATTGAAAGTCTGTTGAGTTTGGCTCAACAGACTTTCATATAAATATGGTCTATTTATACTTTGTCAACAAGGGAATCCTCAATAAGGTGGAGGCAGGAAATATTCTGTCTTCTAGTAATAATCATAGGACTGGAGAGGACCTCGAGAGGTCATCTAGTCCAGTCCTCTGCACTCATGGGAGGACTAAGTATTATCTAGACCATTCTTGACAGATGTGTCTAACCTGCTCTTAAAAATCTCCAATGATGGAGATTCCACAACCTCCCTAGGCAATTTATTCCAGTACTTAACCACCCTGACAGTTAGGAAGTTTTTCCTAATGTCCAACCTAAACCACCCTTGCTGCAATTTAAGCCCATTGCTTCTTGTCCTATCCTCAGAGGTTAAGAACAATTTTTCTTCCTTCTCCTTGTAACAACCTTTTATGTACTTTAAAACTGTTATGTCCCCTCTCAGTCTTCCCTTCTCCAGACTAAACAAACCCAGTTTTTTCAATCTTCCCTCATACATCACGTTTTCTAGACCTTTCATCATTTTTGTTGCTCTTCTCTGGACTCTCTCCAATTTGTCCACATCTTTCCTGAAATGTGGCACCCAGAACTGGACACAATACTCCAGTTGAGGCCTAATCAGCATGGAGTAGAGTGGAAGAATTACTTCTCATGTCTTGCTTACAACACTCCTACTAATACATCCCAGAATGATGTTTGCTTTTTTTTTTTGGGCAACAGTGTTACACTCTTGACTCATATTTAGCTTGTGGTCCACTATGACCCCCAGACCCCTTTCCGCAGTCCTCGTTCCTTCGCAGTCATTTCCCATTTTGCATGTGTGCAACTGATTGTTCCCTCTAAGTGGAGCACTTTTCATTTGTCCTTATTGAATTTCATCCTATTTACTTCAGACCATTTCTCCAGTTTGTCCAGATCATTCTGAATTTTAATCCTATCCTCCAAAGCATATGCTTTATAAGTGTACTCTCTATGCCATTATCTAAATCATTGATTAAGATATTGAACAGAACCAGACCCAGAACTGATCCCTGTGGGACCCCACTCAATATGCCCTTCCAGTTTGACGGTGAACCACTGGTAACTACTCTGGGAATAGTTTTCCAACCAGTTATGCACCCACCTTATAGTAGCTCCATCTAGGTTGAATTTCCCTAGTTTGTTTAGAATGATGCAGGATAACTGAAGACTAGAAGTCACACTCTCCTCATCCAACACTCATTCCCCTCGGAGGCAGGGCAGGTTCCACAGGTGCTAGACAAAGCAGTGGAATTAAGGTCATTTTATAGCAGCCAGTATCTGCTGTGTCCCACTGTCCCGTTCCCAACATCTGGAATTAGAAGCATATAGGCAAAAAAGGGACAGTTTTAAAACGGGGGTGCTTTTCTAAGCCAAGTCAGTTCACTGCCTCGTGTCCAAACAGGGTTGGAGGAGAGGGAAGCCAGGAAGAGCTGCCTAACCTAAGGATGCTGATCAAGCTCAGGACTCAAGGGAGGGATGAGATCAGACCTAGGGGCTGCATTCAGGACTTATTTTCCAGATATCTGTAGCTCTATGGCATGCTGTTAGAAGTAATCCCTTTGCTAAGCCAGTGTTCTGGGATTTCCTGCCACATTGTCCCTAAAGGGGTTAGCTGAGAAACCAGAGCTCCCAGAGCCAGTGGGAACTCTATGGGAATTTGTCTAAGCAACTGGGGCTCAGGAGAGCTGGAGCACTGGTTTCAGGGTCTAAGGCAGGGGTGGCCAACCTGTGGCTCCGGAGCCACATGCAGCTCTTCAGAAGTTAATATGCGGCTCCTTGTATAGGCACCGACTCCGGGGCTGGAGCTACAGGCGCCAACTTTCCAATGTGCCGGGGGGGTGCTCACTGCTCAAGCCCTGGCTCTGCCACTGGCCCTACCCCCATTTCACCCCTTCCTGCCCACTTCCCTGAGGCTGCAGTGCCCTCGCTCCTTCCCCCTCCCCTCAGACTCCTTGCAGGCCAGGAAACAGCTGATTGGGAGGTGTGTGTGTGGGGGGGGAAGAGGTGCTAATCGGTGGGTGGGAGGCGCTGGGAAAGGGGCAGGGGAGCTGCTGACTTATTACTGTGGTTCTTTGGCAATATACATTGGTAAATTCTGGCTCCTTCTCAGGCTCAGGTTAACCACCTTTGGTCTAGGGTAACTGGACTGTGGGGTGCCACTGCCCAAGAAGGGTGTCAGACGACATGGGGATTTCACCTAGGAGTGTGCCTAAGAGACCCAGAGCTAGGACCAGTGACTAGTCATTATCCAAACCCAGGGGGTTTAGAAGCAGATGGGATCCAGCAGTTGGGTCCACTCAGACTGGCATCTGCCCAGAGAGGGAAAGTGGGGCATTCAGGATATAGCTAGAGGGGGTCTGAGTGTTAATGGCACTGAACAGCCTCTCATCTCATGCACTTAAAGACTGTGGATGTGAATGCTCCAGGCCACTCCAGAATCCATGTGACAGAGCCCTGACAGCCTCAGCCTGGGAAGAGATTATTAAGGATTTAAGGACAGGTTTTAGTTGTCTCATTAGAGATGGGGGATAAGTAAATACCAGTGGCAAGTCTACTGATGCAAGACAAGTGTCCCCTCTCTATACATCTCCCGTTGCAGAAGCTTCTCAGTCTGAGAAGCCAGAAAGAGGGGCACTCACACCACTGTGAGCTCTGCTGATGGAGGCTAAGGGAACCAGTACAGTGATCTCTAGAAAGTGAGTTTAATTCACGTTTAAAGTCAAATTAGTCTTCCCCGTGCTTGCATACTCACAGCTGGTTTGGACCCACTAGACGTCTGGTCCTTCACTTATCAGAAATAAAGGAAAGAAACCTTTTGGCTAAAGGAGTATATGCAAGGCAGGCTGTGGAAACAGCCTACACTGGAGGGGGAAATAAAAATCCTACAAGGGTAATCTGCCTTGTTTTGATTCTTCATAGTACTGCTGCATTCCCCTTGTCCCCCCAGTAACCTTATCTGCAAAGGAACAGACTATTTCTTTGAAGGCTCCAACTGTAGGTTGAATGCGGCTATTGCTCACTCAATGCCACCTCACAGATTGTTTCTAGGATACGCAGCTCTCCTGCTTCTACCAGGGTAGGGGAAAGGCTGCAGACTGCATCCTCGCTCAAGTGTAAGCACACAAGACTAATGATCCACATGCCAGCTCACCCCATAAATCCACCCCCTCCTAGGATCCCTACATCACCATCAGCCTCCAAATTTAGAGGAAAGAGCACCTTTTGCTATGGAGTCTTTTGTGGTGTCCTGTTCCATCATACTCACCTCTCTAACCAGTCAGCTGTGGGAACAAGGGAACCTTTCATTTACTAAAATATTTAAAATGATTATTGTAACAACTTACAGTGTACCAGCCAAGAGGTGTAGCAGATTCACAGAGCTGTGTGAATAGTTTTACACAGGCTACTATGACAGAAGTTACAGCAAAGATGGATTTTCACAACTGGTTTGCCATACCACAGTGATCACTGCAGACACAAGTGTCACTAAATGCCATTGCCATCTCTTATCCAGAGACACACAGCAAGGCATTTTATAATGGAGCACAAGAGCTGGGATGCCCTGGGCATGACTACCACACATGGAAAGTAGAATCAGTCAGTATCAAAAACTGAATCAAAACCCCACAACACACTGCATATCTGAAACTCTGGGTGTCTCAGGCCCTACAAAGCAGCACGTGGCTAGTCTTGATTCAAGCTGATGGTGTTCCTAGGATGTGTCAGCGTATCTCACTAGTTTGCTGAACACCTTACCTGACACTTCCCTGTGACTACAGACCAGAGAGCCAGGGTGTCCTTGGATAAGTCACCTTAAATTTCCGAGGCGGTCTCTTCCAGGATCCCTTAAATCTGAGCAGGTCCTAACCCTGAAAGATGCAGTGAACAATACATGAACCCAGCCTGCACTGCAATCTTATCTCCCTCTCTGCCCTTGCAATAATTCAGTTCCATCTTTAGCCCATTTTGAATATACTCGTAATATAAAGGTGCCCTCCTCCCAAAACATGGGCTGGAAACTTGAAGTGAACAGCTGCCCCATAGGATTACTTACCTCCAAGAAGAGAAACAGGGATACAAGATTGGTTCAGAAGCAGGGAGAGGACGTATTCCTCTTAAGAGTACAGCTCTTCCTGCTGGTGAGCCACAGACACGTTACAAGAAATCAGCAGAGCACAGCTTCTCTTCCCTTCCTACCGCTTCTTCCCCTCCCCGAAATCTTGAGGACAGCAGCACAAAGCCCCGTTTGTTCAGACACCAGAGTCCAATTTAAAAAAACAAAAACAAAAAACTCCTCAGGCCAGAAGCAGGATTGGAGATTTCCCACCACCACGTGTTTAGTTGCCTCAGAGTTAAAGGAAAAAGAGCTGGAAGCAGCTCCAAGTTTCCAGCCATCTTTCAGAAAAGCTTTCCTAGAAGAAGGATAGCAGCGAGCCCAGCTGGAGAAGCCTGAAAACTGGCAGCAGAGGAAACCAACTAAGTAACTTAATCCATCCTGTCTCAGAGCACTTTAAAAAGTGAAGGATGTTTAAAGCAGCAGGAGAGAAATAACCCACCTGCCCCTCTCCCCCGCCTTCCAGTTGAGACAAAATAAGATAATTCCCTCAACACCACAAGTTCTTCTGGAGGCTCCTTATCACCCTTCATTCCAGCTAAAATGAGGTTTACAATGGGGCATTTAGAATTAGAGCAACTCCATTCCAAAGAGTTAGTGTTACCTCAGCCAGGAAGTGTAAAGCAGGGGTTCTCAAACTGGGGGTCGGGACCCCTTCAGGTGGTCACGAGGTTATTACGGGGGGGGTGTCATGAGCTGTCAGACTCCCCCCAAAACCCTGCTTTGCCACCAGCATTTATAATGGTGTTAACTATATATTTAACAAAAAAAAATCACCTTAAATTTATAAGGGGGGAGGTCAAACTCCGAGACTTGCTATGTGAGAGGGGTCACCAGTACAAAAGTCTGAGACCCCCTGGTGTAAAGCATTAACACAGATACTCCATTTTCAAACTCAAGGGTGAAGATCGAAGGCAGCAAGTCAGCCTTCTGTTTTAAGATCCTGGGTTTTCCCTTTGAGGAGGACACCAGGTGCCAAATTTGAGCCCAGAATGAGATTAAATTAATCCCTCTGATTTGTGTTTTACACTGTGGAATTGACACACCCTTAGCAACAGCAACACAAGCCAGCAGGTTACAATGCAGCATTCACCTTCCCAGCCACGTAATCACCATTTCTGAATCACTGAGATAAACTGCCCTTACTAAGTAGTGGCTGCTGACACACTGTTTGCATTTTTCGTAGGCGTTCCAAGTGAAGTCCAGCTGCTGATAGCCAGATGGGTAGATTCTCATGCAGCCAGTCACCGATGGCGTGGAACATTCAGCAATTCCTGAGTTGCTGGTATGGTGGGTAGGAAACGGGCTGACTGAAGAGTTGCATTTCCTGTAGGACTCCTGGGGAGGAGAGGAATAATCCCAATCCAGCCCCAGAGAGCTGGGCTACAAATAGCATTTGCCTAAGTGTTTCAGCAGGACAGCTACCCTCCAGAGGCAGCACTGGCAGCAAGTTCTTGCTCCATGTGACTCATGGTTGACTCAGCACACAAGCAAGCCTGCCCTGACAAGTACAGGGAAGAACATCTGCAGGAGAACAGAGAAAATCCAGATTGGAGCTTTGATCACATGACCTGATTTATGCCTTTCAGTGGCATTCCACCCCATCCTGGAAGGAAGTGAGCCAGGGAATTTGGTGTTATCAGTGCAGTCCACACACTGGAGCAACAATCCTAACATCAGCATGACGCAGAGCTGCACAAACCAGGGTGACTTCTGACGACTTACTAGAATGATGCAAGCCAAAGAGACAAGCACTAGACTGTGTGATCTTATGAATTATAAATATACAAATCAGTGACTGAAGCAGGCTATCCACAGCTAGTCTTTTCTTTTCGCTATGGGAAGTACAAGTGCTTCAAGGGCAGTGGAATTTTTCAACCATCTTATTCCATCAGGATACTACATGTGCTTATGCAGAGATGTGATCTCTGTATTACTTTGAGGCTTTCAAGCACCACAGAGAAATTTAAATATAAACCTCTCAGTTTAAACCCAATGATGTAACAAATTCAGAGTAAGATTCACAAGGTTTATCTTCCATATAAATCATACACCCAAGAAGCAGGCAGGGGAACCTTGGACTGGTGTAGTGTCAACCCACTCTCAAATGCACCAGGCAAAATCATGATTTGTGCTGTTCAGCTACCTAGACAGCCCTTAAGTCTCCTTTTCCTGACCACTAGGAATAACTGAATGAAGAGGCCTTACTGGCCTTTTGTGACTAGCTTCTAGGTAAAGGATAGGATCACTAAATTGGAATAGGAAGCGTCAAGTATCAAACTTTGAGATGGCATCTCCCCAAGCAGTCATTGAATTAACTATTCAGATCTCATAGTTTAACTGTGGAGAAGAGGAATGTAATCAGAAGGAAAGCAAGAGTGCAGCAGCTTTTTTTAAGCTATAAGCAGAGGAAACCAGCAAAAATCTCTCTTGGTTGATAGATAACATGACCAGAGATCCACTCAGGATGGATAACCAGTGTTCTACTGATCGCCATATTTGGGGTCGGGAAGGAATTTTCCTCCAGGGTAGATTGGCAGAGGCCCTGGAGGTTTTTCGCCTTCCTCCGCAGCATGGGGCGGGGGTCGCTAGCTGGAGGATTCTCTGCGACTTGAAGTCTTTAAATCACAGGATTTGGGGACTTCAACAGCTGAGTCAAGGGAAAGGGGGTGGGTCAGCTTTTGTGGCTTGCATCATGCGGGAGGTCAGACTAGATGATCATAATGGTCCCTTCTGACCTTAAAGTCTATGAGTCTATGAGTAAACCCAAGAAAGGCTGCTACAACAGGCTTGGACAGAGAGCAGCAGCAGGAAGAGAAATAAGACACCAGCTATCCTGTGATATGTAACCTCAGTCTTTCAACAACACAACAACAACAAAAAAGGAGGAATAATCATATGATCACCTATTTGTCCTACAAGTCTTTCAGGATATGGGTGTTCCAGAAAACAGACTCCTCAAATATTCTAAATCCAGCAATTGACACATCAAGTTCAGATCACCACCAAACCTGTTCTCATTAGCAAGAAGCTATCAGAGTTCTGAACTGCCCCACATGGAACACCCAGAAGCCAATAAGGACAAAACTGGTAAAATGCTCTTTTACAAGGCTAGGGTGACCAGATGTCCCGATTTTATAGGGACAGTCCTGATTTTTGGGTCTCTCTCATATTACCCCTCCCAATTTTTCCACACTTGCTGTCTGGTCACCCTAGCCAAGGCCAGTATCAATGCCTTGCTGTGCACAGAGCCTGGGTCTTGAAGAAAAGCAGCTAGCACTACCTGCAATGTGTAAAGTTAATTTTGCAGTGAACACTGATGCTCAGTATGTAAGGAATAGGTGCTATTTTTACAACAGGGTGGGCATGGTGGAGTAGCTTTAGTCTCAAACAATTTGATAGCAACAACGAGAACTAAAAAGGGTTGCACAGCCTAGCTAACTCAATTGGATTCCAAGCCACAATACAAACTATACACAAATAGTTTAAAAGTGTCCCAAAAGCTTTTGATAGGCTCTGCCTCCTTCCTATAAAGGCAGGCTGTCATAAATCTGACTTGATAACAGTTTGTACCTATTAAGCCTGTGCTACACCTCAACTGACTCATTTGGAGATATGCAGTCAAGAGGCTCACTACACTGCCTCCAGGTACCCCTTCTTTAAGGTACTAGCTGAGCTGGTGGTCTGTATCTGCCCCATGGTTTAAAAAAAAATAATGCTACTTATATACAACTTCTATAAACTTTACTACCTATACTGCAGTGCTCCCTTCCCAGTGTCCCTTTGTATCCTTTACCAAGTCCACCATTTATGCTTGGAACACCTCCCTCAAGTGCCAAACCAATTCTCTTCATTCAATGCCCCTTTTAACAAAATCCATCCACAAAGCCCAACAAGCCACTGAAGTAGAAGAAAGCTCTGCAGTGCAGTGCTCTGAGATTGGATGACATGCTGGCCACCCAGTAATTTGTTCATCTGAACTATACTGTAATTTACTGGGCAGGGATCATCTCTCACAGATTTTTAGTCCATCAAGCACACTGAGTACTCAATACAATGTTAGAAGGGTTTAGACAGCCCATAGTCCAGAACATGGTTATCACAATCTCAGCCTTTAGCAGGATTAATTAAGCAACTGTTTAATGCAGATTATCGGTAACAGTTCAAGATAAGGGCCAAGGACTTTGAGTGCCAGGATGGTATTTATGGTCTATTCAGAAAGAAGCAACATGCATTTTGATAACTAGGGTCAGTGAAACATCAAATACTTCGGGACTATGCAATTTTGTAGGTGATGCACAGTATTTCCAACAGCTCAGAACATGATCAGCATACGCAGAGGATTTTGCATTCGCTCTCATGGGTGAAGAGAACTAGACAGGCAAGGACTCTCAGAGCTAATAGCTGACATTCCTTGACTGGCCACAGAGTTTCCTTGCTAAGCCGCATGGAACTATTCACATCAGAGTGGAAAGCAGCCATTACCACAACAGTCTCAATTCATGCTTCCACATGGAGTGCATTACCAGGAATGGACCAAGAGATGCCTGTATGGTAATACAGTGGTTCAACACCCTTCTGCCTATAGACATCCACTCCATTAGTCGGAGGATAGGGTCAGGTTCTTATAACTGGGAGGTGGACACTTATGGAATGGAGCACCATTCAAGTTATAACTGGATTGCTACATTCAGCCAACTCCTTCCATCTTCAAGCAGTGCCTAACGGGTAACAAGCCTGTAATCAACTCACTACTACTCTCTCCATCACCATCTGACCCGCACATCATTTTTATTTGGTCTCATGCCAGCCATGACCCCTCTCTGCACTTGTATTTTGAAACTGCACTTGGACAGTCAACATTCAACTGGTACCACCAGGAATTTCACATCATTACAACTCCCCACTTGGGAACTGGACTGTAGCCTTACCCTGTGGCTGGGTTCTGCTATCTGCACTTCAATTCTCTGTGCTGGAAGAGGATGATGTCCGTATGTGCTGGATCCTGACAGAGCACAGAAACACTGCATTCCCCAAGCGCCATGGGAGCAACTTCCCTGAAATTAAACAGAGTCTTATCAACAGAGAAAGTACCAGTGTCTAAGAGGCCCCAGGTTAACTCTGACAAGACCTTGAGAAAGGGTATCTGGTATGTCAGTATTTAAGTGACTTAAGTGGTCACACGGCTCCAGGAAGAGACCCTCTAAGAAAGCTGGGCAGATCAGTGTCAAATAGAAATTTAGGAGGTGGCAACTTGGCTAGCTATCAGGGAGGATTCTCTCCAAGCTCTATTAGAATATAACAGCAAAAGCAGATATTACAAACATGTTTAAGAAAATCTGGGACATTTACTAGCATCCCACAACCTAACTGAGTCTACTTGATGGAAAGAGGTGACCCTGTTAGCAGCAGCATGGACTTTGTTCTCTTCATTTTAAATATTCTAGGTCTCTTTACCATGAAACTAGTGTAGTTATTTCTGAGCTACAAGTGTTAAGGCCCTTGTAGAGGAGGAACAGGATTGCCTCACTGTATCAACTCCTCTGCCTGCTAAGGTTCTTTTCAACCAGCCAACTTTGAAGCCTCTCTGAACACCACTATTGGACAAATCTTTGGAAGAGTTCACTCTTTTTTACTGTCCTTGTTTCAAGGTACAAGTGTTCAGTAACTAATCCACTTGCTTCAGTTGAGTAACTAGAAAGAGGATTATACTTGTATTACTCCAACGAAAATGGGGGTTGGATCAGTGATTGCAACTTGCCGCCACTTGCAAAAATCAGAGTGAGATTTTTAGCTCTTTTTGCTGGTGGGCAGCAGGGGTTGGAACCATAGGCAAGGAGATGGACTTAGCTTTCAGGAGCTGATCTCCAACACATCACTGCAGTGACAAAGCAGAAAAGGAGTTGAGGACTTCAGAACATGTCCAGCTCAAGAAGAGAAGGCATACAATCCAGGGTTGGAAGAGGCAGGATGGTGAGGAATCAGATTGAAGGAGGAAATGGGGAAGATACTCAAGAATCCAAGGATTATGTCCGGAGGGGGTCTCCCTATTTCTATTCCTCAAATTTACTTTAAGAAATTCAATAATATTTTCAGAACATTTCTTTGGGGGTGCAGGTAAGAAACCCTAGACTGGTTCAAAACAAATCAGAGCTCCTCCTATCTCTGGAGTTATTTAATTTTTTGTTAAACCAGGCATCTTTGTGGCTGTCAGATATGACTGCACAGACCCCAACTTGGATTCAGACTGAATGAGAATTAGTATATTCTCTCCCTTTTTCAGGCACTGTATGATCGAATTTGTATAAATTTGATGGCTCTAGAGTTCCCACAATAATGGGTGTGAAGCAAGTTTGGTCAAACTTGGCTAGAAAGTTCTGCTTCCATTCATGGTAAAATGATCCTACGGAGCAGTGCTATCCTTAATTGATGGGAAAACCTTGATGTGGAGGCATTGGATGGAGTGAGGAATGATAACTGTGATGCAGCTAATTGACAGCAATAAATTTAAACCATTTGTAGGTCTTCAGTGACAATTTTGCTTGCCCTGCTTCAGAGCTAGAAATAATTTAATTGGATCTATTTACAAATGTATTTGGGCTGGATGCATTGGGAGCTCCAGAACTTATTATGTGGAGGAAACTTCCTGGATTCTGGCCAGCAGTATCCTTTTACAACTGTCTAGCCCAAAAAGCTCAGCCAAAGATTGATAATTTCAGAGTTGCTTAGAACAGAGATTTGATACACAACTCTCTGACCCAATGGAATACAATCATATCTAATGTTAAAAAAGCAACTATAGACCTGAGACTACATCTTATTCACAAAAAGACACTTTTTCAAATATGCTGGTCCCCCCAGTAGGTTAATAGTAATGGGCCTCAAATGCTGACTGCTGTTGGATATTTAGTTCCCTTGGTGCTACTTTAGTTTATATGTTTTGGGAATGCCCCATATCAAGAATTTCTGGTATGAGGTGGGTCAAAGGATCAATTTGATATGGACACTAAATTGGAGCCCTTCCCATTAAGTTTCATTCTTTGAGATATTCCTGATACCTGGTGTTTATTTGGTAACAAGGCAGCATGGTTCCAACATTCAGCTTTGGTTGCTAAAAAAATTAATCCTGCAAAAATGGAAAAGTTGATCCCCACCAAACATTGATGCCTGACTTAGTGATATGGCTGCCCCTTTTTAGAGGTCTAGGATTATCTTCAGGGTCTGCATTAGCTATGTTGCTTCCCCTCCCTTCCCTAATCCTAATCATTTTTCTTTATTCTGTGCATTATGATTAATCTGGTATTTTGTCATATTTGGAAAGATACATACATTATTTAAAAGATAATCCAACAATGCATTCCCTGATCCCAATTCACATAAAGTAAAATCATGTATCTATGATATGTTATTTTAATGCTGGTGTAGACCATGAATGTGGTTGCTCCTACAAAATAATTAAAAGGACCTCTCCAAAGTCTTCACCCCATAGTTTCTTGCATTTCTTAAGCTTCCCAATTTCCACTGTGACTGGGTACCTCAAATATTTTTAGTGTTTTACTGACCTGACCTTCATTTAGATCACATCCTCCCACAAAAGACTAGTATGACCCCAGCACAGTTGGCAGATACAGCAACAGGGCACCTTGTTATTGTCATTGAGCTCTCTGCTTTGAGTACACATGATGCGCAGTTCACACAGCATCCTACTCTGCTTATTATAAGCTACTATAGCAACACCTCCCCCCCCCCCCATCCTCCAATTCTGAGAACTGTTCTCCACAAAGCAGGTTGGAAAAGCAACAGTGTCAACCTCTTGATGCCAATATTGCCAAGAAAGATGTGGAGAACAGACTTCCTTCCCTCACCAAGAGGTCTTTCAAAGCCCAAGCTAAACATTAAGACTAATAGCCACCTATATGTATTTGAAGTCTCATTTGCTTAACACTATAAATACAAACAGATTTTCCCAGTTATTTCACTTCCCTTTTCAGTTTAACAATACCTAATAAACTGTAGATTTCACAAGAACCTGACATAGAAACCATATAAACAAGGGGGAAACAAAATTAATTATCTGATTAGTCAGCAATTTTTCCCATCTAACCCCAACAGTCATAACCTCAGCTATAATTTAATGGAATTTAGCCACACAGCATATTTCACTACCTTTTCTGGTGCAAGGACCCATCCATGTATTTGAAGATTTTTCAGACAGGTTCCTGCTCCCTCCCTTCTCTCCCCCACCCCTAAACAGATCAGCGATCATTTCACCTACTCACTCAGATCCGCACATGGCCCTAGGTGCCCCCTGACTGTACTGGTGTCCACTGCCCCACCCACAACCCTACAGCATATAGCGGGAGGGCGTGTCGGACTCGGCAGTGACAACTAACACCACCACAAGATCATCAACAGCTAGCAGCGCAGGTTTCCAGGTAAGGACAGCTTCGGGGTGAGATTTCCCAGGAGTGCCCAATAAGCCGGAGAACATTTGCACAGCAACCGGATCCTAAAGAACAGCCTGAAGTCAAACCCAGAGGTGAGGGGGACTCTGTAGCCCCAAAAATCACACACACACACCAAGGTCCCCTTCTTCTCCTGCCCCCAGGGTCCCGACCCCACCATCAGGCCACCTCTTTCCCTTGCCTCAGTTTCCCTTCCTCTCTGACTGTCCCCTCCACCTCCTCCCATTTTCTCCCCTCCCCTTAACCCCGCTCCTTGCCCAGCCCTGCCAGCCCCCCAGCCCTTACCCCTCTCCCCAGGAGCTTGTCTCCTCTCCGGGATGCTCTGGACGGAGGAGCCCAGCCCCGGGGGCGTGCCGCAGGAGCCCAGCCGCTGTCGAGCGGGGGAGCCCTACCCCCTGCCCCGAGGAGCCCTAGTCCTCCGTCCGCACCCACCTGGCAGCGCCTGACCGGCTTCGTCCCCTTCACTCCGGCTCCTTTTGTTTGGCCCTGACTGCACCACTCGGGCTGCTCCGCCCCGGAACTGACCTCACCCAGCCGGCATAGCCGCCTCCAGCGCTCCCTGAACGAGGTACGGGCGGGGAAACGGGCGGCGCCATCTTTATGCGGGGCACTCGTTGCCGTGGTCGGGCTGTTCAGCCATCTTTGTGCAGGGCGCGTTGGTTAAGCAAAGGGCGCCATGTTTGTAGAGGGCGCGTCTATTGCTGGCTGCGGAGGGGCTTGGGTGTAGCCATTTTTCTGAGGGGCAGCGCCATGTTTGCATATGTCTCAGCGGCTTAAAGGGACAGTAACTCAATTTTTCGAAATCACCCTAGTGAATTGAACACGTCCAGGTAGTTGTTCCCGGGGTGCCTCCACTTTCCGCAGGCGTTAGCCAAAGGGTCTGAGTGTCCTTGGACTGCACTCTCAATAAGTGCAACAGGGAATATTTTAGGGCCAAAAGGACTGGGTTGTGTGGGTCAGTTAGGGTTACCATATTTCAGCAAGCAAAAAAGAGGACGGGAGGAGCCCCGCCCTAGCCCCGCCCCTGCCCCTCCCACTTCCCGCCCCCCCAGAACCCCCAACCCTCCCCCCGTTCCTTGTCCCCTGACTGCCCCCTCCTGGGACCCCTGCCCCTAACTGCCCCTCAGGACTCCACTCCCTATCTAAGCCTCCCTGCCTCTTGTCCCCTGACTGCCCCAACCCTTATCCACACCCCCACCCCCAGACAGACCCCTGGGACTCCCACGCCCCATCCAACCACTCCCCACCCCCTGACAGCCCCCCCCAGAACTCCCAACCCATCTAAACCCCTCTGCTCCCTGTCCCCTGACTGCTCCGATCCCTCTCCCCACTCCTGCCCCCTGACAGCTCCCCCCCAGAACTCTCAGCCCCCCACCCCCCCCGCTCCTTGTCCCCTGACTGCCCCCTCCTGGGACCCCTGCTCCTAACTGCCCTCCAGAACCCCACCCCCTAGCTAAGATTCCCTGTTCCTTGTCCCCTAACTGCCCCCTCCTAAGACCCCCCCAACTGCCCCCCAGGACCCTACCCCCTACCTGTACCCTGACTGCCCAAAACTTTCTCCACTCCCCCCAAAAAGCCCCCCCCCCCCCCGTTTCTTGACTGCCACCTCCAGAACCTTCCTGCCCCCTGGCCCCCTTACCCTGCTGCTCAGAACAGGGTGTTGGGCTCTGTGCGAGCCGGACACCTGGCTGAGCTCCCCAGCACAACAAAACCCGGTCCCTGGCCCGGACCGGACTGCAGGGGAGAGCTGCCCTTGTATCAGCACAAAGTGCTCTCGCTCCCGTTTTGCTACGCTGCATGGCAGAAACCGCTCCCAGTTGCAAAAGGGGAGGGCTGCACTTTGTGCTGATACACTTGCTCAGAATGCAGGGCGGATCCGGCTCCTCTACAGCTGCTCCGGAGTCCAGCCCGGGACTTCCCTGCAGCCCTCCCAGCCGCTCGGTCTGCTCTGCCTGTGGGGGAAATCCCGGATATTGTGAGTGCTTTACAAATTCCCCCGGACGCTATTTTTAGTACAAAAAGGAGGACATGTCCGGGTAAATCCGGACGAATGGTAACCCTAGGGTCAGTGGAGGCCTATAAGGGAGGAGGCTCAGTGTTCAAACATCATGGGTTCAAATCCTGCCAGGGCCAACTCAGCCCTTCCAAGGTGGATGAACCAGCCAGGTATCCTCAAAAACAACAAGGAGTCTGGTGGCACCTTAAAGACTAACAGATTTATTTGGGCATAAGCTTTCGTGGGTAAAAACCTCGCTTCTTCAGATGCATAGAGTGAAAGTTACAGATGCAGGCATTATATACTGACACATGGAGAGCAGGGAGTTACTTCACAAGTGGCGAACCAGTGTTGACAGGGCCAATTCAATCAGGGTGGATGTAGTCCACTCCCAATAATAGATGAGGAGGTGTCAATTCCAGGAGAGGAAAAGCTGCTTCTGTAATGAGCCAGCCACTCCCAGTCCCTATTCAAGTCCAGATTAATGGTGTTAAATTTGCAAATGAATTTTAGTTCTGCTGTTTCTCTTTGAAGTCTGTTTCTGAATTTTTTTTGTTCAATGATAGTGACTTTTAAATCTGTAATAGAATGACCAGGGAGATTGAAGTGTTCACTTACTGGCTTGTGTATGTTACCATTCCTGATGTCCGATTTGTGTCCATTTATTCTTTTGCGGAGGGACTGTCCTGTTTGGCCAATGTACATGGCAGAGGGGCATTGCTGGCACATGATGGCATATATAACATTAGTGGATGTGCAGGTGAATGAGCCCTTGATGGTGTGGCTGATGTGATTGGGTCCTCTGATGGTGTCGCCAGAGTAGATATGGGGACAGAGTAGGCAACGAGGTTTGCTACAGGGAGTGGTTCCTGGGTTGGTGTTTCTGTGGTGTGGTGTGTAGTTGCTGGTGAGTATTTGCTGTATGCCAGCTGCTGCCCTTCTTCCCAGAAGTGGCTGCATTTCACTGGTGCTGTACACAGGTAGGAACAAATTGATTCTTGGTGTTACCCTTGTGATTTCAGAGCAGTGATGCCAGGCATGACACTGACTTCTGCAATGTCACACCAGAGATGACACTGACTTCTGCAATGTCAGACAGGGATGATTGTCCCTCTATAATTTGTAAAGTATTTTATGATTAAAAAGCACTCTATCAATGTTAAATGTTACTATCTAGTCATAATCTGGTTTGTTACAATGATCTAATTGAATTCTAAGTATAAGCAAATCAGGGTTAAAGCATGTATGTCTGATAAGTGGGGGATGGTGCCCAGTGACTGATAGTATATGCCAGTTTAACTCGTCATCTTTCAAAGGGGAAAAGTAGGAAGCAAAGACAGGAGGACCCAAGGACAACCTCAGAGTTTTGTTCAGACTTCTGTGATTTATGTGACATTAAGGAGGAGCTCAGGAGAGTGCAAATACTATAGAAAACACAGATGCAGTTGTATTATTATTATTTATTTATTTATGTTGTTCGTTGAAGTGCTCACAGCATGCTCAGTGCTGTGTAAGACACAAGGAAACGGACACTACCCTGAAGAGTAACCTGTTTACCTGGCTGATTTTGTCTTGCATCCTCTTCAAACTGGTAGATGTGAGGATGCTGCATAGTTCCTATTATGAGATCTAACGGTTTCTTGGTAAATCTGTTCTTCATTGATGTTGATTTAGGGCTAGGTTGTGCTCCCTTTGAAGTCAATGGAAGTTTTGCAATTTACATCAGTGGAAGCAGCCTTGGTGCCTTCATGAGCTCCAGACGAAATCCGAAGTGCGGCTAGATCATGGGTGGAGGCAAACATCTATTTATTTTTAATTCTCATAGGGTAATATTTCTTATAACACAAAAATGTTTTTGTTCTTTATCAGCCCATTTCTTAGCAAACTGTTAGATGTCTAAAACTAACTGCATCTCTTTTATTAGTGATCATGCTTTAGGCAATGGCTTGGCTAACTTGGGAGAATATGGTACACTCTCTGGGCCTGATTATCTGCTGACTTGCACCATGTACACTCATTTGCACCAGCACAAAATGAATAACAAATCACTACCATTCTGACCAGGTAGCATTTGACACCCACTTTCCTCACCCACTTTGCAATGGTGCAAATAACTGCACAAAGTGCAGGGGATGGATAATCAGGGCCAGAGACTCCCAAGTGAGATAAACCATTGCATGCAACATGCTCACTAATAAAATAGATGTATATATGTGTGAGACAAGGTGGGTGAGGAAATATCTTTTATTGGACCAACTTCTTTTGGTGAGAGAGACAAGCTTTCGAGCTTACACAGAACTCTTCTTCAGCTCGGAAGCTTGTCTCTCTTACCAACAGTAGCTGGTCCAATAAAATATATTATCTCACCCACCTTGTCTCTCTAATATCCTGGGACCAACACAGCTACAACAACACTGCATACAACAGTGTACGTGTGTGTCAGTAACCGGTAGCTAGAGTAACACTAGTTGGTATCGTCATATAAATGGGTTTCAAAATACAAAGTTGGTAAAATGAGTGTTTTTAATGAGAGTTTGCAATAATAAGGAGGAATTAGATTTAAGATGTAGATTCTATAGCTTTTCCCTCTGGACCATATAAAGACTAATCCACATCCATTTACAAAATGGAACATTTCTAAAACCCCACTATATTTCCATTACAATAGCTCACCTCTGTCAGGCCATTTGGTAATGTAACATTTGTTGTACTGTGCCCTGAATAGTAACATCATTGCTGAATTGCAATTATGTCCCATGGTAATTTTGTGGCATCAGTAAAAGCAGGCTTCTAGGCACAGTACTTGATTCACTGAGGTTTATTTTAACTAGGATGACTCATTTTAGAATATTGACTTGCATCGTAATTAAAAAAAATCATAAAGGAAAGGTGAAAGGCATTAATTATAATCTTATTAGTGCAAAAGATGCAATTTGGAGTGGTTAAGGGTTTGAGAGTAGCAGACATTAACTGGTTTACGCCAGCTATTCTTTCCATAATAAAATATAACCAATCTGTAATTTTTTAGGAGCTTTACATTTGTCGTTGTGCTGCGCTAGCCGTTAGTTTTATGGGTGCTAGGACATGCATTTGAGTAGTTATTATTCTATCCAGTAGAAGGCAGTGGTGCACAGATACACTAGCTACTTCCTTGGTATTTATATCTATATCTCATTAAAATATGACATTATGAGGTAAAATTGTTTGTGTCCTCTTTGTTTCTTTATGATGAAGCCCTGAAAATGTTGTTGTTTTTCTAATTTTGCTTGTTTGGTTTTTTTTAACCTGACAAACGCCTGGAATGCCAAATATTGTCTTCCTTCCTGCACGTCTTCTTGGAGGGCCCACTTATAAAGCAGAGTATTCTGGAGTAAAATTACTTTTATTCGGGCATAGAGTGTGTGCACCCAGGGACTTATACTGGTCTAATTATAACAGAATAATTATTCCAGGATAGCTATGCCAGGAAATTTCACGGTACAGACAGAGAAGCACTTAGGTACTTAACAGCCCAAGGCTCCTAATCACTTTGGAAAATGAGACTTTGGCATCTAAGCCACATTGGCACTTTTGAAATGTTCCCCCAGATCTCTTTGCTCCTGAAAGATTTCCCCCACTTAATTCTGCCTCTGCCTAGGGTTACCATTCGTCCGGATTTACCCGGACATGTCCTCCTTTTTGTGCTAAAAATAGCGTCCGGGGGGGAATTTGTAAAGCACTCACAATGTCCGGGATTTCCCCCCTCCCCCGGCAGAGCAGAGCGAGCGGCTGGGAGGGCTGCAGGAAAGTCCCGGGCTGGAGTCCGGAGCAGCTGTAGAGGAGCCGGATCTGCCCTGCATTCTAAGCAAGTGTATCAGCACAAAGTGCAGCCCTCCCCTTTTGCAACTGGGAGCGGTTTCTGCCATGCAGCGTAGCAAAACGGGAGCGAGAGCACTTTGTGCTGATACAAGGGCAGCTCTCCCCTGCAGCCCGGTCCGGGCCAGGGACCGGGTTTTGTTGTGCTGGGGAGCTTAGCCACGTGTCCGGCTCGCACAGAGCCTAACACCCTGTTCTGAGCAGCAGGGTAAGGGGGCCAGGGGGCAGGAGAAGGGGCAGGGAGGTTCTGGAGGGGGCAGTCAAGAAACGGGGGGGGCTTTTTGGGGGGAGTGGAGAAAGTTTTGGGCAGTCAGGGTACAGGTAGGGGGTAGGGTCCTGGGGGGCAGTTGGGGGGGGTCTTAGGAGGGGGCAGTTAGGGGACAAGGAACAGGGAGTCTTAGGTAGGGGGTAGGGTCCTGGGGGGTAGTTGGGGGGGGTCTTAGGAGGGGGCAGTTAGGGGACAAGGAACAGGGAGTCTTAGGTAGGGGGTGGGGTTCTGGAGGGCAGTTAGGAGCAGGGGTCCCAGGAGGGGGCAGTCAGGGGACAAGGAGCGGGGGGGTGGGGGGCTGGGAGTTCTGGGGGGGAGCTGTCAGGGGGCAGGAGTGGGGAGAGGGATCGGAGCAGTCAGGGGACAGGGAGCAGAGGGGTTTAGATGGGTTGGGAGTTCTGGGGGGGGCTGTCAGGGGGCAGGAGTGCGGAGAGGGATCGGAGCAGTCAGGGGACAGGGAGCAGAGGGGTTTAGATGGGTTGGGAGTTCTGGGGGGGGCTGTCAGGGGGTGGGGAGTGGTTGGATGGGGCGTGGGAGTCCCAGGGGTCTGTCTGGGGGTGGGGGTGTGGATAAGGGTTGGGGCAGTCAGGGGACAAGAGGCAGGGAGGCTTAGATAGGGAGTGGAGTCCTGGGGGGCAGTTAGGGGCAGGGGTCCCAGGAGGGGGCAGTCAGGGGACAAGGAACGGGGGGAGGGTTGGGGGTTCTGGGGGGGCAGGAAGTGGGAGGGGCTAGGGCGGGGCTCCTCCCATCCTCTTTTTTGCTTGCTGAAATATGGTAACCCTACCTCTGCCTCTACCCTTCTGCAGTCTTTCCCAACAGCTCTCCAGAGCTCAGCTCCTCCCAGGAAGTCACAAGAGCAGCTGAAGCAAATCAGAAAGGGGGGTGGGGAATGAGAATGAAGGAAGACTAGGGAAGTTGTGCTCATGTGCTGAACTGTGCAGAGTAAGACTGGAGTAAGTGGATTTACCTTTCCCATTTCTAAGAACTGCTTTGTATCAGATTATCAGTCTGTATGTATTGGCTGCATCTCCGTGTTTCCTTCTTCAGTACAAACGTTTACCCTGCTGCTTCTCAGGGATTAGGAGATCATGGGGACTGAGTCCCTCACGCTGGGTTATTTTTAGAGCAGGAGTCACTTACCAGAGCTATTTTTTACTTTTTGCTGATTCACTGGTGCAAAGAAGGAGCACAAGAAACAGAAGGACAAAGAAGAGCATGTTTACTACTAGGAGCAATAGGAAATAACCTCTTTCTGTGGGTGACCTTATCAGGCTCTGGTCTGCTATAACATAACCCCTTTGTGTGCAGCTCCCCAGATGAGTTTTGCACGGCCCTACTATGATAGAGGAGTCCCCTTCCTGCTTCGTTCTCCTTGGGGAGCTGAGCTGACTCTCTCCGGTTAAAAAATATGCCTCAATTGGAGGGGAATTCCTGAGTCTTTACCCACCTAAGGAGCATTTCCCTCTCCTCCTTTTTCACTTTGTGAGCATGGAGTAGGTTACTGGAGAGCCTCAGAATTGTGTGACGATATTGGGGAGGCAGTATTGTAGCCCAATCCTCTGAATCTTTCCCCACCCTGATTTCAGCAACCCAGACCTGTACTAACTTGAAAGAAGTGTATCCTCAATGATATCTTTAACTCTTTGCATGCCAACTGTGACAGGAAGGGAGAGTGCAGAGACCTGTAGACACATCTTGGGCCAGATCCTCAGGAGGCATAAACTGCGGAGCTCCATTTACTACCATGACATTAGACCAGCTTACATCAGCTGAAGCTGTAGCCTCTTAATGATAATGTCTAATATACAGTATAGTTCATCTTATCCCAAAATGTCTCTCTCTTTCACACACACACACACACATACACCCCTGAAATCCAAACATTCTCTGCAGAAGGATAAAACAGCTATTTAACAGTCCCCAGCAATGCTATGCAACATTGTGGGCCTGAATCTCTTGTGCAAAGTGAGTATACAATGCTACTGTTCTTATTTGATAGCAGTCTACACTCACCTTACAGTTGTGGCAATGATAACATAAGGTGGGAAAGTAATGGAGACTCCTGTCCTGTATTTAGGACAGAAAATTATTCTATTTGTAATTTCAAGTTAATTCCTCATCTTCAAATCCCCAGTTTAGTGTATTGTTTAAGAGCTGTGTGAATTAACCTGCATTGTATCAGTATAAATTAAATTGTATTTTCTGTATTTATTTGGACTGGACTTAAATTAATTTGCCAAACCAGTGAGCCGGCCAAGGTTATATTAGTTCTGTCAGTATCATACACTTAGGACAATGCTCTACAACAGAAGAGGAGATCTGACACAAAGGAACATCAGAAATGTAAATTAATTTGTTTGAGCTTTTGAGTTGAATCTAAATATTGAAACCACTGGAGCAGGAAGCAGATTTCCTATTAAATGGGATAGAAGTTGGAATTGAATAGATAAGAGCTGGGGTGATGGGGGTTTCTCAGAAATGGTAGGGCTACAGCCGTGATTTTGTCCTTAACTAGTAGGAAGGAAGAGAAAAGGATGGTTGAAGTAGAGGAAAAAGCATCAAGAACTGGTGAGAACCTAGGATTGGTGGGAAAAAGAGGAGAGGAGGAAGTGGCTGAATTTTACTGTGTGATCCTGGCTTTGCATGTGTCATAGAACCAGAGGGCAGTCTTGTATTTGTCTTTAAACTGTGTAAAGTGAAGAACCATCAAGCATCTCATTCCTGCCTGCTCCCTTCCACCCTGCAAATGCAACACCCTTCCCCTGCTGCTCTTCAAACACACACACACACACAACCTTTGAATCAGCTGGCGCACACACACGAGACTTTATCTGAATGTAGAATAACTAAATCTCTAGCCCTAAATGAGAGACCTGGGCATGTTTCCATAGTTAGATGGAGTCCTTGCTTTGTATCTGCAATGATGGAAGTGATGATCTCATCCCTTTGTTTTCTGTCTTGGGGGAAATGCAGGTTTATCTCTCTAGGATTGGAGTCAGTGGCATGCTCAGGAGATCTGGACTGTCTTTGGGTCAGTACTTTCTGAGAAGGAAGAACCGTGCTGGATTTAGCTGGTACTTCAACAAGGTATTGAACACCCAGCACTGCATTTCTCTGGGTTTTAGCCCAATGCCTAGCTGATGCCTTCAACAGATCTACAGCCCCATCAAGCCTGTAGCACAAAGCTCAGTCTCCCAGTGAACTGGCACCAACAGCAGTAGCAGATGTGGCATCACAGAAATAACTGATGCAAATTCTTCTCTGCCCAACTAGTTTTGTGTGTCCCTTTTAAAGGGAACATCTAATGCGGTGATACTCAGACAGAGGCTCACAAGCCGCAAGTGGCTCTTTAATGTGTTTCCTGTGGCTCTTTGCAACACATGATATTAAAACACTGTGTGATTTAATTATTAACCAACCTAAGTTATTAACCAGTCAGGATGCTTTTACCATGTTATTAACTTAGTGCAAGTTGATAACTTAATACGTTATTAACTTATTGCCATGAGAATTATATATATATATATATATATATATACACCTCTACCCCGATATAACGCGACCGGATATAACACGAATTTGGATATAACACGGTAAAGCAGTGCTCCGGGGGGGCGGGGCTGCGCACTCCGGTGGATCAAAGCAAGTTCAATATAACGCGGTTTCACCTATAACGCGGTAAGATTTTTTGGTTCCCAAGGACAGCGTTATATCGAGGTAGAGGTGTATATAGTGCTATATAAATGAAACAATGAATTCACACTACAGTGGCTCTTTTGGGTAATGTTGATCGCTAATTTGTTCCTGAACCACTGAGGTCTGAGTATCACTGATCTAATGAGCACGAGGTCAGTACTTCTCATTTGGAATGAATCCTTGATGTCTCTGTGCATCTAACAAGAAGGTTAGCCTCTTCTTGCAGAGATGATAATACTTAGCACTTCTTTGCACCATTAAGAGATCTCCAAGCTCTTTACAAATATCAACACCCCTCTGGTAGGGAAGTGTTGTTATGCAGGAATACTGAGGCACAGAGCAGTGAAGTCACTTGCTCAAGATTTCACCGTGATCTGTGGCAGAGTTGGGACTAGAATCCAGATCTCCTGACTCCCATTCCTGTGCATTAATCATAAAACCATCTCCCCCCCCCTCACCCCCGTTCACCTCAACTGCAGCTAAGGAAATAGGTTATTTAATTTGGGAATTGAGGGAGTTCTGAGTGCTGTTGAAAAGTGATATCCACCCCTCCCTCCAAATGCATAACTTCAGAGACCAACAGGTGAGATGAGCAATTCTCTCTCCATGCTGCCTCCAAAAGTGGTGGCCAGTCATAGTGAAGTTCCAGACAAGCCCTTCAGCCTAGTGGTGGCTGTGCTGAAGTGAAGAGGTCTCTGTTCTGCAGTTTTGGGGGAATGGCTGGTCTAAACTGGGTCTGGGAAAAGAGGAAGTCAGTATAGTGAAAAGTTGTGGGGAGGGCTTCTTATCTTCCTTCAAAAGCTTAGGGGGCTTGGAGGGGATTTCTGAGACTTGGAGTTTCTTACTTCAAGGTAATGTATTCCTACTGATTGCTGATCACTTTTCCTTGCTGATGAAGCAGTATGTTCTAAATCTTGGCCAAGCGCCTGCAGTTCCACCAAGAAGTTTATCTTGCAAATAGTGAAACAGGACAGAACGCTAGCGCTGTTAATGTTTAATCTTAAACTTACTCTTACTTACCGGGTTATCAGTATCCTCAGTTAGCCCCTGCTCCCTTTATTCCCACTAGAAACAGCAACAGGCTTCATATCTCACTAACTTTCACGTTCATGAGCTGGTCCAGAAAGAGCTAAAAACAAGTGTACAGGAGAGGTTCTAAGGCTTTCATTGGTCTTCTTCTAGGCCAGGGGTGGGCAAACTACAGCCCGGGGGCTGCATCCGGCCCTCCAGACGTTTTAATCCAGCCCTTGAACTCCTCCTGGGGAGCAGGGTCATGGGCTTGCCCCACTCCACGCGGCTCCCAGAAGCAGCAGCATGTCCCCCCTCCAGCTCCTACATATAGGGGCAGCCAGGGGGCTCAGCATGCTGCCTCTACCCCAAGCACAACCCCCCCCCCCGCAGCTCACATTGGCTGTGAATCGCGACCAATGGGAGCTGCAGGGGCAGCGCCTGCGGACAGAGCAGCGTGCAGAGCCACCTGGCCATGCCTCCGTGTAGGAACCAGATGGCGGACATGCTGCTGCTTCCGAGAGCTGCTTGAGGTAAGCGCCGCCTGGAGCCTGCACCCCTGACCACCCTCCCATGCCTCAACCCCCTGCCCCAGGCCCTGATCCCCCTCCCACCCTCCGAACCCCTCGGTCCCAGCCCGGACCTTCAACCCCTCCTGCACCTTCAACCCCTCATCCCCAACCCCACTGCAGAGCCTGTACCCCCAGCCAGAGCCCTCACCGCCCGCCCCGCAACCTAACCCCCTGCCCCAGCCCGGAGCCCCCTCCCACACTCTGAACTCTTAATTTCTGGCCCCACCCCCGAGACCGCACCCCCAGCCAGAGCCCTCACCCCCTCCCACACCCCAATCCCTAATTTTGTGAACATCCATGGCCTGCCATACAATTTCCATACCCAGATGTGGCCCTCGGGCCAAAAAGTTTGCCCACCCCTGTCCTAGGCCATTTAAACTTGCAAAGGGATGCAGGCAGCTGGTGAGTCTGTAATACCCAGGGCACTGTGCGTTAGCAGCTATAGAAGAGCTCAGAGTTCATCATAAGGCATTATGCAGGATAGATCCTGAGCCCAGCGCTCCCGCCAGAGGCAGAGTCATCATGACAACCGGACTGTCCAATGATTTACTTGTAAAATTCCTCATGTGGGCTGAAGCTGCATAAAGGTCTTGAGACCCTGGAGTGAGGTAATAATGCATTGTGACACTTATCAAACAATAATGCAGCCCCTGGGAAACTACAGAGAGGAGGTGGTGAGGGGAAATGTATTCTCTGTCTGGGAAGCTATCAAGCATTCAGAGGCAGAGAACCTGGGGGAATAGGGTGGGGGCACAAAATTTCCCTGGCTTCCCAGCCACAAATGAATCACTTAACATCTCTAAGATATGCAGGCAGCTAAAACTCTTGTCCAAGTTCTCTTCATCTTGCGTCTCAGTTACTGCAACACCCTCTGGGACTGGACTTGCTAAGCTCTCGAGGTGCTTTCCAGCCCTATGTTTCTATGATTCTCTTGCATTGCTCATATCCATTCAAAATGCTGCTACAAATATCATTTTCTTAGCTCTTCGCTTTGACCATATTACCCCTCTCTTTGCACCCCTTCACTGGTTCCCCTTTCTCCATTGCATCAAACTTAAGGTACTTGTCTTTAGTTTCAAGACCCTTCATGGACTACCCCCATGCTACCTTTCATCTCTCATATGCTATTGAAAAGTCAGTTCCCCCCTTCAATCAGCCAGTTATCCCAGCCACCATCACCCACTTGTTAAACTCTCAAGAAGCACCTCTGTGCTGCTCCTCATGCATGGGAAGAGCTCACCATAAACCTCTACAAAGTCACCTCATTCTCCTTCGAAACCCCCCTTACAACTCTCCTTTGCCATGGCCTATAAAAAATTTGACACTGGTTAGGCAGATGGTTTGCTGGGACCACTGCCCATCATGCTGACCAGTGTCATCTCATTGTTTCTTTGTGCTCCCCCATCTGTCCAACTGTTGTCTCTTGTCTTAGACTGTAAGCTCTTTGAGGCAAGGACCATCTTTTTGTTCTGTGTTTGTACAGCGCCTAGTACAATTGGGGTGCTGGTCCAGGATATGGATAAAGAGGAATAAAAACAGAAGTTGTTCGTGCAGAAAGCGGGAGTGTAGTGTTCCGTAGGGAACTGGAGGTTCCTTCTAAAGGATCTTCCCTACATTCTGAAGGGAGGTCAGTTGAAGGTAAGAAACTGCAGCCTGTCAATGATAAGCCAGATTTGTAGCTAGTGTATTTTGGCATAGCTCCTTTCACTTCACGTGCTGATTTACACCAGCCGAGGATCTGGCCCAGTATATCTAGGCTCAGATTCCTTGTGCCGTTAGGTTTAAAAGGCCACTGCCAGCTGCCTGGTCAGAATTTACACCCTTTTTGATACTTTCATGGTTTTCTAAACTCTTCTGAAACTTGAAAATAAAAGTTAATTCTCTGCCAATTTCAATCTTTCTGATCTTGCTTCCTTGTAAAGTGCCTTTACCTCAGATGGGAGGCTCTACACTAGGGCAAACGATCATTGTTACAGTTTTCTTCTCAGCTGCCCAGTCAATGATTAGGAAAACCTGGATAGGAACACACAATTTGTGATTCACTGGGCAAAACTCTAAGGTACTGGCTGCTCTGAGGGAGGATCTGGATTCCGTCTTGGCACTAGTGAAAGCTTTTAACACTTTTTCTTCTCCCCTCTGCAGACAAAAATGTCAAGGCTGGTTCAAGCTCGAAGACTGGAAGGAATGGACAAGAATGTCTGGTAAGTCTGCATGACTTGGGGCTGGGCAACTCTGAATGGAGCAGACCCTGAAAGTCTGATATAAGATATAACCAGCACAGACTCCGGCAAGGGAGGTAACGCTAACCCCTTGAAGTATCTGGCAAGATTAAGTGCTTTGGTAATGGAGACTCAGTGTCTAAAGTATATTTCAATATTCAAGAAGCTTTTAGACAAGGTTCCATAGCAGAGCTCTAAATGGCTATGGGTAAGCATCCTGGAAGAGGGGACAAAATAAGGGGCTAGATAGAAGACTAGCTTAAGAGCAGGAGAAACCAATGCAGCCTTAGACGTAGTGGTGGCTCTAGGGAATAGTTTTGGGTGGTCTGTAACTCTCCTTAGCTGCAGTGTGATCATTAAGGATGTGTTAGAAGGCCCCTAAGTTTTCTGTTACAGCTGCTGGGCTGTTGTGGCGGTAGGGGAGCTGCTGCTGCTTTGGAGTGTCCTTCTAAGATGGGCCCTATGCAGTCTTGGGCACTGGAATTGCTGCCCTATAAAGATCCTTCGCCTCGAAGAGCTATTCTCTTAATTTATCAGACAAAGGGCTCCTGGCAAGAAGAGTGGTGTGCCAGGGTGGACGGGCTGGGACCCTCTATAAACCCTGGTATTCTCTCTGTAGGGTGGAATTTGTGAAACTGGCTGCCACTTACCCAACCGTGAACCTTGGCCAGGGCTTCCCTGACTTTCCCCCACCAGACTTTGTGAAGGAGGCGTTTATGAAAGCCGTCGGTGGGGAGAACATCATGCTGCACCAGTACACCCGGGCCTTTGTGCGTGAGAGATCCACCTCCTTCTTTTAGAGCAGATGTTGCTGCCTGATTGCCTTTGCCCCTTACAGCTCACCATGGAGTTAAATAGGCCCAGGCTTGAAAAACTCCCTTGTGCAGAGCAAATAGATGTTTTGGCTGGGCCGAGTGGAGCTGGGGAGTCACTGGCTTCTTCTCTGGAGGGGAGGGGAGCAGAGTGGCACAGGAGCTGAAAGTTCTTTTTGAAGAGGGGAGGGGGCAGTAGGGAAGCAAAGTCACTTCAACCCCCACCTCCTCCTCCACTCACCATCCAAGGAGTTTCATGCTGTCTGGCAGTTGTGCAAGGACTTTGCAGGTGGGGCGGGAGGGGAGATTAGCAGCACTGCCCTGGAATCATCTGTCGACTGTATTGCTCCATTCACTGAACAGTCCATATCCACCTTGTTTAAACAAGAGCATTGCCTTCCACCGGTATAATAACAGAACTTACTGGGGTTATTGTTGAGGGGAAGGATGGTCCAATGGTTAAGGCGCTGGTCTGGGACTTGGGAGACGTGGGTTCAATTCCTTACTCTATCACAGACTTCCTGTGTGACCTTGGGCAAGTCATGTAGTCTCTCTGGGCTTCAGTTTCCCTTCTGTAACATGGGGATAATAGCATAGCCCTGCCTGACAGAGTTGTTGTGAGGTGCTCAGATAGTACATGATGGGGCTATATAACTACCTAAGACAGATAGACTGCAACCTCAAGTTTCATTTGGCAGCAGTGATGCTGTTACCATGCATTACATGGGGCAAAAAATGCCTCCAACCCTGACCTGGTGTCTGCCTATCCTCTAGGAAATGCCAATAGCCCAATGGAACCTCAGCATCTCCAAAAAGACCTCTGCATTCCACTGCTGCACAGAGGCTGTGGTGGGAATCAGCAGCAAAAGGGATAATTGGCAACGTTAATATCTGCACCCTCTTGAGAGGTTAGCGCAGCGAGTTCAAGGTAGCTGAACTGGCTTATTCTTAATAACCTGGCCTGCAAGGACCCTCAGCCACTTGGAAGGGAGGGAGCTCAACCAGTGTTTCCTCTAAATGTTCTTTGTACTGACCGGGCTACAAACTCCAGTGAGAGTTACATTTTTGTACTTGGGCTAGCTCACACTTGCAGGATGGAGGGGTTGTGTCAGCTACCCTGCTAACAATGTCCTGCTCCTATTTATTGCTAAGTCCTAATAATCCAGGCGGAGCTGTGTGACTCTCTTCCCTGACTCCTTGCTACAGGGACACCCGGTGCTGGTGACGATCCTGGCCCGCTTTTTTGGGAAGCTGCTAGGGCAAGAACTGGACCCTCTGACCAATGTGCTGGTGACGGTCGGGGCATACGAAGCCCTTTTCTGCTGTTTCCAGGCTCTGGTTGATGAAGGCGATGAGGTAATCAAGGACTCTCCATCTGTTGCACAGCTCAATCCCGACAGATGCACTTGTTCTGACCCCACCATATTGTGAAACCTGAATTAAGCTGCGGGCTCTTGCTTGTTTATGGAGGCCCCCTGGCCCCTCAGGAAGGGCTGATCACCTGTTTCTATTTGTATGGGGCAGCCTGGAATTCTAGGCCAAACCTTGCCTCTGGAGCAGGACACCCAAACCCGGGTTTCTGCGGATCCTTGTTCTCTTCAGCCCTCAGCTGTTACACTCTCTCACTAGAGGACAGATCTCCCAATGGGCACTCACCAACACTCTCATTTCCATGAGTGGCAAGTCTGCCCCTACTCAGTTTGTTCTTCTTTCTGGTACCCAGCCACTCTGAGGTCTGAGATCTGGAGCGTAAAGTAATGACCTTACAGCTGGGAATGAAGTCTCCTGCCCCCTTGTTACCAGATTTGCCCGTTACTTTGGGGTATGCTCATTTATTAGGGTTACTCTTCATGTGGGGGGGCGTGTTCTGTAATTCTATCAATGAACTGCTTGTGTCACTGTTCTCATACAGAGCTCTACTTCTCCCTGCTGCAAGTTCCCTCCCAATGGAGCTACCCTGCATGACCTCGGTTCCCCAGGGCTGGGTTCTTCCAGCCCCAGAATCAGACGAACACACACATTAACAGAGCACGTCTGAGAGAACCGGGTTAATCAGCACTCCCACGCTGATCCCTTGTATGTCCCTAGATTCAGCAGGCTGGGTCGAACAGCACTTCCAAATTGTCACCCGCAATATGCCATGGGCACCGCACAAGAATGGAGCACACCTGAGCAGGCTGGGTCGAGCAGCACTTTCAAGCTGCCACCTTCATATGTCCCAGGTTCAGCACGCCCCTATCCCCACTTTCATGTTACAATTGTTCTGATAGTAACGCACTTGATGAGCAAACCCCACAGGATTTTGGGGCGCTTCAGGGATCTTTTAGCTTAGGGACAAGGAGCATTGCTGCAGAGCAAATGAGGAAGCCAAAAAACACCCACGAGGGGAGAGAGAGAGAAGCAACCAGCTTAACCATGAAACTTATTTAGTGCCAGGTAATAACCATAGGGGAGCCAAACAAACAAAACAGTTATAATATTAAATCTAACTTAAATTTGATTATAAAAGTCAGGTTTAGAAAACTATAACTTATCACACAAGTCAGGGTCAGAAGGCTATACCGAGAGAGAGAGAGCTGGTTTCTCATCGCTCCATGAAGCTTGAATCAATCGGGGTTTCCAGGCAGTGGTGGTAGCTGAGGGTCCGGAGTGCTGGAGACAGGCAGAGCCCCCAGCACGATCAGTCAGGAGAAGATGAAGTCCCAGTGGAACCGATGCAGATTTTGGATCCAGGCATCAGAACACTTACTTGAGCATGGGTAGGGGTTTTTGTAGAGAAACAACGATGGTTCAAGGGAGAACACTAGATTTGTTTGTGGGTAAACCGATGGCTCAAGGGAGAATACCGAAGTTGTTGTGTTCAGGCTAGACAATAGGAACTGATCATTCCTGGCTATGGGCGGTGTTCCTTGGAGGGCGCTCCACTATTTTGGATACCGATACAGGATTTATGACTAGAATTGGTCTGATAACTACTGAGCTGGGTGTGTGCAGGCGGGTTCATTAACATCTGGAGCAGAGATCCCCCATCATGTAGTGCTTCCCTGCTTTTCTGGTCCCAGTGTTCCCTGTGGTTCTTGCCTTGGAATCTCTGTTTTCCATTATGCTAATGGAGATGCCTCCTTGTCCCATCTTCATTGCAAATGAGGCTAGGGGAGTTTCCTTCATCCTGTCACCCTTATCCCAGGGGTTAGGTGTGTCTCCCACTGCCTTTTCATTGCTTTTTGTAAGTCTTTCTTCTGATCGGTTTTGATTCAAGCAGAGGTGGGGGGTTGGGGGGTTGTAGTGGGGTGATCACCCCGCTCTGGCCCTGGAAGGGTAAAAGCAGCCCTGGAGAGGGCTGCAGCAGGATAAGAGAGGTTAAGAAAGGCTGATTGGGGAAGTAGCCTCAGCTGGGGCCATGCCCCAATCAGGCCGCAGCTGGCCCTATAAAGGGGCTGCTAGGCTGGAACACAGAGAGACAGTCTCTCTCTGGCTGTTGAGAGGGATGGGCTTGGCTGCTGGGAGCTGAGCAGGGGACCTAAAATGGAGCAGGGCTGGGGAAAGGCCAGAGGAGCGGGGGAGCTCCGGCCTGGAAAACCCCCAGGCTGCAGGCCTTGTTAAAGACCAAGAAGGTACTGGGGTTGCAGAGGGGTAGGCAAAGGCAGCAGGTCCAAACCCTCCTTGCGGATGATGAGTGGCAATTATACTGCAGTCCGCCGCAGTGAGTGGGGGCTAGATGGTGACTGGCAATAGTCAAAGACTGAGGCGAGGTGGGGATAGGGGGTTGGGGGTTCCCTGGGAGGGGAGACCCAGTGAGACTGCGGGCTACTGCAGGGGGCAGAACCCTGAGAAAAGGGGCACCGGGGTCCGTGAGGGACACAGGGGCCAACAGCGAGGTGAGACACTGGCCTGCAGAGGGCGCTCCAGAGGCTGGCGAGCTAATTCCTTGGACGACCAGCAGGAGGCACCACACCAGTGAGTCGTCTTGCCTTGCTACAGGGGTGAAGATCTTTCGTGAGTCAGACAGGCGGGGTACTGCGCCCTGGTTCCCCAAGAACACAGAGCTGATACGTAACACCCTCCAACCTCCCCCTGCATCCATCAGCACTGATCAAAGAAGGACTGTGAGTTCTCTGACACTCCCTCTGGTGCCTTCCCAGGTGATTATCATTGAGCCGTTCTTTGACTGCTACGAGCCGATGGTGAAGATGGCTGGGGGCACTCCTGTGTTCGTACAACTGCGACCAGTAAGTGGGCATCAAAGCAGAGCCGCTGTGCGGGCTGCAGACTTTAAGAAGCCTGCTGCTCTCTTTCTCTCCAACTCCTCTGAATGGAAATGGCATGTGAGGGCAAGAGGCAGCTTTACAATGTGTCCTGGATGAAACTTGATGGTAGGAGTGGTAAGTTTGGCTCTGAACTGGCTTCTGCGTGATAAGAACCCAGGTCATGTTCAATAAGGCCTGCAGTTTCATCAGGACCAGCCCCACAATTTGTGGTGCCCCAAGTTGCTGGAAATGGGGAACCAGATCATTTGTTCCTCTCTATGATGATCCCATTGCCAGAGGTGAGGGGTCCTGACAGGGGGGACTTTCCTTTCTCTCTGGTCCTGCTGCCACAGATGCAGAAAGGTCAGCCTGTGGATTGAAGACCTTCCAATAAGTTGAGAGGGTCCCTAAAAGAGCAGGTCCCAAGAAGCCTCTTGCTTTGTACATAAGGCTGATCCTGAACATTACCTGGAACTTGAGACTTCTGCAACTCCCTGACAGAAAGCCCTGAGCATTGGGAACAGTATGTGCATGTTGACCTGGCTGGAGAGAGGATGGTGGATTTGTTTCCAAACTCTCATGACTACCCAACCTCTATTATTCTAAAACAGAGAGGGAGAGAGGATGAACTGAAGGTTAAGGCACAGGACTAGAAGTCAGGCAGGACTTCTGGGTTCTATTCTTGTCTGTTACACTGACTTGCTGTGTTACTTTGGGCAAGCCACGCATCTCTTTGTGTCTCGGTTTCCCCAGCTGTAAAATCAGGGTAATGACACCGACCTACCTCCCCAGGGGTTTTGTGAGGTGGCTTAATCCATTAATGATCACGGAGTGCTTTGAGATGCTCAGCAGGAGGGGGCTGGAGATGGCAATGTCTTATTAGTAAGGGCTCAGAGAGATTCCTAGTCAGAGCAGGGGGCAAGGCTGCCCCTATGTCCCCAGCCATTTGTTGCTTTTAATCATGATTCCCTCACTGTCCTCTCCAGAAAGCTGCAGAAGCCGGAAAACTGATGTCCAGCGGAGACTGGCAGCTGGATCCAGCAGAGCTGGCTTCCAGATTTACCGAACGAACCAAAGCCATCGTTTTGAACTCACCCAACAACCCCCTGGGGAAGGTAGTGCCTCTAGCAGCTGGGAGAGCTCCCCCTTCCCTCTGCAGGGACCCTGAAAACAGTTACATGAGGAAGCCTGTGCTGGGTGTCTCCTTAGAGTCAGCGCTTGGGTGGGGTCCCATAATCAGCTCTTTCTTTCTGAAGATTCTCAGAAAATCTGGCAGCCCCAGAAGCTGTGGGGTGTTTTTGAGATGATCTACTGATGATTCCACTTTGTAGCACTCGTATCACCAGCCTTTGAATGTAGGAGCAGGAGGGAGGGAGGGATAGCTTGTAGTCCCCCTTGGTCAGATGACCCAGCATTAGCACATTACACTCACTGCCAGGAGAGATCGGTCTGCAGCAGCCTGGTCTTTCACTTCCCGGCTGACAGGGAGCATCTCCAGAGGTGACACACAGCTGTCTGGGGGTGGGAGG
Source organism: Chrysemys picta bellii (assembly GCF_011386835.1). Taxonomy (NCBI): domain Eukaryota; kingdom Metazoa; phylum Chordata; order Testudines; family Emydidae; genus Chrysemys; species Chrysemys picta. The sequence continues at coordinate 13,830,202 of NC_088808.1, read as the reverse complement.
GAACACCTCAGCCTGTAGCGAGCAGGAGTAGCCCTACTTGGGTAAGTCCCCTGAGGAGAGCCTGGTCCCTGGGTCTGGGTGGAGGCTGCTGCTGTAACAAGGATGGGAAGAGTGGCACTCCTGTTGGCAGAGGTTCTCCCTGTTCCTGCCAATTGTCTGCCTGCTCCAGGGAGAGAACATCTGGCTGAGATGCTGGTGCTGGGGCCCACAAGCCCCACTAGGGCTGAGCCTGAGAACCCCGTGGGGTTGTGGAGCTCAGAAATGCTGTGCCTGATTGCCCCTTCTCCTCTGCCTGCCTGGCATAGGTGTTCACCAGGGGGGAGATGGAGCTCATTGCAGACCTGTGTGTGAAACACGATGTCCTGTGCTTCAGTGATGAAGTGTACGAATGGATAGTCTATGATGGGAAGGAGCACATCCGGATTGGTAAGGAGCATGGCTTGTCTGTGTCTGGGCCTGTGCATCCTCTCAGTCTGCATCTCTTTCCTTTGGGAACACAGAGCAGCATTTATCAGAGCTGCTGTATTTGGAGGGGAGACCGTGACCAGTCACATTTATTTCACTTGCTTTGTCCCACAACGTATGAGGGTGAATTGAGTATTTAAGTGAGGTTCATACAACCCTAGGGCCACTATACCGGTCTCTTGGCCTGCAGCACTCCCTGCTATGCCATGCCTGGGTCCCCACTCAGAGATCTTCCAGTGCATCACAGTGTTGACTTCCACTGTTAACCAACTGTTATCTCAGCTGTTTGACTCCAATGGAGTTTCTGATCCTGGAGTCAGTCGGGAGTGAGTGGAGAAATGGCCTCCAAGGGTGAAATCCTGGCCCTATTGACGTCAATAGCAAAACTCCCATTGACTCCAGTGGGGCCAGGATTTCACTTCACGTTTGTAAAATTGGACAACATTTTAAAAAGTGGCTATTGATTTTGGGTGCCTCCGTTTTTGGGTGGCCAACTTGAGACTCTGAGCCGGGCCTGATTTTTGAAGTGCTGCAGCAGGGTGAAGTCATTACAAGCTCTTCGTGCTCAGCGCCACTGAAAACCAGGCCTAGGATGTCCTGAGTTGGGTACCTCAAAATCAAAGCACCTATAGTTAGCCAGGTTTTCAGGAGGAGTTTCTTTTAACGATCTGCTGTAAAGTGCTTTGGGGACCATTTGAATGAAAGGCACTTTATAAATGCAAGATGGCTGTGTGAATTGGAATGGGCACGAAGATACCCTAGTGCAGGGGTAGGCAACCTATGGCATGCGTGCCAAAGGCGGCATGCGAGCTGATTTTCAATGGCACTCACGCTGCCCGGGCCCTGGTCACCGGTCCGGGGGGCTCTGCATTTTAATTTAATCTTTTAAATGAAGCTTCTTAAATACACCTCTACCCCAATATAACGCTGTCCTCGGGAGCCAAAAAATCTTACTGCGTTATAGGTGAGACTGCGTGATATCAAACTTGCTTTGATCCACCGGAGTGCGCAGCCTCGCCTCCCCGGAGCACTGCTTTACCGCGTTATATCCGAATTCATGTTATATCGGGTCGCGTTATAAAGGGGTAGAGGTATATTTTAAAAACCTTATTTACTTTACATACAACAATAGTTTAGTTATATATTATAGGTTTATAGGAAGAGACCTTTAAAAACGTTAAAATGTATGACTGGCACGCGAAACCTTAAATTAGAGTGAATAAATGAAGACTGGGCACATGACTTTTGAAAGGTTGCCAACCCCTGCCCTAATGTCATAAATACAATACGAGGACAATTTATATTCTTTGCTGTGAGATCTTCCAGCTGTTTTTTCTCTCTTGTTTCATTGGCAGCCAGCTTGCCGGGCATGTGGGATCGCACGATAACCATTGGGAGTGCTGGGAAAACCTTCAGCGCCACAGGATGGAAGGTGATGGATTCTGGAGTGGCAGGGGAATTTCCCCCACATAAAACCTTTCTGCCCCGAATCAATTGTTCCAGTGTAGGACTCTGGCTGAGGGCCAGTATCCCTGAAATCAAACCCATTTTTTTCTATTCCTTAAAATTTCTCTGATTGTTGGGGAATCTCTCTGTTTGTCTTTAAATTGGAGGGATCGGAGGTAACAGGATGCTTTACAAATGGACCTGGTCTTATGCAGAACATAGTGTGAAGTGGCAGTATGTAAATAAAGTGGAGCAGGTGTAAGATACCTGGGAATCTGAAACATCCCCCCCTTCTCTGTGTTGTAACAGATTGGTTGGAGTTTGGGGCCTGATCGCCTTCTGAAACACCTCAGAACTGTCCACCAGAACTCTGTGTATCACTGTCCAACAGCAGCTCAGGTAAGGGGCCATGCACCTGGAGGGGCACTGCCTCAAATCAGATGTCTGATGCAAGCCCCAAAGGCCCTCCGGGGAGAGATCTGGTAATTGTCTCCCCAGACCACAACTGTGCAGAACCTAGAGGTAAGAGCCCACTCACACACACCATCCAGGTAAGATGCCACTTCCCCAAGCAGGTGCAGAACCGGCAAGCTTGCTCAGTCCCTTGGGTGGTATAATAGCCAGGTTAGGACATTGGAGGAACACCTTTCTCAAGCCTCCTGTCTATGGTTCGGAAGTGTCAAATGAATGGCCAGAGAGGCATTGTCAGCCCAGGAAACAGACAGAAGATGATGCATTGTGACCCAGGGTGTCTTCCTCTCAAATCACTTCACAACATGCCTGGAGGGCAGGGGACAGAGTCAAGTGACTCCAGATAGCCAATACTGTGCAGAGAGCATACTTGACAATCTCCGGAGCTGGGGGAGGAGGTTTTCTGTTGTGAGGGGTGGGAAGCAAAGATTTTATTGATCTAGGCCTGGTGTTTTAACCCACCTGTTATCTCCTATGCATCTGAACAGAAGCGAAAACCCCAGTTCATGGGCTGCCTCTAGAATTTTCAAGTAAGCCTACCGCAAACTCTGAGCATTTTGCTGCTTTTGTCTGGGAAGAGGGGTCCCTCTGATGCTCTGAGCATGCACAGGGGATGCTTTCTGCCTGGGTCTGAGTTCCTCTCTCCATCATCCCCCTCTCTCTCCAGGAAGCGGTGGCTCAGGCATTCCAAAGAGAGTTTGACAACTATGGGAAGCCAGACAGTTATTTTGTCCAGCTAGCCCAGGAGCTGCAGCAGAAGCGGGACTGGCTAGTTCGGAGCCTAGTTGCTGGGGGCATGAAGCCCATTGTCCCTGAGGGCACCTACTTCCTGATGGCAGACTTCTCAGAGTTCAGTAAGTTCACATGACTGTTTTATCTACTTCTGACCTGCACATTAAAGGGATGGAGCTCACAGCTTGGAAGTGGGTGTTGCGGAGTCTAGAATAAGATAAAGCCTGGTCCATTTTCTTCACTTTGAGTAGGGAAGGGAAAGGAAAGACAATGGCAGGTAGTGGTGGGGAATTTGTTGCTTAATGAAGTGATGATCTAGTAACACTGACTTAAATTGGGCACAGCGTGAGCATGTGCTATGCCATGTCTCCCATACATCTACAAATTCACCTGTGTGTGGCCTGTGACCACCTCTGTGCGAGGATCTTTCCTGGCCTTGAGATTCTCTTGAGCAGAGACTGACGACTCTGTTAAACGGAAAAGGATGAAATAACCATATGTGTTTTCATCTGAGCCAGAGTTCGAACCCAAGTCCCTAGAGGGGGGACACTACTGTGCTTGCCCACAATGGCATCTGGCGCCATGTGGGTACCTGGCTCAATTGGGAAATCCATCTGTGTCCCATTTGTTCCATCATTCCCCTTGCCCATTCTGCTGTGTGTGTCTTGCAGAAAGTGAAGTACCTGACCTCCCGGATTCTGATGAACCCTATGACTCTCGGTTTATAAAGTGGATGATTATAAACAAGGTAAATGCCTCTGTCTCTCTCCAGGGTGCTTGTTTTCTGGGAAAGTTTCCCCGTTCTCTTTGCTCCAGTTCGATTTGAGGGAGCTGGATTTTGTGATGGTGGAGCACTGACTTGAAAACATTGGACCTCTTACTTGAGGCTTGCTACCATTGCCTCACCCAGTCGAGTACACGGCCTTGTAATTCAAATCCTCTTCCTTCTAGTGTCCTGTCTACCAAAGGAGCGCATTAATGGCATCTCCTAGATTAGCCATCTGGTTATATCCCCACCCTCCACCATGTTCCTTCAGAAGTCAGGGTATGATGCCCCCTCTGCGATGTCCTTCTGAACCAAATGATCATCTTGTTACACCCTGATGTTCATCTTGCCGATAGCCTCTGGTGTCAGGATGCTCACAGAGCCAAGCCACCAATGTGTCCGCCAAGGACACAGGGTGGGGGTGGGGGTGATAATGCCTGGTTTGCTGGGCGGCAAGATGGCTTCTGTTGAGATGTTTGACTCTGATCTTGAAAAGCAAGCAGCTGGAAGTGTGGCTCATGTCTGCTCAGTAACCTGGGGTGTCCAGGAGCAATGAACTTACTGCAGGTGTGGGTCTTTCTTTGATCAGAGAGTGGCACAAGGCAATGTGCAGAGGCTAAGAAAAAATTAACCTTGTGTGCACCCTCTTTTCCCTCCCTCCCCTTCACAGGGTTTAGTTTCCATTCCAGTCTCCGCTTTCTACAGCACTCCACACAAGAGGAATTTTGACCATTTCATCCGCTTCTGCTTTGCGAAGGTGAGGCCTCTGGGGCAACAAGAAAGAAGGGGAGTGAGTTCAGGCAGTGATCAGGGCTACTGCTGTAAATGAGGCATATGCCAGAAGAGATAAGTGGCTAAGACTTGGGGCTTAAAACACCAAACAATAACCTGGAACCACAGGTTCAAAGTCTGGCAGGACTGACTCAATTTTTCAGCCCTCAGAGGTAGATAAAATGAAGTCAGTGTGTGTGTCTTTCACGTGAGATCCTAATCCAAGTTCTGTTCATTCATGGCCACTAAAGATCCCAGTGCACTTTCAATAAAAGTAGAGCTTCACCCCAGTTCATCTGGCCAAAATTTCCTCTCATCCTCTATTACTATTTAGAGATTGATGTGCACTGGGTGCCTGCTGTCCTCTGTCCCAACAGTGGCTGCATTTCAGTGGTGCTGTATATACAGCATTTGTGATCCTTCAGGATGAAACAGGGGATATAAATCTTACATAACTGTATTTTATTATTCAGTGTGGAGAGGGCGGGCGTGGGCATGGAGCCTGGTAGGGCTGACAGTCTGGTGTTTGCTCAGGAGGAATCTACGCTGAAGGCAGCAGAAGACATACTGCAACAATGGAGTCTGGAGAAAACTGGCCAGTGAATGCTTTGGACAGAATACCAGGCAGGCTCGCCCGTGCTCTGCTGCTATGTCCTGCTCTCCTTGATGCAGCCATTGTGGCTACAGATTCTTTGCTTACTGTTTTTGTTTTAACTCTTTATTGCATCATTGGATTTCAGTCACCTTCTCTATCATGCACATGGGCAAGAGGTTTGTCAGCCCTCAGATCTGGTTCAAAGTTTCTCATTGCTGTCCACTAGCAAAAAGGTTTTACTGTTCTTTGGGACTTATGAGCCAGTATATACACTGGTAAAACTTTATTTTCTCTTTTTTACTTTCAAAAGCTTCACTAACTTATTCATACTGGGTTCCCTGGAGCTAAAACACAAGGCAAAATGGTTGCTGGGCTCCCTGTCCTGCTCCATAACATTCTATATGTTCTAAATAAGCTGGTCCCCATGATCCTAAGTCATTAGAGTCCAATGACAGGTGAACTTTTACTTTATCCGAACTTTTCCCACTGGTTCCTTCTGTTCCATCACCTTGCAGAATGGACTACCAGCTCATCCACAAAACAGACAGTCCAAGTAGTTAATCTAGTCTAGTCTACCTTTAAACTCTCCCCTCCATCCCCCTAATAGAACCAGGCCTGGCTGAGCTCTAATTGTCACCTCCTAGCAGAGTATCACCCAAATTATAAAGCAGGTACTTCGGGCCTTCAAGAACAATGCACAGACTCCACTAGGAAAGGAAGAATTTAAAGTTGCAGGGCCTGTCCTCCTTTCCCTGTATACTTTTGGTGTTTTAGAGAAATTCAGTAGTGAGGGGAAGCTAGCAGAGATTTTGTGTAGTTGTGTCTTTCAGATGCTCCCTTGTGGGAACAACTGGATTATTCTTGACAAAGTTGAGATAATTAACTCTGATGTAGCATCTTAATTTAAACCTAGGTAAGAATGTGAATCTAAATTAATGTAAACTAGCTTCTTAAATTGTTCCAAAGTAGAGCATAACTGAACTTGTAATAAGGATTTAGAGTACAAGTTTAAATTACTAAAATGTACATAAAGGAATAAATATTGGTCTACTTAATACCTCTGTTTTAACATTCTTCATCTGCTCTGGCTATCAATAATATTTTACCTTAAATGTGGAGGGCTGCATTGACACTGCTGAATTAGAGACAATGACCAAATTCTACTCTTACACCATTGCAATCCTTCTGAAGTTACGGAGGTTGCACAGGAGACACTGAGGCTATGTCTACACTACGCACCATTTAGCGACACAGCTGTGCCACTAAAAGGTGCATAGTGTAGCTGCTCTTTGTCGGCTCTCCCGCCTACAAAAACTTCTACCCACAATGAGCGGTGGTAGCTTTGTCGGCAAGAGAGCTTCCCTTTCCCCTCTCCTCCCCCCGCAAGTGCTGTTCACATTGGCACTTTTTGTCAGTAAAACTTTCGTTAGACGGGTGTGTGGGTTTTGTTTTTTCCGTACCCCTGAATGACAAAAGTTTTACGGATGAAAGTCCAGTGTGGACAAAGCCTGAGAAGAGAATTCGCCTTGCGGTCTAGGCCAAGGAAGGATGACCAGCTAGCTTAAAACACTTATTGCTTTCCTGTATGTTTCAAAGATGTGAAGATTAAAGGAATTGTCAGATTATTACAATAAAAAAAATGGGATTTAAAATTGCATTTTCTTTTGCCATTACTGCTGCTTACTTTTTGCATTGCACTGCTGTGTACGCATGGCCCTGCCCTAGAGCCTGGCCCCCGAGTCCATGGCCCTACAGTCACACACGAGCCCCTGGACTTTGGTACCGCTAGTGCTATGCGGGCCCGTTGAGTTAGTCGGGACATTACTTGGCTGAGTTCCCCTCCCCCTCCAGTGTATCAGCAGCGCCTGGCCATGCGCGGTCTCCCATCCACGGGTGGAGCGAAACGGACCCCGCTTAGCTTGAGGGACCTGACGGAGGGGCGAGGGCGGGGCTGGCACGTGGCCGCTTCTCCCGGCCGCGCTGTTTTTGACCCGCCTCCGCTGTCACGTGACTCATCCGCGTGGGCCGTTGGGAAGGGGTCTGAGAGGCGGGGCCTTGGGCGCTCCTTCGTCCAATAATAATCCGCGGAGAGCGGAAGTGGTGGTGGAAAATGGCGGGTGGTGCTAAGCGGCCGCGGGGCCTGCAGGTGGGTCATGGCGGTGGGGGGAGGGGTGTGCCTCAGCGCGGGTCCGCTCTCCGGGGGCCCCTGAGGCCTGCCCGCTGCGCGCTCTCCCGCGTCCTCTGCAGCCCCACGTGCTGGGCTGTCTCCCCGGGCGGGGGCTTCTTGGGGGCTTGGGCCGGAGTGACACGGGGGTGGGATCTGAATCGGGCCCAGGTTGGCCGTTCCCGGCTGAAGGCCGGACAGGGGCTGTGCTGGGGTTACGGTGCCTGCTGCTCTGGGCGCAGACACGTGTCAGAGCCACCCTCCCAACTGGGGGTGTGTCTACACTGCAGTGTCAACCTCCGGCTCAGCAGCCCACCCCCTGCCTTGCTGCTGTTCGCACACAAATCTGTCTGACTCGGGTCAGCAAGCTCCCAGGTCTTAAGCCCTGCTAGGGAGCTGAGTCCAGGTCCCAGTGAGACCTGGTCCAAGCCCTGTCATTTGGTAGTGTGGATGCACCTCAAGCGACAGACCTGGGTCAGAAGGTCTGTATAGTGCAGTATGGATGCCTTAGCATGGTTATCAGACCTGGGTCCAGCAATTGTAAACCCAGATTTACAATGCAGTTAGGGTGCTCAAAGCGAGGGCTTGGAAACCCCAGAAGCACAGGTCCCACGTGCCTGGGTTTACAGTGTAATGTAGACATGCCCTAGAAGGGCCAGAAATGAAAGTGTTGACCCATCTATACTGCTTTGTTTGTTGCGGAGGGAGGAAGGGGGTGTAAGTGTAGTTATTCTGTACAAACCCTTGGATTCGATGCAATACACCATTTTGAAACAGGTATGTTTACTTGCCCTGTTTTGCACTAGTACAGTATACCTACCTTAAGTTTTACGCTGATGTAGCTACATCGTGAAAATGGGTGCAAATTTCACTAGTGTAAAGGAGCCCTTGAATGCTAGAGTCCACAACTTAACTGGAGTAAAGGCCACAATCCTGCTTCTCCAGTATCAGGGGGTAGGGATCTCTGATTCTAGAGGCACCGTCGCTTCCTTAACCCGTCTCTCCCAATGCCTTGCTTGTTGACCGAGCTCTACCTCTGGATGAATTTTTATTGTACTGATAACTTTTGTGATCCTTGTTAGCCAGTTGATAGCAGTAAACTATTTACATTCCTCTTTTTTAGGAGAAAGAGAAAAAGGTTGACTGGCGTAAATGGAAACAAGAAAGTAAGGAGACACTTTTTCTACATATTATGTGTATAATTTCCAGTGCTTTTAGAAATAAACCTTCAAACATCCATCAAATAGCTTGACTAGCTGGAGGACAGGCTCTTAATGAAATCTAGAGCCCTTTTACTTGTGGGTCGTTGATTCAAAGCCAAACTAGGCTGACTCACGATCAAGAAGTTGCCATCCGAGGACTGGTGTGTTGGCATATGTGAAGTGATAAGCATGCCCAATTTCTACTGGATGTGTCTTCATGTTACAAAAAACTAGCCCTGATTAGCATTTTTGTTCGTCTCAGGAAAGAAGAGACAGTTCTTTCTGCCTTACTATTGATAATGTGGCAATCAGGTGTACAACCTGGATATCATATTTGATTCCCGTTTTCTTCCCCTGTCTCTCTTTGTCCCCATGCTGTCACCAGATCCTGTCTAGCTGCCCTAACCATAGTAGGTTTTTGAATGTATTTGAATTCTGGTGATAAACCATTACATTATTGTGTCTCTTCTTATTTAAACCAGATGGTTATTCTCCATTTCAGAAAAAGAAGAGAAGAAAAAATGGAAGGAAATAAAGCTATTGAGAAAACTGGAAAAGAAAAGAATGCAGGAGCTGATGGAAAAACAAAAAGAAGAAGAAAAGGCAAAGGAAGACAAAGGTAACAGCCTTGAGTTGATGGGAAGGGCTGTGTGTGAGGGCCAGAAGAATCTAATGTGTGAGGGGCAGATTTTAGTTGCTTGAGATGCATCTCACCTGTATAGGCAGAAAAGGATATCTTACCAGTTCTATGAAAGTTAAGTGATATAATCACATACTAGTTCAAATACATAGGTAGACACTAATTCAGTACAGTCAGTGGTGTATGTGAGACCACTCAATAGACAACCTGCTGTCTTAAGATATCTCCTAAGCGTCCTCAAGTGTACAGAGTGCAATTGTGCTCCGCCTCTAAGAAGTGGCCACTAAAGAGAGCAGCAAAAGTGTGTTGCTAAACGTAGGTTTCAATGTACTCAGTTGCAATATCCCATAATCCCTCCTTATTGTAGCCTCCTTCCATTCTTGTGCCAAAAAGAAGAAGATAAATGTGTATTGGACAATACAAAATGATGAAGCATTTAATACTCATGTAGGAAGAATGCAGCAGTCCGTTTTTTTTTAAACTAGCTAACCTGTTGCACAATCCTCTCTAAAATTCCTGTGCGTCCATTGATCAATTCTCTAGAGTCTAATCAATACTTCAGACTTGTTGCCCTCTCCTGCTCACTTTAAAGCCAGTGGCAAAAGTCAGATTGACTTCTGTGGGAAGAGGAGTGGGGCCCTTACTCTGTAAAAGGCACTACATCGGAGTGCTTTGGAATCTTATCATTTGTAGTGTGGAAGCCTTAGTACGAATTGGGGCCCCTTTGTACCAGGTGCCGTGAAAACACAGGACAGTCCTTGCCCCGAAGAGCTTACAATTAAAATGAAAGAACCAAAAGCTAATGCTGTCCCCACAAATGAGTGGAACTGCCAAGCTCTGGCTCTTCTGTTAGATCCCACTCTTGTTTTCTAGGACGTCATTACACAGTTAGCGTAGCTCTGCCAGGCTCCATCTTGAACAATGCACAGTCTCCAGAGTTGCGGACATACCTTGCTGGGCAAATTGCCAGGGCCTGTGCCATCTTCTGTGTGGATGAGATTGTGGTGTTTGATGACCAAGGAGAAGATTCAAGGTGAGGGTGACACATTGTCTTCCCTGAATAACCTGTCCCTCAATGTTTCCAGTTTCTGTGTATCTTGTCTCAAATGAAGGCCAGCAGGAAACAGAGCTGCAGCTTCTCCTTGTCAGATACTTTGTCTGATGAGATCTCCCTAATTACTTTTTTCCGTGTGTGTGTGGGGGGGGGGCAACCAGGGGCAGCCGTGGCTATTCCCCAAACAGCAGGATTAATGACTGAAATAAAATAATAGGTTGGATGGTTCTAGAAGGTTGTTAATAACCATTTTGCACTGAGCCCACAGAAGTAGCGACCAAAAGCCATCACCTGGTGACTATTCAGTGGCCTGTGAGATGAATTGGTGGTGTGTCCAGTTGCTAGCGGACAGGTGTCCAGATTTCATTTGCTTAAACAATTGGCATCGTTGTTTAGTGTCAGCAAAAAAGCCAAAGGACTAGATGAACAGTTCCGGTCTATGGGAAGGTGGCTCTGGAGACTGACACCTTGGCATCTTTCAGAAGTACTAAATCCATTCAAATTTTGGTTCTATGTGACTACTAGACCATACAGAGTAAGTGACAAGGCATAAGTAGCTCAGCGCCCGGTTTATAGTTAAAATCTGTGATAAAGGTAAAAATGTACAACGTTGAAGCAAATTTGGACGCTCTATGTAAACCGAGAAATAGCTTGGTTCCATAGGACACTTAAGTCCCATAAGAGCAAGTAGGTTTCACGTAAATGCTGAAGTGCGTGGATCTCACCAGCATGCAATGAACACACACTAGATTTATAGGAATCTAAAGAAGAGCTCTGCAAGCTTGAAAGCTTGTCTCTCACCAACAGAAGTTGGTCCAATAAAAGATATTGCCTCACTCTCTTTGTCTCTCTAATATCCTGGGACTGACACAGCTACAGCAAAACTGCATACTGGTTTACAGGAAGAAATTTTGTAGTGCTGAGAAAAGGTGCTGGCTTGACAGCCCTGGAAACTAACAATCTCTGTTTATCCCTCACACAGACTAGGTAGCAGAATGTCATGCTTTTCCACAGTCCCTCCTCCCTAACTCAGAGGGTCCAGCCATAATCATGCTCCATGGACCATCCAGTCATTGGTCTAGAATATTAACAAGGATGTCAGTTCTGGTGGTTGTGTGACCAGCGACCATTCAGTTGGAACTGGTCTGATATAATTTACTACTTTCACAGACCATCTAGCATCTGATAGCTGCTTTATAATGTAAGATCTTTTCTGACCTGGGTCAGACTTGAATTGCCAACAAGGGTGAGGGACTCTATATCCTGAACCACTTTTTTAAACTCCTGTTTCTAGTTGTATACGTTTTAATTAAATAGGAATGGGATGCGGCCTCATGTAGATCTACTCACTCTAGGGGCTGTGTAAATGTCTTGGAAGATCACAGACTGCATCCGTTTTCTTTCAGGACTGTGGAAGGGCAGTTTGATGGGATTGGAAAGAAAGGACAGGCCTGCGTGCAGCTGGCTCGGATTCTACAATATTTGGAGTGTCCTCAGTAAGACCAATGTGATAGCTTTGCACACCATGCAGATTGTCTTAGTTTAATGCTGTAGCTCATTAACTTGGCATTATGTAACACCTCTGTCAAAGATTGCAGGAGCGGGTGTTGGGTAGTGGAGGGCCAACATCATTTATATATGTGTTTTTCTCCTGTATTGTGCTATCTGGAGATAGATTCTGTTCTGATTCACTTGTTATGCTCACATCTTGAGTCCACGCACACCATTAGCATACTGAATGAGATCTGCATAGGGGAAAAGGGCTACTGTGCATTACCAGTGTTGGGAGGCAACCATCAGAGCTCCTGCGAGCCAGAGGAGCAGTAACTTCTGTTTAGAATTCAGACCCAAACCCCCAAGAAATAAAAGATCTGAAAGATCCTGCAACTGAAAGAGCTGCAGGAGTGTGTAGGGTGAAAATGATCAGTATTAATCCCCCATTTACATTCTGTAGGAGCCTTAGCCTTCCGGGGTATGTGGTACCACAGGGCTGATTTCCAGATCAAAGCTGGAAATCTGAAATTAAAATGAAGCCTGAAAGAAGCTTGTTACAATTTTGACACTTGAATCTCTCTGAACAGATACCTGAGAAAATCATTTTTCCCGAAACATCAGGATCTGCAGTTTGCAGGTAAGGATGTGATTACATCCCCTTGACACCTCGTTCCCATCCCTAAGGCACAGGCCTTCCCTTCTCCCCCTCCCCCAGGGTGAAGTAAATAGACATGGGGCTCCCACCACTCTACATACGGCAGCCCGCTCACCATTCCAGTTTGTGTGGTCCTGGCCTTAGTGTCCTTATGGTCTGTAAGGAGTGGCAGTTGCTAAGGCTTTTCCTTGTCCGAGAGAGCATGCTTGTGTTCCTCCTCATAACTGGGATGCTTCTCTGCCTGTGCGCACATGTGGACCATTTCATGGGTTTTTCATCGGTGTGGGGAGGGAGTGATGAGCGTGGGGGCAGGGACTGGAGAAGCAGGATGAATCCCTTTATAATCTACCTCCAGGTGCAATCTGTCCTTCAATATATCTCTCCCCCTCCCCCACTTTTCTCTACTGTTTCAGGGCTCCTGAACCCATTGGACAGCCCTCATCACGTGCGGATAGATGAGGAATCAGAATACCGGGAAGGAGTGGTGTTAGCCAGGCCCACCAAGCCAGGCAAAGGCTCCTTTGTTAACTGTGGGATGAGGAAGGTACAGCCTGTCTGCCCATGAGATACCCAGAGTAAACTCCTTCCACTTATCAGTCACTCCTTTCACGGTCAAGTACAATTAAACTAGGATGGCAATAAGCTACCAGTGAGTTTCTTGAAGGGCCATGTCCCACCATGGAATGGGACACAGTTTCTAGCAACACATGCTTCCTGAGGCCCACTTTTATTTAATTCAGTCTCCCCTCGCTGATCAGGGTTTCTGTGTTAATGTTGATAGCACCCTCTGCTGGGGCCTGGTAGAGGTGTCAGTGCCTCTTAGGGTCCTGCAGTAGGGCAAAATCCTCCAATTACCATTTGCCTGAATTAACAACGATTGTTCTGTTATCCAGCACATTGAACTGGAAATGCATCATCCACTGCAGCTGTTCTAAGCCAACCAAGTGTCTTGAAGGGCTGTACATTTTATAGAGTCCATTTCCCACTATACAGAGTGTGGAGTCTGACTGCTCAGTGGTGGAACTTGTAGTCTTGGCTGAGAGTGTAGTTTGCGTTCCCAAAAGTGATATTTTTTTTTGCTTGTCAGCCGTAGCTTTCCTGTGGGTGGGTGTCCTTGCATCTAAAACCCTTTGTGTTGGTGGTCTATTGTTGTAGGAGGTACAGATAGACAGACAGCTAGAGTCTGGTCTTCGAGTCACTGTTCAACTGGACAAGCAGCAGAATCCAGGTAATCCATTGCCATCCTGCCTCTGGACAGGCTAGACGGGTAATATTACCAATGTGATCTGTAGTATAGCCTTAGTCCTGCAGAAGTTAGTCTTTGCACTGAACTCCCTCAGCCTTTGGGCAATGCCATGTGGCAGACATGTCTTTAAACATGTTCAGAAATCCTCATACCCAGTTATAGTGAATAACTAGCCCCATGCCCCTCAGTTTGAGCATTAGTTACTCATTTATTCTATCTTAATGTTTGTGCTGTTTAGAGCTCAACTATGTTTTGAGCTTCATCAATGTATAGACCGTGCTGAATAGACTAAACTCTTAGAGGCTTTTCTTAATAAATTTAAGGGGTAGAGCTTGTTTTTGCCCTAGGGAAGAGCGTTGGGAACACGGCACAGGGGGTTGCTGGTTGATTTCCAGCAGTGGCTGGAGAACTGCAGTTTGCTATGCTAACCCACTGGCTTTGTTTTCAGACAGTAAAATACAGAAAGGCACTGTAGTGTCCTCAAACCATCCACGGAGTGTGTCTGGCCTGTACTGGGGTTACAATGTCCGCTTAGCCTCCTGCCTGAGTAAGTATTTACACTGCATTCGGTCACCTACCTGCTGGGGCCAGGGCAGCAGTAGCCAGATCCACTTTTACTGAGTTCTCTGTAGACATTTGCATTCACTTCTACACAGATTCTAGTTGTACTGGCTGCAAACCTGCAGCACAAGCCAGATGCTTGTTTCTTTAACATCCTCTTCCTATTTCTTGGGGCCCATGTGCTGCCATTGATGATTTAATGGGTATTTTCCATCTCTAGTTTCCTTGACCCTATATAGCTTCTGGTGGTGGAGGAAAGGTGGTATGGTAATGAGCCTGTACTCACCTTTTTACTCTCTGCCCCCTGGATTTAGTAACTTCACTTATCATTGATACAGAAGATGGGGAATGATCCAATATCTGAACATTGATAGTTTCCCTTCCCAACAGGAAAATTCTAATAGCGATCATAGTAATGCAGGCAAGAGATAATGCTCTGCACCTATGCTGGCTATCTACCTGTTTCCATCCTTAAGCACCAACAGCTCAGGTATCACAGCTTCCTAAAAGCCCTAGTAATTCTTCTGCTTTCCCTCACTAATCAGTGGGACCTTCCTGGGCAGACCAGGTTCCAAAACTTACAAGATCCCTGTAGAGCCCCTTCAGAAGTAGGAGATTTGAATACTAGAGGTACCATCCTACTGTATGTAACCACTGAGTGTGAGCTAGATCCAAACACCCCCTTAGCCCTTGAATGATTCCTGACAGACATTCCAGCCTGGGACTGGTTCAACATTTGGTGTAAGAGCCAGTATTTTTCAGGAAAGCTATTAAGATTGAAAGAAGAACTATGGTGCCATTCTGCTGATGGAATTTGGAGGAATCTTGGTGAGAAAGATGAGTGATTTGTACACTAATAGTACAACTAGTGAATGCCACTAAAATGTAGGAGGCAGTAGAAGCAATTCTTAGTTACTAACCTTTAGGTGTATAAAGTATGAAATGCTTAAAACTACTGTATTTAGAACCCTCTAAAGCAGGGGATGCCACCATCTACTTTCCTTTTATGCTTGTTTCTCAGGTGCTGTTTTTGCCGAATGCCCTTTTAAAGAAGGCTATGATCTCTCTGTTGGGACCTCTGAGCGAGGGACCTGTGTGGACCAAGCAACTCTCCCCTCCTTCAGGTAACTGGACTGGTTCCTTGCTGTTCATCCCATCCCTTCGCTGGCAAACCAGCCCCAGAAGCAAAATGCCTGTGATAGAACAACCAGTGCATTTGAGAGAACTGCAGTAGCCAGTGCTGCAGTGTGAATATTCTCCCTGACAAAGCTTCCCTCTGCAGCAGTAGGGTTTGTATCCCCAGATGCAAGCATGCAACTCCCATTCACTTTGGTGGGATTTGCACCACCATGCTCTTTTCTGAGGCTTGATCTACACAACAGACGTATGTCTATATAACTGCATCGCTCAGGAATGGGTTTTCCACATCCCTGAGCGATGTCATTATACCAACCAAACTCCTGGTGTAGATAGTGCTATGTTGATGGAACTACTGCCTCTTGCAGAGGTGGATTAACTATGCCAACAGGAGAAGCTCTCCCATTGGGGTAGGTAGCATCTTTGCTAAGAACTACAGCTGTGGTACTGCAGGGCTGTATGTGTAGATAAGACCTGATTTACCTGCTGATATTCTTTCCATACACGTGTTCCCCATATACCAGGCCAAAACTAAGCCCTGAGCATTTCCATGGGTTGGATCTTCTGATCAAATTTGTCCCAGCAGGAGTACCCAGTCATTAACGTAGCTCACTGGATGTTGTCATTGTGGGGTACAGTTCAGGATATTTTTGCAGCTGCTTGGCTGGCCGTTGGGGGCAGGGGCAGCTTTAGTTCCAAGGCCATCTGTTCCCTTTTTCTCTGGTTATATAGCCAAGTAGTGTTTTGTTCAGTGTATTGGGAGAACTAGATATGGTATGTTCTGAACTTACTCTACAGCACATACAAAGAGCCAGAACCATCACTTGTGCTGGCCTTCAGCAAATTGCATACAGGTGTTAAAGGCTCTATTAACTAGCCTGCTCTGGGTGACCTTGGTCAAATCACTTCATCTCTGTGCCTCCATTTCCCCATCTGTAAAATGAGGATGGCTGACCTTTTTTATAAAGTGCTTTGAGGTCTACTGATGACAAATGCTATATAAGAGCTAAGTAGTGTTGTTAAAGATTGCAGGGGCAACACTGTAGTTTCTTCTGACCTGGTACTGGTGGTAGGATCCAGTATTCTCCTGTCCTATAAACCTGGGTGTGTGTGTCTGCTCTCTTCCAGCCATATCCTAATAGTATTTGGAGGTCTCCAAGGCCTGGAGGCTGGTGTGGATGGTGACCCAAACCTGGAGAGCACTGACCCAAGTGTCTTGTTTGACCTTTACCTGAATACATGTCCCAGCCAGGGCAGCCGCACCATCAGGACAGAGGTATGTCACAGGAATAATAGCATGCTGCGTGGCAGCATCTTCCTCCTAAGGATCAATCCCCTACTAGTAGCTTCCTTCCTTAGAGGAAAACATGTCTCAGCTAGCTGTGAACTAAGGGGTTTGGTAGTGCCCTCCTAGCTCCAATTATACAAGTGGTCTTTCTAAAATACATACTCTTTTTATAACAGATCTTCAGGTGCAGCGTTTGAACTGGGAGATAAACTTATTATTAGTTGTGGTAGTGAGACATATAGGAGTCTACTGTGATACGTGCTGTACAAATCCCCAACAAAAAATGATTCCAAGCCCAAAGAGCTTATAAACTACCCTTTAGCAATGAAGTTCGTTGTAGAGTCTAAAGGTTTCACTAGTGAATCTGGCTGGGCTAGTGTATTTTTGCACCCATTTGCAGGCATATCTGCTATAGGTACAAGCACATGAATCCCACTACTACCCTTCTGCAAACAATCATTAAACTGGTTTGTATTAAGTGATGTGGGCTGAAGTGCCACCCTTTGAACAGTGGATCTGACCCTACTTTCTGTTGGTTCCAGGAAGCAGTACTGATATCTCTGTCTGCACTGAGACCCCGCATTGATGAGGCTGTGAGGAAAGCCCTTGGTAGCTGAAGGGGAAAAAAACACTGATCTACAGAACTGAACCTACCTTCTCTCTTGTTTTCATCTGCACCAGCACTCTTCCTTGTCTGCAGATGGCTCATTCCAAGTTATGCTAACCCTAAACCTAGGAAGAGCTGCTGGGGGTGATGGTTAAATCCCCAGGGCAGCCTGCTACACTCCAGCCTCTTTGAGAGTGATCAAGAAAAGTACAGTACCATTACCAAAATGGCTACAGCTTTTTAATAGACTCAAACCTGAGACTGAGATTAAGCACTGCGAGTCTACACTGGTTGGGGAGCATACTCCCTAGACCAAACTGTTTGTAAATGGAGCTGGCTGCTGCCTCACATCAGCATGGGAAGCCTGTCAGTGGATCACACAGCACCAAGAGAGGTGTTGAAAAAAATAAAACAGAACTCTCATATTTAGTGCACTGGAGTTTTTAAAAGTGGGGGCAGTGTCATTGGGGGTTGAGGCAAAGAATTAGGGACCTGATCTGCAAAGGCATTGAATACCTGCTGAAAGCCACTAGGAGATGTTTTCTCAGCACCACTAAAGAGCATGGTCTAAGTGGCTAATGAGCATTTGTGGCCTTTCAAGAGTAATGTTAAGGTAGTGCTTCTGGACACTGGGGCAGCTTCAAGATATTATATGCAAGTTAACTGATACTTAACTTCTGTGGCTAGGAGGAGCCCTGTTTTCAAGTCACTCTGCCTGCCTGAAGAGCAGCTCTCTTGCTGCAAGGCTGAACAGTAACATGACCATTTAAACTGACATACAGCAATAGGTACCCACTAACAAAGGTGAGTGTAAATTTCTGGAGATCCAGCCACTGCAAAGAGTGCCTGGGACTTTCCTCCATCTAGTGGACATGAGTGTCACAACTAACCCCATGGTGTACTCCATTTAGACCTCATATTGATGTAAAGTTTTAGCACGGGTGAAAGATTAACTCTTTCTTACATGCAACAACGGTGCTGTTGGGCCAGCTACAGTAGGTATGCAACCCATTACACGGTAGTGTAAATGCTCCTTCATTTCTCTTCTGTAGAGGGAGGGTCTAGCTTCCTTATGTAAATACTTAGAGTTAAGCCTAATCGTTTTGGCAGGAGTCTGTTGCTATTACAGTGTTAACTTGCTTACAGGAAGTGTAGTGTCCTTTAGGATCATGGGCCTTATAAGCCACCACACCAGCCACCAAGGATGGAACTTCTTCACTGATGTCCTCACTCTTAAGACAGCATTGAGCTTTCCTGAGCGCAGTTGGCTCCATACCTGAAATTATGAACCTTAAAACCCACTTACATTAAAGGACAAGCAGAGTCCATTAAGTCAAAGCTAAAACAAGGAGGACCAGAGAAATAGTTGGAAGAGTCCAGTCGACCATCAGGGTACTGGCTGTTAGTAAGAAACTACTAATTTTTTCACTGAAAATCCAAAATATGGATTAGTGAAACTGGCACACAATGCATTGTTCCACAGGGATAACAGTAAAGAGTCACCCTCAAAATTAAGTTAATCCTGAGAACCAAGTGGCTTCCCTGTGCCTCATACTCTGAAAGCATATAGCTCAGTAAGAGCATTTCCTTTGGTGTCCTCTTAACTGAGTCAAGGGGGCTTTGTGGGCAGCATCTAGAGATACACCCATTGAGCCAAGCATAGAAGTAGGTGGGGAAAGCACTTTTAAATACTGCGCTGACTTTTTATTAAGTTCCAGGAGCCATTTTTAGGACCAAACGTTCAAGGGTACATAATCTTTGGTATTTGCCTCCTCAGGAAACAGATAACCCTATTAATTAATTGCAGGCCCATGAAAAGCTCCTAGATCATTATAAAAAAAAAAAAAAAAAGCCAGGGAGGCGGGGAGAGAATAAATTTGAGCCCATACATACCCCTGATAAATAACCGTAGTAACTTAAGTCCCTTCCACTGGATACCTTCACCCCCATAGTGTGTTCTGTCATCAATCCCCTGGGTGAGTTCAGCTGTTGCGTCCAGCAGTGATGGCTTGTAAACGATTTGTTCTTTTCAAGATGTTAGGAACAAACAGCAGCCCCGATGCCCGCTCGATGCTCTCAATAGGAACCAGGAAACGTTCAAGTGGGATTGTCTCCTCCACCGGGCTGTTGGGCATCACATAGGAACGCAGCTCAATCTCTCCATTGAGCTTCTCTAGGATGAGCACTTTGAAGAAATGCGTGGGGACCGCTACATTGTTCTTGCCAATCACCTGGTACTTGATGTACATCTTCCCATCTGCCTCCATCCTACACAAAGAACAAGACTGTTACTGCTGCCTCTTACTTAGTACTCGTGCACAAATCCCTCAGGGCACAGATTGTGTCTTCCATTGCTTTAGATTAATATATACATAACTAAGATCAGAAGGAGCTCTTATGATCATTGAGTCTGACCTTTTGCATAATGCAGGACTAGAATTTCACCCAGTGTTTCCTGTATAAAACTTGTCTTTTAGAAAGACATCAGTTCTTGATTTAAAGTTGTCAAATGCTGTAGCAGGGTCTAGACCCCCACCTAATCTGGGAGACCCTTTACACAGTGAAACAGGAATGAATATGCTGCAGAACATGTTCCACTCCCCATCACCATATCTAATTTGGTCCTTGTTTAACTGAGTCTGTTCAAGTGATTGCCACTAAACATGGTTCATTGCAGCCAAAGATTATACCTTTATTTGGAAAATCTGACTATGCAAGAGGCTAGATTAGCCCTTTATTGCAGCCTGTGGCTAATGCACTTGTGGCACTATTAGTACCAGATCTGACAAGATAACCAGACTGTAAAAGTGACTGAAATATAGCGTAAGATGACTAAGCGACTGTCATTCTCCCAAACTAAGTGCAGAAAGAAAGCACTGAAGGAACACAAATTATTTCCCTTTTAATTCTACCCAGGTAATCTGATAGTGTCCCTTCAGGGGTTTATTCAATTGAAAAATGTATAAACTAATCCCAAGCATAACAAACTAGCCCACAAAATCCCTACATGCATACATGGAAACTGTGGGAGTGTTTAAAAAAGTATCCACTCTATTGCTATTTCTGACCTTTATCCTGAGAGCATGACAAGACAAGTCACATTCTTAGCCCATCTTAATTTCCTTGTATGATGCGTGTTTTAAGATCCGTTTCAATCCAGTTCTGGTATTTACCTGGGTAAGAAGAGTGGGCCAGTGCAGACATATACATTCTTGTTGTACTTTGTTAAACTCCTGCAGTATTTCTCCAGGTTATTCCAGGCTTTCTGGTTCAAATGAGGAACCTAGAAACAAAACAAACACAATACAGCCAGGAAAAGGTCAAGAATGTAAATCAGTTTGAGCTCTGTTCTCTCTTCCCATGCACCCCTATATGTCCTAAACTTTTTCCAGCTTGAGTTAATAATAAAAATAATAAGTGCTATAGAAGAGAGAGATATCAGTAGATCTCACAGCACTTTATAAAGGTGTTCACTATAATCACCCCCATTTTACAGACAGGGAAACTGAGGCAGGGATCAGTGAAGTAACTTGCCACAGTCAGCCATTAGGCCAGTGGCAGAACCAGGAATAGGATCCAGAGTGCTGAGAGCAGGGTGAGGAGCTGAGAATCTATTTAGCTTAAAGAGAAGGTGCAGGGATGACTTGATCACAGTCTATAATTACCTACAGGGGGAACAAATATTGGGAATGAGCTCTTCAATCTACCAGACAAAAGGTATAACAAGATGCAATGGCTGGAAGTTGAAGGTAGAAAAATTCAGACTGGCTTGCATCTGTAGAGGAGGTCAGACTCAATCGTAGTGGTCCCAACTGGCCTTGGGCTCTATTTACTAAGCCACACTGTTTATAGGGTAGTTTAAAAAACATCAGATAAAAGTTTTAATCATCTTCAGCATGACTGTTTGGGAAGCATAAACCTGAGTTATCTCACAGAAATGCTTTGTATATCTGAAGTCACTTTGGTTTAATCTTTGGCCAGAGACAAAGTTTCAGGCTGCTGGGAACACCTATTTATCTTATTTATTTCAATGTGATTACTCATGAGTAAAGCTATGCACACATGGGAGTGTTGGCAGGATCAGGGCCTTAGTTTGGTAGGAAATACATGTGGCCCTTGAGTTAATTTAGATGATCCTCTCTATTTACAGAGGCAAGTTTATCCAGCAGTTCTCAGTCCTGGTACTGGCCGGGGGGCTCAGGAGAACCATTCCCCACTCTGACACAGACTTCCTGTGTAACTTTGTGCACGTCAGTAGTCTCTATGTGCCTCAGTTCCCCATCTGTAAAAAGGGAAGCATATTATTCCCAATCTCAGGAATGTTAAGACAACAAATACATTAAAGATTCTGAAGCACTCAGGGCTTCTCTACACAGAACTATACCAGTACAACTTCCCATGTGGACGCTCCTATTCCAGAATAAATGTACTGGTATAACTCCCCCTGGGGACAACTAGCAATATGACTGCTGTACCAGTATAGTTCTGCTGGCATGTCTAGGTGGGTAAATTTACCATTAGTAACTGTTGATGGTGGCCATCTAGGTACCAACATAGAGTTAAATTTGGATTGTGAGATGGTTAGTTAATTCCAGTCCCTAAACAAGTATTAGCCAATTAATTTGAGGTAACTTCCTTCACTGTAAACTATTTAACTAGAAAGATAGAGAGGTTTGACCAGTCAAAATGGGGAAGACAAGATTTCGATCAGTTACAAGAAACCCTTAGCCAGATCACTAAAGATGTGGCAGCAGGTACTATACTGCAGGAAGATCCAGTCTCCTATAATGCTTGTGGTTCCATTCTCTTCAACAGAATATTGACAGAGAACTGGTCAAAGGAAAGAGATTAAACTATGAGGGGAAAAATAGAAGTTAGAGCAAGATGTAGACCAGGGGTAGGCAACCTATGGCCCGCGTGCCAAAGGCGGCATGTGAGCTGAATTTCAGTGGCACTCACACTGCCTGGGTCCTGGCGGCTCTGCATTTTAATTTAATTTTAAATGAAGCTTCTTAAACATTTTAAAAACCTTATTTATTTTACATACAACAATAGTTTAGTTATATATTATAGACTTATAGAAAGAGACCTTCTGAAAACATTAAAATATATTACTAGCACGTGAAACCTTAAATTAGAGTGAATAAATGAAGACTCGGCACACCACTTCTGAAAGGTTGCCGACCCCTGATGTAGACAGTTTATGGGTAGAAATAGATCAAGTGGCTGAGGCCTTCAGAGGGACAAACAATAGGGTGGATAGGAAAATTGCAGAATGTAGAAGGGTTGAGGACAAGAACCATGAGTTGTCAGGAGTACTCTTAAGTGGAGGTTAAAAAGACCCCTGCAGCTCCTGGAGTCCTCAGATAGAGAGAACCCTTCCCAGGGAAGGGCACACCATACCTGAAGGCCCAGAAGGAAAATAATTGTTTGAGGAAGCTAAATATTGATCGATTTGATTCCTATACGCAGGGAGCTCAAAATTCATGAGCATATTACTATGGTCAAAACTTCTCTAGCAAATTTTGAAGGTGTTTCAGAAAATGATAAAATTAGTTGTTGTTTTTTTAAAAGAGGACATTAACCACAAACCCCATCCCTAGACAGCAGCCAGAACTTTGAAAAACCATGCCTTGGGCTAATCAACTACTATGCATAGATACAAAAAAAAAGCTTGTAAACCAAAGGGCAGGGTGTAAGGATGACACCAACAGGTCTTTCTATGGAGAAATGAGGTGGGTTTGCTTCAGTGCTAGTGGTGTTGTAAATCCAGACCAGTACCCTCATATGAAGCAGCTATATCTGGAAAAGATACCAACCTATGTCAGAGAAAGAACAGAGCTGATTTAGATTCACATAAAACCCCCATGAGCTAAATGTTCACTCTAGTCCAGAAGGCACTAGTAGTGCGTAGAAGAATGGCCCAGCAAGGCAGCATTTATGCCCTGGAGGCTGAAAAAGCTGTGCTAGGGTTGGGAGGTACCCTGTTTCCCCGAAAATAAGACATCCTCCGAAAATAAGGCCTACTTACAGTTTTGCCTCTCGTTGTAATATAAGGCATCCCCCCGATAATAAGACCTCCCCAATAATAAGGCATCCACCGATAATAAGGCATTTTTCATTTCTGAAAAATAAGACATCCCCTGAAAATAAGACCTAGCGCATCTTTGGGAGCAAAAATTAATATAAGACACTGTCTTATTTTCGGGGAAACAGGGTAGAAAGTTAACCTCCAACAAGAAATCACTCTCAAAGAAAGTGGGGACAATAAAACATCAGCCAGTAGGGGGAAAGAAAGGTAGGAATACAGGTGGTAGAACTTGGAAAGTCAGAAGAAACCATCAATAGATGAGGGACCTGATACTAAGCAAATGTTCCAGGCAATGGATGACAAGTTGGAGCAAGTTATGTCCTTGTTTGCTTACCTAACCACAAATAGTGTAACAGGAAGGATGAGAAGATCCTGGGTCTTAGGTGGGCACATGGGGGCCACCATCCCAAGATAGCTGACTAGGGCCCCATAATCAATACTTCAAATTCTTGACTAAGGAAAACAAACACCTCATAGTCCAGAATAAGAAGTCACACTACTGGCAGGAACATTAGCATCGGTCAAATTCTTTGATTTTGATTCTCTACCATCAGTTCAGGGAAAGTTGATCTAGGAGAGCTTATTCCAAAAGGGCCTGCCAGAAGATTGTACTTTAGGATTTAAGTGCAAGATGCTGACATACACTCCTTGATTTAGGAGCAAAAGTAATTCTCAGGAGAGGGAGAATGTTTGAGCAGGTCACTCAAGCAATAGAAAGTGGGAAAGCCTTTAACCCTTGTGAAAAGTACAGCTACATCCAGAATGAACTGCATTGTGTGAGAGTTTGCTGGATGAAATTAGGCTTCAGGGACATGAGTAACACACAGAGTTTGTCACCCATGTTGAGAGTGTGTGTTAGTGGGAGAGGGATTTCTGCTCACACAGTATGGAGCAGTCCCCCCTTCCCTGGAGAGGTGCAGGGCAACTCAGTCTGATGGTGTCCCTCTCCCGCACCTAAGGGGAGGAACCTGATAGTGTTGCCAACTCTCAGATTTCCCCCTGTTTTTCCTTAAAGCCCCAGCTCTTGGAGTCATCTGAGTACATAAGAACCTCAGCTTCCCTTAAAAAAAAAAGTTTCTAGCCATCATGGTTGCAGAAAAAGGCTTGAAAAGCGACCCCCTAAAGCCCCAAAACATGAAGGCAAATAAAAACAACCCAGCACTGAGTGTTTTTAGAAGACCTCAGGATTCCTTCCTAACCCACTCCTGGCTTGGGGGGGTTGTGAACTCAGGGGGGGGCACACCCGGGTCCCCGACGCTGGGGGAGGGGGAGCGCTACCCAGCTGGTGCCAGCCCCCCGGTGAGCGCGGGGGCCCCCTCACGTGCTATGGGACCCGGGGGGTCGGGGTCAGTCCGCCGGGGCGGCGGCTCCTCACCTGGGGCGCCACGTTGCTGAGGTAGAAGGTGTCCTGCATGGCCTTCTGGCTCCACCGGTGGTTGGCGGCGGCCGCCAGGTGGCCCCGGTCGAAGCCGCTGCCCCGGTAGTCGGCGTTGGTGGCCCGGTGATACTCGTGCACCGACTCGTCCTCCTGGAAGTCGCAGGCGGCGCGGTCGGAGGGGCCGCTCAGCGCCGCCCCGCGCAGCTGCTCCAGCACCCAGAGGGCGCTGCGGCTCCGCGGGTCGTAGCACAGCACGTAGGACTCGCGGCTCCGCAGCTGCGGCAGCCCCGGCAGCCCGTACTTGGCCAGCTCGCCGCGGGCCGCGCCCCCGGGCCCCGGCGGGGAGAGGTCGGCGGCCGCCACCACCGGCACCACGGGCAGCCGGCCCAGCAAACCCGCCGCGGGCGGGCCGCCGCCCTGCCGCCTCCCGCCCCCCAGCGCCGCGCCCAGCCCCACCCCCACGGCCAAGGAGGCCCCGGCCACCAGCCACCGGCTGCCCCGGAGACGCTGCATGGCTGCGCCCCGCCGCCGCTGCCTGCCGTGCGGTGACCTTCCCTCGGCCGGGCCCTTAAAGGGGCCGCCGCCAGAGCCGCAGCCGCCGGCTTGAGGGGAGCAGCTGCCCGCACAGCCGGGTGCTAGACTCGGTACCCAGCAGGGCCCCCGCGCGGCTGGGCCCCGGGCAAGGCCCCTGCCCGCTAAGGCCCCGGTGGGGCCAGCGAAAGCATCGCCCCCTTAAGAGTGAACGCGCTGAGCCCTGGGGCGGGAAGCTTCCGCGCTCCCTGCCCTCGCGCGGGCACCTGCTGGGCTAATAAGGAGCAAGCCGCGCCCAGGGCTGGATGCTCAATGCGGGCCGGCCCTACTGGAGCCTGGGACTAGGCCTGAGTATGGCTAAGATGCTGTCACAGGTATTGCTAGTAAAAGTCACGCGCAGGTCACGGGCAATAAACAAAAATTCAGGGGGAGCCCATGACCTGCACGGTCTGTGACTTTACTAAAAATAACGGGGGGCTGGGGAGGGTGACGGGACTGACAGGCTGAGGCTCCCCTGGCTCCAGCAACCCCAGTTGGGGCATGTAGTCCCACACTCCAGAGTTGGCCACAGCTGCAGGGCAGGGGCACAGAATTCCAGCTCCAAGCACACAGCCCCAGCTGCAGGGGGAGGATGGGGGGGGGGAAGCTGCGAGGGGGGCACCTCCAGCCCTGGCTTCAGCCACTGACAGCTGAAGAAGTCACTGGGGCCCGGTAAAGTCACGGAATCCATGACTAAGTTGTAGCCTTACCTATAAGTCATTTCACAGCTGTGCCTCCCTTTACCCATTTGTAGTGGCTTGTGGGGAAAAAAAAAAATCAGTATGTAGTACAGTGGTTCAGAAGACCAAGTCCATACCTAGAGGCAGTAGTGAGGTAGCTATACAACTAGTACTAACAACCACACTTGTTCAAATAGAGATATAAAATAAATGGTGGATTCCTTAGATTAGCCTTCTCCTGTATTCCCATTCGGAATACACTTGGGCATGTTTCTCAAGTTCTGCTCTGCAAGTATAGAAAACTTCACTTCTCACAAGGAACCTAAGATGCATTACCTGTAGCTAGAGCTGGATGAGATCTGTTAGAGTCCATCTCCTGTCCGTCTCAGATCCTAAAGCATAAACAGACTACAACAGTTTCTTTAGCCCACTTTCACATCATGAATAGCTTGACACACACCCCCCCCACAAACATTAGACAATTCTTTGTACCCCCACTGTCAAAGGAGACTGTGGGAAAGAAAAAGATCTTATCAGTATTTGCAAAGAAAAATATTTATTATGACAAATCAACAGAACAGCATTTATGAAAAAAATTACAGACATTACAGATGGATAATTGTAGTTCATGGGAGAAGTTATAGAAATAAAAAGCAAAGGTAATAAACAGCGGGACCAGTTTTGTGTTGTAAAGGATCCACCTCCTAGCCTTCAATATGGCATTGTATATCAGGGATCTTTTGTTCCCTTCTTCAGTTAGAGGTACCAGCATGTTCCTTCCACTGGATTTGTGGCAACTGTCCTGGGGGTTCGGGGTGGGGAAACAGAAAAACAGCTTTCGCTTGTACAGTGATGCTTAGATCTGTACTGCAAAGTCAGTGACCCTCAGCAGCTAATATGGTCCAAGCAGGCCTTCCTGTTAGGAACATTTGTGCAGCCTCCGAAATATTGCCAAGCAACAGCTTTCTCTACAAATGCTTGTTCCCTGCTAAGCATGTTCCCTGTAGATAAATCAGAGGATACACTCTGGGCCTTGTGAATTCAAGTTTGGACCACCTCCTTTAACACACCATCACCACTCCCTATCCCACTAGATACCATCGTACTGCAGAAATAGATAGAGGAAGGCTCAGAGTAACAAGCCAAATAGGATAAACTTGCTAAGAAAAAGAATAAGGCAGTGGTGGTGGGTAGATTTAGCTTATACATGCAGAACCCTGTGCTACTGACAGACTCCCAGAATACAGTGGACTGAGATTAGTTCTACTGACATCCAACTAGCACATGTTGTTTCGTCCCTCACAGTTACTATAGAAGAGGGCATTTAGAAATACTGTAATATATCACATGTAGCAGCTTTAACTCTGAGCAGTCTGTGGCTAGGGGGAGTCTCATATTGTTATGGATAGCAGATAACATCATTACAAAACCCTCTGTTTAGCTGAAGGGAACTTCATCAAAATCAATAGTGTTTAAAAAAAGCACTTTAAACACTGGATAAAGCATGACATACAGATGTGTTCTCCATACCTTTTTGGAGAGGTGTGTGTTGTTTTTTAAACAGCCAAAAGGAAAAAAAAAGGAACTTGTATAAATCACCAGATTTGCCCTTTTGCAAAAGGGCATTTTAGAAAAAAGTTCTAAATGGCTAAAACATACAAAAAGTCACCAAATACTCAGTTCAAAGGAGCAACAGCCCTTGTACTCCTGAATACCACTGTGCTACCTATAGCAGCTTCTGACTTTCACTCCACCCATTGCTGAGCTGTAAATAATTCAAGCTTGGACCTCAAAACTCCAGCGACAAGTTAATCTAGCCAACAACACTTGCTTTGAAAAAAAACAGTTCCACCTTTCCCTGACAAAGATGACCAACCTCAGGATTATACTCTGCTATCCCATTTCCTCCCAGTTACCAAGGCTACAAGATTCCAGGGAGAGGGTATGAGGGCACAGGGTGCTGGCCTTCTCCCTTATGACCAATCCCCATCTCTTGAACCATCCAGCTTAGTTTCCTGCCTTTCCTCCTGATGGAGAAAAGCTTCAACCAAAGTGGTAATGATCCTGCTCTTGATGAGTTATTTGTATACAGTGAGCAACTAATGAATTCAGTGATTAAGGTATTTAAATCTCCACCTGTGTATTTGGCTCCCCCCCACACACACACACACCCCAGCACTTCAAGAAAGAGCAATTATGCATTAAAATTCTTACAGCTGCTCCTGTCACAGAAAAAGCTATGGAGACATGAATCCCACCTCAGATTTCTCCTATCCCATAGGTCTGTGGCAGCCACTATATGCACAAAGATACCAGACAATGGGCTAGTTAATACTGTCCAGCTTTAAAATGATTTGAGGAATGAGGGTTAGGGTAACTAATCAGAAGGGCTGCCATAGGTTCCCAGTTAAATTTTTTCCTCCCAACTAATAGTGTTTGTTGGCTCCATAAAGCGGACAATAAGCCCCATACTACAATGAGTCAGCTGTTTTTATAACCTCAGAGTATCACTGGAAAAAATTAATGAGTCCTTTAAACAGCCTCCCTCCCTTCAAATATCAACACAGCAAACCCTTCACCGCCCACAGTTTTAAAGAATAATAAGGGATCTAGGTTACTAATGAAGAGAGGCCTTTTCAAGTAGGAAACAAACAGCCTCACAAATTGTATCAGAATGTGTTACACATTCTCTAGTCTTGACTTTGGGAACTACAATGGGAGCTCCCCTCATTCTCCTCCCCACATCTTCTATGCGGTCACACATTTTGTTTCACTGTCAACTAGAGAACCTCTCCTTCATTTACAGACGTTCAGCTCCAACTCACTAAGCCATCATAAATAAAACCTTCTAGCCCTATGATGTTCAAACAGGAGGAGACCCCCAAAAATGGAGTTTAATCAAAACGAGCAGCAAAAACTAAGGAGTCTGGGCTGACAGCCACAAGCTTCTTCTGAGGGAGACATCTAAGGTGCATCTCTGCCATTTGTTTTCTGCTGGGGTGCCATTTGTAACCCTTTACTGAAAGGTGAGGCTCTCCATTCTCATCCTCAGTTACAGCCACCACCCCAATCCAGAGATTTCCATTTAGCACCACTCGTCACTCCTTAAGAAGGATGGACAGGATTTGTGTGGTGACTCTACAACACGGTCCTAAGCAGTGCATCCCAGCCAGCTGGGAGATTGAAGACAGCAGCAAGACCCAAAATCAAGTATCTCATACAGCAACGCAGAAGGCTACACAACTGAATCAGTTCCAGGCCTCTTCACTCATGTCTGTGGTGCTGTTCCTTAAACATCTGATCCAGCTCCCAACAGGAAGACTCGATTGATTTCAGCAGAAGTTGGCTTTGGCCCTAAACCAGGTTACCATTTGATTTTTTTTAGTTCCCTTCTTTAAAAAGGACGTGGTCAGGTTTAAAAGACATTTCCTTGACAACCATCTGAAATTTTTAACAGATCAACTCTTCACCACTCATCTGCTTTCTTCACTTCCTTCAGAATGAATAAGCAGAGAGGATAGTCAAAGTCCCTTTCAAGTTCTCATACACCAACAAAGTGCTGCAACATTTGAGTTGCAGACACAGCAGGAGAATATTTAAATCCAAAGAGGAAACTTAATAAATTCTCACTTCCCCTACAGTTGTAAAAGGTTTCTATTTAACACGTGCATTGAAAAACAATCTTCCCACAAGTTTAACTTTTAGACCTAATTTATGATATCGCAAATGAATGTATTGTAAAGAAACCTACATAGCATTTCAGAGTGTATTAAAGATTTTTCTCTTCTGACTACCACCATTATTCATCTAGTATTAAAAGAAACAAGTTACACTCCATGACTATCACCATATTGACATGCCTGGGGGGAGGGAGGGATGGGGATGGGGTGGATTCCTTTTAAGGCAAGTGTGATCCACACAGCCCAGGTACCATGAAACATTACAAAAGACCATGTGTAAGCTTCAGATAAATAAATGATTGGGGCGGGGGGAACACTTTTAATGGAGGACATCTTGTGCAGTTCTGAGGCCAGAGCATTTTGGATAAGTTTTCCACTTTTGGGGTTCAATCCTACAGTCCTTATTCAGGCAAGCCTCAATGATTCCAGAGCTGATCATCCCGTTCGATGCCTGTGTGCAGCAATAGTCTTTACAATTACAAAAGGCTAGTTAGTACTGGCCTCTCTAGCACAGGGGAGCTCCGTAGATGGATCACATGGTCTCTTGGACCAGCCGCTGCCCAACAGAGACACAGTGATTAAAAGGCATGGGGAGCAGCCATCGTTGCTCGTAAACTGTGAGAGCCATGGTATTCTCTCAACCGCCCCGTTTCTTATGGGAAAGAGTCTATCCCATAGGAAGGATTTCAGTAAAAGGGCCACCAACCACTTTGTTTAAAATTCCACCTCCAAGCAGAAAGACACTGCTGCATCCTTTTTACTGGCACATTTATTCTGGTTCACAGAAACTGCTACTCCGAAGCAGCACAGGCGTACGAGAGTAAAAATGTCAGGCACTATCAGAGCGGCTAACAGCCCCAATACCAACATAAAGATAAACTCTCCCTCTAGAAATTCACTAAGCTACACAGAACTTTGACCAGTCTTTAGGAGTTGGAACACAGCATGAACCGGACATCTGAAGGCTGACAACCCCCCCAGTTATGGTACAATTATGGCTAGTCTGCTACCAGGTCTCATCAGCAGGGTGAGCAGACCTCTGAGAAAGCACAAAAATTGACCTCTAATAAAAGAGACATAATGCAAAACACTTAAATAAATACAGAACAGTCCCCACATTGACAGCTATGCAGAGACAATCTAGCACTTCACTAACGGGGAGAGTAAAGCACCTCCGGTTAGCGTTTGCTTGGGAGCTCTTGCAACAGCTGGAATATTCAGCTACTCAAGTTTCTTCCATAGCCATCACCCTGACTCGAACTGTGGGTCAGGAGTTCCGATCATTCCAGCACTACTTGCAGGCTACAGGTTACCCTATACTAATCTCAATTTATGCAGACCTGGCCGGATCCTTTGTATCTGAATGGAGTACATTAATAAATATCCCCCTCTGTATTACTGTCCCCACAGCACATGGCTCTCCCTCCTTTAGGAACTGCCCATAGGGAAGGGGACTCTCGCAAGGGACCAGGTATTCCCACTGAATTGCTCCAGTAGATCACATCCAGAGATTAGCTTGATGTTAATCTGATCTGTGAGTCTGAGTCACTTCCCAGCAAAGAGTACCACAGGACAACGCGAAGATTACGTGACTAGAGCTTATCCAGGTTTAGATAGAAGGCTTGGAGTGTTCTGGGTAATATTATGCAAAAACAGTTTAAGAGCAAAACCATTATTATCCCTGTTAATAAGTCTCCTCTGAAGACACCTATGTTTGCAGCACAGGACTGGAGGCCTTTCCCTTGTACTTCATGAGCCTGCTTGAAGTTAGATATCCTGCCTTTGAATTAGGGTGAAGCACGATCCATAGAAGCGGCATTGAACACAGCTCAAGACGAGCAGTCTCAGCAGCAGCAGGGACCTTGCTCTAAGGCTGTGAGTAATATAAGGCTTCTTTGAACTACACTGATTAAAACCACATATCTAGTTCCAACTTCCAAGTAAACTCAGCACCAAGGAGACAACTCCTTGATAAGGCAATCCTGGGGCAGACTCTACTGGAGAGCAAATAATCTCACTGCACAAAGCAGCCAGCGGCAATAGCCTTCTCCCATCCCAGCTTTTTAAAGTCTCTTTCCCATGGAAGAGACACTGCTGTTTTGAATCCACATCTGCCACCCACCAGGAGGAAACTGGACTTTTTTTGTGCACCCAAAAGAGATGGTAAGATGCAGACAGAAAGGAACAAAATCCAGCAGCTACTCAAACCAGCCGGATGCAGGACATCAAAGTGACATGTTGTATTTACATGGAGATGTTCTTCTCTCTATACTCACCGAAATCCCACTGGTCCCAGCCTGTCCCTTCCCCTAATGCAGAAGTTCCTGTGCACGAGCACATGCTTCCATAATGCTATGATCACAAAAGTTCATTTCATAAGACTTCAAGAGATATGTAGCTAAACAATTTCCATCTTCCCAAACTTAGTCATTAAAAAAAATACAAAGCACTGCTCAGGCAGTGTGGAGTTGTTTGAGATTAGGAAAACCTGGAGTGCAGGACCTGACTAGCTGGGGAAATAGGCAGTCCTTGACCTAATAGAGTAGAAGGAAGTCTTCAAGAAGGCCAATTACTGGAACACAAAACCAAATTCCCAGCAGAGATTGTAGGAGCTCTGACGACGCACCACATATAGGAAGGAGTCTCCTAGGATACACTACTGCACAGTTTCTCTCACGCACACTGCCAGGCCTATGGACTATTTGGAGTCCTGAAGCTCCTTCGCTTTCTTCAGAATCAGGTGTACATCAGAGATGGGATAATCCTGCATTAAAAAGGAATGGATTTATTTTCTTAATGTTCGTTGCACCTATTCTCCCTTTTAACAGGGCAGAGACTCTCTGCAATGTCATTGGCCAGCCCAATGGATGCCCTGGTGTTTATAAATTAGATGTTACCTCCATCATTAAAGTCACCTGGAGTAAACAATTTCCTTCTATGTTTTGTAACTGATCAGTCTTGTACAACCTACAGGACATTCGATTATTTTGGTAGTCCTGAATGTGGGGTTAAGTTGGCTTTATGCAATGACTAGCTCCATTATGGAAGTCTGTATGAAGGATGCAAGGATCCAAAATAATATTTTTTGTATGTAATACATTAGAATTCTCTTAATCAGGACCCCTCCAACACATGGCCTTTCATCCTCTTTTAAGGGACTCCTAATTAAGAGACAACATTTTAAAAGTAATGCTGCTCTCTGAGCAGCTGATGGGCCCAGCATGTTACTAGACTGACCAAGGAGTTAGGAGAAGGAATCCTCTATTCTGGGCCAGGGACTGAGCCTACTGCTAGTGGCAAGATGTCCAGCATTTATAACTGGAGTTGAAAGAGCAAATTAACAGCCAGGAACAGGTAGCCATACAGCCACTTTCTGCAAATCAGCCATGGAGGCAAAGGCTGCTGTTAGAGGAGCAAACAGTCAGAAGCAGCATCAGACCGATCCCAAGAAGCCTAAACACCCAAAAGGCACAGTCAGTAAACAGAAGTATTGTTATTAAGAGTTATTGGCTTGGAGTGGCTTCACTGGATTTTCCAATTAAAGGGAGCGTGCAGTAGAAGTTAATGCTTGATCTTATACCACACCATGAAGTTTGCTAAGTGTTTAGATTTTTCAAACAAATGGTTTCATTATGATCAGCAGAGGGTTGGTAACTGTATTCCAGAAGGACTGCCTGTATCATATCCAAATATTGTACAAGAGGACAATCTCCTATTTAAAGAGTTCTTCCACCTCCTCCCCATTCCTGATGTATTTTAGTACTTACCTGTAGCAGCCTCATGTTCAGAGTGAAGTCCCCTTCCAGTAATTGATCTCGGATTAGTCTGAAAGAGAGAGTATGTTAATCCAAGTACTTTTTGCCTCTTTAGTACCTTGTCCAAAAACATCCCAAAAGTCAGTCACTAAGGTGCATATGGCTCACCACATGCCTCCCACCCTTCCTTAAGAACCCTGTTTCTTTTGCCATTGTGGAAAGAATGGCTACATCCTTTCACCAGAGCCCCCTCCGCATGTCTCTTGCGTGCAAGAGAGACCCCTATATCTGTGGATTCAAGCAGAGAATGGGGTGGAGAAACACACAGCCCATATTTACATTACCCAGCATGGGGGAGACTGAGCTTTAGGAAACAAGCTGTGAATTGTGGGGCAGGGAAGAGCACACTAGAGTCAACATCCTCAGCGTCAGCTGTCACAGCACTCACGTCAACATGGCGCAACAGACAAGCAATAGAAAATCAAAGCGGTTGTCATCGGCAAAGAGAGAATCCCAGATACGGATGACGTCTGGCAACAGGAACTCTTGGGACAGCAGCAGCGTCAGCCAACGGAAGGCGAAGAATTGGGGCTTGATGTTCTGCTCTTGCTTTTGGATAGACAGACAGAGTCAGTAATTAATTGCTTGTAGTGAACTGGAAAAGAAAGATGGATGTTCACTGCCTCCTTGGCATCCTCTTAGTAACCTGGTTATAGGCTAGTGTCCTGCAGTGCAATATGGAGAAATCTGCCTGTTCTTTATAGTCACACCCCTCTGCTTCAAAGTCTCTTGATAGCCTCATGCTATGAGATACTATGCCATGTCTCCTTTCAAAGCCTCTCCATAAAACCACCCCCTCCAATTACAGTGCTCTGAAGGACACCGCTCCATACACATGTCTATGGCTCAGACAGAAACCTGGGCATGATTCCTGCTAAGTCATGGAACGTAGGAACTGTTACTTTCATAAATTGCTATTCCGGCATTTAAGCTAATTCAATTTCATTTCTCCTTTAAAAAAAAAAAAAAAGCCCCACACACCTCATTTCTCCTAAGGGTTTAGATCAGAAGCACTTCCTCTCCTTTCAATGACTCTAAAAATCCCCTAGTGATTAGAAGGCTATTGGAAGGTTAGCATAAAAATCACACAGACCAGAGTTCTCCAGACACAGTTTATACTGGCAGCCAATAGACTGAAACTCAAAGCTTTTAGCTACTTTCTACTGTGGTCCATATATTTCACAAATTAAGCAAGATCAAGCCAGTTCAGTATTTAGATTACAAGTAGGGTCCTGTGCGGATACAAAATTTGGATCTGCATCGATCTGCGATCCGCAAACATGGTCCGCGGATATAAAGCAGATATCTGCAAATTTGCAGGGCTCTACAGACGGGAGACATCTACAAAACATCTATTGGGGGCCATCAGGAAGTGCTGCTAGTGACTAAGTAGGTGACACTCTTCCCCCTGAACCAGCATGGTGGAGTGTGACAATGTGCTGACAGAAGACAGAGCACGACCACTTGAAGTCATATTAAGATTTTTTGTGGGTGTGTATGTGTATTATATATATATATACACACACATACACACACACACATACACACACAAAGCTGAACCCTAATATTCACCAGATTCCAACTCTCGTAACTACATTCTGCCTCCCATAAGTTCTCCCTGCAGTTTCATTTAGAAACAATATTCTACACTTTCCATCCTAAACTTGTGTTGCATTGTTGTACTGTTAGACAACTGCTGCATTCCATAAGACCTGCAACCGCCTCTATCCACCTCACAGGAGTGTTAGGAGGAGTTTGCAGAGTGTTTTGAGATCCTTGGAGGAAGGGAGCTACAGGAAGGAAACATTACATATACAGGATGGCATTACTATTACCAAGTTTTGATTTATCATTGAGCTGCCATAATTTTTCACTGTAATTTATGAAGTGAATACTATTGGGACATATGATGGCAATGGAGGTAAAGTACAAGAATTTGTTCCCCCTGGGAAAAAAAAAACCTGTAACTCCAGGTTGAAAAGGAACTTTGCAAGAGCACGTGTGTTTGGCCTAACGACAAAAGCAGAGTCCAGAGACTCAGGAGATCTTGAGTTTCACCACTCTCAGCTAAGCCATTGACCCAGATGGCCAGAGACATTGGGCAAATCACCTCTTTCTGCCCCAGTTAGCAGCTTTAGAGTAAATAAGTTACAAATTTCCACCTCTAAAAAGAGGACAAAGTATTTGCTACATCAATATAACCTGGGCTAGATGCTCAATGTGGCAAGAGCAGTTTGTCCTGTAGATACTCAACCCTGCATCACTCTCAAGAAAGCCTATCCCTGAGAACAAAAGCTCTTTAGTTGCATCAAACCACTTCTAAGCAGCCATCACTGTACTACCTGGGCACTGTTACAAAATAAGCAAGTTCTGTCTGGAAATGGGTGGTGGATCTTTGTCCTATCTTATTCCTTGTTCCAATGAGGGGTGCAAGATGAATGTCTAACTCCTCACCAGTTTCAAGTACAGCTCCACATCCTTCTCTTTCAGGGTGGAGTAAACCTTCTCCATCTTGTAAGTGATGCCACACTGAGAATCATCCAGGCTCTTAATGAAGTTGTCCCGGATCTCAGCCATTAGGTTGGTGAAGCAGAAAAATGTATCTGCTTCTGCATGTTCTGAAAAAGACACATAGGAGCGATAACAGAAGTGCGGAAGGAAGCTGTTGCAACCTTGATAAGTTTCCCCTGCTAGATGTTAACTAACCAGTCTGTGGTACTGGGTCCCACATGTTCTTGGCTTGCTAGGACTGAGCAGGCACACACTCCATTACAGACCCCATGTCTAACACCTTTCTTAGCAGCATGGACCCTGCAGTCCAATTGCCTACCTCCTGAAAGCTAGAATCGGCTCTCTCAAGCCTTCCAGTACCTTGTCATGTGATCTTCCTGATCAGCCCCTCCATGTCCCCTCAGGTGATCTGTTGCTTGATTACTACCCACTGGAAAAACTGGTTTCTTGCAGTTCAGCCAATCCCTATAGCCAACTCATTGCAAGGCCATAGTAAATGTTAATGAGTCTGCATGTTCCTTTAACAGCTGTGTAGGTAGGGTCTGTGAAGCACCTGAAAGTCCCCGTTAGGAAATGGCTGATCTGAGGTACATGGAGCATAATGACAGTTCATAAAACCAGAATTCATACGTTTTGACAGCCAGATTTCCCAAGCTGTCACAGAAGTGCATCCGAGAGGATTCCCGTACTTCCCAGGAAGCTCTTTTCAAGCACTCTCTCAGAACCACCCCCTTTCATCAGGGACCTGGTATGGGAAGAGCCTGCCAGTCTTCCTCCACAGCTGCTCTGATAACCATTCCCTGCAACAACTGCTGCCAGGAATGGTGTAAGTCACTCAGGCACTCTAACTGCTTACCTTTCCAGTCACTGTTGGGATCTGTAGCAAAGGTATAGTAAAGAGGCCCCACTATTTCATTCATCCCCTGGACATATGCGATCCCAGGATTCAGCTTGGCGTAGATGAACAGGATTCGTTCTACCACTTCCCAGTGAGCTTCACAGCCATTAGGCAGAACTTCATACTCATTCAATGAATTCGGAGCAGATGTTTTAAGAGGGGAACTCACCTGAAGGGTAAGGTAAACACATAAGAAAAATTATTCTGGGCACCCAATTTGTATAGGCAATAAATTTTCCATGGAGCAGGAATTTAACTTCAGGCACTCAGCTCCCCCAGATAACCAGTAGCCAACAGCAAATGCCCTTTCCAGGCAGTAATTAATCCTTAAATCCAGATGGTGGCCCAGTCAGTTGTAAGACTTACTGCCATAAAATACAAAGGAAACCAGGCTGGCAAGTCTTTTCCAAGAACAAATAAGCTAATTCAGCAGTGGACAGCTACCCTGAATCAAAAACACAAGCTCAATGTCCATGTAAGAGAAGACTGCTACATTAGAGAGGCAGGAAGAGAAGTGATCTGTCACATTAGCAAGGTATTCATCAGTCACTAGTGCTATTGTATCTGTTCTAGAATGATGCTGGGAAGTGCAGCATCCATGTAGGGAAAGCAGCGCTGGGCAGGTATGAGCATGGGTGATGGGGAAACAAAATGGCAGATGAAAGTCAATGTTAATAAATGCAAAGTAATGCATATTTGGAAAAAATAATAACCTCAACTATACATACATACATACATACATATACATATATATATATATATACACATACACACACACACACAATCAATGATGGATTCTAAATTAGCTGTGTCCACCCAAGTAAGATCTTGGGAGTTACTGCAATTAGTTCTCTGAAAGCTTCCCCTCGACACACAGCAGTGGTCAAAAAGGCTAACAATATTTTAGGAACTATTAGGAAAAGGATAGAAAGAGACAGAAAATATCATAATGACACTATAAATCCATTATGTGCCATACTTTGAATACTGTCTCCAGTTCTGTTTGCCCCATCTCAGAAAGGATATAGTGGAATTGCAAAAGGCACAAAGGGCAACAAAGATGATCAAGGGTATAAATTGAGTTCCATACAAGGACAGACTAAAAACATTAGAGCTGTTCAGCTTAAAACAAAAAACAAAAGCTATAAATGGAGATGATCGAGGTCTATAAAAATCACAAATAGTATGGAAAAAATGAATAGAGAAGTGTTATTTACCCTTCCCCACAATATAAAAACCAGGGGTCATCAAATTAAATGAACAGGCAGCAGATTTAATACAAACAGGAAGTAATAACTTTCCACACAACTAACTGGGGATGTTGTCCTGCCCAAAACCATAAATGGGTTAAAAAAAGAACTGGACAGGTTCAGGGAGGATAAGTCCATCAGTGGCTGTTAGCCAAGATGGTCAGGGATGCAACCCCATGCTCAGGGTGACCCTAAACCTCCGACTACTAGAAGCTGGGAGTAGAAGACAGGAGTGGCTCACTCCATAATTCCCCTGTTCTGTACACTCCCACTGAACCTCTGGTATGGGACACTGTCAGAGACAGGATATTGGGCAACATGGACTATGGTTTGACCCAGTCTGGCTGCTCTTACGTTCTTATGAGTGATGTTTGCACTCAGAAGAGAATAAGGGAGATAAATGGCAGCTGACTACAATGTTGTCTCAAGTATATGAATCGTATCAGCTTGTTACATCTCAGGCTCTGGGAGACTAGATCAATTTGTCCTCTGTTATTAAACCCTCTGGTCCCTTAGAGCCCATCCAGGGGAACACATAAATCAGGGGCAGGAGCTGTGAACACTTCCCCTGGAGCTCAGTGAACTCAACAGAAAAGATTCTGTTCCAACAGAAGCCAGAATAAAAACCAATTCAAGAGAAAGCAGCACATCGACCTTCAATTCCCTTTGTGCTGTCAAACATGCCGAACAGCACAGTACAGAAGAACCAATGTAATCAATAAAAAGAGAAATAAAACCTGTTGGGTGAGCAGGAAATTTCAGGAGCTCAACACACAGAGAAAGGAGAATTCCTTTCCACCTAGAGAGCAGCTCAAGTTCTCCATGTCTCAGTGACACCCTTCCTTGCCTGGAACTGTATGCTATCCATGTGTACTCTTCCTTGTGAGTGGATATGGGGGACTCATCTAGGGTCACTGTTGAGCTTGTGACATTTGTTGCAGTTACAGACAGGACCAACTTGACGTGTAACTGTTAGCACCCTGTCCACAAACCAAGGTGATTTTAGCCTCTCTCTGCAGGTAGGAGTGAGAGAGACTTGAAGCTGTAGAATTTTATCAAAAAAGTGTTCTTCAGTCAAGCCCATCCCTCTGGAGAAAGGGGAGAAGCAACACCCTCCGGCAGGAATACAAGAACCCACACCATATGTAGAGGTGGCGTAAGGAAGAACTGCAGAGTCTCTTTAACAGGCCAGCCTGGCAACCATCTTGGCAAGTGTGCCACAGAAGTGCACGCACCTTCCCCCACCCCCATCACAACATGCTCATCCCACAGCCCAGAAGCACAGGGAAAGCTCCTTGCCAGATCTTACATTTGTGACTCCACTCCGATTTCGTGCCACTGTCTGTGACTTGAGTGTCGTCTGTTCCACCCGCTTGCGGAGAGTCTCAAACTCATTCTGGGGGTCCAGGATTAGCAAGCAAGGGTAGTCAGTTGGGCGCTGGAAGAATGCCATATCAGGGTACAGCCTCCTGGGGTGGAAAAAGATGGAAACCAAATTAAATGGGGTTTTTAGAAGCAGAGGGGTGCCATGTGAAACAGAAGGGGCTTGATAACATGAAATATTCTGTATTCCTGATGCAGCGAGTACGTAAACTGCACTGTTATTCCTCCCCTCTAGAGAGACCAGCTATTTACACACACCTGACATCCTTGTCTATCTGCAGCAGCACTTCATTGTCCTTGAAGTAAGTGTTCCATCGGCTGTCTGGGTTCGGATTGAGTGGCTGCACAAAAAGACATCACATAAAACATGGTAAGTTCATCTTTTACTGACAAGCGAGCCTGTCACTGCTGAAAGCTGAGGTGAGCCCTTTTGGCTCTGCCTACACTGATCAGGAAAATTGTGCTATTGCCTTTCTAGCGAGAGCCATGTTTAAAGCCTGATTTGCTAGACAGATGGGGTGCTTTCTCTGGGCAGCTGACACTTTATGGGCACTGGCCCACCTAAATGAGTCAGCACACATCTGGTAGGCCAGTGAAGACTATGTGGTTACTTTCAACCACTGCAGAGCAGTATGAGCAGACTCTCCCAAATCCATTCTCGTGTGTCTTCGTGGATTCGCTGCTGCAGTCAGGCTTCACTAACCTGTGTTAACAGGAATTCTGGTTACAGCCCCAACCAGTGAGAGGGAGATTTTCCATATTAACTGCTACAAGAGGTACTGTCACTGTATATGTGCACTGCATAGTTAACATAGTGATTACAGTGTAATGATTATCTGAACTCCGAGAAGCCTGACGAAACATTACCAGCTTGGGTGGATTAGTGCAAAGTTTAGCTGATGCAAGTTTACCCAAGACCAGGGAAGTGTGGAATAGACTAAGCATAGGAAATCACAACATACACATAAGACAAGCTCAGATACAGGACTTTCCAAAACTGTACTAATGGAATGTAACACTCATCTGAAAGACATTTGAGTGATGGGGAAAAAAATACCACACACAAAAAAAAGCAAACATTCCAAGAACTTCAAAGGTCACAGTAACAAATAAGTTAAAGCTCAGAGTGTCACAGACATGCCAAGCCAGGGTTCCCAAACTAGGGGTGCGACTTGTTCAGGATAAGCCCCTGGCGGGCTGGGTCGTTTTTTTTACCTGGCGCATCTGCAGGTTCGTCTGATCACAGCTCCCAGTGGTCGCGGTTCACCGCTCCAGGCCAATGGGGGCTGCGGGAAGCGGTGGCCAGCACATCCCTCGGCCTGCGCCGCTTCCTGCGGCTCCCATTGACCGAGAACAGCGAACCGCGGCCACTGGGAGCTGCAATCGGATGAACCTGCGGACGCGGCAGGTAAACAAACCAGCCTGGCCCACCAGAGCTTACCCTGAACAAGCTGCGCCCCTAGTTTGGGAACCATTGTGCCAGGCAGAGCATGAACCCTTCCAAAGATCAAACTGACACAGATGACTGGCTACTAACAGGAGAGGCTGGGGTAGGAGAAGAGGTGTGTGAGCAGTTACTCCACTTTGCACTTTCCTCTGACCACTTTAAAAAAAAAAAAAAAAAAAAAAAAAAATCGATCCTTTAGTGTAATAACCCTTTTCATAAGTGGCTCTCAAAGCACTTTTCCAAGGGGATTACTGTTAATCCAATTTTACAGAGGGGAAACTGAGGAACAGAGAGACGACGTGACCACCAGAGTCACACAGCAAATCAGTGACAGAGCTGGGAATAAAAGTCTTCTGATTCCCAATCCCGTAGTCTAACCACTAGCCAACGCTGCTTCTCTTATACTCTGGTTTCAGACAGGCCCGTTTTGCCTTCTATCCATGGAGAGGATTTCACAGGTTAAATGGAGAGATTCGTTTTCCTAGCAGCTCCATGCTGTGACTTCCTTCCATTGAGTCTTTAATCATATTGATCCTTTATTCCCATTTGAAGTCTATTGCATGGACAAGCATCTCATTGAGGATGGTAGTGGGAAAGGGAAAAAGGAAAGGATAAGTTACCCTAGGACAGTATTTTACAGCTTTTTTCAGTCTGGAAGTCACTGAGCCAGACACCCTCATAAGGGTTCAGCGCCCCATTCCTAGGTTCTCAAAATATTTTATTCTATTAAGCCAGCAGGAAGGATCACCAAGGATCACCCCAAGATCAGTTTGAAACTTACAAGAACTCCCCTCCGCATGAAGACCAAACTATACTTACATGGTCCTCTAAGGTCACATCCTCCCTGGAGACACCAAGGTTGGCTTTCGCTATCCCAGGCTGAATAATCATTTCCTTCAGGAATTGGGAATACAGCTCCCTTAACAAGGAGAGGAGGAAGTCATGTTAGAAACCAGAAGATAAAATACAAAAAACGAAAAAGACATCCGCCTGAACCCAGACAGGTCCCTCTGTGCCCCACTGCTCAGACAGGGAGCACTTGACCTTTTCCACTGAGAATTCCAGCTCAACTGTGAAAGGTCATCACATTAACCTCCGGGGCAGTCTGTAGAATTAACAGGGGGGAAACAATACTTTTTCCTTCCACACGAAAGTAGCTAATTTTACAGGCTCCCTTAGAAATCGGAATATTTTTTCAAATGCTAATGACAGCTAAGAAGCTGTGGGCCTCTACGCCACAAAGGTATTAGGGCTGGAGAGTACAGAGATCATCACCTCTGCTTCTTCAGCAAGGTGCTCCATAAGGCCTTCTCCACAGGGAGGTAGTTCAAGAGGATCTGGACAGAAAGAACACACACGTTACTCCTTGAAGCAGAAGGTATTAACAATTAGAAGTTCAGTGAAACAAATGGGGGGGGGGGGGTGACTGGAATTAGAACTGGCTCATTGAGGAAGATGGAATCTTCCTGAAGAATGACTGGTACTTTATCAAGTTATAGCCATCAGTGTCTGGAGGATACATTTTAACATCACCCTGCAAAAAGGCCTAGCAAATTCCTTCCACTTAAGTAGCAAATCCAGTAGCTCAACCCCACTGGGTGTAATAGCGGGTGCTGTAGATGCACCAAAGCTGTACAGACCCACCCAACAATCTGCCCAAATGATCTCCCCCCACACAAGTGTGTCTGTTACTGTCATCTCAGATTAGCTAGAATAAATTTCCCTGATTGTTCAGCAACCAAGAGCTGTTGATTTACAGTAGCTTCTTAGATAGTGTTACGCCAATTTGTTTTGCTTTTAAAAATGCACAAAACTTTGCAGAATCAAACAAACAATCCAGAGGGTAACTTACAGAAGACAAGAAAAGCCCCAAGCAAAACCCACCTTCCAGCAGAGGCAGCGCAGCCCACCATCAAAAGGAATCCCTGTGAAATACATCAGGCAGAGTCAATTAAGTTAGTCCCCGCCCTTTCACTGCATTATGCAGCATTTATGCCGATGTCACCAAGCAAACAGGAGGGCAGCACTTTTCAAGCTGGCAAGGAGTT
Organism: Chrysemys picta bellii; assembly: GCF_011386835.1. Taxonomy (NCBI): domain Eukaryota; kingdom Metazoa; phylum Chordata; order Testudines; family Emydidae; genus Chrysemys; species Chrysemys picta. The sequence continues at coordinate 13,787,157 of NC_088808.1, read as the reverse complement.
TTACACAGATATTGAGAAGCTCTATGGCATACCAAAAAAAAGTTAATACAGCAAGTAAAAAGTGACTTGCATATTTGGCTCTTGCAAGAGAAGACGACTAGGCTAAGCGTAAGGGAAAAAATGATATGGTCCATGGAGCAAAGGAAGGAATGCTTCCGGTGAAATATGCAGATGGTGTCTTGAGTGGAGAAATTAGTGGATGTTTTAGAGAGAGAGAAGGAAGAAGAGTTTTTTGCCCACATCTGAAGGTTTCAGAGACCATATATTGCACAGCTAAAATTGCCTCTAAACCATTCAAACAGTTGGTAACTCTTTTAATCACATCCATTAGTCTTTGGTTTGTGACGTGCTTGCTTTGTTAAACATTTATGACACTGGTAACTTAGTGGCAGCACAGATGAGGTTTGCTTACTTAACATTAGCTAATCATCTAGTGGAGTTTGACATCTTATGCTTAAGATTTCAAATTATTTTTATCCACTGGAAAGATAGTAGCAGCTCTGGATGAAAGCAAGTTAAAGATCTCAGGAACCACTATCTAGGCATTACACCGCACTCATGATTGTGGTATCAAGTGCCTCAGAGTGCAGACCTTCAGACCAAGTGTGGCTAAAATACAACCCACAAATCATATGTCTCAGTTGTCTTCATACTTAACACAGCTGCAAGGCCTAGAGACTACAGGCCCCATCATTCAGTGTTCCATCTTGAAAGGAGTATCTGCAACTAGCTCAAATCTATTACAGCAAAATAGGCGCAACAACCAAGTCTGTTACCAAACTGTCAATATAGGCCTGGATTGGACATTCTTGCTGTAGAAGCTTTGTGGCGGCCCATGCAACAAAGTTTTGCAGAAGTCACTTACCACTAAAGCAGAGTTCACGGAGCTTCTGCAGAACAATCTTGGGTTCCCCAAGGACATCCTGAAATTCTGCAATCCTACAAAAGAAGTATGGCCACACACACAAATTATATAAAGATGACAGACTCAAGGATGAGTCAGGTGAAGGTATCAGAGTTATATTGCAGCTTGCTTTCCTGCAATGATCACAGCAAATACCTCTGCCAGCCAGGCATCAAAGCTCCAGCCATATTGTCCCCATTTGCTGTTACAGCTAGACATAACAGATATACACTGAGGACTTGCCTAGACACTCAGAATAGGCAGTTACTATTAAAAATCTGTATAGTTCTCGAGTTTAGGCTCATGATGTCTCTCACTGAGAGAATGTCATCCCTGGCTTGCACTCAAGATTACTTCTTTCAAGGGCACTTACACCACATGACATACATTGTAAATAGTTACAAAAACATAATTTGCTTTTGTTCTGATAAGGACTTTTTAATCACAACTGCTTTTCAGTTGCAAGTACAATAAGTGAGGCAGATTGCAAAAGCAAACAGCCGTATGTAATAGTGCCTACCTCAGACTTTCCCTAGGTACTGAAGTTTCCCATCTTACAATGATACTGAAAGGCTGGGACACTCCAGCTTTAGGGAACCTTTGAATAAGCCTCAAAACCCCTAATTTTTGGTGCCAGCATTTCCACAACACTGCATTAGTGAAGCTGCACTCAAAGAGGAGAAAGCCTGTACTTCCGTTAAATGCAGAACCACGCATCACAAATGGTCTGTAACGCTGTGCTCTGGTTCAGATATTTTGCCCTATGCAGGAACATCATTTGTTATGGGGCACCCCAACTGCCCCATTTCATCCACCCGGACTTTGCAGAACAGAATCACATATAACAGGTCTATATGCTGACGCCAATTTGACACATACACCCCCCCATTTTTCTGAAGTGCCCCCCCCCCGAGAAGCCACCCCAGCATCTCACACCTCAGCCCACACCCTGCTGAAAGCCGCCAATCGCAAGCAGAGACCACCCCCCACCTTGGAGATGGGGGGGGGGATCTAACCCACAGCAGCCTCCCCCTGGCTGTGCCAGCCCCTCCCCCGCAGGAGGGTGCAGGGACCAGAACACACCTGCCCCAGGGCTCAGTTATGGGGCGCCCCCTCGATTGGGAGGGGCGGGCTGGGGGGGACACCAGCGTCCAGGGAAAGGAGGGACGCGGCGGAAGAGCCCCTCGCTCCGGGAGGGGGCCGCTTTCAGGGCCGGACCCCGCCCCCCGGGGGTTCCTCGGGCCCCGGCCCCCCACCTGCTCTTGTGCAGACTCGACATGATGACTTCCCGGTCCCCCCCCCTCCGGCGGCCGGCGCGCCCTGAATAAACGGTCCGGCTGGAAACCCGGCCCCAGGCGGCGAGGGGGCGGGGCCCTGCGGAAATAGCCGCCCCGGGCCTGGGTGAGAGGCCCCGCCCCTCCCCTGCCTGGCCCCGCCTCCCCGCAGCCAGCGCCCTTATCTGCTGGGCCCTGGGGCTCGGCTCCCTCCCTGAGGGGCCAGACAAGGCTATCTTTGACCCTGTAATGGCGCTAACTGAAGGGGAGTGATTTAGATACAGCAGCATGCCCCAGCCTGAAAGGGGAGTTCATCATCTTGGGTACAGCTCCAGCGCCCAACTTGTCCACACGACCTGGATAGCAAGAGAACTTGCTTTCCTTTTGAATCCTCTCCCCATAGCTATTGAACTAATTCTTTTAAATGTTATCAGAAAGAGGATGGGAACCAATTTTCCCTGGTCCCTTCTCAATTCAAACCTTGCTTGTGGACTGTCATGACAAGACTGCTAGTGAGATTTGTAATTACGGTAGAGCTTGCAGACCCTGGGTGGAATTGGGGCCTGTGAAGAATGAGCGAGTTCGATGTATTATTTTTTTTATAAATATATAAACCTCCATTTACCTGTTTGATATTATCCTGCTTGATTCAGAGTAGCAGCCGTGTTAGTCTGTATCCGCAAAAAGAACAGGAGTACTTGTGGCGCCTTAGAGACTAACAAATTTATTAGAGCATAAGCTTTCGTGGGCTACTGACCACTTCTTCAGATGCATATAGAGTGGAACATATATTGAGGAGATATATATATATATATATATATACACACATACAGAGAGCATGAACAGGTGGGAGTTGTCTTACCAACTCTGAGAGGCCAATTAAGTAAGAGGGGAAAAAAATTTTAAGTGATAATCAAGCTAGCCCAGTACAGACACTTTGATAAGAAGTGTGAGAATACTTACAAGGGGAGATAGAGTCAATGTTTGTAATGGCTCAGCCATTCCCAGTCCTTATTCAATCCTGAGTTGATTGTATCTAGTTTGCATATCAATTCCAGCTCAGCAGTCTCTCGTTGGAGTCTGTTTTTTAAGTTTTTCTGTTGTAAGATAGCCACCCACAGGTCTGTCATTGAATGGCCAGACAGGTTAAAGTGTTCTCCCACTGGTTTTTGAATATTATGATTCCTGATGTCAGATTTGTGTCCATTAATTCTTTTGCATAGAGACTGTCCGGTTTGGCCAATGTACATGGCAGAGGGGCATTGCTGGCACATGATGGCATATATCACATTGGTAGATGTGTAGGTGAACGAGCCCCTGATGGTATGGCTGATGTGATTAGGTCCTATGATGATGTCACTTGAATAGATATGTGGACAGAGTTGGCACATCCTGCTTGAGTGCATAAAGTTAAATCAAAGGAGGCTGGTAGGGGAGAGACAATTACAGAAATAAGGCTCCTTAAGAAAACAATGGGGGCTATTAATTGAGGATGCCATTTCCTGGCTCTGTCCAACTAGCAAGGTTTACTCTTTCTAGGCCAGAGACTAGGATAAAAAGGGATGCTAAACTATTAAAGGACTCAGGCTTAGAAGAGGAAAGGGGGTTGAGTGAATTGTTAGCAGCAGCTGGAAACGAGTCTCTGTGTCAGAGAGAGAGACAGAGAGCATGCTGCAGCTTCTCCCAAACCACAGATGTAGATAATTGGGCTTACCAAAACTTGCTAGGAAAAATTAAGGTTTTGAAGAATCTGTGTGTGGATCACTTAAATCAGCTTCTGTCTCAGGCTGGAGGAAAAGGAACCCTGTAGGGTTAATGCAGTTGGTAAAGAGGAGGGCTTCAGCTCAGAGATCAACAATGGAGCCTGCTACATTATGAGCTTATTAGACCTTCAAACGAAACCAAGAGACCCACTGAAGGATCAGAATGGATCTACTAGAATTTCCACTAGGGTATGGAATTATTCAGTTTAGCTGGGACTGCATGGAACTCTGCATTCTCTAAAGTAATTTTTTCACTGTATTCTCCCAGATTTTTCCTCTTTTAATAATCCAGGAGATTTTTGGTTCCTTTCTTAAATTCAGATGTCATATCTGGTCTGAGCAGCCAGAATTCACTCATTTCTTGGCTCAAAGAATCCTCTGACATCATCTGTGGGTGTATATAAAATTTAACATACAAATATATATTTATTTTCCCATAGTGGAGGATTTCAGTACACAATTTTATTTACATTGCATTTTTCATCCAGAAAGATTCCTAAGGAAAGGATAATTTCCTATTTTGCTCTCAAGCCATATAGCAGCTGAAGTTGATGGCGAAGTGTTGCTGTGGCAGGATGAACTCATGTTCACATTCACTGAAGGAACACAATGAAGATGATAATGAGAAATCCACTGTTCTTCATGAACAAAATATAATTAAACTAGAGGTATTTGAAAATGCATTCCAGGCAGTTTATTCTGTGGAAGTCTTTTGTCCATTAATTTAAAAGCCAAAGTCTTGCTTGCTGTGCATGTTGAAGATCCTGAGGCACTACACCTAAGAGCCGAGGTGTTAGATTTTATATCCTTGACCAATATTTCTCATTCCATCCCCTGCATTGTTGTGCTAAGGGTGAACCAATTTGGCAAGTTGAGACAGTCAGTCAACAAGACACAGTGCTACAGGATGATATTTTGACTCGGTATTGTCATACTTGGAAGAAACATTATCTCCCACTCGGGAAGCAAACCTGTCAAAATGTAACTGTGTCATGCAGCAAGGTGTATCGAAGTGTCATCACAGCTGGAAGTAACGTGTATCTTAAGATTTATTATGCTGCATCACAACATCCATGTGTTAATTACTCATATCAGGCCAGCCTCAGCTACTATAACATCATGCTCCAATATCTTCACATCACACCATCTCATTATGGTGCAAAGTAAACCATCATAATCAGGATGCAACTCAATATCATGATATAGAAATGTGATAACATCAGGTCACAGCACGTCATCACACTGCAACACAAGTCACTGTGGTGCAATGCAACATCATCACATGGTAAAATGCAATGTTAGCATTAGAGCTGTCAATTTATCGCAGTTAACTCACTTGATTAAAAAAAATAATCGCGATTAAAGAAATTAATCGCGATTAATCGCACTTATAACAATAGAATACCAATTGAAATTTATTAAATACTTTTGGATGTTTTTCTACATTTTCATATTGATTTCAATTACAACATAGAATAAAAAGTGCACAGTGCTCACTTTAAATTATTATTTTTATTACAAATATATGCACTGTAAAAATGTTAAAAGAAACAGCATTTTTAAATTCACCTCATACAAGTACTGAAGGGCAATCTCTTTATTGTGAAAGTGTAACTTACAAATGCAGATTTTTTGGGGATTACATAACTGCACTCAAAAACAAAACAGTGTAAAACTTTAGAGCCTACAAGTCCACTCAGTCCTACTTCTTATTCTGCCAGTCACCAAGACAAACAAGTTTGTTTACATTGATGGGAGATAATGCTGCCTGCTTCTTATTTACAAGGTCACCTGAAAGTGAGAATAGGCGTTTGCATGGCACTTTTATAGCCAGCGTTTGCAAGGTATTTATATGCCAGATATGCTAAAAATTCATATGTGCCTTCATGCTTCAGCCACCATTCCAGAGGACATGCTTACATGCTGATGCTCATTCAAAAAATAATGTGTCAATTAAATTTGTAACTGTACTCCTTTGGTGGGGGAGAATTGTATGTCTCCTGCTCTGTTTTACCTGCATTCTGCATATATTTCATGTTATAGCAGTCTCGGATGATGACCCAGCACATGTTCATTTTAAGAACACTTTCACAGCAGATTTGACAAAACACAAAGAAGGTACAATGTGAGATTTCTAAAAATAGCTACAGCATTCGACCCAAGGTTTAAGAATCTGAAGTGCCATCCAAAATCTGAGAGGGATGAGGTGTAGACCATGCTTTTAAAAGTCTTAAAAGAGCAATACTCCGATGGGGAAACTACAGAACCCAAACCACCAAAAAAGAAAATCAACCTTCTGCTGATGGTATCTGACTCAGATGATGAAAATGAACATGAGTCAGTCCACACTGCTTTGGAACGTTATCAAGCAGAACCCATCAGCATGGAAGCATGTTCTCTGGAATGATGGTTGAAGCATGAAGGGACAGCATGTAAATATTTTGCAATGCCAGCTACAACAGTGCCATGCAAATGCCAGTTCTCACTTTCAGGTGACATTGTAAATAAGAAGTAGGCAGCATTATCTCCTGCAAATTGTAACCAACCTTGTTTTTCTGAGTGACTGGCTGACCAAGAAGTAGGACTGAGTGGACTTATAGGCTCTAAAGTTTTACATTGTTTTATTTTTGAATGCAGTTTTTGTACATAATTCTACATTTGTAAGTTAAACTTTCATGATAAAGAGATTGCACTACAGTACTTGTATGAGGTGAATTGAAAAATATTTTTTTTTACAGTGCAAATATTTTTAATAAAAAATAAATATAAAGTGAGCACTGTACACTTTGTATTCTCTGCTGTAATTGAAATTAATATATCTGTCAATGTAGTAAACATCACAAAATATTTAAAATAAATGATATTCTATTGTTGTTTAACAGCGTGATTAATTGTGATTAATTTTTGTAATTACCTGACAGCCCTAGTTAGCATGCTAAAGAATGTCATCACACTGCAATAAAAATCAATCTGGCACAATGCTACAGCATTGGGGTAAGATACAATGTAATAAAAATGCAATGCAACATTATCCCAACATCCTGTATTTCTGACACAACAGTGAAACAATTTAATACTTCCACGATGCAATCATATTATCACGCCAAAATACAATGTGGCCTAGCTGTCAGGGCAATGGACTGAGTTTCAGGAGATGTGGGTTCTATTTCTTGCTCTGCCACTGACCTGCTGGGTGACTTTGGACAAGTCACTCCCCCATCTGTGTCTCAGTTTCCCCATCTGTAAAACAGCAATAATGGTATTATCCTCCTTTATAATGCATTTTGTGATCTACTGATAAAAATTTAAATGTAAGTGAGAGCTAGGTATTATTCTCTCTCCATGCCAGGCCACCATCACAGTGTGATGTCATCGCACCATGCTGGGACACCATCAGGCTGTGATGTCAGCTCACTGCGCCATGATGTCACCATGCTGCACAAGGAAACTCTCATGATGTGATGTCATCTTGTGGCGTTGAGGGAAGGCTGCAATGTGATGGGATTTCCCAAGTTCCCAGGGGATAAGGCGCAGGGGGACGTGTCACCCTTCCGGTCCCTGGGGTTCGGGCGATAGGGACGGTCGGGGTGGGCTGGGGGAATTCTGGCCTCTACCCAGGCAGCGGAACGTTCTGCGTGGGGATTCTGTTTCCCGGGAAAGGCGGTCTCGGGCTCCGGGCTCCGGGTGGCGGAAGTGACGGGTGGATTTGTTGACAGCGGAGGCTGTTGCGGGGAGGGGGGGCGGGAGCGGACCCTGAGGAGGACACACAGACCCCCGCCCCCGGGGACCGGAACCGGAACGAACCTGGATCCCCTCTACCCAGGGAGCCGGGCAGGGGCCTCGGGCCAGGTGGGTGCCGGGGAGATCGGAGATAAGAGCATGCGGGGCTAGCCAGAGGTACCCGGCCCCGGGGGGACCCGATCCCGTTCCCGGATCCGCCCACTGCGGGGACCCGATCCCCAGGCTGCCGCGGGTCAGAGACCCGGGATCCCCCCCACTGGCCGGGGTGAGGGACGGGACCTGTCACACGCACCCACTGCCCCGGGGAGGATATTTGACCATCCACCCACAGGGGCACGGGAGGGAGCATTGTATCCTCTGGATCCACCCTCGGAAGACACGATTCCCCACTGTGGGTGACCCCCTAAGAGAGGGGTCACCGTCCCCCCATTACCAGGGATCCCCAATCGGACCCCTGCCCGCTGGAAAGGAGTGAGCAAAGACCCTCCTCCTTTCCCGGGATTGACACATGACAGAGGTGGATCCATGATCTGCACCTAAGCTGTAGAGCCGATTTCCGTGGGACCTCTGCACGTCTTGAAGGGCATTAAAGCAGCCCCAAAATGTCTTTTGGCACTTGTGGAACTGTATCATGACTCATTCATGACAATGTTGTAATACAATGTCCTGCAGGAGAGATCCGGTAAAAGGGTGGCAGCTCTCATGAAGCTGTTTTATGGGGTGACCTTTGAAACAGATTGGGAACAGGCACAGCAGCTCTTCCAAAGAGGCAGATGTATGTATCGCAGAAGGGAGTTTCGCCCTGTCTGTCCCTTCCTTCAAGGGACAGAAAGACCTGATTTTGACAGGGACCATTCTGCAGGCTTGTGAAACAGCTCAAAATATCTTTGGAGGCCATTGTGATCTGGTGATGCACAGTGTTAATGCGAATCATAACAGGCTTTTCTGGAGACATTTTGCTGGATGGGTGACCTTTGCAAACAGCAGCAACGATCTTGTACTGTATTTTAATTTTAAAAGGAGTATCTGCGCCATAGTCATATACAAATGGCAACCTGTTCCCTGTTTATAATCTGATTTATGATGTTTGGTCTGAGCAAAGGATGAGCACCAAAGAATTCCTAAATTCTCAGCATAGCTTTGACACTATGAATATTTGAACCGTTCTGTGCCTCATTTTCCCTACCTGTAAAATAGAGATGATGATATCTCCTGCAACAGTTGGTTGATCAGTTAATATTTGTTAAGTGCTTTGGAACTGTGAAGTGCTGTGTAAATGCAATATAAATTGACAATGTAGTTTTCCTTCAGAATGTAACCTATGCTGAGCTCTGGATTTACATTTAATCTGTTATTTTAAATAATCCCTTGGGATCTGTTCATACTAATATTTGTTATGCCCTCTGTATGGGCAAACTCACGATGCTGAAAGAGTCAGCCTTGCCAATCATCTTTGTAGCAGCAAATATGAAGGTTACACACCTTGGTACTGAGCCACAATGAATCTGGCCTAGCCTCAAGCACCAGGCTGAAGAGAGCATGTAATAGGAGAGGGGATTGATCTGAAGTCCAAGATACAAATTCTAACACAGGCATTCCTAAGTGTGAGAACAGCAGCACCAGGCCTCTCATGTGGGTGAAGCTGGGAATGTCTTAAAAATGCAGATGTATCTCATTGAGGAGCAGCAACCACAGAAGCGGCTGTTTGGATCTGGGAGGCTGGGGGTGGAGGAATGCTGTGTCTCATAGTTTCCTTGAATGCTGAGGGTGGTGTCCTACTCCCCAGCTGCCTGGGATGGGGCTAATGGCTCTAGCCATCATGGGGCACATTGGTAACAAGCTTGTTTGAAATAAGTCTGTCCCCTTAGATCAACCCTCTTCCAAGATGGAAGGGGACCTGCCAGGGTGGGAAATCAGTACTTGACTTGTGCATCTGTGGTTATAGTGGTCTCTCGGTCACTGTGTGCATCCCCCACACACCTCCTTGATCCTTTACACACCCCAAGCAGTTAATTGTCCACCTTGGAAACCATGGGTGACAATCTGGTAGCCAGGTAGACAACCAGCCAGCTGGTCTAGAAGAGCCCACACCTTATGATAATGGCTAGACAGTAGAATCATAGAATATCAAGGTTGGAAGGGACCTCAGGAGGTCATCTAGTCCAACCCCCTGCTCAAAGCAGGACTAACCCCCAGACAGATTTTTGCCCCAGTTCACTAATGGCCCCCTCAAGGATTGAACTCACAATGCTGGGTTTAGCAGGCCAATGCCCAAACCACCAAGCTATCCCTCCCCCAGTAGCTCTAGTTCACTTACAGATATGGTGCCTATACCTAGTAAATGCATGTAACATTGTGTTCCCATCAGAGAGCCCCTTATTTCCCCCCTCCCTGTCGCCTTGTGCCTCTAGTTAGGAACTTCAGGACAGGGTCTTCTATTGTTGTGTTTGTACAGCACAGTGGGGCCCAAATCTCAGCTGAAGCTTCTGGGCACAACTCTAACACACATCATGGTGAGTGCTCCTCTGTAGTGATAATTTGATCCCTTCCCCCTAGAGGAGAGTGGGGTGCCTTTTGCATTTGGTAATAGTGGTGGTTCTTGGGAGCTAAGGGATTAAAGCACGGATCATTTCTGCTCCCCAGTTCTATGAAATATCAGTCATCTGATTACATTGCAGTAGCATCCAACGGTGCTAATCAGGACTGGGACCCTGTTGTACTAGTCAATATGCAAACATATAGAAAGACACAGTCTGTGTCCTCTGTGAACTGGACTGAGACCACCAACTCATTTTACATCCCTTTAGCTCCTTATACTGCACCCATCACCAGGGTATTGGAGCCATCAAGCAGGCATTGAGAGGTAATGACATTCAGTTGCTACCAACGTGGCCCAGAATAGAATAGTGTGACCTGCAAGACCATCACTAGAAGGGAAAGGCTCCATCTCCCATTACCATCCTTTGAGTTAACCAGATCCTATATAAGATTTTTGTTGATTGCTGGGTTTAGTTTTCTTTCTGTAAAGCCCATTTGTAACTGTTCTCATTCTGAAGCCTTGGGCACAAGGTAGCAGAGAACTCAACCTACTTCTCCACTGGATAGTTTATTAAATGGGTTTTATGTCAGAAGGCAGTAGGTTAAGATGAGAGTTTTGTGTTTGAAATATGGGGAGGGGATTCTGCCCATTGCCTGGATATTTTATTTCCAGGGATGGTCATGGAAAGGAAAAGACACAAACCTCTTCACATCATCTGATGCTGAAAATCGCGTACAAGCAGATCCAGAATACAGGAGCCAAATTCAGCCACAGTTTCTGCTCTTGCTGAAGTCAGTGGAGTTGCACCCACTTACACCAGGCCCAGATTTGATTTAAAGAGGCTTCTGTGGAAACTAGGGCTAGACTAAGTGGACGGCTGTTCCGAAACAAAGAGCAGTTTGCTGATCTCTGCCTTTTTCCTTGAGTGGTTGTTTTCCGTGTTGGATTCATTACTTGGTTGGCTCTTGTTCCTGGCACTGAAGCGCATTCTCTAAAGAAGAATTAATGAGACACAGAAAGAAGAACGGAGTTTTGATTTGCAACTCATGCTGCCCCCTAAGTTGCACAGAAATCTGCCCTGAAGCAAAGGGAGGGATCAGAAGGCTGGAGCCTGGGCTGATAGGAAAGCTAAGCCAAAGCTATGCTCCTGTCTCCCATGGGGACCATTCAGTGCCTGAATCTGAGTGGTTACCTCATCCCTGAATTCATGGTCAAAGCAGCAGGCCAATTGACTGGAGCTTCTGAGGGGAGAGGGGGGGTTCCTGATGGATCTACCTGTCTGATCCATCTGACTGGTGCCTTCCTGTGGGGCAGTGGCTACAGTGGAGATTCCAACTGGGGTTAGTTATGACGTGGTGATGGTGAGGAAAATAGCCTGGGAATCCTTTAAGGAATTAATCCTCATGAGAGGAGGGACAGGGCGAGAGACTGAGTCAATATGTTTGCTGTTTTGTCCTTCTGCACTGAGTGTGCTGCTCTATGGAATCCCATGACGAAAAGCAAAGACTGGATGTTCAAGACATTTTGCAACACCTTCCAGAGCAACAGCTGCTCAGCTCGTGGTCATCTTGGGTTTTCATTGCTTTGCTTTTTCCATGTGGGGCGTGAGTTATAGTTAAGGGAAGATGGGGGTACAGTATCCCACATCGGTGATGGCATGCAGCATGTAACCTCAGGGTTTACTGTGTACACACAAGAAAGCAGTGCAAGGACCTCTATAAAACCCCAAATGAGACACTAAACATGATGCAAATGCTGTACTGTATGGAAAAGAATGAGAACAGAAGATTCAAGAGAGAGCAGATTTCTATCGCTTTGTGGGTGATATCCTGGTCTGGCTCAAGCTGGAAGCAGAAGCAGGGAGAGAAAGATGTTTAATCTGCTGTTCGGTGACCCTCTGCTGGCTGGTCCTTGAGGCACCATTAACGGTACCACAGAGGAGCCTTCTCCTTTCCTCCCATATGCAGGGTGCTGCTGTAGGTCAAGAGTGTGGTCTGGAGTTGTGCCTTATCAGGAAGCGACCAGCCAGGTAGTTGGAGAGTGTGGCTTGGGACACAATCCTCAGGTGTCTACAGATGGGCCTGAACCAACACAGGCAATCTGAAACTGTTAAGACAGGATGCAGATGAAATGTCTGCCCCTGAAGGGGAAGATGCCACAACATAAGAACATAAGAAAGGCCGTAACGGGTCAGACCAAAGATCCATCTAGCCCAGCATCCTGTCTACCGACAGTGGCCAATGCCAGGTGCCCCAGAGGGAGTGAACCTAACAGGCAATGATCAAGTGATCTCTCTTCTGCCATCCATCTCCACCCTCTGACAGACAGAGGCTAGGGACACCATTCCTTACCCGTCCTGGCTAATAGCCATTAATGGACTTAACCACCATGAATTTATCCAGTTCTCTTTTAAACTCTGTTATAGTCCCTAGCCTTCACAACCTCCTCAGGTAAGGAGTTCCACAAGTTGACTGTGCGCTGCGTGAAGAAGAACTTCCTTTTATTTGTTTTAAACCTGCTGCCTATTAATTTCATTTGATGACCCCTAGTTCTTGAATTATGGGACTAAGTAAATAACTTTTCCTTATCCACTTTCTCCACATCACTCATGATTTTATATACCTCTATCATATCCCCCCTTAGTCTCCTCTTTTCCAAGCTGAAGAGTCCTAGCCTCTTTAATCTCTCCTCATATGGGACCCGTTCCAAACCCTTAATCATTTTAGTTGCCCTTTTCTGAACCTGTTCTAATGCCAGTATATATTTTTTGAGATGAGACCACATCTGTACGCAGTATTCAAGATGAGGGCGTACCATCGATTTATATAAGGGCAATAATATATTCTCAGTCTTATTCTCTATCCCCTTTTTAATGATTCCTAACATCCTGGTTGCTTTTTTGACCGCCTCTGCACACTGCGTGGACATTTTCAGAGAACTATCCACGATGACTCCAATATCTTTTTCCTGACTTGTTGTAGCTAGATTAGCCCCCATCATATTGTATGTATAGTTGGGGTTATTTTTTCCAATGTGCATTACTTTACATTTATCCACATTACATTTCATTTGCCATTTTGTTGCCCAATCACTTAGTTTTGTGAGATCTTTTTGAAGTTCTTCACAGTCTGCTTTGGACTTAACTATCTTTAGCAGTTTAGTATCATCTGCAAACTTTGCCACCTCACTATTTACCCCTTTCTCCAGATCATTTATGAATAAGTTGAATAGGATCGGTCTGAGGACTGACCCTTGGGGAACACCACTAGTTAACCCTCTCCATTCTGAGAATTTACCATTAATTCCTACCCTTTGTTCCCTGTCTTTTAACCAGTTCTCAATCCATGAAAGGACCTTCCCTTTTATCCCATGGCAGCTTAATTTACATAAGAGCCTTTGGTGAGGGACCTTGTCAAAGGCTTTCTGGAAATCTAAGTACACTATGTCCACTGGATCCCCCTTGTCCACATGTTTGTTGACCCCTTCAAATAATTGTAATAGATTAGTAAGACATGATTTCCCTTTACAGAAACCATGTTGACTATTGCAAATGCCTTTTTAGCTGCTGCCCTTAGTTTCGACACTTGTCAAGAAACTTCTTTCTGATGTTTAGATGGCAACAGCTAACAAAACTTCTGTATGGTACAACCTTATCTAACTACCACCCATCTTATGCACTTTCTGTCTGAAAGTATCCACAAGGTTTCTAGTGCCTGTTTTTGCTTCTATATAATGTATAAAGAAGGCCTGAAAGTGTTTATTTAAAAAAAAAGTTTTGGTTTTGTGTGTGCCTCTGATTTTACACTAGAAATTCAGATGTCTGTCATGGCCATCCCAAGAGTCAAGAGAATGAAAGCTGAGCAGTAGAGAAGGGAAGGAATTTTTAGTACAGCTGCTTAAAACACTTAACTCCAATAGCTAATGAACATTTCAGCGAAAATATGTCTCTGTTAAAGATTTGCCCTCACTCATGCTCTCTCTCACATGCCTCCTTCAAGTAATATGTGATAAACATTTCTGAGACTCACAAGAACTTCTCCTGCAATACCAGGGAAGACCAGACTTTGCATTTCTGATATTTCTCAGGTGAAAAACAAACAGGAAAAATCCTCCAACATTTCTGACCATCTTTATCCATCATAAAGTAAAACAAAGCCCCCAGCCTAATTCTTTTTACAGGTCAGCTTTAAATCCCCAGCTCCTCTGAGAACCTGATCCTGCAAATGCTTGCACATGGGACTACTCACAAGTAATGTTATTCATGCATATATGTGACTACAGGATCAGACCCTTCATTGTATTCAAAATAATGTCACTGCCCTGTTCTTGTAACTGGATTTCTGTGCCTGCATGGAGCCCCATTGACTTTGTGGGGGTTCACTCACATAAAGCCCAGTTGGCTTCATGAGGGCTTTATGCAGAGGTAGGAGTCTGCCCATAAGGGAGGAATTGCAGGAATGTGGCTTTTGTTACTGACAAGACCTCAGCGAATTAAAATGGAGAGAAGTTATAAAGATTGAACTTTCTCTCCTATGTACACTTTGCATTTCACTCAGCTTGGAAAATAAAAGTAGCCCAGTCAGTTTCCTTTTGGTCTCTACTCAGTTTCATATCCTGCTTCTGGGGTCTAGTATAATCCTGTGGGTTTGGAGCTTTCAGCACTGCAGGGAAGGTTCAAATTAATTACAAAGCAAAGTAGTTTAACTGAAATTAAAATAAATAGAATCCTAGATGTTAGAGATGGAGCAAGCTGCTAAGTCCCATCAAGTCTGCGTGCTGGATTGTGCCCTACATTATATTTTTAGTGATCTGCTCAGTCTAGTTTTATGTGACCCAAGCAATGTGGCTTCCCCCACTTCCCTCTAAGAGGCTCATCTTCAGACTGATGTAGCTCACTGATTGGAAGCTTTTTTTCTAATATTTAACCTAATTAATGAACATGGTTCCCATTAGCTAACTAACCTTTATAGCATCATGGAAGCTTGGGGAGTGTTATTCCCATTTTACTGGTGGGGAAAATGAGGCATAGAGAGGTTAAGGGCATTATTTGCTAACGGCCAAACATCTGCAACTCTCTTTGCCATCAACAGATGAACCTCGCCATCAGTGTCCCCCTAAGCACTGGCAGATTTTCAGGGTACTTTCCAATGTATTTTTCTTTTATCTGATTATCTGTCTTTTGTCTGCCTGCAGATGTCCTAATGTCCCTGTAAATCCAACTGGAAATCTCCTGAGGTTGGGGGGCAGGGATCCCTTGAATTGAAAAGCTTCCTTCTGCCACAGTTCCCTGCTCCCCCTGCCCTCCACCACTGTTCCCTGAAGATGGCATCTGACAGCCCAGAGTCACTGATGACATTATGCACAGACTACTGCCTCCGCAACCTGGAGGGGACCCTCTGCTACCTACTGGACAACGAGACTCTCCGGCTTCACCCCGATGTCTTCCTGCCGAGTGAGATCTGTGACAAGCTCGTCAATGAGTACGTGATTGACTTGTGTGGGTGCTGCTGTCCATCGGGGATGGTAGCTGGGGGAAGAAGCCAGGACTCGAGGGGAGGGATGCATACACTTTACACTTATTTCTGCTTGAGTCTTACATTAGAAATGTAGCTTTTGCCTAGCTTGTTTTTCCTGGAAAGCTCTATGGTTGACTGGAGAACTAGTAGGGGTGTGCCCTTACAGGCCCCACGGCTGGGAAAGCTGATAGAGGGAAAGAGATCTATGTTTATACAGCACCCACCACAATGGGGTCCTGGTCTATCCCATTTTCTGGTCCTCCAGGGAGAGCTCCAAAAAAATCAGAAAGATTTTGTAGCTTAGAAAAAGTAGGGTGGAAAGAGAGGGGAAATGTTTTTTTAAATTGAAAAATTCAAATCTCGGGATGGAAAATAAACCGTGTTACCTCTCATGTAGGTATGTGGAGCTGGTGAATGCAGACAGCATCTTTGAACCCCATGAGAGCTTCTTCACCCTGTTCTCAGATCCTCGGAGCACCAGGCTAGCCCGAATCCATTTGCGGGAGGACGTAGTGCAGGACCAGGACCTGGAAGCCATCAGAAAGCAGGTGGTATTGTATTTATGTCTTCCTGGCTGTCACTCCGCAGCAGCCCAAAGCAGAGACCACTCACAACTCTCAGGCAGAACCATAGATTACTTGTACTTTTTACCTGCTTTATCAGAATCCTAGCTGTGGGGGAACTTGAGGCTTCTCCATCCCAGCCTTTCCCAGCAGGAGTTGCTGTAGGGAATGGAGTGGGAGCACTGACTGTGTGGGAGCTCAGAGTACTCTAGTCCTAGTCACTCCCAGCAGGAGTCACTGTAGGGAACGGTGTGGAAACGCTGGCTGTGTGAGAGCTGAGTACTCCAGACCCGGCCTTTCCGAGCAGGAGTTGCTGTAGGGACTGGGGTAGGAAAACTGACAGTGAAGTAGTTCTAATATTTTGGCTTCCTGCCTTCCAGGACCTTGTTGAGCTGTCCCTGATTAACTGTGAGAAGCTGACAGCCAAGAGCCTGCAGACCCTGCTGAGCTTCAGCCACACTCTAGTTTCTCTCAGCCTCTTTGGCTGCAGTAATCTCTTCTACGAGGAAGAGAACCCAGGAGGCTGTGAAGACGACTGCCTGGTGAACCCCACTCGCCAGGTCTTGGTCAAGGACTTTACCTTCGAGGGCTTCAGCCGCCTGCGCTTCCTGAACCTGGGCCGTATGACTGAGGGGGTGAACGTGGAGACATTGCTTCGACCTTTGGCCTCCCTCACTGCCCTGGATCTCTCTGGGATCCAGCTCAATGATGTGGCATTTCTGACCCAGTGGAAGGACAGTCTGGTTTCCTTAGTGCTTTACAACATGGACCTTTCAGAGGAGCACATCCAAGTGATCTCACAGCTCCGCAAGCTCAGGTCAGCAGATGCCTCCCTCCTCACTCGTTCTTTCTCCACTGGGAGTTGCAGGTGCTCAGAGATGCTCAGGATTGAGGATTAATTTTCCGAGAGCATTTTCCCCATCCCAGGTTTTAGGTTTGTGGTGGTGGAAGAACAGAGCTTTCCCTCAAAAGCACTTGATCATTCACTCCCTTTGCAGCCCAAAGCCCTTGCTGAAGCCCGTAGAGGTTTTTCCTGCATGAGGACAGCAAGATCAAGTACTCAGAGGGGGCTCCCTATTTTTCTACCTGATCCTCAGTCAAAATTACTCCTGGTCTGTGGGGACATTTGGATGCTGGTATCACAGCAATAATTGCAGTGTGAAACCAGAACTGACTCCCACAAGTTGCTTATCGAATGAGGAAGTCCAATGTTTAAGCCTGGCTCACAGATAAGAGAAAAACTTAGCACTCAGTGGTTGGTTTGAAACATCTGATCACCGAGCACCACCAAAGCCCATTGAATGTGAAATAAGCAGCAGACCTTATTGCTCTGAGCACAGAGTTAGGGAAAGAGGATGATCCAGGAAACAATGTCATCCAAAGCAAATAGACACCCCTGGTCTAGCAGTGAGAATTAGTGCTGTCACGTGACTCCATCGCTGCAAACAGCGAGCACCACAGCCACCAGCGAAACTGCACATTTGGTACCAGGAAGAGAATGCAGGATTTTCTGGTCCAAATCCACAGGGTTTTACCATTCGAATTAAAGGAGCCTGTTCACCAGTCTTATCGTTTATAGTCTCTGTGGTTACTAGGGGGCTCCAAGTTCATACACGTTAGACGTGTCAGAAAAGCACCAGAGGTAAAATTTTTAAAAGCATCCAAGTGACTTAGGAGCTAAGTCCCATTTTTAAAGTGATGTAAACTCCTAAGTCCCCCTGATTTTTGTTGACTTCAACTCTTAAGTGCCCAAATCACTTTAAAAATGGGACTTAGGCTCCTAAGTCACATATGCCCTTTAGAAAATTCCAACCTATGTGTCTTTAATCACTAATGTGCAACCCAGTCCCTCTCTATCTCTCACACATTCTAGTAGGAACATACCTGACCATCTGTCCAGTAGGGGGTACCAGAGCCACCACATGCCCCCTGTGGGTAGCAGTTGTACTGAGGAAGTGTATTACTATTATTACATGGTTTATTAACTTAATTTTCTGTTGTGTTTTTCATATAACATCAAACATTTAAAACTATAGGACAATGGTGCTGGTGTAATAGAGATTATTAAGATCTCTGTACAGTGTCATGGATACAACAATATCCAGTCTGGAAAAGAAAGAGACAAAGGGAGGAATCAGAGAGCTTCTATCATTAATTTTGGGAGATGAGGTAACACACCTTTCTGGGGATGAGAAGATCTTCTGGTGCAATTTGATCCCCAGGTAGAAGATATGTAGCCAGTTCCATGGTTAGAGAAATGATCAGATGCCTGTTTATGATGAAGACTGGGAAGGTAGGTTGCTCAGCCTACAGTAGTTGCCATTCTGATCATTTAGCTGAGTAATTCTTTAAACTCCATTCTGGACAGGCCCCCACCAGGGATCTGTTGGTGTATAATCCAAGGGTACTGCGTGCACTTAGGTTATACACAGGACTCCATCCTGCTGCTAGTTTCACAGAGTCACATCCCTGTATCTTGGAAATTCAGCAGTTGTGCTTGTGAATGGTCTCTGCAGGGCTGGGTTTGACCTGAAAGGATGGGGGGAAGCCCCACTTGATGCTCTCCAGACTCTGAGATGCTTGCTCTCATTTTCAGGCACTTGGATATTTCCCGAGACCGCCTGTCCAGTTATTACAAATTCAAGCTGACCCGGCGGGTGCTGAGCCTGTTTGTGGATAACCTGGTAGACCTCTCCTCGCTAGATATCTCAGGGCACACCATGCTGGAGAACTGCACCATCTCAAGCATTGAGGAGAAAGTGGGTCAGATAAGGTAAGGCTAGAAGGCCAGGCAGGGATGGAGGTCGCTGTGGATCTGTGGGAGGGGAGATTTCATTGAAAGCGGCAGGAAGGACAAATCTCTCTCTTGGCCTCTCTCCAAGTGGGATTGATTACCATGGATGAGGGCGTCAGAATAGTCATTAATTAGCCTTACCTGGCTTTCATTCACATCCACATAGGTTTTGCAGCTGTCCTTTTCCTTATACATTACCCGCTTACTGACAGCTGTAAAAATAGTTTATATATCATCCACTTCCCTCCAAAAAGACCACAAAGCCCTCCACAGACTGTACTCAAAGTGGTTTGAGCATTGGCCTGCTAAACCCAGGGTTGTGAGTTCAATCCTTGAGGGAGCCACTTAGGGATCTGGGGCAAAAATCTGTCTGGGGATTGGTCCTGCTTTGAGCAGGGGGTTGGACTAGATAACCTCCTGAGGTCCCTTCCAACCCTGATATTCTATGACCTCTTGTCCACCACTGAAATGCAGTGAGTTCTGGGGAGGAGCACAGCAGCCTTCCTGCATCAGCTTCACTACACAACAGTTTTCAGAAGTGTTAGCAAAGAATTACTTCTGCAGTTGAAATGACTGGAGCTGGAATTACAGTGCTAATATTGAGATTTGTCAATACCACACCCAGTGAGAGCCTAACTTCCTTAGGCCCCTTTGAAAATCCCAACCAGCATCTACAGGGACCACTCTTAGCTCTCATTCCAAATCAGCCAGGAATTTTTCCCTCCCATATTCTGAGCTGTTACAGTGTGAAAGCAAAACTGCTATGCTGCAGCACTGGCTTCTTTACAGAATTCATGGAAAACATAGGCTGTAGATCTTCAAGGAATACAGCGGTGATGGAGCAATCACTGTTGATAGTGTTCTAAGTCAATACCGACCCAATGCTTCATTGTAATGAGAGGGGTGTTGAGCTGATGGCGGTCCTTCAGAGGAGACATAAAATCAGGTTTCTGACTAATTATGATCATTAGAAATCCCATGGTCCTTTTTATAACCATCAGTTGTTCCCCTGCTGTCCTAACCAAACTTGGGTAACTATAGTCTCCCTGCCTGAATTCCTATTGTCATTTCTGTTGGACACATTCACTTCTTGTGTAGAACAGTAAGGATCATCTGTGATGAAAGGTCCCATCAAGGAGTATGATGCGATTATCTTTAAGAAACCCTTACTGGGATTTTGATGGGATATGACTGAATTTAGACCCAGCTGCTCTGGCTTGTTGTGAAGTGTAATCAGAGCAGCAGGGAGCTCTGTAACTATCTCTGTGGTGGAGGGAGCTGAATAAGCAGAGCTCACACATGGATGATCTCTTCTTTTCCCAGCATTGAGCCATCAAAGAGCAGCATTGCCCCCTTCAGGGATCTGAAACGACCGCTTCAGTTCCTGGGCCTCTTTGAGACCTCTCTTTGTCGTCTGACGCATATTCCAGCCTACAAGGTAAAGGGCCAGTGGGAAAAGTCTCAAAAAGGGTCTGAAGTTAGAGAGTCTGCCAGCTTATCAGAGCTCTCAGGCTCTGTGGAAGTGATACATGTGCCTTTTGAACTATGGGTCCCCCAGCTGGAAGAATGCTGCAGTGGTGCAAGGTCCCTACCCTATGCAGTGTTTGTGAGGGGAAAAAACAGCCGTTTAGAAAGGAGCCTGGTAAAGACACACATGCACCCGTCCCTGTCCATTCCCCACCCTGCTTGTAGCACAAAGGACACTCGACAACGGGTGTCTGAGGCTTAAGAAGAAGGAGCCATGCATAACCCTGCAAAGAGATACCACCCTGCCCTGCAGGGACCACTTCCTGCAGGGTTGAGCTGAGAGGTAACTCAGCCTGTGCGCTGATATCTTGGGCCTCATCAGAATGAATCCTGCTAGCAATATAGAAAGGGGCTGAGAGAGTGCATGCACCATTTGAGCTGCCACCTACAGACTCCTCTCCCTGCGGATCTCCCATTCTCTTGCTGGCCTTTCTCCTGAACAACCCCCCCTCTTGCTGGTCTCTTCCTCCCTGGACATGATTTTTTTTCCTTTCCTTGCTGCCAGGTGAGTGGGGACAAGAATGAAGAGCAGGTGCTGAACGCTATCGAGGCATACACTGAACACCGGCCCGAAATCACGTCCCGGGCCATCAATCTCCTTTTTGATATTGCCCGCATCGAGCGCTGCAACCAGCTGTTGAGAGCACTGCAGGTGAGCACACAGGGACTTACCCACAGGCCGTGCTCACCTCCCTTGAGCACAGTCAGATTTAGGGGGAGGGGAATTTTACCGCACAAAAATCCAACCTTTCCCCATGACTTAGGGCTTGATCCAAAGCCCATTAAAGTCAATGGAAAGACTCCCATTTCCTTTGGCTTCAATGGGGTTTGGATCAGGCTCCTAAAGAGGAAGTTCCAGTAGCATGATGGAAATCGGGTCCTTGATTTTAGGAGGTGTCTTATGATCTCATTGAGCAGCCTATTCCAGCTGTGCCTTGGGCTCCTTGTCCCTGGAGTGCTTGTATTGGTCTTTGCCTGTGTAGGGGTAACGGTTACATGGGGGCCCAGCTGGGACTGAATGGCACTAAAACTCCCATTGTTTCTTTGTAGCTGGTGATCACAGCTCTCAAGTGTCACAAGTACGATAAGAACATCCAGGTGACTGGGAGCGCAGCCCTTTTCTACCTAACGAATTCAGAGTATCGGATGGAGCAGAGCGTGAAGCTGCGGCGTCAGGTGATCCAGGTGGTGCTGAATGGCATGGAGTCTTACCAGGAAGTGACAGTAAGAGCTCAGTCAAACTTCACCCTGCTCTCACTGTTCTCCCTCTTCCCCTCCTCCCAGTAAAAGGCCAGTTCCAGTACTTTGTACCTTCTGGGCACTTTGAACCTATTGAATGTGTACCACGGCATGCCCTAGAGAAGCCGTTGCCTATATCTGGTCATGCATTCACTTTATGGGTGGGTGCAATTTTATGTGGGATGTATTGGTGACGTAGTTCAGTAGTAATACGGGGGAAGAAAGAGGCGATCATGGTGCCCGTGTATTTGTGGCAAAGGTGACTGGCTTTGGATTGCATGTGGAGCATGCAGGTGGTGGGGCTGGGTAGCAGATGGAGAGTGTGCATGCAGTGAGAGGGTTGAGCTGTAGGCTGGTGAAGCTATTGTGTGGGGAGTGCATGTGCAGCATGGTGTTGGGTTGGAGGGTGATGCATGTGTATGTGGTGTTTGTGTTGAGATGGAAGATAGTGACAATGGTACATGTGCTATGGGGTTTTGCACATACTTGTAGGATGGTCCATCATGTCAGCATACCCTAACCTTGCTCTGCTTCCCCCCCGTAGGTGCAGCGGAACTGCTGCCTGACACTGTGTAACTTCAGCATCCCAGAGGAGCTGGAATTCCAGTACCGTCGTGTCAACGAGCTGCTGCTGAACATCCTCAACCCTACTCGGCAGGACGAGTCCATCCAGCGCATCGCTGTACACCTCTGCAATGCCTTGGTCTGCCAAGTGGACAACGACCATAAGGAGGCTGTGGGCAAGATGGGGTTTGTCATGGTTGGTATGGTCCCAGGATGGCTGCTAATCCCTACCCCAGACTGGGCTTGAGTCCCTTGGGAAAGTACTTTCTATGACTTCCATTGGAAGTGTCCGTGGAGTAGGTCCAGTAAATAATCCAGTGTCACAGAAAAGTATTGCAGTCAGGGAAAGCTAGAGTCTTAGCAGTGTGGTCCTATCATGGAATCCACCATCCTCAAGCTGAGCCCCTTGAAAACATGCCAGCAGGGGAAGTCGTTACTTCCTTGATGTGCTATTAGAGGTAGTGTCTGTTTGAGGGCAGGGGAGGCAGCGTGATCTCAACACAAGGCCAGGAGTCACGACTCCTGAGTTCTAATCTTGGCTCTGCTACAAATTTATTGTGTGGCCTTGGGTAAGCCCCATAACCTCTCTGTGCCAGTCTCTCCATCAGGAGAAGGCAGACCGTCCCAAAGAAAAGTAATGTTGAATGGGGAGGGCTTCACACTGAGCAGTAGTGTTTTCCTCCTAGAAACATAAAAAAATAGTTGTCTCTGCAACTAGCACAATCCTCTTGGTAACAAGGTAAGGGTTTTCCTTTGGACATGTCTGAGTAACAACCTTGCCCCTGCTTTAGGATACACAATGGCCCAGCAGGTCAGGAAGGCTCTCCTGCCTCTCCAGAGGTAGGAAAAGCTGCTGCCCATTTGGAGATAATAAAATCTGCAGAACCTTTCCATTGGGGTTACTGCATGGACAGCACCTCCAGTGTGCCAAGAGTCAGACCTCCCTTCACACCTTCAATTACATAAGATTGAGTGGACACGTTTCTTTGTCTCACTTGACAGACAACACTGTCCAAGTAATGGACCAGAAGTTGTGCATGTGGGTGTATGTACAGTTTTGGAGGGTTTCCAAGTCCCTCTACAGGAAGTCACTCTGCTCATTTTTTGACATAACCATAATCTCTTCCTGGCTTCAACTTCCTGCCTCACATTCCAGTTCCTTATCCTCCCGTTCAAGACTCTGCTCAAGTCCTCTCCCATACCTCTGCCCTCATTTCCTCCAACAAAATTTCCTATGCCCCAAGCTCTTCTCTGTCTTTCCTTTGGTCTCCTTCACCCACTCTTGACTTCATGGCTCCTTCCATCCTCCCCCTTGAGTTTGCAACAGCCTCCCAGTTAAAGTTCACTAACTTCTGAGGTCCCATCTTTTTCATGAAGCTATAAAGAGCATACACCACACTATTTATTTCTCACTGGGCTGTTCTGTACTAAACTCTGCCTTTTTGTGCCGTTAGCCAGGGACCTGTTATCTGGATGGTACAGGTCATCTGTCGTAGTGTGCTGTGTGAACCAGTGGAATGGTTGTTTATACAGTGCCATTGAACCAGAGAAAATAACACTAAACTCGGAAGAGATGGCAGGGGTGTTTACACCTTGTGAATCAGATTCCATATGCATAGAGCCAAATCCAATCCATGAGTAAGCATAACTGCCATTGACTTCAGTGAGAGCTGTGCCAGACTATGTCAGGGTTGAGTTTGATGTACAGTCTTTATTTTAATCTCTGTGATTCCTGGCATGTTCCCAGACCTGCTCTTACGCTTCTCATTCCCTCTTCTCTCTGCCCACAGACCATGCTAAAGCTGATTCAGAAGAAGCTGGTGGATAAAACAGTAAGTGTTTCTTCTTAAAATCTGTAAGCAAAATATACTCCATTTATATTCACTCTAACCCTGAGGTGGAGAGGTCAGCCCAGGAGTGCTAGGAATCCATTCACATTGCACAAGCAATTTTCCAGGTGTCCCCAGAGGCTCGTGGGGATTTGGCTCCTCTGAATAAAATGGATAATGGTAATGTTTGTGTTGGTGGGTCTGAACTGAATAAAAACTGGTCCCTTCCGAGGTGACAGCAGTTCCCCATCCTTCAGATTAGTTTGCATTGGGCTCCTGTATTACAGGCGCTCTGTCTGCAGTTGCCCATGTCACATACTTCCTTCCACTGTGTTTTACCGTCTCCTTCCCTCTGGCTCGACAGTGTGATCAGGTGATGGAGTTCTCCTGGAGTGCCCTGTGGAATATCACAGACGAAACCCCCGATAACTGTGAGATGTTTCTCAACTATAGTGGCATGAAGCTCTTCCTGGAGTGCCTGAAAGTAAGTACTGCCCAGTATCCTCTACACCAGAGGTTCCCAAACTCTTCTTATTGCGTATCCCCTTCCAGATCTACCAGCTACCCGCATATCCCTACCCTTCTCATCGCTGAGATTTTGTGTGCTCTTCTTAACACTACCTGTCTTTAGCCATTTGTCCTTATTTCACTGTTACGTATAGTTATAGTGTGACATGTACAACTGAAAAAAACCCTGACTAAGTTCTGAGCTCAGTTAGACTGGAAAGTTGCTGGGCAACTGAACCTGCGCTGTATGGTGATTGGAGCGGAGGGTTCTGTAAATCAGCATCTCTGTGTTTCTGTATTCTCATTGGTACATCTTGAAGTAAGTTAACTACCATATTTTATATAACAAATTCCCACAGAGTTTTAAAGCTTCGTCTGAGTAGCCTATTATGAAAATGCAATAAATAAAATAATTAATTAATAAAATCCACCATTACACAATTTCTCACGAGTAGCCCCCAGAGATATGGTTCGCATACCACAGTTTGGGAACCCCTGCTCCATTTCTGACTGTTGGGAAATAGTCTGCCTTCCTGGATTTGCTGCATCATCAGTCACAATGGTCATACTTTTGTTTTACACATGTTCCTTGTTTCCTCAGGAGTTCCCAGAGAAGCAGGAGCTGCACCGTAACATGTTGGGGCTTCTGGGAAATGTGGCGGAGGTAAAAGAGCTCCGCCCACAACTCATGACCTCCCAGTTCATCAGTGTGTTCAGGTTGGTGCATCACTGATCAAGAAGCAGTATGGTCTAATGGTTAGAGCTGTGGACTGTGAGACAGGAGACCTGGCTGCTCTTCCTGACTGCTATTGAGTCAGTGTGTGACGTAGGACAGTCATTTAATATTTGTGCATCAGTTGCCCCCACCCCGTTAAACAGAACAAAAGAAGGATAGTGGAACTCGCCCAGTTTGTAAAGTGCTTTGGAATCTTCAGAGGATGGCTGCAATCTAAATACAAAGTATGATCAATAAAACCAGTTTGGGAAGCTGGTGTTTGTCAAGCGGTTTTGCATAGGTTGCTGTGTCCAGTCCAGTTAGGAGATTATGACTTATCTGATGAGCTCTGGTTAGAGTTCACGGGGCAGCACTGTTTGCATACTACGTTTTTTGTCCCTGATGTGCTACATAAGGCTAACCTGGCACCTCTGAAATCTTATCTTCTATCTTGGCAGCAACCTGTTGGAGAGCAAAGCAGATGGGATTGAGGTATCTTACAATGCATGTGGGGTTCTCTCCCACATCATGTTTGATGGCCCAGAGGCTTGGGGTATCTGTGAGCCACGCCGAGAGGAAGTAGTAGACAGGATGTGGGCAGCCATCCAGAGCTGGGACATTAACTCCAGAAGAAATATCAATTACAGGTGAGGGATGTTGGATCTTGGCCCATTTATTCCAGGAGTGAGGATTGTCCCAAGAAGTAACCTCAAGCACGCTGAAGTCTGCAAGAAAGGTGGAGATTTAATCAAGTGTAGAACTTCTCCTTGGGGTGAGGAAGAAATTTCCCACATGGACATACCATTTTAGATGGGGTTTTTCAACTTCCTTTGAAGCATGTGGTACTGGCCACAGTTGGAGATTAGAGGGACCATTGGTCTAATCTGGACAGGCAACTGCTACACTTCTAAGTAGAATATGGAGAAAATTAAAATAGTCTGTATCCCTAGTTTCTCTTGAGGGAACACAGTAGGACTAGAACTTGTCCTGCATGTTTCTGGTGGATTCGGATTGTGCCGGAAATATGGAATCTTGCCATCTTAGTCTTCTTAAAAACATTTCTCTAAGGAATCCCTCTCTTGCTGTTGGTTAAATTCTGATTCCTAATGAAAGGTACAGCTAGGGTGAATGTTCCTGTCTCCATGAAATGGGTTACTGCAGCCTTCAATGTGCCTTTGGGGATGTTTAGATAAGCCTCCCAAAATTCCCTTCAGGTGTTACAGTGACTTGTGGAATAACCCTAAAGCTCCTGCTGTGAGAGCTGCGTCAGGAACTCTGGAATGCCACAATGCACTAGTACAGGGGTCGGTAACGTTCGGCACGCGGCTCGCCAGGGTAAGCACCCTGGCGGGCCGGGCCAGTTTTATTTACCTGCTGACGCAGCAGGTTCGGCCGATCACGGCCCCCGATCGGGGCGGCGAGAAGCCGTGGCCAGCACATCGCTCGCCCATGCCTCTTCTCGCCGCCCCCATTGGCCCGGGACGGCAAACCGCGGCCAGTGGGGGCCGCGATCGGCCGAACCTGCCGCGTCAGCAGGTAAATAAAACTGGCCCGGCCCGCCAGGGTGCTTACCCTGGCGAGCCGCGTGCCGAACGTTGCCGACCCCTGCACTAGTACAACAGATGGAATGAATTGCTGGTGAGGATGCAGTACAAGTGTGATTCCAACACCTGATTTGCAGTGTGGATGCACTTCACTGTTGCAAGATCAAATGGCACAGCCATTTTTTATGAATGATCAGTGTCCCCTCAGTTGTGCCTTGGCCTACGGTAGATAGAGGCCCTTTAACTGTAACCCGTCTACGGAGTGATCAGCACTGCTGAATTTCAGCTTTCTTAAGGAAATGTGACTGGAACAGGATAGAAATTAATTCCCCGTTTAATCCTTCAGAGCTGGTTCTCAGTGCCGCATGGTAGTATTAAACAGCAGGGATTGAGCCTGTCAGTACCACAAACTATGACTGCCTCTTGGATACTGGAAGCTGATATGCCAATGAGCTTTACTGTTGTGTAATGTATTAGCTCTGACTGTGAAGCTTCCAGTACCAAAACAGGAAAAGATGCTGGAACAACAGCTTTTGGGTTTCTCATTTTTTTCTTTAATATTTGTTGCAGGTCATTTGAACCGATCCTTCGACTCCTTCCGCAAGGGATCTCTCCTGTCAGCCAGCACTGGGCTACTTGGGCTCTCTATAACCTCGTCTCTGTTTACCGTAAGTCCCTCCATAGAGAATATTATAAATACAGTGAAATGGTTGGGGCTGTGAATCTCCATACACTGTGCCTGTTAGACAACACGGGTGGCGAAAGGTCAAGGGAAACTATTTTCAGAGGCTTGTAGGTTAATGCAGAGTATGTGGCTAATTCCAAGGCAGCTCCTTGAAGTTACCAAGGATGTTCGAGGGGTGTAGCCAGAACTAGGAAGACAACATAGACTTAGTGCATGAGAACAGCCTTCTGGAGTTTCCATCACTCTAGCAAGCTTGAGTGCTGAATTGGTTTCTATTTCCGATACTTCTGCAGATTGGATGTACCTAAGAGGCTGAGACACTAGAAAGAGAAACCTGTACCCTATGGCTTACCAGCCAGCAACCTTCTCACTGCTTCTCTATCTCCTCTTGATTTGAGCTCATTGCCTTGGGGGAAGAGTCAGGCTGCAGAATGTAGAGATTTGACCTAGTAGGAGTGAAGATTTCCAGGGTTTTATTTCCCCCTTCTTTACAGCTGACAAATACTGCCCCCTGCTGATCAAAGAAGGTGGAATGCCCCTTCTGAAGGAGGTGATTAAGATGGCTTCAGCACGCCAGGAGACCAAGGAAATGGCCCGGTAGGAAACCAATAAGTTATTAAACATGCAACCTTAGTTTAGGATTTTTTATATATAAGCATGAGAGTAAAGCTATCAAATGTAGGCCAATGAATATGTGATTAGGGATGGAGAGAACACAGTAGTAGTATGCATAAGTAGATAGAAAAGTTGTGAAGGATATAGGTGAATTGAGAGTTGTTCATAGATGGGGAATAGACAAGGATGAATGAGTGGATGAGTTTGGTGGATAGGACAGTAAGGTATCAATGGACTGCTGGAAGGTATCTAGATGAATAGTAGAGCCATACCTCTCAACTGGATCTGATTATGAGGATAGCCTCCCGTTTATTTCCATCCCTCAAACCTAGTGTTATCTTACTGTTTATACATGTACATCATTGACACCAGAAGAGCTGAATCACGTGACAAAATTGATGGAGAATGTCTTACATAGTAAAATGAATCTACCATTTTCCCAAGCTTCTTCCTCTGACGTTTGGTATCAGAACCTTTCTTTTAGGTCATTCTTTCAGATTTTAAAAGCCAGTTGTATACATCTAATCCATGGCAAGTTGAGAGCTATGACTTTATAGATATAGGGAAAATGGAAAAGATGGGTGGTTATTTGCTGGGAATATGTGTATTGTGTATATGTGACAGACACTTCCAGTAGCTGAAAGAATGAGAAATGGTGGAGGAGATTAATGAAGCTTATGGAAGATAGAGTAGGAGATTGAATAATAGAGTAGATGAATTGTGTATGGGTCAGATGCATGAATGGCAGGGTCAATAGAAGAATGGTGAATGGAAGGTATATGAATAATATGGTAAGTAGATGGTAGATGACAAGGAATAGCTAATTGTAGACATATGGGTACAAGGATAGATGACAGAAAAGGTGAATGATGGATGTTTGGATGAGCAGATTATTAGATGTGTTGATGACAGGAAGGTGTTTGGATGGGAGATGAGGGTGTGATGGCCAGTGAATAATGGGTGGGTTGATAAATGGACAGTTGTGGATCTGGATGTATACTAATGCTGGAAGGGATTGGTTGTAAGTGGGTAATTAGATATGTTTTTTGTTGAGATATACTTGTAACACAGGTACTGGGTTGATGCATGTCTCAGGATATACTGCCTGATAAATACACAACATTTAAATGTAGGTGACAGTGCCTTATGCTTGTGGCCCACTTCATTATTTTGTTAGTCTTTGAACTAAACCTTTTCTCCTTGTCCTTATTTTGTCCATAGGAAAGTTATAGAGCACTGCAGTAACTTTAAAGAGGAGAACATGGACACTTCCAGATAGAGGCAATGATCTAACAACGCCTCTTGCCAGCACTGTATCCAGCTTCTCTCTAATTCACTGTATATAGAGAGGACTCTTTCTCACCAGCTTGGCTGTTGGAAGGAACCTGCGTGTGTGTGTGTGTATATGTGTATGGGTGTGTGTGTGTGTGAGAGAGAGAGAGACACTCAGTAGATGAAGGTGCACAGGGGTGGGGGGGGACCTTTTGCACAACAAATGCTTTCCTTAAATTAGTAGGTTTTTCGTTATGAAGTACGGATTGAAGTTTTGTGTATATGATTTCTGTATAAAAAACAAAAAAAATCATGTATCTTTTGACCTTTTTTAGACCACATGAGAAGCCTCAAATGAATGTGAGCTTGAAGATCTAGCTGTGTGATTGATATTGTGACTTTTTTATTTCACACCTTTAGACAATTCCCCTTCACTATATTGCATGAGGTCTTGTCATGTTCACAAGAACAGCCAGTCCAGCATCATGG
This sequence comes from Chrysemys picta bellii, assembly GCF_011386835.1. Lineage (NCBI taxonomy): Eukaryota > Metazoa > Chordata > Testudines > Emydidae > Chrysemys > Chrysemys picta. The sequence continues at coordinate 13,757,077 of NC_088808.1, read as the reverse complement.
CCACATCTCTACAGTGGGGTTGTAGGCACTGATCAATGATTTATTTGCCTAGAGGGGAAAAAATAATGGTAAGAGATTGAGACCAAAGGGATCCTAATATTTGTAAGTAGAATAGAAAGGGGAGAAAGAGCCTTCAAGCCATTTCAGTTGATTTTTGTATGGGGGTGCTACTAGTGGAAGCTTGATGGATTGTATCAAGTGCATTTGGAAATTCCTTGCTGTAAAGCATTCCCATTAACCCTTTAAACCCAGGAATTGTTACTTTGCCCAGTAGCGCTACAGTGGTAGCTTTCAACCACCTGGCACCACAGGGTGAAGGAAAGGCCTGAAAACCCAGCTGCCCCACCCTTGAGAATGGAGGGTGTTTTCCTGCAAGGGATACTGTGCAATGAAGAATCAGGTTCATTCACAGAAGGGTCCAATCTCTCTGGCTCTCCATGCAAATCCTTTTACCACCTCTTTTTTTAAAATTGCGTTTTCTGTGTTTTATGGTACAGGCTGCAAACACCAGAGGGTGGGTTTCCCCTCACCCCTGGCCAGCTCTCTCTGGGACCCAGGCCAGTCATTACAGCATGATTTGGTGACTTTGGAATTTGTGAGGGACTGGGAGTTTTCTCTCTTTTCTTAAATCTGGGCCAACATTTGCCATGTTAAAGGGGATTCAGCCTCCCTGCGTGTCAAACACATTGCAGCACAAACCCTTTGGTCAAGAGTGCCGACTGCCATTCCACTCCACTCACACACACTCGCCATGTCTTCTGGGAGACAAAAGGCCCCACTTTCCTCCAATTCATGCCAGTACTAACCAGTACAACTCTATTCGCCTCAGTGGCATTATGCCTGATTTACAGTGGTGCAAGTGAGAGAGAAATCCAGCTCAGGATCTTCATCTGTATGACTTGCCAAGGTTTGCCTTAAAGCTAGGTCCCCCAGCAGCGCATTGTGCAACCTGCAGAACCCAAACTTAGGAACCCGCTCCTTGTCCTGGTTCTTTCACAGTTAAGATAATCTTCTCCCCTTAGAAATGGCTATGTATCCAGGAGCAGCCAGGAGAGATTTGGCCTACTTGAGCTGGAACATTTCAGGCCACGGAGACAGCCACTCTCCCAAGGCTGCTCTCTCCTCCTATCTGTTGCGCTCTGATTTGATTCACTGCTATGACTGAGGTTCTCCTGATGCTCGGGGTAAATGCTGTGGTCATTGTGCATGGTATGCACAATTTTTAGAGCCTTTAAGTGACAAGACCCAGCTGCCCTGGAGAGGTTTAGTTTTTCTGCTCAGATGGCGTTAATGTATTTTTTTTCCTTTTTAAACCTATGTCATTTGTTTTGATGTTGGGCTTTGTTTGTTTGTTTGTTTCCTTCCTTTTAAGTACTTTTCAAACTTATATATAGATATATATACTTGTGTCACTTTTGATTGTTTTCATGTGTTTTGGAAAATTTGACAAATTGTACTTTTGAGGTTCTTTGCTTCAAATGTATTTCCCTTTCCCCCCCTCTCCCCAAGGACTTGCATCTGAATAAGCTTCGGAACAGGGAGCTGATTTCAAAGTGTTTGTACATGCTCATGCTTGTCAATCTTTCAGTTAGATCCAGAACTAGATGGGGCTACAAACATTGCTCACCTGTCTCCTTGCCCATGGAGAGCCTGGGCTTAGCATTTGTTCATGTAACTATCCATTCCGTGCTGAGAGGCTAATGCAGATAGCCTAAAGCACTTGCAGTTCTGCCCATCTCTTGGAGTACCACAGATGTGAGGGCAACAAGGAACTTGATAGGGTCCCCTCTGTGCACTAACAACTGCTATGTTGATGGAGCTGATACCACTCAGTACTTCCCAACCATGGTTAATGCAGGATTTGGCCTTGCAGCATAGCATCATTTGGTTCTGGCTTTAACCATAGTCTACCCTTGGATTTTAGCAGGATAGCACTGTGTTTTAGGAACACAGTTAAAACATGGCTTGTTTCCATCTGTTACGAGACTGAATTGTGTCAGGGTCTGCTGTATTGTAACCAGGGTTTTAATGTGACATGTGGGTGTGGAAGCTTGGAGGACACCTGTGACCACCAGCTCCGGGACACATCTACAGGAAGCTGCTGTTTTTGCACAGTTTGATTATGTCCCATGCTTCCTGAGAAGCCAGTCACTGTATGGATGTAATTGACCTCCAGAGGGATCAGCAACTCAATGGGAAAGTTAAGGAGGTTGCAGCTGAATACTGCTCCTACCTAGTTCATAGCTTCCCACAGTGTGGCTTGTCCTTCCTGTTATGACTTGTCTGCTCCACCTGGTTCTGAGTGCAGGGAGAGATGGAACACTTGCTTCAGCTTTGCCATCTACCACTTTCTCCCCACATGTGACTGAAATCTTGTACTGCAATCTGCATTGGCTTGGCACTTGTTCCACCAGGCCCAAGGAGATATGAGGCATAGTTTGTGGAAAACAGTGTTAACGGGCCCAGCTTGAACAGAGAACAGTATCATCTGCTCTCTGCTTACTGACGCTCTTTAATGTACAACTTATCCTCTGATCATCTATCTGCATCTATCTACTCCTTTCCCCAACACCATAGCTAGAATTGTCTTATCCTTGCTGCTATTGCCAGTGTTGCTGACACAGTCACTGGATACAAGCCCCTAGGATAGCTTTAAAAATAACTTAAGAAGATTGGAAGGCAGGATGATGGCTGGGGCAGAGGCTGGTGTGGGGAAAGGCAGGATGGGGGCAGGAGATGAGTTAAATTTGTCTGATGCCTCCACATCTAACCTGTGATGAGAGGTCACTCCATATTTGAGAAGTAAATGCCAAAACAAGAGCTGAGCCTTAACTCAGCAAAAGCCCTTCAGAGACAGACCCTAGGACGATTGCTAAGATCCCCTTGGGTGTGGAGATGGGCCTGAGACTGAACCATAAGCAAAATCTTTTCAAAGTTATTCTGTGTTTGTGAGGACTGATAGGTTCACACAGGTTAATCTGACAGGAGAGTTCTGGTCTATACAGTTTGTAAATGCCTGAGGAGTAAGGGAGGCAATATCCATAAGCTAATCAGGATCTATACAAGATAGATACTTCACAGGAGAGAGAAGGGTTTTGTCTGAGCACAGGCCTGGGATCCAGGAACTCCCATGTTCTAGTACTGGCTCTGTAGCCTTAGTCTAGTCATTGAGCTCTGCGTGCCTCAGTTTCCCCATCTGTAAAACAATAGGTATAACTATTTACTTGTCTGCTCCCTAGGGACACTGTGAGGCTTAATCCATGACAGTAAAGCACTTCTGGAGGTGAATAGGTGCTAAGTAATTATTATACATGGGTCCATCCTGGGACAGACCTGCCATCTCCAGCTATCTCCCATCAGAGCACACAACATGGTGCAATTCTGAATTTGTGACTGTCTCTAGAAACACCTGGTCCCATCACAAAATAGTGAGTTTGAATTCTCAGGGCTGCCCTGAGTGTGCTGGCTAGCCTATGCAGATAAATCCTACGGGGCCTTTCCGCTCCACCAGGGTAAAGCTTCCTCAGTGCAACCCTGAGGACATACACAGCCCTATGTTAGCTGGAAATTTCAGTTAACCAGAGTGGCACTGAGCAGAGCCAAGTAAGAAAACTAAGACAGGGACTGTCAATGCCAATTGAAATAAGGCTGGAGAGTGATTTCTGAGGCACTCAGAACTAAATGATGTGGCAGAGACACTCCTCTCACAGTATCCTCCCAGGGCTGAGGCTTACCCACTTCCTCTACACAACCTCAATTTTCACTGAATGTTAAACAGTAGGGCAAACGTAACATGAGTGCTTAAATCAGTGATTCTCCGCAAAGATGGCACTGACAAGGGACCCTCCACCTGGAGTTTAGGTAACCTGCACCCTGGCTAGAGGTCTCACTTGTCAGAGACAATGGCATAGCCTTGAGCCTCCAAAGTGCTGAGTGCCCTCCATTCTCATTGCAATGAACAGGAAAGACATTTTACAGTAGGTGTTCAGCCCTTAGCAAGTCTTGTAGGAGCAATAGCCTCTACGTATTGGCCTATCAAGATGTGTAGCCTTAACTAGTAACACCTAATAGCACAAAAATAGTTAATTTGTACAGGGCTAAGAAGACACATACAGCACAGATAATCTGAGACCATGAACACTTAACACTATTGATAGTTCATCTTCACCATTCACATTCAACTCTAACTACTCTAGACCCGCTACTGACCTAACAACTTCCATCCTGGGAACTAAGCACTCCAGTTCCTGTGCTGAAGCACACTCAGCCCTGAAGATTAGGGTATGTACATCCTAACATTTGGTGGTGGTGCAGTGAACACACAGACAAAAGAGAGGGGTTGTTTTTTTTAACCCCTGTTGCCTGGATTAGGCATCTTGTGGGGTCACTTGTTTGGGTCTCTTTCTAGGGAAGTGAGTGCAAGGAGGGTTGCTGACCACACTTTTCTATATGAACCCCTTCCAAACCAATTAGTGGAGCCTCACTTAAGGCAGTCTCAGACTTGGTTGTGCTGCACTTTCCCTTCAGGAAGATAATTTCTTTGGGGGTGAGGCAGCAGCCACCAGGCTATGGACACTGGATTAAGATCCCATTTCAAAGAAAATGTGTGGCCTCTGGAATGATGCAAAGGGGTTTGCTCAAAGTCAGATGCTAAACAATGGCTTGTGCTGGAAAAGATAGAATTAAAAGTAGTAGGAACCACTTGAATCCAAGACAACCAGAGTGTATAAAACAAGGGGAATAATGGTTTTATCAGTGATTGATGGAAAGCGAGATTGGGGGCTGGCTAGGAAGGCAGCACTTATAAGTAAAGATGGAAGAATTCCTGCTGCACTCAAACACCGATCTTACAGATTAAATTCTGACTCCAAATATCTGTCACTGAGAGAAACTCTGTCATTTTTCCTTGTAAAAAAAAGAAAAATAAATGTTTTAAGTAAGGCTAACAATTAACCAAATACGTACTTCCTTGTTTAAAAAAGTTTGTTGTATTAAGCAACTTCTGCTTTCACTGTGTCCATTGATCAGCCTGATGTTGAGAGGTCTGGTTTGAACACTTGTACATGGTGAAACCAAGCTAATTAATTAATTTAATTAAAATGCATATCTGTTGCTTCCTTACAATTCTGATTGAATTAACTTTTCCGTTGTTTCCATAGGGATACCTGCTCTGTATTAAACCTAGTGCTTAACAATCTCTTGCTCCTTTGTCTGTGAATATGGTTTATTTGGATAAGTTACTGTTCCATTTGTTGTCATGTGTCTAATTAAACATGAAAGGAACTGCTGTGTGTTGATCCAATTCAGTTGCTTTTTGCTTTCATGACTCTAAAGAGAGATGATGTTTTTTTGTCACTGGGAGCGGGGGGAAGAAGACTATTGTTATGAAGTGAGGTGGATGGGAAAATCAGGACAATATTCAGTTATGCAGAGTGTCACCAGGCTTATCTGCAGTGGATATGCCCAGTATTCATGAGCATAACCATACTGAGTGAGGAAGCTAACTGTGGGAAGGACTCTCTTACACTGCTTTAGTGCCACTGTGACTTCCTACTTAAAGGACCCAATGCTGCAAGCTCCCGAGTACACGCATCTCCCATTGAGTTCAGTGGGAGTGCCAGGTTCTCAGCAGGCCCTGGATAGGCAGGGTGAGAAGGAGGATCTGTCCCTAGGGAGCTGGAAATGTAATAGGGTAGTGATTCAGTATGTACTGAGATGTGGTTTGTGTAACGTTCCAAGTTGAGTAGATGCCATCAGAATCTAGATTTTATACTGCAAGACCTCTGCCGCACTCATGTCCAATTCACTATAGGATAGTTTCTAGAATTAAGCCCAAATTTTATCCACCTGGTGATTTTTTGGTTTTGAAATGTAAGGTAGAGGAAAGCCTCAAGCTCTGTACCAATTTCAAAGCTGCAGGGCAAGGTAAATAGCACACTACATGTCGCAATATATAGTTTAAGTCACAAAGGTGAAAGATAAGTTCCCTTCATCAGACTAGGGGGCACTCCCTGCAGTCACACAGAAGATGAATGTTTGTGCTAAAGGGATCAGAGTAGTTAGTAGCAGAAATAGTTCATGTTGTTGCTATTTAAAATTGCCGTCCTTAGGCTTCAGATCAATACCTCACTGAAATTAACTGAAGGCAGTTTCCACCTCTCTTGTCTGTCTGGAGGAACAGCCTGACTACTACACTGGGTCACTGTGGGAAGCTCTGCTGTTCAACCAAAGGAGTTAGAAACATATTTTTATGATGGTTCCTCCATAATTTTAATGAATATCCTCAGCAAAGCACTAGTACAGGCTCAATCTTACTCCTGGAAGGCTTTCTCCAATACAAAAAGATTACTGGATTCGCTTTAAGGTTGTTAAAACATGATGGGGAATGAACTAGAGAGTCTAAAGATCATTTTCAACATTTCAGCTTTGCTGTCCCAAATAAATGATTTATAGTCAACCCCGAACACCCTTAACAGTTTGCACTTTACTGTCATGGGACCAGCAGAGGGAGCACTGACTTACTATATCCCCACAGATGGCCTGAAATAATCAAGAATGCTGATGTACAACCAAGGAAGGAAAATAAACAGTCTGGTTTATACTCAAACAATAACAGGAAGGAATCAGCTGCTTGCCATGTGGAGGAGGATAAAATGTGCAGGGAGAAGAATGATACTTTCAAGCCCCTACTGTTTTTTTCTAGCTATGATGGACAGAAAAAAATTACAGTGTAAAATCATAGTTGTCAGCAAGGCTCTGTCTGCACTAGAAGTGAAAAGGTGTTGGGACCGATCTTTGCTTGTAAAACCCATACAATGCTTTGGATCCTCACATATGAGCTGTAACAGGCATTTTACAAGCTCTGTTTGTATTGATTTGACTGCCTGGGTTGAGCTAGTTCACAAAACAGAGCCACACTTTTCACTGCACATGCTCTGCTGCAGGGTCTTGAGAATCCTGTTTCCCTGGTGTCAAGCATCCCTGTGGGTAGTTTTAGTGGAACTCCCTAGTTATAGGTATATGATGCCCAGTCCTTGCTGCGGGTAGCTATAATGCACATTTAACCTTCATGAGCACCATTGCCATGAGAGTGCAGAATCTTGTGATAGCTTCCTACATTTTTTTGCTTCCTATAATGCCTGCTTAAATAAAAAACATTGATTGTGCTAGGATCTGGCCTGAGATCCATTTGCAGAGCCTTGGTTGGGATCATAGAAGATTAGGGTTGGAAGAGACCTCAGGAGGTCATCTAGGCCAACCCCCTGCTCAAAGCAGGACCAACCCCAACTCAATCATCCCAGCCAGGGCTTTGTCAAGCCTGACCTTAAAAACCTCTATGGATGGAGATTCCACCACCTCCCTAGGTAACCCATTCCAGTGCTTCACCACCCTCCTAGTGAAATAGTGTTTCCTAATATCCAACCTAAACCTCCCCCACTGCAACTTGAGACCATTGCTCCTTGTTCTGTCATCTGCCACCACTGAGAACAGCCAAGCTCCATCCTCTTTGGAACCCCCCTTCAGGTATTTGAAGGCTGCTATCAAATCCTCCCTCATTCTTCTCTTCTGCAGATTAAACAAGCCCAGTTCCCTCAGCCTCTCCTCATAAATCATGTGCCCCAGCACCCTGATCATTTTCGCTGCCCTCTGCTGGACTCTTTCCAATTTGTCCACATCCTTTCTGTAGTGGGGGGGGGGGGGAAAGCAGCCCCAAACTGGATGCAATACTCCAGATGTGGCCTTACCAGTACCGAATAGAGGGGAATAATCACTTCCCTTGATTTGCTGGCAATACTCCTACCAGTGCAGCCCAATATGCCATTAGCCTTCTTGGCAACAAGGGCACGCTGCTGACTCATATCCAGCTTCTCATCCACTGTAATCCCCAGGGCCTTTTCTGCAGAACTGCTGCTTGGTCAGTCGGTTGGTCCCCAGCCTGTAGCGGTCCTGGCACTGCAGCGCCCAGTGCAATCTCTGCGCCTGCGGCTCCACAACTTTTAATACGGTTTAATAACCACGCCCCCCGCTCAAGCCCCACCCCTTCTGCCATGGCAACCACCCGGCCAATCCTCGCTCCTCACGCTGCCAAGAGGCGCGGCTGAGCCTGGGCCTGGGCTGGGGCCGCCCTTCCGGGTTGGGAGCCGGGGTGCTGAGGCCGCCCCCTCCCGGGTTGGGGCGATGCGGCAGGGGGCTGCATGGGGCGGCGGCTACCTGGTGCGGGCGGCGCACACGGGGCTCAGCTGGGGCGTCACTCTGGCGCTCTTCCTGCATCGCACAGGTGAGACCCGGAGAATTCCTCGCTGCCGCCATCGGGCCCCTGGGATTTCCCTCGCCGGGGGAGAGCCGCTCCCTGAGCACCGGACATGAGCCCTTCGGGCCACAGGCTCAAGTCGCCAGCACCTCGGACCGGGGGGCTGGCTGCTGCCACGAACTTGTCTTTTTTGCCCCCCCCGTTCACCCAGCTCAGGATTATTAATGATTATTAGTGCAAAGCTCACCTATTGGCTGCTTTTCTTACAGCCCCATTGCCTGGAGTCATGTGACTGTGAGAATCACAGCTTTCATTTTTTAAAAGTGTTTGGCCCTCATAGGCTAGAAAAATAACATGAAAATATGAACTCTGAAGACTCAAAAACCAGAAAGCCACCCTCGTTCATTACCTTAAAATACGAGATTTTAAAAAATATGTTTTGATGGAGCCAGACTTGTGATTTTTGGACACTTGAAGTTGGCAATAGTGCACCATCATATCTGGCAGGAAAAAAATTACCTCCAAGCGGGGGAAGTGAGAGCATAGGATACTGCTATATCCTCACCCAATGCAACAAGATCCCTGTCCTACCTGGATAGAGGGGAAACCTCACTCCTATTGCTTGGGGGGTTGGTATTTGATATTTGAGAAGACCTGGTGCCTATTCCAAGGAGTTTACAATCCAATCTAGTCACACAGCATAATGGAAAACCTATAAACCATGGGGGATTATAATAAAAAGTACCTTTTGTGGTATTTGAGTAATATAATGCTTAACACCCTGAAACCTGTCATAATTACTATTAATCTCTTAATATATAAATACTGTTTTTACTGGATTCTTTATGGCCCTGAATCTTACTCTGACACCTAGATGCTGCAGTGATGGGCACTTTTGAAATGCAGCTATCCTCATAATTCTAGAATAGTTATATACAGCACACTGCAGAACAGCAGGAGAAGGTGACGAGAGATTGAAGTACAGGTAGAGTTGGGGGAAGGACTTGCAAATCAATGGGGGGAAGCTGTTTGCTGATCTCTTAAGTATGTTGTAAGGGCTCTTTGTAAATAGTCAGTTCCCCTTACAGAGGGGACCGCCGTGATGGGTCCCGACTTCCTGAGCAGTTGAGGCATACTTCCCACGGTTGATATAGAATTCAGCCCCACTTTGAATCCCATAGCCAATAAGGTCAAGGAGAGTAACTTGTTGCAGTAAACATTTCACATGGACTTACTCCTTCTATGGTGGCCTCTTTCAGATCTGCGAAAGCAGGAAGAGCATGGAGAGTTGCTGCAGCCACTGATATTTGTCTTACTGGTTCTCTGCTCTGTCTTGCTGTACTTTGTAGTGTCTCTCATGGATCCAGGCTTCATTGAGTCTGATGAGGAAGAGAAGGTAAATCATTCTCTTAGCATGAATCATAGTTGACTGAATGAAGGAACGTGGGAACCAACCTTCCTGGTTATAAAACCTGTAGATTTTGTTTTTCTTTGCAACATACTAGATAAGAATATGCAATATAAACTGTTTTGACATTTAGGATAGAGGACTCTTAAAATGTGTACAAAAGCAGAAGCAGTCACGGAGTTTAGGTTCTATAAAGTGAGCCTCAGGAATCGCACAAATGTTGCTAGGTGCATTTATCAGACCATGCCCCCTTCTGAATTTCCCCTAGCACCCACATGCTCTCCCACTTTGTTTTACTGAGCGGATGCCTTCACTTGTCTCAGTTGCTACAGTTCTCTGTAGAACAGATAGCTGCCTTATGTTCCCTCACTACTGCCAATTGCTGTGCATATGAAAACCAGGATAGAGGTGCAAGCTGGAAGGAAAGTACTCCTTACAACTCTATTTACTGAACAAGGTAATTGTTCTGTTACTGTATCCCTCTTGAAAGATCGATTTGTACAAAAATCAGATGAGTGCTTTAACTAGAAGGAAATATCTCCCAGGTATTTTATATTTATCCTTCTTTAACATGCTTGGACACCTTATCTTGCCTCGTACAAGCAATTTAATATCCATTATCACTTTAATCTTCCAAAACTTAAGTGAATTTTGGTCTGTGTTTATAACAACCAGCACTGCTTATACGCAAATGCATTTCCCCTGTATTTTGAGGCAGATAGAGCAGTCTTATTACTACTTATATCCTATGTGGCTCCATGCCAAAGCTTTCATTCTGTCTCCACACACTGTCTGGTTGTCAATGGCTAAAATAGCCCCACTCTCTGAACAGTTATGTGTGTGTATCGTGTATTAAGTAGGATTTCATGGGATTCTTTGCATTGCTGAGGTTGTCATACACTGTGTTGGGTCTGTCCTTTGTTTCTTAACAGCTTCTGTACTTCTCAAGGAATTGTTCAATGTTCCTAAACTGTGAGAGAGTTGTCTGAGACACTTTACATCCCTCTCTCCAGAGTCTGGAGTACAAATCAACCTTGCTGCTCATCCTTAGGCTGTGTCTACACTATGAGCTACAAGTGTGATTCCCAGCTCACATACGTGTACTTGCACTAGCTCTTATCGAGTTAGTGCAAGTATAAATAGTAGCCATGCCAAATACCAGTTTCAGGCAGGTTTATACTCTGCCCTGCTAAACTATGCCTTTTCTGCTGCTGCTTGTGTTATATGGCTGTGCTACTATTTATACTCATGCTAGTGTGGGGATGGATGTACAAACTGGGAATCACCCCTAGCTTGGCATTTCGACATGGTCTTAGGTCCCCTCTTTTCTCTTATCACCTTTTTGTAGGTAGGGATGAATGAAGAGCAAAGAGTAATGATGCCTCAATTTCCAAGCAATGTTTGGCTGCGGCGCTGTGGATACTGCATGCTGAAGGTATGTGTGTGCAGCAGTTGGTCACAGGGTGACCAGATGTCCTGATTTTATAGGGACAGTCCTGATATTTGGGAATTTTTCTTATAGGCACCTATTACCCCCCATCCCGCTTCTTCACATTTTTTATCTGGTCACCCTAGTTGGTCAAGGGACTAGGGTGATTGCTTGGTGAGCTGGTGCTCATCTGGCTACCTATCTTTTGTTCTGCTTAGCCATCACTCATTTCTTGTAAACTTACAGTATTATCTTGATGTAAAAGGCCAAGGCAGGAGCAGACAGAATTAGAAACTTTGATTCAGGTACAATCCTGAGATGAAAGGTGACTCGAGCAGAGTGTGTAACTGAACATTTTAAAATGGGAACCTGTTAATTTTCAAGATTAATACATCTATCCCTGGCAGTTCACAAAGTACTGTTCTCTTCTTACTCCACACTGGGGAAAACCCTGCTTCCTGCCTCCTTGTTGCCATGTCAGCTAAGGCCTCACCACATCTTCAAATACTTCATTTGAAAGTGTCGTAGTAAAGTCAAAGTGTAGAGTTCATCTGGGTGTAAGGTGTAGCATGAGCAGATTGCTAGCAGGTATGAGCTTGTTTAGATGCTTAGGAGCAAAGAAAAGCTAGTTTTAACTGTAGAAAGCATAGTTTACTCTTTTTTCTCCTTCATCCTCCAATTAGATTAGTTCTTGAATATGCATCCCTGAAGCCCGGAAATGCCTGTTTTCAGTCGCAGTCTCTGTCAGTTTTATACAATCCAGGGTTGTTCCAGCTTAAGTAAATATCTGACCACTGATAGCAGAAGGAGCTATCAGCCAGCTTGTTGCTGAAATAGATAAGAGACTGGCAGAGCATATATGTACCACAATAAGGGGGCATGTCACCTGTTGCCATGGTCCCTTCCCCAACCATACCTCCCTATTAATCCTAAAATTAGCTCTCCTCCCCATATCAGGGGAAGAGTGGATACTTCTCTTCTACCCTCTCATCCACATGCCCCTGAAGACAAGACACCCCCCCCCCCAAAAAAAAACCCCAAACCTTTCCTTGTATACACTCAAAACATTCCCGTGAATGGCAGGTGCCCTAGTTTTTCACTTTCAGACTTTGGTCACCTTTTTCTTAAATATCCACAGCTAACTGTACTGAGCTCTTGATTCAGCTAATACCTTCCCCTATGTGTTTGCAGCTTTATTCTGTAGCTAGTTAAGGGAAGTTTTATAGCAAAGTACCAGCCATGGGCAAGTCATTTAACCTCAGTTTTCCCATCTGTAAAAGGGGGATGATGATCTCCTTTGTAAGGCATTAGACAAATATTATTAAAATAACTGCTTTTAAAGGGATCGTAGAGGGAACTGTCTCACTTTGCAGGATTGACCTGGATGACTTCCCAGCTCTTTTCTATGAAATAGGGCATTGGATCTGGGTAGACTGTTCTTAAGATCATCTGCTTATTCCACAGCAACCAATGCGAGCCAAGCACTGCCAGCTGTGTCGGCACTGTGTACGTCGTTATGACCATCACTGTCCCTGGATTGAGAACTGTGTAGGAGAGAGGAATCATCCACTCTTTATAGTCTACCTGGCTGTGCAGCTTGTGGTTCTCTTATGGTCCTTTCATGTTGCATGGTAAGTACTTTAAGTAGCAGCCTCTGGCAGGGACAGTTTGTATTTGAGGTCTTGGAGAGTTTTGATGAGAGATGGACATTCCAAAATCCCACTGAATGATTTGGGTAGAGCAAGTTAGCAATGGCTGGAGTTAACGTGATATGTTCTCTCTTTGCTTGCACACTGTAACCAGCTTTCCTCACAGCACCACTCTGATTATTGCTACTGAGGAGGAACATAGCTACTTAAGGAATAGGGTGGGGTGTTCCTTAAAACAGTGGCTCTCGACCTTTCCAGACTACTGTACCCCTTTCAGGAGTTTGATTTGCCTTGCAAGTTTCACCTCACTTAAAAACACCAGTGTCACAGCATGCTATTACTGAAAAATTGCTTACTTTCTAATTTTTACTATACAGCACGGGAGGCCAATATGCAGCTCTTCAGAAGTTAATATGCAGCTCCTTGTATAGGCACTGACTGCAGGTCTGGAGCTACAGGCGCCAACTTTCCAATGTGCCAGGGGATGCTCACTGCTCAATCCCCTGGCTCTGCCACAGCCCCCCCCCCTCCCCATAGCCTGCCATGCCCTTGCTCCTCCTCCCCCCCCCCCCGCCCCGCCTCCTGCATGCCACGAAAGAGCTGATTGGGAGGCGCTGGGAACGGGGCAGGGGAGCTGCTGACTTACTACTGTGGCTCTTTGGCAATGTACATTGGTAAATTCTGGCTCCTTCTCAGGCTCAGGTTGGCCACCCCTGCTATACACTTATAAAATAAATCAACTGGAATATAAATATTGTACTTGCACTTCAGTTTACAGCATATATATAAACAAGTGATTGTCTGTATGAAATTTTAGTTTGTACAAATGCTCCCTGGGTTACACAATCCTGACTTATGCAAACCCGCACTTATGGAAAAAGTTCCGTAAGTTCCATAACTTCTTTTTTTTTTTGGATGTAATTGTTGGGTTTATATCCCCGACTTTCGCAAAATTCAACTTACGCAAGGCGTTCCGGAATGGAACACTTGCGTAAGTCGGGAAGCGTCTGTACTGACTTCGCTAGTGCTTTTTATGTAGCCTATTGTAAAACTAGGTAAATATCTATAGATGAGTTGATGTACCCCCGGAAGACCTCTGTGTACCCCCAGGAATACACATACCCCTGGTTAAGAACAACTGCCTTAAAACACTTAAAAAGCCTGAGTCCATTCAGGCAGTGGGAGCAGACAGCCAAGGCAAGTATAGAAGGGGGGATTATTTGAAGAGGTGGAAATTTGATTTGACTTAATTAAATTGTCACAAACAGTTACCTGAGCTACAGCACTTAAAACCAGATATATAGGATAGACACTCCCCGATAAATGAGGGGCAGATAGTCTTACTTGCAATACAAGCTTGGCTTCTCCAGAGGTGACAGCAACATCAAAACTTCTGGAAAAACAGGGGAGCAGGCTTTGGCATCTGGCAGTAGGTATATTGCATTTATAGTCAGCTGCCATTCTTTCCAGTTTGTACAAGCATTGGGGGACTTTCAACAGTGCTGTACTGTTGATTCAGTTGACAGAACTGAAGTGATTAGTTATGCAGTTTGATATTTTGGGTTGTAACAGGCTTAGCTGTAAACTTAAACTAAATGAATATAAAGTAATTTTGCATTGTTGGTTACTGTTTAACCTTTCCTCGTTAATTATTGTGCAGCCTCTATTTATAAATGGCAGGCAAGTGAAAGTCCCCATAAACCATATTCTGTGAGTGGCTCCTGCCATTGTACTCATGCAGCTCTTCTCCTGCAGTGCCAGGCGACTCTCTAATTGCCAGGAGAACATATTTTTTACAGCAGTATAAATGTCCAAGATCTTCTTCCTATCTCTGTTCCAGTGTATTTAGAACTTAGCTTTGTTTTGAGTCTTGAGACTGCAGCTGCTGTCAAAGTTTATACAGTGCCTTGAAGCTGTAAAACACTGCAGAAATATTATCAGCATGTGAGTCAGGAGTGCAGTATTTGTAAGTCAAGCTGATGATTTGATTAATGTAACTTCAGTTCTGTATCTAACCCAATTTGACTAAACCATGTTTCTCTTTTAATTGAAAGGTCAGGCCTTTACTTCGAACAGTCTTGGGAGTGGCTGCAGCACAACATCTTCCTTCTCCTGTCCTTCCTCGTGATAGCCATATTCACCATTGTAGTGCTGCTGCTGCTGGTTTCACACTTATACCTGGTCTCATGTAATACAACCACCTGGGAGTTCATGTCACACCATCGCATCTCCTACCTCCGACACTGTGAGTCAGAGAACCCCTTTGACCAAGGTGTCATTCTCAACCTCTGGAGATTCTTCTGTGCCTGCCGTCTCGTTACATGGGAGAAAATATACTTTCAGGAGGATAGTGACCCTGTTTAATTATAGAATGTAAATTCAGCCAGTATTTAATGGTGTAATCCAAGTTTGATTACAAGAGGGAAAAGTACATCTACAGGGTGAGCTGAAATGCAGGTCCTCTTGCTGAATTAGTCATTCTGGTTTTAACTAATAGAGGCTGCTTGTCATGGTGCATCTGTGCTAAGGGCTTTAAGAAAGGAATTTAGAGTAGGACTGTCAGGAACAACCTCTGTGTGATTTGTTAGAGAAAGCACTTGTGTTGTAACCCATTTCCTACTGCTTCAGTGGAGGGGGAATTTAGTCCATAATGAACCATGCAACTTGTTGTACAACTATCACATCCGCAGGAGCAAGTCTGCTTACAAGAAGATTAAGTGGCAGCGTGGCTCTATGTGGTTGTTCGTATCCAGGTAAAAAACTTTAATTATAAAATTAAAAGGGGACTTCTTGGTTCTGGGCAGCACTGAAGGGGTGATTTCTGGTCTGAGTGAATGTGTATGCTAGTCCTTTACATCTTTTTGCTAATCATATTCATCAAACCTCTTGAGGCAAATGCAGGGACTTACTGAATAACTGCTTTCACTTATTTCCTCAGTCTCCCCTCCTCAGTTGGTGCCACATCCACTCTAGGGAATAGCAGCAGAAAGAAAAAGTTAATTATTGATAAGTCAGGCCTTTCTTCATAAGTCTTACTGTCAGGACCGATGTGCCTTAGTGGTAGAGTTGGGTAAATAATGGAAGGTTTTGAATGAATATTTGGACAATGAAAAGGAAACCTCAGTTTGAATGCATGCAGGAGATTCGTGCGTTCCCCAAAGACTTGAACTTTACTACTGCTAATATGCCTTAGAAACAGCTGTTATGCACCAAATTCAAGTTTTGAACTCTTAAATCTATGTTTTGTGATGGAGTGGCTACTTAGATACAAGTCAACAAAACAATACTGGTGACTTAAACATAATGAAATGCACATTTAAACAGACCATAGACTCAGTAGTTTGATACAGAAATTAATGAGTTTTCAGTGAATATAGACTTCTCAGATTTAAACCATTCTTGAACAGAAAAAAGCAACATTTGTCAACTGCATTCTTTGTCCATGTCACTTATTCAGCTCTAACTCTCACCTATAGCTTGTTTGGGAAAAGCCTCCCTCAGAATATTGTTCCAATTACATATTCTTAGATTAAAATAATAAATGGATGAGTGGCAGTGAAGGAGATATTTCTGAATGCCCTGAGATGGTTTTTAACTGGTAACGGTGGGATGGAGCTAGAATCCTTATTTCCTTGCCCAGCTGGAGCAACACTGATAATAGTACTGCTAAATCCATGTCTCAATGATGTTTTCCTCACTACCATATTTAATACTATTAGGTTTAACTTATTTTACTTTAACTGAAAAGGAGAAAAAGACTAGTCTTTTTTTATTTTTAAAGCATTAAAGCAGGTGCAGATACTGTATTAAAGATAGTGGGAAGATTTCCATTTTAATTTAAGATGACACTAACACGTAAACTTAATTTCTTCAGTTTAAGCAGCATGGACAGTGAAATTAACCTGTTTAATTACAAGTTCCTTTATGGCATTGTAAAGATCGTGTGTCAATAGTCCCCTCAAAAAAGGAGAGCCCTCTGCACTCAATCTTAGTCTTGAAAATATTTCCAATCATCAGGTTTTGTAAAAATTGTTATGCTTATTTGGTGCCTTAGTATCTTTCGTGACTCAGGGGTTAGCACTTGGCACAAGAGCCAAATGGATGGCTATCACGTTGGCAGATTGCACTCAAGTTCCAAGGTAGGTAAGCACTCTTAGAATACTGTTATACTCTGAAAAAGCAACTCAAAGACAGCAGGAGGGTCTATGTTGGTGTCTGACACCAGAAAAAGTTTTCTAGTTCTTTGGGGCCAGGGCTGTGTCTTGTACAGGGCAGAACACGCTATCACACTGTGGTATGTGAATGTCAAGATGGGGTCTTCCTGGCTTGTAAGTCACCATTAAGAAAGGAGTCTGCAATTAGAATTTAGTTTGGTTGATGAAATATCTGCCAGACTAGAGTTCACTTCACACTTAGCTGTGTTGGCTCTATCACATGAAAAAATAACTGTCAGCCAGTATAACTGAATACACACAAGTTAAATATTATGTTTGATGGGACTGTGAATTTAAAAAAAATGTCTAGGCTGCCATTGAAAGATATTTGCAGTTTACATTTGTAAATGCTCTGCACTGTATTAAAAATAATTGTAAATCATTAAAGATTAAACCTAGTTTTTGCTGTTCTCTATACATTTTTCAGGTTTAACACTCAGTCATCTGGTTCTCCTGCAGTAGCACTATGCTGTACCTTTTAATGAGGGGGAGGGATAGCTCAGTGGTTTGAGCATTGGCCTGCTAAGCCCAGGGTTGAGAGTTCAGTCGTTAAGGGGGCCACTTAAGGATCTGGGGCAAAATCAATACTTGGTTCTGCTAGTGAAGGCAGGGGGCGGCTGGACTCGATGACCTTTCAAGGTCCCTTCCAGTTCTAGGAGATGGGATATCTCCATTAATTTATTTTATAATCTGTTAAAATGTAAAAAATCATGGAAACATGCCAGTCTTGACATTTTGTAAAAGTTTTTACAAACACATTTGGGGCCAAATGTGAGCAGACAATGGCTGTTTAAACAAGGCTCAGTACAGACACGTACCTTGCCTTAAACTGGCTTTAAGGTTAGGAGGAGTTAACTGGTAGTGTGGGTCAATTTCCCTTTGCAAGGCATTCAGCAGTAAGACTGAGCTAAGATCAGGGTGGGCTGTTTTTCTTCCACACATGTACATATACTAAAGCTCTTACCTAAGTAACTCCTTGACACTTCAGCCAATCTTGATTTAATGGGGACTCATCTCTGGTTATGGCCAGATCCTGTCTTCAGAACCAGCACAATCCTTTACTGGTAAAGTCTATCCCTGTAGATGAAGGGTTGAAAAACCAAAATCTACATGTTCCTATGAGCTTTCAACAGGGATATTCTTCTCTAGCCGACTAGCCAAAGTGCTGTTCCCTACACATAGTAACCACCATAAATGTGTAGCAGTCCACTCTACACCGTGAAGTGCAACAAGGTTATAATTGCCCCAGTAGTTTGACTTATTCCCCATACTTCTCACTTGGAAATTGTTTAAAGAACAGTTGCTATTTTTGACTTGCTAGTCATACTGGCTAGCTGGGAAGAGGCAACAGCACTCTGCAAAACAGTTTCACAGTCAGAATGTAATGTTTAAATAGTAATTATAAGTGCTAATTACAGCACTGCTACTACAAGAACATACTCATCCTTGTGCATTTTGAGCACCAAATGAAGTTGGTCTTGATAGAAATTATTCTATATTTAGGCTGTTTTTTAGCCAGAGTTGTTTCACAACCAATATTTATTAATTTTTCCGATATAAACATCCACAATATTTTATATTATCTGAGAAAAATACAGCATATACATAGTAAGGTTAAAAAAAACTGGAGAAATAGCCTGAGTGCAATCATTAAAGTGACATACCTGGCCCCAATAAAGAGAACACATACAGAGGGGACAGATCCGAGCAGCTGGAGTGACAAGAGACTCTTATGAAAGGAAGAAGGAAAGGGAAATAGTATTAACATTACATTTACAGAGATAAAGAACACTCTCTGTTAAGCAGAAGATCTGTGTTCTCCCAGCTCCTGATATGTTCTAACAAGCCAGGGCGATGAAAGGCATAAGTTTTAATCAGAAGGGAGAGTCTAATTTACAATAAACAACATGTGCAAAGTTTGTAGGGTTTTAAATCAGTTCTTATTAAAGACAGGAATTAAGATTTAGCAGGAGAGTAGAAATCTAGTTTTTTTTACAAAGCAAGGCTAAAATCTCAGCTTGTAACATCTGGGCAGTTTCCAAACTCAACCTTCATCATTCTGGTTGTATTAAGCCACTGCGCACACACCCCAAAATATGAACACAACTGGGCCTAAATCCTTTGCAAAGAAGAAATAGTGCCACATTTCTTCTCTTAGAAAATAGGTGGAAAGTGCCAGTTCTGCTGCTGCTGATCATCCAGTGCTGAGAAAGCTAGGCAGCTTGCAAGGCCCTGCTGCAGAGGTAGGAGTTTGTTTGGGAAGGGGGTGAAGGCTCTATTTCATTTGGATACATTGTTAAATGAAATCCACTTTAAATTGTGTGTGTCCACAGCTATCCAATGGTGGCATCAGCGTACAGCCAGGTACTGTTTCAAACACAGCCAGCAAGCATGAACCTTCTTCAAGCTCATATCCAGCACTCTTCCTATTAGCATTTGCACACACTGAACAATGCAGTAGAGCAACCAGCTTGCAGAACAGTCTGCTTTCTACAATCCTTAATATTACCAGACCTATGAATAATCTTTGCCTGTTATTAAGTTGACCTTCCAATAGTCAGTTGCGAGTTTCTCTCTAGGATCTCTCAGGGTAATAGTGGTCTGCATGGGCTCCTTACACCACAGCAATCAGACTTCCAGAAAGTGTCTGGAGACAAAGTCAAAGTCCTTAAAGGCAGCCTGTTCCTCAGGGGTCAGGACAGGGAGCTCATCTGGAGGAGTCAGGATTGGCTTCTGGGAGGTAAACTCTTCGTCAAAGTTGCTAATGTCAGTGGGAGCTCTTAAGAAAGGCACAAAAGGGGGCTTCAGTGCTCTGGCAAACAGGGCATCCCAGTCAATCTCCTGTAAATAGAGGAAATTATAAAACCAGATTAGCACCAAGAACAGACTAACAAATTGTGAGATAGTAGGTAGGAAATAGTAGTGTTATGCATCCTTCCTCCCTTCCAGATCAGCTGCAGCATGCCTGATTTCTACAAGGCTAGAAAACAGAAGTGCCAAGATAACCAAAATGAGGTGCACCACAGGAAAGAGAGAGATCACTCCTAAACCAGAGTCTTCCATGAAACTTAAGACTGCTCTTCAGAATGCCAGCCAAGAAACAAAGCTACAGCTCAGACGGTTATTCAGCAGAGACAAAACTAAACTAGAACCATAAGCTCTTATCAGGAGACCATTAAGCAGTTCTCTGTGTAGGGGCTACCCAAAGGAGTGTTTTCATTGCTATAGGGCCTGGCATAGTTCTTTACAAATATTAGCATTTATGACAGGATAATCCTGGACATTGATAAAGCTCAACTGTTTTATACAGTTGGTTTTAGTATTTAAAGTGTTAGTGCCTCAGTAGCCTTCCTTCACTATGTATAAATTATAGCATCCTCTCCACCCTAAGCTATTCAGCGTTCATATTCCTCTGTGAACACACTGACAGTTCAAGTTTTATATTCTAACTGCTCAAACCTTCCTCCCGAATTCAGAGATAGTGATTGCCAGACAATCTGTATGATGGTACCTGCATCTGTATACCCACAGCAAGAGAATTCCCATGCTATAGGGGAGATGTTTGATTGGATGTCTGAAATTAAGAGGTGGGGGACATTTAAGACTCAGTTTGGAGCTGCATATATTGAAATAAAGATCCTGTGCTTGGAAGCCTAACGGTACCAGAAAACAGTCTTTGATCAGGAGGTTCTGAAAGTGACTTATGGAGATAAACGTTTGGCTTTAGGGACCACGTGTCAGAGAAGCTGCTGTTGAGAGTCTCATTTTTAACCAAAAGAAACAGGCAAGTTTGCCTCTATAGCAGCAGAAAGCAAATAGCTCTCCTGCAGCTCAGACATATGAGCACAAAGGTGCACAGGGGGCTGAGCTCTTACCTTGAAAAAGGGCTGGTTTTTAATCTCCTCTGCGTCCCTCTCTCCTGCTCCAAGACGACGTTCTGGACATTTCTGGAGAAGCTGCAGAAAAGACCAATAGACAAATTCAACACATGGAACAAGGAGGGACATGAACAATATTCCAGAGAGAAAACAGAGCAGCAACCATCCAATCTCTTCCACTTGCTCCCTTCATGGCAGGGCCATAACCAGTCAGCACTAAACTCAAGTTTAGTCCATTGTAAACCATCCATTTATATCAGTGGGTGATCCACTGTGGACTCTAAGTAGCATATAAGCCTTAACTATATACGTTGATCCACTGATAATTAAAAATGAAATTCAGCCCTATCCACAGAATAAATCTGACATCCCTACCCTAGAGTTATTTAACGTCTGTCCATTTGAGACTTGGCAGGATAGACTTCAATAGGAACCCTGCTTAATCCTCAATGGCTATACGGATGGCATGTGTGTATGGAGGTGTCAAGGATATGAGAGAGAGAGAGAGAGTGTGTGTGTGGGGGGGGGGGGGGGGTGTTTCCCTGTAGAATATATGGACACCTCTGGAAGCGCACACTCACAAGTGGAAATTCCATCTAGTTAGAAGAGTGTCTCTCTGGCTCTACTTGTGCTGAGGTCTCAGTAAAACCAGGGAGATCCCATTGCAGTACCTTGCGGAGTATGGGAAGTGCCTCAGAAGAAAGGAATCGCGGATAGCGGACCTCTTCATTGACAATGCTGTCAAAGACCTCCTCTTCATTATCTCCAGGGAATGGAGACTGCAGTGGAGACATGTTATTATTTGACATACATAGTATCTGTATCCTACTGTTCGTTTATCACACTGTAAGATGGGGATGATAATACTTCGGAGTTTTGGAAGGATTAGGTAGGGTTTGGCAAGTGCTATGAATGAGGAAAACGTGATATAAATACTAAGGATCCTTATTGGAGAGAACAGAATTAGGAATGTTAGGCTGCTATAGCTGGTTTCAAATCACCACAAAAGCAATTATAGGAATCACTTTTAATGCAAGGGGAACCCAAAGATGTACTTTTATTCACTTAAATTATTTTAAAGACATAAATGAAGAGCAGTTAGGTGCACCCATCCCGTGACCACTCATGTCATGTGGTGAGGCCCACCTCTCCCTTTCCCCAGAGGAAAATGGTCTCACCTCACCAACAAGCATCTCGAAAATGAGCACACCAAGCCCCCACCAGTCCACTACCCGCGTGTATGAGGTGTCTGTCAGGACTTCCGGAGCCAGAAATTCAGGGGTGCCACAAAAAGTGTTAGTGCGGTCCCCAAAACCCATCCCTGTGGAGAAAATGCCTTTATGAATACACCATACACATTCCCAATTGGTTATGCATCATCACATTTTCTGGAAGCATAACAGGCAATGTAGGTGATGACAGCAGGGACGGTGATACTGGACGATGGACAACCTGGCTGAGGATAGAGACAGGTGGGCAAAGAGAGGAGAACTGGCATTAATACATTACTTGAAGGAGGATCTGCCTCTGATCTTGCCGGACACTTGCCCACCCATGTCCATGCACTCTTGAAGAAGCATGGAATCTTCACTAAGGACTCTAGTAGCTTATCTTTTTAGTGATCTTTTTCTTCTGAGCAACTTCCTCTTCTGGCTTTGGAACAATTTGCTCCTTCTCAGTGAGGATCATCTCAATATGACAGGGGGAACTCATGTAGGGGTTGATACGACCATGAGCTCTGTAGGTACGCCTGCGCATTTTGGGGGCCTTGTTGACCTGGATGTGCTCAATTACCAGAGAATCCACATCAAGACCCTTGAGTTCAGCATTACTCTCAGCATTTTTGAGCATGTGCAGTAGGAACTCTGCACTCTTTTTAGGCCAACGCCCCTGTGTCCAGCCCCACTGCTTGGCCTGAGCGCATCTGCCAACTCCACCATTGTAACGACGGAAGGGAATACACTGCTTTTTTAGGGTCACATCCTTTAAGTATTTAGTGGCTTTCCGGATATGCATGTCCTTGATAGCTTGAGCTGTCTCACGAGTGTTCTTGAAGTGGACTCGAAGGTTAGAACCCCTTGACTTGCATGATTTGGTGGGGTTCTCTGGATCAAGTGAGTAGCGGACCATTTTCAGAGCTTAAACTCTGGGGCCACCCGCACCAGGGAAGAGTTTTAGTGTTTCTAAGCTGAGGCACAAAGAAGGAATGTAAAGACACTGTTTATTTAAACAGCAACGCAAAGAAACTTCCTTCAGCCACAATTATCATATAACCACATAGCAAGGACAAGGAAAACAAGCCTGTATGATGCTGCATCCTGGCTCCTCTGAACAGTCAAGTGCATTATAAACCCCTTTATAAATTACCCAGAGAGAAGGAACAGGAACTGCTCCCAACTTCATAGTGGTCAGATAGGAAGGATTTCTTTAAGTGGGATGAACACAATTGTGTTAGTACAGCAATTCCACAAGTTGCGCTTGTGAACATGTTACCAAACCCTAGATGCTCAGTTTCTCCAGCAAGGGTGATGGCTCAATCTTGGTACCATCAAAGTTGCTCACCTTCCTTACACAGCCCAAAATCTGCAATCTTCACAAAGCCCTCAGCATCTAAGAGCAAGTTATCCAACTTCAGGTCCCTGCAGACACAGGAGGAAGAGAATTGGGAGTGAAGTCTGGGAATTGGCATAACCCACAGGCACCAACTTTCCAAAGTGCCAGGGGATGCTTGACCCCCAGCTTTGTCCCAGGCCCTGCCCCTACTCCACCCCTTCCCCCAAGACTCCACTACGCCTCTTCTCAACCAGTTCTGCCCCCTCCCCCGAGCACACCACATCCTCACTCCTCCCCTCTCCCTCCCAGCCTCCTGCCCACCGCGAAACAGCTGTTCGCGGTGGGCAGGAGGCACAAGGGGGAGGGGGAGGCGCTGATTTGCAGAGCCCGCCGGCAGGCAGGAGACACTAGGAGGGATGCGGGGAAGCTGATAGGGGAGCTGCCGGTGGGTGCTCAGCAGCCACCATTTTTCCCCCGTGGGTGCTCCAGCCCCGGAGCACCCCCGGAGTCGGCTCCTATGGCATAACACCAGCTGTTAGGAAGAGGGAAGTAGAATGAACAATGAATAGAGATTGCACTTTCTCAAATACTATATTTCCTTAGAGGATACTCTTCACAGACTATTATATTTATTAATTTATTTTCCTAAGAGCATCTGTAAATGGCTCTCTGCAAGGAGGGGCTTGTGTTATCAAAGGATGTGTCCTGCTAATAGCAGGCCCCATTGCCAGGATGCTCCTGGAAAGAGGACACGTGTTACCCCCCCCCCAGTTCATCTCTGCTTCAGGGTGGATGACTCACTGGCAATATGTCTGACAAACAGTTTCTTAATGACATTCCCTGGCATGGTTAACAGTAAGTTGGTATGGTCAATACAGACACAGGTTTGGATGTGTTGTATTTCTGCCAACTCATTCCAGTCAACTGTGGAAAGGATCCAGTTAAACTCTTGAATGTGATGGCAGGAGCGGTGGGAGGGAAATGTGAAATGTCACTGAGCTGGCTAGCTGGACAGAGTGCTAAAGAAACCCCAGCATGGCAGTGAGCTACAAACTGCACGTGTGGCTCAATGGGCAATTTAATATTTGGGTTGCTGGGCTTCTTACACTTTACTGTTATGTTACCTGTAAATAATTTTCTTCTCATGTAAGAACTGTAGTCCAAGCACTACGCAGGCTGTGTAAAACCTGAGAAAGAGGAAGAGTTTTCACTACAGAGACTTGAGAACCAAGTTAAACATCTATGGTACTTTGAAACCTGAAACAAGCTAACTCACTGCGTCACATGTTCTGGAAAGACATCAGAGTGAATGTGCATCATGAGATCACCACCAGGGGTGTATTCCATCACAAAACATGCATGATCTGGCGTCTGGAAACATGCAAACATATTCACCAGGAACGGGTGGCTGAAGGAGTTGATCACTTCAAAGATTCGCTTCTCACAGTTCAAGCTGTCAGGGTTCAAAGAAAGAAAATGTCAGGGCCAAAGCTCTGCAGAGAAGCCTATGTTTGGAGATGGAAGTATAGAGGAGGATATTTTTACACTTAGAGTTATAGAAACAAAAAAGGGAGATGACATTCATCTTGTGTAGTTCCCAAACCCCAGTTTTATTCTCTTTCCCCCCAGGTGAGTGTTATTTTGCTAGATGCCAGGAGCAACACTATTATAAGCTTCCTTCAAGTCTTGATTCTAGCCCTCTGATGCTTAAGAGGGATCCACTACCACATTAGTGCTGAGACTGACATGATTAGAGAGGTGATCTCACAGCCTCTGGTGGAAGTGCTCCCTCTGGTCAGAGACTCACCTATCAATCTCATCTCTGCTAATGATGTCTTGTTTCTTTAGGGCTTTGATAGCGTACAACTTCCCTGTTGCCTTGTATTGACCTAGCAGCACCTGAAAGACAATAATCCAGCACTCCCAGTCATTCTGAGATTCTTTCATCTGGCTACTTGGACGCCCACCCACACAGCCAGCAGGCACTCACACACACTGCTCCCGTCCATTCCAGAGAGTCATTGTCAAAGCCAAGGCCAAGCAACTCCGAGGAGGGTTTTTTATTTTCCTGAATGCTCTGCAGTGAATAACTCCAGATGGAACTCATTTTAAATTATGCAATTTTTAAAATCTGGAGTGTCAAAGCTGGTCCTATGATTTTATAGCCACTCAGTGCTCCAACTACCCAGGAGTTGTGAGCTCAATCTTTGGGGAGGAAGATCACCTAATGCTGTTCTCTAGTGACCCCTATGGATGATGCAAGGAGTGACCTTGATGGGCTCTGGAGCTAGAGGCATATGAACTACATGGGGCATGTGAAAAGAGGATAGGTGGAGGAACCTGAGCCCTTAAAGGTTCTCTCCAGCCTTGGAATCCCTAAACACTCGAAAGACCCTCTTATTAACAGGAATATCAGCTGTTTCCTTGTGGGGCAGGAGCTGATTTTTCCATTTACAGTTGAATGAGCCTCTTCCCCTTTTGGAACATTTCCACTCTCAAACTATGAGATGCAGAGGTGGAAAAAGAGAGGGGGCCAGCTTTGCACCCGCCCCTTCCAAGGAAGCCCCTTATTCCCACTTTACCTTCCCAAAGTGCCCTCGTCCCAGCATTGCGATGCAGTGAAAATCCTGAAGCTGAACAGTCCTCTTCCTGCAGGCAAACAGAGAAAGCACTACTAGGACAAGACATAGTAAACTCAAAGGTCAGAAATGGATACCAAAGGGAAGGAGGTTTACACAGCAAGAAG
The DNA here is from genome assembly GCF_011386835.1 of Chrysemys picta bellii. Lineage (NCBI taxonomy): Eukaryota > Metazoa > Chordata > Testudines > Emydidae > Chrysemys > Chrysemys picta. The sequence continues at coordinate 13,730,949 of NC_088808.1, read as the reverse complement.
CCAAGCCTAAGGAAGCTAAAGGGTAGCTGGTGGGACAAGACCATGTAAATATGAAGGTGCTGTCAGGACAACAATAGAAGAACAAAAGATTGGTGGTGGGATATGGGAAGAAACCAAGTCTGGGGTGCTGCTAGGATGAGAAGGATTCTAGTTCTTAGATAGGGATAGGTAGTGATGAGGGGAGAGTGGGGGTGTTGGAGGGCAAAAAGGGGAATACAAAATGTGTAGCTGAGTGGACAGATGCCATGAAACATTATGCTGGCCACATGCTGTTACCAAGGAAACTAAAACTGTAGATTCTAGGATCTCTTGGAAAAAAATAAAAAGGCAGTTAAAAGGGCTTAGTCTAGGAACATCGTTTGCTGGGAGCAGAGGTTTCCCTCTCCTCTGGTGAGTGAATTGAAGGCCTAAGAATCTAGCCTAGAAAGACACACGTCCCTCCCAGAGAGACGGTAGGTAAGTCAATGTATGTGACTGACTGTGTCCTTGCTACCAACTACAAACCTCCGAAGTGAGGGTGAAAGGACTGATACGTTAATGCTCCTACATAAGGAAATAGTTGAAGCTGTTGATCAGTTAATGTTTATTTTGTTATTCATGCGTTTTTACATAACTGATGGTTCAATATTATTGTTGTTGTGTTTTTTACCTAGCATTTTCTTGTTGCATTTTTCTAGTCTGTATCCTTGTTATATACAGCCCAGTAACAGCATTAGACTCTACAAACAACTTCATTGTTTTATGTATGCCCCTCATGCAATGGAGACTAATTTATCTCAAATAACTACATTAATATAATAAACAAGGGGTGCGGTCTACTGGGGGTGCTTTTGAAGTATGTTACTTAGTATTCAGAGAGGTATATCTAAATAGCTCACATGTTTAAGCCTTAGAGAATTTAAAATGCTTAAAAATGAGGAGCCATTTGAGGGCAGCTAAATTATTTTACCTTCTACTAGAAAGATTCACTCAACTGTATTGCACAGCCTGTTAATAGGTAATGTTCAAGGTTCATTACACAGATAATGCTATGCAGGCATCTGGATAAATAAGGTAAAATGCAGAGTTTTCCTTGTACTATATAAATACAGTATGAAAAGTCGGTTACTGAGCAATTAATTTCCTAATTAGATGTCGTAATACCTATTTAACAGAACTTAAGACTGATGGTCAAAAATTTCAGCTCAATATCCCCTTTCCTTGTGCCCAAAAGAGCCCCATGCGGTCCACAATTACCTCTGAGAAGCCCAATTTGGTGTTTCTGTTACAGCAGAGCTGCAAGTCCTCTCTTCCACATGTAGCCTCTTCAGACACTGAATGGAGAGAAAATCACCACATCCAGTTCTGTGGAATGTTTGCAAAGTCCCACTGGATCAGATCAGAACAGACTGGAAAACCCACACCCAAGCCTCCATCTGTGTCACCCAGCAGTGACCAGAGAGAATGTTCTTCTTGTGATATAAACAGGGATTGTCTCTGTTGTGAGTGGAGTATGGCCCACACAGCACACAAACACAGACTGTTTATGGCTACTTAAACCATTTCTATGTACTGAGCAATGCAATAATAAGATTCTATCTCCCTGTTGGAGTCAGCCCCTAGTGTGGGTACCCATTTGAAAAAGTCTAGGATGAACCATGACTTTCCCAGAAAGTCACTTCACATGTCTCAGTGCAATTCTAGAGAACTCTGGTGACCAGAGATAATGCACTTTCATCTATGGGTGCACACTAAGTAGAAGAGTAAGGTATGTGTCAGGGCACAGGTATTTAACTATTTCAGCACTGAAAACTTGCACCTCTACTTCTCCCCCAGTGACTGCTCCTTTCCCTCAGTGAATGAGATCCCCTCTTCCTTCCCATCCAGCTCACCCAGGAAGAGAGCTTTACATGCCCTCCTGTTTTACAGCACCTGCAAGCTCTGTGTCCCTGCTTTCCTCATGCAGATACTTCTTCCCCACTTCTGGCCTGAAATCCCAAAGTGACCTGCCTGCCACTTTGTTTCTGCAAGGGGAGGCAATTTATAGGATTGGGGAGATAGAGCACCTCCCCTTAGAGTCCAGATCCCTCCCACTTCTGAGTGACCAAAACCCCAAGGCCCAGTCACCCAATTGGACCCCAAATCCCTGGATATTAGCCAGTCTTAATCAACATCTGCCCGAGGAGTCACTAATTTCCTGAGGGTTATAAGAAGTCAAAAAGAACTTGGATTTGAGAGGAAAGGGCAGGGCCCAACCCACTAAAGAAACCTGACCAACACACACAAAATCTCTCTATCAACCCAGATTCTTACCGGAGAGTCTGCAGGAGATGGAGCAATCTCTTTGGAATCTGCTGTCAAAAAAAGGCGTGGAGGCTTAGGGGGAGGTTCCTCACCAAATGTCAGTTTAGCCACTGGATAGTCACTGCATTTGGAAGAAATTTTTAAAGAGGTCACTGTGGAATAGAATATGGTACAACGGACACTAGTGCAGTGCCAGAATTACACGAGTAAGGTTTAAATTAATCCTAAATGCACTGGACAGTAAGACTCCCTGATTCATACCTGGGATTCAAGCCTGTGAGAAATCAACAGGTAGTATGCGCCTTTAAAATGAATTGTAAGGAAATAAGCCTTTATTATGCTGCTGGTGTTTATACTCATGTCAGGATACCTAGCACTCTGACATTACGAGTGATGAAAGTTATAGAAATGCCTATAAATAAAACAGCCATCTGATAAACAATTTAAAGTAAACATCTATTTTTTGACTGCGTCACAGAAATGAAGTTTAGCTTAATAACCAACTTGATCTTCCTTCTTACAAGGGCTAGTGGACCAGTGAAAAATATCCTCTTTTAGAGGAGCAAATCTAAAAGCTAAAATACGTAGCTTTGGAACACATTCAAGTTGGTGGTTAGGTTATTTGCAACCACAGGAAAGAAGGTTACGATCTATACCAGCACCAGTTAAACTGTGGCCCTGTATAGTATTCAGATAGTATATAATGAAGAGAACATGTGCCACATTTGAGTTTGGGCCTGGATAATTTAGCATTTGACCAAATAAAGTTAAGTTTAATACTGATAAAAGTTAAAGCAGCTTTTGACTTTAGGTGAAAAGGCATTGAAGCAGGCCATGCACTTGCCTATTTTCCCCCACCATCACACTCCCAAATTCACTTTCCCAATGTCATGCCTATGTCATAAGAAATGAGTGGAAACACGTGAAAGAGTAATTGCTGATGAACCGTTAATTTTATTTAACGAAGTGAGAATGTGCCTTAGACCATTAGATGGAGATCTGTTACCCACTCCTTCTCACATGAGCCTCTCACAAGTCCTGTTTACAAGGAGTTATCAGCTTGTGGTCACTCACAGATTTTGCAGGAAAATGACCACCTCAGGCTGGATCCTTCTACTATGACCCCAGATTGAGACACCAAATTATTGGTCCACACCAGGCCCACCGACGGGGTGGGAGGGGAAGGAGGAAAGCGGGCAATTGCCCAGAGGCCTGAGTGATTTTAAATGGCCTGGGGGCCCCCGGCCATTGCCACTGCTGTGGTAGCGGCTGGGAGCCCCAGGCCCTTTTAAATAGTCCAGGCAGGCCACAGGGCTCCTAGGTGCACGTGGGGTGGTACCGACGGTGATGAAAGCAACCGGATGGGCATGTGGAAGCCCTGGCTGTGCCGGCAACTCACTGGGCACCAGCAGTGCAGCCGGCAGTAGCTCAGACCCATTGACTGTTCTGCCCTGGGGCCCGGAACTGCTGTTGGTGGGCTAGGTCCACATTGAACAATGGCCAGCATGACAGATCCTAACAGCATGTCAGCACTGCAACGGGGAGGTGTGATTTCCACTGTGAGTAGACAGACTTGTGTTAGCTCACCTTGAGCTAGCACCTAAAAATAGCAGTGTGGACATTGTGACCCTGATGGCAGCTCAGGCTAGCCACCCAAGTGCAAGCCCACCTGACCCCCTGGGTCTGAGAACACAGCAAACACCATTCGGAACCATCTTGAGCTGAGGGCAGTTGAGAAGGAACTGCAGTGGCGACAGATTTGCACCTGCCTATATGCCCCTTGAGCTGAGGGCAGTTGAGAAGGAACACGCAGAGGCATAGTGCGCAGACGCAGACCTTTGGACACTGCTAGCTAAAATCTCCAATTGAGAGTGCCCAAGCACATGCACATCCTATGATGGAGCACCCATAGGGGCATATACTCAAAGAAGAACCATGATTCTGGAAATCTGTCCAATGGTCAACAATAAATCAGAGGTGGCCCTACAATACTGACTGCTCCATAAAAGTTCACACCATCTCAGCGGGTATTAGCTTTTCTTAATAGCCCAAGCTAAGTTTCCTACATAGATCTTTCACCACCCTGTGGAATTTCACCAAGTTTTAATTTTGTGCCCATTCCAGTTTGTCAAATAACATTAACTAGAACAAGACTTACCTGCCCAACATAGACATTGAATCAGTTTGAGTTTGCAGCTGTGTTGGAGAGGTAAAGTCTGTATGAATGGAAGTACGAAGTGGGGGGCTTAGCGTGCTCATGGAACTACATGGAGGGAGGATGCTCATCATTAGACGACCCCAGGTAGCAATGTTTATGTTCATCTGAGAAGCTCGGAGAAACTCCTTTCCTGGAGAAGGAGAAACCCAAATGTTACTGAGATTACCATGCCAAGCAGTACATGAACCATTGCCCTATCTAGTTCATCGAGGCAGCCATTTGATCACCCCAACAAGAGGCCCAATTTGGGGATGGTAGACCAAGAGGCACCATACCTACATCTCCTAGACAATCAGAACAGCTGACAGACTTATAGGTAAGTAACGATGAAAGTATTCATAAGGTCCTAGTAGTTGGAGCTGAAAAAGACCTCCCACTTCATCACGTCCAGACCCCTGCAATGGCGAGGTACAATCCTCACACAGTGGATGTACCAGATATTAAACTGATATTCTACTAGACCCTGGCCAAAAGATAATGTGAAGGTACTATATTCTGATTTTCCACCCCCACTTCCATGCTGAATTTAAGTCTCTCAGCCTGAGAACAGAAAAATTGTGAAAATAAATTGTGGATTATGAGTTTTTAAGGTCTTTCCATGATTTTTGCTGTTTCCTGCAGTATCAAAGTTTTTGTTTAAAAAAAAAAATTGAGCTTTTCCAATTGCAAAGAGCCTTCAGAATATAAATTTTCTCTCTCTCTCTCTCTCTCTCTCTCCAGCTCTGGAGAAAAAGAGCACATGAGCTGTGCCACCCACCAACCCATTCACCTCGCTGAAGTGCCAGCTTTAAAGCCTTGTTGGACAATCAATGTCCCTGTCCACACCATGGCTTTGTCTAAATTTTCTAGGAAATCTCTCACCACTGTCACTTATCTGCGGTAGCACAGGTGGTTAGGGTGACTAGATGTCCCGATTTTATAGGGACAGTCCTGATATTTGGGGCTTTTTCTTACATAGCACCTATTACCTTCCACACCCCGTCCCAATTTTTCACACTTGCTATCTGGTCATCCTACAGGTGGTAGGAACACACATAGATTGAGGCTTGGATCCTACTAGCAACAATCCTGTTAAAAAACTACTAATCATAGCCCCTGACACTGTAATCATGTTAGGAATGGATGTAAACAGTGTTACAACATGTACGTTCCATGTTACAGCCATGCTTCCATCACTTCTCTAGTGAGTGGAGATATTGCCACGCTCTAATAGATCTCACCTACACACATCCATTAACCCAGAAGCATTCCAAAAAGTACCATAAACCAGGGATGCTGGAACAATTTTTATGTGGGGGCACTGAGAGCCATTGAACCAAACTGTAAACCCTGTATATAATGGAAACCACTTCAAGCCATGGGGTGCTGCAGCATCCCCCACATCGACAACCACATAACCATACATGCCCCTAATTGGAGTGGCTGTCAGTTCACAGGCTGGTTACCTTTCTGTTTGGGGAAAATACGTTTCTGGCGCTGCAGATTAGACCGTCTCTCAATCACAGGGTTACAGAAGGTCACCTGCCAGGGAAGCAGAGAAGACTCAATGCTTAGCCTTCTGATCAAATAGACCATTCACACCCATTCAGCAAACTAGGAGTCACATAAGCAGGCAGACTCCAGACTGAGTTACACTATCTACTCCCCTCAGGTGCTATGTTTAAAAAAAAATAATAATAATAATTAAAGTTAGAAGTATCCATTAACATGAAGTACAGAGAATCTGACAAAGGCAGAATGATTGGCTCATAACTAGGGCCCTACCAAATTCACAGCCATGAAAAACATGTCACAGACCATGAAATCTGGTCTTCTGTGTGCTTTTACCCTATACTATACAGATTTCATGGGGGAAACCAGCGTTTCTCAAATTGGGGGTCCTGACTCAAAAGGGAGTTGTGGGGGTGGGGGTCGCAAGGTTATTTTAGGGGGGTTGCAGTATTGCCACCCTTACTTCTCTGCTGCTGCCTTAAGAGCTGGGCGGTCGGAGAGTGGCGGCTACTGACTGAGGGCCCAGCTCTGCAGGCAGCAGCACAGAAGTAAGGGTGGCAATACCATGCCATGCCAGCCTTACTTCTGCATTGCTGCTGGTGGCAGCTCTGCCAGCAGCCGCCGCTCTCCAGCTGCCCAGCTCTGAAGGCAGCGCCACTGCCAGCAGCCATGCAGAAGTAAGGGTAGCAGTACCGCTAGGGTAGGGTAGGGTAGGGTAGGATAGAAGTAAGGGTAGCAGACCCCCCCACACACAACTCCTTTTTGGGTCAGGACCCCTACTATTACAACACTGTGAAATTTCAGATTTAAATACCTGAAATCATTAAATTTACTATTTTTTAAATCCTATGACCGTGAAATTGAGCAAAATGGACCGTGAATTTGGTGGGACCCTACTCATAACATTTCTAAGGTGTCTTCCATCCCAATTGATGCCAGTGTACTTTTCAAATTATATACATAAAGCACCGCTGAAATGTAGTACCCCCAAAGTGGGAAGCAGCAGCCAGTCACTCCACAACACAAGAGTGACAAGAAGGGAAATTTTGGCTAAGAAGACTGGGTCAGACCCCAATTTAGGAAAGATCCCCTGGGATCTTTTGTCTCCTGCAAAGGAGACAGGACTGTGTTTTTTTAAGGATTACCTGGAAGAACTCGTAACAAATTGAGTTCCATGCACTTTCGACTTGTCTACACTGGCAATTTACAGCACTGCAACTTTCTGACTCAGGGGTGTGAAAAAACACCCCCCCAAGCACAGCAAGTTTCAGCGCTGTAAAGTGCCAGTGTAGACAGGGCACCAGCGCTGGGAGCCACACTCCCAGTGCTGGTAGTTACACCCCTCGTGGAGGTGAGTTTTTCAGAGTGCTGGGAGAGCTCTCTCCCAGCAAAGCGCTGCCATGGCAGCACTTTAGCGTTGCCAGTGTAGACTAGCCCTTTATTATCTCAAAAGATAAAGGGATAAGCCCAACCTGATGGGATTTGATCCCATAGTTCCAGACAGTCTGGGTGATTAAAACCTAATCATTAAGCCACCCTCTTTAATGTAAAGTGTTGCTGATGACTCCTAACAAAAGCAAGTCAAAGACTGTGTGTTTTATGTAGTGCCCAAGTAATTACAGTGGGGGCCCTTTAAGGGTCACTCCTGGCTATAAACACACTCATCTTTTTAAAGTATTTCTTCCCTTGTTTTCAGTTGGTGCTTTTGTCCTCAACCATCTGAGTGTAGATTGTATCAGCCACAAAGGCCACTCCTTAGGGTGGGTAATAATCAATTATTGTTGTTTTTTTTTTAATCAGATTTTTATTTTAAATCAATTTTTTAAATTTAAATTAAATAAACGTTTATTTTTTTTAAATAAACCTATTTAGAATGACTTTTTAAATTACGGCAATCTATGTTAAGGCTTAAGTTTACTATAATCTATTAAAATAATTTAAATTAAATAAACACATATAATATGTAGTAAATGTTTGCTGCCAAGTTTTAAAGTCATATCAGTGAACTGGTGAAAGTCACTGGCTAAGTACCTCTCACCACTGTTTGCTGATGTGCTAAACCAGATTTTTCAGCAGATGCAGAAAAAAAAAAATTTGATTTCAGTTTACTCAACTAGTTCAGTTTAATGACTAGTTCAGGGATAGGCAACCTATGGCACGAGTGCCAAAGACGGCACACAAGCTGATTTTCAGTGGCACTCACACTGCCCGGGTCCTGGCCACCAGTCCGGGGTGCTCTGCATTTTAATTTAATTTTAAATGAAGTTTCTTAAACATTTTAAAAACCTTATTTACTTTACATACAACAATAGTTTAGTTATATATTATAGACTTATAGAAAGAGACCTTCTAAAAACGTTAAAATGTATTACTGGCACACAAAATCTTAAATTAGAGTGAATAAATGAAGACTCGGCACACCACTTCTGAAAGGTTGCCAACCCCTGGACTAGTTCATTCTAAGTTAAGAAATCAATGGGAGTTGAAAGTGCAGGAAAACTTGGTTTCCTCTTTCAATCTATGAATCAAAATTAAGTGCAGGAAGATGAAATCTATTCCTTCTGAAATCCTGAAGGACATGGTGACAAGAAACAACCAGTTCAATGTATTAATTACAGATACTTTATTTGTTTAATAAAATAAATCAGTTAGTTTTAAATCCAAAACACGTTTTGATTAACTTTTTCATTAACTTTGTTTAAATGTATCCAGCATATTTAAGGTAGTTTTATTTAATAATTTTTAAATGCTGTTTTGTGCATTTTTTATTTAATTCTAATTTCCATCTACATAGCCCTTGACACAAACACAGGTAAAAAAAATTGATCGTTTAGTAAATAACAAATGCATTATTCACCATTCCAAAAAACAATAAAAAACATTAAAAATTAAGAATCTGAATAAATGAAAGGTAAGCTATATAATTGCTTAAATAAATGTATGTATAACATATCCTCCCTGTTCACTCCTTCCATTCTCAGACAAGCACCTATTTCCAGGGTAGACGCCACACTCTAAACAGGGGGATGGAAACTATTCGAATTGCAAGTGCTCACCATCCCTCCTCCTCTCCCCACTAGAGGACAAGCAGATTACTTTTGAGGTATAAAGACAACACATTGAGTGAGGGTCGAAGTGTATCTAGAGGTTAGAAAAGAGAAATGGGACTCAAGACTCCTGGGTTCTAGTCCCAGCTCCTGCACTGACTTCGGTGTGACCTTGGGTAGGTTACTTCACCTATCCATGTCTCAGTTTACCCATTTGTCTGCAACCTTCTCAATGCAAGGAGAGTCAAACCCAACAGAATTACCTATCACTTCAGTGTATACCCGAAGAAAACTTCTGAAGCAGTGACTCTTCTGGATAAGAAAGGTAAAATCTAGAGCCTTTACCTCTGCAAAAAGCATCCCTTGGGGTTCAAGAGAGAGGCACATCCCATGGCGTTCATTATCAAGAAAGTCATCCAAGCGCAAGAACTTCACTGCACACAGCTCTCTCCAGTCACGCCAATAAACTGCAATCTCCAGCTCCCGGGACTGGAAAAAGAGAAGCAGAGAGCTTGGTAATGGACAAGGCCAATGCCCTGGCACACATACACTCCCATAACCTACACACTCTGAACTCCACCTTTTCCTGCCTTGTAGAAATTCCATGCAGCTAAACGATGCAGTGTATAAGAGACCTGCTCCAAGGAAGAGGTGACATTTCCTCATTCCTATTGCTTCCCACCTCTTTGGTCTTTTCAGACCTTTAGCAGCTACAACTTTCTTTAAAGATTGCTCATTTTCATGTAATTTCTTGACTTTGCTCCTACATAAGACTGAACCTCATCCCAAATATCCCAAAGTGAGGTGTATTGCAGGTAAAAGATGGAACATGGCCGCTCAAATGGAGACAGAAGAGGGGCATCAAATGCTCAGACTGAAGCTATACTAGAGGTAACCTGTGAGTAGATTTAAGAATGAGGAGAAGGCTACATTATCAGTCCCAGTAAAGAGATGAATCAAAAATGGAATGACAAGTATATCACCAAATCCACAGAAATAATTAAAATAAAGTTAAAGATCAAAAAAGGGACACAACAGAGGGGTTCTGAGGACAAGACTGAAGAGATCCTGGAATTCCTATCATCCTACAGAAATAAAGTCTTACCCGATCCAGCTCAATGACAAAGCTTTGATCCCAAGCCTGGTTATTAACTGGGCCCCAGTTTGTCTGACCAACCACTTTATTGTCCACTTTGAGCACAGCGAGCACCTCATCTGGACAAGGGAGAAAGTGTAGGTTACAATCTTTTATATGGTCATAAGTTGGAATATACTTCTTGCTGGAGGTAGCCACACAATCCAATCAGATTTCCAGCACAGGAGATCACTAAGGGGGACAGGAGACCAAATGATTCAGCCTCTTCCCCTGTTTCAGGATCCAAGTTTCCAGGTTTCCTCTCACTGCACTCACACCAGACTGAAAGGTGGCAGGCACATCAGAAGACACCATCACTGATGCAACAGGGAATATCATACTCACTACACAGCTCCTCATTTCGCAAGTGCTTTGCTGCAGTACTGCGGCCATGAATACTCATCCCAGCTCGTGCTCGGGTCAGGGATTTCATGTCACTTGGGCTCCCATGATTGGGAGATGAACCAAACACTCGGGAACGTCCTGGAACTTTTTCCAACAGATCCTGACACCCCATCAGTCTCACTTCTAATGAACCTGAAGAATTTCACCAAAGAGTGTTATTCTCAAGAAAAGTTAAATTATTCTAGTCAGTCCACATAGGAAGTCAGAAACTTTAGATTTATGCTGTCTAGGTATTTTACACTTTTAATCCAGCCTTCAGTAGCTATTAAAGTCATTACAACCTGACAGCTTTTTGGTGGCCTACATGAGACAAACTGAGGACTTGATCCAGTTCCTAGTGGAACAAGTGTCCACCTCACAAAAAACACCAGTCATGACATGGGTATATAGGGAAGAAATATTCCCCATGCCCTGCAGCCTCGGGTACCTGTAAGAGCTGTGGGTTTGATCAGTGAAGTGAAGGGCTGGACGCTGACATGCTGAGCTCCCAGAGAGGAAGCATTCACTAGTTCCTGCTTGATGAGTGCCCGCTTTGGGTGATCAGAAGAAAGCTCGTTAAGCTGCTGCTCCAGGGACAAGCGCAGCAAATCAATCTTCTGAGATGATTCTTGCAAACGACCCTGAGCCTGGTAACAAGGAGCAGAGAAAAAGCTAGTACAGGCTTTGAATTAATAGCCACTGCCATGATCTTGGTACTACTAACACTTCACAAGTGACCCAACTTCCCATCCTCAAAGGCCAGGCACCATCCTGCTCATGAAGGACAAGAAGGGACTATCAGCACCACTCATTCATCGCAACTCACTGCTGCTGAGGGTCAGGAGGATTCTGCCCTGAATAAGCTCCCACCACGCTATTTCCGACTTGAAGACCAGACTAGGATCAAAAATCCAAAACTGGTTTCTTACACACCAGTGCACTATAAGCAGCCACCACTTTGGACTCCAAAAGATTTCCAATTAAAAATGACTGGTATAATGAATGCTCAAGTTGGATAATTACTATAACTAACACTTCACAGTTATATAGAGCCTTTCATCTGACACCTTCAAAGCTCTCTACAAACATGAACTATGGCTCACAAAAGCCCTGTGGGATAAGTATTATCCTCATTGTACAGATGAGTAAACGGAGGCACAAAAAGGATAAGTGACTTGGCCAAAGTTACATAGCAAATGAGTGAAATTTTTTATTCATATTTTCCTGTTCTGACCATTAGAAAAATTAAAGAGAGTGTTGTTTAGTTTACTATAAGTTCATTTTTTTCTGTCTTAGCTTTATGATGTAAGTCAGTTGGCAAGTTCTGGAAATGTAACGTCTCTCACAAGAACAGCATATGATGGGAGAGCTTTATATGTGGCTTTTTTAAAAACAGTCATTGCATATTACATGCAATGAATCAGATGGCAATGACAACCACAGAATCTCTCAAACAGCCAGTAACAGCAGTTATACAAGGGAATTATCACCTTCTACCGTTACAGTTGCTGGGAGTAGCAGCTGCCACAACATCATTATGAGCAGGGACTGCAGTATTATGGCAGTGCTGGAGGATTTAGACCAGTGTCATGGGACTTGGCAGTAGGGAGCCACCATGTCATTGCTGAGAACAGGGCTAGGGCATTAATGGGCAACAGCTGTAATACTGTTTTTCCTCTGACAAAAAGGTTACTATCCAGCATACAGAAAGACACCACAATGCTTCAAGTAGCAATACTGCAATGGTGCTTACTTCAGCCAACACTTTGCGATCCTGCACCCGCCTGCCTCCCAGGATCTTCACCACATTTTTTGCCCCCTCAGCCACGGCAGCTTCAATGCATAGGTGATGTCGCAGTTCCTCGATGCGTAGCTCCAGGAGACTGATGGTGGCCCCCATCTTCACTGGTAAGGTTGGAGATAAATATAACAATCAGACAAGCATATGGCCTAGCATCTCAGGCATTGGGGCTTCATAATTCAGCTATATCTTCTCCGAGCGATGTCAGATATCCAAAGCATCTTACCTGCTGGATCCATTGCATCCTCTATTCCACCTGCCAACTGAGATACTTTCACAATCTGCATCCGAATCAGCTCAATCTTCGTCTTGCTGTCCTGGAGCATTTGCTGAGCTGTTGCCAGCAGCTTCCGGTCCTGGCAAGACAGATTACAGATGGCTAGGGAGGTCCATACAGGAGAGAACTCGATTTTAATTATGTGTTAGACTAGGACAAAGATGGGGCACCACAACATACAAGACCTTAAAAGGGGTCCCAGAAAGTCCTAAAACTTCACACAATGCCCAGTTGTGCAAAAAAGATGCATAAGCAACAGGGATGATGATTTCCAACCATGGTAGATACAGATGAGGGATCTGTGATATGCTGTGACACCTATGAAAGATGTGACGAGTTTCATAGGTAACAGTGTCCTGCCCTGTGAGTACTTTCAACTAAGATTTTATTCTGATGTTGCAGTGATTCAATATTGTGCTTCCCTAGTCAATTGTGCTGGCAGAGTTGTATGGGTGGAGGTGTGGAGTAAACCAGAATGTCTAAGTTCTTTATCTTGCTCATATAGTTAAATTAAGCTTCTTAATTAAACTTTATTTTTTATTCTCCTCCAGAATATTAAATATGATTATGCCAAACACAACAAGCATGATGAATAAGAAAGCAGTAAATTCCCAAAAAGCTCTTTTTTAAATAACTCATACACAAAGATACCATTTACTTCGCTCCATCTTAAAGTCTCTTTTGAAATAAACAGTATTACACAAACGTGGTACATCATATCAGAAACTTGATGATGTGGGATAGTGTCACACATTAAGGGTCATATTCCAAAGCATTTTATTTTCTTACCTTTGGTCAGATATTTTGGCTCCTCTCCCTGTACTGCACCTCCCAAAGCCTGGATTGACTTTTCTGGAGGCAGTACTCCATGTCTGAGACTGACAAGATTGACCACTTCTGAGACTTTTTTTTTTAATCTGTTTCTAATCTAGTGGCACTACCACCAGTGTTAGATGCTGGTAGCCATTCTAATGTCTAATATTAGCAACTAATATCAGAGAACAGAAGCATAATCAGTATCTGAAGTGTAGGAACATAAATTACCATACTGGATCAGACCCCTGGTCTATCTAGTCCAGAATCCTGTCTGTAACAATGATCAGCACCAGATGCTTCAGTGGAAGGTACAAGAGCCCCCACAGTAGGCAGACTGATTTGAATTGTACTAAATGATTGTCTCAATGACATCCTGTGACAACGAGTCCAACACAACCTGTATTCATAACACTGTTCCCTCATGGGATAGTACACCATGCTGTCACAGGGCTGTGTATCAGCTCATGAACACACAGATGGGCTCAGCCATGCAACCTAAAACTCCTCTGACTTAAAGCGTCTCCCTGTCACACTCAGATCTGGAATAAAGATTTGTGTGTGTTTACACTATTAAAAGAAATCTTGTTCCAAGGTGGAATGCTCCCTGCTTATTTCTACTCAGCAATGCTTACCTTTGACGTTGCATTTGAATACATCTGGATCATGTTCTCAGCTCCCTGTTTCACTTTCATCTCAATGTGCAGCTGCTTTTTCAGAGCCTCTATCCTCCTTGCCACTGGGTTTGGGTTCCTTTCCCAGAGACAAGGGTCCGGGGACATGGAACCATCTGTACAACAACATAGTGAATTCCATTACCCTGCTTCTCATGGTTCCCTCATAGGGTAACAGGTGGGATGAGGAGGAGAGTATAAATGAGGTTTTCATCTTCAAAGACACGTACAATATACGGCCTCAACTGAAGGACAAATTCTCCTAGCTGTTGCGTACCCTAGCCTACTACGGACCCAATATGAGAACTGCTGGCTTCTTAGGATCAGGCCCCGAGAATACCAACAACCTCCAATCTCACATTCATCCCTCTGTCAGGAACTTGCATGTTGGATTCTACTCCAAAGCCCCTATTTTCTCTCCCAAGCTCTGTAAGTCTGCCCAGATGAAGTTCAGGAGGCGATCCTATGTCCAACATACGCAATCAGTCTTTTGCCCATTCTGATTTATGTTATCACCTCCTTCCATCTCGATTAGTGTCAATCACAACTTTCCAAACTTCAATACCTCTACACTGTTCGTCTCACCTGGACATACGCAGGAATCAGTTGAGATTCCTCTCCTAGGTAGAGGAGATTTTTCCTTCCCATCACATTAGCCCCCAATAGAAAACAAAAAAAGGAAATGAAAGCATTGGCTATAATTAGGCTTACTGCTGAAGCTATCATGCCCAACAATTATGTCCCAAGACCTACCTGTTTTGCTCTCCCCTTTCTCTGTTACTACAATCCGGGCATTAAGCTCCTGGAGATCCCAGTGCAGCTGCTCCAGTTTCCGATTGGAAGATTTCAGCACATGCTCTACATGCACCAGATTCTTTTTGTCTGTTGTCACCTTGCGCAGATTTTCCGCCCCCTCTTTGATCTTCAGTTCCTTCTGGATAGCTCGACGAATTACTTCCTTCTCATCCTCCAGTTTCTGCTGGAACCCTGGATCCATGAGGTTCATCCCATTGCTCATTTGCAGGAGATAGATGCCCTAAAACCAGTACCAAAGGGGAGAGAGTTGGAGATATTATGTGATAGCAAAACGGTGAGTGTGCAACACATCAATAGCGTTCTACCACTTCATCTCAACTACAGATGGTCTCAGACCAAAACCTTGATTCCAATCACCAACAACTTTGAGGAAAATCAGATGTAAATTTTAACTTTGCAATTTGGGGCCCATCTTTGATCTTAATATACCCCAACTTCGCATTAATGCACAAATGAGATGAGTCCTCACAAAGGTTGCCTTCTTGTTATTTAATGTCTATTTATATTTGTGTGTCTTAAATAAGTACCAAAGGGAAGCTGTAATTTGTCCTCATCATGATCATGACGCTGAGTTACATTGGCATTATATAACAGGTGCAGATCTTTATTTTAATATGGCTTGAGCTGCCAGTTGTCCAAAGCTACATGCCAACTGGAACTTTTTAGAGGTGTAACAGCCATACGCTAACTTTCAGTGAATGCATGACCAAGTCTTCATCATAGAGGATGTATTAATCCATACATCTGTTTGTCAATTAATGAGTCAAAAAGTCAGCTGTACAAGCTATACCAGAAAAGGCAGACACAGTCTGTAGTCCCAATACCCATCCTAGCTGGGATTTGCCAGCAGTATGGCTTCTTTGACATTTTGCTCACATTTAAATTGATCTGGCAACATTCAAGTCTGCTCTTAGCTTTGCTTTTTAAGTCAATTTTAAACATATTTGTTTTGGTGAAAGGTGTATTGGTGATAGCTCTGAACTGACAGGCTCTGTTTATAGCCCCAAAACAGATACAGCTTAGTTAGCACAGACTTTCCCCATGTTCCCCCATGAATAGGCTTTCCACATAGGCAGGGGCAGCCAGAGCTTTATCCAGAGACCTGCTCCTGGCTCCACCCACTGCTGATGACATAGTAAGCAGCTCCTTGCAGGGGACTCTAGAAAAGGAGGAGAGGTTTTAAAGGGCTCCATAGCAATTAAAGAAAAACATACTTGTATGTATGTATGTATGTATGTATGTAGCCCAAGACTGATTAATTACTTACCATGATCCTCACTTTATATATACAAAATATACAAAATGAAGAGCAGCAAAATAAAGGTCCTGCCACACTCAGTAAATTCCCCAGTCTCACAGAGTTGCTGTCAGAGCAGGAACAGAACCTAGGAGTCCTGTCTCCCTGTCATAATCTTTAATATTAGACCATACATATAGTAACAAACTATATCAGGATTTGCCTTATCAAGTCACTGATGCACATCATGGGCGGTTAAGACTTTACAAAGCACCCAAGGTACGTGCCAACTGCTCAGAAACAAAAAATTATTGAGTCATTGTAATGCTGTTATTGTGTTGCACATCACACAGCTAGTCTTATAAGCAGGCTCTCCATATTTCGTCACTAATCAGGTGTTGCTTACATTTCAGTTTAATAGCAAAACGAGAGAGAGAGAGTGAGAACAAATTCTATTTTTACTAGTGGCTTAAGCCAAAGTCAGGTCCACTACGGACTCGACAACCAAAAAAGGAGACTTTAGGACTGGTAATGAAACAAAGTGGCTCAGGCTTAACATCCTGACTCCAGGAAGTTCTCGCCCAATTAGTAAGGCCAGGAATCTAGCCAAATTCCTGAAGAAAAAAAAAAAGGTTTCATCAAGAGGAACTTGAATCATGGAGCCCTTGAGTCACTCAGCCAAACGTTCCAACTCCAGGTCAGGAAATCAGAAAGTCTTTTGTCGATGTGTAGTAAGTTACTAAAAAGGAGTTTGATTTTTTTTAATTACATTTTAAACAAATATTAGGAAAAAGTGTGCCTATTTCTCCTCTTCCCAAACCATATGGGTAGGTAAATGCAACACACCTATCACATTTGTACTGACAAACTTATAGGGTTGCTGCTTATTGTGAGCTTAGTGCTGGCAAAAGATACTGGACTGAGTGCGCTGGAAACTGACATCCTTCATTTATCCACAGAATGGATACAATGTGGGCAGTGTCAGGGCAAGTTTCCTCCACTCTACTCCCTGCCAAACACATAGCTGAAAGTCAACTATCTGCCTTGTCCATTTTCTAAATATATTTAGAACGCATGTACCCTAGGGCATTGTGGTTGACAGGCTCTTTCTACCCCCTGTGGGCCAGAAGAACAATGATTGTACTAGGGCAGTGGTTCTCAACCAGGGATCCGGAGCCCCCTGCGGGGCCACAAGCAGGTTTCAGGGAGTCTGCCAAAATAAACCAGGGCAGAAAGCCAAAGCTTGAGCCCTGCCATGCGGGGCTGAAGCCACAGCCTGAGCAACAAAGCTTTGAAGGCCCTCCTGTGGCATGGGGCCCCGGGCAGTTATCCTGCTTACTATCCCCTAATGCCGATCCTGGCTTTTAAGCTACTGGATATGCAGAAAACAGTTGTGGCATGGGGTGCGGGTGGGGGGACAAGGAATTTTTATAGCATGTTGGGGGCCTCAGGAAGAAAAAGGTTGAGAACCACTGCACTAGAGGACATAAAACACAGAAAAGGGTAGGACAGCAGAATGTGCATTTGGGCTGATACAGTGATAGCTCAGTGGTTTGAGCATTGGCCTGCTTAAACCCAGGGTTCTGAGTTCAATCCTTGAGGGGGCCACTTAGGGATCTGGGGCAAAATTGGTACTTGGTTGTGCTAATGAAGGCAGGGGGCTGGACTCGATGACCTTTCAAGGTCCCTTCCAGCTCTAGGAGATCGGATATCTCCATTTTTATGATCATTTTGCAAAGCTGGTTTACAAATGCTGGGTGGGGTGTCAAGAAGCTGACACTGCCCATGCTGCAGCTGTGCATCCCAGCAAAGGTTAGTCTCCTAGGCTGTTAAACCCTGAAACTGCAATGAGGTCCAACAGCACAGGACCCACCGCAGAGCTGGGACCAGAGGGTTTGTCTACACAGAGACATTGCACTGGTTTAACTGAAATCACCACCAATTCAGCTACATCAGTGCAAACCCCTGCATAGACACTCATATCAATTCAGCATTCACCAGATGCAAGCTAAACCAACAGAAGGTTTAAACTGATATAGAAAGTCTGCACACAAAGATGCACCTTTTTAACTAAAGGGATTTTAAACCAGGCCTTTAGTTAAACTGGTACAACTCTGTGTTTAGACCAAGACTGAGTATGGCAGCTTTCACCTACACTCAATTTATTTTAAAACGTTAAAAGTACAGCACCCAGTTTGGGATAAATCGACTTCTAGCACTTGTGGATCTGGTCCCCTTTGCTACTCTGAATTATGCAGACATTATCCCTCCCCTCACAAAAAAATAAAAACATCAGAGAGAAGGAAAGACCTATTTATTACATCAGGAACTCCCTTGCCCCAGGGACTGTTTCAGAAATGTTCCTTGTAGTGGATTCTCCAGGGATTTTTTATGTAAGCAATGCACGCCTGTGTTAAAGTATAATTTACAATTTTAATTTTTAAACATTTTCTAAAATACATATCTACATAATTGTTCTAGGTTTGTCATATTTGACACCACTGTGTTTGTGGAAGAAACGGCATTTGAATGATAACCAATTCAACCCATTTCCACCAACCTGGGGCCCTGGAGTCAGGCCATGGGGGACAGTGAGTGGGTGACATTATGATTCTGTTGATTTTTAAAAATCAAATTAAACCTCTCTGACCTTTCTGTCACTAACTTGCCCACAGAATGAGATTGTAACATATTATGCTCCAAGATTAGATTTTTCCAGATTCGTTTTTAAAATGTCCGAAGTGATGGGGCACACACACCACTTTCCATAGGAGAGTATTCCACAAACTAATGCATTCCACTGACAGAAAATGCTTCCTGTTATTCACCTTACATTTTCCCTTTCTCCATCTCAGCCCATTTCTCCTGGTTAAAATAAACCCTTTTGCCATCCTAAATAACTAAACCATATCCTTAAAATTCACACCTATCAGACACTTGCATTCCTCCCTTAGTCACCTTGTAGCAAACTTAGCCCATATTTGTGGGGTTCTTTTGAGGGCAGAGAACATTTTTTCATTGTGTATATGCATAGTGTCTAGCACAAAGAAACGGTGATTTCCAACTGGGCTTTTAGACACTACCCCAATAATCGTCATCAGTGCAGGATAACCCCATTATTCAGACCCAACTCTGTCTGTTCTGAGAATCACAGGGTCTACTCTGATGAGAGGAATGTGCCCCCACATACACTGGGATGAGCAGAAAGAGGGCTATACGCAATAGATCAGGATGAGGGACTGACTACTTCATATTGGGTGGAAAAACCGCAGCCTCATGGAAGGAAAAAAAGGCCTCAGGGTAAGGGAACTGGGGACTCCTAAAGAGTCCAGTTTCTCAAGCAAGCCAGGAGAACACTCTAGCCCCTGAGTGGATGTAGGGGTGGAAGGCAAGATGAGTTCCTGGGGGGAGGAGGCGGCCATCCCGGGAAGTGGGGACCAGATAAAAGCCCCCCAAGAGGGGAGAATTTGGAGGTGTCAATGGGAAAAAGCTGGGGGAGACACTAGCTGATTTTTCCAGAGGCCAATTTTTCTCTCCCTTCTAAACTACTGTCCCTCTATGTTAAGTCTCCCTGTCGTCCCCCCATGCCTCCCCCACCCCCCTCAGGCTCTCCCCCTGCCCGCCGGACTCTCCTCCTCTTCCCCCGCCCCCCAAATCCCCTCAGGCTCTCCCCCCTCCCACCGGACTCTCCCCCTCACCCCCCCAAATCCCCTCAGGCTCTCCCCCCGCCCGCCGGTCTCTCCCCCTCACCCCGCCCCCCAAATCCCCTCAGGCTCTCCCCCCTCCCGCCGGACTCTCCTCCTCCTCCCCCCGCCCCACAATCCCCTCAGGCTCTCCCCCCGCCCGCCGGACTCTCCCCCTCCCCCCGCCCCCCAAATCCCCTCAGGCTCTCCCCCCGCCCGCCGGACTCTCCCCCTCCCCCCGCCCCCCAATCCCCTCAGGCTCTCCCCCCGCCCGCCGGACTCTCTCCCTCACCCCCCCCAAATCCCCTCAGGCTCTCCCCCCGCCCGCCGGACTCTCCCCCTCACCCTGCCCCCCGATCCCCTCAGGTTCTCCCCCCGCCCCTCAGGCTCTCCCCCCGCCCGCCGGACTCTCCTCCTCCCCCTGCCCCCCAAATCCCCTCAGGCTCTTCCCCCGCCCGCCGGACTCTCCTCCCCGCCTCAGGTTCTCCCCCGCCCCAGTCCCAGAAGGGCTCATCCCGAGCCCCAGCGCGGGGACTCTCGGCTCCTGACCCGCCCAGTCTCCTGGACCCCCTGCGGATCTCCGTTCAGACAAGTCTCTCCCGCTCACCTGCCGCGGCTCCCCAGCCGCCATGGCTCCTCTTCCCCCGCGGCCCGCTCCAGACGCAGCCCCCGGGCTTCCTACCCCAGCGCAGCCACTCGCAACCGGCACTTTTCAAACTTCAACCTTAACCTCGGCAGGGAAGCACCGTTCGGGAGCCTGGAGCCAGCGCCCCCTGGCGGCACTGAGGCCTGCAGCGCCACCTGCCGGAATGCAGGGCGGCCCCCTGAGACTGAGGGATCCAGCGCCCCCGGCCGGTGAGATCTGGGATCCCCTGCCCGCCAGGAGGGGATCAGCACCATTTGCTATGACGCCGGGATCGCTGGCCCAGAGCTCTGCGTTTCCAGGGTCACCTGCCATGGACCCAGCAATTCGGTGCCCCTCGCCAGGGATTCAGAGATCTGGTTCCACCTGCTGGAGATCTGCATAGCCAATGTACCTCACCTGACACTGATCCAGAGATCTAATGCTACTTCCTGGGGAATCCAGCAACCCTGTGCCACCTTCTCTTGATCCAGGAATTCGAACAACACCTGACAGGATGTGTAAATCCAGCACTATCTACTAAGGGTTCAGAGATCCAAGAAGGAAGGAGTCAATAATTACATAGGGAAGAGGCTGTAAGGTGCCTCCTAAATATTAACACATTGCCAGGCAAAAAATTAGTTAAGATGGATTGAGGTTGTCAATATTCATCAGTTCATTCAGGGAGAAAAAGTAAACTTTAGGGCAATGGTGACATTTTCTATATAAACTTACCTGGATATATTATGTTAAAGTTACATTTTTTTAAAGAGCATTGAAAAGTATGGACCTGCACAATTAAGGTGAGACAACCTTAATTCTGACCTTATCTCGAGCTTTCCACCCTCACCACTCTTGGGTCTGGCATTCTGATTAACAATTTTTTGTGAGGATTGCCAGACTGTGACTCCAAACATCATAAATGTTACAGAACATACTGGTTTTAAAGGCCTGACTGCATTGGTGGGAAGAAGGGAGGGCTACACCATGCTTCCGGCTGGCTTGCCAGAATTCCTAGACATCCTCTGAAATGGAGAAGCATGCAATGCTCCTCTATGCATGGATAGCTTTGCATGGAGAAGGGAGCATGCCCCCTTCTTGAACCAGCAGCAGGTCAGTCTAGCAACCGTGCTTTCTGCTGCACAGGATTATGCACCTACACAAGAGGGAAAAAAGATTTCTTGTACCTTCTTCCCTTATATGACTACAGCACAATCCCCACACTTCCTTTTCCCTACTGTATAGCCTGCAAGGACAAGCACAATCTAGTTTTGTTTCTTGTTGAACTGAGGAGCTAGCTTGGAGTACATATGGCTTTGGTTTTGTACATACCTCTATGGTATATGTGTGAGGCCTCACCACTCTGCAAACCCAGAGTGTACCATACATATGGTAGCTATGTGTCTATGCAAAGGGTCTCACAATATAACAACACTTATACATTTGGAAATCCATATACTTTTTTGGGGGGGAGCCTAATAAAGTTCTCCTTTGGTGAATACATATAAAGGGATTAATTGTATCTATAAACTGCATATAGATTTAAAGCAGTTTGATACACTGATTAAAAATGACAGGTGCTCTTCCATTTAAATTCGACAGTACACTCAGTTTTAAGTGTAACACTAATTTTTAATTTTCAGCTTTCCTAACATTTGTTTTTATGAGAAAACAAAGGTGTTCTCTTAAAATCGCTCCTTACATAAGATAGATCTTTAACTCCACCTTAGGAAAGTTATTTGACTGGAAATACCTTAAAATCTGGAAGGTAACCTGTGCCTCTTCAGTACTTAACTTTTGGCTCTTTCTTACATTACATCATTCTTCTTGTAGGTCCAGGAATGTGGCCCTGGATTCTCAGTGGTATTGGACCTCTGGATCAAAAAATATCCAAGAAAAAACATTTACTGTTGTTTTTAATAGCATAATAAACTAGACAATGTGTGTTTTTCACACTGCTCTCATGGATAGAAACAGAGTTGATTTACTGCAGGTTTAGACCCTACATTACAAACATTTAAAGGACATTCTCCTTCAGCTCGAGTGGTTGAGCCTTGTGCTTCAAGATCTCTTTCTGCTGCCAGACACATGTAATGCTGTTTGTTATTCCATTCAACAGGTTATTTCTGTCCTGAAGTGATACACAACTTTCCACAACTTAACAGCTGGAATATGGGCTACACAATTAGAGGATATTTTCCGTTAATAATAGTCCCATTTTTATTGTACATATTTTTAAAGCATGTACAAAACCTGATATAAACATAAATGTTTCCATTATTTTTATTACTTTTTTTTTATTTATTTTTATTTAATCATTCCCCTGCAGGATTTGCAGACTGAATATTACAGTATGAGAACTAGCAAATTAAATTGACCAGAACAAGAAGTATAAATTAAGTCTAGTTTTTGTTACAAACTGAATTAAATTACAAAAGCAAACAATGATAGATTTGTGCTAACCCTTATTAATCTGCTGATTTATTAGTAACAGAGGTCCCGTATTTTTTGTTTGTTTTGTACTATATGCTTCTACACTAAACGGTGTCTATGTAAAGGAAATATTATTGGAAAGTTACAAAGTCAAGGGTTATTGGATTTAGATTCAGCCTCGGTCTGGGGGAGAGGATAGGATTTGTTTTCCTGGTCCGAGTCCAGCTTCTGGAAAGCACTGTGCTCTCTGCCTCTGTCTTTACAGGATCTTTCCCTTCTCTCCTTCCAGGTCTTGGATTCGCCCCAGGTGGAACAGCCACTGGGAGGGGCTCAAGAAGCAGGTTTAATCATGTTGGAGAACTGGACCACTGAATAAGGACCAATCGGCTGAATAGCCTATCAGTCCTAAGGAAGGGGGGCTGGATAGCTATTCACTTTCAGGGCTTGTGCATGTACGAGCTTGGAGAAGGAGGATGCATGCATTGGCTTTGCTAGCAGCCCTCTGCCTCTCCCTTGGTTGCTTCAGGGAGGTTCTCAGACACCATGTGCCCCAGGACGAGCATCAAAGCGCAACCCACCAGCATGATCCTGAGGACCAGGAGGAGGAGAAAGATGAATTATTCTCTGAGAGTCCTGCGGATTCGAGGTTGCCGGAGTTTGGGACCTGAAGTTTCTCCCCAGACAGCGTTCCCTGTCAGGAACATGACGGTCACTGTTGGAAAACGCAAAGTGCTCGTGCAGCTCTTCCAGGATCCCACTGGGGAGAGGTACTTGGTGATCACCCTGGTCAGGGCTTCAGTGCACAAGCATTGGCCGGCGGAGGATGACTTCTGGTTCCCAGGATACTCCTGGATGCTGACCAGCTGCCCCAGGTGCCGCGACCACCTAGGTAAATGCCTCCTCAGAATGGCCGAGCTGCTGTTGGGAACGGAGTGCCGGGGAGCCCCGGGATCCCTCTGAGACCTGTACAAATATGGTCTCCAGATGAAGTTTCCTACTCTCCTTCGGGGGACCTTTGTCCCTAGCGATTGCGATTAGAGAGGAGGGTGAAAGGATGGTCGTGTCGGTTGCTGAGGCCCTGAAACTCCTTTCACTTGTGCTCTGTGTGGGGGAGAAGCAGAGATTCTTCTAATCACCATTTCACTCCTTCCAAGGATGTTTTGAAACATGGAGGAGGATAATTCGGGGTCGGTGAAGGATATTTAACGAAGGAAACGGAGGGGGGTGGATGGGTCCAGGCAGGATGGTACACCAGTAGCAGAAGCGAAACTTTTGGTGGCTTGACTGGGAGCACATTACTTTATCTCACTGAAGGGAGGGGAATTGTTCTACCGTGAGTTGTTTGTGTCCCCCCCCCCCTCCCGGGTTCCTAATCGCGTTCCCTTTCGCTTGATTTTCTCCACCCCAATAGTCTGGGCGTATCATACTTGAGCCTAGGACTTGGAGATCCCACGTCGCCGATGTGGAGTTCGAAGACTCTGATGGTACTTTTGCGTCTCTGATCACGGGTGAATTGCTGCCTCAGGAAAACTTATCGCCTTCTGTGGTGATTCTACCACGATCCTTCCGCAGTTAAGGTTGAAAGGGCTAGATGGGAAATGAATAATTGTAAACTATAAAATTTTAATTCTATTGTGTGTGTGTTTCTCCCTCCAAGGGTGAGTTGTTAGCTAGACACATATAACTGACCGATTATATGAAGCATAAAATTTCGGATGTGTTTTTTTTTAACGTGTGTGGGGCGGAGAGGGCTGTTTGCATGATCGGGAATAATAGAGGTCCGAGTCCCTCTGTATTTGCCACCCTCATCTGCGATTTTGCTCGCAGGCTGCACATCCTGCTTCCAACCACACTCTCCCTCCCCCCCTTAAGCGCTCCAGGAACCGTAGGCGATGATCCTGGACTTCATAGATCTGCCCTATCCCCGTGTTATATATATACTACGGCTTTCCTGGGGTGTTGTCTGGGCGAAGTAAAATAGGGTGAGGAGGGTGGAATATAAGATATACTTCCTTCTAGATGTAACAGGTGATCTTCAGCTCAAATTGTAGAATAGAATCTACTAACCTCATAGGTCAGCACTCATTGAGTGACCAGCTTGAACTACAATTGCAATTGTTGCTTCAAATTCCCTTAGCCACTTCTGTCCACATCTGTTAAATTAAAATATCATTATCCCCTTCCCTTCCCAAATTAACACACTCACCTCCTGGCAGAAGTTCTGGTTCAGAAAACTACCCTGTGAATTTGAATGTCTCTCTCTTGATTTAGGGACTAATCCTGTTCCAATAGAACTCAAAGCTTTATTATTGACTTCAGCAGGTGTAGGACCAGGACCCTAAACTCTCAGTGACTAGCAAGTACTACCACTGAATGAGCACAGAGAGGCAGTAAAGAAGCCTGTATGTCTCACTCGACAAAAAGCATGACAATTACTCTCATAAAGCAGGAGAAAATATGTATTAGATGTTGTCTACCAGATAGCACTCTAAGATAAATATGATTAAAGTGAAACCAGGATTTCCAGTCTTTGTCTAATAAAGCAAAGGAGGGCAAGAAGTGTAACAAACTGTTGGCAACTCTTTCTCTCCCTGGTCTGGGACAAATTAAAGGGAGAACACTAACCTCAGAAATATGTGTTTCTAAACATTTGGCACCTGACCAGTATCTCCTAAAATACTATAAGCTTAGAAAATTGTGTTTCTTTTTTGCAATTGACAGCTCTTTGTGCATAGTCCTTTAATTACACCTTCCCTGAGCCCACAGTCCCATGAAAGAGAACTGAACTTCATAATTGGAAGATCTACCCCATAACACAGCCTGATGCAGGATATGGGCCTTAATTAATTGGTCCTTACTAACCTTTATAAATATTAAGTATAGAAAAATACCCTCAACTAATATTTAAAAGGAATTTAAAAAAATCACTATATTATTGAGCGTATTCTACCAAAAAATGACATTTGAGTGTCCTTTAATCTATTTACCAGTCACAGCAAACGCTTTCTTGAAAGCTCTAACTGTATTGGTACAGCAGAAATAAAGGCATAAAAATATCTTCTTGCAAGCCAACGAAGATCAGCATTATGGTTTTAAAATTCATAGGCAGTGGCTAAGGTGTTTGGTGTAATTTGGTGCATCAGTAAAAATGTACTAACCTGGTCCACTTTCTCTTCAAATAGAAAGAACTGGAAAGTATTTGCAAATTCAAAGCAATAAGTGAATAAATATAGGCCTCAATTTCTAATCACTCATGCACATGCCTACCATTCTGCCTGCTGATAGAGGAAGTCTGGCATTCACATTTTCACACACCGACTAATAAGAAAATAATAAGTGAGATGCTATACATTTGGAATGAAAACATTTGTGCTAAATTTACTAATTCTGCAATCTATATGTATTTCCCATGTGCATATGTTTAAGATCTGGCATTAGAATTTACAGGAGTGTCAGACACTTCTGCTTCCTTTATCTATTAAACTTCAACCATAAGAATATGGAAGTTCTTCCATATGTTTTCTTCATATCATACTGGTTAAATACATATGCAAAAACTTTATTAAATGCTTCAATTTCTAAATTGTAAACCGTTAACTCAGACATCTGTCATACTGGAAGTTAAAGCCAGCGTCCATTAGCTTAAATAGGAGAATTCTGACCTCTATTGAGAAGCTCATGATAAATGTTCTGCCAAGATAATTCATAAGGATAGCTTACCTCAGAAAATGATTAAAGGTTTTAAGGAATGTACTAGAGATCCCTCTTCCTGTCTTAATTTATGAGAATTGCAGAACTTGTATTTGACCCTAATTGTTACAAGGACATTTCTATCCTTTAAAAACATATTTCTATAATACACTGATGGGTAATTACAAGTATCTACTAAGCTTAACAAAACAGGTCAAAGAATGGGCACTTCTAAATAGGTAACTGAGTTTTTCCACATAGGTGCTTAGAGCACTAGATGGGCACTTAGGGCTGTATTTTTAAATCTGGAAAGTGTTTTAATCCCTACTCAAATTAATTTTTTC
The DNA here is from genome assembly GCF_011386835.1 of Chrysemys picta bellii. Classification (NCBI taxonomy): domain Eukaryota; kingdom Metazoa; phylum Chordata; order Testudines; family Emydidae; genus Chrysemys; species Chrysemys picta. Next base: position 13,704,001 of record NC_088808.1, on the reverse strand, counting down.
CACTACTAGCTGATAAAAGTTTACTAGAATGAAAGTAATATTACTAGCAGTTCAAAGGTTGTTTACTCTTACTGTTGCAATGAATAAAACTGAAATGTAGAGTAGTTTCACCAGGAAGTTAAACCACTGTTCTATCTGCACACAATAGTGGGATTGTTTTGCCACCTGTATAGTACTAATAATTTTTTGTTTTCGAACTTGGAGGGGCATTTGACACCCCCCCCCCATCTCACTTTTTGACTTTGGTCTTTAGCTGTACCACCTTATTGTGTGTGTCCTGGGGAAAAGAAGATTATGCAACTTTATAGGTCTTGCAATATAGGGGGAGATAGTTCATGCACTCTTTCTGATAGAATAGAGATTTCTCCCTAAATAAGCACAATTTAGTTAGGTCTAGTAGCATTTTACTTTGTACTACATAAATGGCTACACAAGCTGCAGAGCAACAGTTTGTCTACAGTTTTAGCACTAATGTAACTAAATTGGTTAAAAGATGGAGTTATTTAAAATTGATGCAAAAAAATGAAGTGGACTAGGGCAGTAGGTCCAACCCAACTGTCATTGAACAAAATGAGTTGGTTCAGTCTTTTAAGGAGTGCCTCTCCCCACTGTGGAATACCACTCAAGAGAATAACCTTACTCTATAGCACTAATTCTCTAGCACCACAAAATACATACGTGATGCTATGACAGGCTAAAACAACCTTTTTCCCCATAAGAGTGAGGACCCCCATCCTGAGAACCCATTATTAGGAGAAGACACTTATACAATGATTTAGTACTAAAATTGTTCTATACAGGTTTTAAAATATCCATTTAAATGAGGTTAGTTTATATGGCATTCTACTTTTTAAAGTAATTGTATAAATGCTAATTATTGCTAGAAGAGGTTTCATCACACTTTGCCACTTGCTATTCTGGTTAATTCTAGATGTAGATTTTAGGCAGTTGATACTTTTAAATCAAAACAGGTTGCATTTTATTAGCTCACATATTTGAAAATATAAACAGCATAGATTGGAGGTTGTATGGCACTGAAATTCCACATGCAAAGTAACCACTTCCTTGTGAGATGTAATTTAGCAGAGTAAGATTCTTCCGTGTTTGAAAAGAGTACAATCAGCCTGAATGTGTAATTCAAACAGATTTAACGTCTCAACTCAGAAAGTTATTACCAAATGGATTATAAACATTAACCTCTGATCATTCAATTTGAGTTTGCATGGTCTTTTCAGTGATCTGATTTATTAGAGATCAGAGATATGTGGTATCTCATTTACATCACTAATGAGAGTGTTTAAATCTGCACATTTCTTTATTATTAGAGCATCAGGTGTTTTTTTTGGTGCACGAGGGAACATTTAAAGACTCCATTAATGTAACATACAAGGAATGTAACCACAACCCATTCCTATGGAGATATCAAACTAAGAGAAACAATGTGCAGATTACAGTAATGACTGCCAATTTATAGTGATTATTGATAGGAAGTCTGACAGCAACTTATTGATAGTATCAGATAATTTATGCTAAATTACACCTAAATTAAACACTTTTCCCAGATATGAACACTATCTAACAATTTAAATTCAGGTTAAATCCATACAGCCATGAGGTTATCTTGCAATACAGATATTCTGACCACATATCAACAAGTGTTAAATTATTAACTACAGACAAAAAATATTGATAATATATGGGAAAATGAGCAAGAAAAATCAGAAACATGTTTTGTTCAGTGAAGACCATTAGTCCCTTTGTGTACACATTTAGTTTTATTGTAACAAAGCAACTTGTACACTTTAACGTTTAAAACTGAGCATCTTTCTTTCCTTTCCAGTGAACCAAAAAAAAAAAAAAAAAAAAAAAGAATTTAAAAATAAACAAGAACAAAATTACAATAGAGAATGTCAATTCCAAATAAGATCCTACAGGTTCTGCTGATTCTCCATCAAGTGGCAGGGCTCAAAGTCATCATTAGGAGAAGATTTTATTTTAAAAGTGTCATCTTAAACTGCAAGGATGTTTGTTAAACATCACAATAAACATGCCAAAGGAGAAGAAGCCATGTTGTCAAAATGCCCACTTAACCCACCCAAACATTTGAAACCCACCCTTGCTGACCTTCTATACCCCATTTTTTTTAGTTTTTTAATTTTTTTTAAACAAGAGAAAGTAGACAGACATGTTGGTAAATGCTAACTGTCCATATTCACATAGAGACACTGTAATCTCTGAGCCCAATATACAGAGAAAGAAGGAAAAAAGCTAGAATCTATGCACTACTACACAGGGGCCTAGCACTCTTCAGCTTCCAGCAGAGTGAAGGGAGCAGAAGGTTTTCTTTTTTCCCACAGAACATGGTGTGTTGATTCCATAAACAGTTTTTGTTTTGAGACAGAAAGGGATAAAAATGAACTTGGAACAGAAACTGGTAGAGATTTTATTTTCCACTGTATTCTGCTCAGGGTATTTTCCCCAAAAATAAAATGGTGAACCATGGTGTAGAGGAGAGAAAAAGAGACCTCAAGAGAACAAGGCGACTGAGCACAAGGGTGGGGGAAAAAAAATAAAAATAAAAAAAAAGACAGCAACTTGCTCCCAGGGACTGGAGAAAAATTAAAAAGGTAAGAAAAGGAGGGGTGGGTGTTGGAATCCATCAGTGTTTAATTAGTCATCTTCTCCTTCATCTTCCTGTTGAAAGAAAAGAAACAGTTAAAATCTAGTCACTTTTTTTGGAGGGTGGGGGGAGAGAAGGTGCGGGAGTCAGTACATTCAAACTCCAAACAGCCTTGACTTTCAAACAGCAATTAACCAGAATTTTTGACCACTCTAAAAAGCCCTGCAGTTATTCTTGCAGGATGGGTTGAAAAGCTCATGTTTTCTCCCTCCTCCATATGGAAATAGGTAAGGCTGGATAAAGTTTGATCTCCATGTTATTGCTGGGACATATGATTTGGATGAAAATTGACAGAACTATTTGTTAGTGAATATTGAAGAGACTGCTAAAGGTGCCCAGAGCTTTGACTAGGCAGTCTTAAAGAATAGTAAAAGTCTAAGTAAATAACTTACAAGAGAGTCAGAAGTTCAATGAAGAGATTAAATAAAATACTATTTAGATACTAACAAGAATATTGCTCAGCAGATCTTAGTTACCGCATCTAAAATCAAGCACCTTATGTGTCTACGTGCATAATGTCCAAAGCCTTCTGTTTGTCTAAAAGGCAGTTTCATGTAACTCAATAACAAAAGCTAAATGGTTAATAAATTAATTATAACAAATGAAACAGTGCAACATTCCCAGTTACTGGGTGAGAATTAATTCCAAACTTTAAATCACTGGAGATTGTGAAAGTAGCAGAGGTGGGATCATCCCTAGCACTCCCAAAATGAGGACACATTCACAGAAAAATCAGCAATAGTCCAGAGTAAAGTGTATATAATAGGTGAAACCCAGTAAAACTGGATGCATTTAAAAAAAAAAAAAAAACTATTTATGGAATAAGGTTAAAACCCAGTAACTCACTAATAAAAATCTAAGTACACTAAAATCATTGCTCAAGTCGCAAGGACTGTTACCACCTACACAAACTCCCCTCTGAAAAACATAACAGCAGACTGTATAGAGTGTCAATAACTCCTTAACATTTATCAACAAGATAAATTCAATGCTGTTCCTAAACAGGATTTAATTGGATCTATTCAACTCCTTGATTTGGAAAAAAATGTGTTCTCACCTCTCCTTCTTCTCCCTCATCATCATCTTCATCTTCTTCCCCCTCATCTTCATCTCCTTCTTCATCAATATCCTCCAACCCTTCTTCCTCTTCATCATCATCATCATCTTCTTCTCCTTCACCTTCTTCATCATCCATATCAGGAACCTTAATTAGAAACACATATACAATGTTACTGCATTGATCAAATTAATTCTGACATAGCCACAAGAACACTGTTACAAACAGCTCAACTCTACACGTACCAAGTAGTATTGTAACGGATTTGGCCAGATGTCATCTTTGATGACTTCTCCTAGTTCATCAGCACCTGCATCAGAGTGGTCAGTGAACCAGGTAAAGAAACTTTCTGGTTCTTCATGCTGCCTCTTCCTACTGGCCTTGTTCTGTGTCTGGCTTGAGCGCTTTGTCAGGTCCTGAAAAAGAAGAGAAAGTTAAGCATTTTCCTGAAAGAATTTCCTGACAATGTTTCACAAGATGCGTTTGGAGACCTGCTTATCTACGCAACCAAATACTACTTGTTCTTTTTCAAGGAGAGGTGTGTAAGAGACAAAATTATACAGAGCCCCAAGGCATGTACCAGTTGACACCACATAGCTAGGAGTTTCAGCTACCATTTCCCATGAATAGTGCCAGTGGTAGTAAAAAAGCCCTCAATTTTAAGTATTTTTGCTACTCAGAATGCAAATTTTCCACGCTTTCTCTACTGAAATACTGACAATTCAAAAAGACTACCTGTTGACCTTTGTTAATGTTCCCAGCCACACAGTGGCAAAGGTATGACTCAAACCATTTACTGAAATGCTAATTTCAAGACTTGTTAGAACTATTTAAATGCTAACATTAGGCACAAGCAATTTAGGAAGCTCTCAAATAGCCCGCGCAGCAGCTCCTATTGACCAGGAACAGCGAACCGCAGCCACTGGGAGCCGCGGGCGGCCGTGCCCCTGCAGACGGTTAATGTAAACAAACTGTCTTGTGGCCTGCCAGCGGATTACCCTGATGGGTTTCGTGTGGTCCACGGGCTGCCCATCACTCCTGTAGGCCTTTTTATAAGGCATTGTCTTAACACTCCCCTCTTGCTTTTCTCTCCTCCTAGGATGGGCTCATCCTTTGTTTTCTTCATAAAATAGATTAAGGATTTAAGTCTTTTATCCTTGGAGTTTTCCCCCTTTTAAATTTCCTATTTCTCCTTTGTAGCAATCGCAAGGGGGAAAAACCACACAACTCACTTTTTAAGCTACTACAACATATTCACTAGCAAGAGGATATGATGAGTTAACCTCACCCCTTTTGAGACCAATACCTCTGTCGTGTCCTGTCTTATACACCTGGAAAACAGATGACTATCCAGAGGTAACTCTGGACCTTTTACTTCGCCACTTAATGTGTACAGACTTCTAGCTGCTGCTTTGTTGAGACACTTTGCGCCCAAGATATACTTGCTTATGCAATCTTATGGACAGCAATAAGTCAGCTTGTTTTAATAATTAGCTGAATGACCATAAGGTACCGCAAGATGTAAGTTATTGCTGGAAGACCCCAGAACAGCAGAGGAAAATACTAAAATTTTGACTGTCGTGTGATGCAGTTTTCCAACAGATCCAACTATGACATTCAAATTGACTCATTTGCAGCATTGTAGTTTACTTTTGTGAGGTGCAGGAAATGAGCTCCTAATTCAGAAGTTCCACAAGATGTACATGTAACTTATGAACTACAAAGAAAGCATTAACTATATAGATGGTAACTGGCAAATGCTAGAAAAACAACTCAGATAAAAAGCTTTGCTAGTTTCTTTACAAAGACCAAGTGGCCACCCAAACTTTTAGCATAATATTGAAATTGGACAGGTAGTTGTAATCTGGTTTAAATTAGGCCTTGTTTACAATGAGAACTGTAGCACTGATGTTAGATCAACTGTGGGAGAATTCCCTAAAAAGGTTGGGAGTACTAGTATGGATTTGTTTTCTTTTTAAACCATACACTTCACTGTAATTTTTAGGCCTACTCTGAGCAGTTTAACTGACATGCTTGTAGAAATACTGACAACTGGCCTTCACTAGCACTTCCACTGGCGTGCAACAAAGTGAGAGAATTAACTACAAGCCTCAGCTTAGATGCAGCCTCACTATCTATATCCTTGGGCTTCATCCAGCAGGAATGGATTGTGTGTGTGTGTTTTTTTGTTTTGTTTTTGCATCAAAGCACAGAGACAGTAAAGCACCTAGCACTCACTGCCACTGTTTGAAGTGGAGCAATTATTTAATTCCTCCCCGCCCCCAGTAAAGATACATGCCTTCCCAGATTTCCATTTGATCTCAGTTGATTTTGAAGACGGATCTCCACTCTCATTCAGATGAAACTCTTTGGAGAGAACTTTATTTTCAAAGTATGGATTCTCGTCAAAATACTGTAGAGTGGAAAGAATAAAGTTAGGATTGCATATTTATCTATAGCATACCAGATATGTTAACTAAAAAATGTTAAGTACTACAAGTTTTGAAATACTAAGTTATGCTACTGTTCTCTGATGCAGGTTACATGCAAATAAAAATGGCACAACATTAAATGAAGACTGTCCATAATACTTACAAAATCTATTCTGTAACCTGATTTGATGTCTTCAAACTCTGTCACCTCAACTCTGGTCAAATAATGCAGTGCCTCCTCATCTTCTTCCCCCAACAGTGCAGATACTATGGTAGAATTAGGAATCTTGCATTACAAAGCTATTTATATAGGTTATTTTGCAGCAAACATTATAAGAAATTGTCACGGAAAGTTGAATTAATAGGACATTTGGTATATTGTTTACTTGTCCCAGCCCATCTTTAGAGAAAGCCCAAAAGAGCCACTGGCCCCCAGAGGTCACTATAAAGTACTCTCTGCAATACATGTGCATGCGTCTGACGAAGTGGGTGCAAGCTTATGCTCCAATATGTCTGTTAGTCTATAAGGTGCCACAGGACTCTGTCGCTTTTTACAGATCCAGACTAATATGGCTACCCCTCTGATACTCTGCAAAATCGTCCAGAAAAGAGCACTGAAAAGGTTGTTGAAGGTGTATTCTCTTTCACTTAAGAGGATGATAAAAAGTATAATGGTGGAGTCCTAATAATGGTGATCAAGCTTGTTCTTGGATTCAAAACATAAGGGGAAGAAAATCTTTGGGACAATAGAAGTAGAAATGGATAAACTGCTTCCATTGATAGCATTATCGCCTCAAAAGGAAGCTCTAGGCATATAGTCAAACAGAAGTCACTGTTGTTAATTGAGGAAAACAAAAATCTAAGCAATTTTCTGAACCAAAGGATTAAAATGCATACATAACGTAACAAACTTCCATGATTGCCCCCCCTCCCCCCAAAAAGCACCGGAACATACCTTGTGGGTGGTTAACAAATGTTGTTACCCAGAAGTTTGGGATTTTGGCGATCAGTTCTGACCTCTTCTGGAAGAATGGTTGGCGGAGTTTGTTGTATTTCTGTTCTACTTTCAAAATTTCCTCACTTGCTTGTTCATTCAGTCTAAAGGAAAGGAAAGATTCACATTAACAACTGTATCATAGCATGGGGATCTGAAGTTTAAACAAGGTGCAAAATCAGTAGATAGTCCAAAACTAGAATGGATGATTTAATTAAACTAATCAACCCTGCCTGAAATATGTCAAACAAAAACAAGGGGTCCAATCATGCAAACACTATTTAGTGTGTACTATCAGGAGTAATCCCATTGACTCAACAGAAACTACACCACTAGCAAACACTATGCTCTGTGGCATTTGCAAGGTTGGGCTCTAAATTGAAAGCAGAACACTATTAAAATTTCTAAATATCTAGTTTAGAAAGACTGGTGAACTTTGACACATGATACTGGATCAGATTCAAGCTCATTGCCCCTCCTCCTATTATTTGCCGGAGAAACAAGATAAAAACAAAATAAGTTTGTGCACCACAAAGAGAGCCTTTTAAGACGACCCAAAAAAAAAAAAAAAAAAAAAGTTCTAAAAGAGTTTGTTACACAGTAAGGTCCTAATCTTGCAAATGCTCCTCTCAGGTAGACCTGTGTCCACTTGGAGGTTCATTAGTCAGTTTAGGAGGGTAGTGAGAAGGGTGTCTGTTTGCCTGGAGCAGGCATCAGGGCCTAAGCCGTCAGTGACCTGTGAAGTTATATAGTTTACCACTCCAGTGTAAATTTCAATAGATGCAATGAGGGCCAGATCTATACTGTCAAAGCCATTTTAAAGTCATCACAATCTATTTCAAGTATTAAAAGTCAAGTTACATCTTAAGGCCCAGCTAGTTTAGTTGTACACAGCTAAATAGGACACAAGATTACACCTTCAAAGTTTTGATCATATATACAGTAAATGCTTTTTATTTATAATCACGTGAAACCACTAATATGCTTTTGAGATTTTGGAAAGTGTGAGAATTACATACACTACTTCAGTTACCAAAGCATTTTTATTACGAGTTATTTTTTCCCAGTTCTGCTAAAACAATTTAAATTATTGAAAAGCTTCTTTTAATAATTTACCTGTCTATTTCATTCTGTACTTCATCAATATGTTCAATTGCTTCCTGTTGCTCTTTTTCTGAAAGAAAAATAAATCCATCAAACTCCATAAGTTCTTGAAAAGAGATCTCAATAATGTATGACGCCAGTTGAGAAAAATCAGAAAAGTGTACTTTTACAACCTTTACCACTATTCTGGATGGCATTTAAATGATTATTTCTACTTGAGGACAAGGTTTATCTGACTTTGTAAAACTACTGTTTTTTACTAACTGAACTTGCTAAGTGAAGTCTCTGAAGTTTGCTGTAAAGCTTTGCCTTTTTTTTTTTTTTAAAGGGGGCTCAAACCAGGTACCATGCTAATTCACAATATATAGTCATATACACTCGGTAAATTTTATAGTCGATCTGTTGAAACAACAATAGTTTAATAATTTACTAAAATTATACACCAAATCATTCTTTCTAAACTGAACACATTTACAGAAATTGAATCAGTTAAGTGAACTTAATACTAAAGAAAAAAAAAAGAAGATACAAAACGCTAATTAAAACAGTACAATTGGGAATGCTGTTTTCCACAATTAAAAGGCATGTTTCAGAAGAGTTTGGGGTAAATATTTCAAAACCACTGTGAAGTGGATATTTTCTAATCAGAACTTTAACTCGGCAGAGGCTGCTGGAGCTCTTGATTAAGGAATGGCTGTTTGCCTAAAGTATTTTAAGATTAACGAAAGGTAGCGGGAAGCAGCTGTAAAAGTGCGGAACAGGCAACCCTCCCCCGATTAGTTTGCGAACACACAGGATTTCGTGTTATTGGATAGTTGTTTCCTGTGGGGGTCTCAGAGCCAAGCCCTACCCCCACCGTGCGGCCGGAGATGGGTAGATTGGTGTTGTCTTCTCTCCCCCGCCCCCATTACATATGAAAACTCAGGTGCGGGAAGCACGTGTGTGAAAGGAACCGGGCACAGCGAAGAGCTGCTGGCCTGGAGGCTCGTTGCCATGAGCACCTCCACACCCCCAGCCAAACAAGTTAAGATCCATGGGTGGCGGGAACCGACAGGCTTTACCGGGGGGGGGGCAAGTCCCCCCTATGGCGGCGACTGATGCAAACCCCACGGTGCGGGGAACCGAGTACCGACCTCTCAATACACACGGGCTGCTAGGATCGCACGTGGGGACGGGCGGGCAGCCGCATCCCGCTGCTGCACGAGTAGCGCGTGGCTCCCCAGCCGGGCGGGCCACACCAGGCACGGAGAAAGCGCCGCTCCATCCCCGCGTTGCGCGGCCGGGCAGCACCATGCAGCAGTAGCGGCTCCGAGACCAGAAGGCGGCGAAGCATCATGGCGGCGGCGGAGCACAATGAGGCTCCGCGGATGCTGCTCCAGGAGGGGGGGGGTCCCGCTGCTCCGCGCAGGCCGCAGCGCCCCCCGCCCGCGCCCGTGGAGAAGGAGGCCGGGCAGTACAGACAAAAGGGCGCTAACATGGCCTCCTCTTGCCGCGGCTGAGGCCTGCACATCCGCCCGGCCGACCCCGCGCTCTTCCCGCCTCCGGCCCGGCCGCGGCCCGTGTGGCTGGGGAAAATGGCGGTCGGTGCAGCGCCGTGTGGGGAGGAGGCCGCGGCGGCCGCCGCCGCCATTCCCCTCCCTCCCCCGTCCCGGCCTCACCTGAGGTCTCGTCGGCCCCATCGTGGTTGGAGTTCAGCTCCTTCTTACTGACTTTGGCCGCCGGCGCCGACATGTTGGTGGCTGCGGAGCGCGGAGGGAGGGGGTTGTAACGGGACTGAGCGCAGGGGGGGCCGGGCACAGACTCCTGCTGCTGCCGCCGCTCGGACTCCCTCCGCGGCCGGGACGCCTCCTCCTCCTCGGCCCGGACCTGGGGCTCCCGGATAAAAGGGGGCAACAGCGGCGCTCGGGCACCCTCACGCTATCGCCCCAGCCGGGACCAACACCGCCTCCTCCTACTGCTGCTACTGCTAGCGAGGGGCGGGCAGCGTTGTGCGCAGGCGCAGCAACCCCCCCTCCGGGGCACAGGGGTACGAGGGCCACACTACGCACGCGCAGCAATCCCCCCTCCCGGCCACTGGGGAGCGGGAGGCGCATGGCGCAGGCGCAGAAAACACCACTCGGGCATGGGAGACAAACGCTGTTATGCGCAGGCGTAGACACCCCCCCCTCCCGTCCTGAACATAGAGGGGCGGTCAGCTCTGTGCGCAGCCGCACCAGACTCCATGCGGGCCCCGCCTCCGCAGCTTCCCCACGCTATGCTCCCATTGGCCGCGCCTCGCGCACAGGGAGAGGGGGGACGGAGCTCAGGGCTAAGGCACAGAGGACGGCGCGAGAGGCGGGCGCGGGAGAGGGAAAGTAGGACGGCGGCGCGCGCTGCAGAGGTCGCGCTCGCTCACACACGTGGCTGGTTTCGCCCGGCATTCGACGGCTGTGCACACGGATAGGCTGCCGCGCCCCCAGGTGATGACCTTGCAGCTCTCCTGTCCCCAAACACGCTCCCGCCAGTGGCCTTGCGCTGGTGATGGCCCCGCAGGTATCCCCCCAGTAACGAGCTGGCATGGTGGCCTATGCATGCCCGCTCTCCTAGCCATGCAGCCATTTTAGTCACAACATCAGCTGTGTGCAGTATACACCTACCACCTCCTGCTCTGGCCCAGTGCCCCAAGGGGACAGTGTATCACGGGCTGTCTGAACCCTGCTCTGTACAATCTGTCACAACAGAAAAACGATGTACTCTTGAGGGAGCTACTGATAGCTATGCAGCAATGTCACTCAGCAATGGGGTTCAGGGTTCACCTGACTGTCAATCGCTCATAATAATTGTACTGCTTCGTGTTCTTTGTACTTCTAAACCCAACATGTAACATTTTCTGAAAGGTTAAATTGAGAGGCACTGGTTGGCTCATAGCAAAGACCAATTATCGATTCTATCTCGATTAGCAATTCCTATCCAGTTGTAAGTGAATAGCGAGCACAGGTCACTGCCATCTTGTTGCTATTTGAAAAGGCCTAGGCCACAGCTTCAAATGCTTCCGTTAGCCTGCGTCTCAACGAGCATTTAGAGAGCTTTTCAATTGCATTCAGCTCACTTGATTGAGATAGCAGAGGGCCTAGGAGACTAGATATCGATTGTAAACAAATATTTTTTATGTTCTGGAGTTGCCGGTCATGGCTCTAGTTACTGTTGAATTCCATTTTGCACTTAAAACATGGATTCAGTCACTTTGTTGTGTTTCATCCCCAAATGTACAGTGCTTACTCTTTGAGTAATTTAAACATAGATCAGGTCAGAAGGCGATTCAGTATCCTCATATGCTCAGCGCAGAGTGAGCGAACCAGAAGTTCATCTTTTCCACTGGATTTTTCAGTCTGCTGTTTCTCTGCCACCCTCTGGCCTCTTGCATTGTCCCTGGTTCCCTTGGTTTTCTTGCTCTCTTCCTTTTCTTTCTATGCCTCCTTTTCATATGGCTCTTCTTACACATTTTACCCACCATGTCAGTAACACCTCCCTATCTGATCCCTCTCTCCCCCTCAGATGGTTCCTACTGTTGTCACTGCACTTTTTTCAGCTTTCTTCTCTCTATGATTCCCACTAACAACTGCCATTCTCACCTCTCAAATTCCAACAGCCAAATCCCCAGTTGCTGTCTTTCACTTCCAAATCCCAGCTCTAACCGGCATCATTCCCAACTGGCTTGGAGCGTTTCTTGAACTTTTCTATTTCTAATGTTCCAGCCCTGTTTGCTGTATGAATAGCCGGCAAGAGGAAAGGAACATCACTGTATTTGGTCTCATTACGTCTGTACCATAGCAATTGTTAGTACCGTGGGTGAGCACGCTTATTGACAGTCAGAAATGAGAAGCAAGGGACTGAAAGAGTCATGGAGACTAAATTATTTTCTCCTTCCTAGGGGTGTCTCTCCAGGGCACTGTTGAAGCATATCATTGAGGAGAAACTGCCTCATTCCCTGTGTGAATCTCCTAAGATCCATTATTGTTGCTGTCTTCATCTTCAGAGAGGGTAAGGTAAGTGTGGCTTGTTTTTTTCCTTCTTTAATAGCTGGCTTCAAGTTTAATCACTGGAGCCACTCTATACGGCAAACAGTTTTATATCTACTTGGATTGTCTCTGGCATAAACCATATATTTACCAGGTTTCAGAGTAGCAGCCGTGTTAGTCTGTATCCGCAAAAAGAACAGGAGTACTTGTGGCACCTTAGAGACTAACAAATTTATTAGAGCATAAGCTTTTGTGGGCTACAGCCTGCTTCTTCGGATGCATATGGAGTGGAACATATATTGAGGAGATATATATACACACATACAGAGAGCATGAACAATTAATTGGCCTCTCAGAGTTGGTAAGACAACTCCCACCTGTTCATGCTCTCTGTATGTGTGTATATATATCTCCTCAATATATGTTCCACTCCATATGCATCCGAAGAAGCGGGCTGTAGCCCACGAAAGCTTATGCTCTAATAAATTTGTTAGTCTCTAAGGTGCCACAAGTACTCCTGTTCTTTTTGCATATATTTACCATGCACTGCAGTTCTTCAGATTTGCATATGAAGGGCTCCAAGTACCTTAAAACATGGACATCTGTAGGAAAGCTACTTCCAAACGGGAACATCACAGTGGGAGAAGCCTCTGTCTACTCCTCACCCTTCATTTGAGTCTATGAATTATTTATAGGCTTGGAAGGATTAGATTTTTGATAGATATCAGTAAACATCTATTTCACTGTACACACACAAACTGACAAAAAGTATTTCCATCCATAATAACTGAAATGTACAGACAGGCAAAGTTAGAAAAATGCTACTTGAGAACATATTAGAGTTTGATTTAAGGATACATACTTTGTATATTTTGACTTATCACGTTGATAATTTGTATTTTAATGGTTATAAAGTTTTAACTTTTTGAATTTCAGTGTCTTCTGTCACTAAATAATTTTTGTCTGACCATCCTGTTGCCTGAACCTCTCATGCTTTCCCACAACTGTGAAAATGTAAATAGTTAAAAATAAAAAAAGTTTAAAATAAACATCAATATCCACTGAAATGATATTAAAAAAATTGAATCTGTCAAGCCTGATCATTCAGTATCCCTGAGGCACGTGATTAGTATGGCCCATTGATACATCTAAGGTCTAGTAAGCTGGGATGTGCAGTCGTGAATCCCAACAATACATTATAGTTCCTGGGTATTGATAAGAACATCCTATGAAACTGTTTACCTTTTACCAGAACTAGCTAATTAGCATATGGGATCACAATATATTCATTAGAGAGAGAGAAAAATAGTTGAAATGTTTGTATTTTCCCCCCCCAGAAAAAGTCAGGAAACAAATTCAGATCTGTGTACGCTCCATGCAGTAAGAGAGCGCTAGGAACTCACTTCTCTTTTTGGAGGGATGGCCCAGTCTGTTGTTGTTCCACTGCTGCTACTTGCTTTTTCTCTGATTCTGTTGGTTTCCCCTCTTGCTCCCTTCCTTTCACTCAGCTCTTCTGATGCACTCTTCCAAGCTTCCTAGTAATGCTTCCTCCCTGACTGCTGTTCTCTCTCTTCCCTTCATTTTTATCCTTCTCATGTCAGGTGACCAGTTCCAACTGTTGCTTTCAAGTGCCATGGAACCGCTTGTTCCAACAGTCTCTCTCTCCTCCTTTTCAAAGGGACATCACCTAACCATTTCAATCACTGTGTTACAAAACTCCCATTGCTTTATAAGGGACCAGGATTTGGTCTTGTGTAAACCACACCAGTGATTAATAGTATATCACTCCAGTGTACCTTCCCACCCATTACAAGTCAGGGAGTTCTTGCTCCTCTTCACTGTGAGACGTGACAGGGTGTAAAACCAAGCAAAAGTGATAGAGTAGCTCCTAAGTCCATGGAAGGATGAGAGCAGAGCATACTCCCCATTTCAGGCAGCACGGGTTCACCTTCTGTCCTTGCTTCATGCATGTGCGCCCCCACGCACGCTAGATATGAGAGTTCAGGTGTATGTGTGGGAGAGCTAGTAGCAACATAACCCCTCTGTAATCTGATGTTATTGTTCCTCTGTGTAAAGATCCCAACATAATTGGCTTTTTCCCCTCATCTGATTGGTTTGAACACTTGATGTCACATATCTGCCGTTTTGTGAGATTCTTCAGAGATTGCGCCTAACATTTATGTCTATTTTGTCATACCAAGCACATTCTAGAGTCACTGATGCCATAACAACACAAGTTCTTAAGAGTTTAAAAATAAAATATTCAGAGTTGTCTCCTTCCACAGATTTCCAGCATTATTCAAAACTGTCAACTAAAGCAGTTTCAGTGCGTGAATAACAATGGAAGTATTAAAAGGTGCATAGTACTTCTATGACACATATCTCTTATCTGTTGATTTTATTGGAGAAGATAATGTGCTCATTTTGTGACAGTGACCAGACCATGCTTTTCTGAGCTCCGATTGCATCAAGATCACATTGAATATTACATGGCCTCATTTTTCATCTTTCTCTTTTGATTATGTAAGGCTTGAATATGATACATAACGTAATGTAACTTTACTAAATCATGCTGCCCAAATAAGTATCTTCCCTAAGAGAGGTGAATCGGGGCTATGGCAGATGGGCAGCGTCAATATTCCTGCTCTTGTCTGAACTTCAAATTGGACTATGAAGAAATACTTACTCTACATCATATCTTTCAAACACAATATGTTTACTCTAGTGTTGTCACCAGGGGAGCTAGGTTCCAGAGCAGCCTTCAGGATGGCAGGGGGATAGACGCATTGTGTCAGTAACACTTTATCAGAGGGGTTAGGAGAGTTTATTCCCATCTGCCTTTCTGTATGGTATTGGCCTTTTTGGAGGTTGCTGCTGGCTATTGTTGGATGCAGAATTTGTGCAGACCTGTAACAATAATATCTTAATGGTATGCGATAATGATATATAACAGCAGTTCTCAAACTGTGGGTTGGGACCTCAAAGTGGGTCGTGACCCCGTTTTAGTGGGGTTGCCAGGACTGACATTAGGCTTGCTGGGTGCTGCGGTCCGGGTCCGAAGCCTGAGCCCCACTGCTCAGGGCCAAAGCCCGAGGGCTTCAGCCCTGAGTGGCGGGGCTCAGGTTACAGGCCGCTTTCACCCCACTGGGCTTGGCTTTGGCTTCTCTTCCCCCGCCATCTGGGGTAGTGGGGCTTCAGTGAGCTCAGGCTTTGGTCCTCCCTCCTCGGGTCGTGTAGTAATTTTTGTTGTCAGAAGGGGATCACGGTGCAATGAGGTTTGAGAACCCCGGTATATAATGATCTTCATTCTAAAGGATCCCAAAGGGCATTACAGGCATATACACTGGAATCACTTTGCCCACCACTGAAACATGAGTCATGACAGCTGTTTAATAGAAATATTATTCTTTAATTTAGGACAGGAAGTAAAGAATATGGTATCCAATTAAAACTTCAGGGGGACAAATATAATCAGACTGAAATAACTCAAATTGAAATTTAGTCAGGGCAATGGGACTGTCATTCCAATCTGGATCTGCCTCACTACAAGCCAAACCATTTGTGCTTTCAAGAAAAGGAAAAAAACCTTTTCAGACCGACACCCAACCTCATCTACTCTTCAACGAAGAAATCCTTCTGATCGTTCAGTATTTCTTTCAATAGCTGGCTATGTTGCAATAAGATTAACAGAGAATTGTAACTGCCCACCATATTCAGTTTCTGCGATGCCGAACCAGCGTTCTACAGTCACAAGTCCTACTTGAGCACTGTCCAATGACCCACCATGAACTCTGCCGTGGGGTTTAGGTCTCTGTTTTGGTGACAGTTTTTGTTAGAGCGTTGTTTTGGCAAGTGAAAGAGTAAAGCTGGCCAAATCCACCTATAGGACACAATACAAAAAGGAAAGCAGCATTTTTCTTTTGCATAGTAGTTTCAAAACTATATTAAGTCCATGTTCAGTTGTAAACTTTTTTGAAAGAACCACAACGTCTTGTTCAGAAGTACAAGCATTTCAGAGTTATGAACAACCTCCATTCCTGAGGTGTTCATAAGTCTGAGATTCTACTATATACTAAAATTATGTTAATATAATTAATTACAATGTACATATATAAAAAAATCATAGAAATGTAGGGCAGGAAGGGACCTTCCTCGAGAGGTAATCTAGTCTATCCCCCTGCATGGAGGCAGGACCAAATATACTTAGACCACCCCTAACCTGTTTGTCTAATCTGTTCTTAAAAACCTCTGACTATGGGAATTCCACCACCACACTAGGTAGCTTATTCCAGTACTTAATCATCCTCATAGTTAGAATGTTTTGCCTACTATCTTATCTAAATCTTTCTTGCTGCAGATTAATCCCATTACTTCTTGTCCTACTTCAGTGGACATGGAGAACAATCGGTCGCTGTCCTCTTTATAAAAGCCCTTAACCTTTTGCGCTTTGCACACTTATCAAGCCCCCTTTCCCCCCCCCCCCCCCCCGGTCTTTTCCCAAAACTAAACTTACCCATTTTTGTAACCTTCCTCATGTCAGGTTTTCTAAACCTTGTATCATATTTGTTGCTCTCCTCTGGACTCTCTCCAATTTTTCCACATCTTTCTAAAAGTATGACACATAGAACTGGACACGATACTCCAGCTGAGGCCTCACCAGTGGAGAGTGGAACAATTGCCTCCCATGGCTCATGTTAAATTTGTGTTCCAGTATGACCCCCAGATGTTTTTCTGCAGTACTGCCACCTACCCAGTTACATTTTGTATTTGTGCAATTGATTTTTTTCTTTTGTAAATATAATTCTTTACACGTCTTTATCGAATTTCATCCCAAAGAATCCCACAGTGCTTTATAAGTTTATAGAATAGCTATACAAAAGGTTCGTATCACCCCCTGCTGAAGTGTAGCCACCTATAGTGAGCCCTGGAAAGTGTTTTAACAGTGGATATCCATGCCGGGAACATGCTTCACAGAGCATTTGCAGGATCAGGCTCTATATTAGGAGCAAAGATCTCACTTGCAGCATGAGAAGAAAATTGTTGCAAAATAATAAGGCTCTTGAATTGTTTAGCGCCCCAGGAGATGAAGGCTGCAAAACCTTAGCAAGGGCATATAAGGGTGCACTTAAAGCTGCCGCGGGAGGGAAGTCTGTGACTATCAGTGTATACTCTGAGTAGCAGGCAGAGATGCTCCGGCTCTTTTGCTGCATGTAATCTGTTTGACAGCTCACAGGAACTACGGAGTCTCCATGACCCTGGAAAGACAGCTTGGCAGGCACATATGTTAAACAGGCAAATGCTTCTCTTCCCAACTGTTTATTCATCTCCAGTAGTCATAGACCCTCCCAGTCAGACATTCACATTAGTGTTGAATGGTTAGATAATGACTGAAGAATCTTGCATGTGTCTTCACAGTTGTTGCATCCAAACCCATGGATGTAAATACTTGTGAGATGACGAGTCTCTGAAGCAGGATGTGGCCTAGTGATTTAGGCTGTCTACACTGGCACTTTCAGAGCTAAAACTTTAGTCTTTCATGGGTGTGAAAAAACATCCCCCTGAGTGACAGAAGTTTTAGTGTTGAAAAGCGCCAGTATAGATAGTGCTTTATTGCCTGGAGCTGTGCTCCCGGCGATAAAGCTACCACTGCTCATTTGGGGGGGGTGTTTTTTTTTTTTTTATTGCTGGGAGAGCTCTCCCCCGGTGATAAAGCGTGACTACACTGCCCACATCACAGCGCTGCTGTGGCTGTCAACAGGGAGTTGTCAACATCATATACAGCAGAATGATTCAGTGTAAATAATTATCTTTTTTTGGTGGTTCAATAGAGTCCCCTTTAAACATAACTAACTAAACCTGATCTATAATATTCCCTATGACAGCAGCTCTAACACTATGGTTTGTGGACCACTAGTGGTCTATGGAGCACTTGCTTGATGTCTGTGGAGAACTGTCATCAGGGCTCTTGGTACTGGTTCTCCTTCTTTCCAGCTGCTAAATCACATTAAGAGGCAGCTAAAATATAGTAAGGATGTAATTTTCAAAAGTACCTAAGGGACACTGAAGGTCAATGGGACTTGCTTCTACATACCTGTGACGCTTCTGAACATGGGACTTAGGCTCCTAAGTCACTTAGGTACTTGGAAATTTTTTTACCCTAAATGCTTTTCTTATGTTACTTTACTGTGTAAGCAATTGTGTTCATACAAAGATGTATGATTGCAAATAAGAGAGAAAGTGGTCTATGTGATAGAGAAGGGGGGGTTGGTGGTCTAGGAGAAAATTTCTCTACGTTTGTGGCCCACTCTATGAAAATTGTGACTCCACTCCCCGCCCTATACAGTGAGAATGGGTGATATTTGAATGGAGGAGCTTCCCTTCTCCCTGACTTTTATTAAACTTGCACCTTTTTATATCTGGGGCAGTTGGATTGCTCTGTTTCTTGTCTCAGATGGTACCCTGCTACGCACTTGTACACAGACATGTTCACAGAAGCTGCTGTTAAAGCCAGTACTATCCAGCTGCAGTTTTCGAATGCAGAAATATTGAAATGCTGTCATGCAGTCCACACGTGGCTCCACCACTTCCAGATGTGGATACCGTCTTTCTCTTGTGCATGTAATTTACAACTTTATCCAGGGCGTGAAATGTAAGAGCTTTAATGTGGCAGGATGTATTGACCAATGTAACTATGGCTCTTTTTATGAAGTGGGCTGTAGTCCACGAAAGCTTATGCTCTAATAAATTTGTTAGTCTCTAAGGTGCCACAAGTACTCCTGTTCTTCTTTTTGCGGATACAGACTAACACGGCTGCTACTCTGAAATATGGCTCTTTTGATTCTTTAGCACCTGCACTGATTTCACTCGCAGGGGCAGATTTCTGACTTCCTCACTGACTTGATGGCTTTACATAGGTGGATGTTCTTGCATCCTCAGCAGAGTTGCATAATTGTTAGTTTTGCAGAGAATTAAAGGCCTGATTCAGCTCCCATTAAAGGCAACATTAGGAATGTTTTATTAACTATAATGTCAATGGTTCAGGCTCCTAGTAAAGGGCTGGAAAACAAGACATTTACCTGGATTCATCTGAAGATTGTGATTTGTTGTTCCTGCATTTCATTTCAGTGCTTTATAGTAACTGCTTTACTTCCAACAGTGAGTATTGATAACAAGTGGACTTTTGAGAGAAATTGTTGGAGGAACTGACCAGTGTAAGAAAGGTCTTCCAAAATGGAGTTATTGTCCACACTGGGAGTTATTCCAGCATGGCTCTAGTGAAATAACTTATTCTCCTATAACTATGTTGGACAATTTCCATGTGTGGACAGACCTTGAGATTACTCATAGGAGGAGTAACAGCTAGTTCTCCTCTGCTCCCTTCAATTCTGCTCTCCCTGACAGGGAGGGCTTTTAAATTCCAACTGTATAAACTCTCATTACTGAGGGAGAAGATCTGGTGCTATATAGATTAATTTCAGGACTAAACTCAGCAGAAGGTTGAATCAAAACAGGTGGAAACTAGTGTTAGATACTTGTAAAACATTATGCTGAAAAAAAAGAGCGCTCTAGACACACGTGTATCAGCTGCTCACACATAATTTTGTTAACAATTATATATTAGCTAATTTAGTCCTTATGAAAGGGAGGGACCAGAAGTCTGGATTGAACCATAGTAAGCCCTTATGTGGGTTTTCCCATACAGCGACTTTCAAATGACTTGCTCCCCCACAGGAAAATTAGGAGAAAACTCTGAGTTCTCTACAAGTAAGAATTGGAAATGTTTAATTTCTAGGATTTTGGTCCTGGCCAAATCCTGAAGCTCTTATTCAGCTTTACTCCGGAAAACTCCCATTGATTTCTGAATAAGGGCTGAATAAAATCTCAGAATTTGGCCCTTGGGCCTAGAGCCTAGCAATGAAGAAGAAAAGAACATCATACTATGTGTATTCCATTCCTTCCTCCCCCTCCCCCCTTACAGAGGGGCAGCTGTTTTCTTGGGAATCATGAAAGACTTCCCTTGTTATGGAAAGAGAGAGAGAGAGAAATTCTATTGATATTTGCACTCTGTGGAGGAGTATCCTCTTGTTTCTACTCAGGAAATATCAGATTAAAATAAACACACAGAACATCACTCAGTGAGGAGTGAGTGCTTTATTTGTAACTCTTTAGTTTCAGTCTAACACCTTTTAAATGTTTTCAGTGTGCCAATAGCCTTGGATAGGTGCAATGGGAAAAAAGACAAAGCAGGAGTAAAAAGGGAAAGTATTAAATATGTAAGACAAGGATTTAACATATACAATGTTATGCCATAATAAATCTTTATACTTATGATTATGTACTTTGTACTTATCGTAGGCTGTCATAGCACTTTTTAAGATTTAAAAGTAGAGTTTCTAAAACACTCTTGTGAGGAAAGTATTAAACTATTTTATTGATAGGTAAACTAAGTTACAGAGTAGGTAAGTGTCCACACCAGAGCTGGGACTGGAACTCAGGAATCCTGACTCCTAATCTTCAAGTTTTACCACTAAATATGATGTTTCCTTACATATCACCGACAAGAAATATTCTGCAAGTGGAACTTAATTAACAGTTCTGTTCCTAGTGTGTGAACACTATTACAGTTTTATTTATAGTATTTATTTATTTATTGGTACTGTGGTAGTGTCAAGAAGCTCCAGTTGTGGACTAAATCCTATTGTGCTAGGTGCCGTACAAACACAATTGGTCCCTATCCCAAAGAGCTTACAGTCTTTCAGCTTGCTGTCGTATAGCTGGGACAGCTCTGCAATGCTAACAGAAGTAAACATAAGCTGATAGGACTTGACAGAATATACATGGGAGCAGGTCTATCACGTAAAGTGATATTTTAACATAGTCTTTATGACAAGATCATCTTTTCTCTCTTGCAAATAAAAATATCACAAACCCTCACAGGATTGTACAAGGGAAATACCTTTATATCATGTGTTTCTTGGTTTTGCACTGACATGATTGGAAAATATTTTCTTTCTGCATTGAAGTGGGCAAAACAGAGGGTGAAGACATTTTTTTCCCCAATAGTATTGTACATCCATTATCAAATTTGCCACTTCTGGGATTCTTTTTGACAGCCGGTTTCAGAGTGGTAACCGTGTTATTCTGTATCAGCAAAAAGAACGAGGAGTACTTGTGGCACCTTAGGGACTAAAAAATGTAAAACCCCAGTGGGGTTTTATCCTGCAAAAGCTTATGCCCAAATACATTTTTTAGTCCCTAAGATGCCACAAGTACTCCTCGTTCTGTTTTTTTTTTTACTGCACTGGGAAGTCAAGCTTGTCAGAATATTTCCTACTTCAAGATTGCTATCTACTTTCAGTCAAAAGGAACAGGAGTACTTGTGGCACCTTAGAGACTAACAAATTTATTAGAGCATAAGCTTTCGTGGACTACAGACCACTTCTTCGGATGCATATAGAGTGGAAGAAGTGGTCTGTAGTCCACGAAAGCTTATGCTCTAATAAATTTGTTAGTCTCTAAGGTGCCACAAGTACTCCTGTTCTTTTTGCGGATACAGACTAACACGGCTGCTACTCTGAATACTTTCAGTCAATACTCCTCCATTTGAATGTGTGGAATTCAACATTTTGAAAACTCTTAGCTATTGCTATTCCTAAGGAACCTAGGGGAAGGATTCTAGTGTCACGGATCAGCACAGTGGATGGGGGAAGGGAGGAGAGGAAGGTCCGTATCTGAGGAGAGACTTTCTGGACTAGGAAAACTTCACTGACATGCATTCAGTACCCAGCATGGTTTCCTTCAAGGACCTTGTATTTTCATTCAGTACTGCCTTCTGGAAGTGAAGTTATAACGCTAGTCCTGGATAATAATAACAAAGAAAACTACCAGACTGCCATTGAAATGTCAGCTGGGTGCTTGTGTCCTAGAGAATAACAAAGAAATGCTAATATAATTAATTATGAAGTCTGAGTCCTCATTAACACATGTTTAGCACCCAGATCTTTGGAAATGGAGCTGTATAAAGAGATGCTCTGTGTTTATTCCTTTATAAATTATCTCCTGCCACTTCCCAATACTGGAATCAGTTCTTGTAGGCCTTGACAACATGATAGGGTGACCAGATGTCCCGATTTTATAGGGACAGTCCCGATTTTGGGGGCTTTTTCTTATATAAACACCTATTACCCCCCACCCCGTCATGATTTTTTACGCTTGCTATCTGGTCACCGTACAACATGAGGAAGTTTGTTTTTCAGTCTCAATCCAGATGCACTGGTGCTATCAATGGCGTAAGCTGTGGTATAAGCAGGACTTGGGTAGGGTAGATTGCAGCAAGGTTAAAATGCCTGTACAGTATAGTTTACACCATTGGTAGCACAGGTAGGGAAAGTTTGAATCATCTGATCAAAATGAAAATGAGGAAGAAAGAGAAAGCAGGGAGAGGAGGTGTCACATCCTTTTGGATTAAAATGTTTCCAGACCTGCCTTTCATTCTGAGTGGCACGACCAGTCTACAGCCCTCTTCCTGGGTTTTACCTCCAGACTTCATTCAGGTCACTCTCCAGATGCATCATCCAACTATATGGCTTCTATTTAAAAGTGTGTATGTAGGCTTAGATTACTCCACCTGACACAAGATAAGCAAGGTTAACTTAGGGTCTGTACTTGCATGGGAATCCTACCAAAATTTGCATGAAATGGTAGTGTTGGTGATTCAGTATCTGTTTCTTTTCAATGCTGGGCCAGTGTCCCGTTCTTCAGATGGAATACAAAACCATTTCTGGTCATTAGAAATCACTTGGCATTTTTTTGCAGCAGTAGGAATGTTAAAATTGGTATCTTGGCCATATTCCAGTTTGGATATTTATTATATTCTGCCTCCCCCATGTAGTTTCTGCTCGGTGTGGCATTCTTCCTTTATTGTTCTAAGATGCTAAGTAGTTGTGTAGAGTTGTTTGTGTGTGTAGTCTGTAAAGCGCTCTGAGATCCTTTGAAGTGAACGATGATAAGAGGCTAATAAAGGTAGGATATTCTTATTTACAGTTTCAGAAGCTACTTTGAGGCCTTGTCTATGCTAGAAAGGCTTTTCTGGTGAAGCTATACCTGCAAACTCTCCTAGTGGATATGTAGCTTATACTAGAAAGTGTTCTTTTGCTGATATAGTTTATACTAGTCTCCCAAATGAAATAAGGTCTATTTGCAAAATTATGTTTTTTGCCAGTAACACTGCATCTATACTAGGGCTTTTCCCAGGGTAGCTATGTTGGTCTGGAGTGTGGGGTGTTGTATTTTTTCTTCACATTCCTAACTGACATATGCCAATAAAACTTTAAAGTATAGATGAGGCCGGAATCTATGCTCAGATACTATGTTGAGTATTTAAAATTGCACATTTTAAATAAACAAAAAATCAGCAAATGTTTGCTTAAGAGCAGGCAGAAACTACTGGCCCAATCCTTCTTTTATTCTTGTCAGTGTAAATGCAGTGTAAAACTTAGGACTGGTCTACACCAAAATTTAGGTCAAAAGGCTTAGTTAAGATGTCCTCAGCCCAATATGGACGCCACTAGATCAATGGAAGAATTCTTCTATCAACCTAGCTACCACCTCTTGAGGGGGTTGATTTACTACTGTGCTGGAAAAATCCCTTCTGTTGCAATGGAGTAGTTGCAGCTATATAGCCATAGTGCGTGCACTGTAGACATAGCCTGAGTAGAATTACTCCAAAAGTAGAACTGAGCAGAGTTTGGCTATGTTTCTAGATGCCCTTTTAAAAATGATACTTCTGCGGTGGTGACTGTTTTTATAATAATAAATAATATTTTGCTATAACACTTTCCTTGTGAGGATTTCTAATTATTTTACAAATGTTAATTCACGCCCCCTCCCCAACAAATCTGTGAGGTACTATTGTGTCCATTATATAAGCTGGTGAAGTGAGGCACAGAGTGGATAAGCAACTTTCCCAGTCACATGATGAGTTGGTGACAGAGCTTGGGGTGGAATCTAGGGGTCCTGATTTCTGGTACCCTATTGTTGTGAGCACTACACCATACTTCCCCTGTGGTCATTCCCATTCTTTTTACATTTGGCTATAATTTTTTGTCTCCCTTTTTTCCTCCCTTTTATTAAGGGTCGCCTTTGCAACGTAGGTGCTTGGATGTGAGTTTAGCAATACCTGCAAAAAGGAAGAGGTCATTAATGCCCAAAATATTTGAAAGGATTAAACCCGCAAACCCTACTAAACTTGATTGATCTGTGACTTAATTGGTAATTGATGCTATTTATTGTCATGTTCTTCTGTACCAGATAAGGACTGGCTACAGAGTTGTTTATACACACCAGATGTGTTCATCATAAGATCCTTTAATGCTCTGCCAGGTATGGCTTAGGTTCTTTTAAATAACTTATAATAACCTGAACAATATAATACAGTTTAGCATTCCATTCCATTGCCCCCTTTAAGTTCTGCGTTCCTTCCATTTACAAAATATACCCTATCACACTATCTTTGAAGTTCTGTACGGATCAGTCTGTTACGTGTGTCTGAATCATACTGGTTTTCTAATTATATAGCCTGAACACATAATAACTTGGTTATCTGGCCATCCATTAGTTGCAAATTGGTTGTGGTTAGTTTGAAATCCTTGAGTCATTATTGTTTTGTTCTGCATCTGCCATTTGTAGAGTTTGTGTAACACCGACAGACCCTGGTCATTGATGGATGGGATCGAACGTGGGACCTCTGGAGCTAAATGCATGAGCCTCTATTACATGAGCTAAAAGCCACATGGCTTGTAACTAAGGCTGTATCAGATTAATTAATCTCTAAGTGGTTTTGCCACTAGATGGGACAGAGCACCACACCCAGAAAGTGTGTGGGTTACATTTGTGGGTTACATTTGCTCTGTTGATTGGTCTTTCTGAGGAACAAACTGTAGATGTTGTTGATTTCTGTTGCACTCTCCACGGTGGCTGTCGGTCTCAATCACATATGCTCTGGGATGCTGAATTCTCTTTCTTTACAAAAATTGTAGTTGTCCATCCTTTTTCTCCATCCACTTTGACATGAACATGGTAACTAGGTTCTAGATCTGGCAGTTTTCTAGCTGAGTGACATGTGTTGTAAAAGTGAACCGTCACACTCTTCTAGAATTCTAGTTCTAGCTTTCTCAGAATTCTTATCAATTCTGGCTACTCCCTTCATGTCTGGCCACTTTGGAGATACTTTATTTTCCAAAGTTGGAAAAACAGTTCGGAGTTGTGCTGGAGTATATCCAGTAGCAGCTATTAATGTTTATCTGTAAACACGGAAGAGCAAGGAATAAATCTTCCCGCTGTAGGATTGTCTTGGCTGTCAGTACCGCTCTCTCAGCCTCTCCATTTGCTTGTGGATAATGTAGGCTGCTAGTAATCTGAACAAATCATATTTAATTTGGAATGACTTAAATTCTGCTGCAGTGAATTGTGGCCTGTTGTCTGTCACTGGTTGTTCTGGAATACGAAACTGAGCAAAAGTGCACTTCAGTTTTTCAATAACACTGCAACATGTTATGTCTTTCAAATACATTATTTCTATATACTTGACAAATAGTCCATGACAGCCAGGTATGATGTCCACTGAATTTGCATAAATCTGCAGCTAGTCTCTTCCAGGGTGTGTTTGGTAGAGTTGTGCGTACACTGCATGAAAGGTTTTTATCTCTTAACCCAATAACTAGCCTGTCTCTGATATTTTCATGTTTTGCTTGCCCAAAATCACAGTTATCAGCCAACGTGTGCCGTACACTTATAAAACTTGCAACATTTCTCCTGGTTCTTGAATTCTCTGGTTAAAACATGCTCTTCCATAAACCACATTTCTCTGAGTATAAAGTATGTATCAAATGTAGCCAGAACTCTTTCATTGTCATCTTTGTGGCTCTTCAGTAAAGTCAAAAGATTTAAACGTATGCTCTGCTTGCTTCCCCAGATCATAAGCTAAAGAAGATACCTGTATATCTTCAGTTTTCTTGTAGAACTTGGTAGCAATACTAAATCTTGCAAAAAATTGTTTCCAGGCTGTATAGTCTGAAGGTTTGTCAAAGCTGAAGTTGTCTTGGGCATTGAAGAGTGCATGTTGATGAGATCCTGCAACCTTTGTTGTTGTTCCTTCTGTTTGCAACTGTTGCTGTTGTTTTTCTTCTGTTTCTGGTCTTAATTTATTCCTGAAACCATCTCATTTTCTTCTGTACCAGATATGGACTGGCCACAGAGCTTGCTTATGCACACGAGACCAGATGTGTTTATTATAAGATCCTTTAATAAGTGCTCTGCCGGTATGGCTGAGGTTTGCTTAAATAAGGTATTTTATGCACAGCGCCACCTACTGGCTGAACTATATAATGAATTTAGCATTCTGTTACATTTATAATACATCATATGGAAAATTATGTAATAAAAGCTCAAAGGTTAGCAACAAAAAAGAGCCCTGTTTTTGCTCTTTCCCCATCGATATCTGTGCTGTCTCTTTCATACTTTCCCCTCCTATCCAGAATTGCTAATTGAATTGCAGTAGTGCCTAGAGCTCAGGGCCCCTAAGTGCTAAGTACTGTACAAAGAGATGGTCCCTTACCTAAAGAGCAGAAATATGCTGTATCCCCCACCTCCGCTCCCTTATGTTCCCTTTCTCTTTCTGTTCTGTCTCCCAGTGCCCCTTCATTCCATGTTTTGTTTCCCTCCTCAGTCTTTTCCTGCTCTTGTCTGTTTCCTGTTGCTGATCTGCTTCATTTATTTTTATATATAAATTGAACTTTCTAGTGCTCTGTCTTGTGAAGCACAAAGCAGAGGAAACATAGGTCAAATTGTAAAAAGAGCCACTTTTGTTGTCACCTATTAGCAATTTGTTAATATGAGGCCAGATGAAAATCTCTCTTTTTAAAATACCCTTAATTCCACCCCATTTTCAGTTCAGTATTAACATCTCAAAACAGAAAATTCTGTATGTTTCTTATGTTGCCATTTGTGTCTTCTGTCAATTAATTAATGTTTTTATAGTACTTTGAACATGTGAAGTGCAGTAAATGCTAGTGATTATTATTTTGGCAGGGAAGGTGTCTTAATCCAGTGGTTTTCAAACTGCGTGTCGCGACCCAGTACTGGATCAAGGACTGTAAAGCACTGGGTCGCGGCGGCTCTGGTCAGCACTGCTGATCGGGCTGTTAAAAGTCCTGTCGGTGGTGCTGCCTGGCTAAGGTGGTGATGCTTGACTAGTTCCTACCTGTTCTGACACTGTGCTGCACCCCGGGAACGGCCACCAGCTGGTCTGGCTCCTAGGCGGGGGGGGGCCACGGGGCTCCGCACACTGCCCCCACCCCGAGCACCAGCTTTGCACTCCCATTGGCCTGTGGACGAGATCCATGTGGAGCTGCTTGCGCGCTTCTGCCTAGGAGCCAGATCTGCTGCTTCTGGGGCGCAGCATGGTCCGTCCACGGTGCCACAACAGGCAGGAAGTCTGCCTTAGCACCCCCGCTGCGCGGCTGACTGGGAGCCACCCGAGGTAAGCCTGCATCCCAATCCCCTCCCCCAGCCCTGAGCCTCCCCAAACCTGGAGCCCCTTCCTGCACCCCAAACCTCTCATCCCTGACTCCATCCCAGAGCCTGCATCCCCAGCCCAGAGTCCTGACCCCTCCACACCCTGACCCCCTGCTTCAGCCCTGAGCCCCCCCAACTGAGCCCCCTCCCATACCCTGAACCCCTCATTCCTGGCCCCACCCCGCAGCCCTCACTCCTGCACCCCTACCCTCTGCCCCAGCCCTGAGCTCCTCCCACATCCCAAATCCCTCATCCCCAGCTCCGTTGAGTTGCCGGCATCAACAATTTTCTTCAATTGGGTTGCTAGAAAAAAAGTTTGAAAACCACTGTCTTAATCTATGGTTGTAAAGCATTGCATATTTTTGTTACTCTATAATTATTAATAAACTAATATTTTCTATGTGGAAATCATGCTGATTAAAGGTCATTTAGCGATGACTGCAGCAGGCTCTCTGTTTTAAATTATAAATGTTTGGCTTAAATACTGCTGAGAACTTTTCTGAAATACTTGTTTCCAATCAGGTTCAAATGTCCAGCAAAGTTGTCTAGCAGAGTTGTCTAGCATACAGTAAACTGTGAGATTCAGAAGCACTCTACCTTCTGTACTTAATATTTACTGCATTTTGGTCAAAGAATCCTGTAAACAACACCCACTTTGCATATTTTAGTGGAGTGGCTGTGTTTGAATAGGGAAATTTATTTTTATCTCAATCATTGGGAAACAAAGATTTTTAATGCCCTTAAACATCTTCAAGCAGTAGAGTCTGCTGATGTCCCGAGGAATAAGCATTTCCCAGCAAGTGCTATGCTAGGATTTCAGCAATAATAGGAGCAGAGCGCTGTTTTATGAGACAGCAGTCTGGGTCCTGAATGAATTCACTATGAGGCGGAACACTCAGTATTTTCTCCAGACAAGGGATCGGTGTCCTGCTGTGAGAAAAACAGTGCATTGCTCCCATTATTCCTCTTGTGCTGCAAGTCTTTTATAATTGCTTCACAAATGAATGTTTAAAACATCAAGTGCCAACAGAAAGAGCGGAAAGGGGAACAAGGGGAGTAAAGTATTGCTAAGATCATACTTAAAACTGGTCTGCTGAAAATCTAAAGCGAAGTTCTGCAGTCTGGATTTTGTCAGGTTTTAGAAGCATTAAACTCGTGAGAAAATGAGGGCGAAGGATACTTTCATGATACCAGCCCATTACAATCCATGTACAGACCCTTGCACTAGTAAAACAGTATATGTTACCACAGAATAATGGGACTTTCTTTGTGATCTTGGGCAAGTCAGTTAACCTCTCTGTGCCTCTGTTTCCTTATTTGTAAAATGGGAATCATATTCACTTCTCTAATAAAGTTAGAGACGATCTGCAGATGCAAAGTATCATTTTAAGGACAAAGTATTATTGTAGCCTCATGAGGTGCAGCATCTGAGGCACAGAGTAAGTAAACGTACACATGTGGGTTCATAGAGTTTGCCAGAAAGACATCTTGATTTGAAGACTCCAAGAGATGAAGTATCCACCACTTTCCTTGGTAGTTTGTTCCAGTGGTTAATCAGCCTCACTGTTTAAAAAAAAAAAAAAAAAGTGCACCTCATTAGCGTTTGTCTGGCTTCAGCTTCTTGGCCATTGATTCCTGTTATGCCTTTCTCAACTAGATTAAAGAGACATTTAGTACCTGTTATTTTCTCTCTGTGAAGCTACTTATATAATTGTTGCAGATATTCTTTTCTATATAGGTTCTTATATTGCACTCATCACCATAGTATCCATGCAGATATCAAACATAATACAATAACTTTATCTGAGTTTATACAGCATATTAGATTTACATCAATAAGCAAATACAAGGTTTAAAAAAATGTCTGTAGACCTCATTAATGGCTTAGTGAACTAGGAGTGGTCCTTTTGTTCCCAATACTGTATTAGGTGATGAGGTGTCATGCTCAAATGGGGTTTGGGTTACACTACTTATATGTGTGTAGCATTTACTTCCTTTGTAAAGATCTATTGAGGAAAAGCACTATGTAAGAGCTAGATGTTGTTGTTTTGTAAAGATCTACTAATTACTGTTTCATGAAGGCCTAAATAAACCAGGAGGAGCAGAGGAGATGGATGGTAGAAGGCACAGGGCTGGGAATTGGGAGACTTCTGTTCAGTTCTGCCCCCGATTTCTTTTGACTTTGGGTGAGTTACTTAATCTCTCGCTACCTCATTCTCTGTATCTGTAAAATAAGTATAATAATATTGATTTCTACCTCATATCTATGTTGGAAGGCTTACTTTGCTAATATTTCTCAAGTGAAAGATGCTAGAGAAGGGTGAAATATTACTATAAAGTATCATTATTATCTGACGATCGTTCCTTGTTAAATTGCCAGAGTAGAACAAATTGAGCTATGGCATAACTGGGTGCAAATCTCTTGACTTTAGTGGAGTTATGTCCATTCGAAAGCATCATCTGCATTGGGGCATGTCTATATGTACAGTGCTGCAGAGGTGCAGCTGTACTGTTGCTTTACTGGACTAGGAGGAATACCAGTATATTATATTGGCAAAGCATTCCTAGGGTGGATGTAGCTATATTGGTATAGTTAAACCAAGTGAAACAAGCTATAACAGTAAAAGTGCAGTTTTGCCAGTTTGTGTCGACATGAGGGGCTACAACCAGCAAAGGTATGCCAGTCAGGGTTGGGATCACACCTCTTCACACCATTGACCGACATAACTATATTAACAGAAATCTGTAGTATAGACCTGGCTGAATTTGTTCCTGTATCTTGATTTTTATGTATGGGGCATATTCATCCCTGGAATAAGTGGCAACAACTCAATTGAAGAAGTACATGGATTGATTTAGATTTGTTTATGCGAGGACTAAATTTATCCCCTGTGTTCACCATGTTAAAAAGAACTGGTCTGTACTTGAGAGTTGTACTGATATAGTTATACTTTTACAAGCCCTAGTGTGGACACAGTTACACCAGTATAGGTTATTCCCCTTCACATATGGGAATAGTTCTTCTTCGAGTGCTATCCCTGTGGGTGCTCCACTTTAGGTGTTCGTGCTCCCCTGCGCTCGTAGTCGGAGACTTTTAGTAGCAGTGCTGGTTGGGTCGCACATGCGTGGTCCCTGCTTTGCGCTGCTGCAGGCAGTTAACCAACGCTGTGCGACCAACCCCCACTCAGTTCCTTCTCTGTTGCAGAGACTAATAAGGAAACACCGAAGTAGAGGGGAGGAGGGAGGGTAGTGGAGCACCCACAGGGGGACACATCTCGAAGAACCTCAGTTACTGCACAAGGTGAGTAACCTTCTCTTCTTCTTCGAGCGCTGTCCCTGTGGATGCTCCACTTTAGATGACTTCAGAGCAGTGCCCTCATGGAAGGAAGGGTTTTGGAGTTGAAGTCGTGACCTCTGATAGTAGAGAGCATCCCAAGGAGGAATCAGATGTTGCCTGTTACTCTAAGGCATAGTGCTGTCTAAAGGTATGGGCTGAGGTCCAGGCAGCAACTCTACAAACGTCCATGATAGGTACATTGCGCAGGGAAGCCGTGGAGGCTGATAAGGGTCTAGTGGGATGTGAGCGAATCTCCATGAGGGATTGGCAGTCACACTGATGATAGCAGAGTTTTGTGCGATTATGGCTTTCGCCCTCAAAATGGCTGTAGCCCGGGTGGGGTGGGGGAGGAGGGAAGGACAAGGCCACATTGCTTATTGTAGCCACACCAAAAATCAAACTGTTTGAATGACAGCCTTCTGTTGCTTGGGCCATCCTCTGGAGTGCAGTCGCTGTGTGCCTGGAGCCTTCCCCCCCACGTTCTTGGGCGTCTGGGTGAGGAGGCTATGGAACATGGGGAGGAGGGTAGGCAGTTATACAGTGGATGCAGTGGGGGTCTGTGCTCTTGTTGGCTTTCCTGCAGCTCTAACAGACGCTTCATCATGTCTGTTTGCTCCCCCATTAGCCTCAGCATCGCGTCTGCCTCGGCTCTTTGCGCTCACTTAATTCTTTCCTGGCCTCTGCCACTGAATGCCTCCATGCATTAAGCTGTGACCTATCAGGGCAGGAGGACTGCATGAGCTCGGAAAACATGTCATCGCGAGTGTGTTTTTTTTCCCCCCCGCCTTCTAATCTGCAATAATCTCAGGGACGGAGATGATAGGGGGACTGCATGGTCACCTGTGCTGCTGAGTTCGCCATGCTGACCAAACAGGAAATGAAATTCAAAAGTTCCCGGGGCTTTTCCTGTGTACCTGGCTAGTGCATCGGAGTTCAAAATGCTGTCCAGAGCGGTCACTCTGGGATAGCTCCCGGAGGCCAATACTGTCGGTTTGTGTCCGCACTACCCAAATTCGACCCAGCAAGGTCGATTTTAACGCTACTCCCCTCGCCAGGGAAGAGTACAGAAGTCGATTTTAAGAGCCCTTTAGGTCGACGGAATGGGGTTGCTTTTGTAGACACATTCATTATAAAATCGACCTAACGCGGCTAAATTTGACCTAACCCTGTAGTGTAGACCAGGGCTAAGCAGTGTAACCTTTATACTGATGAAACTGCATCTACACTAGGGTGTTGTAAGGCTGTGTCTACACTGCCACTTTCAGTGCTAAAACTTTAGTGGTTCAGGGGTGTGAAAAAGCACACCCTTGAGCGACAAAAGTTTTAGCGCTGAAAAGCGCCAGTATAGATGGCTGCTGGCAATACAGCTACCACCCCTCATTCGGGGTTTTTTTTTTTTTTTTTTTAAATCGTCGGGAGAGCTCTCCTCTGGTGATAAAGTGTGTCTACACTGCCCATGTCGCAGCGCGGCTGCAGCAGTGCTGTACCTGGGCAGTGTAGACATCCCCATAGGCTTTAACTCTACTGGTTTAGTTAGAGTGGTACAACTTTCTGGTATAGACCTCTCCATAGGACAAGGACTGCCCAACTCTGGCAATTCAAACAGAGTGGGATTCCAAAAAGCTAAGAGTGGAATTTAAATAGCACTTTAAACACAGTACAAATACTTCATCATCAGAATTAGATTAATTAAAAAAGATTAAAATTAAGCCAAAATTGGGTGTGTGTCTTTGCCACATACAGATTTTATCCCCCCCCCCTCTGGAAATTTCCATTACTCACATCTGAAGAAGTGAGGTTCTTACCCATGAAAGCTTATGCTCCCAATACTTCTGTTACTCTTAAAGGTGCCACAGGACCCTCTGTTGCTTATTATAAATGCTGGAGGCAAAGTGGGGTTTGGGGTGGAGGCTGACAGCTCGTGACCCCCCCATGTAATAACCCTGCGACCCCCTGAGGGGTCCCGACCCCCAGTTTGAGAACCTCTGCTCTAGCATGTCTTCAGTCCTGCTCCTGAAGAGAAGGGCGAGGGCCTCATAGGACAGAGTCTGGAGCTTCCCCTTGCAGACCCCTCCTTTCTTGGGTTGGATTTGGGGCTGCCTCCATTCTGGGACTGAAGGGCACCCCTTCTCCTACAGGGTTTGATGAGGCACAGGATGGCTTTGCCAGAGGCAGGCTGCTGAGCCTTTTTTTTTTTTTTTTTTTGCCTCTTTTCAGCGTTCTCGCCTCTCCCACCGCGGCCATCTTTATTCCTGGCACCGACCCCCTCGGCCTGTTTGCTTCTTGTGAATAGTCGGAACGCTCCCTCCCCACATTGGAGTCCCGGTGTCTAAGCCCAGGTAAATGCCCCCTAAACGGATAAGGTGAGGGAACAACGGCAGGCTCACGCAACACGCCCTAAACAGACCCCGTGCCCTTAACCAAGATGGCGGGTCGGGCTAGGCCCTTCCCCCAGGCCCGAGATTCCATGCCCTTAACCAAGGTGGCCGTCTGAAGCGTTGGGTATTCTGTAAGTTCCGTGCCCTTAACCAAGATGGCGGTCATGCCAGTCACAGAGTAGTACGGCGGAATTGTCGCTGTTAACTGACGTCATTCCGCAGTGCTTTTCTGGTCTCCATGGGAACCTACGCGGCTGGCTTAGGAAGATGGCGGCTCTAGAGAGGTCGACGGGGGCCGCTCGGGATCGGGACTCCAGGCTTCTGTGCTTCTAGAGGGACGCACCGCTACCGCTTGCGTTTCCCCCACCGCCGGGATGTTCGGGGACGGCGTGGCGTGCGGGGCCGATGTGGAGTCGCTTTGGCGAAGAGACCAGGGGACCCGCTGCGAGGCGGTGAGCGGCTGTGCTGGTTGTGGGGGCAGGAGCCATTCGCCGCGGCCGTGGGTTGGTGGGTACCTCGGCCCTTTCTCCTGCACCCGGCGTCCGCTCGCCTTCCCGGGTCCCGGAGCAGAGCGTCCCTGTTTCTCCCGTGCAGCTCCATGCTGCCTCCCTGCATGAACTGCCGCCGCGGTACCCTAGTGCCCCCCATCCATTACTGCCAGGGCAGGCTGACCCCGACCCTGTCCTGCCCCTTCAGACTGTCTTTGTCATCCTCTCAGGACTCGGGAGTCAGACTCAGATGAGGGGAGGCGTTTTGACAGTGTAGACCTGGACAACTTCATTGAGGTGGTCTAATTTATTCTGGATATTTCTGGGATGAGGAAACAAATCTTTCAAATTAAAATAAATACAAATTCCCCAGGATAAGTTAAATAAAGTCTGAGGGATTCTGGTCTTCTCTGCCCTGGAGCTGCTGGAATAGTTCTTTGCTTCAGTGGCTCTGCCCAGAATATAAGGAATTCCCAACAACGGAGCCTGCCTCAAGATGGATAAAGTACAGAAAAACACACACCTCAAACTTGCCTCAGTACCTGAGGTGAACATCTCAGTCTCAAGGTTTGCAAAAACAAATAAAAACATAAAAATGGTGATCCCAGTTGATGGGTGCTGCCTCTCTCAAAGATCTGTTGGGCAAACACAGGGAGAAATTGCACAATACAGCTGTGAGACTGCAACTTCGACCGCAGAGATAGCGATGACTGGACCTCTCTCTCTGGTCAGGTCCAAAAGCCATTACCCCAAAAATCTTCTCAAAAGCCTGCTATCCTCATTTTTCACTTGGAAAAGCTTCCCTCTACTTTCTCATATCAAAGTTGTCTTCCTTTTAGCAATTACCTCTGTGAGAAAGGTCAGCAAAGTAGAAGCTCTTTCCTGCTGAGAATCCTTTTTTTACTTCTTTTCAGCTAGGGTTATACTTTTAGAACCCCTGAATTCACATCTAAAGTGTATTCTTCAAGTCAGTCAGGAATCTGTTATTCCTTTCTTCTTCTGTAAACCATCTACACTGCTAGTCCAGATCTTTGGCTCGCATAATCATAATACATATGCAGGAGGCAAGCTAATTTTGAGTGCACAATAGTACAAGCACTAAGTGCTGCCACAGGAACTTTAGTTTTCCAGTCCGCGTTCAGAAGAGCTCCCATTTTCACACTTTCATAGTGGAAGTGCTAATTATAACCTGCTTCTCCATCTATTCCTTCATTCCGGCTTCGAAACACTCTGACTTGCTGAACCCATAGCAATGTTCCATCAGCTGCTTTATTTCTCATTGGGTAGCTGGCTGGTTGCTGAAACTGGAGTGAAGCCACATCTGTATTTGAAAATTCCAAGAGCTAAATTATGTAAAGCTGCTGTGAACGGCCTATCTGTTCTTTATACTGTGCCCCAGGGGCATATGGAATGCTGCAGAAAATCCAGACTGCAGATCTTGGCTAGGAAAGCATGTTTACTTGTTTGCAGGTAGCAGATACCCTCAGCACAGATATTTCTGTATCTTCTTGTTTTATGATGTTTTGTTTGGTGGAGTAGTCTGTTTGAGGCAGTTTTTAGCACCCGTCTGAAAATCGAAGAACTGTCAAAATTAAGCACAACTCCCACTAGCTGAGATGTGGCTAAAGGTGCAAAATGAAAAATAAACCAGGCTGATGGTCTCAGCACATTTCTAAAAGATTGTGGCTCCTTGTGAATGTAGACTCTGGAACCCTGTGGGAGATGTTGGATCCAAACTGTGAAGTCTGGTCCAAGGACTGGCTTGCTGTATGTCTTGTACAGTGTTGAGACATCATGGTTATAAGCATAGTATAAATACCTAGTGTTGCTGATGTCTGATTAATAATAATTCAGGCAGTTTCTTTGTCATGGCAAAAAACCACAGTGGTCATAAATATATGGAAAAAATCCAGGAAGTCATGAACACACATTGCTTTGACCAAATAGCCTTTGCTTTTGAATTTATTTTTAAAATTTGTTTTCATTAAAAATTATTTAAAACAGCACCTCACTCTCCCATACTTCACTGGACCTGTATAGAGCCAAATTTGTAAAAGCCACAGAGGAGTCTTGCTTACTGGTTTTAAAGACCTTAAAAGTCACCAGTTTTATCAAAGCCATGACTATGACAAAGAAAGAGCCTCAATAATAATGGTCTTTGGAGATAGAAGTAATCTGATACTCTGCACAAGGAGAAGAGGTGTTTATGTTCAAGGCCCAGCTAGATATAGGGAATAGGGAAGCATTATTTACTTCTTTGCATAACACAAGAATCAGGGGTCACCCAATGAAATTAATAGGCAGCAGGTTTAAAACAAACATAAGGAAGTACTCCTTCACACAATGCACAGTCAACTTGTGGAACTCATTGCTGGGGATGTTGTGAAGGCGAAAAGTATAACTGGGTTCAAAAAAGAATTAGATAATTTCATGGAGGATAGGTCAATCAGTGGCTATTAGCCAAGATAGTCAGGGACACAACCCCATACTCTGGGTGTCCCTAAACCTCTGGCTTCCAGAAGCTGGGACTGAACAACAGGAGATGGATCACAGAGTAATTGCCCTGTTCTGTTCATTCCCTCTGAAGCATCTGGCAGTCATCGCTTTTGGAAGACAAGATACTGGGCTAGATGGCCCATTTGTCTGACCCAGTGTGGCCATTTTTATGTTTTTATGTAGGTATGCTGCACTGGAGGAGCAAGAATGAGGGGAATCTATATCCATTCATGTTGATAATATGCTAAAAGTAACTGAATTTTCTTACCCTAGTAGTACAGTACATACATAGTGTGGACTCCAGTGCCTTATACATCAGTTAAAATTGGGTTCTATGTTTCCACTCTCATAACTCTGGTACTGTCCTTTCCTACTTATTCTCCTGAGTACCTATTCACTGTAATAGAAGGTTGGCATCTGTATCATCACCCTGTTGATTTGAGGGAAGTCAAGGAGCAAGTGACCTCTGTTTCTCTGAGACTAAAACCAGGGTTGCTCCATAAAGTGACCTGCTAGAGGTATACTTAGATTTGATAACTTTTCTTCTCTTTGTGAAACATGAACTCCACTGGCCTGAGAACTGTTCTTGCATGCAGGACTCCACAGTGCATACCAGGCACCAATTAGCTAGGAACCCAATATGCAAGGTCCCTTTTGAGTATATATTCAGTATATTGACTGACAAAAGGGAAATGTCCTAAGTGGGTTTCTGTGCACCCATCTTTCGTTGTTTCATTTGTAGAACATTATTTTTCTTCCAACAGAAAAGCTGTCAGACTGGGGAGATCTCAACCGTGGAGGCTGCAGCACAATCCCATTCCAGCCGAGATGCTGGCATGCAGACTGATCAAAGTGAGGAGACTATCCAAGACTTGGATCTCCAGAAGGAAGCTCCTGTGGATTATGCTGGCCTGCTCTCGTTCCTTCAGGGAGTGGAGGATGTTGTGATCAAAGAGCTGAATAAAAACTGGATAAGTCATGCCTTCGATGGCTTTGAGGTGAACTGGGTAGATCAGAATGAAACGGTAGGTTGATAGAATTCAGAGCAATATGACCATACTAGACAGTGCCCATAGCAACAGCTGTGGAATAGTTGGCTCTGTTACTTGGTGCTGAGACTGTCATTGCTTGACTCTGTTAATAAGAAAATAAGTATTCTTTCTCCGTTTGCCTTCACCCCAGTCTAGATAGGTAACCTGTCCTTGTGAGTAGCAACAGTGTGTAATACTGGCTTCATCAAAAGGAAGTTTACAACTGTAGTAGGTTAGTTTCCTCCTCTCTGCAACCAGTGCAGTTTAAAATCTCTGCTCATTTAGATCTTCCTGCCATGTTCTTCAGGAACTAGTGTATTAATAATTGTCTGGCAGCCTCTGGAAGTCATTGCAGTGCCTGTGGTTTGGCAGCTCTACCTGGTTATCCAGTGTGCCGTGTCCAGGAATGTGGGCAGCTGGTAGCTATTGGTGCATGCTGGGTATGTTTATTGCTACCTCTTATCAGATTATGGTTTGAAAGCACAGTGTAGGTCTTAAATCCCCAGAATTGTGAAGTGGGACTGCCCCAAGTCTTCGGGCATGGGCTCCTTAGTCTTTTCTGTAACTGCTCTGAAGATAATAGAGTGGACCCACTGTGAGATGACATTATGGAGAGACATTTGGTTTGGTGGGAGCATGCAGAGTTTTGCGTGTGATGCTCTCAACAGGAGGCAAACTTCTGTCTTACCTGTATCTACAAACCACAGTTTATGTCTCCCCAGACTCTGCTGCTATCAAGAGAATGGGAGTGTGGATCCTGACCAGGATATTGGTCTGTGGAGATAACGTGATTCTTTCTTCAGTCTCTGAATATAGATCCTAATTCTCTGTATCTCCATAGGTTGTTGGTTCAGTATTTGGATTTAATCTTTTCCAGGTGTCCTGTTTGCATAGCTTATCGTACCCAGAGGCTCAGGATCAGAAGTTGCAGGTGACCAGCATCTCCTGGAATGCCACTGGATCAGTTGTTGCATGTTCTTATGGCAGGTGAGCACCTGAGTTGATCCAGAGCACAACTGAGAATGGTCTGAGAGACATTTCAGACTGGCCTGCATTCAGAAGCATTGGAGAATGTTTACTTGCTTTGTAATAACTAACCATGTGTATAAGCAACTTATTTATGTTGAAAAAGATATTTAATTGATATTCAGAAAAATCAGAACCCAAGGGCAGTTCTAATTTAGGTCAGATATCCTTTTCCTTTCCTCTCTGTCCATTATCTCCAATCCCAAAAACTAATGTATATTTTCTCAATGTTTTGTTCTTAGACAGATTCTGTTGAAAAATATAAAGAGGAGGTGTATGTATCTGCAGTGTGTGTGTATATGTATGGGATAGTTGGATGTGCATACTTGCCTTCATTATAAATTGCTTGTTAGCCATCACGTGGTCTCCAAGTCCATATAGAATATACCTGGTGCCCATACACAGAAATGCTCTCAACAGTGTTCTCGCATGCCAGATATTATTTGGATTAGATTTTCTTCCAGCAGAGCTAACCACCATTTTAGTCTGCTTTGTTATTGCGAGTGTGGTGAGTAGCACTTCAGCCCCTATCAGTTCTCCTTATTCAGCTGCAGTGGTCACTGCTCAGCAGCACAACACTTTTCCTCTCTAGAGCACTTTCAAACCCTGAACTCCTTGTTGGAATGAAATGTTGTTGGCTTTTCATCCTCTCTGCAGAACAGTTGCTTTTGGTAACTTAAAAAGGAGGAAGTGCATGCTTCATTTGAATGGTGGCTGTGAAGTAACTTTCCCAAATATGGATTCCAGGCTGTTCCCTTATTAGTATAGTTAATAGGTCCTGTCCTGTAATAATGATTTATATCAAAGAACTGTTGTCAAACACTCCCATCATACTGGGGTGCACCAACACATACTCATAAACCTAGCACTCCACAGAGATGCATTGTAACCCCAGCCTCCTCTAAACAAAGCCTTTTGTAGCCCCAGAGAGCACGTGCCAATGGAAATGGGAATCTGCTTAGCTGAGTGTCTCTATGTAACAATGACTGGATGAGGTGTAACTTCCATTTTGACTTCTTTTCTTTTCCAGACTGGATGACGGGGACTGGAGCACAGAAAAATCCTATGTTTGTACCTGGAACCTGGACAGAAGGGGGTTAAATCCAAAGTGTCCTGATCTAGTAGTGGATGTTCCCAGTTCTGTCATGTGCCTGGCTTTCCATCCATCACAGCCTTCGCTGATCATTGGTAGACTGCTCTTGCCTTAGATTTTATTTTTAATTGTTCCTTTATCTTCTTCAACTAGTGCTGCTGATTTTCTCTACAGAGCTACCTGGGTAGGGTGACCAGACAGCAAATGTGAAAAATTGGGAGGGCGGTGGGTGGTAATAGGAGCCTATATAAGAAAAAGATGCAAAAATTGGAACTGTCCCTATAAAATCGGAACATCTGGTCACCCTATACCTGGGACTCCTCCCAAGAGGAATGGCAGTGCACTTCCTCAGTCACTTCCCAAGCCCCAAGGCAAGGGAAGTGTTGCTGCCAAATGTGTAATTGCTGTTTCATCCGAGGGACTAGGAATCAGGACCTTCCCTTGTCTCAGTGCGACCTTCCCTTCTCTTAGTAGGCTTTGCCTGTTTTATACTACCTCTTGGAGCACCTAGAGATTCCTGCTAAGAAAGTGGGCAACCTGGGAGATGGGGGAGAGAGGGCAAAATCAGTCTTTGGATAAGTATTCTTTTTCAAGATGGCTGCATATTCCCACGTATGGTATTACGCTGCCTAGTGATGCCTAATGGCAGAACCTTCCCTTAGCATTGTCTCTTAGAGTGCTCTTGCATCCTCTTGTACCCCTTCCCTCAGCCGTCTGAGAGCGAGGCTATATCAGGGGACGCAGCATCATCTACCACCTCAGTTCCTTTCAACCACAAGATTGAATGGAAGTGAACTGTTTGGGTCTGGAGTTCTTTCTTCTTGAGTATTCATTGGTGTTATATTGTTGTTAATAGTAGTTAGTATAAGTATAGAAATAGTTACTTAATTGTTAGTGTTTCATTTCTGGGTGATGGTGGAACTGAAGAGGAAGAAGAAACCAAGATTCAAGAGGTGTGTTTCATGCCCTACTGTCTTCTCAGCAGTGGATGACCACGTCAGGTGCCTCAAGTGTTTGCGAGAGGTCACTCTCCATCTGAGTATTCTCTCTGCTCAACTTCGATACCCCAGAGCTCACAAGCAGAGGCAGAACAGATTGCAAGGGCTTCTCCTGAAGGAGGCTCTTGAAGCTAAACCCTTGGGATCCGGATAGTCATCGGAACCAAGATCTGAGCGGCACTATTGACTCCTGTGACTTCAAGAAAATTGAAGCAGTTGGAGGATTCCAGGAAGTCAGAACCCCTATCAGCTTTGGCTCCAATTCTCACTGTTCCTGCAATTAGGTCTTTGCTATGCCAGAACCAAGGGCCACGTGGTTGGCTCTGGCTGTCTTATTGGATCCATTCTATTCTTACAGAGCCTCTATGGCTCCAAAAGTCAAGGTTGGTTTTGGGGTCAGGCTTGGGAGCCAGGAGCATGAGTCTGGTGTTGGATCCGCTGCTGTCTACTTCTTCGTCTCTGACCTTGACTCCTGCTTTGATTCCACTTACGTTTTCAGTTCTGAAGAATACTGTTACGTGATATCTGAGGTTCACTGTGAGGCTTCTGATCAATCCTCAGATCTGAGCAAAAAAAGCAGAGGACCTTGAGAAAGAGGCAGGCTTCGCTGGCCTCCTCATCTGTAAGGAGAGTAGAACTGTCTGTACGTCCTCCTCCTAGGACTCCTACAGGATCCTCGCAAAGGTTTCCTCCTTACCTCCCTCAAGGTCCTTTGGTATCTCCAGTGCACTCTCTCGCAGATCCAGTGCCAGATCCATATCTGAAGGAGGCTAGAGGAAGAATTAAGAGGCCTGTTTCTTCCTGGTTTGCCCCTCTCTTTGGTCCTCCTCCTGTGGGGATGCTCCTGAATCCCAGTTGTTGGGAAGACTGACAGTCCTTGGTGTCATGGCCTTATTGGGAGCTGCTGCAGGAACTTTTTAGTTATCCTCCACATGGATGGAGAGGTGAGCTTTCATCTGCTAAGGATTCAGTGATTTGGAAATCCCAGATCCAGTTCCTCCAGATCTGTCTACATCTCAGGCAGTGGTGCCTGATAATTGATAGCCTCTCTTTTTGAACAGGAGCATGTGGACACTCACTGTGATCCTGATTTGTCACCAGATGAGCATGTGGGAGTTGCTTCAGTCTCCTGCCCTTTTAAGGATACTACACTATTTCATGAATTAGTGGATCATGTGATGTCCACTTTGAATCTGCCTTCAGTGCCTGTGGAAGAGACGTCTCATCCGATGTTTGACATTCTTGGTGCTACTTCCAGGAATAGGATATCCCTACCTATTTTGGATTTTGCTTTAGCCAGCTCAATCAGTGTGGTCTATTCCTGCTTCTTGTCAACCTGTCTCCAGGAAAGCTGGCAAGCTAGATCATTTACCCTCAGAAGGATTTTCATATGGACCCTGTACCTAAGTCGCTGGTGGTGCTGCTGCCAGTAGCAGAGCAAGATCTGGACAAGCTCACCCTATCCTTATTGACCGAGAGGGGAAGAAGATTCTTCCTAAGCGAGAAAGGTGTTCTCTTCTTTATCCTTTGGTATTAGGGTGGCAAGTTACCAAGCTGTCGTGTCCTGCTATCAGTTTCACTTGTGGGAGAAGATACTGCTGTTTGTGCAGAAGTTGGCAGATGACAAAAGGAGATTGAGTAACACAATTTCAACGGAGGGTCAAAATATGGTGAAACACTCCTTTAGGGTTTTGTTTAACGTCTTGGACTCTTCTGCTAGCATATTGGCTTCTGTAGTGATGCTGAGGAGACGTGCTTGGCTTCGTTCCTTTTCTCTGGAGATGGATACAGACATAACAATGAAGGGGATGGTCTTTTCAGTGAAAATACAGATGAGTTACTGAAAAAATTGAAGGAGACAAGATTGACAAACCCGTTCTTTGGTCTTAATTGCTTTTATTAGAAGGAGATTGCTGCTTTGCGTTATCAGAGGCAGTACTATCCACAGTCATCTTCAACTTATTACCCAGCAAATCAGAGCTGTCAACAACAGTACCAGCAGGCTACATTCTTTCAGAACAGCATAAGAAGAGGTCATTTAAATCAAGACCTAAATCTAAGCATTCTTCTATTTCTATGACTATTTTGTCTCATGTCAGACCTCAGATGTGATGGGAAGATCAAGAGTCAAGAACCAACCATCTAGGATCCTTCCCTTCCTCTGTTTGGAGAGAGGCTAGAGTGCATGGAGGCTTATAATATCAGACAAATGGGTTCTAGAAGTTAAAGAAAAGAGCTATGCCATGCAGTTCGAAAGACTACCCATTCCAATTCCCCATATCCTTCCTTTGTCAGGGAATCTGAACGTTAACATGCCACACGTTACATTGATTAAAAACTGGCTAACTGATAGGTCTCAAAATGTAATTGTAAATGGGGAATTGTTATTGAGTAGGTATGTTTTCAGTTGAGACCGGCAGGGATGGGTTCTTAGCCATACGTTATTTAACATTTTTGTTAATGACCTAGAAGAAAATATAAAATCATCACTGATAAAATTCGCGGGAGACATGAGAATTGGGGGAGCGGTAAATAAGGAAGAGACAGGTGACTGATTCAGAACGATCTGGATTGCTTAGTAAACTGTGCGAAGCAAAACAATATGCATTTGAATACAGTTAAATGTAAATGTGTACATCTAGGAACAAAGAATGTAGGCAATACATACTTTATCCTGGGAAGCAGTGACTCTGAAAAAGATGTGGAGATTGTGGTGGATAATCAGCTGAATATGAGCTCCCAGTGTGACACTGTGGCCAAAAGAGCTAATGCAATCTTGGGATGCACAAACTGGGAAATCTTGAGTAGCAGTAGAAAGGTTATTTTACGTCTCTATTTGGCATTGGTGCAACCACTGCAGGAATACTGTGTCTTCTGGCACCCACCCTTCAAGAAAATGTTGATAAATTGGAGAGGGTCAGAGAAGAGCCATGAGGATGATTAAAGGATTAGAAAACTTGCCTTATAGTGATAGACTCAAGGAGCTCCATCTATTTAGTTTAACAAAGAGAAGGTGGGGTGACTTTATTACAATATATAAGTATCTATATGGGGACAAATATTTAATAATGGGCCCTTCCATCTAGCAGAGAAAGGTATAACATGATCAAATGTCTGGAAGTTGAAGCTAGACAAATTCAGATTGGAAATAAGGAGTACCTTTTGAATGGTGCGAGTAATTAACCATTGGAACAATTTACCAAGGCTTGTTGTGGATTCTCCATTACTGAAAATTTTTAAATCAAGATAGGATATTTTTTGTGTGTAGCTGCAAGCCCCATTCCAGAGCCTGGCAGCTGCGCCACAACGCCATCTAAGATCGCCTGATCAGAGCCATCCCACCACCCATGGGGAAGGTTGCTGTGAACTCCGCCATCCCTGGAATGGACAGACAACTGCGACTGGACATCGTCATCACCAACGAAGATTGGAAGAAGATCGTTATGATGGATGTCACAATTCCCCTTGAAAACAGGACCCCGGCTTTCCGTGATGCCTGATCTCGAAAGCTGGAGAAATACAACCCTCTGGCCGACACATTGAGAGCAAGGGGCTACAAGGTCCAAACTCGTGCGCCGATCGTCGGAGCCCTGGGGGTATAGGTCCCCAGTAACGAGTGAGTGTTGAGAGAATGTGGAATCGGTCAACACTACTCTTGACTGATGCGGCAACTCATGGTGTCGGAAGCCATCAAGTAGTTGAGGGTCATCTACCTAGAACACATCACTGGACATTGCCAGTATCAGGAGGGATGAGCTGGAGTGCCGATGAGAAGTGCAGTCAGGAAAGTAATTCAAATACTTTCCTGATGGATTGCATTTTCTAATGGACAACCTACCCTAAATTCTCAATTACTAGGGGAAAATCTTCACTCATTGATATATTTGCTTTCCACGACCAACTCTTTGTATAACTTTTCATGAGTGATGTACCTGATGCTAATATCTAAACTGTATTGTTAAATTTACTCACCTAAATTTGGGTTATTGCTGATTATGCTCTATATGTATCTTATGACTTTTAAAACAAACTTTGTATTTGTAGATAATCTAAGCACTATACCCAGATGTACAGACACTCTTTTCTTAACCTGTATATTATATAATATTTTAACATTAGCTTTAATAAATTTTTTAAACCTGTTTTTATCTGGTTAAGACGTCATTCATTATTGGCATAATGTCAGCTAGAAGGGTGAGTGAATTGAATGCCTTGATGTCTGATC
Organism: Chrysemys picta bellii; assembly: GCF_011386835.1. Taxonomy (NCBI): domain Eukaryota; kingdom Metazoa; phylum Chordata; order Testudines; family Emydidae; genus Chrysemys; species Chrysemys picta. The sequence goes on along the minus strand of NC_088808.1, from coordinate 13,659,091 downwards.
CATTGTTTACTGCTTTTCATAAAGATAAGGTAGTTCTTACGCCTGAAACCAGATTTTTGCCAAAAGTGGCACCTGACTTTTAAATCAATCAATTACTTTGCAGGCATTTTTTCCAAAGCCTCGTATGAAAAAGGGGGAATCTGTTATATGTACTTTGGATGCAAGAAGAGCTCTACATATTATTTAAACGTAATTTAAAAGTTTTGAAAATCATCCAGCTTATTTGTGTTTTATGCTAAGAATTATATGGGTTATGTCATCTTTCTAGACTATTTCTAGATGGATTAAACAACACATTGTTGAATATTATACATGATGGTACAATCACATTACTCCAGAGCTGTGGCAGCTTCTTTTGCTTGCCTTAAGCAAGTCCCTGCTGCTGAAATCTGCAGGGCTGAGACCTGGAATTTTGTACACACTTTTACTAAGTATTATGCTCTTGATTTGGCCTCCAGGGCTGATGGTAGATTTGGTAGCGCAGTGCTTCAGTCTCTCTTTCATTAGGACTCTGTTCCTGCCTCCAGGTTATCTTCAGCACTGCTTATCAATCTGTCCCATAAATTGGAATATACAGAGCCACTTGAAAAAATGAAGATTACTTATGTGTAACTGGAGTTCTTCAAGATGTCTCTGCATATTCACACTTCCTACCCGTCTTCCCCTCTTTCTCAGAGTCCTGGTTTATTCTGCATGTCTGGTTTGCAGTGGAAGAAACTGAGGTGGTAGAAGGGGCTGCGGCCTTGCCTTCAGAACGTTTGGAGACACTGAGGCAAAAGGTAGGAGGGGGCACAAGAACACTAACTGCTAGAAGGTTCTACCAGTAGGTACCACTAGGTGGTGCAATACCCATGAGCAGGAATAGGCAGAATCATCTCGGAAACTCTTTTACATAGCATTGCATCAGAGCTGAATATGTCCCCTGTGTGGATGCAAATCAGTTGAAGCCTATAGCATTGCTCCTGGTTACACCAGAGACTAATTTATTTTCCTTTGGCCCTTTTTGTTCAGGACAACTCTTTCTAGGGGCCAACCTATTTACAGTCAATAACAAAGTAAACCGAGCCTATCATGCTACGTGTGACTTCCATTAGTAGCCATTGCTTATGTTCTATTGATCCTTTGTCATCTACAGGTGGCCTTTACAGTGGGGAGGTTTTGATATGGGACACGAGCAGGATAGAAGACCCCTTGATCTGGAGGACAGGGATGACAGATGACACTCATACAGATCCAGTTTATCAGGTAATAGGGGGCAGTCCACACGTTAGTGGGGTGTTCATTGGGTTTGGAGGGCAGGGGAGGAATCACAATCCTGACATTTCATCCATTTCCTGGACATCTTCACACCAGCTTAGTACTTGCACAGTTGCATTGAAATCTTTAAATTCTCATTGCTAGATTAACTTAACCTCAACACAGTTGAATAGGGCAAATCCTCATGAGACTGGTGTGTTGGTAGTGTCACCTAATGTCATTTGTCCTGAGCCTTAATAGTGTTCTTGAATGTGGGGTTACTGGGCTTGGCAAGGCCCCTTTTCAGCGTTTTCTCATGTTGGGAACAGGTTGACTGGTTACAGGACTCAAAGCACAGTCACAACTTCCAGATTCTGAGTGTATCCACAGACGGAAAGATCCTTGTGTGGCAGACACAGAGAAATGGTCAGCTGACATTAGTTGAAGGATTCGCCTTAGTAGCTCAGCAGATCCCTCGGAGTATGAAACTTAAGAAGGTGAGTTCAATAATTCCAGAGAACATTGACTTGAAACCACCTTTTAATGGGCTTGGTGTGAGTTAGAATAGCTTGGGTTACGAGAGAGCACAGGTAGGTAGCTTCCATTGTGATGGGGAAGCAGAGAGAGAATGAAGCCCATTTATCAACAAGTACAGTAAACTTTGGCTTTCCCATTACCAACCCAAAGGATAGTGTGGAAACTGGCCACTTAGAAGTTTTGGATGCAGCAGCCTTGCCCTGAACTAAAGCTAAATGACCAAAGCTGTAAGCAGCTAAGTTCTCCATCCTGAACTTGAATCCTTATTAGAGGATCAGTTCTGTAAAAAGAAAAAGGAAATGTTAAATGGTTGGTGCAGGTCATGCAGGCTATGATTAGTACGGCTTTCATGTACATGTTAAATTTCTGAGTCCTTGTGTCTCACGGATGGTTTGTCCCCTTTCCCCTAGCGCACACGTGGGGAGACAGCTGTGGGTGTGACCTCGCTCTCTTTCTCCCACTTTGATCCCAGTGTGTTTATCATTGGTGTGGAAGGTGGATATTCTCTCAAGTGCTCCACTGCGGTAGAGACCACTGCTGTCCCTAGGACAGGTAGCTCTGTTCCCCTCAAGGCACCTGCACAGTTTGCCTTTTCTCCTCATGGTGGACCTGTGTACTGTGTAAGCTGCTCACCTTTCCACAGGCAAGTAATGGGCAGAGTGCATTGGCACCAAATGTTAGTTTGTTACACAACCATACTGTTCTAATTCTGGTTTTCCTGAGTGACCTAGGGGGTGAAAAAGATGAAATCAAGGGCCATATGCCAGAAGCCCTACTGTATCTGTCACACTGGAAAGCTGTTTCCTTCAAGGGAGTTGCAAGAACTTACACTGAATGTGCCCCTTGTATAGATGCAACTTCATTGAAGCCCATAGCATTGTCCTTATTTCCCCTGGGCTCTTTTTATTCAGGACAACTCTTCCCATAGTTCCATTAACAACTTTAGGGGACAGCCTGTTTCCACATCAGAGTCAACTGCCCATCATGCTACTTGTGACTTTCATTAGTAGCCATCTAAGATTATATTTGGAAGTGTACACTCAGTCTGTAGGTGCATCATTTAATGACAAACCATTTTAAACATCCATAAATCTGTTTTCTTGAAACATGGTGGGAGTCCTGGTACTGCATATAATTTGCATGGAAGTGACCAGATTAGCCCCCAAGATCCTGAAATACAAGGTCCCTGGAGACTACAGGGCCAAAGATGCAGTGATTCATGTGACTGCAGTTTGTAGTGGCTAACAAAAAAAAAAAAAAAGTGAGGAATCTTGATATCATTCAGTCAAAAGGGCAATACATAAAGAAACCACAGACTTGTGCATCAACTCTCAGGCTGCTTAAGTGAACTCTGCTCTGTGTTCTTAATACTGATCCCCTAAGAAGTGTTTCTCATTTTCTCCAGGAATCTCTTTCTGAGTGGCGGTACTGATGGACATGTTCACTTGCACTCCATGCTGCAGGCACAGCCCCTTATTTCTCTCCAGTTATCAAAGAAGTACCTGTTTAGTGTGCGCTGGTCTCCAGTACGGCCCTTGGTCTTTGCAGCTGCCACTGGAGAAGGTAGGTACCCTCTAGCTGCTTATTCTTAGAAGGAAAAACCAGGTTTTCTTCTGGGTTCTAACACTAGTGCTATGTAAAAGCTTACTGCTTAGCACTTCCCACACGGGCTTAAAACTTAATTTGTTTGAAAGCTGGGGTTTCCAAGCTGTCAATCTAAACCCCCTGCATTATACCAATTATCAGGTCTGGAGTATCAACTACAGTTGTCATATCTTGCCCATTGCCACAGACTTGTGTGGATAGGTGAAATTTGCTATACCATGCCACGGCTAAAACTGTTTCCAGCTTTCAGGTGTTTAAAGCACTCATTTTTAGCACTAGTAGTTTGCAATATGACTGACACTAGAAACTGGCCTAGCATTTAAAGATGTCTGCAGGGCTGCAGCAGAACTTCTGCTAGCAGCTGGTTTCAACCTGCCCTGACTCCTGTGAGTAGATCTACACTTCATTGTGGCACGGGAGGACTTTCATCCATACTGCTCTAGTGCTGCCAGGCTGGAGGGAAAGCTTGAATGAACACTGTTTTTATTACATTTGTTTACTGTAAAGACTGATGTGGATTATTTATTTTAAAGGAGAAGTGCAGCTGTTTGATTTTGGAAAGAGCTCCCAGAAGCCTGCAGTTTCTATAACGCAAGCTTCAGCTCAGACTCCTGTGTACTGCCTAGAGTTTAACATCAAGCAACCTCAGCTTCTGGCAGCAGGGGATGCCACTGGCATGCTGAAAATATGGCAGCTGAGTTCAGACTTTATTCACCAGGGACCAAGAGAAATGAATCACCTTGAGCAGCTGGCAAATGAAGTCACTGATTGAGACACTAACAGGCCAGTGTTATCTTGCTACAGCATATGGTTGTTACCCTTTCTACCCAAAACTGGTCTGTAAAACAGATCCATTACATTTGTAATGAAGAGCAAGGTAAGTCCTAGTCATTCTGACTATCTTTACCCGAAGCTATGTAATGAGAGATTCTACTGGGGTTTGTTTGTTTGAGTCACACTTGAAATTGGTACTCAAGCATCAAGATGATTAAACACAAGTTGAAATTTTTGCTGCAGTTTGGACCAGTAACTTTTATTGAAGCACACTGCAATATTTGTTGTTTTTCCTAAGAGTTTTAAGCTAAGCAGTTTAAGGTTACATCAGAAAGTAGCATTGATTATTGTAGAACACAAAGATGGAGACGCATGCAGGGCTACAGTTGGCAAACGCGAATATATTCTTTGTATTTTTAAAGGTTAGTGCTTTTATATCAATTCACAAACAGTGAACGTGTAAATTCTATGTAGTCATAAGCAGAAGGAAGTTCTCTGCCCTTGCTATCCATGTAGGGCTTCATGTGAGAGATGCAGTAATCTGCCTGTTCCCTGGTCAGGTTCTGAAAGACAAAATTGAAGATAGGGTGGTTAATAGCCTCGCAGTGGTGAAGACAAAACTGTTTTCATTGGTAAAGAACTTAACCTCCTTCTCAAGGTAATGGAAGGATTGGATTGTTACAGATAGCTAAGTTACAGTAAGGCCACAGAGTCAGAAGCTTGTGCTCAGTTATGCAGTATTTTTAAGATCCCCCACCTCAGAGAAAAATAGGTAACTTCCACTTCTCAGATCAGTCAGTTGACTTCTGTCCTTATCTCCCTCCCACTGTCAGGATCCAGAATGGAAAACTTGTTACGTGGTGACTTTTCCTTTCAGGACCTGTTCTCTCCTGTAGCTTTAATAGTAATGCCCTATTCAACTGTAGTGAGGTTAAATTTAATCTAGAGTTTCAGTGCAACTGGGAAAGTACTAAGCTGGCTTCTTATTGATAGGGTGGAGTATAAAGCACTGGTGTACTCTCATTAAGGGATCAAACAAACTTGCAAATAGCTTTAGCTGCATCAATAAAATCTTTCAGGAGCACGGGAAAGGTGTTGGCAGTATTTGTGTGTTTGGGATGGGATGTTAACAGGTATAGATCCATTGCAGTCAGCTTTGCAAAACAGACACAAAGTGCAAGGGCTCAGAACAGCTAGAGTTAATTTTCCTGGTGCTAGTTGCTGCTGTCTTTCCTGAGATGGGGTTTGCCCAACTGACACTTACTTGGTAGAGCTCCTCCTTGGTCACATAGGGCTTGCCCTCTGAACTAAGGGCACGGAAAGCACTTTCTATTTCCTCACTGGATTTCACATTCTCAGTTTCCCTGCTGATCATAAATGCCATGTATTCCTGCAGTGAGACGTGTCCATCCCTGCCAATAAAACACACACAGCACGTAAACAGAGCTGCTTCAGAACAATACTACTTGATGCTAGTGAGCTCTCAGCCCATCGAAGCAGGCAGGTCTAGCAGCAGGGTTATCCCTCCTAGACCTGCGTTAACTAAGAGAGTAAGGAATATTGTAAATGTCTCATGAAAAGCCCCGGGCATGGGGTCTAGATTGTGAGAATTTCTTCAGACACATTACTGGGTGAAATTTAATGGCTTGTGATATACAGGAAGTCTGATTCAACGGTTCTTTCTGCTCAACCTATAAAGTAGCAGTGACCATTGTAAAGGAATAATAATTTGAAGAATAGGGAGAGGCTGCAATAATGGGCAAAAGCAACCTGTGACAGACTTTGAAAGTGAAAACAGAACAATTTATATAGGTTTTCTACTATCTGTATACCTGTTAGGATCTACGGTGTCAAGAATAGCTTCAAACTCTGGATCTGGTTCTCCTTCCTCAACCATAGGCAGGTCATAGCCTAGAGAACGTAAGCAGGACTTAAACTCCTGGTGATTCAGACGACCAGATTTATCTTTGTCGAAGTGTCTAGAATAGAAAATATGAATCTTGAAACTTCATTAAGATAACTGGTTAAAACTATACAGTAAACTAGAGCAACATTTTAGCCTGATGTTTTGAACATGCTTTTGCAGTGAATAAGTATCTTCATATTTAATACAGACAGCACCCAGATTCTCTGGAGTGCTTCAGAAAGATCCTAAACTGGCCACATACCCTTAGTGAGGAATTATTCCAGTTATTGCCAGCTGGCAGAGTTTACAGCAGCCTGGCTCAGAACTGGCTAGAGAATCAGGGAGTTGCAAACAGTGGAAACTAGGTACAGCTGAGAATCTGGACCATCCATTTTTGTGTAGCAATCATCTACATGTCAAGGATCTGAAGAATTTCTTTATGACCACTTTTCCAAGTTGCTGAGAACATGCATACTTACTTGAACATCATGCTGAACTCCTTCAGAGCCTCCTCAGTGACTCCAGTTGTGTTTCTAAAAAGGAAGAAGCAAAGTTAGTGAATGGATTATGAAATTGCAGTGGTGGGTCACAGGCTAATCAAACGCCAAGTTCATTTCAGGCTGTTTGGTTTTTTGTCTGCCATCCCCTTGAGTGGAGACAGCATGCATCTGGTTCAATTGCCACTCACTTCACTGAGAAATCACGAGGGTTAGCTGTAACCAGAACTAGTTCTCAAATCGCAGTCTACCTAAAAAAACGAACATATTGATTTACACTACTCAAAACAGTAAGTGGAAGAGGTTTATCCTACCTGAACCGTGCTTGATTTGTACTGGCTTTTAGACAGTCTCGCCCTAACCCACTTATCCCCTAAAATGGTGAATGTGATTTATCTTCCCAAATGAACGAACACTGTACCTAGCTTGTATTTGCTGTTCCAGGTTGTGCTGCATCCTCATCCCTAGTTGGTCAAGCTGGTCCCACTGCTGTGCCAGCCCTACAGTGCTGTGCTCTGTATATTTGTTGTCCAAAATAAGTGCTTCTTCCATAGCTGCTCCAAGGTCCTCAATCTTCTTTAGTTGACTCCTCATTGCCCGAATCTCCTGGTGCTTATGCTATTTGGAAAGAAAACAGAATGGAGCAAACATACCAGTGTACCAACATTTTACTGACTGAGTTAGAAGACAGGCTCATAACACCAAAAAGGTAGGGGGAAGCTATGGTGCAGCTGTTGTCTAGTGTTACAAAATGTATCACTATACAAGGGAGATTCATCACATATGACTCAAATGGATTTGTAAGATAGGCTAATGTTCCAAGAAAGGTGTTTTCGCCTGTAAATATCACTAGAAACCTCACAGCAGAACATAGCAAGGAAACGTTTCAAATACTGTCTCCTCTGCCCAGAGGGACAGACTTAGAAATACTATTCAAGGGGGAACTAATTCAGGATTTTCCTTTGGCTTGTGCAATGCAGGTTAGATTATCTAATCAAAATGGTGTCTGTTGCCCTCAAAATGTATGAATTAATTAAAGACCTACATATCAGTCATTAAAGGCATTCTCCCTCATTCCTGAGCATCAATAGGAGACAGAAGTTTTAACAGGTGAGGTATGCTTACTTTAGTAGCTTCCAGCTGTGATTCCAGGGTTCCTGATTCTTCCACCATACAGGACCTAAACATAGAATCTCAGTGAGTTAGAGGCTCTCTCCACATACAACAAAGGCCAGGGGTGGGGAGGGGCTTGAAATTAACACCATCCTTTGAGGGTAAAATAATTTTTCAATAAACTTTATAAGAAAACTTTTTCTGTCAAACTTCTGGCCATAAGCTTTTAAATTCAGACTGACCCTATATAAAACAGAGGCTTTTAGAACCTGCTGCATGTAATTTCTTTATATAGTTAATTTCAAGCCCAATTTCACAGGCTGTGATAAAGTAGCCACTGGAAACACTTCATGCCAAATCCAAAGCACTCACCTTCTTACTGGACCTAGTGAAATTAGAAACCCAGTGCAAATGCCCTTCCCATCCCAGACTGTGCCCAACACACACACAAACTACAAGTGATTCACTAGAGACAAACTTTGCCAATGAAACAGGAGCGCTAGAGAGGCTTTACACAGTAAGCAAGTGTGAAAAACCTTTTGAGAACTACTGGCTTAATTTAAAGTCAACCTTGATGTAAGACAATCACCCTTGCAAGACAGAAAAACTCCACTACTTTATTAGGGCTGGGTGAATGTTGCTTTCCGTATTCTCAGAGTGTGACCCCTCACAAATGAGCACTTCTACAATCCTAATAGTTCAGAGCCACTCTGACACAGCCATTGACAGTCATTTGAATTTTGAAATTGATAGTAGTCACAATTAAACATCGATTTTTAAAACATTCACAGACGCATTCTTGGCATGCCAACAAGGGGCACCACACACTGGTTTATAAAGGCCGCCTTTTGCAGTTATGGTCTCCATGATTTTTTTCACAGGTACTAGCTGCATAAAGTCCCTGAAGTTGTTTTTGTTTCTTTGATTCTAAGCAATGTTAAAGCAGCAGTTTTTAGAGCCTCTGTCCTGTAACATTTATAGTGAAAGTTTACAACAGATGACCTGTGTACAAACAGCAAGTTGGATATTGTGCAGATGTGCTGTAACGTGTTTGTGCCCCCGATGGAATTTAAACTCCTGCTGCTACGATTGTCTTCCCTCGCCCCCACCAGACCCTTTCCTCCCAAAGGTCTCTTATAACTTCTTGGGAAGGGTTTTCAAGTGCTGAATCACTCTGGCAATGAAAATATGCCAAACATCTGGGTCTCTCTCACCACAGAGGGTTAAAGCTCAAAATCAAAGCGCGTTTAAAGAGAATGAAGCACAGGCCCAGAACCTTGGGCAGGAAGCTGTGAACCAATAGTGGAAAGGCAAAAGATCAACAGGGAAACAAACCCCCAAGCATCTCACAGCAGTGAAAGTTAGTTGGAAAGAACACGAGCCTTTGGAATTAAGAGTGCATTTTAAAATCACAGTGAGGTAAGAAAATAAGAGGAAAAACCTTCCAGACAGATCATCCCCAACTTCATACTGATAGACACGAATGACACGACGATATGCTATGCTATTCAAAGAAAAGAAACCAAATGAATTCCAAAAAGAAAACAGGCAAGACAGAGGAAAGAACAGACCACAACAAGACCACAGAAACAGAACAAAACTCCAAGCCAGCACCACCTCACAGAGAATATCAAACAAGCAAATTACTTCATGGAGTACCAGACTCAATGGCAGATGCTGGTTGCGTACCAAAAAAAAATCTAATTATTTTAATATTTATCAAAAAGAGTTGCTGAGGTGAACAGAACAGAATCTCAGAGTTAATTTGAGCTACAAACTTCATTTAAAAGCAGTATCAACCTGTGCAAATATGGCTGCTGTATGCTGATAGGTAAGAGTAGGACAACGATGTTGACCTTGAAAGTTCTACATACAGTAAATTCTGCTTAATAGCAACCCCGATATTAACAGCAACCTTTGTTGGGGAACCAATCCCATCCCATTGAGTTTAATGTTAATGGCATTCAGATTTGCTGCTTATTAACAACATTTTTTGGAAGAAAGGCCCCAGCTACAGACAGGATTGTGAGGCTGTAGCCAGAGAAGGGAGTAGTGGGACATGCTGAGTACTAGCTCTGGGCAGGTTTGCAGCTTAGGAAGGAAGTGCTAGGTCATTCCTTCCTTGACTGCATCCCCACAAACCTGCCTAGAGCTATTCCTCAGCACATCCCAGTGCTTCCTTCAGACGGTGTGGCCCCAGAATCTGCTTGCACACAGGGACCGCTCAGGAAGTAAGTGGTTGCAGGCTGGGAGAGGAGGCTGTGGGCAGCGCAGTAACAGGAAAGAAAGCTGCAGCCTGGATGCTGGAACTTTCTCCCTGTGCTCCTCAAGCTGTGCCGTGCGAGGGGGCTACACTCAGGAAAGGAAGCACTGGGGTCTGAGCCCCAACCCCCAGAGTGCAGGGAGAGATACAGTGCAGCTTTGTGGGCCTCAAGCATCCCTCCAGAATCTGAAAGCCCTGGCATTTGGGCTACAGTCCCTACTACCCCTGCTGCTCTTTCCCTAGCTGCAGCCTTGCAAACATGCCTCTGCTTATTATGGCATATATATATATATATATATATATATATATATATATATATATATATATAACTGGATAATGGCAAATTTTTGCTGGCAACTGAAGGTTTGCTAAGAAGCGGAATCTACGCTACATGGCTATATGCCCTCTAGTGGAGAATGAATGAACACAGACAATGCCCTTTTGAATTAAGTGCAGTTTTAATCCTCAGAGTTTTGCTAAAGATTAAAGTCCCTCTGCAGCTCTAATAATCAGTTAGACAATAGAGTTGGCGCATGGCAATTGTGAGCACTAACCCACTTTATTTAGTAAATGTCTCACCTCTGTTAGTATTTCCTGGAACACCAGAACTCAGCTACAACACTACTTTTTAAAAACAGCAAAGATCCAGCACCCATACCAGCAAAATCTATTGGGTTCCACCAAGGTACAACTTCAAAAGCTAGGGTGTTCTCTCTCTTATCTGAGGGGAGATACTGCGAGACCAGAGATTCTTTTCACTACAGAGCAAGTTACCAGAGATAAACCCATAAAACATGAACAAGGTCCCTCTAGTCTAAGTAGCACACTAGACAATGTATATAGGCAGGGGCAACCTCCCAAGCGGTGACCCCCTCTCCTTTGTATAGGATTCCTTAATTATTTTAATATTAAATACATTTGACACTGCACCCAAATTTTAAAGTGTTCATTGTGCTGCAGATTTCTTTTTTTTTAATACTGAAAAAGCGTGTAACTGCATACAGAAGCTGTCTGGGGGAAAAGCTGGAGGTTTTGGCATCCAGAAAGTCACTGAAGTCAAGTTGGGGTTTGCAACCAGAAGCCAGTTAAGATTTTTGATGGTGGGGAGGGATATCTCCCCTTCCCTTCCTCTTTGGGGTAAATGCAAAAGTAACTAAATATGGAGTTGAATTCCCTATTTCATACCTCAGCAACTAGTTATCCCACTAACTGCCACTGTGCCCAACGAGAGATACGTCAACCTCATTTTAGTAGAAAAGGCATAAGCAGTGAAATAGTTATATTGACATTAAGCTTCAGTTAAAATGCCATTGAGATGAATGGGTATTTTACACTTCAGGTTTTCAGCAGACTCAAGCAGAGGTCAGTGCATTGGTTTAGGTTTTCTTTGCAATCCTAAAGCTTACAGATATATATATTTTTTAAGTTAAAGCTCAACTTCTGGAGCACAGTTATGCAGCATAATCAAAAAGGAAAACTAGGCAGCCACATAACTGACTTACACATGGAAATGTGTTTTTTTTTTTTTTTTTTAAAACTAGTGATGCTAATTAGTGACAATCTTTAATAAGACTCTATGAACAGGACATTCTGCTGAATACCCATAAAGTACAAATCTGGCTATTCCATTCCTTTATTTTACTCTTTTTACAAGATTATATATAGCAATACCCAGTCGAAGCCCCTCAGTTTTAATTGTTCTGAGAGCATTATCGGAATATGTTCTTATTTTACCAAGCGTGATTCTGACTGTTGGGAAATTGAGAGGCTGGCTAGTGAGGACAAAAGCCTACAGATTATCTGATGAGATGTGGAAGCACACCCAATAAAGAGCATCACACCTTGCACATCCTTATAAGCTGACCAGTGATAACTTTCTTAATATAACTGGTCACACAGAGTGTCCATTAATTCTTTTTCTATTCTGAACCAGGAAAAATGGTATTCCTTCCTATATGTTTATATTTATCCATATCAATGTCCTGTTACCCGTTACTCTCTTTGAGGCATTCTTGCTTGTTGGGGGGGGGGAGGAGGGGGAGAGAGATGGGTAAGTATCTCATGCACATCCCAGGCATGGCTTGCATTGCCCAAATAGAATGACCTTTAATACAACTTTCACAAGCAAAGCAATGACAGAAGAAAGCACACAAGACAGGAGAGGACCCCACACATCAAGCTTTTGGGAAATAAAATTCAATACTAACCCATCTAGCAGATATGTCCTGTAGAGCAGGAGGGTCCAAGTATCAGGCAGCAGAACAGAGAGAGAGGTGGTGGGGGGCAAACACATGTTAAATTAAAACCATATTTATACTTCAGACTTTTTGCAAAACCATCTAGATGATGATTTTCTATAAATGCAGAAAGATATACTATCAAAGGATTACATGAAAAGCACCCTCAGCTTAACTCACCTCTTCTGTACCAGAGCGCACACTTACTAGAACTGACGATATTTGATAGTGGTGTATTTGAGTATGCTCAAGTCAGACACAGTTGTGCTGTACAAATATCTCATTGATTTCTTGCAATTCTGAAACACTGAAATTATTTTTCATTTCTAGAGAGGCTGCTGACCACCCATGCTGCCTCTCCCTAATCATGGGTATTACTAGTACATTGGATAGGAGCTTGCAAAGTGATCTTAAAGACTGTGGAATAGTCTCTTTAGAGAAGTAGTAGAAACCCCCTCTCTGGAACATTTAAACCTGGACTGTACAAAACACTAGAAAATATACCTTAGGGAATCATCTTATGGTTCGACACAGGATAATCGAATTTTCCCCTTTCTAATTTCTATCATAATACAGAGTAGGTAATAAGACAGTTTTGGTGTTTTCTTCAGTTCTGTTCTCAGTATTTAGTATTCTCCTTGCACTACAGAGTCCAGCTCTGGAGCTACCAGATAACCATTAGGGCTTGTCTGTACATAGAATTACCCTGGGAAAGTGAATTCAGGAGCACACACATTTTTTAAAATAGTCTTGAATCAGAGACCCCATTAGCGGACAGCTCCAGCCCCAACTCCCGAACTCAGAAGGTGATCTTGCACTCAGCAAATCTGTGCCTCAGCACCAGACACCTAAAACCCAATTGATCAATAAAGGAAGCATGGATAAGATGCGCAATGTGAAGAATAATTAACAATCCCTTCTCAATGGGACAGAAATGATTCTCTTTGGGAAATTCCTTAAGGACAGCTCCTCTGTTAAGACAGACTGTACCTGGTCTCCTGAATCCACTGGTGGAAAGCATTAGCATGCTGAGCAAACTCCTGGCGCAATTTGTCATTTTCCTCCTGTCTTCGCTGCTCCTTCTGCAGCTCTAACTCACGTTCCTGAGAAACAGGGAAGTCACTTTACACCAAGAAAGAACATGGCAACTTTATCATCCACTGAAATACAGAAACCAAGCCAGTGCAGCAGTGAGATTCTGGAGCTCAGCCCAAGACTGAGGGCCTGTAAGTCTCTTGCCCCCGCTAGTCTAACTATGATAACCAATATTCCTACAGAAGTCTTGAGAAAAAGCATTGAAGTGAGCCTTGCAATCATAATACTATAACATGACAGATCATAAGGAACACAGTATCTCATAGCTACAAGTGGGAGATCATTATTTGTGTTTGGGATCTTTCAGGAAGAATGGAATGGGGGGGGGGGGTCATGAAGTAGCAACCCAAATATATGGATAATGGAGGATTTTGGGAGGCACTAGCCCCACAGAATTCCTTTCAGAAACATTTCTGTGCTACGAGATGAAGGTGTTTCCATTTGTAATGTTTTTTGCTGAGTAAGAGCACGGATTCTCTGGACGGACAGTGTCCAAGGAAGACTCCAGAGACAGAGTGGCAATGGGAGGAGCCTTGTTCTGATTTACCTTGATGATCTTCTGCAGGTTCCTCCAGGTCTCTTCAAGAGCCTCCATAGTGAACCAAGTGTATGGGTTGGAGGCTACCCGGAAGCTCTTGATCTGGCGATCCAGCTCAGCTAGCTGGCTGAAGTCAGCCTGGGCGGAACTTAGTGAGGAGCGGAAAGCATCATGAGCCTCGCGCAGTGCCTTGATCTCCTCCAGTGAGTTACACCGCACTGGGTCGGTCAGGTCCTCCTCTGCATTCTCAAACCAACTGTTAAACGCAGATGCCTTCTTTGCAAAAGTCAGGAACAGATCCTCAACCTCAGAGAGAGAAGACAATCTAGGTGTTCACTTAGGCAATAACACAAATAGAATATATTCAAGCAGGAGGACCTGGTATTAAGAACATGCAATAAATAATACATAATTTGCACCTGTTGCTCCTTTCTTGCAAGGCGGAGAACTAACCATAAGCACTACCGGTAAAATGGGGATAGTACTATTTCTCCCCATGACATCTCTCCTAAGACAGCCCCAGAGGCCCATCTCACCCTCACCCACAGCTCTTAGGGGCAAGGCCAGACCTTTCCAGGAAGCAAAAGCTGTCTCTGGCCTCCAATGAGGCAGCTGGGGAGACAGAAATACATTTCAAGACTTGGGAGCCATCTTAGAGAACTTCTTTACAAAAAAAAAACAAACAAACAAACAAAAAAACCACAAATGACTGCAAATCAGCAGGTCTCTGCTCACTTCTGTCTAGGGAAAGTGGCTATTTTTCAGTCGTGGTCATGTGAAGGGAGGAGCACTTTGGGGACAGCAACAGTAGAGCAGGTTGGCTAGACAAGCTGTAAAGGGACAGTTGGGAGAGGTCAGGGGACCTAGGAAACAAAATTTTATCAAAGTTTTGCACTTGGGAATTAATTGTGTGTGTGTGTGGGGGGGGGGGGAGGGAATCTGTCTTGTATATTTGGACTGTAAGCTCTTCAGGACAGGGACGGTGTCATTTGTACAGTACTTAATACTAGGTCCTGATCAGAGCCTCTAGGTGCTACTGTAAAGTAAATTATTAACAACAACGAAAGGGAAATAGAGGCATAAAAAAGGAAGTAATTTCTTCAAGAAAACATAGCCAGTAGCAGAGTTTGGACTGGAACCCAGAACTCTAGACTCCCAGTCCCCTTGCAGTGACCACTTAACAATACTGCATCCCTAGCTAAGCGTTTTCTCAAAAATACAACATAGCAGAAAATCTGTCCTCAACAAATTGTATTTTAGTTAAATAACTACAATTATGAAATACAAGTTGCACACAATGTAGAAGGCTGGTCCTTTAAAACAACTCCACTGTCAATACCTTTTCCATGAAGGCTTCTCACGAGAAAGCATTTGGTGTATGACAACTAATTGTGTTTTTACACCGCTTGTATATCAAGATTTTAAATCAATGCTGTGCACAACTGTCAAGCTTTATAGTGTTCCAGACTATTAAGAAGAGATGGTTCCAAGGTCTGTGCTCTCACCTTTCTGAAGTGCTCCTGGGCCTCCAGCAGTTTCTTCTTCCTAGCAGCAGAATTAGCCAGCAGCTGGTTCCAGCGTTTCATCAAAGAAGCATGCCGGACCTCGATGGCCTTCGACTGGATGTGTTTGGCTGCCAGCAACTGATCTTTCAGTGCAGTGATGTTTGCGATTCCTTCCTGTTGGAAAGCCTGGAGACCAGCGTCAAAGGTTTCCTGCAGCGTTAAAAAGGAAGAAACTAATGTAGATTAACTATATTTATGGATAATGTAGACATTATTTTAGGAAAATGCAAAAATAAATGCCAGGCCTTCCAATATTCATCTGTCTGATGAGCATTAAGCTCCATTGCTTCTCTGGCTCAAAGCACCTTGCACTGACCTGTTTGGTGAGGAGTGTTTGCACAGAGGAGAGATCCCGTCCATAGTCATCGGTCTTCAGACTGTTTTCCTTCTCACCTGGATAATGAAGCAGAGACTAAATATAAACACCCTAAATTTGGGGAAGGGATATCACTGCTCAGCAAATCAATGGCTCAGACTACCACCCATATCCGCTTAAAACAAGGTCAGTCAGAAACCATTCTCCGTTCAAGACAGGCTGCCGTTTTCAGTCACCTGCTTTGTCAATGCACCCATGTTTCAATGCAGCACATACCTATCCAAGACTCCACTACGTCGGCTTTCCAGTTGAACTGGAGGAAGGCAGAGTTCTCATCTAGTTTGGCCTTCCTTTGAGCTGCTGCCTTCTCCAGATCTGACACCTTGCCCCTCAGGCCTTTTATCTTTGCAGTTATGTTCTCCTCATGATGATTGTTCTGTGGAATAGGAGAAAACAGTTTAGTTCCTATGTGATTTAATCATCTTCTACACACCACTGGAGGAAACCTAGTCCTGTTCACCACAATTAGGAAGAAATACACTTAAAACATATAGGCATCTGAAGGACTCCTGGGGATACTTATGAAAATTCCTAAAATGGATACCAAGGCTGAGGACAACAGAAGCAATTAAGACTAGTGTTCTCAAAAGAGCTGAAGGGAGTTAGCTGCTCAAATCCCATTCTGAGTTTGGTGCCTAGCTCCCCTTAGGCTGCTTTGACAATTTCAAACAAGAAACATTAGCAGGACTAATAAAATAAATCCTGCACATTAACTCACAAGGCAGCCCACTAGCTCTAACAACATGGGAACAGACCACCTCGATTCCATATTTATTTAGGGGTTCTCCATTTGGTGAAGAAGATGGCCTCATTCTACCTTAAATATGTGCCTCAAATGTGAGAGAAATCAGGAATGCAAACAATTTACTCTTGTTTTTTTTCTGTATTGCTAGACTATTAATGCTTTCTGGGAAGTGAATACACAGATAGAAAACAAAAGCATGGGATGGATAACAGCCATTTTAGGTCTTTCGGAGAAAATTCCAATTCATGTTTCACAATCATCTTACTGACTAGATGAGAAGTGTTAAAGATCATGGGAAAAGGTATCATGGTACACAAATGGGTGCGTCAGAGGCTCTAAGCATAAAAGACAGGAATTCTTGGTCTGGTCTAGCACAGACCCATGCGTAAGAATCAATTGGGATGGCTGTCTCTGGGAAAGAGAAGTTAAGTGACTTGCCCAAGACATCCAACAAGTCAGCAACAGAGCCAGAATTAAAACTAAGGAGCTTCTGTGATCAGTCTACCATGCTGCTGTCTCTAAAGTATTTAAAATCAATTATATGCCAAATGCCCTGTTATTGTGGCTATAGAGAGCATGATGTGTAGACGGTGTTTAGTTTTCATTTTTTAAACATACTTGCAGCTCAGTGTTAAGAGAACAATAAATCCATTTTGACATGCTGACACTTTAAAGAATGTTCAAGGCATTTTTCTTACCAAGTTACACTCACCTTCTTAATGAGGTCCTCTCCATTAGCACAAACATCATTCACTCTGTCCTTGTGGACAGTGAAGTCAGTTTCAAATGCTTCATGCTTTTTCAGCAAGCCCTGCAGGGAAAGCATGTTCACAAGTCACTTTTCTATATAATCTTACTTCTCAAGATGACTGCTTATAAAACAAGGATGAAAATAAAAGCAAAACAAAACGATTATAATATGCCTGCAACACATCAATCAGTGCAATACTCACTATTGCAATTATTAGTTAGTTTTAGCTAATACACATCCTGGCTATTTTTTGGGGTGTGCGAAGGAGGAGAGGGAGGAAGAATTGTTGGGTATAATCCTGGATATAGTCCTTAAACATAATGTTAAGTTAGTTTTCTTTCACCTTTATCCAAGGAGAGAGAAGGTCTTCTCTATGAAGTCCACTAGAGACCTCATCATGCAAATATAATTTACCTGGAAAGCATGTGATCCTGCAAAACCACACATGCTTAATAGTAAGCACATAGTCAGTATACAAGTTAAGCATGTGTGCGTGTAAGTGTTTGCAGGACCAGAGCCGTAACACAGTGATGGACGGAAGGGAAGGGGGTATTTAAAAAAAAAAAGATGGATTAGAAAGATTCTGTTGCTTCGTGCTGCTGTTGAGACTCTTCTTCACTGCAACTCAGAAGGGGGAATCAAAAAAACCTTTAAGCCATTTTTACACAATTCTGGGGTTGCTTTGCATCAGTCTAGTCCTCCAGCACAAATAAAAGCAGTCTGCTTTAATTAGCGCTGCCTACGCCAAAGGCCCATATCCACAAGACCCATCTAAATACTGGAGAAAAATCTTTTGAATCATTTTAATATAAGGATCATCGATATTTTATAATATACTTCTTTAAAATGAACAAAATGTCTGACTTAAAAAATAACAAAAGGATATTTTAAATTCTAACCATTACATGTTATAAATAACTGGTAAGGAGAGAACCAGAACAGTACAGCTTTTGCTTACTTGGATAGCAGCAAGTGTGTCTCCATAGTCCTCACTGGCTACCAGGGTCATTTTCTCATTGATCCAGGCTTCCTCCTCTTCCACATTTGCTACAAACTGCTGATACTCCAGAGACTCCTCTAGACGTTGGCCACTGTAAGAGGAATGAGAGGGAGGGAAATCACAGGTTGCATTCTGTACATTCAGCTATGATATGGAAGCAGAATAACTACTAAATGTAGGTGAAGTGGAGGTCAAGACAGGTGAAAGGACGGCCTGCTCACTACCACCAACCCTAAAATGTGATCATTTTACACTAACCTCTTTCCTTCAGAAGCTGAAAATGACCCCACTGTGACACTGCCAGCTCTAGATCTATCCTAAATCTACTATGTAATTCACCAGGCCATTTCACAGTCCTTACATATCTGGAAATTATGTACTCCCCCCGTCTCCCACCACGGTCTCTATTCAGGAGAGCACAGCATGGTGGGAATAACAATGTCAAGCCTCTAGTCTACAAATGAAGAAGGAATAAATGTCCCCAAAGTTTAGATTGTGTTCAACTAAAGGAAAACACAAAACTGAAGTTAGTACTGAGGAGCATTTACGAATGACCCCTCAGGCATGGCCTCAGTAGAATGCACTATTAGCATTTATTGCATTGATATTGCTGATGACCTGAATCAAAAGATTGCAAGATTTGGCTGCTACTCGTCCCTATGTGTTTCATTCATACTTCCTGATGTGGAAAAATGATTCTCACTCACCGAGCTGCTGCCAACTGCTTTAACTCCTTCCAGTGGTCTACAAACTGAGCTAGTCTCTGCTGTATCTCCTCCTTTCCAATCGTGTTATCATCTGACAGTTTTTTACCAGTGTCTAACACACCCTGTGAAGCAGACAAAGCACACATCAGTATTCTCGGTGTTTTCAATTTTCAACAGCAGTGCTGCTTTCTCCTCACCATTTATCTGCACTCCTTACAACTCTACAGTTCATGTGTTTTTTGTGGATTTAGAATCAAGGTGAGAAGTGTTACTGTCTGAAGAGGAAGGAACTTCCTGTCACTTTAATTTAAAATACTCCATATCTTTGCTTAGTCATGCCCTTCTTTAGGAGCATGAGGACGTCTGATTTCCTTTGTGATCTGCAGAAACATCTCAGGCTGCACAGATCTAAACCAGTGATGCTTATCATTGATTTGTGATCCAGATCATATAAATGTTAAAAATCTATAACTTGATTATACAGAGTACTACATTTTCTATCGTGACTGGTTATTTTCCTCATCCAAATGTTTGCCTGTAACCTACATGGTTTGCATTGGAAACAACACAGCAGTACCTGTCATGGAACAGCTCTTTATCTGATTGGTGTTTTTTTTTTTTTTTTTACCTGGATGGCAGGTTCGTGAGCAGCCAATTCTGCTTCCAGACGTTTGTGTTTCTTTCTTAGGTTCTGCACTCCAGTTAGGTCTCTGCCATAGTCCTCTGAGCTAACCAGCAGCTTCTTCTCCCTGAGTCCCAGAGAAGAAAAGGGGGAGGAGGGGAATGAGTAAAGTTTATACCTTTAAAGGTCAAACTAGACAGATATAACAGCTGCCATTGAAAACTTGACACTTAACAGCTCTAACGGGAATTAACATTACCTCCTTTTGTATGGGTACATCTACACTACAGCGGGGAGTCGATTTAAGATACGCAAATTCAGCTACGTGAATAGCGTAGCTGAATTCGACGTATTGCAGCCGACTTACCCGTTGTGAGGACGGCGGCAAAATTGACTTCTGCCGCTTTTTGTCGGCGGCGCTTACTACCACCTCCGCTGGTGGAGTTAGAGCGCCGATTCGGGGATCGATTGTCGCGTCCCGATGGGACGCGATAAATCGATCCCCGAGAGGTCGATTTCTACCCGCTGATTCAGGCGGGTAGTATAGACCAGACCTATGTTTCGCATTCCAGGACTGGCGCTTACAGCAAATTATTACATATATTTAAAGCGGTAAATATAAAGATTTTAATGGAGTCCTCTGTTTTTAGCATTTGATGGCCTTTCAGCTACTTTGTAATACAGAGAATCCAAGGCAGAAAAATCAATATAAATAATGAGGATGTTCCCTACAGCCCAGCACTATGAGCGCCTTTAAAGCAGTAAGCCATGCACATGACTTACAAATGTTAGTCAAAAGGATTCAGCTCCCAGCAGTTTGACCAGAACAGTTTCAAAGAGGGGACAGGACGCTCCCTCTATAGATATATACTATAGAAATATCCTCTCCTTCCCTCCTTTCAAAGCTTGAAAGTAACTGTAATTCTCCAATTTTGATCATTTCTATTTGGATAACCTCCACATATTGATGGAGTGGAAACCAGCACAGTTCTTCTTATTTCCTTGATTATAAACCAGTCATATCAATAATATCAGGATCCATATGGACATCTCTGGAAAGCATTTTTTCTTAACTGCTATCACAGGCCAAAATAGTAAAATTAAAAACTGCTTTCAGCAGGCTCATAAATGCCTTTTTGAAAGAAATTTCAAATTGACAGAGGCAGAGTTTAAAAGATACACATGATTCATAGGATTTTTACCACAAGATTATAGTCAAATCTCAAGTTTTTCCTAGCACTGAACATGCTTTCTGAAGCCTAACCATCAATATCTGTAGACATTAAGACCATGCCCACACTAGAGTTGAAGCCACTTCTGCATGCTTCCCCAAGCACCGTGGGCAAGGATGTGTGTGTCTTTGTAGCTGCATTATAAAACTATACTATAAATTATCTAGACAAGATGGCATACACCTGACGAGTGGGTAGGTAGTCTATGGCATAGTTAGATTAACATGGTTCTTGGGGAAATGATCTTTTTCCTCAGTGACATGGTAAATTGTGCTATCAACAACTGCACTGAAATATGGTTGTTGATAGCATGGCTATAATATGGACATGGCCTCAGACAATGCTACATCTAGAACTTCTGAAGTACATACTTGATCCAGGACTCCTCATCGTCCATATCCCGGAAGAACTGATGCAAGCGGTGGGACTCATTCAGATTTGCACGGCGGGCAGCTGCCATGCTCTTGATCCGCTGGAAGCGCCCATTAATAGTGTCTCGCTTGTCCTTTACCTGGGAGGTGTCAAAAGCGCTGCTAGTCATCAAGCTGTCAGCCTGGCCATTCAGGTCCTTCAGGCGATCCTGGAATCATAAGCAAGGAGTGTGTGAAGAACGAAAATCTTAATTTTTGAGCATGTAGCCTCAGCACAGGATCTTCTCTTCATAGTCATGATGTACACACAGAGAAAATGTATTTCTACAGGTTTAAACTTTACAGCATGTTGCTATGGAATAATTTCTCTTCCTGTTAGCAGAGGTGGTGCTTACCTCATGGGCAGATATGTCAGCTTCCAGGAGTTGGTGTTTCTTCAGCAGGTTATTTACAGATGCCAGATCTTTTCCATAGTCTTCAGATGCAAGCAGAGCCTCCACCTGGAAAAGGAAGAATACAATTACATATTGCAGTTTAACTAAGAACTGCGAGAGTAATGCTCGTTCTTGTGCAGGTGACTGGTTGTCTCCTCCAATTGTCCCCAATGCAAGTTAAGTTTGTGAACTTTGTCTCCCTGCTTGTCTCAGACATGGGAGATTTTATGCAAGCATGTTTCCTGCCAACATCAGGGTAGGCAATGACACAGCATAGAAACTTCCCAAACACTTGTTTTTTATCCTCTTAAGAATTTTTTGGAGCACATCACATATCAACAAAGGGAACCAGTATCAGAGAAACCAGAGTGCATAATCCCCAATCCAGGGTAGTCAGGTACCTCTGACAGCCAAAAGTCAAAATCCTTGATTCCAGTATTGAAATTCTGCTGTTTGTTGGCTTCCTTCAGCTTCTGACTCTTCTCTGCTGATTTCTGCACCAGGAACTGCCACTGGTCATCCAGAGCAGCTAAACGTGCCTGTTACGAAAAGGAGAAGATAAACGCTCAGAAGCAAAACAAAATCCCTAATAAATGTAGCAACACACTGTACACATTTGGTTGCTGCTTCTACAACTATAGATTATGCAGTTATTCATGCGATCTAGGAAAATTCTCCATTGTCTGCCTCTCCATTTCACTTTTACATTCTGACAGAAGAATCAGAAAACATTACTCATTTCCAAGCAAAAATGGGACAAAACAGTTCTCATGCTCCATACTGCATAGTTAAACCAGGAATTAAAAAAAAAAAGCTTCTACAAAAGGAAGTGGTTTTCCTCATTCTAACAAAATATAACTATAGAATTAGTTGAAGGCTACATGTCATTAAATATCCTATATGTGCTGCACCTACCTTCACTGCATCCTCGCTGCCGGCACACGCTCCCCGATCAATGAGAGAATTCCCCATGTCAATGACTCCACGGATCCGGTCCGCATTGGCATGAAGTTCAGCTTCAAAGGCCTGGTGTTTCTGGTGTTTGCTCTGAATGCAGCAAAAACAAAGCTGTTAAGGACTGGACATGGGGCTCCTAAATTATTCTCATGGGTAGAGAAAAGAATGCAAGAATGTTCTGCATAGACAGGGTTAGAAGAAAGGGAGTTTGTGCGTAGTCTAATCTGCGGAAATACTTAATGCCTAATGTAAAATCATGAAAATCCAAATCTCTCTCTAGGCATTTACATCATATTCAACACTTGCTCTCTCAGTCTTACTAAGTGAGCATTAGGCTGTTTTTGAACCAGCATGTTTACCTGTGATTGGACATTTACACTAATGTTCCTATATCAGCGTATATCTCCTGCATTTTAAAGGGGGCTGCAACACATTTCTAATGTTAAGTTTTGCTATTCTCCAAATATGGATTTCTGGTTTACATGGCACCACTGCTAAAAAAACACTGACTGTGTATGTATGTACCCTGAACATGGTGGCTGCTCCACACTGATCAGTTCTAGAGGTTTATGACTTTTCCCATCCAAATTCATGGGTCAGGAGGAAAAAGTCCCCACCCCAACTTGCACTTTTTCTGCACAGTTTTCATATGAGAAGATATGGAGTCACCATATGACTAAATTATGTGGTAAAACAATGAGTTAAACATAGTTAGCAACTCAAAACTATTTAAGAAACAATGCTTAGCTGTTTGTTGAAATTTGTCTTCACTGAAAATTGAAGGCACCATGAGAACAACAGGAGCCACAAGAAGGGAGTGAATAAGCAATTTTCTTTCATACACACGCATACGCCCACCATAAGCATAAACAATGGGACAAGAATGACAAAACAGTATTTACAAGTATCAACTCCACATGCTAGTAACACTGGACAAATACATTGTCCTGAGGGAGAATGGAAGGGAAGGTGACCGTTAGAGTAAAAAATAAAAGAAAAATGCTACAGTACTGTTATGAAAAATTCTGCATGGCCTGCTTATTCTGAAAACTGTTACTGCTGAAGGCTGTGATTATACTGTACACCAGCTAACATCCACCCATTTCTTGGCATAAATTTATTATGCTGGAGAATGAAAAAAGCTTCTCATAGTACAAAATGTCAATCTATTACCACCAAAACAAATTCACACTCTAGGGAAATGACAGATGACATTTTTGCTTGAGTAGCCAATATATAGATAGTGCAACCTCCAGGGCCAGAAAGACAAAACATTGCTTCCTTCACTCGTGCCCCTCCCTCCTTACCCTAGTCACTTCTCCACTCTTCGCTTTGCTCTGTCCTCTTTCTAATTCTTCTCCTCCTTGGATTCTTACCACTCCCATCAGCCTTCCACATATACTCTCAGTTCTGCACTCTTCCCTCTACTTCTTCCACACTGCTATCCCTGCAAACTATGGGCAATGTGGATCTCCCACTTTCACTGATACCATTCCTTCAGAAATTTTGACTTCAGACACAAGTTAGTGGAATTGACATCACATGGCCATGGGTTAATCACCACTGCTCTAGGTCCAGCAGGAATGAGGACAAGACATGTCCAGTAGCAAAATATTTGAAAAAGGAGGATGACAACCCATATTTCTGATTCCTTATGAACCACCCCTTAAAGAATTAATACCGCACCACAATTTAAACAGATCATGCAGAACACATCTGCAAAACAAATACATAAGTAAATGGTGTTTAAGAAGCATTAACTAAACAAAAAAGCAACACCCAAAAACACTGAGGTCTATGGTAACATCTGTTTGGAGGTCAATGAATATTAGAAGATGGAAAAGAAACTGGATGAATTAATGGATGGAGCAACAGACTGAACACAACCAGACTTTGTGCTCACATATAATCTATACAGAGGAACAAACACCTACCATGGCCAGTCCAACCAAACTACAAAACTTACCAGCAGTTTGGAAAGCTACAAAACAGATCAAGAAGAGAAGAGTTCAGTGCAGTCATACTGATCCACATACCAGTATTAAAACACAGGAAATCACTTAAAGAGATTCTTTAATAATGAAAAATAGATGAAGATCTGCAACTTAGAACAGTAAGTGGGGGTGGGACATAAGAGACATTTATAAAAGAGCAACAGAGGGTCCTATGGCACCTTTGAGACTAACAGAAGTATTGGGAGCATAAGCTTTCGTAGGTAAGAACTTCACTTCTTCAGATGCAAGACTTGCATCTGAAGAAGTAAGGTTCTTACCCACGAAAGCTTATGCTCCCAATACTTCTGTTAGTCTCAAAGGTGCCACAGGACCCTCTGTTGCTTTTTACAGATTCAGACTAACACGGCTACCCCTCTGATTTATAAAAGATAAATTCTTATTTTATCTTCTAGCTGTTGGGGAGAAGAGAGGATAGGATGTCTTATCAAATTTACACAGGAGCATAACTGCCTAGGGATTTATGTGAATTCTGGCAGCATATTTATGTGGATATTACATATTTTATTATATTTATTAAAAAAATAATTACTGCCTTCTATTTCGGTCCTTCCTCTATGCACATTGCATGTCTCCATAACGAAAGGATTGCTTTATTTACATTTTTTCCCCGTTAGAAGATTAATTCCAAACAATTTGTTATCCCTTTAACATGGACTTGGAATTTTTCCTGTGCATATCTTGTTATCAGCAACAGGACATGCCACATGGAATTAAACTTTCACTCCATTTGACTTTCTTGGTCAAATAATTATTCACCTGGATGTTTGTGGGATCCTTATAGGATTCATCACTTGCAGTTTGGAGTTTTTCACTGATCCAAGCCTCTATTTCATCAACATCACGGCTGAATTGCTGGAGGGTCTGAGATTCTCCCAGTTTAGACCTCTTCTCAATCATCTGAGCTTTCAAACGACGCCACCTGTATATAATCAGAGATATGGTTCATACTCACCAGTACCTATAAGAACAGGCATGAAGTAGGAGACTATATACCATCATGACAGTTATACATTGTCTCTAAACAATTTCCTTCTTTTCAGAAGGTATCCACAGCTGATCGAACAATGAAATTAGCACACCAACCTGTCCAGAACTTCATTGCGTCTGTTAGAAATGACCCCTTTAGCATAGTGGTCAGCAGAAATCAGCTGGTCAGCAAACGATTGCAGGGCAGCAATTTTTTCTTCCTGTTCAAAACAAAAAGGACACAAGTTGGGTGTATTCAGGTACCGCAAAAAACCAAAAAGCCACTGTAAAGAGTTGTGTCAGAACTAGAGTAGGGCATCCTTTTGAAAGAAGGCTGGTATCTTGTTAATATGAGTCTAAGGAAATCAGCCCTATGTCAGAATGAGCAGAACTCCACTTAAGAGCAAGTGGGAGATCCTGCAGATCAGACATTGAGAAGAAAATTCTTTTGGCCTCTGCCAGAACTACAGAGGAACTTCTCTCAGGATCAGAAAGGGCTCTTCCAGGATTTAGAGGAAGTGGAGAAACACTGATTTTTTTCAGTGTAAGAATTTCCAATACAAACTATTAAATTGCTTAGTCTTTTCACAAGAAATATGCTGTACTGTGATTCATGCTGCCCTAGTTAGGTAAATACCTATTATTTTATTGCATCGTGTCCATAACCAATCAATAACAAACCCCTTATTATCTGCAGTGATATTCACAATTTCTCATCTTTGTAACCAGTTTCTAATCTGCTAAAAATTTAGAACAAATCTTTATAGGGTTCTAAACTTTAGAGACACATCACCAACATCAGATCTATCATATCCTGCTGACCTTAAAAGAAGTTTTCAGGAGCTGAATGTAAAATGAAATAGAACAGCTGTCCCTCACTTTGGATACATCCCTCACCTGGACATTGATTGCTTTATCAAAGTCTTCATGTTTCTTGATGAGAGCCTCCACACTGTCTAAGGAGTCTCCTTTATCTTCTGTGTTCAAGAAAGCCTCCCGGGCAGCCATCCAGTTTTCTGCTTGTTCACAGTCCCGATGAAACAGCTAAGGAGAAGGAACACAGGTAGGAGAAGACTAACCAGTGAGTACTGCCCAATGGTGGGAGTGAAAGAAAAGTTTTCTTAAGAAAGCATACTATTTAAAAAAATAAAAAAGGCAGCAAAGTACCTGTAGTTCTAGACACTGGTCCAGCATCATTCTACGTTGGACCCAGGCTTTCTCCAAGTCTGCCCGTTCTTGATCTAGAATATCCAGTTTCTCCTTGATCTCTGGGCTGGCATAGTGTCCACGAGCCAAGAGTTGTTGCCCAAACTGCTCAAATGCCAGGAAAGTGCCAGCCCTGGCATCTATTTCAGTGCGATGTTCCTGTAAGGAAGGAGGGGGAGAAGGGGAGAAAAGAGGTTTAATAACCAGAAGCAGAATGCTAAACTGCGAGGAAAGAGGTTATCAGTCTCGTCTTGGAAACATACATGGGGAGTCTCAAAAAACCACTGTTGAACTGGTTTACTAACAGAGTACAAAAAACTGATTTTAACAGCCAATGTTCACACCTACAGAAAAATGCAGAGGGCTCTGCACATACCTGGTGTCTCTCCAATAAAGCCTCAGCTCCAGTCACATCCTTTGCCAGTTCATCTGAGGACACCAGTCCCCGGATTCCATTGATCCAAGACATGAGGTCCCTGTAACCATAAAAGCAACCAAAAGATGGGGTTGTGTTTGTTTTGCTTGCAGCAAGTCTGATTAGGGAAATGAGTTATCTTTCACCACTCCAACAAATATTCAGTCCAAGTCATATACTATATGTACTTAAATTAATAACTAAACTAACAGTGGGGACCAGGGATTTGATCGGTTTAGTTTTTACCTGAAGTCACTGAGGAAACGCTGCAGGTCATGGGAATCCCCAAGCTTCTCTTTACGCTGGTCGGCACGTTTCCCCAGGCTATTCCAGGCCTGGTTCAGTTCAGTACATTTTTCTTGGAGGTCTTCAGCAGATTCTGGGTGTGACTGAATTAGGCGCTCAGCAGTCTCACCTAAAGAGTTCACCTGGCAATAAAGAAGAAGGAGTAAGAAGAAAGGCAGGAACCTCTTTTGCAGTACCATCGTTACTGCTACAGAAAGCAAGTAACCCATGCGTTCTGGTCTCTTGGTCTGACCTTGTCTCCAAGAGCTGCCAAATCTCTCTCAAAGCCTTCATGCTTGCGTTGCAGGGCCTGCACGCTGGCCAGGTCATGTCCGTAGTTGTCTGTATTTAATGCCTGATTCTTTTCTTCAATCCATTCCTTTGTTTCATCAGCATCTCTGGTTGGGGAAAAAGGAAAAACACTGAAATGAAGGACATGCTAAAGTCTCATCAAACTCCAGGTAACCTGTTTCCATAAGGTCTTAAGTACCTAATACTTCCCCTTTAAACCAGACAATTAAAAAAAAAAATTGAAGTTAAACTCTCAGAGCTAAGAAAGAATATTTGTGTCATTTAAAAATCAGAATTTTTGGTGCCCTTCATTAATAAGCTTTCCTCTGAGAATCTCAATACTTAATAAATCAAGCTTCAGATTACACCTGTGAGGTAGTGTGAATTCTCAAGATCATAAAGGCAATCTCTGGCAGAGCTAGGAAATGAATCTAGACCGCCTAATTCTCACACTCCTGTGCTGTAACCATTAGAGAAACTTTCCTCTCTCTAGTGAATGCAGACACAGAATACATAGAGTTCTTGTTGGACCTGGATTAAGATATTCATTCCTTTTCAGGAATATAGCAGGAGAAATTAATGACAGTTGTGGAAGAGGTTGGGACAAAATGATGGCATCTGTTGGGCTGACAGCGTCTTAGCCGCAGAAGTAAGAATGGTGCTGGTGGTGGTAAATGCAGACAAAGCAGAAGCAGTGAGATACAGATGTGGTGGGCAGGGAAATTCAAATGTTTAGAAGCCCATCAGCTGTGACAAATAACTGAAGGGAGAAGCTGCACCTGTATGTGGTAGCCAGCTGGCAAAGGGATGGAGAAGAGAGAAGAGAAAGCTCATGATAGCAGTTCTAGAAAGAGAAAGGGCACAGCATGGTGGGAGCATTGCAACCCCTTTAAAGAATATCACTGATCTGAAGATAAAGGTTTTAGGCAGAAACCTATGCTCGGCTTCCATACTGATAGTGACACACTGGTATCACAAGATGCCTCTGTCAGCAATAAAACTAAGATGGCCAATTTTTTAAATTAAAAATGTTAATGCAAACACAGATTAAAGAACTGCTCCTCACCAGGGACCTGGTCCAACTTCCACTGAAGCAAATGGAAAGCGTCAATGGGTATTTGACAAGGCCCTGTATGAGCTTGTGTTTGTTCTCTTAAAATTAAATGTTTTCACGTTAAACTGAGAATAAAAATTGCATGTAAAAACTACCACTAAAACATGATGTGATGTACCTGAGGCTGTGCGCTCCTTACCTGTGAAATCTCTGGACTTCATGGGCACTGCCCAGCAGCTGGCTTCGCTCCTCTGCCATCTGCTGCAGAGATCTCCAACGCTCATTTAGTTCCTGAAAGGGAAAAATGGAAATGAAGCCTCAGCACTGCACCTGATGTTGACAGGTTAAACAATGTTATGAATTTATTTCTTGTTTAAAAGAGAAAGCTTCGTTACTCCAGATCATACTAAATGACAAAAAAGAGTTACCTTTTCCGTAACTGATGTTCTTCAAGATTATCTTGCTCATGTCCATTCCATATTAGGTGTGTGTACTCGCCACATGCACCGGTGCCGAAAGTTTTTCCCTCAGCAGTATTCGTAGGGTACCAGCTCTGGCACCCCCTGGAGTGGCCCCCGCATGGCGTGCTATAAGGGGCACCGCCAGCTCCCCTCACCCTCAGTTCCTTCTTGCCAGAAACTCCGACAGTGGGGAAGGAGGGCAGGTCATGGAATGGACATGAGCAACACATCTCGAAGAACAACAGTTACGGAAAAGGTAACCGTCTTTTCTTCTTCGAGTGCTTGCTCATGTCCATTCCATATTACATGACTCCAAAGTAGTACCCGTGGAGGTGGGTAGGAGTTCACGGACGCGTAGATTGCAACACAGCTCTGCTGAACCCAGTGTTGTCCCTGGCCTGCTGAGTGATGGCATAACGAGTGGTAAACGTGTGGACAGAGGACCAAGTTGCGGCTCTACAGATGTCCTGGATAGGGATGTGCGCGCCAGGAAGGCTGCCGAAGACACCTGAGCTCTTGTCGAATGGGCTTCGACAATCGGTAGTGGCGGAACCCCCGCCAGGTCGTAACAGGTCCTTATGCACGAGGTGATCCAATTGGAAATCTTCTGCGAGGACACCGGATGACCCTTCATATCCTATCAGCTGTAGCAATGAAGAGTTGAGTTGATTTACGGAAAGGCTTGGTACGTTCTAAATAAAAAGCCAAGGCCCTCCGGACGTCCAGGGAGTGGCTGCTGACAGGCTCATGAGTGTGCCAAACCAATGCTGGCAAGGCCACGCTGGGGAGATCATAACCTGTGCCAGGTCTCTCTTGATTTTTGCCAGGGTCCTGCTGATGAGTGGAATCGGAGGGAACGTGTACATCAGGCTCCCTGACCACGACAGGAGGAAGGCATCGGAGAGGGACCTCTGGCTCAGACCCTGTTGAGAACAAAACTGGTGGCATTTCCTGTTCTGTCTGGTAGTGAACAGGTCTACTTGGGGAGTTCCCCACCTTTGGAAGATCATGCAGGCTACCTCTGGATGGAGTGACCACGCATGGTGAGAGGAGAAATCCCTGCTGAGCTGGTTTGGCAGCATATTCCTGACACCGGGAAGGTGACAAGCTTCCAGGTGGCTGATGCAGAAGTCCCACAGATGGAGCGGCTCCTGACAGAGCTGACAAGCGCGCTCCCCCTTGCCTGTTGATGTAGAACATGGAGGCTGTGTTGTCCGACAGATGGGGCAAGAAGACTCCGCATGCCAGCCGGACTGCTCAGAGCTCTTTGACGTTTATGTGTAACTGCACATCCTCCGGGGACCACATCCCCTGTGTCTGGAGGTTGCCGAGATGTGCCCCCCAGCCGAGATCCGAAGTGTCCAACACCAACTCAATGGAGTGAGGAGGGTTGTCGAACGGAACCCCTTCCAGGACCATCCGGCGGTCGGTCCACCATCTCAGCGAGGTATCACCTGGGGGAATGATAACGATCTTTTCCAAGGGGTCCCAAGACCGTTCCCATCCACTGTTGCAGGGGCTGCATCTGGCGCCTAGCATGGCAGACCATGTAAGTGCATGCTGCCATGTGGTCCAGCAGGTGCAGACAGACCCTGGCTGTAGTCACAGGGAACTCAGACTTCTACGATGAGGTTCGCCATCATGCGGAACCTTTCCAGCAGCAGGAATGCCCTGGAGCAGGTAGAGTCGAGGACCACTCCGATGAACTCTATTCTCTGCACTGGCATTAACATCGATTTTTTGTCATTCACCAGTAGGCCCAGAGAGCGGCATGTGGCTTGAAGCACCGTGACATCCCTTTGGACTTGAGACCTGGAACCGCCCTTGACGAGCCAGTCGTCAAGGTATGGGTAGATCTGGATACCCTGGCACCTGAGGTAAGCTGCCACCACCGACATGCACTTGGTAAACACCCTTGGTGCTGTCATCAGGCCAAATGGGAGGACCGTAAATTGGTAGTGGTGGGGTCCCACCGTAAACCAGCAGAAGTGTCTGTGTCCTTGAAAGATTGCTATGTGGAAGTACGCATCCTTCAAGTTGAGGATGGCATACCAGTCTCCTGGATCCAGGGAGGGGATAATAGAAGCCAAAGAGACCATGCGGAACTTTAGCTTCTGTAGGTACTTGTTGAGGTCTCACAGGTCCAGGATGGGCTGTAGACCACCGTTAGCCTTTGGGATTAAAAAGTACCGGGAATAGAACCCCTTGTTACTGTACTTGAGATGAACTTCTTCCACCGCATCCAGTTATAGTAACCCCTTTACCATCTGTGCAAGGAGACTCTCGTGAGAGGGGACCCTGAAAAGGAACGGGGAAGTGGGTAGAAAGGAACTGGAGGGTATAACCCCGTTCCACTTTGTTGAGGACCCAGTGGTCCAAAAAGTTATAGCGGGCCACACCGGGAGGAAAGGCAGACAGAGAACACTGGGAAAGATGGATCCAGGGAATAGTCTAGTAGGTCGCACCCTCAAAATGACTGTTTGGCCCCCTCCTTATTATGGGTTGAGCCCAACTGGGCAGAGGGTGGAGGCGGGTGGCTCAGGTGGCGCTTGTAACCCTTGGCTCATTTATGGAGCTGGTCCTGCCAAGACTGGCTCCTGTGGCCCTGACGCTGCTGTGGTTTGAACCGCTTATGCACTGGGGCTAGGACGTAGAAACCCAAGGTTTTCAGGGTGGTGCGGGAGTCCTCGAGGTCTTGCAACTTGTTGTCTGTTTGCTCTTCAAATAGAGCCCTGCCAAAGGGCAGGTCTTGCAATGACCTTGGTGGACAACCCAGAGAGGAACAGCCAAGAGACTTGCTGTATGGAGATAGCGGAAGCCATGGTGTGGGCAGCAGCATCTGACGCTGCCTGGAGGGCCACCCTGGCCGCAGTTGTGCCCTCATTGAGGATCGCTCGCAACTCCTTCTTGGAAGTCTCAGGGAGTGACCTTTTGAACTTGGCTACGGCGTGCCACATATTAAACTCATATTGGCCAAGGAGGGCTTGGTGGTTGGCCATTTTCAGCTGAAGGCTGGAAGATGAATAAACCTTACATCTGAAGAGATCCAGACTTGAGTCTTTATTTTTGGGGGTGGCCCCGGGTGGTCCTTGCCTCTCCTTGTGATTACCTACCTCAACCACAAGGGAATTAGGGGCTGGGTGGGAGTATAAGTACTCATGCCCTTTGGTTGGCACAAAGTACTTGCGTTCGGCCCTTTTAGAGATAGGGGCTAGAGAAGAGGGGTCTGCCACAGGGCATTAGTGATTTTGGAAACCCATTCATGAAGGGGTAGAGCCACCCTGTCAGGAGCCGAGGACCCAAACAGAGAGTCCAAGGGCTCTTCCTATTCCTCTGCCTGAAGCCCCAGGTTAGAAGCAACCCTCTTCAAAAGTTCCTGGTGTGCTCTGGCATCATCCTGAGTAACTGGGCGAGGAGGCCCCGTGATAGCCTCTTTTGGCAATGACGATGACGGTGCTGCAGGAACCTCCACGTCCATTGGTGGTCCAGCACCTTGCTCCCCTGGGTTCTCCTGGACCTGTGGGGTCTTATCCGCTGAAGCCTCAAGCATCGGAGTGGGATGGGATACCGAGGGCGCTGGCTTCTCCGAGGCTCCTGACACCAACTGGGCACTCTGGGAAGGCTGGGTGAACCCCCAAGGGTTCCATGCATACTGTGGCACCATTCACTGCACTTGGGGCCATGGGACAGGTTTTGGGGCTGATAATGTAGTTGGCACCGCTGGTACCAGGGCTTGTCCCGCAGTCAGGGAAACTTGCTCCAAGCCAGAGCTACCAGTGGAGCAGTTGGTACCTGGTGACCAGAATCGGGCTGACCGGTGGCTCTTGTCCAACCAGTGCTGATCTCTGCATCCCAAAGTCGACCTGTCCAAGTGAGACTGTCTTGGTTAGGCACTCAAGGACCGACAGCTCTGCGTCGGATATCCAGCAATCCATGCCTCACGCTACTCAACTGGTACCGGGATGTCAAACGGGACTGGGAGCTACTATGGTCCAGTTGCCAGGAGGATCGTCCTGAGTAGGGCGATTTCCTTCTTGGAGACAGACAATGATGGCCCAGCGATCGGCAGTCTCTGGTGTCCTATTGGTCCTGGGCCCATAGAGATGGACGGGGCTGGTCCCAGAGTTCTTGCTGGGTGGCACGTGCCTCAGAGGGTCTGTGCCAATCTACCGGCGAGGTACGCCTCAAGTCCCTCGATGGGTGCCCCCAGTGCGGGGACCAAAAAGGACTCCGCTGAGCGTGCCTCTCCAGTCCTGAGGCGTGACGGCTTTGAGCGGGCGAACGCTGGCAGGACATCCCTCTTGATGGGGATCGGTACTGCTGAGGTGGGGACACTTGCATAGGTCCCAATGCGAGTCTTTCCTGAGACCGGGGTACCGTGGGAGCCGGTGTGGGCGGCACCAGAAGTATCTGGATCTCTTGAGCTGCTCAAAGAGCTTCGGGAGTCGACGGCACCTGAAGCTGGCTAGGGCCTGCACTGCTATCTGGGGTCGCAGGCAAAGCATGGGATGGGCTGCACTGCTCGACTTGAGCTGGGGCCCGACTTCCTGAACGGGGTGTTGAACTGCCCAGGGGGACCTTGCAGATACGGCACGTGTCATTTACGTGCCCTTCACCTAAGCACCTTAGGCAGCTGGTATGTGGATCACTGACGGGCATAGGCCGTTTGCAGCTATCGCAGGGCTTAAAGCCTGAGACCGGGGCATGCCCTGTCCCCTGGCTGAGTTCTGTTTGGGCTAACGAAAAGTTGATAATGACTACTAAGGGTAACTAAGAAACTACTAATTATATACAACTATTATTACATATTTTCAAAGTTCACAAGAACAGAAAACGAAACAACGCTAGCCAAAGCAGCAGATGTTCCAGCACTGTCACTGGCAACAAGAAGGAACTGAGGGTGGGGGGGAGCCGGCGGCACCCCGACACCATGCCATGTGGGCACCGCTCCAGGGGGCACCAGAAATGGTCCCCTATTGATACTGCTGGGGGAAAAACTTCCGGCACCTGTGCATGTGGAGAGCACACACACCTAATATGGAATGGACATGAGCAAGCACTCGAAGAAGACCTTCATGACCTGAAATGTAAATCCAATAAAGATTTATTTTCAAATATTTTGCTCACTGTGCTTGTATAGTTACATTTCTTAAGGTATAAAGGTGCTTCAAATTCTCTTTAAAGAAAAGGAAAGGAAAAAGGCCCTATGCAGTCTTATTTTCAGGTGAGGATCACATTTGAAGCATGGTTCCCCAGCTTTTTCATTCCACAGATTTCTTTGTAGAAGCAAAATCCTCTTGCAATTCCCAACACTGCTGCCTCTCCATTTTGGCTCCCTAAAGCTTTCATTCCATAGATCTGCTGAAAAGGCCCATTGGAACACTGGCAGTCCATGGACAATAGTCAGAATATTGCCACTTTAAAAGATTATGGTAGAAATGGTAGTCTTCCTAAAAATGTTACTCTTAGTGCTTTAAGAGCACATAAGCAAACTACTTAAAGAACAGTGGGTGGTGGGAAATGAGCTAGGAGGAAGGCCAAAGTTATCTTGGAGCATAACTGAAGGTTTCTAACTGCAGGTTGCACACACCCACACCCACACAGGATTTCTATTTGCTGCTTTGATCACAGAACAATGCACTGGTTCAAGGAACTACACAGCAAGTTATAAGCATTTCTCCTGCAATGTGAAAGCAGGTAACTTTATGATATGTATACAACAAGCACCTGTTGTATTCCGAGAAGCAGATGCTGTAAATTAGCATTTATTTTAACGTGTTTATTTAAAAGGGTATGAAGGGCAATAGAACATGGAGGCAGAATGGTGAACACAAAGAAGGTGATGAGAGAAAGCTGTTACTTTTCAGTGAGTAGAAGCACCACAACTGTTCTTACCTTGATGGAATTAAAGGTGGCCACCGTATGTACCATCATACGTGCAGACTGAGGAAAAAGCAAAAATAGTAAAATCAAAATCAAAATCGAAATCAAGCAGTTAAATTTCTATCCTAGCAATCAAGAGTCATACCATACTGACAAAAACTCAGACACCTCAACACAGCTTAGTTTTGGCCAAAACAGGTTTTGTACGACAGGTTTTACAACATGTAGGATGAATAGAAATGTTGATGATTTTATAAGTTTCCATTACAAATTTTTAGTGTACGTTTTCTTCTACAGCATTGTGAACCCATCGTCTCAGACAAGTGATTGCTTTTTGTATGTAGTGTTGCAGTAATTGTGTTGGTTTCCAAGATATTAGAGAGACAAGGTGAGTGAGGTAATATTAGAAGTTGGTACAATAAAAGATATTTTTCAGTAGAACCTCAGAGTTATGAACACCCTGGGAATAGAGGTTGTTCGTAACTCTGAAATGTTCATAACTCTGAACAAAACATTATGGTTGTTCTTTCAAAAGTTTACAATTGAACAATGATTTAATACACCTTTGAAACTTTACTATGCAGAAGAAAAATGCTGCTTTCCCCTTTTTTAGTAGTTTACGTTTAACACAGTACTGGATTGTATTAGCTTTTTTTTGGTATCTGCTGTTGCCTGCTTGTGTACTTCCGGGTCCAAATGAGGTGTGTGGTTGACTGGTCAGTTTGTAACTCTGAGGTTCTACTGTATTAGATTTTGTATTTTTAATTTGCTTTTTGTATTTCAAATCAGCATATAAGTAATGGTGAAATCAGTCCTCTGTTAAACACTGTCAAATGGAAAATGTCATTTTGCTATACAGAAAGGAAACGGATTACTGTGGTTTTATATATAAAGTGCAGTTTGAGATTTCTACAGTGAGTGTTATCTTGCTGAGGACATGCTACCTTGTTCATCGTTGTGTGCATACTTGTAATGAAGACTAGACATGAGGAAAGTTGAGGGTGTTTGTTTTTGTTAATATTATCTCTGAGACAGCAGCACCTGTACAGTAGCTTTATATTTTAATACAGTGTGCGGGATAATTACATCAGTTAATTTCTACTGATTATTCCACAGATTTTTCATAATGTGCGTTTTAAAAATCTATCCACTGTGAATTGACATGATTATTGGAAGAAGGGACCAGGACAGCACTCTACTACTTCTCATAAGGAAAGGAATGTGTGTGTTAGAAGGATGCAAGGCCCTAAGAGATGATGTAATGTGCAAGAATATTATTACTTTTCCTATCTGTTAGATGTGCCACCAAATAGTCAGACCTACCTTCCAAGGAGACGCGGTCTTGGAATCAGTTTCATCCTGTTTAAAGTATTAAGGGAAAACTTTAGACATCAAGAAAACACAGAAAATGGAAGTTAACCAACACCCGGTTAAATTTTCAAGGATCAAGACACCTGATTAAATCTCTAAGTTATTTATGTGCACACAATCCTTTCAGAATTATTTTAAAAAGTTAAAAAATGCGTGGTGGTAAATATATACCAGGGCCACATGAGCTACCCTGCATTGAGCTGGCTATTGGCTTGAGATATAAGTATCAGAGGATGAATGCATCAAAAAGATAATCTCCCTGAATTTGGCTGAAAAAGGTGAGAGAATTTTTGTGTCACCCTTCAAAGACATTATTAAGAAAGAGGGTTCTGAGAGAGATGAACTATGACCCAAAAGGGATCTCAGGTCACAAAATCTTCTCTTCTGTATGTCCAAACCCTCTTTCTGTTAAAGCTTCTGCAAGACAGCATGCAAATATCATAACAATGCTTACCCTGGGCATGCCATAGACTTCCTGTAAGGGAAAAGAAAATGGATATGTTATTTTGTAAAAGAAAATCTAGAAAGATTTGATTCTTTTTGAGGAAAGGGAAGGAAATGGGATGAACAATGTAACCTACAAAGAGGAAGCAAAAGTATTCTGCTACATCAACCGTCTGTGTACTACCAGCTGAAGAACGTGCTCAAATAAAAAAATACATGCAGCACAAGTGGCAGAGTTTTGATACTCACAATGAATTATGGTATACATTATCACAGGGTTTATAAAGGAATAAGTGTTTTCGGTGGTCTTGCTATAATTGTCGATATTGTGTAGAATTATTTACACAAGCAAAAGCAGTCATGGAAAGCTAATAATACTTGGGCATTTATATTGCATTTTAAATGTTCAAAGAACTGCATGAACAGTGGAGTGAATTTATCCCATTAACCAACTAATCCTCACCTATGTAAGGTCTAACAGTATTATCAAAAATGTAGAAACAAGGACAGAGAGATTAAATGACTTGTCCAAAGCATCACTAGTAGTCATGGAAAATCCACATACTATTAATTTAGAACTTCCAAGTATTAAAAAAATTAAATATTATCTAGATGTATGTTATAGCAATATTTACAATGAAATGATCTAAAGGCTACCCTGCTGACCAAAGCCACTTTTAGACAACCAGCAAGCTAGAAAAAAGAATAAGTAGGGAAATAGAAGCAATAAAAATCTTCAGCTGCAAAAGTAGAGGACAGATGGAAAAACAGGAGAAGAAAGGACAAAACCAATTCCATCTGTCTCTTATTATAAAATGGCAGCGGACCACGTGACAAAAACACAGACCTGTTGCTGTACTGCCTGTACTTCCTCTGCCATCAGCCCTTCCGATTCCAGGTCATTCGCAACCTTGTTTATGTCCTTTAGACGAGATTCGTTGGCTTTCAAATCCTGCACAGAACAGTAAATATCACAGCATGAACATTTATATTATCAAAACACAAGGCGATAAGGTTGTCAATCAGAGGCATCAAAAGGTACCCAATTTATGAACAGCAGGGATTTAGCCCTTTTGACCTTTCCAGTCATCAGTGGATCTACAATGCATAGAGTCTTATGCCAAGAAATCCCAACTGCCAGTGTCAATGGATTAAAGAACTGGACTACTGGAGTTTTCCCCACACTAAAATAAAGTTAATTTCTAGACAGCTTTAAAACCATTAACTACAATGTTAATTTAAATTGCATTACCGAGAAGATTAAAAAATGATCAGCTATTGTGCTGGATAAATACACTAGAAGAGATGACTCAAGATGTGATTTTATGATACAGGCCACTATTTCAGGCCCCATAACAACTCGTTAAATGGATTACTAAAAGTAGAAAAAGGGAAGTTCTGTATTTCAGAATAAACATACTTCCTTATACTAGAGAGCTGGCACTGAAGTCTTGAAGATGATATATTAAGTTCAGCAGTCAGTTTATTACAGAGACATCAAGGTGTTTGGCACCCATCTCTCACCTGTAACGTTAGGCCAGCTCAGACTGCTTGTTACTTAACATTCAAGTTGTAAATGTAATACAGCCCATATTGAATCACCGGTTATTCCAAATCATTAGTCCAGAGCCCCTGGCACTTCTAAGCACAATGGCTCACAGAGCAAGAGGGAAAACATTTTAAAGCTCTTTTACATCTCATGCAAGGCAAAATTCAGCCAATGTCATACACTCACCAATGGTGGGTGGAGAAAAAAAAAATAAAACCAATCACCTCCTCTTCAAAGCAGAGGCCATTATTATTTCATGTCTTGTAGAATACTGTGCAGTTCAGAGTGCCTGATCACTCTGCCTTTAAACAAAGGGAGGGGGAAGCTTCCTTGTCTGGATGGCATACTCAGCACAGAGGAAGTAGTAAAAGTAGCACCTACAGTCGGTGCAGGAGATTCCACGTTCAGAAATGCTAAATAAAAAGGAGGGTTTCCTCTGGTGCTACATAGGTGGAGATAACATGTAGCAGAGTACCAGCTTGGGCTGTCTGGATATGGGGTCGCCAGC
Organism: Chrysemys picta bellii; assembly: GCF_011386835.1. Taxonomy (NCBI): domain Eukaryota; kingdom Metazoa; phylum Chordata; order Testudines; family Emydidae; genus Chrysemys; species Chrysemys picta. The sequence goes on along the minus strand of NC_088808.1, from coordinate 13,620,082 downwards.
AGCAGATCCAGTAGAAATAAACTGAATGCTCTGCTTGCTTCACAGAGTTGTGTCTTAGTGGAACTATACCAAACTATGAAGGGATTGTCATGGAAACCTCATCAGGAATCTGAGCTGAAGGATGACAAGAAGACGTAGAATTATTGTGCTACATAAAAGGTTACATAATAACCTACCTTCTGAAAGTCATCAAATTTCTTCTGCAGTACCTCAACCTGCTCCAAATCAGCCCCCACCTCTTCATTGGTGAGTGCAGACTCTTTCTCATTGATCCACTGCTGCAGCTCATTAGCCTCACGGAAAAGCATGAACTTTTTGCAACTTTTTTCCAGCATATCCTTGCGCTTCTCCCCCAGCTCAAGAAGAGAGTGATATCTGGAACATACAGAGAGGGAGGGTGGGGGACCGTCAGATCTCACCTGAACAGAGTTAGAGTATATGAAGGTGATAAAAATGGACTAGCAGCACCAGCGATGAAGGAAATCCCTACAAGGAGATGCCAAATAAATCATTCTGCACAATAACAGACAATGATCATGTAGATGTAAACCCTGTAAGTTTCTATACTACACAGATCACGACACTGAACCATGACTTCCCACATACAGGGCTTTTTTGATGGGCAGAAGCAAAGCGAATTGCAGCTTAGGATAAGGAATGCAGGTCAGCAACGCAGGGGTAGCTGCATACAACATAAGCTCTTTTACTTATTTATCCTACCTTATATTTTGTTCATGCAACTATATCAAACATATGCATAAAATATGCTAAACAGCACATTAAAAGATTTTCTTCTAGTATATCAATTTCCCACAGCTCATTTAAATTTGACAGCTCACAGCTGTCTGACACAAGATTCTTGCCTGTTATTCAATGTAATATCTGATGAATACTTGGTGATCTTGTCTTTTTTTCCCCTCCTTTCACAAAGCAAAGATTTTCAACTGTGCAATAGAAATGTGCCTAATTCTGATTTCACTTACACCATTTTTACATCTGTGTGATTCCTACTGACTTCAATGGAATTACTCCTGATTTACATTAGGATAAATGTGACTCGAATTAGGTCCTAAAGACATACGACAGCTTAAAAAAAAAGGTACATAGTTTTCCTATGCCTTAAAAGCCCAAAGCAAATTAATATTTTTGCCTAAGGAGTTAGGATCTCTCAGAGCAAGTAGTATATACAGAAATACTGTGCAATTACTTGAAAAGCACAGGTAGGTGGGTGGGTAAATGTCTTCTGCTTATTTCTCGCAATCAAGTCTAAATATTTCCAACATACAACAAAGTGGAAGCAATGGATACAGATGGTCTTTGGAGTCCTTTTACAAGCTATGGCTGGTGAAAGACAGCAGAGAAGTCTCGGGGGACTGTGAATGCCTCTTTTGGGGAGGGCAAACTTGATGACCATTTTAAGGAATCTGTGGTTAGAGCCCTACTGGAAAAACCCCCTCCAAAAGTTTCTCTAATTGCCATCCTGTTTCAAATCTTCTGGTGATGGGGCAGCCTCTGGATTCCTCAGATTTCTTCAATCAGATTTCAAGCTTGAGTATAGTAGAGAGACTATTAATATCCATGACTGATTTCCATCTTCAAGCCACGGATAGAGGGAAAGTGTCCATTCTAATTTGATTAAATTAGCAGCCTTTAATTCTATGATATCGTTGGGTCACCTGCAGCACCATACAAAGGTGAACAAGACACCCTTGCAATGGTTTCATTCCTAAGACCAAGAGCACACTGGTTGAATAATGAGTAATTACTTCTCAATAGGATGGATTATACAGGGTATCACTCTGTCACTTCTCCTATTCAATGTCCATGTAAGACTGTCGGAGAAAAGCTAGACACTTAGGGCTCCAGTGTCAATACATGATGTCCATACTTACTTGTGTATCCTTTTTATGAAACTTAAATTCAATGAGACCATTGTCATCTTGGTATCGGATTAAGACTGGAAGTCAGAAGGAAGTGAACTGGCTGAGACTGAGTCCACCTGAGACTCATGCAGAATGCTGCTGCTCATCTTCTGAATGGGATGGGCTGTCATACGCACATAGCACTTGAGTGTCACATCCTGCACTGACCATAAAAGTTGGCTTCAGGGTGCAATTTCAGGAACTAGGAAGCATAATTATATAGCCCATAAATGACCTGGGATCCAATTCCCTTAGAAGCTGATTTTCCTTCAACTACTTTGTGACAATTAAGAGTGGTTAGGATGTTTCTGTTGTGGGTGCCTGAGACAAACTCTGAAGGAAAGGTGGCAGAGCATTCTCAAGCGAGAGCAGTCACCCATGGAACTTGCTTCCTCTGGCGGTTTGTCAGAGCTCAAGGCAAAGTACATTTGTTCCAGCAGGTTTTAATAGAATATTTTAACTTAATCTTATGACAGTGAGGAACCTTCCTGTATGCCTGTAATGCAACTTTTATGGAGCAAAATAACAGGGTTTGATCACCCTTTGTGAATGGTATGATTATTTTAATTGTGTCTGCAAATAATTCTAAGCCATTCATATGTAATATGCTGTATTCCAATACACACACACGCGTTCATGTATGTATATAAATAGATCACATTTTTACATACACCTAAGAAACTGCAGGATTCTTTTTAACTCAGTCAATGGAGACAAGCAGATGTCTTGTTTCATAAGCAAGATCAGTATGGTAGAAAGTAACAACGCCTCCAGTTTAGCAAAGACAGAAGTGGCCAACAAGATAAGCTGCTGTCTAGCTGTAAGAGATCATGTGCCAAATATCTACTACTGTTCTAAATTAAGACTATTCTACATTGCACAAATTGCTTCCCTGTGTCCCTCTGGAGCAGCACTCCCAAAGGAGGAAAGAAAAAAGGGAGAATGAACAGGTAACTAGTATGGAGACAGCATGGTTTAGAAAGGGGTGAATCCTACTCACAGTTCTTCGACCTGTTTCATACGTAGAGATACACTGCCGACTTCCTTAGTTATGAGAGTCCTGCACAGACAGAGGGAGCACAGCAAAAGCATGCAAAAATTAGTTAGATTAACAAAAATAATGAAAGCAGCAGCTCCATCCAGGGGTCATTTGTGGTGGGAGATGAAGGTTAAGAATTCACATTTAAATGGAGAAAGTTAGGTGCCATTCAAAAGCAAAATTTGAAGCCAATCAGTCAGTGCAAATCACGTAAAGAAATCATCATCAGCACAGTTGAACTCTCACTACAGGGCCATCTCGCTTCTCAATCATGCCATTCAGTTCAGAACTGAAAGGCACTCCCACCATTCCAAAATAATGCACCCTAGTTTCTAGCTCTCAGAAGCAGTGTGCAAGCGTATATTAGAGTTAGAGTTACAAACTGTTCAGAAATTTATTACTAAGAACCTTGCGTTCTTGCCTCCCTCTAGTATGTACTATGTATTACAGTATAATACAATTTAAAAAAACAGGTTTTCATTCTCAGTTTACAAAGCCAATAATTTACCAACACATTTAATAGCTGGTGTCTCAAAACAACTGAGTGGGTGGGAATTCTTGTAAAAGTGACAGCATAACTGTGAGAACAGCTGGGAGGGAGCATACAACTTCTAGATTTTCCTTTCCAAGTAGTCTGATAAGATGAGCCTGTAGCCCACACCTATCCTCTACTGCTCTGCCTCAAGCTAATCTACAGCTACCATGTGCTGTAGGAGAGGCATTTACCAAGCATTCAGGCAGCTTTCTTCATCTGCATAGCAAATTAAAATTTTATGCAGGTAGATTTTAGCTCACATAGTGCAGAGTGGCAGCACTTTGTCTCTGAAAAACTGCAACAAGCCAGAGCCAAACAGCCATGACCCCTAAACAATTAATTGCCCACGGCCAGTCCTGTATATGGAGGGTACTGTACTTCTGATAATCAGATTTAAGAAGGCGTCTCAAACATAATTGCGTGTTAAGACGATATAATTACAAATATGAATGCTGCTTAGGACAGAAATAATTCACAAACAAGTTTAAGTTGTTAGGTACAACAACAAAACCACGGAAAATAAAGTTAGACAGTAAGTTGAGCTCAATTTCATGATTTGTACAGTTAAACTGGAAAAGCAGCAGAAGAATCTAGAATTAAGAATGAAATGGATCAATAAAAAAAAAAAGCATTTTCCTGCTGTAAAAGTGCAACACTGGGTTCTAATGCAACGATCCGCTGATGTTAAAGGGACGTCTACCCAAACTTGTAGAAGTGAGGCACTGGCCAACCCAACAAGTGCTACGACTGATTTTAGGTCCTGTTAGTTAGATCTTACTGGTTGTCAATTTGCTCCTGCCGCAAGGCTATGCTGCCCTGCTCCTCGAGTAGGTTCTCTCGGGATGCAGACTGGGCAGGGTCTAGTTTTTTCACATAGGCAGCTGGTACAAAACCCTGACGGTCATTCACTTCTACCTTCCACCAGTCCTGAAAAGAAAGGAAAATACAACCTTGATTACATGTTCATCTTGATAGGTGACATGGATACACAACCACAAACAAGCAACTTCTGTAACTCCGTGGGGGCTACTAGTAGCACCTGAACAGCACAAGAGAACTACCACTACCCACATGTTTTCAGTGTACCTCATCAGCATCAGGACAGTCCTGTGAGTGTTTCTGCCCACAGGATTTTTGGTACATGGATTCGTGCATTAACACCATTAGACTTTAAACACAAATGTTTTGTTTTTCTTTCAATTAAAAAAAACAAAACAAAAAAAACCACAACGGACAAAAATACCATCAAGGAAGAGGCCTACCATCAATTCCACCCCTCTGCAAGAGTAGAGCACAGCTTTTCAGAAGCCCCCTCAGATACTAAACTGAACCTGCTCTCAGTAATAATCCTCTGCAGTACCATGGTGAATCTCCAATTTGATTTCCAAGCTCTCTGCCCCCTGGCCAGAAGGGACTAGGAGTGCAGTTGAGCAGGAAAAGAATAGCTTCATCTCTCAACCATGAGCCCTTACGGTCAATGAATGCTGAATGGTGATGGGATATAAAGAGAATGAAGTCTCGCATGTAGAAAGTTGGTGGGTACAACAGAGTGATGAGGGTTGTAAAACAGAGGAAGAGGGGCGGAGCCTCTGGGGGTTGAAGAGGGGTGCCAAAGAATTGAGGGAGGAATGGAAGCACAGAATGACTATGTAAATGATTTAACTATGCTATGACAGTGCTGTTTAACAACAAAAAAGCTCACTAGTGCGTATAAGACCAAGTGTACCAGGCAGTACAGAATCCTGGCAGGCGAGAGTTTACCTTGTTGGTGCTGTTGAGCAGTGTGAGGATGTCTCCCTTTTTCATTGTCACCTCCCGGGGACTCTTCTCTTGATAATCATAGAGAGCAAGGACCAGCTCTTTCCCAGTTTCATCATCTGTGGGAGCAACTTGTTGCTGCCATGAAGAGGAGGAAAGAGAAAAATGCATTACACAATAGAAACGGCTGCATGTTGAAATGTAACTAATAAAGTTGTTCTACAAAGTATTGCAGCCTTAATTATACCTACTACAGGTATTAAAGGATTCCTGTTTAGCAACTAATGAAAGAGTGCTGAAGTAGGTTTATTTGGGTGCCGTTTCTACATTCAAACCCACAAACAAGGCCAACAACTATATCAGTTTCATTAAACAAACCAAACCAATTGTCTTCTATCTGTGCTACATACATGCCTGTTATCGATTACAATAGGCAGCAGTAGAGCACAAAGACGAAGACCACTAACTTAGATTTGAGAACAAAACACTCAGCAATAATGCTTGATGATAATAAGGTTTGTTTCTATAACAGATGATTAGCCATCTTTCCTTACCCTGCATGACTGGGCCTGCTCCCTTAATGCCTGCATGCTACTGCCATAAGCGGTAAGATCTGACATCAAAGCTTCATGTTTCTTCAGAAGAGCCTGAAACCAAACAAACATTGCAACATGCACATCAGAAAACCACTTCACAGATTCTACACTTTATATATACATATATGTTAATTTTAATGTATATATATTGAATGCAGTTCTCATGAGAACTGCAGGACTAGCAGCTCTGAAGAGTGAAGACCTCTATTTAGCCACAGAACAGATATGGCACAGGTAGCAGCAGGGAAAGTTTTTGACACTGCTCCACTAATGTGCTTCAACCCTGAGTAGGGAATACCATCCTCTGGAAGTGAGAGCAGTTTAGACTTCATGTTCTTGAAGTCACTAGCTTCTACTGCTTTGGAATTACCACCAAGGGTGCCAGTTTGTGTAATCTGTGATATAGCTACCATCCACTAGGAACTGGTTCAATACTACTAAAATAGCAGTTTGAAAACCATCTCACAGCTATATATCATTAATGAACTACTGAAGGGCAGGTTCATACTGAAGACATAGGTGTGAAAGACTGTATCCCATTACCAATCCACTGAGATATTATGCCCTGTGTCTCCTCCACACAATATGAAAATCCTATAACAAAGTGAATAACAATGCCAACTTTCTTTGTAGCTAGTCTAACATCTTGCCCAGGGAACTTTATTAATGGAAGTGGAGAACAAGAATACATACTCTTGTTTCTATACTCCGCTACAATTTGCTAGACAAGCAGCTTACTGTATATGCTGTCCTTCTCACTTTCACATAAACACTAAAACCTGCAGAACAACTCATTATCTTTATCAATCCTACATCAGATTCCCACTGCTACTTTTTGCACATGCAACAAAATACCACCAGTTCCACACCTCAGCAGAGTCTTCATCCTTTCCGTAGTCTGTACTGCCCACAATGGGCTCCTTCTCCCTCATCCAGGATTCAGCCTCATTAGCATCAGCAAAGTACTGCTGGGCTTGCAGGGAGTCCTCTAGATCTTGTCGACGCTGAGAGGCCTTGCCTTTCAGCGATTCCCACTTCTGATTTAGCTCATTTAATTTGGCTTTCACATCCTCAGCAGCAAAGTGTCCTAAATAATGAAAGAGCAAGAAAAGTGGGTTTGGAGACATTATTTAGAGACATACAAACGACAGAAGGGACTGAAAGATGACTTGCATTTTTTTAATCACACAAGTCTGGTTTATGTAAAGCTATCCATCTTACTTTGAATGGTTTTCATTATCACACAAAGCTTAGTCCAAGTTTGGCTTTCTGCAGGCAGTGTCCTTTTGACACTGAATGAAAGTTACCGTTTTCTCTTGTCAGATTGCACCAGGAACATTTGAGTCATTGAAGACAAAGACCACCCTGCCCTAATCATTTCCTTTCTATTTGTTTACAGTGATGCAGGAAAAGGCCAGTTCTTTCAAGGCTTGAGTTTCTACATCAGAAAAAGACTCTGATTTGAAAAAGCATTTAGAATTTTGGAAAGAGGGGGTACATTAGTAAGATTGCTGAATAAAAAATACTAATGTAAATGTAATATCACTAATAGCAGGAGCTACAGAGCTCCCATCACCATTGATTATTATTTCTCAGAATATTTAAAGGTAGTACCTTAAAATGAGACTTCAAGGAAAAAGTGAAAAGATCAGACATCACTAGGAGCCATGTATTAGGATAAAATTACAGCTCATTGGTTTAATGTGACAATTACTTTGTACCAATATGTAGGTGACTAGCAGCAGCAGATGAAAATCTGTTAAATAGAAGATATGGATTTCCCCAGGAACACACATGTATTTCCATGTGAAGGACAGCGATAAATCAAAATCGGCTATTTAATCCCTCTGGCAGATACTATTATGCACATACAAACTATCATAAAAGAGGCAATTGTATAGGGCCAGAGGATGTAAAGTGAAAAAAGAATATTGAATTTATGAACTAGGAAGGATTAAAATATTTAGACGCACCCTCTTCCACCATGGCATTTCCTTTCTGGGTGACTGCTTTAATGCGCGGCTCATGGCCTGCAATTTCTGCCTGCAAGGCTTGGTGCTTCTTTAGCAGGTTCTGGACCCCAATCAAATCCTTGCCTGAAAGAGATCATAGGATATATCTTAATCTATGAGATCAAAGTCACTGAAGTCAATAGGTTAAATAAAAGATTCTAGCATGAAACACATTGACTGAATCCTGCAAGATTAGTCAGTGAGTAGGTCTGATTACAGTCTCGATCTCTTACTGTGTAAAATTAATTGCCCTATAAAAAGTTAGAAACGTCACAAAGTAATCTGTAATAAAGGAATCGTGGACAACAACTACTGTAACAATAGATTTGTAATTCAAACCAATGCCATGGATAACCCTGTCAGAAACATTTTAGAAATTCCCAAATTATATTCTGTAAAGATACACAGGCATTGAACAACAGAATTATCCAGTTAAAATAACTGGAAGCACAAAGATGAGGATGTACCAACCTCTGTTTGTTGAAGCTGCAATAGGTTCCTTCTCTCTAATCCAGGTCTCTTCATCCTCAATGTCACGGAACAGTTGCTGCAGGCGAAGAGAGTCAGCAAGCTTCTGCTTGCGAGCTACCATAGGATCCTTCAGAGCTTCATAGCGAGCCACCAAAGCTTCTTGTTTCTTCTTGATATTATCAGCATCAAAGTGTCCAGCATCCTGGAACTGGCGAGCCTGGATGGTGATGCCATCAATGCGATCCTAAAATTTAATTCAGCAATGGTATTACATCAGTATTCTCCAGGATGGTTTAGGCTTTGATTATTCTTGTTAGTTGCAGAGCCAGACTGTTATGTAACATTTCTAGGTCTTTAGCTTATCCCTTTGTACTGCAATAATGGATGAGAAAAATCAAAGTGAAATTGGACTAGAAATCAACCAGTTATTTTCACTGCCTAAAAGCAGAGAGAAATACAAAAAGTAAACAGTTGAGTGAAAAGTTTCAGTTTTAATAGAGATGTGTATGATTTTTAGACTCACAATATACTACACAAAAGAAAAACACCAAATTCCAATAAACTTACAAATGTATTGACTGTTCCCAAAAGTCAGATCAACAGGAGTATTCAGCAAATTTAAATAAAAGTTTAAAATTAAGCAAGTTGTAATGAAGCTACTGGAATCTGCATGTTACGGAGTTTCCTTGCTGTGTGTGGTTTTGAACTTTTAAAGGTGATGTGTAGAAGCTAGGATTGTCTTCAGCTGTGAAAGTCTTTGGATTTGGAATTTTGAGTGTCTTTTATAACTGATTTGTGTATTGTCTGAATTAATGAAAAAATGGACAGTAATAGCCACCTCATGAATGAACATGAGAGTTAACATCACCCAGAGCATTAAGCATTTTTGAGTAGTTCTCTACTAAATAAGGTGCAATGCACCTTTTAAAACTGATAAATGGATCTTGGAAGTTTCACGCCACAGAATGACTTTGTGCTCTCAACAAGTCAAAACAGTTAGTAATCTTCTTGGATTTTTGCATTTCTCTCAGTTACTTCAAAAAACTAAAATAAAAATGAAGGTTACTTACCTGTAACTAGAGTTCTTTGAGATGGCTCTTCATATTCACACTTCCTGGCCTGGTGGTGTCTTATAATAAAAACCTCTCCTAACAGCATCAGCTAGCGTGCTCCTGAACTCCACTTAGCACCACTCACAGTGCACTGAGGGTAATGCTCTAAAGGGAGGCGGAGCACCCTCACCATGTGAGTTCCTTCTACCACAAAGCCAGAGAGACAAAACAACAAGGACTCTGACAGAGACAGGAAGGCAGGTGTGAAGCGTGAATATGCAGAGCCATCTCGAACAACTCCGGTTACAAGTAACTTTCATTTCTTCTTTGAGTGGCTCTGCATATTCCCACTTAAGGAACAGATTGGTAAGCGGTGCTAAAACTAACCTGGAGGAGGGAACAAAATCCTAGTTGAACAGAGACTGAAGCACCGCTTTGCCAAATTCTGCATCCCCCTAGAAGCCGAGTCCAGAGCACAATGCATAGTGGAAGTGTGCATAGAAGTCCAGTTTGCAGCTTTGCAAATTTCAGCAACTGGTACCTGCCTAAGATAGGCAAAGGAAGTATCACAGCTCTAGTGGAATGGAGTCAAATTGCAGCAGGCACAGGGACTTTTGCCAGTGTGTAGCAATGAGTCATTTGTTTAATCCACCAAGAAACAGACTGGACAGAAACTCTATACACCATGTTCTTGGCATAAGACACGATCTAGATGATTGATGAAAACTCTTAGTTTTTTCCAGGTAACAGGCTACAGCTCTTCTAACATCCAAAGTATGAAGAACTGTAACCTCCCTCCCCCAATTAGAGTGCTGCTGGGGGGAGGGGGGGGGGAAGGGGATCTGTCAAATTAATGGTGTGATTGATGTGGAAATCAGACATCACCTAGGTAAAAATCTGGGAACTAGCTTGTCCTTATGCCAAGAAATGAAAGGTTGGGTCAGCCATAAGTGCATTCAATTCACTCACTCTCCCGGCTGATGTGATAGCAAATAAGGAAAGCTGTTTCGATAGATAAATGGTAGAAGGAACACTCAGCCAAGGGATCAAAGGTTGATTTTAGCAGCATGGCCAACACCAAGTTGAGGTCTCAAGAAGGGACAGGATCTCTAACAGAGGGATACACAGTAGATAACCCTCTCATAAACCTTTTAACTGAACTATGAACAAATAAAGATCTACCATCAACTAGAATACGAGATGTGGAAATGGCTGACAAACTTTTAACTATGTTAGATAATGTACTTAAAGAATCAGGGGCTAAGTATTCCATATCACAAGGGATGGAAGCAGAGGCAGGAGAATCAGATCGTCCCTTCGTCCAAGTCTGAAATCTAGCCCATTTTAGAAGGTAACCGTTTCTAGTAAATTGTTTTTGAGAGTTGATTAGTATGTCATGCACTGAGGAAGAACATGACTGCTCAAGAGCAGACACAGTCAGAGTCTGATTGCCCACACCATCAGTTGAAGAAACTGTTGGTTTGGATGAAAAATCCTTCTCTCTTTCTGGGACAGAGGAAGACACAAAGACACCATCAGACAGTTGAAGGAGATCAGTAAACCACCACATGACCAAAATGGGGCAATGAGTATCATCCTTGCCCTATCCTGATGTATCTTCCTTACTATCTTCTGAATCAACAGAAATGGAGGAAAAGCATACAACAAGCCCTTCCCACAGTGCAGAAGGAAGGCATTTGACAGGGACTCACAGTCCCTACCCACTCTGGAACCGCGAAGACACTTTCTGTTGACCCTCGTTGTGAGCAGCCCACATATAGTTGACCCCACCTGGAAAATACAGTGTGAACCAACTGATCCTTTAGGGACCATTTGTGCATCTGAGAGCTGGGTCATGCTGAGATGGTCCACGACTACATTGTTTTCCCTTTCTAGATGCTGAGTTACAGGATGAATGTTATGACAAATACACCAATACCATAGTCTTATAGCCTCTGCACACAGGGGAGCAAAGTGGGCCCCCACTCCCACTTGTTGACGTAATACGTTGCTGATGTAATGTCAGTTTCCACCTGCACAAACCTCCATTGCAAGTGAGGGAGGAATGACCTGAGAGCTCTTAATATTGATATGCAAGGATCTCTCCTGAAGGGGGCCAGTTCCCATGAACTCTCAAATGATTCAGGTGGTCTACCATGGGTTGGGGAGCCGTGTTTGAAGTCACTGTCCAGGATGGACCATCCCCTTCAAAAGCAAGGTCCCCCAGCTTAGTTCTAGCATCCATAGCTAGGGAGGAGCAATGGAGCCAAGCGTCTCTCCTGATCATCACAGCAGATGCCAATATTCTGGCAACAGAGTCTGAAGTGCCAAAAGAGGCCCTGAGCACACGTTTGACTACATTCTGGTCTTCCATTAAGATGGCATTCGCCAACCTACTTTTGTCATTTGGGAAGTCTTGGAAAAATAAAGTCATCTTTTCCCATACATGGTATTGGTAAAGGGCAATAACCACTTGATAATTCCCTGTCCTAATATTGAGGGACAAGGAGAACACCTTGCTCCTCAATGAGTCAATCCTTTTGCCCTCTTCATCAGCTAGGGTAGAATGCGATAATCTAGATCTAGCCCTGTTACTGGCAACAGCCATCATGAGTGAGAGTTAGGGACAGGGTGGGTGTGGAAGTAGGAAAACCATTCAGAGGGTATCTGATACAACTTCTCTGCTTTCTTAGAAACAGGTGTGCTTCACACTGATTTAGCTGGCTGTAGCAAACCATCCAAATGGGTAGGCATATTTTACTCCTCTAAGTAGCAAGTATATCAAACACCAGCAGAGAAGTCTCTTCCACAGACACGGCAGGAAAGAATTAAAGCGGACACCATATGATATACCAAGTTGTGGAACTGCTCAGTGTCTCCTGAAGGAGCAGAGGCTGAAGCTACCCCACATGTTCATCAAGCGATAAATCAGGCTCATAGTCCATTTCCAAATGCTTCTGATCAGAAAGGAGCTCTCTCATTGTCTTCTTCCTCTGACAACATTTCAGGCATCACTGTCAGTAATGTCAACAGATATGAAGGATTTGGCAGTCCAGAGATTCTCAACAGAGGAAACATTATCTCTCTATCCACTTGGAGGGTAATTACAAAACTCCTGAGGTGGCCCCCAATAAAGCCATGGGGTCCTGGATTGCCAGTCTCCTCAGCAAATAGGGATCAGGAATATGCCTGTGGGAGACAGACCATAGGGTGGTACAAAGCAAGACACAGATTTCTCTATTCATCCTCTCTCTTCCTCTTGGTTCCAAGTCTGGATCCAATATAGAATGTAATGATGACAAAAGCAGATCCAAAGAGAATGAAAATCCAGCTCTTTGCGGAGAGTCTCTAGGGGTCCTCGGCAGAGGAAGTATAGGATGATCTGGAAACAGACCCACAGCATCTTCTAACCTCCTCTTCTTAGCAGGGAACAAGGAAGACTAAGTCAAGCACTGGGAAAAATAAATAATCTTTTGGAACCCATGTGTTTTCCATTAAGAACAGAAAAGCAACTGAAATTGGCAGGTGAAACCTGGGCTGCCACATTGACTGAGCTCTCTGGAACAGAGGATGTAGCCACATCTGACCCAGGAACCAACAGAAGATCCAAAGATGACAACACTGGATCAGTTGTTAGACACAAGTCCATATCCTTTGCTACCAAAGAAGGAATGGATCTCTGCTGCTGAATTGTAGCAGTCTTGTCAGAGTTGGGCGTATGCTACAGTTCTGATGCATGGGAACTGGCACTGCTAGTGAGGTATAGAGACAAAATGGCTACAGAGAGGCAGAAGCAAAGGTGCCAACAGCCCAGATTCTGACACACTGAGCAATTCCATCTTCCTGGATCTGAAAGCTGAAGTCAGAATTGGCCCTAATCCTGCAGCCACAGGGTTTCCATCAGGGCTGGATAGCTGGGAGGAATGAGGTATGGCACCGGTGAACGTGGCTGAACTATTTTTTGATCTCTCTTCCAGAACCAGGGTAGTTGGCTCTGACCATAGTTCACATATCTGTAGCCTTGGGGGTTCGACTGAGGGAACTGCAGGAACTGAGTCTGACCCTGACGGGGAAGTGGCTTCTTAGAACGCTTCAGTTCCTTGGAGCCACTAGTAGCCACGGGGACAGAGACTGGCCTCTTAGACTTAGGATGCTGATCGGCTCCATAGGGCCTAGCCTTGAGGGCTTCCTTTAGGAGGAGGAGCTGCAAGCAAGTCTCCCTATCCTTGTGGGCTCTGGGAGTAAAGGTTTGGCAAATCAAACACCCAGAGGGTGAGTGCGCTTCTCCGAGGCACCACACATGACCGTTGGATGCCAGGAAGACTGCCAAGCAGGAAGCGCACTTCTTGAACTCCAGCTTCTTCTGTTTCTTCAGTTCATCCATAACTCTGAACCGGGAGAAATGCTAATTCACTAACTATTCTGTAATGAGCTAACACTAACTATTTCTAAGCAGAAAGAGATGCCGACTCCGAAGAGACCAGCGCGGTTAACATCCATCCAGGCACACTGCTGGAAGGAAATGAGGTGGTGAGAGTAGTCTGCCCCCTTTATAGCTTCACCCTCGGTGCATCCTGAAGCTGAGGGGAAGGGTGGCAGGGAGGGAGACAGGGAGGGGGCACAAAGATGTGTTCTAGCTGACACTGCTAGAAGAGGTTTTACTGTGAGGTACCACAAGGCTGCACAGTGCCCATAAATAGGAATATGCAGAGTCACTCAAAGAAACATTGTTCCCAGACAAATCTTTCTACCAAACTGTGTTCAGAGCAAATTCGGAGAACAAAATTGTAAACTCCTGAAATACACCTTTATCGTGGAAACACTAACAAATCCTTTATTCCACAGACACTAGCAGTTAGTGCTTTGTCTAGCTTAATAATCATGTTAATACGCCCGTAAGGGAGGGAGGAAAGGAAATTGTGCTACCTGGTGAGCAGCAACATCTGCTTCCAACAGAGCATGTTTCTTCTGAAGATTCTGAACATTAGTAAGATCTTTTCCATAATCATCAGAAGCCAAGTGTCCCTCCACCTCATACAACCATAGCTCAATGTCTTCCACATTGCGGTTAAATTGCTGCTGTTGGTTGGCTTCACGCAGCTTTATTCCTGCATGTATGTAAAGGAGAGAGAGGAGGAAGGTTATTTAAATTTCTATTTCATTTAACTCACTACTCACTTGTTTTCAGCACTGACTTCTCCAGAAAACTTCTCCATAGCTGGAAATGTCATTCTATAGCTCTCTTATGATCAGTTACAGCAAAGATGATATCTTACCTTTGAGCTCAGTGGCCTCCAGCAGTTTTTTCCACAAGCTGATGACCTCATTCATGCGGGCTGCTACTTCATCAGATGCATAGTGATTGACATCAATCAGCTTCTGGCCAGCTTTCTCCAGGGCATCAATGCGACTTTGATTTGCAGAGAGCTCTGCCTCAAAAGCCTGATGTTTTTGAACTTTACCCTGCAGGTTTGATGGGTCCTACAGGTAGGAAAGGGAGAAAACATTTCAGTCTGAAATCGGCATATATTAAAAAACCTCATTTCACCAATCTCATGCTAATAAGTAAGAGCAAAAGTGGAGAACTTCTATCAGTTCTTCATATTTACATTTCCTATGTGACTATGAACACTTCTCCACATTAGATGGCCTATCCTCCAGACCTGTAGTACATATTACACAGAATACACTAGCTAACTGTGGATCCTGTAAGGCTGAGTGCGGTCACAAAGGCTGAGATAACGTCAAAGGAATTGCAGCCGTAAGTACCAAGTTAGAGAGCAAACCATTTTATCTACAGAATAAGCGTTTGCGTAGTGCTGGAATATTCTCCTTGGGATCATGCAGATGACAAGAGGAGGAACTATCCATAAGGTTCCTAGACACCAATAGTACCTGAAAACCAATACTAGCTTAACATTATCAGGATATTTATTCTTGTTTTTACCTTGTAAGCCTCATCCGTTGCAGTTTTCATCTTTTCGTTGACCCAACTCTTTAGTTCATCAGAGTCTCGGAAAAACTGCTGCAGGTGGAATGAATCTGCCAGTTGAGCACGCCGATACATAGCCCTTTCGTGCAGAGCATTACGTCGGCTCAGCAGCTGAAATAAGCAAATATCAGTAGTGAATTCTCAGACTAATGAGAAACCCCATCATGTTTTTTTTAATTATAGTTGAGTTTGCTGCAACTCTACTTATTTATCCTGCATCTGTGCCATCACTTATTCTTTTCATTCATATAAACATACAAACCAAGCAGCAGCATGGGTTACTTTAAAAACTTACAGCATCTCTTCGTGTAGCAACATCCTCCTTGGCATAGTGGTTATTCTGAATCAGTTTAGTAGCAAACTCGTCCAGGGCCTAAAAAGAAAGTAGTCTTCATTCATTTGAAATACTAAGAAGTGAGGTTTTTTACCCACGAAAGTTTATGCCCAAATAAATCTGTTTGTCTTTAAGGTGCCACTGTACTCCTTGTTGTTTTTGTGGATACAGACTAACACGGCTACCCACTGATAAGAATATTTGTGCAAGCTTATTTAGCAAACTAGGTTTTAGAAGAGATGTGTCACAGCTGAACTAATCAAAAGTCAAGATAGCTATTTTTAAACCTCTCCACATTTCCTTAAGAACATGATCCTAAATCCAGATGATGGTAGATTTATAGCTCCTCTGAGAAATGATTACCGTATAAGTTTAAACAATTCAAGCATCAGCCGAAAAAGTGCTGGCATAGTGTGCAAGGGTGTACTGGATGACTCTGATGCCCTGATCCAGAGGTTAAACCCTATTCTCTGCCTTGATCCTAAATGTGGGTTTTATTCGGTGAGTGAAATTCCATTTCACATACAATTTGGGATTATGTTCAAAACCCAGAAACCATCTTTTTCTGAAGTTCCTGGACAATGATTTGGGTTGAATCCTTCTGTTTTAGTTCTTGCTCATTAATACAAAGAGACTTAATGAATACAAGTAATGTAAGCATCTTACTGTGATTTTCTCCTCCTGGGCACTGAGGGATTTCTCAAAGTCTTCATGCTTCTTTAGCAGCGCCTCAACACTATCCAGAGAGTCACCTAGGTCTTCATTTAGCAGGAATGCCTGCAGAAAAGAAAAACACTTTAGTGAGCCTTACACTACCACCACTCCCAATTATCCTAAAGCCAACTCAGGCATGCAGCATTGGGCTCATCACTGTAGGAGTTTATTTGGAAAGTATGTGGTATGGAGTTGATGTATCTTCTTCTGAGGAGTACATATCTAATTTGTATCAGAAATGAAAAGGAATAATCCCTTGTGGGCATTAACTCACATAAAAAACATTACACCAATTCAGCATGACTGGCAAGTTATGTAAAGCAGCAGCATCAGACTGGAATATTGGAGGTCTGGCATTCTAGGTGAAAAAGACCACTAACAGAACCCCGTGAAAAGAGGCATATACAGTACCTCCATGCACTATGGTTAAGGCTGTGTGTCTGTCATGGATTCCATGACTTTCCGTGACCTCCGTCTCTCCTGCAGTGGCGTGTGTGTGTGTGTGTCTCTCTCTCTCTCTCCCCCGTAGTCCCCCGTCCCGGGACGCCCCCACCCCCCAGCACCTGCAGCGCCCCGGCGCAACTTTTAATAAGGGGTATATAGTACAAGTCATCGACAAGTCACAGGTTGTGAATTTTTGTTTACTGCCCGTGACCTGTCTATGACTTTTACTAAAAATACCCATGACTAAAACGTAGCCTTAACTATGGCATGCCTGGCTTTGGCCTGAACTATTTATCACATTCACAAAAATAGGAGAAAAAAAATACATTCAGAAATTAAATCTCATCCTCTCTTTCTGAAGGAGCCAATGCATGCTTAGTACAGTAACTCCTCACTTAACGTTGTAGTTATGTTCCTGAAAAATGCGACTTTAAGCAAAACGATGTTAAGTGAATCCAATTTCCCCATAAGAATTAATGTAAATGAGGGGGTTAGGTTCCAGGGAATTTTTTTTCACCAGACAAAAGACTAACTTTTAAACAAACAATTTAATACTGGTACACAGTGATGATGATTGTGAAGCTTGGTTGAGGTGGTTGAGGGTGGGATATTTCCCTTACTGCTAAATGATGAACTAGCAATTGGCTGAGCCCTCAAGGGTTAACTCTCTCACTGTACAAGGCAGCAGGAATGGCGGGAGATATGCGCATTTCCCCTTTAAGTACACTCCCTTGTTAATTCGATCAGTTTGCTGAGACCGCAGCTGCTGCAAGCTCCCTCTGTCCTGAGCCCTGGTGTGTCTCCCCTGCTCTATGGAAGATGGGGTAAGCGGGGTGCAGGAGCAGGGGGGACACACTGACATTAGCCCCCCTCTTCCTTCCCTCCCCCCGCACAGCAAGCAGGAGTCTCGGGGAGCAACTCCAAGGCAGAGGGCAGGAGCAGCACGTGGCAGTGGGGGGAGGGACAGCTGCAACTGCTAGCCTGCACAGGGAACTTAGGGGAGTGGGGAGCTGATAGGGGGGCTGCCGGTCCACCCTGGTTCCAAGCTCCCACCAGCTAGCTGCAACGGGCTGCTCTTCCTGCAAGCAGCAGACAAAGCAGGCGGCTGCCAAACGACGTTAGAAGGGAGCATTACACAACTTTAAACGAGCATGTTCCCTAACTGATCAGCAACCTAACGGAAACAACGTTAACCCGGACGACTTAAGTGAGGAGTTACTGTATGCTATCTAACCAAGTGCTGCCTGCTGTGCAGTTGAAAACACTCACCTCTTGTTTGCTCATCCAGTTGTCAACTTGTTCAGTGTCTCTGTAGAAAAGCTGCAGGTCCATACACTGTTCATATTGCTGTCTGCGAAGTTCCCACAGCTCTAGAAGGGCAGTTCTTTCATCTGAAAGGATGGTCAGCTGAGGGGTGGGGAAGAAACACATGCTCAATACAGGGAGAGTGGTTCTTTTCCATCTCAATGACAGCAAAATCAACCATGGGCTCTATAAAGTAGTGATTGTGTCTGTGTCACCTTTTCAGTCTCCAGAACACTTCACGAGAGTTCAAACACCTCACTCAACTTCTGAAATTCCTCACCTCCCCCCACAACCAGGGCATCTAAAGTGCTTTCAGCCAGCACACAACAACAAAAGACTCTCTTAGTTTAAGAGCCAAAGCTATGAAATACACAGTATGTTTCATTACAGCAAACTTGAAAGCATGGATAAAAGAGACATACTTGTTCTATTAGATAATTCATTTTTCCAATGGGAAAATAAAGAAATGTCACTAGCTTCAAACGTATGTTTTATGCCAAATTGAAGGATGAGAAGAGCATGTTGCTTAAATTAAGGGGAAAAGGGAGCATATTCTAGTCAAATAAATACTTTTGCATCCAGACTCTTAAACAAAAACTACATCACTCACTAAAAAAATAAGAGGAATGGAAACATATTAGAACTTTTCCAACTCCTCTTTTTAGAGCTGTCCAACTTACCTTTTCTCTAACTTCATCAGAGGCATAGTGCCCAGCAGCCAGCAAGGCCTGACCAGATTCATCAGCAGATTTAAAGCTATCTTCATGGGCATCAATTTCTCCCTATGGCAAACAACAAATACACTGTTTCTAAAATTCTAAAAGAAAATAAACCCAACTATTTTAAGATATTATTAAAATATGAACTTGAAAATCAAGCCAGATACTGAAAAAGAAGCCAAAGGCGGCATTCAGATATCCAGAGTATTAACTGACATTCAATTATCTATATATGAAAACAGCGTCCAATGTCTTGTATTAGTAATGCCGATATAATTTAAATGTGACACTCAAATAGAAGCTACAAGTCAGATTTCAAGCTACCTCTACGTATTCATGGAAACCCTATAAGACTGGAGAATTTAAACAGCCATCCAAGAAATTTTAGTCATAGCTTTAGTGAAGCTCATGTGGAAAGAGTAACTAGTAAACATGACTTGAATATACAGAAAGGAAAGATGCATGAGTGATAGTAATGTTCTACCTGAAATTATCTTTAGAATGTCATGAGGAAACCACATAATGGGTCTCTAGGATATAAAACATGAGCCTGCTCAACTATAATTCTGCAGTGTATACACATGTGATAATATAGAGGGCGTGTTACATACACAGAAGCTAGGAAATTCAAAGTCTAGAGCGATCATATTAGCTAGACACTTTCTTAATTCATTTGTTTTAGGAGTGGAGGAGAAGAGAGGAAAAGAAAGCACGATTGGCGTTAAGATGCTAATCTAGATTCCTAGAATTAATCTAGTTTCTGTAGGTTTCAGTTCAACTCAACGTTTTTTTAAAACAAGCCTTTATTGTTTCCAATTTTTCTTTAATAAGAAATTATCTGAAACATAGTTCAGTATTTGCTCATTTGTATATTGTCCTATTAAACAAGAAGCAAAAATCCAAACTCTTAAATCAGAATAGGCCGCTATATAGTACATGCAACTGAAATTATATAAATTCAAAGCATGCTAATGCTACAACATAGTGTGATTCAGAAGACTGCATTAAACCTGTACATATAAACCAGTCTCCAAGTGAGGCCAAGCAGATTAAGCTATATGGCTGTGATTACCTTATGCTCCTGATGCCTATCAAGCAGAGCTTCAGCTCCAGCTACGTCATTGGCAAGTTCATCAGCATTAATTAGAGCCTTCATTTCAGTCACCCAGCTGGTAAGGTCACGAAAGTCTGCAAGGAAGCGCTGCAATCTTTGGAAAACAAATGGCAGAAGTCATTTATGTGCACAGGAGCTCCATCCTTACTCTTTTTTTGCAACACGGAATGTTTATGTTAAGATTCTGAGAAAAATTCATAAAAATAACTAATAATGTAATGATTATAGTAACCAGCCAAATTACAATCTCGACTCCTGAGATAAACCTGACCTTTTTCTATACTTTAAAGGATTAAAGGTCAAGGGAGATATTTTCTGATAGTTTAAAGTTTTCACCCAATTTTCCGCAGGGAAACATGTGGTATATCACCTGAGCTGAAAGGAAAGGGAATACTTCTAACTGCAAGCTTGCATGCTAGAAGCCAAGAGGAAACAAGGGCAGTATTAATGTGGTGATTCTCAAAATGATCTAAAGAAGACTTCTATGTGACCTACAGACCTGCTTCTGTTATAACAGTGAAGTATGCACAACTGGGAGAAGAAGAAGAAGAAGAAGAAAAAAAAGGAGGCACTTCAGCCATTTTAGAAAGCTTCAACTGCACAAGCCTCCGTCTTGAATAAGAATTCCCTTGTTTTCCTGTCAGCTTTTCTTCATATTCCCCTGCCTTTAGGGTTACTTGAAAAGGAAATGAAGTCTTAATGAGTCTCTGTCAGGTATCTCTTTGATATACGCTTTAGCACCCATCAAATTTGCTGGCAATACCAAGTTTAAAAGAGAAGCAGATACACAGGGGAACAGAAACAAACCACAAAAGTGACTTGGAGAGATAACAGCAGTGTGGGCTTCAGGAATCAAAGGGAGAATCATTCATAATAAACATAAAATCCTGCACCCTGGGAGAGGACAAATAGCATAACACAAAATAAATATAAACAAACAGCCATATTCAACTGAGTTTATTTTCCTTTTGTTTCCTTAAAAATGCTCCAATATTGTTTTATGTAGCCAAGCATATTTATGGCTACAGAGAAACCAAGTAATCAAGAGATTGGAGGCAAAAGAGAACAAGAGGATCCCATGGGATACAGGAACTGTCATAGTAGATCAGATCAATGTTCCATCTGGTTTGATATATTTTCCCAGACAGTGGTCAATACCAGAGAGCCACAACATAAAAAGGTTTGAAAGCTATTGCTATATATGATCTTGGAAATGTAAATCCATTTTTTTCCATTAGAAATCCCTGAACACATTCACTTTAGAAGCAAGAGCATGTATTTTGTGTACAATAGTTGTGTCTTGAGACACTAACTCATTCAAAATCTTGGAAATGGCCTCCCTTTCTCCTCCCTGCAACCCTGTATTTAATTTAGGTGGAGATGCAAAAAGTCCTTCCAGTGATACAGCATTCCTACCTATAGGAGTCATTCAGGCGAGCGTGCCTCTCTGCTGCCAGAGTGCGAATCTGCTCCCAGTTTGCAATCAGCTCCTCCCGTTTCACTTGGATCTGAGAGGCATTTTGTGGGTGGGACTGCTGCAGACGATCAGCTTCTGCACACAAGGCCTTTACCTAGACACACACACACACAAATTGCCATAAGCTTATTCTAAGACAATTATATTATTTAAATTACAGACAAAATGCCTACTCTACGTACCTTGTCCTCCAGAGCTGCAAGATCTCTCTCTAGGCCCTCGTGCTTGCGCAGCAGAGCCTGCACACTGGCTAAGTCTCTTCCAAAATCATCTGAGGCCATCAACTGCTCTTTCTCTTTAATCCAGCTTATAGTCTCATCCACATCTCTTCAAAAAGTAACACACAAATTAATATGCATTCATCTCTCTTACAAGGAAAGGAAGAAGGTAAAAAGTCGCAAACATAACAATGATGTAGGCCTTCATGACAAAGCCCTGGTGATATCATCCAACTGCCATTACATGGAAACTTGTTAATCTTTAGGAAACTAGACAACCCTAGAAGGTTTTACAAGTGTTTTTTAAGGTTTGGGAGCACAAATGGCCAGCTGGTGTAGGGGCAGGTCAGGATTTGTGGCTTCTGTTCCTCCCAGAAACAGTCACTCGTTAAGCCTCACTGATTCTACAGGGCCCATCTCCCATGATCACTAAAACCGATCTCCTCCCTCATCCCAAGAAATCACCAAGAGCCATCAGACAGCACCGACAAAGGTGATGAGGAAAGGAAAATGTATCAGAGGCTAGAGTCGCTCCATGCTGACTAGTTAGCCAACAGCATGAGAGAGGGACACCTCTTCTGGTGTTTACTTAGGCTGGATTTAGAAGAGGGGGCTTTCAAACAGAGGGGAGGGAGACAGAACTGCCATCTGGAAAGGAGAAGGAGAGAGATGAGGGTTCTAATGGTAAGGAGAAAAATCAGATTATTATTCTGGACGTCATTCTAGATGTTGTAGGTCCTTCTTTCAGGAAGGAACAATGAATAAGCTGCAAAACAAAAACACGACAGAGGATGTCAAGTGTTCACACAACCTTAAATGCAGTAGAATGCACCATTTGACATTTATGTGTAGTCAGAGTCATAGGCACCAAACAAATCCGGCCAAGCCCATACCTGTTAAAGCGCTGAACTTCAGCTGCCCCAAAGAGTTTTCCCTGCCTCTGAAGGGCTAGCCCCTTCAGACGCTGCCAGCCTGCATTTACTTCATCCTGCTTAGACTTGATCAGTTCCTCCTCAGGGTGCTGCTCCTGATGAGCAAGAGAAAGATGGCTTGCAGTCTATGGATTTATTCCAACAGACACCAAGACAGTTCTTGTGATCAGTTTATAAACACCTTCCCTTTCCTCCCAATCTTTCAACTTTGTAGTTTTACTGCAGCAGCCAAGCATCCAATACTTTCATAAGACACTGCATAAAAACCTATACTTCTTTTTGTACACTGTAGGCATTTGGAAAAGCAATTCCCCCATTTGTCCTGGGATCCCATGCCTTCTCACCCCCAGCTGATCACCTGGTGTAAAAAAATGACACAGTCTTGGATGGCAGTGGAGAAACAGTTTTAACTTCAGGTCTTCATGAGAGTGTGTCAGTTTCTCCTATAAAACCACTCCTCACAGGGTTTTCCTTTGAGGAATGTTCTTGTCTAACAGAACTTTACTCAATCTACCCAGCGGAAGAATCCCTGTTGAGAATATTCAGCATCTATAGATCTATCCCATATGCAAGTACAGTTGCCTCTGTTTCTCTCCAAGGTGACAGCTGGCATAGCACAGCAAATTTTTGCTCACTGAGTTACAACTGTTGTTTCCACAATTATCACAATAGATTTCAGATACATACCTATATTTGTAGGACATCAACTTCTGTATGTTTTTGGGAAACGACTATTATGTCAATTTACTACCCAACACTTCTTAAAGAATCTAAACAGCATCACTGAGGGGGCCTTTTCACAACACACCGATGTTTACCTGGATAAGTTTGCCAGCAAACTGGTTTACTTCATTTACTCGTTCTTCATGGGCTGCCAGGTCTGTCTGAAACTCTTCAAATTTCTTCTGTAAAACCTCAACATGCTCCAGATCCTGGCCAAGTTCTTCTGAGGTCACTATCGCTTCCTAGCATGTTAGGAAACAAGAACATCTCTTCTATCACAAGCCAACACACAGAAAACCGATTAGAAACTGTGAAAACAGCTATTCTAGCTGCAAAATGTTGCCACTTCAAAGACAGTTACAGTGGGTACAGGAAAACAAAGTTCATTATGCTTTAAAGTCAGTTTTAAAATGCAGCCTTAGAGGAACACTGTGTCAGCTTAAAATCCACTTCATCCGAAAAATTTTCACTTACTATTATTACAAGCAACACCTAAGATTGCTATAATAAAAAGATTAGAGAAAAATATTTCTCTACTTTTTCCAGTTTGGTTACTTTGCTATCAGTCAATTTCTCTACAGCAGTGGTTCTCAAACTTTTTTTTTGTGGACCACTTGAAATTTGCTTAGAGTCTCGGTGGACCACGTAATGATCTTTCCAAATGTTGTTTGTATCATTAGCTAACTATTGTAAAGCGCTTTTGATAAAAGTGATATATAAAAAAAACCCCACACAAACGAGTTTTTGTTCTACAAATAAAAGTACACTGCTGATATTTTAATATCAGTAGTCTTACCTTTCTAATGTGATGGATGTGCCCTTTCTCCCCTATTGTGGCTGGGGCAAATTGCCTCTTTCTCTGGTCGCCACAGTCCTGCACATCCGAACTTCCCCCACCCCTTCTTCTTACCCCACTGCCCCCTCCCACCTACCCCTATTCCCTCCCAAAGCCAACACCTCACCATACATGTGCGTCTCCTCCAGGGTCCAGGGACCTAATTAGTGGAGCATTGCCTATGCGGCTCCACTAATTAGGTGGGTGGCCCTTCATTCTCTCGTGTGCGACCGTCAAGGTGTGCACCTTAGAGGGAACTATACGCGGATCATCTGAATAGAGCTCAAGGACCTCAGTTTGAGAACCTCTGCTCTACAGTCATTTGTCTAGTTTGCACGGGTCCTTTCCAAAGCAACTATTGTTTTTTTGTTTTGTTTTTTTTTAAATCAGGAAGCTGTGATTGTAAAAACTCAAAAATTGGCAGGCATACTTAGGGGCAGGTACAGTAACTGAAGCTACTTGTAACTCCTTTATTTGACATGGACTAGATAGCAAGTTGACAGTGTCAGGTTTGCAGATTTTAATGAGGGACGGGTTTATGAAAAATATTTTGTAATACTTAATGGCAGTTATGGAGGATTTACAAATCTAAACTCCTAGTGCCATAAATCAGTGAGTCATCATTAAGAAAACCTAGCTGATCATTTTGCGGCTTTTAAACTTTAGTATTGTGGTTTGTGGTTCTGCTTCTTCAATGTTCAGAGAGGTCAAAAGCAAATTGTTCTCTTGCAATGGTTCTCTAACGATATTCCAGTCACAGCTAAATACATATAAACTTTTCAATGGGTAGGCACTCCCTTTCCATACTGGTTCATTTTAGCATATATGTCACAAAACCTTACTTTTATGTGCTGCAGCTTTCACAATGTAGGGAAGGTACAGTCAACCACTATGAGAAATACTAAGGTCTTCTTAAGCAAAGAAAAGAGTATCATGTTTCATGGTATCCTCAACCAACAGAGAATTTCTCTGTTATCCATTATTTCTATCAATTTCCTACAATTGTTTTTGCAATTGCTGAAACAGGCTAGAATGGTCTGTATACCTACCATTTATAGCACACAAATAACTACAGCAATTCATAAAACCGTATTTAAATCCCATATGGTGCCTTAACACAATAAGACCGTGAATATTTTGATAAAACAACTCCATATAAACCCCTTCATAGAACTGGGATGTTGTAAAGGCTATATGATGCAAGTGGATATTCTTTTAGCCATAATATACCTTGTCATTGATCCAGTCCAAGACATCTTCACATTCTCGTAAGTACTGCACCAGCTTCTGAGCTTGCAGCAGCTTGATTCCCTTTTCACGCATCTTCTCTAGCAACAGCTCCCAGAGTCGATGAAGCTCCTGCAGTCGAGTCTGAAAGACATAAATAAGATGCAGACATCATAATTCTATTTCATAAAAGACAAAACTTTGCAATGCAATTATTCTCTCAACTCCTAAAATGATAGAAATTTTCATCTGAATCCTATTTTCATAAAGGTTACATGAGGTAAAGCATGGATGAACTTCTGTCAACTAACAAGACCACTATTAAACATTTATTGTAGTCAGAGTCATAGGAGCTGAAGAGCTCTGTGTAGCTCGAAAGCTTGTCTCTTTCACCAGCAGACAATGGTCCAATAAAAGACATTACCTCACCCATAGAATCATAGAATCATAGAATATCAGAGTTGGAAGGGACCTCAAGAGGTCATCTAGTCCAACCCCCTGCTCAAAGCAGGACCAATTCCCAGCTAAATCATCCCAGCCAGGGCTTTGTCAAGCCGGGCCTTAAAAACCTCCAAGGAAGGAGACTCCACCACCTCCCTAGGTAACGCATTCCAGTGTTTCACCACCCTCCTAGTGAAGTAGTTTTTCCTGATATCCAACCTGGACTTCCCCCACCGCAACTTGAGACCATTGCTCCTTGTTCTGTCATCTGCCACCACTGAGAACAGCCGAGCTCCATCCTCTTTGGAACCCCCCTTCAGGTAGTTGAAGGCTGCTATCAAATCCCCCCTCATTCTTCTCTTCTGGAGACTAAACAATCCCAGTTCTCTCAGCCTCTCCTCATAAGTCATATGCTCCAGACCCCTAATCATTTTTGTTGCCCTCCGCTGGACTCTTTCCAATTTTTCCACATCCTTCTTGTAGTGTGGGGCCCAAAACTGGACACAGTATTCCAGATGAGGCCTCACCAATGTCGAATAAAGGGGAACGATCACGTTCCTCGATCTGCTGGCAATGCCCCTACTTATACAGCCCAAAATGCCGTTAGCCTTCTTGGCAACAAGAGCACACTGTTGACTCATATCCAGCTTCTCGTCCACTGTGACCCCTAGGTCCTTTTCAGCAGAACTGCTACCTAGCCATTCGGTCCCTAGTCTGTAGCAGTGCATGGGATTCTTCCGTCCTAAGTGCAGGACTCTGCACTTGTCCTTGTTGAACCTCATCAGGTTTTTTTCTGCCCAATCCTCTAATTTGTCTAGGTCCCTCTGTATCCGATCCCTACCCTCTAGTGTATCTACCACGCCTCCTAGTTTAGTGTCATCTGCAAACTTGCAGAGAGTGCAGTCCACACCATCCTCCAGATCATTAATAAAGATATTAAACAAAACCGGCCCCAGGACCGACCCTTGGGGCACTCCACTTGAAACCCAACTTCTCTCTATATAAGCTTTAATGGAAATTAAAACAAATACACACACACATTGCAAAACAGGAAAACAGCTGTTTCACTCATCATTTATAACGCTATGCACATTGAGATTTGTAACATGAAAGGCAAGTTAGAGGAGCTTTCAGAGATCTAACATGGACACATACTTATTAAAGGTATTTAATAGGCTCAGTTATGGAGGTTTACAGGAGAGAAGGAGCTCACACTAGGTAAATCTCTAACATTGTCCAACAGCACGCCGCAAACCATCAAAGAGGAAGAAAGAGGCATTCAAAGAGAAAGTGACAGCAGCATTCCACCATCAAAGATTCACCTACTCGTATATGGAGCCCAACTTGAGTAGCAGTTACTATTGGGCGCTGTGCAGTCCTGTATGGCGTGAAAGACTAAACCATTGACAGACAGGTTACCATTCCAAACAGAATACAAATTAAAGTTTACATTGATCACCATGTAGCAGGATTTTCTATGTTTTTAAAGGAATTAGACCACTTATTTGAAAAGTAATTTCTTACTTTTGTTAAGGATAAATTACAAGACCAAAATATCCTTATGCAATGAGATGGCTATGGCTAATATGCATAATTTATAAAAAATGCTCTAAAATAATGACACAAAGACGTCATTCCGCCTCTGTAAGACTCCACCCTTAACTCAGCTGTATATTAGAATGTAATAAATACAATTAATCGGTAAATTTGATAACTGTGAAAAGAAGGTCCCTTGGCTCTAAAAGGTAAAGCTCTTCAAAAAGAGGAGAAATCAGTGACTTTTTAAGAAGTGACAAAAGAAGAGCTTTAAAATATTTGGAAAATTTATTTGTTCTGTTAAAGAGTTGTGCATCATTGATGTCTGCAAACTAGTTATCAATTTGCCTAATTGATATGTATACTTAATCAAGACCTGGAAAAGTGGATTTATACCCCCCCCATCCCCTCCCCCCCACACACACACACCAAATAAGCCTTAAAAAAAAAAAGGATGAGTGAAAAGTAAGAGCAGTAGCTTAGTAAAAACCGGTAAAGCATAGTCAGGAGTAAGCTAGAATAAGAAACGAGAATAGATAAAAGAATGAGTAAAAGAAAAGCACTGATAGAGGGTTCAAAGAAAACTGGTTTAATAATAATCCAGAATTTGTCAAAATGTGTAGCTAATATAGCATAGCAACAAGTGTTTTAAAAATAGACTTGGTGCTGCGATACACAGTTTGGGAGATTTGGAATGAAGAAAAGGTTTTAGAAAAAGGAGATAAAAGTGCCTATTTACACTGAAGAAAAAAACTTGTAGAAAACAAAGATTTCTAACACTCACTCTTATAGTTTCAGATGCAAAATGCCCTTCATTAATCATGTGGTTTCCAGTCTCATCCAGTTTAATGATAGCCCCTGAATTGGCCTGCACCTCAGCTTCAAAGGCTTGGTGTTTCTGCAGTTTCCCCTGTAAGTAAAACATTAAAGATGAGGACTAAAATCTGAGGAACTGCCTTCTTCCACACACCCCCCCAAACACCAGTACATTTATTACACGTGTAGTAGCATTTACATACAGTAAAACAGCACATTTGAAATAATAGTTGTACCATAAGTTTCATGGGCGGATTCAAACATCTCAATTTTAGTTGTTTTATTTTTGTTTGCTCGTGTGCTGCAGAGTGTTCAAACACTTTGGAGGTAATCCCTCCCACACAGCATAATTTTCTGCAGACGTAATTTTTATGGGAATAATAAGAATTTACCCAAATCTACTCACATAACTGAAGTGTCCAATGGATTTGTATTGACTGTATTGACATTCCATTCTTTTAAGGGCCAACAAGGTTTCAGTGACTAATCCATTATTACAACACTTCATTAACAGTGGATCAACTTAGAAACCAGTTTACTGAAGAAAGCTTTGTAGATGTTTGTTTCCAGCTCCTTTTATCACACTATATTATTTCAGCTACACTTTTATGTTTGTTGTATTTATTCCACAGATGAAACCTGGTATGCTTGGAGGCTAATAGTGCCGGGGTGGAAAGGTGGGGGAGACAGAAATAGGACTTGCCTGTAAATTGGTTGGGTCTTTGTAATTCTCATCAGATGCAATCTGGAGTTTCTCCTGGATCCATTTTTCCAGCTCATCTGCATCACGCTGGAAAAACTGGAATCGATAGGAATCTTCAAGCTTTTGGCGTCTCAGAGTAGACAGTTCCTTGAACCTGTGGTATCGGTCCAAAACTTGCTGGCGCCTCTCTTGGATATCCTCTGCTGTTTCCAGCACTTTTACACCACTTGGATCCATTTTCTGAAAGTCAAAAAACGTCAATTCAGAACTTTGCTCCTGACATGAAACAAAGGCAAATATGTAAAAATCTTAGTAAGGAAAGTTTGTTTTTAGTCTCACACATGGTTTACTTACAGACCTAGTGTTTCCTGTATAAAGAAACCCTTCTAGCAAGAAAGCATTAGAAGGGAAATGCCCATGAAAAGACTGAACAACCACTTGTTTCTTAAAAGTCTGGATGGGAGATCAAAGAAAACCCAACAATATAAATGACATCCACCACAAAAGTACCATGCTAGTATCTGGTAGAAATAGAATACCAGAGCTAAGTACATGGAAAAAAAGAAAAAATGCCCTACTATTTCTACTGTAAAAATGTTTAAAATCTTAGGGTTGTTTATTTTAAAAAAATGCTTATATCAACAAAGAAACAATATTACTGCTTTTTATAGAATGGCTAAACGGCCCTATTTATGTTCTCCTCATTCTCTTACACAAAGGAACTTGTAAAACAAAACTTTCTATTTTACATAAAACTTTAAAACCCAGTACACAGTAAGTTTACATTATACTTCACAGATGTCAACTTTGGGGGGAGGAAGAGAAACGGTAGGATTTAATCATTAATTATCCTTCTTTGCTGCATATCTTGATTGCAGTCCTTTTGCAAAAAATATATTTTGAAAATCATTTTTATTACAGGCAGTGCAAAGAATAAATATTGCACTCCTGCAGCCACTTTCCATTAAAGGTTTCACCCACTTCTAGTTTCTCTGTAGCTTCATCAAAATTTAAATGTAAAGAGGCAGCTTGATCCTCCAATACCAAAAGTTCTGATGGCACAGAAGTATTAAGGACAAATGGGACCTAATATAAAATTCTGTTCATTACAGTCAGTGACATTAAGATCTAATACACTTAAACATTTAACCAATCAGTGACCATCCCAGAGACTTTTGCAATGAACATTTTGTGCTTATAAAATAAAATAATTTTTCAGGTTTCACAGTTTACAGGCAAATTCTCACCTTAATGTGCAGTTATTTACATGTACATCTCCCTGTATTGCCAATCATGTAAATCCTACATATATCAAGATGGAAACACAGTCCAAAGCATGCATCACTCTTATGAAAAAAGTAATGAAAAATCACATATAGGGAAAGACAGGCGATCTCTATGAGATGCTGTTGAATGAGGAATTGTTATTTAGTCTCTACCCAGCTAGATCTCTAAATCAGAAATGCATCTGAGTATGATTTCATGCAAAATTCCACAGGTGGGAAAAATATATGTTACAGACATATTTCCTCTTCAGATTACAGGCACTTGGAAAGGGACCATCCGATAGAGAGGAACACATGGGGGCGAATTCAAACATTCCAAAGCTCTCTTCCAGCACAGGCACACCCTGCTGTAAAACAGCCATTTCAGCAGCAGTTGTTACACTTGTGAACTCTGAGGCCCCGCTGCATTGCGGCAGTTAAAGTGAGGGGACGGAAATTCTGCTATGCTTTAATTTTTTAAGTAATAAAAATGGGTGTTTCACCCATTACTTTCCAAGAAAGCTAGCACATGAAAAAGTGTGCATGCACTATATTGTGCAAATATACACAAACTTCAATCTGATAAAAATGGCTATGCCTCAATCAGATTAGCAAATCTGAATCTCACATAACCATAAATCCCAAATGTAATCTCAGCTCAACTACACATTAATTTTTTCTGACAAAGTATGGTAGTTGCTCTTTCTACTGAGTTTAAGCTTAGCCTTCAAGCAGGGATGACATGTTGAGAATGTAAACTATTCATTACTAACAATGCATTTCTTGTGTCCTGTTTCCTAGTTAGGATTAAATCAATTTTTAAAAACTGCTCAAGAGGGGTGGGACTGGAGAGTGTTTTAATCCTGATTTGCACCTGCTCAACTACATCTTATCTCATTGCTGCCTATTCTGATTATTTATACTACTAGGAAAAATTAAAGTCCTGTTTTTTCATTAGACTCCAGTTTTATACTCTTTGGTTATAAGCCTACACTTAGGTACTAAAAATGCCTTCAATAGTTTATATGTATATGTAATTTAAAATAGTTAATATCTTATTTAAAATAAGAAATATATTTTGTAATTCAATTAGTTAACTGGGTTATCTTTTTGCTGGAATTTGCAAAATAAAAGACTCTTTGTAACTACAGTAAGTAGACCAAGTCAATTGTAAAAGAAGTGCTTTGGTCTAGCAATAATGGACTGTTCTTTCCTGCAGCAGATCAGCTGACGTAAGCATGCTTCTGTTCTGCCAAAATGTTATCAGCAGTCACTGGGGAGCTCTGAGCATAAAAATCACCGATGCTGCAGAATGATGCAGTCTGCATTCAGTATTTTCATCTCAAAATTGAAGTAACCTTGTCTGGAGCCAAAGAGCAATGCATTGACCTGTTTCAATCGTATAACTAAAATGTTTCTCCTTTTCTCTATAAAGGGCTCTAACAGTATAATCAAGGAAAGCTATAAAAGCAGCTTGAGATTGTTTAAAAAAATTCCACATAAACATTGTTGTAATTTAGATGTACTCAAAAGACTAGAAAAACGAGGAGTCTGATTGCACCTTTAAGACTAACAGATTTATTCGGGCATAAGTTTTTGTGGATAAAAAACCCACTTCTTCAGATGCCTCTGGGTTTTTTACCCACAAAAGCTAATGCCCAAATAAATCTGTTTGTCTTTAAGGTGCCACTGGACTCCTCGTTTTTGTGGACACAGACTAACACAGCTACCCCTCTGATACCCGACATCAAACGACTAGCTTGACACCAGATAACTCACTTCATTCTTGGTCTCTGTACTTACAGACATCACATTCCACACATTCCTGTGCTAGATGACAGACTGGTATAGTGCAAGACCAGCCCCTCCCGTTGCAATCTGCACTGGGCTGATAAGGTCAGACATTAGACAGAAAGTTCCAGACTGTTCAGGAAGGCTGTCTGAATTAAATAGGTTATTTTCTTCTGAAAGCCTGTCTTCTAGGATAGCTAAAACCATCAGAAAAATAGCTCCAAAGTGGCACACATCTTACTTTAAGAATAATGGAAAATGTAGAAAGATCATAAAGCATTTTTAAATACTGTGCAACTATTTAAAAAAACAAAAACCTATCAATCAATCGTCTATGAAAAGCTTGCAAGTTAATGGCTTTAAGACTACCAGTACTTTGTCTCAGATTTACTCTTAAATTTTCAATTTATAATCATAATTTGTGTTTAAAAAAAAAAAAAAGACTGCAAAGGCCAGTGAGTGGAATGAATTTTGAAACAAAAACATCTATTACTCTCAGACCTCTTCAAATGCACTGTATATGCCAAGGATTAGTCTTCTACAACAATTTTTTATTTTTATTTTTTTTAAAAAGGAAGTATGCTAAGCATTTGAATGGGAATGTTCAACTGTGGATATTTATAGATGTAACAATGCAACAGTAATGTCAGCAACATCATTCAACCAGGGAAAGCAGTTGTATCTAGGTGGGTTAGCAGGAATTATAGTTGGACAATATAATAGCTGTCAGCATTTTCATTTCTAAATCATGTTTTCGGGGCTTAAAACTTGGCTGTACAATTTGTAAAGTGCTCAAATTCTGTATACAAGATTTTAGCACAAGACCATTTTTATAATTACCCAAAGCCACCAAAACTTTAATTTTTCAAAAAAGCACCCCGTATGGTGATCAGTACTTTCAGAATGTAATAAAATAGTGACCATCTCTTAAAAATAAGCACTTATTGTTTAGTATGCATATAGTGAGCATGGTGGCAGCAAGCAATATGCTTTTACTTGTAGTGCCCTCCTAGTCTGACAAAACAAAAAAAAACTTAGCAGTTCCAGATGCTTTTTTTGTATTCATATGAATTTTAAGTATTTTAATGATTTTTCATAGCTATTACATTACACGCTTTTCTTTCCTTTGGGAGGGAAGAGAAGGGGTGATACTTATTAAACAAAATCAAATATTATACATAAGTAGTAAGAATTTTACACACCCTCCCCAATTTGAATATGGAGAGAGGGAAGGTGGGTGAGGGAATATCATTTATTGGACCAAATTCTGGTGGTGTGAGAGAGAGAGAAATGCTTTCGAGCCATGAAGAGCTCTTCTTCAGGTCTGGGAAAATAATTTTAATAAGTAGACATCTTATTTTCACTTGTTCCATTCAGGGCTTTCCTGAAGTTTTTAGGGAACTAGTAAGCCATATCTGAAACATTCATAAAGTTTAAACAGTTAAATACAATTTATAATGCCAATTTTGGTTTTAACTTGGTTAATATAAATTATCCAAGGTGAAAAAGTGAGAAGAATTTCTGGAAAGGAAGTATGGTGGGGCTCTTTAGGTCTCTGGAAAAAATTCTGTGCGCTGATATAATGTTGGGAAGGAAGTGAAGAAGACATTGCAGTATATCATATTAAAATCCTTTATGGGTTTTTTAAATTTACCCTACTATAAGAAGGGAAATTAATACCCACTCATTTAGTTTATTGTTGTTGGAAAGGATCTTTTTAAGTTCACAAAATATCAAAGCTCAAATTGAGGGTGCAATTTCAACTTTAAAACCATACTTTAGGACACTAGTAAGAAAGACCACTCAAATGCTTAGAAACTCCTGCAATACATAAGCAAAAATGGGTACGTGAAGGAAAGTTTTGCAGTAAAATATTAAAATGTCTTGGTTTCTGTCTGTTTAAAGTCAGATCATTTAAAGCTGCTGCATATTAGTACGGACTAACAGCAGAATAGGCAAAATTCAAACAGAAGAATCTAATAGTGCATTACACGGACACAAGAAATTAAAGTACAAAGGAACTGAGTAGTGAAAATGAAACTTTTATATAGGAGTAAAACATTGGACACAGCAGTCTTCTTTAGTATGATCTCATGGTTTGCGCACTAACAACTATAGATTTTTAAGAATGCAAGGTTTTCTTTTTAATTTTGCCACTCTGATTTGAAGATGTTATATAAAATAGCTGAATTGCACCACAGATTGCAGTTCATTAGATACAACAACTCTTTAACTATGACCGCAGACCTTTAACGTAACTATCCAGAGGTCAGCAGGGATTGCACTCTGCATCAAAGCTCATGAGAAGGCAAATTACCCTGACTGCATTGCATCAAAATCTAGAAATGCAGAGTTGAGAAACAGTGTGATCCCAGCGTAAATAACCTGTTAACTTACAACTTATTTCTTAATAATATTATCTTGCAATCATCACCTTTTACTGTAATTAAGATATATAGATAGATATAGATATAGATAGATATAAACTTGTTTTACCCCATAATAGGAGACTTTATATTGCTCTTATTACCCAGCTCAAGTTCTGTTCATTAATTTTATTTATTTGACCACCATTTAACAAAAACCTGCACATCAGTGGCTACCCTGCAATTATACAATGATTGCACAGTCTGTATCCATTGATAGAATAGGAAACAAGGCCAATTTTTCAGTTTACAGTAATTTACATTACACAGTACATCACAGTAGATTTTCAGATGCTGTAATCAAAAATATTTTTTTGGCCAACAGCCCTTTAAAGCAAAATAAAACTTTATAAAAGTTAATCCACAACAACAGTAGATCAGACAAAACTATGATCAGGACAGAACAATGATCACACACCATGCATCACAGGAAGGAAAAGAAAATTAAGTCTGAAACAGAAAAAAATTATTATCTCCACTCCACAGAGTGCAAAAAAGCAACTGCTATATTTGTCATGCTGTATTTTACGCTCTAGAGTCTATACACATACACAGCTCTCAAAACAGGCTGTTTTTTGGTACAAATAGGTCATCACTGCAACAAAGGCAGGCAAATGAAGAAACAGTGACTCCACTACATGCATTTTGTGAAATACCTGGACTTTGAGTTTACGAAACGATAACATGATGGAGGAATGTAGAGTCTAAAAGGGAGGCGGAAATCAAGGTAACATACCACTATCTACAAATCTAGTAACATAGGTCAAACAAACGCAACTTTTGACAAAATTTACATTCTGTCAAAGTAACACTTTTCTACTTCCTCTCCTCACCATATGTAATTTGGAATGATTGTTATGAAAGCTGCTGCATGCAACACAGTCCCCCCCCCATGCAACAATGTTAAGAATATCAATAATCAATTATAATTAAAACAATGGAGAATTGACTTAAGATGCACATAATTTTCCATTTCAAAAAATTAAATTAAAGGAAAAAAATTACAAATAAGAAAAGTGATCTCACTTGGTAAGCTACACTTCCATATACAAATTCATCAGACACAATGACTTAAAATACAGCCTGAGAAACAAACATGCTTAACAAGCAAACTTTAAATCTCCTCCAAAATACTTAAATTCACTTCCCATGTGAAATACATGCAGTAAATAAAATCTGTGACAAAGTATTTTGGGGGGATTGCTGTTCAAGGAGCAGGTGGATTATTAAGTATGGCTGATACACTGAATTTTAACATCTTCAGTTCCCTGCATCCCCTAGTCTGCATTTTCCATGACTATGCTGCAATCCATGTTCCTGTACAGGGACAACTGCAGTTACGTGCCTTTGTGCTTTCTGAAGCAAGTGCATATCTAGCATGGCATTATCACAGCTTAGGGTAAAACAATTACAGCAGTAAGAAGGCAGATTGCCACTTTATTTGATCCATGGCCAGCAACGGGCACATGGTGCTGGACTGCACTTGGCAGTCTATTTCAACAACATCCGCAATCTGCTCCACCCCATTATTCTGGTGCCTGCTCCAGAGACAAATTGTGGGGCGGGAGAGGAGAAGGAATACTACTATATCAGGGTAAGAAGAGTCTCAGTTTAAAATTAATTGTCCCAGACTGGTGGGCATGCAAGCAATTCACACCCCAAGAATGAGACTGATTTTATCCAAAAATATATAATAGATTAATAACATACAACGTTATTACACAGGTAAAATTAAGGCAATGCAGAATTTAAAAATTATTTTCATGAAGTGATGAGAGGGATAGTTTTAAAATTGACAACTCGCAATCAGAGGTGCCACCCTGTCTGAAAAGACTGAGACTGCTCTTACCTTGCTTGTGCATAGGGAAAGATGGTAAACAAGGCTTAGCCTAGGATGGGGTTAATACCACACTTAAAACTAAAATAAAATGTGTTTATTAATCTCACCAACTATGGAGCTCACAGAAGCACACCATCTATTATTTTTTATCGTTGAACCTTGGTTTGACCTTTCCAAATACAAGACTTCTGTTGCAACAGAAATGGAAATAAATTACCCCATGCGAGCACTATAACCTTTTAATTCAATGATTTGACACAGTCCAGTGGTTCCATTACTACACTTATGAACCCTTCACAATGCTGCAGAAGTCCTCCTAGTTTTCAAATCTTTTGTTCGTTCTTTTCGGAACACATTTTATAAACACACTGCTAGCTCAATGCAAATTTCACAGCAAGGCGGATTTGTTAATCGCATTAAAATGCACAAGGCTATCCAATGATTTTTTGTTTTAAAGAACATTTTATTCTGAACCAGTATGAAATTCTGATCAAGGCCTCTCACAATAAACAACCAATAGAATCTTCTACCACTTTGGTGTGGACAGAAACCCTTAGGGAGCATTCTTGGTTCAGGACACATTTTTATCAGAGATACAGAACCATTTTCAGGGGCTTTTTTCTGCATCCCATTCCTCACATCAACACAACTGTTTTCCTGAGCCTATTTAAATCTGAGTGGCAAATTGCTCAGTAGCCATGTATATTTTAAGATTAAAGGATTGGAAAGCACAATCATTCATTGAAAAATGAAATTAAAGAATCCTGACTAGAGAAAAAGCTACTCTAATATTACTGTTGCACACACATGGACACTTGGAATACCAAACAAAAATAAGTGTTTTAAATATTAACATAAATGATTACACTACTAAAGTATTTGTAAATTGCCAACCTATATTTCTTTTACTATACATGGATAAGCTCCATTCAAACAGAATAAACATGGCTGACATTCCCTTGATTTATCTGAAATATGTTATGATGTGTTCTGTAATTGCAGGAACAAGGTGAGAAAGCCAGGCCAAAATCCTGATTTATCTTGTAAAATGAGCCATGATCCTCCCCTTCTCCCCTTATGTCAAGCATCTGGAGTCTTGCAAAGTCACACATTTGGAAAGAGACTCAATCATTCATTTTAGGGGATTAACGTAAGGCTATTTAAAAGCCTCTTCCAGTTAGGATGAAGGATTTTGCTTTGTGTTTCAATCAAGCATTTTAAAAATCCCCTCGTGTAACAGTTAAAAGTCCAGGATTATTTAAAAAATACATTGGGGAAGAAGTTTTCCAGCCACCACCTAGAAATCCAGAATATCTCCCTCACTGTTCTGCATCTCCTGACCTTGGACAGGGGATGGGCTTGTGAAGGCTCAGGGAGGGAAGCCATTGCTGTGCAATGAACCCACTGACTGGGTTACTACCAACAGTCAGCCTCTCTGTGATCAGTTTTTCCCTCTCGAGATTTTCCCCCAAAGCTGGTGGGAGTAATTAGGCTGCAAAGCTTGCTTCGGGGGGGGATGCAAATCTCCCCTGTTCTTTTTGTGGGGAGGGAGATTTGCTGGCACGGTTATTTATCAGGGTGTTTATTCGCTCCTCAGGGCAGTGAATGAAATTCCAGCTACTGCTGCTGGGAGCTACACAGGGCGGATCCGCCTCGCTCTCTTTCTCGCACACACACACAAAAATCGTCTGTTCCTCCATCCCAACAACCTCCTTCCCGCCCCGAACCCATCAGGAAAGAGTAACAGAAACGCAGCCACTCGTTACACTACTGTCGTATCCGCCCTGAGCTCGCCTCTATTCAAGCGAGCCCAGAGAGACAGGGAGAGCGTCTCTCTGCAGAGACTCTGTTAATAGCGATGACAAGAAGCGAGCCTGGGAGGAGACTGTCAAAGCTCTAAATCCATCTTTGGGAAACCGAACATTAGCAAGGTCCCCTCGGCTGTCGCGAGCGAGCTTAGGCGAGCCCCGGGGAAATGAGACCGTAAGCGGGGCGCTGTCGCTAAGCAGGAGAGCTTTCCCTGGGGAGCTTCTGCATGCACAGAAGGGACACCCACCGCTACCCCACCCATCCTCCGGTCGCCATGAGGCGAGCCTCGGGGGAAGACTGGGACACCTCAGGGCTTTACACCTGTCCCTGCAACGCCTCTATGGCCAACCGGGACTGGGAGGGGCGCTCTACACGGGTCTCTGTCTCCGCAGGCTAAGGGCCCCAGCTGAGCTCGCCTGCAACTGGCCCACCCAGCCGCCCGCTCGGGCCGTCGAAGACAGTACCCCCCCTCCTCACCAAGTCTGTGTGAAGGGTCCGCCGAGGCGAGCGCAGCCCCGAGTTCTCCGCCCGTCAGACAGACTACGCGCGCGCCGCTCCTAGCTCCAGCCTTTATATAGGCCGGCCCGGATATGACGTCAACACCGCAGACTGGTCTCTAGCCACGGAACTAGGCGAATGACTCCGGACGGAACCGAAGGGAAGGCGGCCCCACCCCGCTGAGGAGGCGGCTTTCAGAGCCAGTGCACGGAAACAGCCGAGTGAAGCCGAAGGCGCCTGCCGCAGTACGGAGAAATCCGAACGGTTCCGGAAAGAGTCGAAAGGGTGGGAGAGGCAGGTGGAGGCTGGTCCGCAGGGAGCAGGGTGGAGGCTACAGCGGCTTGGCAGTGGCGCCGCCGCTTCTAACAAGCTCCGTTTTCGCTGAAGCAGGGCCCGGGTCTGCTCTCACCCGAGATGAGTTTAGGCCCTTTAATCCGAGTGACGTGAATAGATGAACATGATGAACACCGAGCGTATGGGGGGGGCGGGGGGGCGGGGTAGGAGGCGGAAAGGTTAAAAACTGGAAATAATTGTAAAAATTGCATTCACTTTTCCATCACGGAAACGGTTTATTTTCATTCTTTTTGTGCTAGTCACTTTCCGGTTGCTGCCCAGGGAGCATTCCCGGATCCAGGTGCAAAAAAGAGCACAATATTTACATAAAAACATTTAATTTACCATAAAACACATTGAGGAAGGTTTAGATTTTTGTAATACTAAAAGCAGGCATCTTACGTTTGCATTTAATATTAAAGATAACATAGATGGTTCCTTTCCCAAACCCCCATGCAAGGTAAAAATAACCAAGGATCACAGTTTCAAAAGATGTGAGTGCTTGCACAGCTAAGAGATTTTTGCTTTTAGACAACAAAGATGGTGCATAGACTAACACCTAAAAAGGAAGTCTTTCTTCAGTAGGAACACTAGTATGCTGTACTTATACCCCCTAAACTATGTTGTATTGAGCATATTAAATATATGTAAAACCCCACAGAGAGCAAATATATAAATTTCCTTTCTATGAACAGAGTTTTGGGGGTTTTCTTTATTAAAAAACACAAACATACATTCTCTTTCAGCTCCTGTACAAGTTGTTAAAGCAATTAAATTAGAAAAAATCATCTTCCACAGATATTGCATCAGAACCTATAAGACTGCAAGGGAACCATTATCTCTAAGGAAGTGCATGAGTCATAGCAATTTAAATTGGATCAGGTCCTTAATGTACAACAATCTCAGACATGAAATGTTCCCATTTACACTGTATTTGAAATAAATGTGACACATACATACTTGAAACATAAATCCTTTAAATGCATTTGGGATTATTTAAATACATTACATTACATTCTGCATTGAGAAGATCTTTAAATACCCTGGTAAGGCAAGATGGCCAACACTCAAATTGACAAATGGAAAAACACAGTTGCAACAAAAAATGAAACTTCACTTACATTAGACACCATTAGATACAATTATGAACTACCCTTGGAAAGGTAGTATGTATTACATTTTGGTTATGCAAATACATTAAGTGGAAGCATTTTAAAAAATAAATTTATTGCTACATTTAAATATAGTTTCAAAACATCATGGCAATCCATTGCAACAGTCTTTCATAAGTAAGGCAGAAAAGCTCAACATCCTTACAGTATTTATAAAAACATGCACCTTCATCAATATCCCTAATATACACAAAGTTTCCTGCCTTGCATATTGTCATAAAACATGACCCACACTAGAACTTACACAAAATCTGTAATATTTAACTGCAAATATTCAATATTTTGGTATCAAATATTATCCAAGATGGCCACAACAGTAAGCATTAGATATTCAAGATGTAATTAAATACATTTTAGTTTGTTCATTATAGGAATGGTTGCTATGCTAAACATAGGCACAGTGAGATAAACTTTACAAGGCACTAATAGGACTTGAGTACCTAACTGTCCTTTGCGCTTTTGACAATCTCCCCCTGTATCCTTTTAATAGTATTCTAGAACAGCTATCAGTATTATCAACTCCAAGCAATCAGATTTTGTAATTTCTTCTTGTATTAAGGACAGTGTTTTTAAAATGAACTTCCTGGGAAAGTTCAAGATACAAAATTTAAGCTATACAGATACATATTAAACACTATAGCATAAGCTTTATCAGTAAATGACTTCATCATAGATACTCAAAAACTTGTTATAATATTGCTTAAATAGTGTTTATGGCAGTGTTTTGTGAAACACTTTGCCTCAATGGTCATTTCTCAAATACATACAATCATGTTCTTGTCGAAGTTTTTACTTATTTTCATTTAATTTCCTCTCTCTCAAAACTTGCTATGCACTAAAGACTATAAACATTTTTGGAGGTCTCTGTGACAAAAAATGCCAATAAAACATGAAAGTGTAAAATGCTATTAATTTTGCTAGAACAACCTTTACCTGAACGATTTCTGAATTAAAGGGTCTTCATCAAATATACAAAGGGAGAGGGAGAAAAAGAGGAGAGGTCTAGTTGATTCTAGGATACTACTTCAAACAGAGCCCAGGTCAACAGCAAGCAAGTGGCTACCATTTGATGGCTGTTAAGTGGACTACAAAAAATGAGTGTACAGCCCAGTTCCCAGTGATTAGGTATCCAACTCACTTTAGCTGTCAACTCTCACTACAAGGCTGTCAAACCTCAGCAAAGAGGTCAAAGATTGAATAAGTATGCAAACTGAATTACCCGCTCAATACTAGATGTGGCCCCCTCCAGGCTGAAGTTGAAGCCCATGAGCAGGGCAGTGAGGGAAGGCGGAGGAAGATACTGGATTAAAAACAAATTCTATACTATGTGCAATGCCGGTAGAAGCATCTCCACAATGCCTCCTCCCCCCCCCCCCCCCCCACACACACACACACATTTGTGAATAAGCCACCACCTGGGTTAGAAATGTAATTTTAAATTTTCATATTAAATCTCTTTCTGCCAAGACGGTCAATTAGCTATCCAGTTGCAATATGGGCTCCTGTCCACCTGAAATGGGAGAAATATTAACATATAGCACGTAACTGCTACCTCTTCAATGGCCTCTCAGGCAGAGTGCACTCCACTAACTGTCAAAAATAACCTCCCAATCTGACCTCCCATAACATTGGTACAGACACCCATTCGGGATTCCCAGAAACTTACTTGGCACCATCACAGGCACAGAGAGAGAGAAGTAAACTGCATCAGCTTTAGGTTAAAAAAGAGAGTCTTAGAAACTTAACATTTTTTCAAATAAGATTCTAGAATGAATCATTCTTAGAATAATTCACCATTACACTATCTTAGTACAAAACTATTACAGTACTTTATACACAAACTGCAGTAAAACTAACACAATCCATGTCTGCCCAAGTCATAAAGGCTTTTTTCTACATAGGTCAATACCACAGTTCAGTTCATCTTTAGACAAGCCAAGGGGACTGTATCTTCTAATTTCTTTATGTGATAGCACAATATCAGTACTGAAGAAGACAAAGCTGTTAAGTGCCCTTCCACCTGCCTTTTTTTTGGGGGTGGGGGGGTGGGTCAGACCAATTCTAAGCTAGATTTCATGTGGCGGATCATGGATGCACAGTTCCTTCTAGTTTCATGAACCTCACAGTAAAGATATTACACA
The DNA here is from genome assembly GCF_011386835.1 of Chrysemys picta bellii. Taxonomy (NCBI): domain Eukaryota; kingdom Metazoa; phylum Chordata; order Testudines; family Emydidae; genus Chrysemys; species Chrysemys picta. The sequence goes on along the minus strand of NC_088808.1, from coordinate 13,577,892 downwards.
CATGCAAAGCCTTTAAAAAAAATCCCCAAGACTAAAAGCAGCGAGCTGTTCTTCAGCAGCCATCATATTGCCTATGTAGCTGTAAAATCAAGTCTAACCCAGGTAAATAATGAATGCTGCGTCAGTAGGAAAAATCAGAATTTCCAAGTTAAAACAAAAGAGCTGGTGATTTTAAGGCCTTCCCTGGGGAAAGATGAAGAGATCAATGCTGTCTCTAAGACCAAAGTGACATTTGACCGACATCAAATCAGCTTTGTTAACATAACCACCTCTTTTGCTACTTTGGATTTTTAGGCAGCCAGATACAAAATGAATTTTCCTATGGGCTCCAATGCTGTTAACAATGAAACAATTTTAAAATACCTAATCACATAAAATGCAAAAATAAAGTTTTACAGAAGGATTTCTTACATTTAGACCTTAATATGACTAAAGTACTGAGGTATTTCTATTTGCAGTTTTATGTAAAACTGACAGATTGATCAATTCAGAGCAAAATTCCCATCTGAAAGCCATTGCTTACTGTAAGTAAACCCTGAAGTCTAATGGAGCATTTAGACAAGTTTATGCACTTGACACTTATTCACTGTACTTGTTCAAGATGTGAAGGAGCCTCTCATATTCCATAATACACTGCACAATAGAGTCCGTAAAGCTAATCAAATGCAAACGGATGGCTTAAAATAATTTGCAAAATAAGTTACATGAGATAAATTAGCTACTGAAGCTCCAAATTCTGTTCAACATAAAATAGGATCAAAGATTGGTAAAAATGTTTCAGTTGAAAATATCCACAGCATCCATGTAAATACAAATGTAAGATTTACATTTCTAGGTATTCTTGTTCCTGAATGTAATAAGAAGGTCAGGAAATTCTCTGAACTCTTGTGAAGATGAAAATGGGAAGGAACCGACTTATGACCTCCAGAAGGAAGAAGGCAGGTAACCCTTTGGTAAAGGAATTTCCTTCCGCTGCAAACATTTCTAGGAAAAACAAAACAAAACCAAAAACCCAGTCATTTTAGAACCAATGCAAGCAATTCCAAACAATCAAAAGAGATTGGCTACATTATGGAACTATCTGCACTCAACAGGACTCAAGTTATACAGGAAACTCTTCCACTGAAAAAGCCTGGTATAAAAGCAAGAAAACAGATACAAGTCTTTGACCAAATTTGGCTGCCTCAAATTGACCACTGAATGAAAACAAATCAATAAGGGCCTAGATCCACGTTCTACTCACTAAACAGAGAAAATTAATGGTGTTTAAAAAAAAAAAAAAAAAACAGGAATACTGAATGCACAAGACCTCTAAATAACCCAATAATTTTAATGACCTCAGACTCATTTTAGACTCATAGATTTTGAGGCCAGAAGGGACCATTGTGATCATCTAAGTCTGACCTCTGCACATTGAAGGCCACAGGATGTCACCCACCCACTCCTGTATTAGACCCCTAACCTCTGGCTGAGACACTGAAGTCCTTGAATCTTGATTTAAAGACTTCAAGTTACAGAGAATCCACCTTTTACTCTAGTTCAAACCACCGTGTGAGATGGGCCCCATGCTGCAGAGGAAAAACCCCCATTGTCTCTGCCAATCTGACCCGGGGGAAAATCCCTTCCCGACCCCCAAGAGGGCAATCACTTGGACCATGAGTACATGGGCGAGACTCACCAGCCACACCCCTGGGAATGAATTCTCTGCAGTCCAGTGGGCCTGTGGCAGCCGAGGCCTCTCCCCAGCAGTCAGGGGCAGAGAGCAGGGAAGGAGCACAGTGCAATGGGCTCCAGCACCTGTCAGAGCCAGAGATCTCGGGGGGCCCTAGGGCCCCTGCAGCTTGAAGAAGTGTAACCAAAACCTAGCCTCTGTCATAGCCCTGTGAGTGATGTCACACCTGTCTCCACGGTAACAAGCAGTGGCGTCATCCTGACATCACACAGCATCCCCAAGGAAAAGGCAGAGCCTGGAGCCCACCAGCAGCAGGCCCAGGGTCAATGGGGTGGGGGGGGGGGGACATTTTGAACAACCTGTAACAAGCCTTCAACATATATTTCACATTTGCTGTTTTTTCTTATTGATACTATTTCATTTACTTGGTTTATATATTAATTTAAATTAAAGAAATGACATTTCAAGTTAAGAGAAAAAAATTTTTGAATGAACCCACAGACATAGAAGCACCCAAGAATCTAGCAAGGAATCCATCTCCAATTTAAGAAATATTTATTTTCACAACATTTGTGTCTGAGAAACTCTTGCTGTATCCATTCCTAAACGTTCACTTTTAGAGTTGATAGCAACATAAGAATGGCCATACTGGGTCAAACCAAAGGTCCATCTAGCCCAGTATCCTATCTTCAGACAGTGGCCAATGCCAGGTGCCCCAGAGGGAACGAACAAGTAATCGTCAAGTGATCCATTCCCTGTCTCTCATCCCCAGCTTCTGGCAAACAGAGGCTAGGGACACCATCCCTGCCCATCCTGGCTAATAGCCATCGATGGAACTATCCTCCATGAATTTATCTAGTTCTTTTTGGAAGCCTGTTATAGTCTTGGCCTTCACAACATCCTCTGGCAAAGAGTTCTACAGGTTGACTGTGCATTGTGTGAAGAAATACTTCCTTTTGTTTGTTTTAAACCTGCTGCCTATTAATTTCATTTGGTGACCCCTAGTTCTTTTGTTCTGAGGAGTAAATAACACTTCCCTATTTACTTTCTCCACACCAGTCATGATTTTATAGACCTCAATCATATCCCCCCTTAGCCGTGTCTTTTCCACACTGAAAAGTCTTAGTCTTATTAATCTCTCCTCATACAGAAGCCGTTCCATATCCCTAATCATTTTTGTTGCCCTTTTTTGAACCTTTTCCAATTCCAATATATCTTTTTTGAGATGGGACAACCACATCTGCATGCAGTATTCAAGATATGGGCATACCATGGATTTATATAGAGGCAATATGATATTTTCTGCCTTTTTATCTATCCCTTTCTTAATGATTCCCAACATTCTGCTTGCTTTTTTGACTGGTGCAGCACATTGAGTGGATATTTTCAGAGAACTATCCACAATGACTCAAAGATCTTTCTTGAGTGGTAATAGCTAATTTAGACCCCGTTATTTTATATGTATAGTTGGGATTGTTTTCCAATGTGCATTACTTTGCATTTCTCAACACTGAATTTCTTCTGCTATTTTGTTGCCCAGTCACCCAGTTTTGAGAGATCCTTTTGTAGCTCTTCCCAGTCTGCCTGGGACTTAACTATCTTGAGTAGTTTTGTATCATCTGCAAATTTTGCCACCTCACTGTTTACCCCTTTTTCCAGATCATTTATGAATATGTTGAATAGGACTGGTCCCAGTACAGACCCTTAGGAGACACCATTATTTATTTCTCTCCATTCTGAAAACTGACCGTTTATTCCTACACTTTGTTTCCTATCTTTTAGCCAGTTACCAATCCATGAGAGGACCTTCCCTCTTATCCCATGACAGTTTACTTTGCTTAAGAGCCTTTGGTGAGGGACCTTGTCAAAGGCTTTCTGAAAATCTAAGTACACTATATCCACTGGATCCCCCTTGTCCACATGCTTGTTGACCTCCTCAAAGAATTCTAGTAGATTGGTGAGGCATAATTTCCCTTTACTAAAACCATGTTGACTCTTCCTCAACAAATTATGTTCATCTATATGTCTGACAATATTGTTCTTTATTATAGTTTCAACCAGTTTGCCTGGTACTGAAGTCAGGCTTACAAGCCTGTAATTGACGGGATCACCTCTGGAGTCCTTTTTAACAATTGGCGTCACATTGGCTATCCTCCAGTCATCTAGTACAGAAGCTGATTTAAAATGATAGGTTACAGACTACCGTTAATTTCACATTTGAGTTTCTTCAGAACTCTTGGGTGAATACCATCTGGTCCTGGTGACTTATTACTGGTTTAGTTTATCAATTTCTTCCAAAACCTCCTCTAATGACACCTCAATCTGGGGCAGTTCCTAAAAAGAATGGCTCGGTTTGGGAATCTCCCTCACATCTTCAGCCATGAAGACCGATGCAAAGAATTCATTTAGTTTCTCCGCAATGGCCTTTTCATCCTTGAGAGCTCCTTTGTTTTTAAGTAAGAAAAGCACAAACTCCTGTGTCTCCTAGCTTCATATTTATTAAAACTAATAAATATTTGCAAGACACTTTCAAAATAAAGTATATTTTACATCTTTGCAAAATATTTCTTCAAAAGGATGCCTAAATGCAGTTGTGTGAACCGTAGTTCAAAAATCTCTGAAGGAGATTACCAGTTATTAAACATATTTGCTCATATGGTATCTAGTCTGTACAGAAGACACTATGTGAACATGCACGTGTCTGAAGAAAGATAGTTGCTATGAAATACAATGAATTAGTGGAGCCATAGATCTTGAACCTGGAGGTCTCCTCTCACTGCAGTATCAGTAATCCATTTATAACTGAAAGAATTTCCACCGAGAATCACATCCATTACAACTTTTTTGGGGGGACAGAGGGGCAGCTGAGAAGGGAGATGTTTTGGAGTCATAACCATCAAGAAGACTGAACATACTCAGTAACGAAGAAGCCATATAAGAACAGAGAATACATCAAAAAGTCATAATCGTGGACCTTTTGGGAATCAGAAGGCAGCCTGGGATTTGTTGACTGAACAATACCTCTTTAAGAAAGGGAAAAAATAGAGACTTTCAAGAATTTAAAGAGAATGCTTTACCTCCAAGAATTGCTTAAGCCGCATTAAAGACCCCATCTGTCCAGAGATGGTGATTGCTTCAATCCTGCAGGGAGAATAAAGGGGGTGAGCTCCAAAACACAAACAGAAAAACAGCCTTGTGTTATTTACATGAGGGAGAGCTCATGACAAATCTGGAGTGGGGGAGGATGAAACAACTGTCAGGATCACTAATGAACATAGATCTAAAAGGAAATGCTCCTAATTCCAAAAATGTCATACCTGTGAAAATAGTCTTCTCTGATAAGTAGCAGCATCTTCCAGAACTGGACCTGGTAGTGTTTCATGAGCGCATTGCCACACACCTGGTACACAAAACCATAAGGGTAACAGATCAGATTTCAAAACTGGGCCTTGTAATTGAGAGAGGACTCTTACAAATTTGTACAATACAAACTCCTCAAGAACTCAGGCAGTATAGTTTGAACACTGCTGGCCATCTGCATCGTGAATCACACTCCAGAAATTCATCTGCATTGCCACAGAACAAGAGAAGTCTCCAAATCCATTAGAACCCAAAAAGAAACATTTCAATTTCTACAGTGTCAGGGAATGAAGTGCCCATCACCAGTGACACAATTTCTGCAAGCATTTACCCCAATTTGCAGAGTTTTGTTCTCTATTATATTTGTTCATATTCCTGTATTTTAATGCCATATATTCCAAGTTAAGGAAGCTCAGCACATTCTCTTTCCCACCCCATCATCATCATCATCATCACCACCACCTTGTTGCCTCATCATTCACCCATGCACAGTCCATGGTGCCACCTTTGAGATCTTCTTCCTGTTCAACAATATCTACCCAAAATAATTCTCTTCCTTACCCATTTTGCCAGCCCATTCTCTGGTCATGTCCCACTGACTATTATAGCAGCTTTTCAGCTCTCCCCATGGAGCCCATTCAAAATGGAACTATCAAGACCACCTTTTTTTTGCCACTCTGACTATACCTCCCTGCTGTCACTGCCTTGCATCTCTATGGTAGCTTCCACCTTCTTCTGCATGAAGTTCTCTGCTCCACTTTCAAGGCTCTACAGACTTCTGCCCTTATCTACAGAACTTCTCTTGCTGTCTATACTCCATCCATGCTTCTTTACTGGCCTCAACTTGGTCTTCACCCATTACCAGTTTGGTGCCTTATTTACGTAGCTTCGTATCCTAGGATCAGTCTCTCAATTAATGCACACCAAGCTCTCTCCCTTTTTTGCTGTAAAAGCCCACCTGTTCTGTGAAGCAATTTAGTTAGGATGGCCATATGGCATAAAACGTTCTGCACTGTATTATACCAGCCAGTGCCAGGTCTAATTAAGTTTGGGTTTGCCAAGTATATGAAGAATAAAAATAAAGAATTAAAAATATTGATGAGCTTCATGTGAACTGCCTCAGCTGCTAAGGGACCAAGTGTAATAAAAAGCCAAACACTGCACTGTGGGAGTCCAGCTTTTTAAACAGATAAAACTGAAATCATATCACGGAAGGAATTAAGGACTGCATCTAGCAAGGGTCTCTGACAATATACATAAGCCTCCTTTCAAGAGCGTGGGGAGGGGTAGAGGAGGGGTGATACTCGGGCCATTTATAAAGAACGGTCATGGCTTCAGCCAGCAGCATCTGAACATGCTAATCTTATATAGTAATGTCACCACTGTGTCTTATAGCACATTATTGATGAGACGACCTAGGGACAGATTTTTAGCCTAGTTGCTCATCAACTTATTTATTTTGCTAGCGAGGCTCATGCCAGGTCACATCACTTACCTCTAAGAAATCAAAAAGAAGTGTAGCGGTCACATCAGAGAGAGGCTCCATGTTCAACATTTGAGCCAGCCAGCGCCATCCATGGCCCAGCCCATGAGGGTGAATCTAAAGGAACAAGAAAGCTACTCACTGCATGATTGATAATCTTGCAAAATATTGCCACCAAAAACATTACCAGATTTTTCTCCAGTTCCACTTGCTCTCCAAGGGACAGTTATTTTGGGACAGTACTTTGTGCATTTTCAGAATATTTTCTGATAAAGAGACCATTCTAAACATGCAGACAAACCATTACTTTGTACTTTTAAAGGAATTTTTAAGAACAATTTCAAGACATACTATTTAAAATATAATTCATCAAAAGCTGGAACTGTTTTAAATTAGTCAATTTAAAAAAAAATCAGGTTGACAGTCCCTTTAAACATAGTTTCTCTCTATTCACAATGACTGGTTTAAACTCTGACTGGATCAGTTTTAAACCACATTTTAAATCAGTTTAGTCAATGCAGTTCCTATCCCAAGAGCTAGTGTTGTAATATAACATTTTTAAAGTGCTATTTACATACCACTTGTTTGTTTCCATAAGGCCACCGTAGTTGAATGATAGCAGCATAAAGACGGATCATTCCAGACATCCGTTTAAGGAAATTATCCTGCTGCTCGACCTTGGAATCCTTAACTTGATAACCAAGTATCCTGTGTATTAGAAGAAAGATATTCTAATATTAATACACCAAACCAGGTTAATTGATAAACATATATCCCTTCACCAGCAAAATAAATAAAAAGTTGGATAAGCAACTACGCTAAAAGTCTGGCCCTAGGTTCGCTCATCAGTAAGGTGCTATAAAGATACAGCGGTGACAACTGAAAGTCTGAACAGCATAAAGGGGCATATGAATGTTTAGCATATTTGGCACATAAATACCTTGCAAGGCTGGTTACAACAGTGCCATGTGAATGCTTATCACTTTCAGAGACATTGTAAGTCAGAAGCGGACAGCATTATCTCCCATAAATGTAAACAAACTTGTTTGTCTTAGCGATTGGCTGAACAAGAAGTAGGACTGAGTGGACTTGTAGGCTCTGAAGTTATACATTATTTTGTTTTTGAGTGCAGTTATGTAACAAAGAAACAAAAAATCTACATTTATAAATTGCACTTTCACAACAAAGCAATTGCACGACAGTACTTGTATCAGGTGAACTGAAAAATACTATTTCTTTTATGTTTACAGTGCAAATATTTATAATAAAAAATAATATACCCTTGGATTTCAATTACAACACAGAATACAATATATATGAAAATGTAGAAAAACATGCACAATATTTAATAAATTTCAATTGGTATTCTTTTGTTTAACAGTACGATTAAAACTGATTAATCGCAATTAATTTTTTGAGTTAATCACGTGAGTTAACTACAATTGACAACCCTAAAAAATACTATTTCTTTTGTTTCTAATTTACAGTGAAAATATATGTAATAAAAAATATAAAGTGATCACTATATGCTTTGTATTCTGTGTTGAAATTGAAATCAATGTTTAAAAATGTAGAAAACATCCAAAAATCATAAATGGGATTCTATTAACAGTGCGATTAAGACTGATTAATCGTGATTTTTTTTAATCTCATGTTTAATCCTGATTACTTTTTTTTAAATTGTTTGACAGCCGTGGTTGAAACACCACTTTTTCGGGGTGGAGGTATTTTAGTGGCAATAGCATCCACTTAAACAGCAGACAAACCAGTGACGCTGCTTCTAGAAATGCCTGATCTCAGATTTCCAAGTAATCACAAACATCAATGTAAAGCAATAAGGTTCTATTCATCTATCTTTGGATTCTGTACTGGACAATTCAAAACTAGATCAGTAAGGAAGGCCGGGGGGGGGGGGGGGGGGGGGGGGGGGGGGAGACATGGTCAAATGAGGGTTAATGTAAGAAAACATGTATTTCTTCAATTTCTCCACCGGCCACTAATCTCAACCCTTACAGAGCTCCAAAGAAGCCCCTTTATATGGAGAAGTTACCTCTGATACTCTTCTATGGGAGTCCCCTCCTTGAACGCAGGATAAAATGGTACAGAGTAGGGGCACTTTTTGTGCAGGTGAGCTAAAATGAGGTCTCCCACCCTGGGGTGCAATTCCCAGATTCCTGAAGCCACCACAGCAATTGGGAAAGCTGCCTCGTGGTGAGAAGCCACTTCCTCTTCTCCTTGTTTCTGAAAACATTAAAGATACATCCCCCCTTTCAAGTTAATGCTCAAAGACAACATTTTAATTTATTTTTTAAGTTTACATATATACTTTACTGAAGGCTCCTAATACGTTCCACGGACATGCAGCTACCCAATATGGGAGGACAATACAATCTACATGTCTTTGCAGAAAGAGACAGAGGCCCATAAACCCTTCTTCTCAGGATAAAGAAAACGAGTAAGTGATTAGAGGCAGTATTTACAAAAGCCTGTAGTTAAGGTTACACAAGTATTTTCATTCTAAAGGACCATTTTCAGATGCTTCTAATTTAACCAAGTTTACCCTTTGAGCTAGAATTCTGCACATTTGTGATCAGCACAAAAGCAAGGGTTACTAATTTATTTAAATCTTCAGCAAATGCAGTTAAAGCCATTTGAGAATGGAGAGTAGAAAAAACACTCCCTATAAAAAAAAGGGCAGCTTAATTTGAACAGCTATAGCCCCTCAATAGGAAGTGTTGGAAACTTGGCAAGGGCATAGTCCCTAGATTGCAGAGGTGTGTTTCAGTGCCCCAGTGAATTCTTGTTTCAAGTTTTGCCAAGTTAAAAGGTTTTCAATAGTGTATTTTGAGCATGTGCATAAGTTCGTGCTATAGGATATGCTAAATATCACCCTACATTCCACTGGTACTGCACACGTCTCTGTTTTAAAAAAAAAAAAAAAAAAAAGGTGCGTAGGGAGTAAGTTGAGGAGCCAAAGGGGCCTTGCCTCCTTCCATAAGATATGAGCAAGTGCATAAAGAAGAAAGCAAGGCTCCTTTTTTCCATGGGCCAAAAAAATATATCCCCCTTTTTTCTAATCAGTGTGAGCATAGCCTGGCAGGTGATAAGTTCCTGAGAGTTTTGTTTTCAATAGTTAAAGACACAGGTCATCATCACAGAGAAGCTCCAGAAGCTTTGGCTACCCTCACCACCCCAATAAGATAAGGTGTCCTCACCACAAATTTCTCCGCCAGTTTGTAATAAACAAAATCCAGACCCTGTGGATGTTGAGTCACCGACACAGTTCGCCCTCCAGACTGAACAGACTTTCCAGAGAGAAGGTTATTGATTTTGTCAAATATCTCTCTTAGCTGAGAGCCTGTGAATATATCATCAATAGTGCATGGAGAGACAGAATATTAGGAAGTTGCCAACAAGCAAGCCTCAACCAAACCACATCAGCCTCAGCAAAGCTAGCATCAGATTCTGAAGGGAGCGGGTCAGAGTTCTTAGGCCCCCATCCACTGTTAATATTTCTAAATCTGGTCACTAGAACTGAATTGTGCTAAAAATCAATAAGATCCCTCCCAACTGCAGAAAATACCCTGCCAACTGCAAGTAAAAGTTCAGATAGCAAAGATCGGGACTCCATGCACATTAGCTCTCCTGTATCTGCATTGCTATTACATTGGACAGGCTTGGTGTTCCCCTCAGATATTTAGAGGGGAACGGCATCTCAGCTGGGATTGTTCTCGGCATTTTCCTGACCTGCTATGGAAGAAATCTGGCTCACTGGGATGCTGGCTGCTTTCTGGAGATCCATTCTGATATTCTTCACCTGTAGAAGATTGTAAAAAGCTGTTAAAAATCACTTCAGACAAGAGACCTGATCAAGTCCAAAGAGGCAGATCATCACAGGGAATACACTTCTCACGAGTGGCCCAATACTACAAGAATGCATTCAGCACTAACTCCCACTGATTTTAATAGGAGTTAAGAGCACTCACACACAAAGGAGGCATTCAGGTCCTTGCAGGATTGGGCCCAAAATGCTGATCAAGCTCCACCCCAGGAACATACAACAGAGGATGAACTGTACATGAACAGCTTCAGACTAATAAACGAAGAACTCCTTTTGAGACAGCAACATGCCAGTCTCCTACACAAAAAAGTTTTAATGCTTAATGGAGCCTCCTTGAAGATGAAAGGAAGGTATGCAATTAGGACTTGATCACACGTCAGTCTGCCACAGTCATTGCTGTGCATCTTGAAAAGCCTGAACATGAAATATCTGATTTTCCAAGATAGAAAACAAGTGTATGTGGTGCATTGGGAGGGCAGGATCAAGTCTCCAGTGTCTAGGTTTTGCTCTGCTACAGCATTCTTTAATTGGAAATTGGATAGGTGCTCAGTCCTTAAGGCAGCCAGACCTTTTCCTGCAGTAGTTTAAAAAAGTACTATAACAGAGAAGTGTTAATAAAAATAAAATTCCTGTGAAAGCACAGTAGCTGCTGCTTAACATTTTACTGTCTCAAGATTTCAGCTTCATTGAAACCTAAAAGCTTCATTGAATCAATGTAATTTGTCAATACTCCTCCCACACCTGAAGTTATTAAAATCCATTAGGGAATATTGCTTGCTGTGGAAATTTACAATTTACATGTGTGATGTGAGAGGCACAAGTTGAATTAAAAAAAAGGACAACCATTTTCTCACCAGAAATGAGAGAAGAGATGCAGAAACAGGGTTGTTTAAAGGAATGTTTTTCGAAGTCTTTTGTGGCATTAGCTACTGTTTAAGGACTTCCTGGCAGCCCCAACTCCAAGTTATTCACTTTTTTGGGTTTAAGCCAGATTACAATATACACAGGCCAAAAATCTGCTTTACAGCAGACTTTCAAAATTTTTACTTGCCCTCTTAAAGAAAGGGATTATTTTTGACAGGTGAATAAAACATTTATTCTTTCATCATAATCTTGTTAAAAGGTGGATGAGTAGGTTTTGCATGTGGACTGGTAAGTTTTCAGGACCATTCTGAAGGCTGCTTTACATCCCACTCAAGATAAGTATTAGACAGTAGAAAGACAGGGGAGGGAGGGAGAGAGTTTTCCTAACAATATTGATCATTTGGATTTGTAAAGTTGCCATACCTGATTGTCTTTGCAGTCAGTCAATCCACTAAAGGAAGCGACACACTGGTCAGAGGCATCCTGCAATTGCTGGTACCACTGCATTGTGCTCTCCTCTGCCTTAACCTGAAGTCCTAATACTAGCCAAGAAAAGCAGTCACAGGAAAACAAACTATTACCACAACAAAAACATCAGAAATTCTAATGTCCTACAAAAATTGTCAAGACTCAGAAGTTCTGAGCAGCTGTTGTTCTTCAGAACCAAATTTAGAAAGTCAATTATACCCGACCAAGGCTTTGCAAATTGTACAAAAGTCCACCCTTTGAAGACTGATAGCTCCTGTGCCTGGATTTTTTGAACTTCAATTACAGCCAAACAGTAAGCTATTCTAGAGGCCTTTCTGGATGCATGTGGTAGCAGACATGAGGAATTAGAAATGGCTCCCTTTAATAATCCATGCATGTAACCCAGCACACATTGTCCCACAAGGTTCTCCCCTACTCTATTAACGATCTGTGTCCCTCCTGTCCCAGCATGATGTGTATTGTCCAAAAATGACTGGTTTTGCTTCAGTTAATATAACCAGTTTATGAACCATCAATTTCAGTGTCAATGAAGCTTTCTGCCAGGAATCCTGTACCCACATTAGCTCTACTTGACCTGAAGCCTATCCATGGTGATGCTCCCCCAGCCTGTGCATTTCTGAACCAGTGTTTAGCCTGGCAGCCCAGTGGAGTTCAGTAAAGTAAGGTAGGTCTCACTGGTGCTGGACCTACCTTCCTTCTGCTCTTTTCCCCGCGGATGTTGTGCAGGGACTGGAGTCTGGGCCTTCAGCTGCTCTTGTTTCTGTAACTCCTTCTGCCTCTCTCTCTCCTCTTCTTCATCCCGCTTCCTTTTCTCTTCCAAAGCTGTGGCAATTTCTTGTTGCATGCTAGATATTAACCCTCGCATTTCCTGCAGTGCTCGCTCAGTGTTGGCTACATCTACCTGAGTAGGGAAACCTCTCTACCAGGAAACAAGGAAAAGGCAAATTAAAGTTCCCCCTACCAAAAGGCCAATTGAGGGCAGACTGCCCCAAGAATGGCACCTACATACTTTGTGTAGAAGCTGTGAACCTAACACACATGCTGCCTACTATCCCCAACATGCAATGGCAGCACCATTCCACTAGAAAGCCCAGACTGCCTCCTTCAGAACCAGTGATTAATTCACACCACCAGTCAAGAGAAGCAAGTTCGTGGCCTTTAGTCACTTCCTGGTACACAACGGACAAGGCAGAATTTCCGCCTCCTACACTGTGTACATCAATTACTGAAGACTTCTACTTACACTTTTACAGTCAAGCTCTAGAAACAGAAAGGGATCCACTGCAAAGCAGCAAAATAAGTGGCATTAGTTTAACACCATTTTACTTATTATAACTAAGGAAAAATAACCACCTTTGCAAACCCAACACAGACACAGAATCTAGTGAAGGGGCCAGACAAGACTCTCAATACATTAGTTCAATTAACAGGGTTGGGTAACACAACAAAAAGGGATCATGCTAGAGACGCAAGTCCATGTAGTCTGAATATCTATTTCCCTTTAACCCCACTGGGAAGAGGGCTATTTCAAATGCCAGCTAAAGCTGAAGTTACAAGACATTTATGATAGACTGGAATTGAGAACTAGCCGAGCCCATGCCAAATTTTAGAAGTGTGTCATTGGTTTACTCTGTCTCCCACCTTTCATACAGAGAAGAGTAGTTTTGTGAGAAAACCTAGATGCTATAGGAAAGCTTGTGAATGCTGGAAAGTACTAAACACGTTAACATTTTACAGTATATTTAACATCAAGTATCACTTCTCCAGTAAAAATCCCCATAAATTTAAATAAGCCTTTTTCAAGGGAGCATCTAAAGTGAATTGAAAAAAGATTCTCTCTCTCTTTCAAGAACTGCACCTACAAGCTCTTCTGTGACAACATAATATCTCAAAGTGCCCCTCGACTAGCTGACTTAGGGCTGGTCCACACTAACCCCCACTTCGACCTAAGATACGCAACTTCAGCTACGTGAATAACGTAGCTGAAGTCGAAGTATCTTAGTTCGAACTTACCGCGGGTTCGGACGCAGCAGGCAGGCTCCCCTGTCGACTCAGTGTACTCCTCTCGCGGAGCAGGAGTACTGGCGTCGACGGCGAGCACTTCCGGGATCGATCCATCGTGTCTAGACAAGACACGATAAATCGATCCCAGAAGATCGATTGCTTACCGCCAGACCCGGAGGTAAGTATAGACCTACCCTTAGTGTCTCCTTTCAAGGAATGAGAAGCTAATTTAAAAGGAAACCTAGAACCTCATTACCTCACTAGTGGTGCGAATGAGCCCTGACACGAGCCCGCAGATCTGGTTGCCACGGTTACTGAACCCTGAGAGATCTATCCTTGGCAAGTCTTTATGTCTGTAGTTGGGGTCAATCTGCTGGTTAAGCTGCAGCACCTCTTCCTGGATGGAATAGAGGCGACGCAACCTTTCCTGGCCTTCTTCCTTGCGCAGACGCTCCAACTCCTCCTGACGCTGCCTCTGCTGTTCTGCTTCACGAAGTTTCAGGTTTAGAATCTGGAGAGAGGAGGGAGTGACAGTGTAAAGCTAAGCTACATAGATAAAGCTTTTCTCACAACACTATCTACACAGTTCCTGCATGCTACCCACAAGCAAAGATGCTCAGGAAAATCTGGTTAAAAACTACATTCCAGTCACCCCACTCCTCTTGCTGGCCCTGGTTTAAATCCCCACTGCAGAAATTCTACAGAGCCTTTAACAGCATGAGCCAAACTACAGCATACTGCTGCTGTTACCATAGGACTCAATGTTTCTGGAGGCAGCAACAGTCTCAGGGAGAGTTTGAAGAATTCAGTCCAAATATACTCCCTATCTAGAAAGAAAGGTTTTAGCAGCATCCAAAGGAAAGACAAATCCTGCCTGCCCATAATATACATTGACTGCTGCTGAGCAATACACGTTGGGACACGACCGTTCCAGCTGGTATCTCAGACTGTTTGGCAACAAAGGGACCAGCAGCATGCACAAAAAGCAAAAGCATATTCAAGTTCCTGATCATCAGCCTTGAGGTTCACAAATCAAACTGCAGGTAGTTATCAGTACTGCAGCTGGGTAGGAAATGGTTTTCCTGTCCTGAAGGGTGGTGGGGAAAAAAAAAAAAAAAAAAAAAAAAAAAAGATTTAAAAAGTTTTTCCCTTCCACGTCAGGATGAAACAGGGAGCTTTCCAATTTTTTTGTAGAAAATTGGAGAGACCCACCGCAGAATAGCCAATAGCTCAGTGGTTAGGTCTCCCTCATCCCAGGTGAGTTCCCTAACCACCAGGCTCTTTGCTATTGGGAGAATGGGTCTCTCTCAACCTCTCCTGTTGGAGTTGTTCCACTTTGTATAAAATATTCATTGGCCAGAGAGAGAGAGAGAGAGAGAGAGAGACTGAAACTGATTCAGTAACCTAGTGGTTAGACCACTCATCTGCAATGTGGGGGAGACAGGGACTTGAATCTGTGAATCCCTAACCACTGGGCTAACAAGTCAGACAGACAGACTTTCCCTATGCCTCTCTCCTATCTGCACCTCAGGAGTCTTCCCGATGAACGTTTCACTGAACTTTCCTGAAAAAAGTTTCAGGTCTGACAAATCAGCATTTTCCAACAAAAAATGTTTTATTGAAAAATTCCCCACCAGCTCGGAGGCTATTTTGGAGCACTGGTCTGAAATAAAGAATATGAAACTGAGTAAGGACAAGTGCATAGTATTTCACTTAGGAAGGAAAAAAAATCAAATGCACAACTACAAAATGGGTAATAATTGGCTAGGCAGTGGTACTCCAGAAGAGGATCTGGAAGTTACAGTGGATCACAAATTGAATATGAGTTAACAATGTGATGCAGTTGTGAAAAAGGCTAATATAATTCTGGGGTGTATTAACAGTAGCCTCATATGTAAGACACAAGAGGTAATTGTCCTGCTGTACTCTGCACTGGTGAGGCGTCAGCTGGAGTGCTGTATCCAGTTCTGAGCACCGCACTTTAAGAAATATGTGGACAAACTGAAGAGAGTCCAAAGGAGAGTATAAAAAAAAAGGCAAAAAAGGTTTACAAAATCTGACCTGTGAGGAAAGGTTAAAAAAAACTGGTCATATTTTGTCTTGAGAAAAGAAGGCTGAGGGGAGACCTGGTAAGTCTTCAAATAAGTTAAGGACGGTTATAAAGAGGATGGCGATCAATTGTTCACCTCCACTGAAGGTAGGACAAGTAGTAATGGGCTTAATCTCTAGCAAGGAAGATGTAGATTATATTAGGATTTTTTTTTTTTTTTTTTTTTAAGTATAAGGATAGTTTAAGTACTGGAATAGGGAGGTTGTGGAATCCTCATCATTGGAGGTTTTTAAGAACAGGTTGGATAAACACCTGTCAGGAATGGTCTTAGGTATACTTGGTCTTTCCTCATTGCAAGATGACTTATCAAGGTCCCTTCCAGCCCTACATTTCTATGATTTTACAGCAAAACACATACTGCTTAATATTATTTATTTTACTTTAAATGGTTTTAATGGATTATAGTAAATTTAAGCCATAAAATAGTAGTAATTTCAATTTTAAATCTATTGATTTTTAAAAAGAAAATTTTGAAAAAATCTGATCAGGACACACAAGAATGGTACACTTCTCTGTTTATACATTGAACTAAAAGGTTTTCTACCACAGAACACAAGAAAAGGGTGGACAACATCTCCTGACAAGTTGGGTTACAATGCCTCAGTGGCTATGGACATTGTCTTCAATAATTATATATGAAGGGCTAAAGCCCTGGTCCATCTGAGGTCAGTAGCAAACTACCTTTCATTTCAACTATGATTCAGCCATGAGTGAAATGTAACTGCTTCTATTCCTGCAATATAGCAGAACGTCCTTAATGATGAACATTTCACTGGAATATCTGCATTCCGATGGGGGTGTAGCAAGTATGTGGGGCAGCCCTGCAAAGTACATTTTCACTCTACATATGTGTTACGCTAGGCATCACTAAAGCAGTTAAATCTGTGCAAGTCCTAGCTTCCAAACACAGGCCAATCACCCTTCCTTGTAATAGCACTACCCTTCCTAAGCTCAGACCTTTGCTCTGTGTCGATGTTCCTCTTTCAACTTCTCCTGCTGACCCTGGGCCTCCCTGGAGCTGAAATACAAGCGGAAGAAAATGAGGGACCATTCTGTTCTTCAAAGGACTTTGAAGGATTCCTCACCCCCTTCCCCAAGACATGCTCCAGATGAAGTACAGTATATGGACACACCAGAGAGGCTATTTTAAAATTGGTTTAAAGGAGAACTCCATCAGATGCAGTCTCTCTTCATCCACTTACTGAAAGCTGGAACCACCTGAAAACCACCTTGAAAGATAAATATGAGTAGGACAGTAAATGCAATGATGCTGCATATGAGATTTTCAAGCATAAGTCACAGAAGTGTCAACCCCAGAGTCCTGACAAAATTTCAAAAGGTGAATTACACTCTCCATTCTTGAAATATCAATTAGATACAATCATCTTCACTTCCTGTCCTGAACTACTGCTGTGTACTGTTACATAGATGTCTCTTAACACCTCAAAGTTCCTATTTAGTTTGCATAGGGTTCTATGGAAAAAAATAGTATGTGAATCTGTAATTAAAGACCATCATAACGCATATCCACAAGGGGTCCAAATTAAGGCATTTTCTAACTTTTAAGTGCTTTACTTTGCAACCTTAATCGTGTGCGTGAGTGAGAGAGATTTCCTAGGTTTTAAAAAACAGCAAACTGAAAAAACAAATGTCATCACATGTGGATCATCAGCAGGGCTGGAACCTTCAGATCCACTGCAGTGACCTCTGCCACTTGATCTTACAGAGTAACGGATAGCGAATAACCATCTACTATTGTTATTTGAACCAGCACTGGAGGGGGATGAGACATTTTGCCAGCATATTTCACAGATATTTGCTGATGGCAAAGAAACAGTGTGATTCAGGAATCTTGGGTTCCGTTCAGGGTAGATTGAAATCTTAAGCACAAGGCAGATCCCTGGTATGGAAAACTTCAGACTAAACAGCTAAAGCTTCACAAAATTAAAGCAATTGAAAATAGCATCTTAGAATGGTAAGTGTTGGGCAGCCTTAATAATAGGTAGTGCTACCAGCTCAGCCTCCAATAGAGAATACTTGTATCAATAGATAGTGCGTCAACTTTACACTTTAATACCCATATGTAAGGCAGCAAGTGACTTCCATGCACTTAAATTCTAAACCATAATGTTACATTAAGTTTTCTTTACTTGTAAAGGCCATGTGCGCATTTGTTTGAGCGTAGGATCACAAAGGATAGTCTCTTGATGTATGATATTCAACGAGACATACAAAAACATCTACTGGGTACCAATTCATCCACAAACCTCAATAGAAAGTAGCTCTATTTTAATAGGGTTACAGATCCAAGAATCAAAACTCTCAATTTAGTCAGTCTCCAACACCACAAGTTAGTTGTTGCATTTCTAAGAGGTCACATAAGAGAACTACCCTTACCTCTTCTCCATCACTTCCTGCAGGTCCTGGTATTCCTGGTGCTGTTTTAATTCCTTCAGCTCATCAAAGCGCTTCAGCTGCTCACTCGCCATATCAGAAACCGCTCTCACCACCTGCTCTTGCTGCTCCTGCCGCTGCCTGAGCCCCTCCTGCAGATTGCAAGGAGAGAGGAAGAGCCATTCACATACACTATGCATTTTGAGCACAGCCCTGCTGGCTTCTAATGAAGGGAGTAGGCTCTGGAGGGCCAGATTTCACATAAACAGCCCCACCAGAGACTTTGACAGAGATAGGAACTGCGCTACAGTTATCACTGGGATCTGCATACAAGATAATGCAAGTGAAGCAGCACAAACTAGGCCAAGATAACCCCTACATTAAAATATGTTTATGGTTATCTGCTTGTCCCACTAGTTTTGGTGGAACATTGTCACATTTGGCTACATAGTACCCCAGTGATTCAACATGCCTTGTTACCTTTCCTTTCAACCTATGGACCTCCTCGTACATCCATATGCAGCCTTCCACCTCTGTAACTTTAGATGGTAGAACCATAAGATGGACTTCATGGTCTGTCTCCAGCAGACTAAGATTTTCATTGCCCTGTATGGACAGCAGAACAAACCAAGTCAGTGACAGATTAGATCAGTAAGTTATGCAGGAAACTAGGTAAACTGACAATCTTTCTTTAGAAAATAGCATGCACCATAAGAGATAAAGGAGTCAAAGCAGACTAATGCCTATCTATCTAAAGTTCTTATACAGCTCCCATCTCCACAGTATTTGAGTGCCTGACTATCTTTAATGTATTTATCCTCACAACACTCTGTGAGGTAGGGAAATATTATCCCATTTTGCAAATGGGGAACTGAAGCACAGAGAGACTAAGTGACTTGCTCAAGGTTACATAGGAAGTCTGTGATGGAACAGGGAATTGTATCCAGGTCATTAAGTTTCCTGTGTCTCTTGTATTTAGCTTTAGATAAAAGGAAAGTGACTGATGGATCTTCAAACTATTCATTATTCTATAACTTTCATCAAGGAAACTAAATAGCAACAAATTTAATCTTGCCTTACACAATCTCTCCAAAACCTCTTGCCCTCTTCATTGCAGAACTTAAGAAAGTCAGCATTATTTTTGAGGCAAGGAGACCAAAACTGAATGCAATATTCAAGGCAAAAGCATGTTAGTGATTTATACAAAGACATATTGGTATTAAAATGCCAACTATCATGCTTTTAGCAATTAATGGTTGCTATCCATTAAGTACAAAACAGTTAACTGTCCATAATAAAATCTTCCCTAAGTCTCTAAATTAGCTAGCATCTCGCAAAATGCACGCAAATCTCAAATTCATTCCCTGGATGTGAATTACTTTGCAGATATCTGTTTTAAGTGGCAGCTGATATTTTAGATGCCTGAATATCAAGTCTGAAATGCTCTGAAAAGATGTAGATCATGTTGCTATGTTGATTAAAGGTTTGCAAATCTATCACCTTTTCTTGAGTTATAAATATTTAGCAGGCCCTGGGAAAATTAAACAGGCGCTGGGAAACCCCACTTATAGCCTTCTTGTACCTAGACAAATGGTCACTTACACTCATGCTGCTTTCTAACACTAAGCAGTATTTAAATCATGGTAGAACTTCACCAGATGCTCAGATCCACGTGGCATTGCTCAAGATGGCTTCCTTAGCAAGTTTTCATAATTCTACAGGCCAAGCAGCTGCAAAAAATCTCCTAACTCAATTTAACTGTTAAGAAATTAAGTACTTTGCTCTATAAGAAAAGCCAATATGCACGTTCTCTTTTTGCCACCCCATTCTACATCCTATCTTCAAAATTTAGCTGTGAATTGTCCTATTTCCTTTCTACTCTACCTTGTAACAGGGGCCTAACAGCTGTAAGCAATTTGGTAGGACTTTGGAGAGCAAGCAGGAGAAAGCACAAGAAGTACCCATTCATTTTCATGAAAAGACTAGATTTACCCCATAGTCATCCTTCCTCCATATTACTATGTCTCATAATGACAGTCTGGAGAGCTATTATAGTCTAGCTAACGTTTTTATACTGTCAAATGGAGTTTACATCTGGCCCAGCAGGAGATGTTATTGAAGAAAGATGTCACTCACCATTCCAACTCACTATTTCCCAGTCAACCTATCCAAGAAGCTGAATACATTCACTGCCAGAACACATTAGTACTAGTAGACTATTGGATCATCCTTGATCAAGCAGATTAAGGCTACAGACCACCATGCTCTTTCCCTAGCTGCTTATATATGGGTTATTAGTTAACTAGCTACCTTTGTTTCACTGGGTGCTGCAGATGAAAGTGGTGAGGAGCGCAGCTGGCTGGCAGGAGAAGTGGTCTTTGCAAGGGAGAGCGGCTGATCATCTGTAGGGGGAATGGATTCATTGGGTGTTGAACTTCGGGAGAGAGGTGTTTCCTGTAGAGATTGGGAGATCACTCGATCCAGCACCCAGCCAGAGTAGGAGGACAACTTGGGAGGGGACCTGCATCCTTCCAAAATATCCTGGAGAGGGGGAGAGAATTTATTCTATAAGCATGTAAAATATCAAAGTAATCCACAAAACGCAACAGTTTAACTTTAAGGAAAAAAATCAGATCTTGAAAAAGCTCTGAGCAAGTCTCATTCACAAGGCTTCATTGTGCAGATACCAATGTTACATCATATTATTGTGCCAGCCTCAATACCCCATTTGTCCTCTTCTCCTACAAACTTCTCCATGCTTATTTCCTTGCTGCCCGCTACGCATGGAACGCCCTTCTTGAGCTGGCCCACACAGCCACTTACCCTCTCCTCACTTAAATCACTCCATAGGATCCACTTCTTCGATATTATGCCTACAAGAAGCCAGCTAAGTGTACACTAGAAAGGCTGCAGCTGCATCGCTATAGTGTAGAGAGACTACAGTGACAGAAGGCATTATCCTGTCACTGTAGTTAATCCACCTCTCTAAGAGGCAGTAGCTAGGTCGATGGAAGAATTAGTCTGTTGATCTAGCTGTGTCTATCCTGTGGTTTAGGTCAGTTTAACTACGTCTGTCAGCAGTGTGAATTTTTCATACCTTGGGCGACATAGCTAGGATGACCTAAGTTTTAGGTACAGACTGGGCCTTAGTCATCTACTTATTTATTTCACTTATCCCATAAGTAACTACTCATGTATTAAAGGCAAGGGATCAAATGGTAGGAAGGGGAGATATAAGGTGGAACTGAAACTGGGTACTGTTGCGGATCAAAAAGAAAATGAATGGGAGGGGAGAATGCAACATGTTTAATTTGTCATCAATCAACATTGCTCTGATCGTCTTGCTTGTCTGTTGTATTCCGTTTACCACCCTCATCTTTGTCGCAATATAAAAAAAGACATCTTATAGGGCAGACACTGTACTTCTTCCTCTGTTTGGAAAACACCTAGCATAGTCAAGGTGTCATTACAATTTAGTTAATCTACCGATAGATTTGGGAGCAGTTATGGAAAGAGCCAAAGAAAGGTCCTGAGGAGATGTAGTTCAAAAGGAAGTTTTAAACACAAGGAGAAGTTTTAAACACGAGCAGTGTTCTAAAGGCGAATGTACTGGCCACATATACGCAACCAAATCAAAAGCCCCCCAAACTAGGATCCCCGGCTAGTAGCTCCATTAGTGCATACCAACAAGGGACCTACTCACCAGGCAAAAAATTAAAAATAGATTTGTCTGTAGCTACCAGATATGCAGCAACACCACTTAAGAAAAAAGGGGACCCTGCCTTCAGCTCAAGTCTGAAGTTTTATTTAATATTGAACAGGGTGAAAAAATCTCTGAAGAAGCTCATCTTACTGGAAACAAACTTTGCACTTCAGAGATCATTACCAATGATCAGAGGTTAACTAATACACCGGGTGGGAGGGAGGCAGAAATCAGCTATTTCATTAATTGCTTTAAAAATGAAGCTAAGTGTAAAGCTGTAATATTTAGGGTTTTGGGGGCAACAATAAGAACTAAGTAGTAGCCTGAAGGGCCAGAAGTTTTCAGAGTGAAATCTTTATATAAGCCATCAACTATAAATTACTGCAAACAGGATTTCAGACAGCACCAGTCAGGACACATGCACAAAGTAGTGGGTCATATAGCCACTGTTTACAGCAGTGGGTCTTAGTCTGCAAGTTGCCAAATATTTTTTATAAGTGACCAAACAAGATTGGGTAAGAAGTCAAACTATTAAAAACCAGGTGAACAAGTAACTAAAACTGATCACCCAAGCAGGGCTGGCCAGGAGCGGGTGCAGCCCCCGACCCATGTGTGAGAGAGTGGGGGTCCCCAAGCAGGGCTGGCCAGGAGCAGGTGCAGCCTCCCCCCCCCCAATGTCTGTGTGTGTGGGGGGTCCCCAAGCAGGGCTGGCCGGGAGCGAGTGTGAGGTCCCCGAGCAGGGCTAGCCGGGAGCGGGTCCAGGCCCCCCGTGTGTGGTGGTGGTGGGGGGTCCCCTAGCAGGGCTGGCCAGGAGCGGGTCCAGGCCCCCCGTGTGTGGTGGTGGTGGGGGGGTCCCCTAGCAGGGCTGGCCGGGAGCGGGTCCAGCACCCCGTGTGTGTGTGTGGGGTGGGGGAAGATCCCCGAGCAGGGCTGGCCGGGAGCGGGTCCAGGCCCCCCGTGTGTGGTGATGGTGGGGGTCCCCGAGCAGGGCTGGCCGGAAGCGGGTCCAGGCCCCCCGTGTGTGGTGGTGGTGGGGGTCCCCTAGCAGGGCTGGCCGGGAGCGGGTCCAGGCCCCCCCCGTGTGTGTGTGTGTGTGGGGGGGGAAGATCCCCGAGCAGGGCTGGCCGGGAGCGGGTCCAGGCCCCCCGTGTGTGGTGGTGGTGGGGGGGTCCCCTAGCAGGGCTGGCCGGAAGCGGGTCCAGGCCCCCCGTGTGTGGTGGTGGTGGGGGGTCCCCTAGCAGGGCTGGCCAGGAGCGGGTCCAGGCCCCCCGTGTGTGGTGGTGGTGGGGGGTCCCCTAGCAGGGCTGGCCAGGAGCAGGTCCAGCACCCCGTGTGTGTGTGTGTGGGGGGGAAGATCCCCGAGCAGGGCTGGCCGGGAGCGGGTCCAGGCCCCCCGTGTGTGGTGGTGGTGGGGGGTCCCCTAGCAGGGCTGGCCGGGAGCGGGTCCAGGCCCCCCGTGTGTGGTGGTGGTGGGGGGTCCCCTAACAGGGCTGGCCAGGAGCGGGTCCAGGCCCCCCGTGTGTGGTGGTGGTGGGGGGTCCCCTAGCAGGGCTGGCCGGGAGCGGGTCCAGCACCCCGTGTGTGTGTGTGTGGGGGGAAGATCCCCGAGCAGGGCTGGCCGGGAGCGGGTCCAGGCCCCCCGTGTGTGGTGGTGGTGGGGGTCCCCGAGCAGGGCTGGCCGGAAGCGGGTCCAGGCCCCCCGTGTGTGGTGGTGGTGGGGGTCCCCTAGCAGGGCTGGCCGGGAGCGGGTCCAGGCCCCCCCCGTGTGTGTGTGTGTGGGGGGGGGGGGAAGATCCCCGAGCAGGGCTGGCCGGGAGCGGGTCCAGGCCCCCAGTGTGTGGTGGTGGTGGGGGGTCCCCTAGCAGGGCTGGCCGGGAGCGGGTCCAGGCCCCCCGTGTGTGGTGGTGGTGGGGGTCCCCGAGCAGGGCTGGCCGGAAGCGGGTCCAGGCCCCCCGTGTGTGGTGGTGGTGGGGGTCCCCTAGCAGGGCTGGCCGGGAGCGGGTCCAGGCCCCCCCCGTGTGTGTGTGTGTGGGGGGGGGGGGAAGATCCCCGAGCAGGGCTGGCCGGGAGCGGGTCCAGGCCCCCCCGTGTGTGGTGGTGGTGGGGGGTCCCCTAGCAGGGCTAGCCGGAAGCGGGTCCAGGCCCCCCGTGTGTGGTGGTGGTGGGGGGTCCCCTAGCAGGGCTGGCCAGGAGCGGGTCCAGGCCCCCCGTGTGTGGTGGTGGTGGGGGGTCCCCTAGCAGGGCTGGCCAGGAGCAGGTCCAGCACCCCGTGTGTGTGTGTGGGGGGGGAAGATCCCCGAGCAGGGCTGGCCGGGAGCGGGTCCAGGCCCCCCGTGTGTGGTGGTGGTGGGGGGTCCCCTAGCAGGGCTGGCCGGGAGCGGGTCCAGGCCCCCCGTGTGTGGTGGTGGTGGGGGGTCCCCTAGCAGGGCTGGCCGGGAGCGGGTCCAGGCCCCCCGTGTGTGGTGGTGGTGGGGGGTCCCCTAGCAGGGCTGGCCGGGAGCGGGTCCAGGCCCCCCGTGTGTGGTGGTGGTGGGGGGTCCCCTAGCAGGGCTGGCCAGGAGCGGGTCCAGGCCCCCCGTGTGTGGTGGTGGTGGGGGGTCCCCTAGCAGGGCTGGCCAGGAGCGGGTCCAGGCCCCCCGTGTGTGGTGGTGGTGGGGGGTCCCCTAGCAGGGCTGGCCGGGAGCGGGTCCAGCACCCCGTGTGTGTGTGTGTGGGGGGAAGATCCCCGAGCAGGGCTGGCCGGGAGCGGGTCCAGGCCCCCCGTGTGTGGTGGTGGTGGGGGGTCCCCTAGCAGGGCTGGCCGGGAGCGGGTCCAGGCCCCCCGTGTGTGGTGGTGGTGGGGGGTCCCCTAGCAGGGCTGGCCGGGAG
Organism: Chrysemys picta bellii; assembly: GCF_011386835.1. Taxonomy (NCBI): domain Eukaryota; kingdom Metazoa; phylum Chordata; order Testudines; family Emydidae; genus Chrysemys; species Chrysemys picta. The sequence goes on along the minus strand of NC_088808.1, from coordinate 13,553,104 downwards.
CGGGTCCAGGCCCCCCGTGTGTGGTGGTGGTGGGGGGTCCCCTAGCAGGGCTGGCCGGGAGCGGGTCCAGCACCCCGTGTGTGTGTGTGTGGGGGGAAGATCCCCGAGCAGGGCTGGCCGGGAGCGGGTCCAGGCCCCCCGTGTGTGGTGGTGGTGGGGGTCCCCGAGCAGGGCTGGCCGGAAGCGGGTCCAGGCCCCCCGTGTGTGGTGGTGGTGGGGGTCCCCTAGCAGGGCTGGCCGGGAGCGGGTCCAGGCCCCCCCCCCGTGTGTGTGTGTGTGGGGGGGGGGGGGGAAGATCCCCGAGCAGGGCTGGCCGGGAGCGGGTCCAGGCCCCCCGTGTGTGGTGGTGGTGGGGGGTCCCCTAGCAGGGCTGGCCGGGAGCGGGTCCAGGCCCCCCGTGTGTGGTGGTGGTGGGGGTCCCCGAGCAGGGCTGGCCGGAAGCGGGTCCAGGCCCCCCGTGTGTGGTGGTGGTGGGGGTCCCCTAGCAGGGCTGGCCGGGAGCGGGTCCAGGCCCCCCCCGTGTGTGTGTGTGTGTGGGGGGGGAAGATCCCCGAGCAGGGCTGGCCGGGAGCGGGTCCAGGCCCCCCGTGTGTGGTGGTGGTGGGGGTCCCCTAGCAGGGCTGGCCGGGAGCGGGTCCAGGCCCCCCCCCGTGTGTGTGTGTGTGTGGGGGGAAGATCCCCGAGCAGGGCTGGCCGGGAGCGGGTCCAGGCCCCCCGTGTGTGGTGGGGGGGGGCCCCTAGCAGGGCTGGCCGGGAGCGGGTCGAGACCCCCCGTGTGGGGTGGTGGTGGGGGTCCCCTAGCAGGGCCGTCCGGGAGCGGGTCCAGGCCCCCCGTGTGTGGTGGTGGGGGGGGGGTCCCCTAGCAGGGCTGGCCGGGAGCGGGTCCAGCCCCCCGTGTGTGGTGGTGGTGGTGGGGGGGTCCCCCTAGCAGGGCTGGCCGGGAGCGGGTCCAGGCCCCCCGTGTGTGGTGGTGGTGGTGGGGGTCCCCTAGCAGGGCTGGCCGGGAGCGGGTCCAGGCCCCCCCCGTGTGTGTGTGTGGGGGGGGAAGATCCCCGAGCAGGGCTGGCCGGGAGCGGGTCCAGGCCCCCCGTGTGGGGGGAGGGTCCCCGCCACGCTCCGCACTCACCTCACCCCGCAGCAGCCAGTCCCGGCAGTAGCTCAGCTGCCCCTTGCTGGAGCCCTTCAGCGCTTCCAGGGTCTCCCAGCGATACCGCTCGGACGGCATCTCGGCCCAGCCTAGGGATCACCGCCACCAGCCCCGCCCACAATGACCTTTAACCCCCACACTCCTTCCGCTTCCGGACACCTGCGGCTCTTCTCCCCTCCTCCCCCAGAGGTCCGCTTATGTGGATCCAGTTGCAAAAACCAGCCCTTCTTATAACTCTTAGGAGGTGGGAAATTACACATAGCAGACTTGGCCCAGAAATGCCTGAGGTTTTTCCTGTTAATTTTATGACAGGTTAGAATCTGCATCACCTCTTTCTTCCCTTACTCATAAAGAGAGAAATAAACGTAAGAGAAGAGTCTCTCTCCGTAAGGGATAACACCCTCAGAGAGTGATGTCACTATTGCTCCTGGAAAAAAGATCCCTGAGGCAAACAATGACCCATGTGGTATCTAGTATTTAGCCTCCATCTTCTGGGATTGCACTGTATAATTTCACCTTTGGCAAATTCGGAATAAAGGTCCTTCTGTGGCAGGTTGACTCAAAGTTTGCCATGGTCCTGGGCGTTGAGGCCCTGAGAGCAGAGATCTCCCCACTAGCATCCATTTTAAAAAGGTGATAAGCGTGCAGCAACAGCCTGTCTGTCAGAACCACCCACTCAGATCAAAAGACACTAAAGGAATCTTTCAGAGTATGGTGAAAGATGTACATTAGCGTCTTTTGATTGGAGTGACTATCTTACAACAGAAAAACTTCAAAAACAGACTCCAACGAGAGACTGCTGAGCTGGAATTGATATGCAAACTAGATGCAATCAATTTAGGATTGAATAAGGACTGGGAATGGCTGAGCCATTACAAACATTGAATCTATCTCCCCTTGTAAGTATTCTCAAACTTCTTATCAAACTGTCTGTACTGGGCTATCTTGATTATCACTTCAAAAGTTTTTTTCCCCGCCCCCCTCTTACTTAATTGGCCTCTCAGAGTTGGTAAGACAACTCCCACCTGTTCATGGTGTGGGTGTCCTCCATATATGTTCCATCCTGTAGCCCATGAAAGCTTATGCTCTAATAAATTTGTTAGTCTCTAAGGTGCCACAAGTACTCCTGTTCTTTTTATGTAGATTAGGAGTGAGGACTTCTGAGTTCTAGCTCTGGTTCTGGCACAAATTTCACAAGTGACCTTGGACTAATAATTAAATTGTTCTCTGCCTCAGTTTCTTTATCTGTAAAATGGAGATAATACCAACTGGAGGAAGAAGGCTAATGGCATGCTGAATGTTTACATTGCTTCAAAACTCTGCTGCACATTTTTAAAGTACCTTCCTCTCCCGTGGTGCATAATGACCAAGTTTACTTTTCTCTGGAGCATCTGGTATACTTCTATCAGGAGGCTATTAAGACAAATAGAGCAGGGGAATTGTCATGTTTCATATTCGTGTACTATCCTTTGTCCCATTCCTGCAGCAGCTTTGTGCTTTGAACTGCACTGAGACCATGGGAGTTCCATTCATAAAATGGATGGAGCATTAGGCTCCTTACCAAGGAGTACACACAGAAGCAAAAAAGAAAGGGATGCCTACATGATGAAATCTAACGAGACAACCTGAACTAACTGTGACAGCAATGTATGAAAAGTAAAACAAACTCCAACTAGAGAACAAATAGGATCTCAGATTAACTGCTGCATGATAATGCAATACTGCATCTAAGAGGCAGATGCAGTACTTAGAAATCCCACCCCAACTGCATAAATGTGGAGCTGGGTATTCCTGTGGGAGAGAACACTGATAGACTAGGGATTCACTCAAAAATAATGCTGGGAGGTTGACAGTCCTGAAAGACTTCAACTGCAACAGAACAAGAGTTTTGTAGGATTATGGAAGTGAGCCAACTCTGTCTAAAGAGACATACAGTGCCTCTGTATGTCTCTTTAGAGACAGAATGATACAAACACCAAGGAAGCTGCAACACATGAAACATATGAAGGAGCCAACATTTTCATTTCCCACAACACAAGAGAGCAGAGAAAAGCACTGGACCCTATTAAAATCACAAGGCACAGAGGGCCTTTTTCCTTGCTTCCTTTGGCAAATGTAAAATTCAAAGTCTGGGATACATGGGCAATTGAAAGGTTTCAGAGTAGCAGCCGTGTTAGTATCCGAAGAAGTGGGCTGTAGTCCACGAAAGCTTATGCTCTAATAAATTTGTTAGTCTCTAAGGTGCCACAAGTCCTCCTGTTCTTCTTTTTATGGGCAATTGAGACCTTAACACTTCTTGATTCAGAATGACAGGACTATGGTATTTTGTGCTGGAGCTGGAGGCTAAAAACTGAAAGATTAAGAACTGATTTTCTTGATTTTATCATACATTTGACCATCAGTGACGACTGCTTTCTCCCCCCGTTATTGTAAGGATTCATTTCCCCTCAAGCAACTGCAGCATTATCCCTAGTCTCGTGAACAAATTTATGTATTTTGAGCACCAGTGCTGATGGCTGAAAGGTGTATTAGTTTTAATCATCTTTAAAACAAGATTAAATTTAAAAAATCCATGAATTTCCTTTGAGACATTAGCTCCTACAAAACACCAGAAGCATGATGAGGGGAACGACAGTGGAAAGATAATGAGACAATTTACAAGATGAAGTGTCAACCCCAGAAATAACACCAATTTTAAACTTCTGAAGTTTAATAATTTTATCATAGCACCTTTTGGATTTTTTTTAAGTTACACATTAAAATGGAACTCTCAAATACTGATTAAAAGAAACTTAGAAATCCCTTATCAAACATTCCACTGATGACTGCATCTCATGTAAACAGAATTTAAAAAACCACCACCAAAAAGCCCCCCCAGCCGAACAGCTGGGGTTGAAATGAAATGAATGTTTACTATATTTCAGAACAGCTGCTTACTGGAGGGCACAGTAGAGCCCACAGACCTTGACATTCCTTCACATCCCAGAGATGACCTCACGTCACAGGAGTATGTGCAGGCTGGCTTTGAGGGCAAAGCCAAGCATCAAGTCTGTCTTTTTATTTTATTTTTTCCTACAGCTGACTCAAAGCTCCCACTGTATTCGGAATGGGGTCCTGATTCCAGACCCACTGAAATTAATGGGAATCTTTCCATTGACTTCAAATGGCTTTGACTCAGACCCTGGGATTGCAAGGAATGCAGGATCAGGCTGTTGGGGGGAAAAGGGCATCCAGAAAATATGCAGATTAGAAGCATTAACACACACCAACCACACACACAAGAAATAATAAAAGATTAGACAGTATTCATGAATCAGGTGAGAAGATACAATTTCATTGTTTCCCAGTACAAAATTGTTTAAAAAAGAGGGTGGCTGATCAGGAGCTAACCCATTCTCAGCGTGGATTCCAGTCACTTAGTTATCACTATTGGGTTCACACTTGTACTGGTGGCACTATCTCCTAATATCCCCATTGGTCAGCTGTATCAACACAGTATGTGAGAGTTAAAAACAAACATGATCTCTGCCGTGTGAGAAAAGAACACAAGGTAGGAAGAGCGAAAAGGAAGAGACGGAACTCTTATAAAAAATAAAAAATAGCTAATATGATTAATTGAAAGGCCCACCAGGTTAGTTACAAGAGAAGTAACCACTGGGGGATTAGGAGATGAAAGGGAAAGCATTCCCCACATACTCCAACCCAGATGTTTTTGGGCATGGCTGATGATGCAGTGCCAATTCCCAAATAGAAAACAATCCCACTTTCCTGTTGTACACCGCTGCAGCTCCATCTCACCCAGACAATGAGAATGAGAGGAAGACTTCTCTTTACACAGACTCTGAAATCCCAAACAGTTTTCTGGACAAGATATGGCTTTGAAATCTGGCCCCCCTTTTGTACCTCTCAATAGCAGAGGGACAGGGAGGGAACTATTATCATGGAGGAGATCGGGAATGGATAGGTGAGCTCAATAAGGCACTTTCTCCAAAGACATTGGCGTAAGAGGACTTGAGGAACTGGACATAGTTTTGCATGCTTCGGTTGGTGCTTTCAGACTGCTCCAGGCGATCCTTTAAGTCCTGTAGACGGCTTTGGTATCGGCGCTCTGACTGCATGAAGAAGACACAAAACACAGGGCTGAAGGCTAGAGAGTTTTCATTCTAATCACGCTAGCCTTAACTCTTGTCATTCTCTGGGATTTTTAGAAACAATGTGTCACTGCAACAAACACCACATAACACAAAGTCTATCACTCATTTCACTCAGTCCCAACCCCACACATGAACTTGTATATAAACACACAAGGTAACTCAGCCAATCAGAACAGGAACTTAACATTCTGATTAACTAATGGTTTGAAAACAAAACAAAATGGAACCACTCTCTAGGAAGAAACTCAGGAGGTTATCACCTGCTGTAGGTCAGCCCTCTTCCAATCCCAGGGCTAAAGTAAACAGGGAAAGAAAATGGGAGACCAAATGTAAAAGATCCCCTTCAAAAAGAACAAAATCTTTCTCCTAGCAGGGAAACACTCCTCAGCCCCTCTCTCATACATCCAAAGGTGATGAAAGGGAGGAAAATAACTCCCCCCTAGATGTAGCAACACCTGTACTGTCTGGACCCCTTCCATTCTCCTGGTTTTTGATGTAGTGTTTGTCTGAACAGTATGATGGGTCTGATTCTCCTCTCACCAGTGTAAATTAGGAGTATCTCCATTCAAACTGTTAGTATAAGTGACGAGAATCAGACCCTGTGTATGGGACTTAGATTGTAAGCCTCTTGGGGGCAAAAACTACATCTTCCTCCACACTTTATACTTCACCAAACACATTAGTGTGTTTCACCATCACAGCAGACACAGATACACCACAACAAAGTTACTGTACAATTTCTTCAGCATACTGATGGGACATGGGATTACGGACTCTACCTGCTGCTTCAAGGCTGCTAGTTTATCAACAACATCCCCTCCAAAACACTCACGTCTTCTTTGCTCCGACGCAGCTGGTTTAGTTCTGTTTTCGTCCGGCTCAGCTGGGTCTCCAACTCCAACATCTTGGACTGGGCTGCCCTCTCTCTAGATGCTGCTCGGTCCCTCGTTTGTTCCACCTACAAGTAGGAACAAGGCAATAAAGTTTTTGCTTTGGCAAGAGTGTTGTCCGTACAAAATGCTTTGCTTCTGCTATGGTAATAACTTCCTTCCCCCTTTGCCCTAGAGGAGGGCTGGACATATTTTTGTTTCATTCTGACAAAGACAAGGAGCATTTGAGTCTAGCATTTTTCCTTCCATTTGTGTGTGTCTACTGGAGACAAGGTACCAACTTCATTTTTTTGCTTCTGCTTCCTACAGATAATGCAGCAAGAGGAAGCAAAATTAGAAGGTTGGTGATGGAATGTAGAGGAATCCCCTTCCATCAGCTAGTAACCTGCTCTCCTGCAGTTTGGGAGTTCCACTGTATTTGATCAGTTTCTTACTCTGACAAGGAGTTACTAACCTGTCTTTTGGCATCTTCAATGGCCATCTCCAGCTGCCGAGCCAAGGAGCTACACTCACGGGTTTTCTCCTCCAATCGCAGCTGGGATTGATGGATAGACTCCTCCCTTTTAGCTATGACCTGAAGGAACTCTATGTTCTGTGCACCCGTTGTCTCTAGTTTCCTGGGTTGAGACAGCAAAATAAAGAATTTTATTAATCATTAAATACCATTTGGTTCAATATGCCTCTCCCTCAGGTCACTGGTTGGTCAGGGGACAGATCAATCTTCAACTTCCCCTCAAAAGGTCAGGACCTCTGAACCAAGCAGAGTTTCACACTCCACATCTAACACCAAAGAATTTCAAGATAGGGAGGCATGCCTGGACCTACTGAGAATACTCACTGACCTGTCCTCACCACAGCATCACCAATGAAGGAGTGTAGAAGCACTGAGAGATACAGGAAGTTAAGAACTGCCATACCTGATCAGACCAGTGGCCTATCTAACGCAATATCCTGTCTCTGACGGTGGTCAGTACCAAATGCTTCAGAGGAAGGTGTAAGAAACTCCACAGTGGACAGTTATGGATTGTCCTTTCTCATTGACTTCAGTGGAGCTCCTCCAAGAGCCAATGGTGTGGGACCAGGCCCTTTGTTCTTGTTGATTTTTCTAGTGTGCCTGCAGAGGACTTCAGAGTGACCCACACAGAAGAAAATTTCATGAACATTTTTCTTCTTAAGGTTACTTAGCACAAACTACCAGACTGAAGACTCAGGATGGGCACAGACTCTGAATAAGAGCCAACCTGAACCTTCTTTGACTACATACAAGTAAATCTAATTTTTCCTATGCTCACATCTCTGGCAATTCCAAATTTCAGCAGGGACCAGGAATAACATAGAAAAGGACAGTCTCAGAGTATTTCCAACCTGGCCAGAACAAGGAAGTACTTGAAAGCTCACGAGGGAAAAAAAAAAGGGATGGGGGAAGGAGTAGTCCTTCTGAGGTGTTTTCCTGACTAAAGAAGTTAACATCCTCTCTATAGAAGCATTCCAAACTTATGCAGGCCAGACCACCTACCTTTCTGATTTAACTCTACAAAGGCTCTTAAATGCATAAAGGCTCGGGGAGATGGAAAGATACACAAGCAAGCCAGCAGCTACCTTAGTGCCTTGAAAAAGGGACTAAGAAGGGTCAGGAGAGGAGGAGAAAAAAAAAAAAAAAAAGTCAGGCAAGGAGAGCAGGCCAGTTATATATTCTAACCTCTCCAGCTCCTCTAGCTTCAAGATCAGCTGCTTGTTCTCCTCCTGGGCAGATTGATACTTCTCTCTTGTCATTTCCATTTTGTCTCCCTGGAGCTCAATCTAAAATGACAGAAAAACAGACCTTACGTAGGAGGTCAATACAAACCCAAGACCAGCCAACTAAAATGGGTGCTGTTCTTGGGGAGGAGGAAACCCACAGCTATAACACCTTCAATTCACAATTCTGGAAAGTCCTGGAGAGGGAAATGGAGGCAACAGTATGTGAAACAGCAAAAAACTACATGTCAAATTTGTGTAGTTCCTCCAGGTAATGTTTAGACCCATCATGAAATAGAATTTTTCCACACCATATATGAGCGGTCAGGTCCCATAAAAGCTTGATAGTAGAGCAGCCACCTGCAAGCATAGTGAAGCACACAGATTAGAAGACGCTTGTGTGTGGTAATAAGGCCGGGAAGAATTCAGAGTCTGAAATACTGAGAAAGCTAATGACTTGCATGGGATTATCAAAGCAAAGCTCATAGGCCGCAGAATCATTCAAGGCCCCTGTTGGCATGGCATCAGGAAGGCAGGGGGAGAAAGTAAAAGCAGAGCAACATTTGTGAGTGGATGATCATGAGAGAGCGGCCACCAATAAGTTGATCTGGGTGACAGAAGTGAATGAAATCCCATGCATTCTGGGTTCTGCTTCTCTTCAAGACCCAGTAAGCTTCTGCATCTAAGCAGTTTGAAAGAAAGCCTTGAAATAGCAAGGAAAGCCACCAGCTAAGTTACTATTCTCCCTAAACAAAGACATGCCACACATCTTTATTTTGCAGTGCAGATGTTTTAATCATTTCAAAAAGAGACAAGTACAGAGGCAAAGACTGAACTTCCTGCGACTAGAAACTCATCTTGGTCCCCGGCTTGCAGACAGTGCAGCTGTGGGTCCTTTCTGCCAGTCCCTTACCCGCTGACGAAGATCTGTAATCATAGCAGAAAGGTCCATGTTCTTTTTTTCGTAACTCTGCAGCTGATCCTGACATTCTGCCAGCTTTGTTTCCGTGATCTTCAGGATCTCGGGCAGTTTTTCTAGTTCAGCAAGCTGTCTCTGGAACTGCTTCCGAGCCTATGGGGGTAAGAGGAATGGAAGGACAGAGTGGTCAGTTAAAAACAATGAAACATGTGACCTTATTTCAGACATTTCTGAAGAGTCTGGGCTAATAAATTTGAGTAGGTTGGTGCTATCTGTCCACCAGAGCATCTCTGTTTCCTAGCAATAAGGGTGTGACGTTGCACTCTATATGATTTTATGAAAATATGCTAATGAGTTAAATATAATGTAACTGGAATATGCTTCATGCAAAAGGTCTCCGGTAAAAGCTCATAATCTCCTGAGTGTGGTCATCCTATTTGTATAAATGTATCACTCTTGTATCTGAAACTAGAAATATGAAATATAACTCTGAGGGCTTATCGTAATTATGCAAAGTGTGGTCCATTAATGGTGGTTTGGAATCTTGACTCCCATTAACCAAGACAATTGTCTGCAGGTGGCTCTGATTTACTTGTAAGTCTCCCTGTATACGTATGTGCTAGCAAGTGGGTAATGAAGTCTTACAGTAACATGTGATCATGTCACCTGAACAGGAATCCATCTTTAACCTGGTGCTTTTCCATTGAGAAGGAGGGGGTGGGAACCCGGAGAGGGACAAAGGATTCCCGCCTTATGCAAAAGATATATAAATGGGTGGAACAGAACAAAGAGAGCCCTCATGAGGAATCCTCTAGCTACCACCTGAGCTGGAACAAGGGCTGTACCAGGGGAAAGGACTGTGCTCAGACTAGGAAGGCATCCAGGCTGTGAAAGAGACTTACTGAAACATCTCTCAGGGTGAGATTTTATCTGTACTCAATTGTATTACTGTATTAGACTTAGACTTGCGTGTTCTATTTTATTTTACTTGATAATTCACTTTGTTCTGTCTGTTACTACTTGGAACCACTTAAATCCTACTTTCTGTATTTAATAAAATCACTTGTTACTTATTAATTAACCCAGAGTATGCATTAATACCTGGGGGGGGGGCAAACAGCTGTGCATATCTCTCTATCAGTGTTATACAGGGTGAACAATTTATGAGTTTACCCTGTATAAGCTTTATACAGGGTAAAACTGGTTTATTTGGGGTTTGGATCCCATTGGGAGTTGGACGTCTGAGTGTTAAAGAAAGGAACACTTCTGTAAGTTGCTTTCAATTAAGTCTGCAGCTTTGGGGCACGTGGTTCAGACCCTAGGTCTATGTTGGAGCAGACTGGCTTGTCTGGCTCAACAAGACAGGGTGCTGGATTCCCAGGCTGGCAGGGAAAGCAGGGGCAAAAGTAGTCTTGGCACATCAGTTGGCAATTCCCAAGGGGGTTTCTGTGATCCAACCTGTCACAAAGGGCATCTCAGATGCCTGGCCAGCAATGGAACTGCTCATTGTAATGCAGATTCCTTCCTCTATTCCAAGACACATTCACTTAGATTCTGGGATTCCCACAGGGTGCGAATGGCTACAAATCGCTTGAGTTTTATTAATGTATATAGTATTCTTGAGAACAACTGTTCCATGACAACCACTGAAAGACAGGATGCACAATTCAGAATCAATGACACTGAACAACCCTCTCCCCAGTGAAGGGCACCACCTCAAATGGACACTATGTATTTGACAAGGCCCCTCATGGGACATTCTGAAAATTCAATGCAAGTGGCAAAATAAATACTAGTTTGCACTTCCATTCTCCCTTGAGCTGAGCTGGGGGAAAAGGCAAACCTGTCTGGAGGACATCTTTTTTCCCCTCAGAGTCCAAGCACATTTGTTTTCCACTATGCCAAGGAAGGAGTGCAGCCCTGAGTGGCTGCCATGTACCAATGTAATGGTCCAGGTTTTCTTAGAGGAATAATTACCAGCTCAATCTCTTTGTTCATTTCATCTTTTAGCGTCTTATTCTCTTTGTCACAAAGCTCCAGTTTCACAGTCACCTCATCGGCTTCCATTCGGGTTCTCATCACCTGGGCACAGAAAGAATTGGCACACGACTACGTTAGGGTTTTCAACCACAGATTGCTACACACTGGCACAATTACAATTGTTGAGATCCAGTAGCAGGATTCTTGTGAACCTCTGGACACCTCCATCCCAAGTTCTGGAGCTTTTCCACCTTTGTACTTTTTATAGCCTTCTCACCCTTCTTTGTGCTGTCCTCCAAAGATTTCCCCCTTTGCTTCTTTGTGCCTTTCCTCCCTATCACCACCCCAAAACCCAGGTCTCTTAGCAAGATCGCTACACATGGACTCAGCTTCTGCTAACAGAATGGGTGATCAGGCTGTGCAGAGTGAAGCAAGTTTTCCACAGTCCAGAATACAGCAGGTGGCAGCCTACAGGCTACCATTTGAACAGAATAACCTATAAAAGCTTTTGCATAAATAAATTTGGTTTATTAGAGCCATGAAAACCAGAAAAGCAAGACGACAGATGGAACAGGGCATAATCTGATAGCTAGCAAACAGAATTAAGGCATGAGAGAATAAACCACAACAGCAAAGGAAGAAAACAAATGTGTGTGAGGAGGGAGGGAAAAAGGAGGGTTGAATAAAATACCTGAGACTTGTAGGTTTCAATCAGCCCTTCATAGTTCCTGAGAGATGCCTTGAGCTGCTGCACCTCCATCTGAGCTTGGTTCAGCTTCTCCTCCACTGGCACCATGGTAGCCTGAATGGAGACGACACTGCTTGGAACAGGCTAAGTTGTCCCCATGTACATTAAGCTAAGTTAGAGCAGGGGCTGTGCAAACTAAGGGTCAAATTCTCTGCTCGTGTAACTGGCAGAGTCCTATTGACTTCGATGAGCTTCACCAATGTATGCCAGCAGAGAACATGGCCTTACAGCTGCATGAGAGTTGTTCCAAACACTTTTAAATGAGCTGTGTCCACTTGATCAGGGTCATGCTTGATTTATTTGGACTGAAGCTTTGTTTAAATGGATAATCAGGTAGATCACCTACCATACCATAGATGGTTTTGTAGGTGTCTGGAGAGGATGTCAGGCATCTTTCTATTTTGGAGGCTGTGGTTCTCCCTATAGATATGGTTTTTATTCCCTGTCCAGCTGTATAATTGGATGACACAATATATCATCCAGGAGACCAGGCAGGTAAGCATGTCTCCAATTCCACATACTGAATCAGAGGGTAGAAAAAAAACTATTCTTTCCCTCCCCTAACAAACCTTATATGTTTGTCTCTTCACAAATTTCAGCCTCTCACACCCAAGTCAAACAATGGAACACAGGACTGAAAATACAGTCAACCCACTAAGGTTACCAGTGCAACTTGATCGGACATCAAATGGGCTCAAAGGAATAATGTTTCTCTGTACTTACAGGGGTAGCAGCTGCTCACTACAACTTCTCCCCTATGCTAACATTGCAACTACAAAACGCCTGGATATTCGACTGACCTTCAGCCTTTCATTCTCCATTTTGAAAGATGTGCTCTCTGTGGCCTGTCGGTGCAGTTTATCCACCAGAGCATCTCTGTCTTCCCGCATTTTGTCCTCCATGGAGGTCTGCTGCTCCAACAAATCTGTAATACGGCTGCCATGCAGGAGGTGAAATTAACCATTAAATGACAAAGAGAAAAAAAATCTCTTGTTCTTTGAAATTAAGCTTCAGGAACAAGACATCCTTTCTTTATTCCCCCTTTTCCCTCCATATCTCATGCATGCACACACTACAAACTTCACTCTGGTTTCCTCTGCTGCTCCATTCCCTTTGGAAAAACAGGCACACAGATGTTACTGGGCTGCTGGCATTTCATTGCAGTGGCATTGATGTATTATATCGGAGTTGTATAGGCTAATGCAGTGGTGCCCATCCTTATTACACAGGAGGGACACATAAACCTAAGCACCTCAAGCCTTGTGTGCGCCAAATAGATTCTACATATTTTAATAAGATTTAAAGTCACCTGTATTGATTTATAATTTTAAGTTCAGCTTGTGTCATTCATTTAGATAGAAACAACCTATATACAATATTGTCTATTTACAGACTTGTATAAATTAAAATGATGTAAACATAACAAAACATGAATGAATCGGCCATTAATATATTGTTTTGAAGCAGGCTGCAGGACTTATGAAATGCTCCGATGGGCCACGTACAGCCCACGAGGTTTGGCACCCTTGCTAATATGGTACTTTCCCCTCTTGCTCCTATGTTCAGTTTTCTCTGTGGTAACTGCACTGTGATGATACTGACAATTTTTGCCCCAAGCCCCACAAAAACAGATCAGCCTTAATGAAACTATTATGCATTTAAATAGTCTCTTTCATTGTGAGCCATTTTGAGATCCTTCAAAGACAAGTAAATATATGTATTTTACAGAATGGGCAGCAGGCACAGGGATAAGTGACTTAATCAACAAATCATTGTGGGAGTCAGGAGTAGAAGCCAAACCTCCTGGCTCTCAGACCCTCACACCACTAGACCACACTGACTCTGGCTTTCAATTGAGTACTTATGGTCCAATCTAGAGACTCGAGGAGTCCCTTCTTGAACCAGTATCCCAGCTCCTTTCACGCTGGCTCCCCACGCCAGAGCTCTTACCTGTTCAGCATAACAATCTCAAGTTCCAGGTCAGTCTTGTCCTTCACCACTTTGTTGTAGCGGCTCCTCCAGGACTCCAGAGTGGACAGTGCCTCAGCAACGTAACTGTCCTGTCAAACAAGAGAAAGACGTGGAATGAGAGAGGCGAGACTGACAAAAAAATTTAAATCACAGGACGACAGCGATGTGCAAAGTGGAACACGCCATGGTAGCAACAAATATCAAACACTCTGGAGATAGTACTTCTGCTCAACAGCAGTCAGGTTTGCAAAACATTAATTCCTTTTATCACTCCACATCCTTGCCAAATAACATTTTCCAATGATGCTGTCAGCTCACAGCCATACTGGCAGAGAGAAGAGGGGCTCCTCTTTGAAGACAACAAATGCAGTAGTTAGGAAAGCAAAGTATAGCTAAGAATCTGCATTGGCCTTGGACACAGGAGAGGACCCCCAAAAGAACACAAGTTACTGAAGAGCAGGAAGGGGACAAGTGGTCTAAAATGTTCGAGCTTTTCTGGTTTGTCCTAGTCCCAATCTTCCTGCTTTTGCCATATCCTTCAATCCCCTTTCTCCAAAGGCAAATCTAGGTGTCTTATTTATTTATATTCTCTGCTCTAATTGCCTTCCCCAATGATTTTCTCTTTGCCAAAATAAATTCCCATTTTCTACTCCTACTTTTTTCCCCTTTGCCACTATGAAAATTTTCTTTGTCAACTACCAATTCCATGCATAACGCTGAAAGCAGCTCAGTACTGAACCAGCATGCAAGTACAAAAGCAAAGCGAGGCCCTGCAACCTTTTGTCCATTTCTCTCTTCCCTCGGCAGGCTCTAAAGGTACCAGGAAGTCTGGACAAGATCAGATCTGCTAGTTTAATCACATGATATAAATCATCTCATGCTCTTGTTCAAAGGAAGGAGCAGTGAACCATGACAGCTGAGGAAAAAAGGCTTTGTTTTAAATGCAGGGCAAATGGGCTGAGGCCCCAGTACAAAAATAAACGTCATTAGATAAAGCAGCTCTCCCCCCCGGGACTGGTATCAAAAGTCAAGGATATGCAGACACACAGACAGAGATTCTAAAGGATTGTCTTTCCCTCCTCCCTAGGACCAACTACCTTTTCTGCTAGCTGGACATTCAGCTGCTCTGCATATTCCTCACTGCGCTCTGCCCGCTCTTTCTGTGCACGTATGGCTTTCTTCAGGGCCTCCTTGTCACGCTCCCCCTTCTGCCTCAGCTCTTTTAGCTGTTCCATGATATGTTCCACCTCTGCCTTATGCTGAGCTCCACTGCGCTCCAGATTCTGGAAAGGAAAAGAAAAAAAAAATACATTCTATGTTCATTCTAGATCATCTTCAGTCAAGAGGGTCAACTCATCTCCCAGCAGCCAAGGAGAGGGGTGGACATAAGCCATCTATCAATGTGGTCCACATTAGTCAGTCTGCTATTCCTACTGTAGCTCTGTCCACTTAATTCATGGGATGAGAGGCAAAATGATCTTGAAAACCATTCTTGCAGTGGAGAAGGCGGGCTGGGATGCCAAACTTCCAGTCTTAAAAGTAGCATGTAGTGTTGCTGTGTGCTGATAACCACAGCTGCCACATTTCACTCCCAAGGCAGCAACTGGTTCCTCTTAGTGCAATTTATAAGCTATGATAGATCCTTTAGCCTTTTCACTCAGTATTAGCATATGCTAAGAGAGGAGCCTTCAGTCTCATTCTCTTGTCTTAAGACCAGTTAATAAGGGTAATACCTCTTGGGAACCAGCTCAGGAATTATGTCTCAAGAAGAATCAAATAGCAGTAATTTCTAGTCTTAGTATAGAATTTAAAGGTTAATATTACATCAGAACCAAACAAGGTGAGCTCTGAACTCTATTATATTTAAATACATTGAGCCAAATGCAAACCTAGTTTAAGTAAGTGCAATTCCAGTGACCTAAAAGCTGTATATCCTTACACTAGGTCCAAATTTGGCCCAATATTTATTGCTATATGTAAGGAAAGATTCTTTTCTTTCCACCATGTGTGGCATACTTCTGCTCAGCAATGAAGTCATCTTTCCTGAGTGCTTTCCAAGGTAGATATAGACCTAGCAACCTTTTGTTCTACATAGGAATCTCTCTTTTCGGTTGACGTGCATCTGTCTTGATAATTCATTGTATAGAAGAACATACCTGTATATAGCCTTTTTCTTAAAATTACAGAGATGATTAACACACAGCTTTCATCAAGATAACCCAAAGCAACGTTCTTCATCTCAGTACCTAAGAACTGCCATACTGATTCAGACTACGGTCCATCTAGAGCAGTATCTTGTCTGACAGTGGGCAGTACCAGAGCTTCAGGGTGAGCATACAGGACAGAGCCGTTGAGGTGCTCCACCCATCTTCCGGCATTCAAGAGGTTTAGGATCACTACAAGCATGAGATTGCATCCCTGACCATCTTGGCTAATAACCTATCCTCTATGAACTTATCTAATTCTTTTTTTTTTTTAAACCCAGTTATTGTTTTGGCCATCACAACAACCTATGGCAATGAATTCCACAGATAAACTGTGGATTTGTATAAAAAAAGTACTTCCTCTTGTTTGTATTAAGCTGTCTGACAATTACTTTAATCGTGTGACCCCTGATTTTTGTATTGTGTGAAAGGACAACACTTCTCTATTCACTTTTTCCACACTATCCATGATTTTATATGCCTCTGTCATATTCCCCCTTCGTTGTCTCTTTTCTAAGCTGAACAGCCCTAATTTTTGTAGTCTCTCCTCATATGGAAGTCGTTCCATATCCGTGATCATAGGTTTCACCAGTGATACAGTGAAACAAACACACTTCTTTGCAATCAGATAAAGGCGTTTCCTTTTCCCAGATAAGTTAAATAGTTGCCCATCCCTCCTGATATATGGTTCAGCAGAAACCATCTCTTTAACATAACTAATTTGAGGGGAAATCTAAAGTAATTACTTGGAGACACAATTAACCCTTAAAGGTTTATGATTTCCCTTTATACAAGTGAAAAGAGTTTTAGTTCTCAAATCAAAATTACAGAAGAAAATGTACAGCAATGGCGTAAGTGATGCCAGCTTATGCATTTCATTATTGGATGGGCACGGCAAGGAACAGTCAGTGACTGCCACTCACTTCAATGCATTCAGCTGACCAGTTTGAATGGTCTGGTGAATACCAAAAACATACCCGGATCTGAATAGCCAGACGGTTATTTTCAGCTTCTTTATTTCGCAGCTGAGCCTGTAAATGACCCCTCACAGCTTCCATGGATTTGGAGAGTTCGCATGCTGTCTTCGCTTGATCCTAAATATGAAACAAACAGGTCTAAGTGTTGTTTTCCCAGGCATTGAAGCAGATGGGACATTTCACACCATGCAACAGTTCAGGCCTCTGTTTAAACAAACACCAGCAGCTGTAACAGGAACTGCCAGAAAGAGCACTCTCAGACTCATTTTCTTAGCCATGGGAGCAGGGAGACAAGACATGTCAGTCAAATTTGCCCAGGTTAGCTAGTGTGTGTAACCTCTGAGGGGAGAGCCATGGCTTGCTGGAATCCAGCAGTTTTGTCCAGAGAGTTACAAGAACAAAATGTTTACAGAAAACTATAGTAATTCTAAGCACCCCAAAAACAAGTATTTCTGCATTACAGTGCTGATGAATGGGATATTCCCTATTCCACTACCACAAGCCCTGTCCTTCTCTCCATCTCCCTGAAACATCCTGAGAGATCCCTCTTTCCATCCGAGTGCACCAGGATGGGATCCCCCTCTTTCTAAACTGGCATAGAGTCCCACAATCACCCTGGTTGACCAGTCTGCAAGGATTCTCTCTGAGCCAAAATACACTCCACCCTGACCACTGTTGCCATGTGTCCATCTGCTTCCTAGGTACTTAGGACCAGGGGGAGGCAGGGCACATTAGAACCTGAGGCCATCGACAACTGAAGGTTCTCAGCAAAAGATCACCCATCAGGATTTGCTGCAGCAAGGCACCTAACCTGGCTCTCTGCCTCCAAGCCCTTGAAACCCTCCCGTGCAAAGTGTGCAATAGCAACCTTGGAAACACCCTAGGAAAAGCCAGTCCTGAGATGACATTTGTTGCCTGAAGTCTTTGTGATGGACATTATCAATCAATCAGCAATTCCAGGTGGGGATTAGATAGGCATCTGCCAGTTCACACAAGAAAGCAGGACCTGCAATGCCTTAATTCAGAATTCCAGACCCTTGTTACAGTTTTGAAGGTTCGTGTGTGTTCAAGGAGAGGTTGTAACAGAAAAGGGAAACTACCTTTTCTGTCTGTATTTGACTGATGAGATCTTCCACCTCCTTCTCTTTCTCCTGTAGCCTCGTCTTCAGATTCTGGAAGACAAACACCCAGATCCTAAGTGAAAAAGAGACTTTGTTGCTAGCAGTGGGAAAAAAAGGGGGTGTTAAAAAAAAAAAAAAAGGCCAATGTAGCTTTCTCCATCAGGCTCAATGGCACCGCTGCAATATATATTACTATTGGTCACCCATGTTTTAAAGAATAAACTGTAAATCTCATATTTTCCCATGTACTGAAAGCATGCTTTTGCATTACCGCTTTCTCTGCGTCCGAGTCAGACAGCCTTTTTAGCAGCAACCCCTGCTGCTCCATCAATTTCTGTGCATCTTTCTACAAGAGAATGAACAAACAAGAGCCCATTAAGCATTTTCCAAAGCCACCCTCCATGTCCTAACCCCAAAGAAAAATGCGCCTTCCAATTTAAGATGGACCTGAGAAAGTTATCTATCTAAGTCAGCATTCAAGCAGCAGTTCTCAGATAACATTAAAAGGTGTCAACCCTGCCAATAAATTTAATTTTCAACCCTCTTCCCCTCAGAACTCCCATCCCAGAAACCCTTCCTCACTCCCATCTCCTTTAACCCAGTCAAAGGGGACACTAAAATGCACAATGGCAAACTAAGATCTTGCAAACGATCCCACTTTGGGCAAACGCAAACCTTTGATGGTTCCTTTTACTAGAATCATGGGTGGCTGAGGAAGTACTTTGCCACTGACCTGCCTTTGACCAAAGCAGCACACCTTCAACAAGCTGCAGTAGGAATAGTAATTACACCGAAGTATTATCACTCCTGCAGTTTGCCTAGCACTCAGACCTCTTAACATCTTCACACTACTGTTCAAACTTTATCTGAGCCTCAAAAGGGAAGGGTAAGGTCTATAGTACAATTAGGAGAACCAAGGCAGAGGGAGGTGAAGCATTTGTCCATGATCACATAGCAAGTCAGTTGCAAAGCTGGGATTAGAGCTCAGGAGTTCTGACACCAAGTTCTGGTCTCAGTCCACTAGACCATGCTGTCTCTTGTAAATCAGGGAAAGTTAAACATGCAGCACTGCTCACCTCCCGGTTGTGCTGTTCTTTAAGTAGATCCCGGAGTGTCCTATTGGTTTCTTCAAAAGTGCTTAATTTCTGTAGCAGCAACTCTTTTTGCCTTGTCAGCGTATTAACATCTGAGCTGGTCATGTGTTTCTCCTAAAAAAAGAAAGACATGGTCATATTTGTCTGCAGTTCAATATCTAGAGTCTGGTATGAGAGATGTGTACAATACAAACACAGCATAACAAAACAACTTGATCATCAGTGTCACATCTACAAAGGGCAGTGGGATGTTAAGATGCTGGCTGATAAACTCCCATTTGTAAATTCAAAATGACTTCAGATTTTACTTAATCTGGATTTCAGTACCTTCTGCGCCCAAAGGCCTATCAAGCACTAGAAACCTCTCCACTTTTCCTTGACGACCTCTGAATCAGTGATTCTGGGACAGCTCTTGGAACAGCAACGTGGCAGTACAGCAAATGCTACAGTGAACTATACCATCACTTACATTTTTGAGTCTCCCAATGGTATCTTTCAGCGCATGAATCTGTTTGGCTGCTGCAGCCCCATCCATCTCTGCCTCAACTAGCTTGGACATCAAACACTCTTTCTCGTGCTGCAAGTGCCTCTTCTGCATTCTGCGAGAAGAACACAGCTATCAGAAGAATGGATAGCCAAACGCAATAACCAGGCTGCACTGGTAATGTCACCCTTAAAGGAAGCATTGTAATTAGAGTTTCTGATTAGAGGTTAACCGATAAAACCTCCCAAACAAAATGATACACCACAAATACTAAAAATATACCATTTTTCAGTCTTGGAAGTGGGTTTTGGTGGGGATCAGCAGACCCTACCAATCCTCCTGTGCTTGCTAGAAGCTCATCGCTCAAGTTGGGAATATCAGAGGGGGCTAATTTTGGGGTTATCTCAGAGCAACCTCCCCCACCAAATACTAAACCACAACACCGTTTACCTTAGATATCAACAATCCTAAGAACCTATATCCCCTCAGAAATAAGCCTCTAAAATGGTATCAGCTGAACATGAAGCTGGACAGTCTAAAAAACTGGAGAGAACACAGACTAGAACTCAAAGAAACCCTTCATAAAGGGCTCAAAGCCCTTCCCAAGCCTTAAAAATTATTCATAAAGCTCTTCTGAAAGGTTCAGAGATTTATTTTCCATATAAACTTTAGTGTGTGTGATGGGGGGGGAAGAGGGGAGAGGACTCAAACATACATGAATGTTTGACTATTTCCCCACTCAGTGAAAATGACTAACAGAATGAGCTAAAACATTACTTGCTTCCAAATAATTGCCTCAGGAAGGCTGAGACAGATTTTTTCTACCACCACAATGAGATCCCCTAGGGAAAAATAATGTCACACTGAGGAAAGAGGGTTTCACTGCACCATTAGGCAGGAAGCAGATATAAGGAAGGAGAATGCCAATTCTGCAGTGCCACTCAGCCCTATATTCCTGGGAGCAAACCAAAATTAAATTTGTTAATGTTTTTATAAAGGAGAGAAGTGCTCTTTAAACATCACTACAGTACATGTACACATGAGTTAAACAGTAAGTTCTTTACAAAGTAAGGTCTTTCTCCTCCTTTATGCGCTCAATGTTACGTCGGAGCAGGGTATTCTCATGTTCGGTCTCCACCAGCTCCTGTGTGACTTCATCTAGCTCATCCTTCTGCTCCTCGAGGAGACGCTTTGCCATTTGCTGTTGTTCCTCCCGCTTCTGAATCTTGGCCTAAAGAGGACACATCTTATTTTTATGTATCTAGAGCTTTACACAAATCAAGGTGCTTTTACGGTGTTACAGATGGTTCAGATCCCCCACCACCGAAATGCAGCAGCTGGTCAACAGCACACAGCAATGCTCAACAGTTTAGTGGATGAAGAATACTATATCAACAGTTCTCAAACTTTAGCAACCCAAGGACCCCCATTTTTAATTTAAATTTTTTTGCGGACCCCCAAGCCGCTCCACTCAGCCCCAGCTCCCACTCCACCTCTTTCCTGCCTCTTTCCGGCTCCTCCCCCCTCTCACAGTGCCTCCTGCATGCAGGGGAACAGCTGTTCCACGGCACTGGGAGGAAGGAGTTGATCAGCAGGGCTGGCGGCCCCAGACATGATTTCAACCCCTCCCCTGAGCGCACCCTGTCCCCGCTCCTCCCTCTCCCTCCCAGCAAGCAGGAGGCGCTGGGAGGGTGGGGAGGAAGGAGTTAATCAGCGTAGCCGGCGGAGCCCCTGGGGTACCCTCACAGACCAGCAGACCCCAGTTTGAGAAACGGTGCTACAGATCAATTGCTGAAGATATTTAGGAATGCAGACTGAGACCTTACGCTGGAATTCAATCAATGCACCAGACGTACTGCCTTTACTCAATATAGAAGAAGGGCCTAGTGTTCCCTTGACTAATTAAGGTTAAAACTGGTGACATGGATGATACTTCCATGTTAGATCTACAACATTAGCCTAGTTAGATCCCATTTATGTTTAAACCATGTTGTAACTGGTTTGGAGGACAACGGTTTTGTAATCATAGACTGATAGGACTGGAAGGGACCTCAAGAGATCATCTAGTCCAGTCCCCTACATCATGGCAGGACCAAGCACCATCTAAACCGTCACTGACAGGTGTCGGTCTAACCTGCCCTTAAAAATACCCAATGATGGAGATTTCACAGCCTCCCTGGGCAGTTTATTCCAGTGCTTAACCACCCTGACAATTAGGAAGTTTTTCCTAATGTCCAACCTAAACCTCCCTTGCTGCAGCTTAAGCCCATTGTGTCATTTTATCAGAGTTTGTGATACGGTCTAGCCGTACAGGGCAGAGCCCTCACCGGTGTGTTCTTCCCGCTGTACGTTTCCAAAGCCAAGGGACCGGCTCAGCCCTGTTGTCCTCAGGTGTGATTATTTGAGTTTAGACATTTGAGTCACCCTATCATGCAACTGACTTTTGTTTTTGGAGCACAGACAGGCTCAAACTACTTATGATAACAGTCTACCTAACTCAGAAGTCCTGTTTTTGCTTATAGGTTTTGAGATTTTTAATTCAAACCACACAAAGTTACATAGCAATATAACTGGGATATATTGCCTGCTCTGGGGGAAGCTGAAAGAAAGGAAAATGCCTGTGGTCTGCCCTCACCATGCTAGGCCTGTTAGAGAGTTTGGGCATCACATTAAATCTAATCTTTAAAATTCTGTATGCAGTCTCTCAAGGGACAGCTGTTAAAATATTGACAAGTACTTGGCCATTTAGATTACATGGGATAACACGGCGTCACTGAAGTGCAAGTTCCAGTAGTGAGCCATGAGGAATATACTGTTCAACAAGACAACGCTGAGAGCCTATTGGTCCATGTGATAAGACAATACTTTCACCTTTAGGGAGGAACATCTTTTAGGTTTAGGACCTTAGTGGGAACAAGACTTTAGACATGGAAACTGAGGCAAAGCATCATCTTGTATGACAAAGAGTCATCCATGTTCCATGATTCATTTTAGCATAAGTAAAAAAGCCTCTTGTTAATCTGTAGTTGAGATATAGCTAAACTGAACGAAAGCCAAAATCCACCTTGCTAGCAGACAACGCTAGTATAAACAACGCATCAGAGTAGCTAAGCCCTTCTCAACTCATTCATATAGGCCTCTAAGGGTACATCTACACTACAGCGGGGAGTCGATTTAAGATACGCAAATTCAGCTACATGAATAGCGTAGCTGAATTCGACGTATCGCAGCCCACTTACCCCGCTGTGAGGACGGCGGCAAAATCGACTTCTGCGGCTTTCTGTCGGCGGCGCTTACTACCACCTCCACTGGTGGAGTAAGAGCGCCGATTTGGGGATCGATTGTCGCGTCCCAACGGGACGCGATAAATCGATCCCCGAGAGGTCGATTTCTACCCGCCGATTCAGGCGGGTAGTATAGACCTAGCCTAAGATATGTAACAAAGGAGTTGAGCATCCATTTGCCCTTCATCACTGTACCCCAGTCTTTAGCATCCTCTTGCCAAGTTTCCTCTTTCAGTATCACTTTGCCTAATCTGCAAGCCCCTCCCCATTACCCCCTGTGAGCCTTTAGTATGGTCTTCTCACCTCATTCTTCAGTGTCCCCACTACATTCATCAGGCTATCTATCTTCTTCTCATATTTGTTCATTTTGCTGTGAATAGCATCCTCCTCGTCTGTAGAGAGGTCACTCAGACGCAGCACGGAGAGCAGTTTTTCTGAATCTGGAGGAGTAATTTCCAAGCGATGGGTTGGGCCCTGGTGGGGATGTAATAGTCATGGCTTTTTTAAAAGGTACACGCAATGTTGTAACCTTAGCATCTCCAAAACCAATCTAGGACCGAATCACATCTCTGAAAAAATTCGAATGAGGGCAAGATAAAATACCCAGGCTATAATCCTCTCTACTTCAACCTGTTTCAGTCAGTTGTAAAAGGCTCTTAATGGGGAAAAAATAAATACTCCCAAATCCACCAAAACAGCACATCTAGGGATTAGCTTGATCATCTGATGAAGGAAAATCAGAATTCAAATTCCAAGCCAGTAGGAGCTGGGAGTGGGCAACTCATTCAGCCCTTGGTGGGAAAGGGAGCATAATACACTCCTTTCTAGAAATCTTATGACAGTCACAGAGTAGCAATAGTGGCCTATAAAAAGTGCCCCAAGGTAAGGTCTTTTAGAGAGGAAAGTAGAAAAGGAATACACGAAGGGGGATTTCTCAGCCTTGCGGTATCGAGGGGGAGTTGGAAAGAGGAAAAAGGGACAGATAGCTATTGACGAAACAGACATGATGAATCCCCCATTCAGAATCTATTTGTACAAATAGATTTCCAAAAGCCAGAGATAAATATTGGATGTTTAAAATGACTTCCAGGTGGTAGTGGTCACCTTAACTACAATCTAGCACCCTCCAACCTGCTCCCTCCAATCCGACAGTAAGGTAAAAATCTAGGTACCATCTCTTAGTCCAACCCATCCGATTAAAAAGCAAAAGTCAGCCATACCTCCCACTTGTAGGCAGACTCCCGGATGGATGTTTTGCCTGGGGGCATCCAGGGGACCTTGGTTTTCACCCGCACGCTTCGGCGCACGTTCACGGTATCCCCTTTCATTTTCTGTTTGTGTTTCGGCTGAAAGAGAGAGAAAAACAAAATAAACCTCATAAGACTTAAAAAAATCATTTAAGCCTTTAATGCTGTGAGAGTTAAATGGCACGACATCATTCTTACAATAGTACCACAGACTGCTTCACATGGTATATCAGAGAGGAGAGTCAGCAGCCGGAGGAACAAGGCAAAGCCAAGCACAAGAAAAACTTATTGCATAAATAGGAGAGCATATAGCCAAAATGAAAGCATTCTTGCTATTTGTTAGCCAGGGCCTTTATGACATCACTTGTAGCTCTGCCTCTTGTGATGCAACGAGGGCCTTGGTTACCCTGTGAAAATAGATCTAGTTGGTGTTAAAGCAGGTCTGTCCTTTTATACATTTTGAGGAGGAGTTTGCTTGCTTGCAAAATTTTACATCAGGACTTGAGTGACAACCTACTTTCATTTCACTTCTTTGGTTTATTTAATGTCTTAATTTATAAAGCACCCATATTAAAAACAGTACCTGGAATGCTGGACATAACAAACATGAAATAAATCAAACCAGGCCCAGTGACAACATTTAAATCAAGAGGACTGGGACAAAAAGCATTCCAAGGAGCAAGAGCATAAGAAAATAAGGCCAAGACCTTAAGCCAAACCTTAAAGACAACCACAGAAGAACATTAGATATCACAGGAATTAAGTGGGAATAGAGGTCCCTCAACTAAGAATCTCCTGTTCTTAAGCCCAATTCCTATTAAACCTCAAGCGAGAGAACCTTGGGTGGACTAAGGGGAAGTATGCAAGCTGCTGAGTACCATGCTCCTAGATGAATATAATTTTACATATAGTCGTAATAGCTTGAGTTGACCTACTAAGAAAGCCCAGCTCAGACAGAATGACAGATGGGAGAGAAGGGAGGCCAAGGTTAGAGAGAAAAAGGTAGTCTTTCTGGGCAAGAGAGGAGACACACAAAAGCACTGCCACAACATCTATTTCTATGCAGGAAGAGCAAACCAGGTGGATCTTCCCTATCTCCCAGACCTGACTCACAAACAGGAGCCATGATGTATTAATGGAGGATTGGGGGATTGATCTATGAAGATCCTGGAAACACTTTCCCTGCTTTGTGACTAACAGGTATTCTCACTCCTACATGGGTTGATCTTAAGCTTCCTTATCTAAATGAAAATGCAGATGCTTTTTGCACAATTCTGAGGCTTGATCAGGTGGTCCAAAAGCAAAGGAAGCATATAGCTGAGTATCATCAGGTATACCTCGTTCAAATATTCACTAGTGGCATCACACACACACACACACACACACCAACTGAGAGCGGGGCAAAATATAACTGTTGCAAACAGTTAAAGAAAAATAAGCTAGCATTCACTACCTTTTGGGTCTTCCATTTTAAGAAGATCTCGACCTCTGAAGAGCATTTCACCTGCTCCAACTAGGAATTGAAACCTAGCCACCATTACCTGCTAATCAATTATATCTAAGGTTACTTGCTAGATCCTCTTGGCCAATGCCCAAGAGACGATAGCTTTTATGAGTCTGGACTGTCTGTGCACCAGCAGATGACTTCAATCCAGAGTCTTTTTAAATCTAATCTTTCATTAACCTGATACAGGTGGAATTTGAGATCTCCAGCTACCATCTTCCTAACAACCCTTCCTCCAGATGATCAGAAAATGGGCAGTAGCTTGCCAAAATGTTAACCCAGAAAAAAATATGTTAAATTGGGGCAGGACTAAAGTTAAAACGTCTTAGGTGTCTAAAAAGCATCTGTAAAATACAGTATGGTTTTCCTCAGCAAAAAAAAGGGTGTCAGGGAAGTCTAGTTGCTAAAGCAAAGGGATGTGTTTTACTCCTGGTTCCGTCATGACTGATTGTATGATTCTGGACCACCCACTTAACTTATCTGCGTCTCAGTTCGCCCACCTGTAAAATGGCTGGTGTACTTCCACATCTCATGATAGAGGGAGAGGTAGCTCGAAACTTAACTAAATGTTTGTAAAATGCTTTAAAGACCATTGGATAAAGGGCCTATAGAAGTACAAATGGTAACCCAACTATATACATGTAAATATAAAACTGAATCACGTAGATTACCCACATGAGATACAGTTTCAATTTTTAAGATTACTTAAAAGTATGGCTGAAAATTCACACTGAAATGAATGCAGTTAAGAAGTCAATCTATCTTATTTCTCTAACCTACTATCTATCTATTCAGACCTCAAGTGGTAGAAACAGACCTTGAACTTTCAGTGGTGCTTCTAGGACCCTTCACTTTTCTGGTCTGTAGCTGTTACAAACACCCAGCTACACACTCCTACCTGGCTTTTTGCAGGTGTTGTTTTCTGACCCTTTTTTATATGGACATGGACAGGGGTGTTTTCATCCACGTGAACGTGCAAAGGGGGAGATGAGGAGCGGTTCTTCATGGTTCTTCTCCAACAAACGGGAAAGGGCAATACAATGAAAGGAAACCTGTGAATAAGGAAACTGGAAATAATAAAATTTCCCTACGCTCCAGTCAAACTGGACAACTGCCTCTAGCCACCTGTCCCCAGACAGCTACAATTGCTGAGATGGGTCAAGGTATTTAGGACACAGTTTGAGCTTCCTTTCAGTAGCACCTGTCATTGTGGATCACATGCAGCTTTGGTGTAAGATCTGGAATAACTCCATAAGCTTCTATTTACACCATGGCTGAATCTGGCCCTTCATTTTTGTTTGGACAGGGGATGGTACAGACAATGTAAAGATAGTGCTGTATTGGTAGAGGGTGTCTGTAAGAGTCACCAGAGTTCAAGGTCTTAGAGCATGCCAAGGGATCTGATTAGCAACACCATCTGATTTTGAACAGAAATTTTACAACAGAGCCATTACTTTGACCAGCAAACTAAAGAATTTAGGAAAACTAAAAGGAACCCATCAGATGTGCCATATGAGCCTGATCCTGCAAACATGCTTGTGCTTAATTTTAAGCATTCTGAATAGTCCCCTTGATTTCCATGGGACTACTCACAGTTCTTAAAGTTAAACACATGTGTAAATGCTTGCAGGACTGGGTCTATATTTGTCTCTGCAAGTTATTTCTCATAAATGATGCATGTATTTTATTTCCACATTAATTATGTGCCTAACACACAATAGCAAGGTATGAAAACAAATTCAAAGTAATCAATGCACAGTTTAATTCCTTGGTATTTTATAAAAGTGTAAAAGTTTCCTTCTTAGAAAAGAAAAGTAGCACCACTAACCTGAATCCAGCAAAAAGGAGGATTACCTCATTCCAATCCCAGTTACTTACAGTTAGCATAAGATCCTCAGCTCCTTGTGACACTTTTCTCTGTGTTGAGATTGCAGTTATCTCGTTTTTGCTGGAGGGGGGACACCTGATGGCAGAAATATTAAATCGATTACTAGTAGGACAGGATGCTAGTTTCCTTAAGCTTCCCATTCCCTCGAGTAGAAAGGTAACATCCTGACTCAAACATATTAAATACACCTCTACCTCGATATAATGCTGTCCTCGGGAGCCAAAAAATCTTACTGCGTTATAGGTGAAACCGCGTTATAGCGAACTTGCTTTGATCCACCGGAGTGCGCAGCCCCGCCCCGCCGGAGCACTGCTTTACCGCGTTATATCGGGTCGCGTTATATTGGGGTAGAGGTGTACCTAAAAACCACTCAACAAAAGAGTGTGCCTTAGCGTTCTTTGCACAAGAAATGTTAAAATAAAAAGATTAAAAGAAGTACTTTGATTTTCAGGTATGATACACTCATTACACTAGATAATGAATTTTAAGATGCATCATATGTAAGACACCTGATTCTGCCTGCAGGGCGGATTGGCCATAAAAGACAAAGTTTTGATTCTTTCTGAACAGTGGTTTGGGACCAGTGCTTACCAGATGTTCCTGATCCTGAAAACAATATGTGCTTTCTTTCTCCAAAATGTTTCTAGCATGTCACAAACTATTAGATCTTCAACTCAAATCATTCTGATCATCATCTTACTACTCCTGCCCAATTTTCGCTACTGCTGTCTCGGGAACTGCTACAAACCAATACTTCCTACTGTCTAAATGCTCATAACAACAGCTTTTCAAATGGTATAAAACAGTTTCATATAAGCCAAATAACCATTACAAACAGTAATAGACAAAATGCATCACACTATTGACCCTCTGTGCTCATTACTGCAATGTGGTGGGAAGAGCAGCAAGAAGCGAGGACTACATGGATAAATGGCAGGAAAAAGAATAGTAGATTATCAAAAGGTTCTTATAGATCTGTGGAAAGAGGCTAGATAGTTATTCTTAATAGATGATGTTTATTATGGGTTAAGATGATTATTTGGAAGCAACATAAACTAAACCAAAAAAGGACACTCATATTACAAAATAAGAGCATCTACACAGGAAGTTACACCAATATAAATATAATGGTAGTTTATATATTACTTTTATAGTTATGCCAATAAATTTTCCCATGCAGATGAACCCTAAAAATAGTTTTGGCATCAGTTCAGTATAATTGACATCATAGAATCTTGCAGGATAAATGTGGTAATATCCAAACCTATTAGCCAAACGTCAAGCAGAGTCCAAATGCCCAAGGATCATCAAAGGTAAATTAACATTAGTAAGATTGCGATCATCATTCTGAAGAGGCTGAGATTTTTCAGGCTCATTAAAATGATTATGTTTGCAGAGTGAAAGTGTCTGTTGAAAAGTAAAGAAAACAACATACCAGAACAGGTTTAGCAAAAATATTTTATAGACACAGGGGGGGGAAAAAACAAATACCCCCAGGCTGGGAAGATGTGTATTTAGAAACAGACAGAGTTTGCTGAAGTGGGAGAATTTCTCCAGCTTCTTGTTAGATAAGTGACTGTAAATAAAGTTTGTTTAGTTATCTCAGTCTTGATAAGTAAATAAACCCTATTAATGGGCAGAAAACCTACATCAACTACAGTGCAAAAAATGAGGGAATTCAAAGCTGAACCTTGAAAGACTAGCAATATTAACAGTCTCATTAGAACCAGCACATTTTGTTTTCGCCAGCAAGAACAGATTTTTTAGAAGAATAAAGGAGCTTTCCTTGTCCAACAGCCATCACTATTACTAACTCTTGTTACTTTACCTCACAGAATTTCTTTCCTAAAGCCCCAGCTTCTGGAGTCATTTTATTTCACAAGAATCTCTTTTTAACAATTAAGTTTATCTAGCCCTTATGGTTGCAGAAAAAGGCTTGAAAACATGAACCCTAAAGGCTCAAAAAAATAAGACGGCAACGCTGAAGCCTGAACAATCATTGTAAAAGCGTCCTGACTGTTAAGCCCATCTCCTGATCTCGAAGGGGGACGGGGACTGGCTCATTTCTGGAATGCCCGGCCCCGGGGAACTTCACAAGTCCTTAGGGGGCGGATGGACGAAGTCACAAGGCAAAGGGCACGTCCCAGACACCACAGAAACCCCTCCCTGAGGGGCAGATGTGAGAGAACAGCCGCCGCCCGCAGGGTGTGACCCGCTGCACCGCATGGACTGTGGGGACCCCCGTGCCAGTCCACACTAGCCCAGCAGGCCTGGGGGGCTCGGGGACCCCGAGATCCCACTTCAGCCAGCGTCCCGTCCCCCCAGCCCCCCTCACCATGCAGGGCCGAGCCGGGGTCGGAGCTGCCGCCTCAGGATCTCCTCGAAATTGGCGGCCAGGCGGCGGTAGCTGCTGCTGTTGCTGCCATGGAGACCCCTAGGACGGGGCGAGGGGGGACGGGGCAGGGGGCAGCAGCAAGGGCAGGACAAGCAGCAGCAGCAGCGGGACCCGCCGCCGAACTTCCGGGTCCGCTTCTGGGACGCTGCCCGCAGCTCCCCCATTGGGCGATTCAAACCCCCCGTGACCCCGGCTCGCCGCCGCGATTAGCTCCCAGGGCTCGTCGCGGCGTCACAAGAGCCCGCCCCCTTTGGGCGAGCCGGGACGTGTCACTATGGGAACGCCGGGCAACAGGCGCGTGGCGTGGGTGAGGGGGCCGGGCGGGCAAGGCTGCGCTAAGAGGAGGGAGGGGAAAGGCCTAAAGAAGGGCCAGCGGGAGGAGGGGCGCTGAATCACCTAGTCTCAGCTCTGGCAGAGATGGAGCTAATCAACCACACTTTAGCCAGGCAGCAGCATCTCCGTTCAAAGCTGGTCTGATGCAGCCTCACTCCAGGCAATTGCACAGGGTGGGTATTGGATTGGGGCCCCAGGAGAGCAGCTGAGGTAACCTGCTCTGCCTGGGGCCAAATACTTCTTAGCAAGTCCCCAGGGAAGCTCTGAAGCAGGGAGGGCTCATTTACACATCTGTCATAGCAGTGTGTTCTGGCCCCGTAGTCTTCAGGGAGGATGGATGATTGTTAATCAACAACTATTTAACTAGATCAGAGATTTAAAACAACAAAAAAACATTTTAATTAGACTAATCCATCTCCCCATCATATCCACACATGCTCAAAACCATCTGTAATTTTTAACACTAAAAGATTGTACAGTTGAATGGTGTTGTAGCTGTACTTAAAGATAACTAAGTGCAGAAGTGCTTAAATAAATAGCCAGAGAGCGTAGCAGCAGTTGGTTTTTATTGCAAATACTCTCTTCCTCTCCCCACTACTACTCATCTAATCCACACTAGAATTTGCACCTCATTTTCCTTCTGAAGTAGCCATAGATACAGTAGGTTCTGGACAATAAAACACAGCTGTATCACACACTGATACTTATGACTGATAGCGAAAAGCAGGCTTCTGCTAACACAAAGTACAGGTTTCTGCATTGATGACAGATGTCATCTACAACCTCACTTTCCCAGATAACCAGTTTCCTTGAAAAGTGGCCATGGTACCATGGAAAGGATTGTTACAAGTGGATAATAGGGAAATTAAAACCTGGGACCATTCAGAGGATCTCTCACCCTCCTGCCTACAGCTAGAAGTGAAAGGATTCCCTGCATCTTAGCTCACCAAGACAGGTACCAACTGGCATTTCTGCACTGCACTAGTATTAGCCAGAGCTCAGTGAAGAAATAATAGTTCCAATAAGTTCACACTGTACAATGTAGCCTACAGCAATAAACTCCCACCTCCACGCAGCAAAGCCTTTGGTGCTCTTGCATTACAGAAGCACGTAAGAGCCACAGAGGATTGCAGAATTCACTAGCACTCACCCGATAACAACTGATCATATGGAGTATTTCCAGGAACACTTTTCATGTAACTCATGATAGGCTTTTTTCAAATCATTTTGCAATAATTCTTTCTTCAGCCTACGTTGTGCTCTCTGGGTCTCTCTCTACTGCTAGATAAGAAACCCTAGATGCCATATACTGCATAGAAAGAGGAACCGAGCCTGTATTGTCACTAACAATCCAGAATCAGCTGTTGAAATAACAGTTTAAATGGAGATCACCCTGAAGACTGGAAGCACATGGCCTGCACACAGCAGGATCTTTTCCATCATGCAAAGGAATCCCATCCTCAGTGCTGCTGATTCCCCCATTGCCCTCAGCACTGTACTTAAATATTGCAGGTCAACTCTTAATGCCACTTAAGAGTTACACAGTACCTCAAATAGTCAGGAAGACACTCAGGACAACTCGGACAAGTGGAGATACAGCCTGAAGTCAACCCTGGACAGACCTCAAATATTTGCTTTTGTTCCAGGGTCCACTAGCCAGTATAGTGGTTTCTTTTTACAACATATTCTTAGTCTGGGGCTCACCAAGAGCAAGCCAGTTTGCTGCACTCTGCTGTTTAAATCAGAACTTACCCTCCACTCCAATGAGGTCCCAGGTCAGCATCTTTTGCATGTTCCTATTATTCTAAATGTCATATGTACTTTGCTGTGCACACCTGTCCCCTCCTGCTCTCTTGGTCTCACAAAACCCCTTATTAGCTCTAAGCTGGACAATTCACATGCTTGCACGCCAGTCCAGGGGGAGGGGCCAGTGCATTTTATTTTTAATATAGAAGGTCTTTCCTTTAATGTTTTTCTGTGCAAGGATTTTAGTAAAGCGGCTGCAGCAGTTGCCAGTTCGTGACTTCAGCCTCTCCAATAGCCTTCTCCATGCGATGGTACCAAGGCTGAATCTTGGTATGAGTCATCATGTCATCATAGGCTTCCAGCCCTTCCATGACCCGGAGGACCCCATACACTGCCTGTGCCAAGAGAGGAGAGAGAGTTTGGAATTAGTACAGATAACAGTAACTCTAAATCTGGAATGGAGGCGACTTCAGATTTAAGTGTCCCAAAACTTTACTCCCTTCCTTATCACCTATTCCGCCTGTCTTATTAGCAGAGATTATTGAGACAGTCACAGACATTAGATGGCTAAATAGGAATTGCCTAACAAAAAGGGCAAGATTTTTGGGAGATGGAGTAAATGAAAAGTGATTACAAGATCTGGTACAATATCCAGCTCCATATAAACTCTTTATGGAGACATTGCTTCAGAATAAAACAAAAACCACGATCACTATTTATAATGAGAGCTAATGATGCAGGAAATGGTTTAAGGCTCAAATCCCAAAGTCTGATCTATGCATGCCAACCTCATGACCCTGTCCACTGATGTCAACAGGGCTCATCTCCAGTTGCAGACACGGAAGCCTAGTTTGTAAACTGCTTTTGTCATTACTTCAGATTGACTGATAATGCCCTACTCTGGGAAGTCGTGATGTTTGTAAGGTATGTGCTTGGAGCATATTTCCCAGTGGAAAGGCAATTGGCTGGCAGGCTTTCCACCCACCCACTCACCCACCCACACATTGTGCAATGGAGTAAACATACTCACCCCTTACCTGTAACATACTATTTGACAACACAACTCTCACCTCCCACATAAGACACTCAAATGATATATCTAATATACAGACCAAGAGGATATAGCACATATTTTATACATAATCATAGTCACATCTATATCATACTATATGCATGATAGATGGTAATTTAAATACAGAGACCAAGGGTCTTGACCATTACCAAGTCAGCGAGATTCGGCTGGCTGCCACCCATGAATGGTCTGTGTTTGCCAACAGCTTTTACCCAGTCATTGGCTGCTTTGTACAAATCTTCTCGGACATTATCCTGGAGATGGTGCCTGTATTAAGAGAAAATACATAGTGTCCTCTAACTGGTTCATTTATCTCTTTAATCTTCTCCTTCCATTACTCTTCCCATGGATTGATATATGGCTGGGGACAAGGAATGCATTTCAAAGAGTGAATGAAAAGGCTTGGGTATTTTTAAAGAGGACTATGAAGTAACTTGTGTGCATAAGCATCTCTTTCATTCAGAAGGTTAGAGGGCTCAAAGAAGTCCATAAATACTTAATGTTGATTAAGTGGTTAAGGAGCTATTTGCTCTAGTGGTTAAAGCAAAGGACCAGAATTCTAGAAATCATAGACAGCAATTAATTCTCAGTCACTAACTCAGTGTGTCACACTAAACAAGTCAAGTCTTGACCATTCCTTGGTTACACCAGTTGATAAACTGGATTAAAGAAGGCACTTGTATTGGAAAGACAGCAGAGATCTAAAAGGGAAAGAGCTTCTGGCCCTACTACTCAAATGGTGGGGCTACAGTGAAACTAGTTCCACTTGTAGTGATCATTCAGTTCATGGGAATAAAATATTACTTCCCAAAAGCCAGTTTCTGATTGTTCTGATCAGTGGAGATTTAAGTTGCACCGATCAAACAAGTATCAATTCCTTTGATATTTTGAAAGGTAGGAGAGGATTTTGCACCACTGAATGGTATTCAACTCTACAAGAACATAACTGGTGCTCCATAAACTGTAATAACTGGAGTGACCTGCCTTGGAGCTAATGTTAAATTAAAAATATGTCCTTACAGAAATGGAGATTTTGCCTCCGCCTGTCTGATTTGAAAAATATTATGGTTCCACATATAGCGATCATTCAGATACAATGATCAGAATGGGGGAAGTATCCATACTGATCCTTAGAACAGAATTGCATTTTATTTGCAAGGAAAATGCCTATTAAAATGTGTTTGAGACATAGAGTTTTACTGTTTGAAGTTCATGGCTAAGGGTAGTTAAAAAACAAAGGGACAAAGAGACATTCCCTTGCTGTGTGACTCGGTCAGTGGTACTAACCTGCTCTTCAGCCTCTTGCCGATGAAGAACATGGCAACAGCCCCCACGTACTTGGCAAAAAAGCCTTCCACGGTGCCAAACTTGCCCTCACAGACAATGTAATCGAAAGAAGCCAGGGCTTCCCTAGGTGTGCGGTAAACATTGGGGGAGATGAGGTGAACAAGCCAGTCATCTGCCCATTTTCGCCACTTCATTTCCTCCCTGTAGACATCCCAAGAAAGTAGTTTAAGTGAACAAGGTGGAAACATTAAATCAGAGGAAGGAGGATGCAGCTGATACCAGAATAACTGTAGCTGGAGCTTCTGCAAAGGACGAGAGTGCAACCTAGTTCCCATCCAATCTGCTCCACTGGTAATATCCCTGAACTGTCCTCAGGAGGGATCTCCTCCACTGAGGTGCTCTAATGCCAAACTCCAGCTGGATGAGAAACCAAAGCTCTAGATTCTCTTTCTATTATTGCAAGCAGGCTGGATGGCCCATGAGGAACAGGTGTCCCATAATCTTGGGATTGATTTATGTTGGGAAAACCCATGTGACCCTTCTGTCTAACTCAGGAGCCCAAAGGGACATCCCTGTATGGGAAGAAGGCAGGGAGGAGAGAAAGCAAAGGAGGAAATTGGTGCAATGGTTGAGGCTCAGAGTACACCAAGGGGGGGGGGGGTGGGAAGGGGAGGAGAATTTCACATAGAAGTATTACATGTTGCAAGTTAAACAAATAAATTACTTGAAACAAAACCATTCCAGTTATTTAGGGGGTGTCTGATATGTATCATGTCAAGAGCAGCATTAGGAAGATTCTGTTTGTGTTCTGCAAGATGATACAGGAGAGGTGCTGTGAAACCAACTCAGAGACCCCTAGTACATGAAATGCTTACACTCTAGCTTCTTTGATGGGGTACACATGCTGGGTCTCCATTTCATCCAGCATGAGCCAGTATTTGTTCCCATACTCCATCACCTCCTTGCCCCGCTCATTCACAGCTTTCATAGGAGGATAAAATGACACAATCTCTTCTAAACTCTTCTTCCTGAGGGGAGAAACACAGTCAGAACCTGCATGGTCTTCTCCATGTGTTACTGAAAAACAGTTGCTAGGAATCCTCTTTTTGGGGCAACAAAACACTGGCTGCTCTAACAATAGAGACTTCCATAATGAGGCAGCTCAGGGGCTGTAACTCTAAGTGCAGTCTGTATTTTCTCATTCAGAATTCCTCTCCATCCTGAAGTGCAGTTAGTCACAACAGTGACTGTACAAAAAATTGCTGATTTTAATGGCACTGTGGAGCTGATACAGCTGTGGGAGAGCAAACTAGAGCCTAAGGCACCATAAGGAAACCAGATTCCAATAGTGGAATATTCTATTACTGCTGATAACGTACGAGAAAGAAAGATCGTGGCTACATTTCTAGATCTCAGGATGAGATTGGCCATTAGGGGGAAATAAAATAAAAAACAAAACCAGCATAGTGAGCAAATATACCATTAAAATACTTGTCCTTTGGTTGTAATTCTTCCCCCACAGTGTACAAGTAACTTCCACTGGCTTCAGTGCAAATTGTTTGAATCCTGCATGGGGGTGGGAGCAATAATGCCAGTGAACTTTAAAGTCTCACCTTCCCCCCCTCTAGCATCCTTTGACTTTCCAGATCTGAGCAAATTTGATCTGGAATCATTGATAGAACATAAATGTGACATTTTTAGAGAGGTTTCAGTCTGAAAATTGACTCTATACATGTATGTTATACACATTATTATCCCAGATATATCTTTACCGTAATGTATCGTAGTAACATTGAAGTGTGTGCCTGGATGCAAGACTAAGAGGAAAATGCACTTAATGTATATGAAAAGGAAGGAGTAAAAACACACTGAAGCCACATATGTTAAAATGCACTACTATGAAATAGCTTAATGCAAGAAACCAATGAGAGAGAGAGAGAACATGTAAGTGTCATTTAAAATAACCCATAGTTAGTATTAACCAGACTCCAGAATAGTCAGCTGCAGCTAACAATGTCTCTTATGGTTAAATTTCTATATACTGATGTTCTCTATACCAGGGGAAGTGGGGGGGGGGGGAGAAGAGAGGAATAAAAGTACAAGTTGTCCCAGATATAATATTCCCTCCATCTCCATTCTTACCCAAGCTCTTTGTAACCTGGATCTAAAGAGCAGGCTACAAGAGCAGCAAGTTGATTTATTTCCAGATATTCTGACTGGCCAACAAAAGAAAAAAAAAAAATCAGAGGAAGGTTTGACTCATTTAATTTTTGGACTAACTTTTAAATCTTCTTTGTGGAAAGGCGGAATTCTGAATCAAAAAACACCTGAGCTCTCTCTCTCTCTCTCACACACACACTTACCTGGAAACAAGATAGGTCTTTATTGCACTGATGATCACTGAAGAGTCATTCAGTTGCTGCAAAATAGAATGTAAACTTAAGAAGAGAAGTTGATGGAGCTAAGCAGGAGGAGCTCATAACAAGCTCTGCCAACTGAATCCTTTGGGGCTTAAGCAGTCCCCAAGTCCCTTCTTCCCTAACTTCAGTTTATTTCCATAGGCAAATCTGCTATACTACAGCCATATATCTATTCTTCTGCTTGTTCTAGACAGGCCAACAGCAGAAACCAAAGTGGGTTTCAGTTTGAGCCATTTATCAGGGGGTAGCCGTGTTAGTCTGTATCTACAAAAACAACAAGGAGTCTGGTGGCACCTTAAAGACTAACAGATTTATTTGGGCATAAGCTTTCGTGAGTTAAAACCTCCAGGGGGCAAACCAGCATGGTAAGAAAATACACCTCTACCCCTATATAACGTGACCCGATATAACATGAATTCAGATAGAACGCGGTAAAGCAGTGCTCTGGGGGTGGCGGGGCTGCGCACTCAGTCAGATCAAAGCAAGTTCGATATAACGCGGTTTCACCTATAACGCAGTAAGATTTTTTGGCTCCCGAGGACAGCGTTATATTGGGTTAGAGGTGTATATGGTTAAAACACTTGTCCTTGGGTCATAATTCTTCCCCCATAGAGTACAAGTAACTCCCACTGACTTCCGTGCAAATTGTTTGAATCCTGCATGGGGGTGGGAAGAATAAGACAAGGGGACTTTAAAGTCTCACCTTCCCAAACTCCCTAGCAGCAGAATGGCTTGTCACTGCTAGGGAACATTGGGCATTGTGAGTGCTCAGCAAAATACAATAAGAGTGAGGCTAAGGAAGAGGTAGCTAAGTATACAGCCATAAAATGAGGAACAGGATGCGAAGCACCCTTGGAAATAAAGTATCAATCTACAGGCTACACCTGCACTTGGCTAGTGACCCAGTGCTAGATGTAAACCCAAGAACCATGGTTATTTGAGAAGCAGAGACTCACCAGAGCGTTTCCAGCGTTGGCTAAAAGGATGGGCACCTTTCTGTAGGAGGAGAATTTGATCTCCTTCCTCATTACCGGGTTCACCTCCACAATTTCATAAGGCACCCCATGGTAATCAAGGAAGGCTCGCACTTTACTGCAGAACGGGCAGGTTTTGTATTGGTACAGGGTCAACTGCAGGCTACCTGCAGGGAGCTGAGGGAGGAAAATGCCAGAAGTTTGTATGTTCAACTCAAATATCACCTCCTCCCCCGGTCGATTTATGTTTATTTTAAATTGCTGTTGCTAATATTGGGTGTTCAGATCATAAT
The DNA here is from genome assembly GCF_011386835.1 of Chrysemys picta bellii. Taxonomy (NCBI): domain Eukaryota; kingdom Metazoa; phylum Chordata; order Testudines; family Emydidae; genus Chrysemys; species Chrysemys picta. The sequence goes on along the minus strand of NC_088808.1, from coordinate 13,515,235 downwards.
CTGGCCATCTAAATCAAAGCTCACATCCCTGGTTAACCAGCATTTTCTTCTAATGACATTATAAATATTTAACTTTTTTGTATAATTAATATCTAATTTTCTAAATATCCCCTTATCCCTTTGTAGTAACTCCAATCTCTTATGAATATATGGTTTTGCCAACTGAATCCTATAGGTTAGGGACCAAGCCATCATAAGAATGACATTCACAACACCCCTTTCTACACACAAAAATCCAACCATCCAGCCTAAGAAAATTAAACAAATCAATCTTAAAAACAAACAAACAAACAAAAAAAACCCTTCAAGTAATAAAACCCACAAAAATCAAAACCAAAACCCATCCCCCAAGCAGAGTTTTTATGCTGCAAAGGGAGAGGTGTCAGAGATTCCGTGAAGTCCACTAGAAACTTTGCTATTGTTATCTATTTTACGTGGAAGATGCTCAAATACTACAGCAATGGGCAGCAGTATAAAACCCTACATTTGACATTAAAATAAATAAATAAAATACCAGTGACATGCCAGGAAGCAATGACTTTTGTTTGTTTGGGGTAACAGTGGTTGCAAGGTATTGGTTGAGAACATATAAACACAGAATCTGATCTTGAATTGTTTGCACACCATATCTTCACTGAGAATGCTGGGTGCACAAGGAATAAAGGATCAGTATTAGGCACAATGCAATTACATAACAGACATTTAATGTGCCTTGCTTATTAGTCATACATTATAAAACACATACCACCATTTTACCTTGTTTCTCACTTCCATAATACCTCAGGGTATTTGTGGGAAGTCGTTAGTTGACGGAAAGCCCTATGTAAGCATACAGAATTGTTGTTTTCCCTGACACTTGACAACTACTTTCTTTTTATTCATTAAAAGCAATTTTGATAGTTACTCAAAGAGGATAATATTGGGTAGTTTAGGGCTAGATTTTAATACTTTAAAATGTTGTTTCCTAACAACATATAATATTAAGGATGTGTGTGTTTCGATCAATAGAAAAAGTCTTCTTTGTGTATTTAAACCTTTTCTTGAAGGGTTTGCCACCCCCAAATACTGCAACATTACGCTAGTGTAGGAGAACCAGAAAGTGACCAGACGAAAAACAAAATTGAAACTAACAAGACTATTTTCTTTCTACTGACTAAAGTTAGGTATGTGTGTATGTCTTGCAGGATCAGGGTCTGTAAGTGTTTAGTTTTAATACACAAGAGTTATTAGTAAAATTAGTAGGCATTATTTGTTTAGGCTATTGTAACCTGATGGCATCACTTGTATATTCTATATCACTTAGCATGTCATTCATCCATAGGCATGGAAAACATTAGCTGATTGTTTTTAAAGTAGCAATTAGTCTATCCAGGGAAAGCTACAAAAGGATTTGCAGAGACAGTAAATAGAAAAAGCAGCCACAGATCATTTGAGACCATTATAGCCTTTTAATCTGGAGAATCAGCTGCAGGACATTAGAGGGGAAAATACTATCTGAAAATGAACAAAAATAGAAATGTCATATAGGAGAAGAAATCTGTGACGGGGTAAGGAAGAAACCATTTTCAAAGGTTCTCCCTGCCATGCCACCCCCTTAAGATGTCATGAAGGATGGGAGCCAAGAGCTGTGTGCACCCCAAAAATGGAAGCTATTTGGGAGGCAGGATCAAAACCAGATTGCACGGGAAGGAGTATCGTTTCAGAATCATTTGTAAGCGGGGGATGGGAAAACACCATGGGGCCCGGTGTCCTTAGGGACTGCCAGGGGCTCCTGGATTTCCAGCAGGATTCCTACCAGGGGGGAGGCGGGAGGTTACCTTGTCTGCCTGCTGCTCTGCAAGGTGCTCCTGGGCCTTCAGGGGATACTGGAGAGTCTGGAAGAGGCCAAAGGTGCCCCCCAGGGCAAAAGCAGCCCCCACCAGCATGCGGCTGCCTTTCAGTGCCCGGGCCCGTGCATAGCGTCCTGTCCCAAAGGGGATACAGTACCCCCTGCTCTGGGCCCGCAGGAGCCCCATCCCAGCCGCCTGGCCAGCAGCCCTCAGTCTCCACGGGAGCTGCCCCAGGCACCTCCAGCCACGGCAGGCTGCTGCCATCTTCGCTCCACGAGGGGGGAGTGGAGGAGAAAAACAGGGAGGGCGGGCCTCTACACCAAGCACCAGAGGCTTTAAACCAGAGCAGAGGAGGCCCTAAGGATAGAGCGCCTCTGCTGGGCTTGTTTTTGGATTGGTTGGTTGGTTGGTTTGCTGTGCCATCATTTCTTCCCAGATGCAGTATTGCATAAGGGAGAGAACATTTGTCTCCCCAAATGATTTCTAAGCCCCCACCATCATTGTCCGAAAAGCCAAAATATGTACAAAGTTATACTGTACAATGTTAAGCAATGAGCAGATTGGAGAGATTTCATTTGTTAGATCACTTATAGAATCATAGAAAAATACTGACTCAGTAGCCACCATTTATTTTGAAGGGTCCAAGTATTTCTAAGGGTCTAATTACTGCTGGAAGGTTGTTTCGTAAATAGCGATATTCAAGGGCCCCAAAATACCCATTTGCCCCTCCAATAATGGGACCCAAGAACTACCCTGATTGGAAATGGTTATAAATGGCACAGGTAAGCTGAACAAATAATCACACTGTAGCAGTGAATGTAACATTTAATGTAATAACCCATGCAAGGATGACAAGTGCTATAAAATCCTGCTAGGTTGGATCAGGGGCTCTCAAACATTTTCATAGTGTGGAATATACTTTAACACAGAGAGTATGAACCTTCATACTCCCAAGGTCACACTTGGTTTCTGCAGATACTCTCCTCAGTTGGCTGAATATGTTTTGCACCCATGTAAAATCCTGCCAGCAAACCCCTCTGCGATGACTGCAGAGAGTGAACACAAAGAGGGAGGAACATAAGAGCCCAGGTAGGTTGGGGGTGCGATCCCGCATCCCTGTAGGCAGACACCCCCCCCCCCCTATAAAGTCTATTTGCTTGCCTGCCTCCCGCCCGCACTGTTTGGGCAGCCCCTCTCTTCCCATAACTATAGACTTTACCCTGGAGCAGGGCGGGGCTAGGAAGGAGATGATCCACCCCCCCCTCTCTTCCTAGGATCCCGGCTGAAGTTTGCGAATGGCTAGGTCAACCCAAGCCCCGCCCCTTTCCGGGTCAGGGGGCGGGACCTTCCGCTGCTTCCATCCGGGGAAGGGGCGGAGCTTTCCGGCGTCTCGGAGTCCGGCCGCGACCGGGGTCCTGTCTAGCAGCGGGACTCGGGAGGGGCGCGGCGGCGGCATGTCGGGGCCGAACGGGGAGCCGCACGGGCCTGCGGGAAACGTCGGGCGGGGCGAGGAGGGGGACGATGACGGCTTCGGGGAGACAGGTAAGAAAAGAGTGAACAAGAACCCGCGCAGCATCCCCCGCTCGGGGGTGTCCCGGCCCCCCCCAGCCCGGCCCCCTCCTGCTCTCAGCATCCCCCTTCCTGGGGTGTCCCGGACCCCCCAGCCCGGCCCCCTCCTGCTCTCAGCTCCCCCTTCCTGGGGTGAGTCCCGGACCCCACAGCCCGGCCCCCTCCTGCTCTCAGCTCCCCCTTCCTGGGGTGAGTCCCGGACCCCCCAGCCCGGCCCCCTCCTGCTGTCAGCATCCCCCTTCCTGGGGTGTCCCGGACCCCACAGCCCGGCCCCCTCCTGCTCTCAGCTCCCCCTTCCTGGGGTGAGTCCCGGACCCCACAGCCCGGCCCCCTCCTGCTCTCAGCATCCCCCTTCCTGGGGTGAGTCCCGGACCCCACAGCCCGGCCCCCCTCCTGCTCTCAGCATCCCCCTTCCTGGGGTGAGTCCCGGACCCCACAGCCCGGCCCCCTCCTGCTCTCAGCATCCCCCTTCCTGGGGTGAGTCCCGGACCCCACAGCCCGGCCCCCTCCTGCTCTCAGCATCCCCTACTCTGGGGTGTCCCGGACCCCCCAGCCCGGCCCCCTCCTGCTCTTAGCTCCCCCTTCCTGGGGTGAGTCCCGGCCCCCACAGCCCGGCCCCCTCCTGCTCTCAGCATCCCCTACTCTGGGGTGTCCCGGACCCCCCAGCCCGGCCCCCTCCTGCTCTCAGCATCCCCCGCTCTGGGGTGTCCCGAACCCCACAGCCCGGCCCCCTCCTGCTCTCAGCTTCCCCTTCCTGGGGTGTCCCGAACCCCACAGCCCGGCCCCCTCCTGCTCTCAGCATCCCCCTTCCTGGGGTGAGTCCCGAACCCCACAGCCCGGCCCCCTCCTGCTCTCAGCATCCCCCTTCCTGGGGTGAGTCCCGAACCCCACAGCCCGGCCCCCTCCTGCTCTCAGCATCCCCCGCTCTGGGGTGTCCCGGACCCCACAGCCCGGCCCCCTCCTGCTCTCAGCTCCCCCTTCCTGGGGTGTCCCGGACCCCACAGCCCGGACCCCTCCTGCTCTCAGCATCCCCCGCTCCGGGGTGTCCCGAACCCCCCAGCCCGGCCCCCCTCCTGCTCTCAGCATCCCCCGCTCTGGGGTGTCCCGAACCCCCCAGCCCGGCCCCCCTCCTGCTCTCAGCATCCCCCGCTCTGGGGTGTCCCGAACCCCCCAGCCCGGCCCCCCTCCTGCTCTCAGCATCCCCCGCTCTGGGGTGTCCCGGACCCCACAGCCCGGCCCCTCTCCTGCTCTCAACATCCCCCGCTCGGGGTGAGGCCCGGCCCCTACAGCCCTCCTGCTCTCAGCTCCCCCTACCCGGGGTGAGTCCGGATCCCACTGCCCCACTCCTGCTCTCAGCAGCCCCCTACCTGGGATGAGCCACGGACCCCTCTCTGCTCCTAGCACCCCCCATCTGGGGAGAGACATGCCCCACACCAAACTCTCCCTGCTTCTAGCACCCAATTGCCTGGGGTGAGTCCCCCCCCCTTCCCCAATCCCTTGCTCCAAGCATACCCCTTCTCTCTAGATGAACCATAGACCCCCGAGCAGGCTTGCTCCCAGTGCACACACCCACACCCACCAACCGGTTAATGATGATGATACTCAACACAACTAATATTAACAAGGGGGAAGGATTGCGAGCCGGAACAGGGAAATAACAGATTAAAGACTATTGAGATGTATTCAAGTCAGCAGGGCCTGATGAAATTCATACTAGGGTACTTAAGGAACTAGCTAAAGCAATATTCAAACCCTTCATAGAGCACAGGTGAGGTCCCAGAAGACTGGAGAAGGGCAAACATAGCACTTGTCTTTAAAAGGGGGAACAAAAGGGACCTGGGGAATTCTAGCCCAGTCAGTCCCACTTTGATACTTGGAAAGATAGTGGGGTATAAAGAATAGCCAGCATGGGCTTGTTAGGGACAAATCCTGCCAAACCAACCTACTTTTCTTTGGAAGGGAGGATCTGGTCGGGTCCTGCAGGGGTCAGTCTCGGGTCTGGTGGTATTAAATATTTTCATTAATGACTTGGATAATGGAGAGTATGTTTATAAAATTTCCAGATGAACCACAAACTGGAAGGGGCTGCTAGCACTTTGGAGGACAGGATTGGAATTCAGAATGACCTTGACAAATGTGAGAATTGGTCTGAATTCAACCAGAAGAAATTCAATAACAATAAACGGAAAGTACTTCACTTAAGAAAAAAAAATCAAATGCACAACTACAAAATGGGGAATAACTGACTAGGTGGTGGTACTGCTGAAAAGAATCTGGGGGTTATAGTGGATCACAAACAGAGTATGATCAACAATGTGATGCAGCTGCAAAAAAGGCAGATATCATTCTGGGGTATATTAACAGGAATCCTATATAACACCGGAAATAATTGTCCTGCTCTATTCTGCACTGGTCAGGCCTCAGCTGGAGTGCTGTGTCCAATTCGAGGCCCCACACTTCTGCAACAATGTGAACAAATTGGAGAGATTCCAGAGGAGAGCAACAAAAATGATAAAAGCCTTAAAAAACCTGACCTATGAGGAAATCTTTTTTTTTTTTCTTCAAACTGAGCACGTTTAGTCTTAAGAAAAGAAGGCTGAGGGGAGACACAAGTCTTCGAATATGTTAAGGATTGATATAAAGAGAATGGTGATCAACTCTTCTCCTGTCCACTAAAGGAGGACAAGAAATAATGGGACTTAATTTGCAGCAAGGGAAAATTAGGTTAACTATTAGGAAAAACTTCTGAACTATAAGTGTGTTAAGATTTGGAATACGCTTCCCAGGGAGGTTGTGGAATCACCGTTGTTGGACAAACACCTGTCAGGGACAGTTTAGATTTACTTGGTGCTGCCACAGTGCAGGAGGCTGGACCTGATGACTTCTCAAGGTCCCTTCCAGCCCGACATTTCTATGGTTCTATAAGACTAAACCATCCAACACCCTAGTTTGGTGCCTTTTAACAAAATCTAAGAGCGCCTTTCCTGAAAATATCCTGGAGGATTTCTAGGACTAAAAAGGCCTTTCATCATACTGTTCCGGGAAGCGCCAGTACAACTAGTTACTAGCCAGGAAGGGAATATCATATTTCAGACCTTCCTCTGTCTTCTGATGAAAAAGGGATGCTTAGCTAGTCTTCTATGACAATTCCTTTGAGAATTTGAGCTTTATGGACTATCACCTGCCTCAAGAGATCCTTTCTGCTGGGTCCATTTGAGCTGTCCATCCAATTTAGAACTAGATTCTGAAGATGTCAAGGGTGTTTCCTCCTGAAATCACTCAGATCCTTAGAAGCTGGTGATTCTTTTGTTACCAGGTATCTCTAGAGTTAGCTTTGAGTGGGAAGTCCTGAGATATGATGAGTTTTCTAAATAATCTATCACTTCTCTTAGCCTGTCCCACAAAGCTCTCCCAGTTTGGAAGCAGGTACTGCACTGTTTTCTAACCCCGTGCATTCCAGTCTCGGGAGGTCACTTCACAACTTAATTTAGAATAATGTAGTATCAGAATTAAGGTATAGCATTAATCGCTTTCAGCTGTGGTATGTGCTATTCAAGGACTTCCCACACTGTCTTCTAAAAGATTTTGGGAAAACCAGTACTTGTCTTCAGGGTATTGTTAGCTGAAAACGGCTTCACTATACATGCTCCTTATGTCTGAGTGCAAGCTGCAGAGAAGTCCCATTCAGACTGTGGTCTGTTATTCTAAACAATGCTGTTTGAGGACTGGTTGTTGATGCCCCTTGCTGTGTTCAGCAGAACAGGTCTAGCTATTTAAAAATAATTCTCTTTCCGTGTAAACTCTGGTTGACCTTGTGTGTGAAGTGAAATCTGTGGCTCCTCCTGAGGCTTGAATTAGATCGTGTTCTTTGTAGATGTACATGAGAACCACATTTTTCCTTTTACTCAGGGCTTGGTGTGAGTGCTTTTCCCCCCCTCCCCCTGGGAAGAAGCAGCATCACAAGTAGGTTTGAATGGCCTGTTGGACCTGGTTTGTGCTGATTGTATGGCATGATACATACATATATCCTGCAGGGTGGTTTATAATGAATCCTTGCTTCCTAGTGCAGTGTTTTAAATGGTAAAGCAAGACCTATGTGGTCTCTGCACTATTGAGACCTGGGTGAAAAACTTAAGAAATTAAGGGGATAAGTGCTGTTCATGGAAATCAGAATTGGTCCACATTCATCCCTCTGGTTACTTTTTCCCTTAGGATCTTATGAGATGTTCCTATTCAGCTCACTCAGGGTCTCCACTGCACTGCACCTTTCTTCCTCTACCCCTGCTCCCACATCAGCTGCTGTGATGTTCTGGAATTCTTTTTCCAGATTCTCATGTGCCAGGTCCTAGAGTGGCAGCTCTGGAGGTTACACTCTCTGTGCTAAGCTTCTCAACAGCACCCTCTCAAGGTGCCTGTACCCTGATTAGGCAAGGCCACCTCTAGGGAGGGTGAAGATTAATTCAGCTTTTATCTATTCAGCCCTCTTGCAGTGTGGAGCCCTGTCTAGTGGAAGCTGGCCAGAGCCTAACCACTTACTTGAGAGATTACCAAACAGCTGCCAGATGGCAATTCCTTCCTGGTCTGTGACACAGAGTTAAAACATCCTAGATCATGTTACCAATCCCCTAAACTACCCAGTTTTCCACAGACCTAGTTTCACCAGTAGATGTGATGTAAAATGATACAGAGAGGATGCATTTGGGATAGAGGACCTGCCTTGTATGTTCTGAGGTATATTTGCAAGAGGCCTTGCTGCCTGATACCTTCTTAGAATGAGTGGTGGTTGTACAAGAATTTAAATTCAGGATTTTTTTTTTCTCCTTCCTTTAGAATATGCAGCAATAAACTCCATGCTGGACCAAATCAACTCCTGTTTGGATCACCTGGAGGAGAAGAATGACCATCTGCATGCCCGCTTGAAGGAGCTGCTGGAATCCAACCGTCAGACACGCCTGGAGTTCCAGCAGCAGCTGAGTGAAGAGCAGAACATGCAAGCTGATGTGCAGGGACCACACACGGACATCTAGTTCCTGCTGTTTGCTGGACACAAACTGTCAAATAGTTTTTACTTCCAATGGGACCTCCACTGTCTGGTTTAATGTAAAACTTGACTAGAAAAGGTACTTGCTGTTGTGCAGTCCCTCCAGTGGTTAAATGTTCTGCCCTTCTCTGTGTCTGTCTTGTTTTCTCTTTGTGACTGATGCTGCATCAGCAAATAGGTGGGTGAGGGGAAGAGATGGGGTGTTGATATTTCTAGCTCCAGTTCTGAGCTGACAGTGACACCATTAGAACTGGGTATGGGAAGCCTATGCTGCAAGTGTGGGCATTCATGTATAGGCCCCTTTTGCCACAATTCAACTACCAAGGAAAGTGGTGACTGTTGTCCTGAGGACTGTCTAGAACTCTACCTCACAGACTCGTTTCCCCCAGTAAACTGGGCTTCTAAGCCTTACAGTTCTGGAGATCCATAGCACATGGTGGCTCCATTCTATCCCCAGACTTGCTCTCAGTGTTAACTGTGGGGAGGGTAATAAGCTTCTTTTGGGGCTTAAATCTGGTTTCTTCAGCCCTGTGGCTGCAGCCTCCCTGCAGTCTACACTTCAGTTAGGTTTACAAAAGTTCTGTGATGAGAAATGTTGGCTCAATGACAGGACTCCAGTCCACACATTCCCCCTTCGAAGCAAATGTAATGTAAACTACCATCATGCTCTACTTAATGGAGAGTAAAGAGCAGCTGAATAACTCCTTAAACTACTGGTAGAGCCTCAGCAGTGGCTTCTGAGAGGTATTACCATATAGCAGCCTACTCCGCTCCCCTTGTGGTGTCACAGCCCCATGGTGAGGGGGGGTAGGAGGATTGCCCAGCAATGCTGTCATAACAGAGTCCTTCCTGAATGTCCGGGAGATACAAACACGTCTGTAAGACTGCATGAGCACTGTAACTCTGTGAAACTGCTTTGAGCGTGTCTGTGGCTTCTACGGGCAAGGCCCAGCATTGTGACGTGACTGTCATTTTGTACAGTTAGAGTATTTATAAAGAAACTTTTAATAAACCAGCTTAAACTGAATGTCCTCCTAGAAGCATTTCAGAGGCAGCCTTGCTTTAAGTGCTGAGAGATCAAATGACGGAGCTTCTTTCATGTTCTAGTCTAAAACTGGGTCCTGAGTGACCCTGTTGCCTAGTGCACTGGCTTGATTCCATGGGAAAACATTCTGTGAAAGGGCATAAATGGTGTTTGCATGGGGCTGACTCATCTGCCAGCAGTAAAATTCTGCTCTCATCAGGCTTATGACCTGTGAAAGGGGAACCACCTTAGCACAGCAGGAAGTAGAGGGCTAGTACAGCGAGAAGTCTTAGTGAGTAGAGTCTTGCAGCAGGCTTTGCCAGTTCAAGCAGTGAGCCTAAGCTTTAGGAAGGTCAACTTCAGCAACCCTTTCAGGTTTAACAGTACGGTGCTTTGGCTAGCCCATGGATCTCTATCACATCCCAGCCGTATAAATAACACCCACTGCCATCCCCTTAGACACGCTAAAGCCAGGCTTTTTTATTTTTAAAATAAAAACAGCAGTAAAGTGGAAGGTTTTTTGCTCTATTAAAAGACTCCGAAAATAAACATTTCCAGCAAATATTGTATGCAAAGGGCTCTCCCTTTAAAGCTGTTCTATCTGGGTTTGCGTCTGGCAGAGCGTCTACGCCCTGCTGGGGTTAGATTTGCTGCTTCTCCTTTGGCTGGAGAGCAGGTGTCTGCCTCTTTCTCTCTGATGCTTGCTGCCTCCTGTTCAGAATCCCCTTCGCTCATTGGGTACTGGGGTTTGTCTGTGCCATCACTTTCCTCTTCCTTACACATACTGTGTCCCAGCAACTCCCCTGTGGCACTGTCTTCATCTAGGAGCAGGCAGTCTTCACTAGTGGTGGGGGACTTGCTACCCTCATCCTGACTTCCTTCCTCCTCTATGACCAGGGCTCCACATATATCAGTCTCACTGGTTGGGCTTTCACCCCTTCTCGCAGAAGGGCCCAGCTCACTCTTATTCTCTAGAGATCTAGAGGTTTGTTCTTTTAATGCCAATAATTCTGGATCTTCCTCTCCCATGCCATGATGGGTATTCATTGTCTCAGCTTCATCCTCTGTCTTAGCAGGTGGCTGCAGCTGCTCATCTGATGACTGGAAGCCAGAGCCACGGGAGCACAAAGAGGCCTCCGAGTGTGCTGCTGTAGCTCGGTGCCTTGCTGCCTTGTATCTCTGTGCAAAGGAAAAAATGTGAGAGCAATAACTGCTGGCCTGAGACATGACAGGACAGTTTCAGCTGGTCCAGGAGAAACCTGCACAAAGACAGTAGCGAGTGACAGACTGCAATGGCTGGCTTAATCTCCAAACAAAGCACAAGTCTACGGCTCTCTTGGGTGGGCTGCTGAGGGAAGGAGTTCAAGCAGGTACAGGTCTGCTCCTGGCAAAAAGTGATGGTATTAAGGTTTTATTCCCTCTTGCATTTGCTAATGCGGAGGGATTAGGTAGAATGAGGCTGGGAATACAGAGCTAGAACCAGACTTGGATAGCTGTTAATCTTGATCGGAGATGATAGATCAATAGCCCAGTTGAGTAAGTGAAATCAAAACTCATCTCAACTACTGACTGAATTAGTTTTGGGGGCGGGCAGGAGGCAGGTAGTCTCACCCTCCAGATACACAAGACTATTGGTTGTTTGCACTCCTTAACCAGATTAACACAAATTTTGCTGCAGCTAAACAATGAAATGACAATGTTTCCTTTTGCACTTTGCTCATCTAAGCAATGCAATCAGACTGTCTGCTCATTCACTTTCTGCTTCTTTTGCAAGAGCTCCAAGGTGTGTGTGTGTGTGTGGGGGGGGGTGAAGTCTTCAGTAAAATCACATTTAAGGGGATGTTTCTAGGAGAGGATTTTAACCAGTAAGTGTCCCCACTTGCAAGAGTGCTCTGACATTCACTAGATAGTAAATATAGGCCCTATGTCAGCAAGATGACTTATTTGATGGGTTCCTAAACGGAGACCTCCAGGGAGAGATCAGCAAGGAGGTTAAAACTGACACTGCAACTTCAGAAAAATAGTACACAAGAGCCATGTAGGGCCAACCTACAGAAGTATAACCATGGGATCCTAAGCCACAAAGGGATTTTCTCCAGCGTGTTAATCAGTCTGGAGGCCTTTACTTAGAGGTGGTGATCCAGACTTCTAGAAAGACTGTGGCACCAAGTAAACAACATGGGGCTCCTCTTCCACAGAAATATGAAAGTGATTGGTGAGGCTAAATTTAAGCCCTGGAACAAGGGGCTTGTACTGAACCCAACTGTTTAACTGGACTATTCTATTCAGGTTCTTTTACTGTATCCGCACGCTATCTGAGCTGCACTATGGTACTTGGCCACTGAAGGGGCTGGATTATTAGCCATTTGGTACTGAGGACAAAAGGTAAGTCCTCCCTGTGATTTTTCCTGGCTCCTAGAGAGTAAGTACAACTCTTATCACTCTTCAAATAGAGCTCTATGCAGCTCCCTGCTTTTGGTAGCTCAGAAAGTCCTAATCTTTTAAGTTAGCTGGTCCAAGAGTTTGTGCCTGCTCACGCTCCTGGTGCCTGAGGAAGAGAGCCCATTCTGTATGGGGAGAAACAGGTAAAAGGCCAAGTTGTCTCCACTGGGTAGACAGACACTTAAGTGAAAAATGTTTAGTTGCACTGAACAGCCAGAAATATCTCATGCACTCAAAGCGAACTGAATACATGATCAGCACCCCGCTGCTGCCAGCCTGATGGTGCTTTTGTCTACCCCACAAAGCAACCTGAGTTTAATTTTTAATTGATTAAGTTAAAGGGTCCACAGAGAGGTTTGCACTACTTTGTCTATTCCAAATTGATTTAAGCTAAACCCGAATACAGCAGTTTAAACCAGCTAAGTGTCCACAAAGCATTACATACTGCTGTAACTAAATCAGTTTAAAAGTCCCATCTTAAACTGGGACAACTCTTGTTGACCAAGTGCAAGGTAGCGGTTTCCAGATTGGTGCCTCAGATGCAAGCAGTTTGCTGCTAAGAAGCTTCCAGTGTGGAATTCTGTCCAGAAGTGCTGTTCACCCCACTTGAAAGAAACTAGAAGGCATTTAATGCAAAGACCAGGACAGTCCTTAGACCTCTAACCAGCAATATGTACAGTCCAGGGAGTAACTGCTTCCAGCTGAGATCACAAGACTCAAAAGGGCAGTGGCTAGTTATAAATGGAGACTAGCCTTAAATATTTGTAGAAGGCCAACTCCAAGTCACACCCACATACACCTGGAGTCAGCTACTTCCAACCACTTCATAAAATATCAATGAATTAACCCTCATGGTAGCCCTTGAGGCCATTCTCACTATTTTATAGATAGGAATGGAGAAGCTAAGTGACCTCCCTAAAGTAACACAGCAACTCACTGCCAGAATAGAGGAAATCTGACTCTTAGTCCCCTAACTACTAGGCAACACTTCCTTCCTGGTACCCCAATGGGTGGAAACAGGAGCATCTCCCCGGGTTCTAACGCTCACTGCTGCTATGCTAACTCATTTTTAACAAGCGGGAAGAGGGAATGTAACTACATCGATCTGAATAACTTACTGAAGCAAAACCTGGACAAGCGGGACTGGTTCTTTCATTCCGGAAGTGATCTGTACAGGGAATGGGTGACCCAGAGGAACAGCTGCAGCTTCACCTGCTGCAAAGATTTTAAGAACTGCCAGCACACGTGGGACACTTGTTTCCCCCAGCGCTTGGTAAAGGCAACGAATAGAAAGGGGACTGTTAACTCCTTTGCCAGGCTAGTGAAAGGTTAACCTGTCTGAAAACTAGCAGAAAAGCTTCATGGGACACACCATGAAGAAACTATGAATACACAGGAGGAGAAATGGGATATTTTTGCTGAAGCAGGCCTTGGCCCGAACCAGCAGAGGAAATGCACATTGGAATTACCCCTTATCCCAGGAGTCAGGGAATGCCACTTCCATACATAAGACTCAGGCAATGGTTACTGAAGGGGGAAGGAAAAGCACTACAGTGCCTCAAGAGCAGCTTGATGGGCACAGGTCACAAAATCGGATTACTGCCCTTCCTGATATTCAAGCCCAGAGAGGAGGTGGCAAACTCAGGTCCAGGCAGTGGATGAGTTTACAGCTGAAAGCAAGGGCCATTCTTGCATCTTCTTTGTGTGGACTAGATACAGCAGAGGAACAGCATTAACTGGCTGAACTCTGTGCCAGGGAAGAGCCTCCAGACAAGCTACCAAAAACTCCCTGCTGCTGCCTAGTCCCTGCTGCTCGACCAAACTCTCAGCAGCTTACAGATTGGAGTTCTCCATCTTCTAAAACTGGCCTGGAATTTCATTTCTACCATTTTAAAGATGAGTTTCCAACTACCTGTCCCCTGTATAGATGTTACCTATATGTAATTTGAGTGTCAGGGCCTATTTCCAGCATTACGGAAACTAAAGCTTCACCTAGACAGATGCGTATCATTTCCTGCTCTCTTTAAAAGGAGCAGCCTCTTGTCTAGTCTCCCACTAGCTTCACCCATTTGTACTCACTAAGCGACCAGGAAAGTCCCAGGCTGAATCAGGGATTCCATTTCAGGGGTTCAGTGACCAGATCCAACATTTGCTGGGGAGATGGAGGATTTCCAGCTGAGAGTGGGCAATGGCAGACATTAGCAGTAGTTAGGAAGCAGGAGCAGAACGGTGTCTGATCTACAAGGGGAGCTGAAGACAAGCAGAGAGCATACCAGATGAAAGCTGTGGCATGACGGACATCGTGATGGACACTGAGGACAATGGGAAGGTGCTGAAGACAGACAGCTCAAAGAGAGGAGGTGCAGAGGGAATAGAGAAGACACACACAGAGTGACAAATGCCAGGCCATGCAATTGCCAAAGGGGTCTAACCTGAAAGTTCTCAAAATGCATCAGGGACTTGCAGTGTGTGACCCGGGCAGCGGAGTCACTATGGTAGAATTTGTGACACAGCCTGCAGAGGTAACCTGCGACGGGGACCAGAAAATCCAGGCCTGCAAAATGGGAGGGGAATGGAAATCACAGATCACATTGAACGGAACTCCAAAACAATAAGAACGTTAAAGGGGAAATTAAAAAGAGTTTTGCTTCTGTTAATTGTGGGTTTTCAAGATCACTTGCTGAATATCTCATTTTAGCACAGTACAGCTGTGGGCTGATATTCAGAGAGATCGGGTTGCCAAAGAAAAGAAACTACACAGCATAAAAAAATACAATGGAAAACTACAGAGACCATATGACCAGCAGTAATGGGCTCAATCCAAGCAGAAGACAGCAGGCACATGAGAGAAACATGGAGAGAACATTCACAGCATTAATCATTATTCCGTCTGCCACATGATCGTGGAAGGTTACAGCAATGTGGAAAATTGGAGTAAACAGAGCTCTCCCTGTGCACAGAGCAACTTCTGCTGGTTCATACACCAAGCCCTCCCCACAATGCGTTACTGTCTGGGAAAGGTTTTAGAAACCAAAATCTGAGCGGCTTACAGAGATTAGAGTGGTGGCTAGAAAGAGCACAAAAGAATGTTCTGGAGGCAGCGCTGCACCCGAGTTCAGCGGCTTGTCGGTTCTGATCAGATACTAGTCTAAAGCGTTAGTTCCAAAGAATACAGAAGAAAGGCATGCTGTTCAATCTCCTCTGTGACGTCACGGTGTGCTGACCTGGCTCTTCAATGCAGGACAGAAGCATCTCTACTGAGGCTTCAGTTCCAGGGAGTGTTCTGAACGGGGCACTTGAGCTCCTCTTTGGGGCATCCCTGATCTAGTAACTCTGCTTTCTACATGGCTTGTTCAGCGCGTCACCCTTTTGCACTGGCTCCTTCCCCATTCCACAGCTGTTCGGTCCTCCTGGATGAGATCAAGGGTTCTCAGCCCCACCTCTTGAAGGGCAAGAGGCACCTGCCAAACCCATTTACAGCTTTGACGAACAGCACATGCCTTACGCTTACAACTCAACAGATCAAACTTCATCCCTTCTCCAGAATCCGCTAACCTTCACTGGTTTGACATGGACGCTGGAGAGAGTTCTGCTTACTGCTGGCACCACGCTCTTGTGCTGAGGCACACCCCCCATACAATGGCAGCCCCTGGCTCCAGAAGGCACTCTTGGGCACACTGCTTGTCTGGGTTTGCTTACCATAGGGGGTATCTGGACAGTATGTCTCATTTCCTTCACAGTCCTCCGGAGACTTTTCCTTCAGCCCAACCTGAACGAGATATCAAGAGACCATGTCAGTGCATGAAGGCCCCAGCCTGGAAGGACTGTCTACTGGGGCAGCATCCATTGCTCAGCTCCCCTCATGGGCCTTTAACCCTTTCCAACGAGCCTGGGGGCAAAGCTGAGGTCCAACATGGCAGGAAGGGGCTTTTGTTTCCTATTATCCCCTTCCTCCTGTAAAATACACCCCTTAATTGTGTTACCATTCGGTATTCAATCCATGCTGCACAGGTTACATTAACAGCATAGTGTATGGGACAGATTAAATCCAGATACAAAGACCAAACTATCAGGAGAAAATTTCATTAGCAGGGTTAAAAACCACCACCTATTATTTAAGGCCTGAGCTACCTCAACTGTGTCCTTCCCACTGTTAGTTGTTCTCGAAGCAGAGAGCTATTTCATCTGGAGAACACTTGCCAAGATGTATCCATTTGTGGGGTCCAGTTAGGAACAGGAGCAAAGCTGCTAATGGGTCAGCTACAGCAGAATGGTTGACAGTGAAGTCTAAACTGTTTTGCCTCCCTTGTCAGGGTAGCCAGGATAGCTTCTTGCACACACAAGGGCTCCCTTGTATCACTTACGGAAATCAAAGATCCTCCCACTCTTTGCCAAAAAGCAAAATCAAATCTCAAAGTATCTTAGATAGTTGCCCCGTGGTCTGGGAATGGAGTAGATAAGCCTGCAGAATGCCCTGAGCTCAACTGGTCCTGACGGACAGCCATTAGGATCCAACACAGATGTTCACATAATACAGCCTTCCATTTCTGTTATCACTGTGTACCTGCTTGGTGACAGGATCTTCGTTCTCTGTCTGCCCCACCTCAGAACCTTCCTCTTCACCAATTCCTTCCTCCTCCTCCTCCTCCTCCTCGTCGTCTTCAAAACAGCCAACGGCATCAACTGTGATTAGCTCCTCTGAGTCTTCTGGCCCACCTAGCTCCTTCTCGCCCAGCCTCACCTGCCAGACACAGAGGGGAAAGATCAGACCAGACTAGATTGCTAACTTCAGGCATTCACATAATGTCCCTCTTGTTGACTGGATAGGACTCCCGGTGGAGTCTGGGACTGCCGCATTCTGGGATGAGCAGATGGCACTGCTAGAAAGCAAGAAGGCTATCATGCTCTCAGTCACACATACAGTGCTCAATTATCAGTCTGCTCCTTCGAGTAGTATTGTAATGCAGTCAGGGAGGAGAGGAACCACTCGATAGGAAAAATGATGCATCTCTTCACTGGTTTGAGACAAGTAGGACATATGCATATTCCTCCCACACATACCAAGCATAGCCACTTCTGTAACACAGCAGTGCTTCCCCCCAATCCAGTTCACATTACCTCCTTGGCCTTCTGCTTATGCTCAGGGGACTTCATGTGCTCTACAAACTTGCGAGGGGTCTTGAAGTGGCGGCTGCAGACAGTGCAAAAAGGACGGAGAGAGCGTTTGGCCAGCTGAGCAAAGAGGGATGAGAAGATCTGATTGGTTAAGACAGGAACTACTTTGTTTCAATTAAGCTGAATTTAAACTTCTTTCTCAAAATCATGACTGTGAATCTAGAACACTCAGGCCACCTTCTTACAGCAGGAGAGGGGGTGTCTTGGCATACATGCGTCCACATGCCCAAGAGGTGGCAAATGTGTGGGGAGAGCAATGCAGAAAGGCTCTGGTTGCTCATGGTCTTGAAAGATCTCATGGCACTTGTCATACGAGATGGGGTAGTTAACACTAGTGTCCTGACCAGATTCCAGCTTGGGTAATTACAGACTGCCTACCTAAATTTCCCCATGCAGTTGAAAATGATCAAGGAAAGAGCCATGCTGCTACCATACCTCTGGATAGACAGAGTTTAATAATAAGCAAGGCCTGTAGTAGTAATAATTGGAAAACAAAACACGTGCTGCTAGTCGGTGCCAATTCACTCAGCAAGACACACAGGAGTTCCACCAGCACCAGTGTGCAGAAGCCCAAGAGAACAAGATGCATAAAGAGATCTGGCTAGAAATATCCTCATCACCACAGTGCAATGCCCCAGGGTATTCCCTCCAGCTCACTCCCCTGCCTCTAAGGATAAGTGAATGTCTTATCACTCGACCCCCTTTGTAAATCAGGGAAGTAATTTGTTACCTTATGTTCCTGAGTCCTTCGATGTTTGATTAGATCCCCTGTAAAGTGTATCTGGCAGGTGTTACACCATCGCTGCTGGGTCTCTCTGTGGTGAGAAGAATGGCTCAGTAAGAGACTCCCTTGTGTTCCCAGGGAACACTGCTTTTGCAGTTCTGCGCGGTCTCAGCACCTACTGTGCTTTTCCCTCCATAGACTGTTTCAGTTCCTATCTCTCCCACCTTTAGCTGGTTTGGCTTCACTCAGTCTATAAAAAAGCACCCATCACAACAGTCCGTAGGCTGATGAACTGCATTAAAAACTACAGTGTGACAAAGACAGTATAGCTACACTATAGGAAGCGGATGAATAATTTTCCCTGAAGGGGGCTACCTGCTGGGGTTAAAGCGTAAGAGAACAGATGGGCCTTGAACTGCACCCTGAACATTGACACACCCATCCTGGGTGGGACCAATGCAGAGGCAAGTTCTAAAGTCAAGGGCCTTCAACTCAAAGCCCTGCCTCCCCATGTTCAGAACTAGGGACTGCTGGCAAAAAGGTCCCAGCTGAAGTGTCTTGAGCATTTCTATTAGACAGTATCTGAGATCTGATATATGCAGTGACATGTACTCTATTAAAGGCCAGACAGACAGACACATCTACCCTGTCCATGTCTGATCAGGTCTCTTTTCACAAAACACTGACTAAACATAGAAAGTGAATGCTGTTTTTACTGCTTTGGGGTTTTTCTTCCCCCTTTCTGAACATTCTGAGAACAAGTGGGGAAGATGGGACAGTTTTACTTGTATCCAGAATTTTAATCTGTTTTTACAGACTTGTGCTTTGCAATGTCGGTTTCTGGGGTGATATCTTAAGGCCAGTTGGGACACATCAAAGGTATTTAGATCTAAAGTTCCAAGCACTGCAATATCTAAGTACTGGCCTAGCTGGGATCAGCCCTCTTTACCCTCCACCTTCAACATACTGACACATACCCATCTTTCTTAGCCATCAGCGTCTGCTCCTTCACCATGGGCAGCAGTGAGACAAAGCAGACATTACTCATGTGTTGAATCTCCCCAAGTCGCTGCTGGTGCTGAATTCCAGCCATGTGGGATTGGAAATTCTAACAAAGGAGACAATCCATTTAGATGGACTCAAAATTAAAAAAAAACAAAAACCCAACACAGCTGGTCAGTTCAATTCCATTCCCTCTACTGATCTATAATATTTGGAAAGTTTAAAAGCTTAAGAGCATGGCTATCTGTGGATTACCCAGCGCTGGAGCTTTAGGATGTTAGCTTGCAAGCTCTTTGGAGGAGTGGTTTATTTATAGGCTTTTCTCAGCCTCTTGTCACCATAGTGCCTGATGCCTTGAAAACATGTCTCATGGTGCAACATTTTTACCACAAGCCCCTGGCCATGCAATTCCTTCTCTTGGCCCCCAGTCCCTGCCAGACTCTAGTGTTTATACCTGCTGGTTGCAGCAGTTGGTCTTGCAGATGTAACAGAAGAATTTAAGGACAGACTCAGGACTGGTATCAGCTGTGCCCAGCTCACAGGTCCACTGTCCTGGCTTCAGGGCTGTAGTGCTGATAGCTCTGCTCTCACTGCTCTGCTGGATAGTCACTTTCAACGAGCCTCCCGAACTCAGCACCTGCCAGAATGAAACGTCAAGAGTCCAATCTAGACGGGATCTTTAGGGGCTTTTTTAAATCTGAAATTTCACTGTATTGTAACTCACAGTTATTTAAATCTGAAATTTCACTGTATTGTAACTGTAGGGGTCCTGACCCAAAAAGGAGTTGGGGGAGGTCACAAGGTTATGAGGGGATGGGGGGCGGTTGTACTGCTACTCTTACTTCTGTGCTGCTGCTGGTGGCAGTACTGTCTTCAGAGTTGGGCAGCTGGAGAGCGGCGGTTGCTGACTGGGAGCCCAGCTCTAAAGGCAGAGCTGCCGCCAGCAGCAGTGCAGAAGTAAGGGGGACATGGTACGGTATTGCCACCCTTACTTCTGTGCTGCTGCTGGCAATGATGCTGCCTTCTGGGCTGGGTGCTCGGCCAACAGCCGCTGCTCTCCAGCCGCCCAGCTCTGAAGGCAGCGCAGAAGTAAGGGTGATAATATCGCAACCCCCCCCTAAAATAACCTTGTGACCCCCCCCCCCCGTAATTCCCTTTTGAGTCAGGACCCCCAGTTTGAAAAACACTGGTCTCCCCCATGAAATCTGTATAGTATAGGGTAAAAGCACACAAAAGGCCAGATTTCTTGGTCCATGACGCATTTTTCATGGCCATGAATTTGGTAGGGCCCTACTTATGTACACACACACACACACACACACACACACACACACACACAGTTATCATCACTGTGCTTGGTCCACAATCACTTTCATTATTAATGAAATTAGTTGCTGGATCTTCCAACACAGAGAGTCACTCCCAGGCTAATGTATATTTCTATCTCACAGTTCTTAGTGGACCCTGGAGACATTACAGGCTGATCCAGTTATTTGGTGACTGCAGTGCTCCCCAGTGCCAGCTGGGGGACTCCCGCAGCTTGTGCTTCCCCTCCACAGAACTACAGGCTGTTCAGCACTCCACATAATGATTTAGGCTGTAACGTAATTCCTTAACACAGTTCTGTAAGCGTATTGTCCTATCCACATATAAAGAGACACCCCCACATTGGAACAGAGATGTCACTAACCATGGCAGACAGCTATGCACTGGTAGAGTAAGACACATTGGATCTGGCCTGGAATATAGACAGGCCTTTAGGTGTTACTTTAATCATACAACAACTATTAGCACAGGCTCCCAGTCCACTGGTGCATTTCCCTGCTGGCTCCAGTAGTGTTATACCTTGGCCTGCTTCTCGCCAGTCTACTTTCTGGAGTGCCAAGACCCAGCTAGCCTCTCCCTCCTGCTGTAATTTCAAACCATAAGGTAGCTGCCAGCGTTCAGCTCACTTCCCAGGAATGGCAGGGAAAGAAAGGCATGCTCTCCATCTGCTTTAACCGCATCCCTCACAATCTCTCTACCGACTTCTAAACTTTCAGGTTTATCCTCAGTGATTCTACAGCCTCCAAAACAGACCTGCCTGATGGGGATGGCTGTTCCCCTTCCCAGACTGGGCTGCGAGAAGCTCCTCTTGGAAAACTCAGACATTTAAGAGCCATTAATTAATCCTTTAATGTAAATTTTAAACAGAATAGAAGAAAAAAAAAGAAAAAACCCACACACAAGAGCCTGCCATCCTTCCAGATCAGTATGAAAATCTTTACATTAGTCATAACTCCAATGAGCAGCATGCAGCGTGTGAAGCTTTTAACAGGGGTGCAGATTTACAACAATTAAAACATTGCCACAATCTGCTGTAATTTAATCAGAGGCAGACCCTGCACAGCAGCTTCCTACAACAGCACAATGCCACACCCGGGCCACTGACATCAGCCCCGGAGCCAGGTGCCACTTGGTTTCCAATCACAATGGAGATCTGGGTAAAATTGACTCTTTGGGGCAGGGAGACATTCTGAGCACATTGTCTCTTTATGCGAAGGACCTGCCTACTTACCTCTGGAGCTTTCAGTTCCTCAGAGAAGCTTCTCTCCCTGGAGGCATCTTCAGTTGTATTCTCCCTCACACTGTCTGGTCCTAAAAACAGAAAGACCCTTTAGCTGGATTAAAACTAAACAAACAATAGAAAACCAAGAAACAGATGCATGAAGTCTGGAAGCTTACATCACCCCAGTACACGGATATTACCCTAGTTTCACAGGGCCTCAACCTGGTTTTCATAGAGAAAAGTCCTTGTACAACATGGAAATTCATCCCACTGTTTGCATCTGGCTGTTCAAAACAATCTGGAAGCCCCTAATTTAACTGGAAGAGGGATAGCTACTGGAGCATATTTTTAGGTTGTTGGTCCCAGTATTATTCTTCCTTCACTTTTCATCCTTGGAATGTGTTTTTGAAAATATTCAGGGTATCCTACACTGACGCTGGTAGTTGTAATTCCCAGCTCTGGCAGACAGACACACACACACACACCAGATCAGTTCCAGACAGCATGCTAAAATAGGAGTGGGGCTCTAGAGGTGTGGGGGGCGGGGCTCAGGCTAGTCACCCAAGTAGATGCCTACTATCTCAGACGGGGTTATATTCAGGTAGGTAGCCCACACTGTTATTTTTAGTGTACCAGCACGTGTATGTCTACCCGGGCTGGGAATTACATCTTCCAGATGAAGTGTAGATGTACCTCATGTGTTACACCGTATCTCTAGCAGGAGGGAACCTACAAATCCACACAACTCCACCAGCAGGCTGGGGGCTCCATCCCTCACGTCTGTCGTGATAACCCCTTACCATCTGCCTGGGTTTCCATGCTTGACTCCTCTGCTTCCTGGCTGCCTGCAGCATCCTCTAGGATGGGCACTTCTTCCATACTTTAATTAAAAAGAAAAGAAAAGGAGAACAAGATTATCTCCCACGTCCAAAGCCAGGAAGATGGAGAGGCTTAAGCCAATACACAACGTGGTGTTTAAACCACAGGCCAAGGAGTTCAATCTACAGCGTTCTTAATAATCCAGCAAAAACCTGAAATCTCAAAAATAAATTGATAATATTTTTCTGTTGCAAATGGTATTTCTGGTGACGCTCCAGCAGAACAGGGAGGGGCTCCATAGCATACACACAAATATCAATCATACCTTTAAAAGCCGGCCAAAAGAGCTTGAATCAATTGTTCAGGAATAACTGTCCTAACCTGATAGAAAGGTGGGGAGAGGGCTGCCTGGAGGTTATTCACACGAAGGGGTTCTGGGATTCATTTCCTGCCTTGGCTGGTGATCTCCAGGACAACTGCAACATTCACCTGTTCTAGGGACAGGGGAAGGTTAAAACTGAGGTCAGGAGGAGACCCTGTTGGCAGTCAAGCAGGGATTTTCAGGAGTTTTGTCTCACTGAGATTTCAGTTTCGTTGCCTATTTTCCTGACATATTTTGCATGTGATTGTAGTGGATAATCAATAGCTCTAAATACCAAACCCTGCTACTAGGAGCTAGCTTTGTGTTTCATTATTGCCGTTGGCCTGATTCAAGGAGTGGAAACAGGCTCTTGAAGGGATTGCTAAGAATGAGTGACTGATCTGCAGAAGGATCTGATGAGGCAGATTTCTTTCTGATTATATGTCAGCACTCCGAATTTTCGGCTAGGTTTTAAATATGTCCTTCTTTCCAGGCCAGACCTATATTCCCACCTGTGACACACTTCAGCGCACTCAGAACTCAGTAACAGCATGCAGTCTGCATTAGGATTTAAACACACACTCCATAATTTAGCAGACTGATAAGTGATAAAGTAACTGGGTTACACAGCTATAAATACACAGCAAGATTTTGACAATGCAGACAAGGGCAAAACAAGAGTGGCTTGTATTATCGTTATTTGTTAAGTGTTGACAGTGTGTTCAAACACCCTAGACACACGGATGGAGGGACAGCTCCACAGGGTCTCTAAGATCAGAGACCTAGAGGAGAGGGTGTCACTTTTTTGAAACTGAGGAGGAGGCAGCATTATATTGATACTTGTTACCATTTATGGCTCTCGTGGGAGGACATGGGATTTCAAGGAGTCGAATGAAAAGGGTGGTAGCCTGTTGCATTGGGATAAGGAAGTTGTTCCAGGCATATGGACAGTACAGAAGGCAAGAGTGGGAGAAGGAAATGAGGGAGCATGGCGGGTGGCATCACTGGCAGAGAAGGGGAGAGGTGGGAAGTGATAAGAAACAAGAGCAGAAATATATGCAGGGTGGTGTTGTTGAGAGTTTTGAAAGGGAGGTTTAGAACAGTAAACTTCATTTGCTCCAGAGATTCATCATCAGGTCATTCTCAGATAAATAAAAACACTCTCTAAAGTTAAACTATGGACTCAGTAACAGCAGAACCTTGCTAATCTGCACTCCATACATAAAACACACACTAAATCTGGTAGTCTCTAGCCACTGCTCAGTAAAGATTTAATAGAGTCACTGCAACAAGGTCTCCTATCACTGAGACTTAACTATTTATTCAATTTATGCTACAAAACATTGATTAATACACTGCAAATTATTAGCATAATTAAAACCAAACTACATTTGGCAAACGGATGAACAAAGTATATGGTGTAATGAGTCAGCCTTTGTTTTAATTGCATTTACTCATTGTCTTGCTAATTCACAACGCATCCCCAAATGCGGAATAATATTTTGCATTTCTATAATGCTTTACATGATCGAAGTGCTGTACAAACATCAAATCAATCCTACAACATCCTCCACAGAGCTCTTTGTTAATCTCTAATCTACTGACGAGGCACCAGGAACAGAGAAGTGAAGAGATTTGCTACACAGTGAATTGGTAGCAGAGAACAGATTAGGTTGCAGGAGTCCTCACTCTTCATCGCTAGTGCATATTAGGGAGCGTCTAATGCACTTGAACAGAAAAAGGATTTTGCAAATAAATTCACTTTGGAAAAAAGTTATCAAATCAATGTCTAATAATTCTTATTCACTCCCACTGCCCCGTACATGTAGGATGATAACAGGTCTGAACAGGATACAGTTTGGAACAGCACAGACTACTTGCTGAACTGTGTTCCATATTCTTCCCTCCAGATGGCGATATTGCACGGTTCCTGGTTTAGCAGTCAGTGGCAGAGCAGGGAGCAGAGAATTTGCAAGATGGCCTTTATATCGTGTGTCATTCCCCTCTACCTTCATTCAAATATCATCATCAATTGCCTGTGTTTATTTATGCCCAATCAATATATGGATCCAGGCAACAGAAGGGCTCAGGAAGTGTCATCTTTGTAGCCTGTCTAGACGCGGTCCATCGATTCATCTCTCTATTCATCATCTTCGTGGCTATGACACTTGCAGCATCCTTGGACTCAGCAAGTGCCCTGAGGTTTTTTGAGTCACCCTGAGCACCAGAGATATTCCCCCCCAAATGCCAGAAGTCAGGCTGCCATGGTAGTGCTCCATTTTACTGAGAATATAGCAATGGAATAACAAAGCATTTCTATGGCCTTTTCAGGGGAAATTACCTCTTCAGTCTCTTTGCTGCAGGCTCAGTGTCCAGTATGGATTCTGCTGGCATTTTTGGTTCTACAGGGATAAAGACACATGTTACCTTAGCAGAACAAACCATGGCCCATCTGATTTGATCTCCTACCAAATGGCCTATGTCAGATACAGTACTTTAGAGTGGATGATAAGACTATAAAGCACTTGGCCAGTTCTGGCTTTCAGAAGGGTGGAAATGGATCGCTAACTCAAGAGATTAGTAATGACCTGGGAGATGGAGTTTTATTTGTAAAGGTTACTGCTGTAAGCCTGACCCAGAAGTAGAGATATGAACTTATTACTAGCCAATGGTTGTTTGGGTCTTAGTCCAATACCAAGGGGACAAGAGCCCACATCACAAAATTCCAATACTGCACATTAAGGTTAATTGTTAGACCTGTCAACCTGCTCAGTGTCCCTGTAATCAAAATCAGTTTTCCACTGCATTTGAACCGGAAAAATCATTCCTTTATGGGGCATTCATGTGGATACAACCTCACTATATTTGTGTGTTCTTAGATTGTAAGCTCTTTGAGGCAGGGCCCATATCTTCATGTGTTTGTACAGTGCCTAACACAATGGCGCCCCAGTCCCAGTAAGATTCCAGGTATCAACATGGAAACAAGCATCCTATTAAACAAGTCTGTTTCTTTAACAAATTGGTTGCAAGTGGGTCCCACCTCATACAAGTTTTAGTCTATGGCTGCCATGCTGAATTCAATGCTGGTAAGGCAGCATGACAGCTATTGTTCCAAAATTATTTCCTTTTCTCATCCCACTCAGAGGTTCTTCTATACCAAAGTGACTTACTAGACAGGCAAAGGAACAAGTAATCTTATCTGAAACAGGCACCAGTGGGGAAAAAGATCATAGAATCATAGAATATCAGGGTTGGAAGGGACCTCAGGTCATCTAGTCCAACCCCCTGCTCAAAGCAGGACCAATCCCCAACTAAATCAAAGATGAAGGGGATTATATCATGAGAGTGATGTAATGCAACAAGGAACATTCCTCCTGCACCACAAGAGATACATCATGTACATCATCTCAGTAATGCATGCAGCTTCCACCTGATTAAATAAGAGAGATGGAGCTGGTTTGCAAAATCAAAACACCTAGCTAATGGCATAAATGAAGCCCAGTGCAGGGGGCTCTGACTGGAGGCTAGGCCAGATAGGTTCATCTTCCAGAAATCCTCTCTTGCGGTAAGCAGCTAACAGGAGACTAAAGCCATCTCCTGTTTTTGCTGCATCAATATCCTAGAGAGATTTCGTTTCATTACAGGACCCTCTTACCTGTGGGTGAGGAATTGTTCTGTTCTGACCCAGCCTGGGTACCTTCTGGGATTTCAATTTTCTCATCAACTCCTTGTGCCTGAGATGAGGATGCCTGGTCCAGTTCACGCTTCTTGTCAGGGCCCCTCTGGTAATCCTGCAATTAGCAAAGAGACTTAGACCCAGCTCTCTTCTCCTTCTCAAAACTAAGCAGAAATTCCAATACTACACAGCCTGATGGTTTGTCTAAGACTCTCCACCTGTAAGCAACTGAAAGTGGATGAACAGAGCTCTATACATGGATTCCAAACTGCAGGCACCCACTGACACATCTCCAGGATTTTAATGGAAGCTGTGGCAGCTCCAGGGCACTTCAGAAAGGCTCATGCAAAACCTGCATGGGCTGGAAGGAAGAAGAGCCCCAAACAACTACTCTTCCTTTTCTCTCCGGGCCAGACCCAGCCAGAACGCTGGACTAAGCCAGAAGCTCCAGTTAAAATGGCTCTGAACACTGGACTAGGTAACACAAAACCTGAGGCTGAAACAGAGGCGAAACCCTGGCCAGTTTAAAAAAAGAGAGAGACTGAGACCATTTTCAGTAGATTCTCAGACAAATCTGAATTCAGACCTGGGGAATGGATTAAAAAGGAGGAGGAGCTGGGGATTAGTAGTACTTTGCAATCGTGTAATACCTTTCACCGAGAATCCTAAAAGGCTTTATAAACTTTCACCAGTTAAACTTCACAACATCTCTATAAGCAGGTATTATCCTGATTTTACAGGTGGAAAAATGGAGGCAGCAAGAGATTAGGTGACTTGCTGATGGTCACAGCGAGTCAGCACACAGCTGGGAATAGAAACCAAGGACTCCCAATCTTCCGCTCTATTTTTCATGGTTCAGGCCAGTCTCCAGGAGGAGTGCAGCCATGAGGTTTTCGCTAGAGAAAGGACATGGAGTGAAATCCTGGCCCAATTGACGTTAATGGTAAAGCTCTCAGGTTTCAACTGAGCCAGGATTTCACACACTGTGTTGTAGTTATTTTGAGGTAGATATTTCTAAAGGTTCTTAATATTTTACTATTTACCTAGAACTAATCAAATGAATCCTGGTATCCTAGGACAGGAGGGGTCTCCTGGAAGAGGATGGGGAACTCCCAACCAGTACAACTGGGATCTCTGGAAATGGGTTGGTTTGACCAAAGAACTTCTCTGTCAGCAATCTGGTACTAAATTATTCTTTTTTCATTCTAATTCTCCTGCATTTCTCTTTAGTGCCCCATGTACGATATGGCCAATCACCAGCCAGCAACAAATGAGAGCTAGTCTCTTAAGATCTGGAAATCACAAGCTCACCTTACGAAACATCCGATTCTGCCGCTGGAATGGAAGGCCTGGGAAGCCCAGCTGTGCGGGCTTTAATGAGACCCCGACAGGTGGTGGCCCCAAAAGGGAATGTCTTGTAGCCTGAGGGAAAAACTGTTGCAGAGCTGGGGCTGTCATGTTAAATCCTCGTAAGTTTCCTACAAATGCAAACATATAATATATCACTCCCACGTAGGGTGTGCTCATGAGACAGCAAACCCTCAAGCCATGATGACTGCAGCAAGGGGTAGAGCTTAGAGAACTCTCTACCTCCCTTTCCATAGGGAATGGGTATCAGTAGTTTTGTTTTGGTGGCCGGCTTCCACTTCTCTCAACCACCCCAAAGATCTCACTCCATCATTGCTGCCATGTGGGGATGTGTTAGACTACTCAACTGTTTAGAATTGTTACTGCAGGCTAAGCTCATTGGAATGATTATTTGATTTGAACACACTGTCACCCATGTTTAAAGAAAGACAAGATCTTGATTGTGCAAAAATTCTTTGTAGAAGAGGGAAATTTATCCCCTAGCTTGTGCAGCTGGCAGTTCAAACTGATCTGGATGCTTTTTTTTTTTTTTTTTTTGGACAGAACAGCAACAATTGGAGCATTTCATTTAAAACATCATTTTACTTTTTAAACAAGAGATTTCATAGGCCTCTCTGCCACTACATTTATCATGCAAGCTCAACATGATAAACTAAACCCAGCCATTTAAGATGCTACCATTTTCTATCATAATGTTTTGTCTTTTGAACAGTTCTTTTCAGCAGAGCATCCACCTGAAAGTGCTTTATAGCCATTAGGTAAGTATCAACACTTTCCGATGAAGGCAAGCCTTGCCATTCCCATTTTACAGATAAGGAAGCAGAGACCGACTTTAGAGCCAAAGTTTTAGAAGTAGCCTATTATTTTGACTGCCAATCTTTAGATACCGACTGCTTGATTTTCACAGGTACCAAAAATCCATAGCTCCCACTGAAGTCAGTTTGAGCTCTGGGTGCTCGGCACCTGTGAAAATCTGGCTGTAGCTGTCTAAAGATGGACATCCAAAATCAGAGCTCACTTTTGAAAATTTGTACATAAATGACTAGCCAAACGCCACACAATAAGTCAGTGGCAGAGTCAAGAGTTGAACCTAGGAGTTCTGACACTCAACATCATGCTATAAGCACCTGATGACCCTGGTATAATGTATAAAGGCTGCGACACAACACAAGGAAATCCCACCGATTTGAACTACTTGTCAATTATGCTGTGAAAGAAGATATCTTCTTGTA
The DNA here is from genome assembly GCF_011386835.1 of Chrysemys picta bellii. Classification (NCBI taxonomy): domain Eukaryota; kingdom Metazoa; phylum Chordata; order Testudines; family Emydidae; genus Chrysemys; species Chrysemys picta. The sequence continues at coordinate 13,486,425 of NC_088808.1, read as the reverse complement.
AGGAGATTTATCTTAATTTTGAACAGAAATCTATTTGGTAAGAAATGGCCTTCTGTTCATGGTTTAACACTTTTATTAGAATTGCACATCCATTTAGACTCAGAAGGGCATTTCTTCTTTCCCCACTTCCATTGCTGAAACCACAGGCTTCCACTGAATTATTTATTCTGATGTTTCTCAGGCACTGAAATACCTAGGCATCAGATATTCTCACATGTAATCCAAGCCTGTAAGTGACCACAAAAATTCAGCTCGCAAGTACAGTCGTATTGTTCAGTATGGTCTTTATTACACATTTAAACACGAGACAACGCAGAATGTCAAAAACGGAAATCACAGATACTAGTTCCAGTTTGCTAATAAGGTAGGGATAATACTCCACCTCAGTTCATTAGACTGGTCATTAAAACACCTTGTTCAACTGGCATATCCAGTTTGTTTCAGATCATTGGACATATTTCTATTTTAAATACAATTTTTCAATAAAACCTTCACCTTTAGAAAAAAAGCCATGCTATTACTGAACATCAAATTTATCAGTCATCCTCCTTTCATATTTTTGCTGGGCCCAAGCTCTTTTCATCATATAAACATACATAAGAAACTTTAAAATCAGCACTAACTTCAGATTAAAGTTTGTCCCTTACTGCCTCAGCTTTCCTCAGCCAAACAGAGATCTTTAGATGGCCACTGGGGTCATGAGAGAGCATGCTTATTAATTAGGCAAGGGAGAACAAAGGGCACGATAACAACATGCAGAATAAACCTTCATATACAAGAATCATCCCTGGTCTAGTTTTAAGTCAAATGATCATTCAAATTAACCCAGGTACCTTTTTCTTTGTCAAAGCGGCACTGGCAGGTTAAAAATAAAAGAAAATACAAAAAAAAAAGTTCCTCACCTGCATTCCTGCATTTCTAATACCTTACATTAACTACAACTATTATTGGAGCAGCCTCGTAAAGTTGTCTTGAAAACTTATCAGACCATGGACAAAAATCTATCTACCTGGAACCAGATGATGGAAGAAATAGTGACTTACCCCAAGCAAGTAGAATTCCACAAAGCTGTTTCTTAAAAATTTACTTTTCACTTCTAGGCCCTTTCTTTTTCCCCTTCTCTTCACTGAGCTTAGAAGATAGACCAACTAATCAGTTTTACTTTCTGCGACACATTTGTTTGGGTTCACAGACAATGCAAGTGACTATGTAAATCCAAACAAAAATTATGATTGCTGTTTAATATATTCACAGAAACATTTATATTTGCCTTAAGCTTGTAAAAGAGAAAGAGTTTTACCAGTCGAAACCACCTGGAAGATCCCCATTGTGAAGTCACAACTTCCATATCAAATGTTGCTCCTGAGCAGTTGAAAAACTGGATTTTCAACAACTGAAGAATCTCTGAGATTTGGATTGGGGCAAATTTGAAAAAACAGTGCAGAGGAATGGAGTCCCAAAGCATAGAGGACTCCGATGCTTAGACATGCAATATCCAGTCTATGACTTCTCTCCCAGGTTAAGTGAGGGTGAAGGGGTGACTAAATAAGTGCAATGAGCCTCTCCAACAATGACAGTACCTTGCATCTGTTGCATGAGCAGAGCTCGCTGAAGCATTGGATTGGCATTGAGGAGTGATGCTTGATTCGTTGCCCGTAAGTTCAGCATCTGTTGCTGTTGTGGTGGTGGCAAACCCCTGGAAAAGAAGGGATCAAACACTTAAAAGCTTCCTGTAGAAAAATGTAACCTTCAAATTCACTCTTGTCTCTAACAAGCACAACACAAGGAGCAAAGGACAAAAGCAACACTGATGCGCTTGCATTAAAACACCATTGGATACATTAACATTGTATCCCCCTTTCTTCCATCCTCCTGGAGTACCCAATGGTGAGGGATTGTCCATTACAAAATGTTACGTCTGCAACTTTGCCAGGTTTAAGAGACAGAACCTCTCAACACCAAACACACATGAAGGGTAAGGACATAGCTTAAGGAAGTTCAGTAGGGGACTGCAGGTCTACAGACCCATGCAGGCAGCTGATCACTAGCTGAATTCAACAACTCCTCTTGATTCTTAAAACATTTTCATCGTCCTAGGACACTACTCAAAATCCACTGCTCCTACCCAGAGGCTGTCCATATGGGTGCAGCTGAACCTAAATGTGAGTGTTGGGAAGAATGGCAGTAAACGATGACTTTCATATTTAAAGTATGGGCCAGAAGGAAGAGATGAGAGGAGTGGGAATACCTGGGAATGGGGTTGAGCAGCAAAGTGTCAGTCTGGTTCAGGGGATTGAAGAAACTGGCATACATTACCCTAGATGATTCTTATATGCTCTAAAAACAAGTCTTACAGCACTGCTCTCAACCCCACTACCATAATTTATGAGCCAATATTAATGTACTTACCCCACTTCTAAAGATGCTATAAATATTATGAAGCTGAAAGCACTTTCTGTAGGGGTGGGGAAGCCTATTCAGTGTTGGCTTTTAAAGCTCTTAAAGGAGAAAGGCTTGATTATATCAGACAACTCTTCCTCAAGTCTTATCCTGGTGGGCACAAGTGCTGACATCACACACCATCAAATTTTAGGTTGGCAAGTCAAAGAGGTAGCTGTGAAAGCCCTTCAGGTGTGAAATTCATTTCTGCACAACATCTTCCTCAGCCCAAGCCACCCCACTTAAAACATTTTTTATTAGGAGACCATTTGAATAAATAGACAGATATTCTCAGTATAGTGGGTCACCTTTTAATAACAACAGATATTCCCAGTATTGTGGGTCATTTACATTTATTTTAAGAGAGATTTAAATATTTTCCCACCCTTTTTCCTCTTATATTTCCTTTGTAATAGAGAGGTTTCCAAGCATACCTCAATAACATACTCATCATACTGATGTAATGGTGGTTGTGATTTAGTAGCCAAGAAACTTCTTTTCCTCCTTACATTTCCCCCCTTTAGTCTTGAATGCCTGCTGCATAAAGTTCTAGAAGAGAACATTAGCACCTAAATGCATTATTTAACTGTTTCTGTAATATATCTTCTATCTCTGGTCATAGTGGGCAAATTTCCTTGATTAGAACTATTGTCTTCTCTCTTACATGTTAGGTGAGCAGTTTCACTCTTTATTGTCCTCTTTACTGCTTGTGTCTGGCACACGTGTCTAGATTTGTCTTTTAATCCAAATCAAATACAAAGTCACAGCCCCAACAGCATGGGGTGCAATTGCACAAATATCTGTGCTTATATATAAACATCACTTGAATGACACCTTACCACATGTTCAAACTGAATTCAATAATCCCACCCTTACACTAACTAAATAATAATATACACATCATAAAACAAAATTATTTAACCAAAAGGGAGTTGGAGCCTGGTAATATAATAAAATCCATGCCCCTATTTAAAAGGTTCAGTAGGACATTTATGTAAGTTGTAACAGGTAACATTTTCCTCTAGATTCCCCACTTTTGAACAACAATCAGCTCTTCTAGTCCGATTGTTGTCCACCCACCTTTTATTGATTTAAATGTGGACACTTTGACTCTATAGCATTTTGTTTGATATGATCTACACTATTATGTTTTACTTGCTCTCAGGTACTAGGATGAGGGGATCAGAGAGATACCAAGGTGACAAGCACCTTACAAATACTATAGGCAGAGATTTTTAATAGTGCAGTGCCCCATCTGTTGCGAGGGAGGTAGCCTTTAGACATTTAAATGGTGGTATTTTATATCTGTCTAGTGCAATGCCGGATTTGGGGGAGCTGCACCAAGCAGGAGCTTCCTTCACCTACTGCCTCCTCAGTACAGAGCTAAGGAGGAGTGTTCTGGGCAGCGCCCTGATCCCCACCCAAGGGCTGGGCAGACCCTTTATTCCTGTTGCTGCCAGTGCCACTGCAGCTTCTAGACAGCGCGTGCGGACAGATGCCTTCTTCTTCAGCTGCCAGACTCACTAGGGGAAATGGAGACAATTCGTGGCCCACCCCTGGTCCAGGGCCCTTATACTCGATGCTCAGATCCCCCTTCACTCCACCCGGGCTCCTAAACCTCTACACAGATCTCCACCTCCCCAGGGCCCTCACACCCCTGCAGTGATCCCTTCCCTTCCTCCCACCTGGGCCCCTTTAGCCCTGGCACAGATCCCTCTCCAAGGCCCTTGTACAGATCCCCCAGCCCACATACAGCCCCCTGTTCTACCCGCTCTGCCGCCCCCGCCCCGAACAGGTGGAGGGGGGGGTAGGCATTAAACCAGCCACGCTCCGGCTTTCCTGGGGAGGGTCCCCAGGGACAGGCCCGCGGTCCCCGGCCTCGATTCGCCGCGCTTACCGGCCTCCCTGTTGCGAGGGGTGTTGCTGCTGTTGCTGGAGCAGGTGCTGGAGCTGCAGCAGCTGGAATTGCTGCTGGTTGAACATGTCTGGGGCGCCCCACGCAGAGCGAGCCTGGGACAAAACGCAGGAGAATGAGGGAGGCACCCGCCGCCGGGCTTCTGCGTATTCACCTCCGAGCAGCCATCGAGCAGGGACCCGCTGCCCATTCATTCATCCACTCACTCACCCGAGGGCCGCCCCCGGGGTCACCACAAGCAGCCGCCTGGGGGGGGGGGCTTCTAGACCCCCACCCCTTACAAATCCCCCCTACAGTGGCGCCTGCGAGCCCCCCGCTCGGGTTTGCATTACAGCCCCTTCCCGGAGCACCGGGACTCCCGCTGCAACCAACCTGAGTTTACATTGCTTGACAAACGGCCTCCATCTTATTGCAAAGAACAATAACCACCTGCTGGCGCTGCTCCTGCCCCTGCCCTGATCTTCCTGGCTGCTCCGACTTCTCAGCGCAGCCTCGCTGCCCCGAACCAGCCCGCTCCCAAACTGAAGCGGAGAAAGGAAGCCGGAAAGCAACGCGAGCTGCAGAGTCAGCTCCTTCTGTAGGCCTGGAGGACCCACTGCCGCTGCTGGACCGCTTCGCCTTCCTCCCCGATCTCATTCAGCGGAGGGATTCATTTTTCTTCTCCCCTTAGGAACAAGGGATTTTGCTGCGTGTTTCAGTGGGACATTTAATATCTCCCTCCCCATCTTCCTGAAGTCTCACTGAAATTGCCCCAGGTTGGGACATTCGGCCTCCTCCTTGTGCGCCACACAGCCCACAATTAGAAGTAGGGTCCCTTGCACACAAGCAAGGCTGGGCACCGTCTGTTCAGGGGCTGTGGCTAGGCGAATTGAGTAAACGGCTAAAAGGGGAAGCAGATGGTAGCCAACCGCTTTTTTTTATTATTATTATTATTACAGTCCAGGGGAATTCTTGGTATCTGCTGCAGATGGTAACTGTCTCACTGAGGAGATGGAAAATCCCTAGCACTCACTGGCAATTTGTTGTGGTCGATCTCCACAAACTTTGCCTTGAGAAAATAGTCTTTTTGGAGAAAATGAGACTTTTGCATCATTCTTGTGAGAAGCAACAGAGGGTCCTGTGGCACCTTTAAGACTAACAGAAGTATTGGGAGCATAAGCTTTCGTGGGTAAGACCCTCGCTTCTTGCATCTGAAGAAGTGAGGTTCTTACCCACGAAAGCTTATGCTCCCAATACTTCTGTTAGTCTTAAAGGTGCCACAGGACCCTCTGTTGCTTTTTACAGATTCAGACTAACATGGCTACCCCTCTGATACTATTCTTGTGAGAATTTATTTTGATCTACAAGATTTTCTAGCAAGTTTAGGTGCTTTCTAGTGACAGTGTGAAGCAAACCTCTCCTGTGGTGTGGCAACTCTTCTAATAAACTCATTTGAAATATGTGTCCAGTATCTGAGACCTTTGGCTGAAAGAAGTGCTGTGAACTCTCATTTTCTCTTTAGACTCAATCTAGTGGGACAATAAGACTGAAGTCCTGATTGTTCGCTGTTTACTGTACTAGGGAGCAATCCTGCAATAATTACTCATGTGAAAAGCCCTTAGTCGTGTGAATGGTCTCATTGACTTCAGTGAGACTACTCACACAAGTAAAGACTTTTGCAAGACCCATGGTTGCAGGATTGGTCCCTAGCTGGTTTTTGTTTTCTTTTGACTTTTTTATATGATTTTATAATAGTCTATTTGGAGATCCTGGCCCTTAATGGGTAGCTGTGTTAATGCCTAGACTCCTTAAGCCAATCATTAATGGCTCAAAAACACACTCCTGTTAATCTTTGTGGTTTAAGTTTTGTCCCAGGAAACAGTCGTGCGAAAATTTATATGGAGGCTTTTTCACATTGCTCCACATAACTGATCCTTTTCCTCCACCATAATTACCCTACTGCAAAAACTGCCAGGGCCGAATAATTTGCAGTGATGGAAGAGCAGGAAAAAGCCCTTGTAAGAAGATCCTAGAGCAGTGATACTCAGACCTCAGTGCTTCAGGAGCCAAATTAATTATCAACATTACCCCCAAGGAGCTACAGTAGTGTGAATTCATTATTTAAGTTACTACTGTACTATATATTCAACTCCTCTTCATGAGTAAGGAAACACATGATCATAGTAAAATCATCCTGCTTGGTTAATAACTTACTTAATTGATTAATAACATACAAAAAGGATCCTCATTGGTTAATAATTAAATCACATAGTGTTTTAATATCACGTGCTGCAAAGAGTCACATTCAAGAGCCACTTGTGGCTCACAAGCTGCAGTCTGAGTATCAGTGTCCTAGAGACTTTGGTTAGAGAGAATGGCTGACCCAGTAGTTTGGGCACAAGCCTGGGACTCAGAAGAACCAGGCTCTATTCCATACTCTGCTGCAGACTTCATGTGTGACTTTGGGCAAGTCACTTAGGACCAGATTGTAAGGGTATTTAGGTGCCTAGTGGGATTTTCAGAAGCACCTAAACACTTCTGAATTCCCCAGTAGGCATCTATCTGCATTTTTAGGCACCTGAATACCTTTATAAATCTGCATGTGCTTCAGTTCCCCATTTCCCACAATGAGGATAAAAGCACTTCTTTATGTCACAGATGTTATGGGTGTTATGATGATAAATGACTGGGAGAGCTGGCAGTGGCCCCTATTTAGGGTTCTAATTGTCCCCATGGTGCATATGTATTGTGATCAGGGCCGGCTCTGGCTTTTTGGCCACGCCAAGCAAACAAAAAACAAAAAACCTGCAGCGCGGCCGGAGCGTGGGTGCAGGGGGACCGGCTGGTGGTGGGGGAGGGGGAGGAAGCGGGCGGGAGAGAGAGAGAAGGGGGTGGCCAGGGCTACAGCAGCGGCGCTGCCAAATGCCCCCCCCCCCCGCTGCGCCGCCTCCTGCCGCCTGCCGCGAGGGCTCCGCTCCGGTCGGCGGGGAGGGAAGGAAGAGGACTGCCCTGCAGGGCGCTCTGGTTCTCCACGCCGCCGCCCCCTACAGGGCGGCCGGAGCAGAACAAGAACAACAACAACAAAAGCGGCCGTGCCGCCCTAGGATTGGGCAGAATGCCTCCTCGAACAATCTGCCGCCCCAAGCACCAGCTTGCTCAGCTGGTGCCTGGAGCCAGCCCTGATTGTGATACTCTTTAACTACATGATTACATACTGCTTTTTCCTCGGAACCCTGAAAATATTAATCACTTACCTAAACATCTATTCTTGTCCAAATCCCTTTTGTTTTGGACCATATCATTCAACTTATTGTTTTCTTGCTTAGATCCCGACTTCAGTGGAGTTGCACAAGGGATAAATTTGACTCAGTGTCTTGTAAAGTATTTACCCTTTTAAAACTTTTTTTGTGAGCAGGTGAAGGTGTATAAAGTTGGTTCAACAAATTTCCTGTTTCAGAAGTGAAGTGTAACAGAGCATGTATTTCATGTGATTTTCCTAAATGGCAAACTACATATTTGAAAACATAAAAAATTATGGGATGCATCCATTCCAGATAACTGTTCTTATTGCAACCACCTTGAAAGACAGAAATTCCTCTCCTTTTGAATAACTCAGAGCATCTGCTCAAAGTGCGGTAGCACAGAATAGGCACTTTAAAAGTGCATGTGTGTTTGTGTGTATATATATTCTCTTATATTGATAAACCTAGTGGCAATCCTGTTCCCCCAACCCTTCATCAGTGTTTATATTCTTATGTTTATTTATAGAAGTCTCCTGGATGCACACAGGCTCAAGAACATGAACCACCTGGTGTACGGTTACTCTATAGGGTTGCCAACTTTCTAATCACACAAAACCAAACACCCCGCCCCGCCCCTTCACCGAGGCCCCGCCCCTGCTTGCTCAATCCTGTTCCCCCAACCCTTCATCAGTGTTTATATTCTTATGTTTATTTATAGAAGTCTCCTGGATGCACACAGGCTCAAGAACATGAACCACCTGGTGTACGGTTACTCTATAGGGTTGCCAACTTTCTAATCACACAAAACCAAACACCCTGCCACGCCCCTTCACTGAGGCCTAGCCCCTGCTTGCTCCATCACCCTTCCCTCCATCACTCACTCTCCCCCACTCTTACTCACTTGCATAAGGCTGGGGCAGGGAATTGGGGTGCGGGAGGTGGTGAGGGCTCCAGCTATGGGTGTGGGCTCTGGGGTGGGGCCAGGGATGAGGGGTTTGGGGTGCAGGAGGGGGGTCTGGGCTGGGGCAGGTGGTTGGGGTGTAGGGGGGTGAGGACTCAGGGGTGGAGCTGGAGATGAGGGATTGGGGTGCAGGAGGGGGCTCTGGGCTGGGGCAGGTGGTTGGGGTGCAGGGGGGTGAGGGCTCTGGGGTGGGGCCAGGGATGAGGGGTTTGGGGTGTAGGAGGGGGCTCTGGGCTGGGGCAGGTGGTTGAAGTGCAGGGGGGTGAGGGCTCCGGCTGGGGGTGTGGGTTCTGGAGTCCATCTGGGGATAAGGGGTTTGGAGTGCAGGAGGGGGATAGGGCAGGAGGTTGGGGTGTTTTGGGGGGTGGGCTCCAAGAGGGAGTGTGGATGTGAGAGGGGACTCCAGGTTGGGACAGGGGGTTGTGGTACGGGGTCCCGGCAGTGCTTACCGTGGCTCCCAGGCAGTGGACGCCAGTCCCTGCAGCCCCTAGACGCATGGGTGGCCAGGGAGACACCACACGCTGCCCTCGCGCCCGCAGGTACCGCCCCCGCAACTCCATTGGTTGTGGTTCCTGGTCAATGGGAGCTGTGGAGTTGGCCCTGGGGATGGGGGCAGCGCGTGGAGCCTCCCTGCCGGCCCATGTGTCTAGGGGCTGCAGGGACCTGGCGGCTGCTTCCGGGAGCCACACGGAGCTAGGGCATGCAGGGAGCCTGCCTTAGCCCCGGGCCCCCGCTGTGCTGCTGACCAGCCTTTTAATGGCCCAGTCGGCACCGCTGCCAGGATCCCTTTTCCACCAGGTGTTCCGGTCGAAAACTGGACACCTAGCAACCCTATTACTCTATCACCTGATGGTCTGAAGTGCTGAACGGTCACAGCTCCAGCTGAAGTCAATGGGAGCTGTGGGTGCTCAACACATGTAAAAATTAACTGTTAGTGAGCAGGAGACACATAGGCCAAATTGGAATAGTGTCCACTCTTTTTGTTTGGTTTGGTCTGGGCAGGGCTGGATTAACCCCTCACTGGGCACTAGGCAAACATAAATGTACATGGGCCCCTGCCTTCTAATCTGAATAACAACGAACAGCTGATGTTGCACTTATGTTGCACTTGCTCCAACATAAACATAGACCACTCAAGACAATCTGCTATCCTAAGTAAAACTTCAGCGTGCCACCCCCCTCTTACCCGCTAGAACAGAAGTTATCTTCTGAGGGTGTGTGCCCATCAGATGTGGGGGAGGGCGAGATAGGGGCATGGCAAACCTTCTGGTGGTCCAGTAATTATGGTAGATATGGGGAGCCCAAGCATCATTTCACAGCACCACTCACTCCTATATTGATAAACATGGTATTGGTGACAATCCTGTTCCTCCTCAGTTTGGCACTGGCCTAATTTGAGTGAGTGGCACTGCAATTTTCATCCCCTCCCTAAATGAATTTGGGCCCTGGGCATGTGCCTAGTTTGCCTGTGCATTCTAGCCCTGGGTCTGGGCACTTTCTTCCCCAGGGGAGTGAGTGCATTGTCTCCACAGGTCTGAGGAGCGAGAGGCAGCTCCCTGTCTTGTGGAGGTGCACTCTGCTAGCTACTTGGTCAGATGGATCACTTTTTAAGGGGTATAGTTTCAAACAAGGGCTTTCAAACTGCACTAACAATATCTGTGGGCAGGTCTGGTTGCATGAGCTAATGGGGATTTACTCCCACAAAACCAGTGCACCTCGCTACATGCTTGCATGGAAATAGATGGACCTGCAAATATGAGCACATTTATCCACAGGTGCATTTATAGAAATTAATTTGAAAATGTGGCCCTAGATAATTTAAAACACGTTAAAGAAATAATTTCTTTCTCTTTCCTTTTCTCTTTATTTGCATGTCCCAAACAGGGCTTTCTAGCCTAGAAAGAAATTGGAGTTTTCTCTGTCTATTCCTGCTTGGAAATCTCCTACTTATTTCCAAGTCTCTCTTTTCCTCCAGTATTTGCTATACAGGATGTTCACATAGCTCTTTTTTTTAAACTACTGCTACAAACTGCTGTATAAGTCATCAAGCAAGGAGATGCTTTGGAGTCACAAGGCCTGCACCAAGCAACAGAGGGTCTCAGATGCAAGAAGTGAGGTTCTTACCCACGAAAGCTTATGCTCCCAATACTTCTGTTAGTCTTAAAGGTGCCACAGGACCCTCTGTTGCTTTTTACAGATTCAGACTAACAGGCTACCCCTCTGATATAAGGCCTGCACCATCACACCTTGACACTCAGCAGATACCCTTGCAATGAACAGTCTCTTACAGAAGCAGAAAATGAGGGATCTGAATTTGAGAGGTGCTGATTACCCGCAACTCTAATTGACACCAATGGGAGGTGCGGGTGATCATTACCTCTTAAAATCAGACCACAGGTTCTTTCATATTTGTACTTGGGGCTCCCGCTTTGCTGTCTATGATTTACATGACAAGAATTCTTGCAGAAGTGGTTAGATAGACTCACTATGTGGCAATATTAATGAATCCTTACATCTGTAATGTTGCATACCAATATTGCCTCCTCATTTACAAGTGCATCTGAAAACTGGGTAAAAGGCACCATGTTCTGTGCAGCTTTCAGTGTAATGTTAGTGATAATTTACAGATTTCGAATGAAAGCATCAACACAATTTTCTGACATTTTCTGCAGATTTTTCACTCTTTCCTTCTCCCCTGCCCTAGTTTCTTGTCTGCATGGAGAAGGCACCTGCTACTCTTGATAGTTTCCCCAGCACTCCTCTTGCCCCCTACTGCCTCAACTGTATCAGGTACAATAGCTTTTGTGATCAGAATGTTCATCACTCGTCCTGAAATGAGGCAGGGTATAAAGAGCTCACATCAGACCTGCAGACTCCACAAAAGTTGTGTGTGTGTGGCTTGAGAGCCGAAGATTATCAGTAATTTAAATTCTAATTTCATGAAAAATAAATCTGAAAGTAAGAATACCTGAGTGAGAACTCATAAGCAATCCTGTGGTTGCATCCCAGTCTTCTCTCCCTTCCTCTGGTTATATTAGTCAGATTGTTTTTTTAAGGCATGAATGTCAATTGCTGACACAATGCACTTTCAATGTTCTTTTGCAAGCCTTTTCGAAGAGAAACACAAATGTTTTAATTTAATTTCAGATCTCACGGGGAACAGAACGATCCTAAGTGATGATTTCTGGAACATAGGCTCACTCAGAGTGAAATGCCTGTTTAGTATGTTAAACAGACAGATAGGGGTCCAATATTCGGATAGTTTGATGGTGCTATTGCTAGCAAAAAGTGTTGATAGCTGCAATCAAATACAATCAATGTTATGTAAATGTTAGAATTGTTGATTACAGCAAAGCTCTGGTAAATGGCAGCTTTCCTATCAAGATTGGAGGGGGAGGGGGGAAGGGGAGAGGACTGCAAACATCAACATGGACAGAGTGAAATTATTTTGACCCTGACCTGTAAGAAATATTTTTGTTTTCACCAAGGACACTTTCAGGTTAATTATGCCCCTAAATATTACTTTTGTAAAAACATTATTTTGCAAACTAAGCCAAACATTTCCTCTTTATTATCTGAGGCTTTAAAAAAAATCAGTGGAAACACATAAAACATTTCCCTGCATTTTTGGTAAATCAAACATAGAAGCAATGTGCTAGTGCATTACAACCAGAAATGGAAATTGACTGGGAACAAAAGTGAAATGGATTTCTTCCTTGTCCATGCTCTGGGAAATGCAAAAAGCAAAGATCAAACAGGAGCAACAGTGAAAAGTAAATTAAAAGTAAAATAAAATAAATAAATAAACGTATACTTTAGTGATGAGTAAACTAGGTAAGGGCACTTACAAGAACAGAGATTATTTAGAGAGATATTATTTAAAATATATATTTAGCTATTAATTTGCAGTGTCTCTTGAATATTTCAAGTCAACACTGATTTTTTGTGTGGTACTGCGGTTTGGGAGGAGTGAAATATTCTTGGCTTCTTCATTACAAATACATCAGGGATTATTCAGACCCTCCAGATTTCACATTTTGGAGCGTTGATTTTAATGCCAATTTTGAACCCCTCTCTTGTGATGGAAGATTGTGTTGTGTTTCCGTGAGACACTGGAAGCCTCCCTTATTCATAGTGTCCCTGCTTGGGAGCAGATCCCAGGCTACGGAGGCAGGTACCCTAAAGACACCTGGCTCGCGGCATAGCTCCCTTTAGCAATCCCTTTACATTTACCTACATGAACTACAACTCCCATGAAGCTCTCGGCCCACAGGAGGGCACTCAAAGCCCTCTAGCGGCCGCGGCTGGTACGAGCGCTTTAATCCCTTGAGGAGCCCTGTGGCTAGCGGAGCTTGAGCTGGCAGTCGGGGTAGCAGCGCTGCTGCAGAGCTCCAGGGTCCTAGGTTAGGTGGAAGTGGAGGGCAAACCAACCCACCACCTAGCTGTGGGGTGGGGACAACCCCTGATGAGGGCTTGGGGGGCCAAACCCCAGCAGTAAATCCTTTGTAAACCAAGCAGGGAGAAAGGCGGTTGCACTGCAAGCCCAGGAGGCGAGAGCCCAGGCGGAGCTGCAGACATGGGGAACCGAGGGATGGAAGACCTCATCCCCCTGGTCAACAAGCTCCAGGATGCCTTCGCTTCCATCGGTCAGAATGCCGACTTGGACCTACCCCAGATAGCTGTGGTGGGGGGACAGAGCGCCGGCAAGAGCTCAGTGCTGGAAAATTTTGTGGGAAGGTAAGACTTTTCAAATATAGGGGATGTTATGGGGGCTGATGTCCCTGATGCATCTCTGTTGTGCAATGCATTGCTCAATGGACATGCAATGCAACGCTTAATGCAGTGCAATCCAGGACAGGCGGGGGGGGGGGCGGGGGGGAGCGCTGATCTTGCTCCTCTGAACTTGGGATTCATACTGGAAAAGGATCATCCCAGCCCCTGCTACATACACACATTCTAGTGCCGGAATTGCACTGCACCCTACAATGCAGAAATCAGGAGTCTCTGTGACCGGTGACATTCCCTTGATTGTCACCTTCACTAGCAGGAGAGCCCTCCCCTCAGCATAAGATTAGAAGTGCATGTGTGTGTATAAATGTCCGCTTTGAAATGGTAATATCTGATTGGGAACTGATCAAAGCAGATCAATGCTGGGCAACATATTGCTTGGTGGGGCGGGGGGAGTGTGTGTGAAAGAGGTTGAGAGGAGGATGCAGCACCAGACAAATCCTGCTTTTGGAGTGACTAATGCACAAAAGAAGCCATTTGTTTGGGGGTGGAGAGGGAGTAGGAAGGAACTGAACTGATGTGTTGTCCACATCACAGGAGATTTAATGGTTTTAATCCTAAATCATTTATTTATTTATTTATTTATTTATGGGAGCTAAATACAAGAAGACAGAATCCTGGGGATGAGCAAGGAGCCAGGATGGTAGGATGTCTCCCCTCACCCCCCGCTGCTGGAGGACAATTGCTGCTGGGCACTGGCAGGGTGGGGGGAGGATGAGGAATAGGGGAGGAAGACACTGCTTCAAGGAGAGAATGAATAACATAGATGGTTGTACAGAATGTACAGAAAATTCAGGGAAACCCAGTAAAGCACAGACAAAGGGTCCATATGTTATGTAATGTCAGGGATAGAAATGTCAGAGAAAAATAGCCACATTCTGGGGTGTCCTTTATTTTTATCACACATTAGAGACCTGCAAGCCAGAGCCAAAAATGATACCGCTTCTGCATCATTTTTGGCAATGTATTCTCTATGGTGATTCTAAAAAATACTGATCAGTTAATATTGTGTGTGCAGATAAATAACTGTATACAAACCCTGTTAAATACCAGCCATTGTGATCTGAACAGATCCATCAAGACTAGATTTCTTATTTGTTATAAATTTCACCCTGTAGAATCCCCCAAGGTGAAATGCTAGGAAGACTAGGGTCACATAGCATGTCCTCTGCTCCTGATTGTGTCTGGGTAGATACAGGACATGCCTTGAACGCTACATAGGCACCTAAAGATGGATGTGCTTGTTGTGAGGCTGAGCAGCTGTGGAGTTTAAGTTCAATTTCATCCCTCCCCCCTTCTCTGTCCTCCATGGTGGATGCCATGTCAGGATCTGGGAGGAGAAGCCGAAAAAGCAGTGGTTATTCCCCTATGTGCTCAACTCCCTGGGTGCTACCATTTTGTGACAGTAATATTCTGGTGCTTTCCCTTCATGTGACCTTCACAATAATCACCAGCAGCTTCAACAAATAGCAGGTGACCAGGGAAGGTGTCTGCACACACATATACACAACACCTGGAGTGCATCCTGAGCTTGTTTGTAGCTTGGTTAAGCTATTGTGGCCCTTGCTATAATCCTTCCTTATTAGGCTCTGCTATCCTCTATGACCAGGATGCAGGTTGCTGCTGATTTCCCTAGGAGGAACTACTGCTGTGACAGAGTGTTAGATTATTTTCTTCCACAAACTGTATTCTCCCTCTTCTTTCCCTGCTTTGTTGCGTGGGCGCTCTCTCTCTTTCTCTTTTGCCCCCTCTAGTCCTTGCACTGTGACATCTACTAACAAAATTATTTTTATAACTCTTTTATCATTGAAAGAGCCTGTAATGAGCCTGAATAGCTCCATCTTTGGTGGTATATGAACAGAATGGTCCAATATGCTGTACAGGGGCCCCGGTGTCCCTGAGCCATGAGAGACAGTGTGCATTAGGGAGATGCCACTTTTGCTTCCGGGGAAAAGAAAACAGAGCAAGAATCAGAGTAGTTGTTTAAACAAAACCTCCCATCGTTGCATATTCAAAAGAGCCTGAGATTCTCGCTTGCTGATTTTCAATGGTCTATTTTAGAACCTATCAGAGATCCCATTCTGATTAAGTGTTCCTGGGAATCTTGGTGAGGGAAGGACTTCCAGAAGCCTCAGCTATAAGTATTATTTATTTGTATTACCTCAGCACCTAGGAGCTCCCATCATGGACCAGGACCCCATTGTGCTAGGTGCTGTACAAACACAGAACAAAAAGATGGTTTCTGCCCCAAAGAGCTTACAACCTACTGTGATCAAACCTGTTGAGAAGAGAAAAGGGGTTCCCAGAACTGTTACTGAGCAAAACCCTGGTTAGCCTGTTGGGTTCGTTGCTTCCATGACCCCTGAATGCTGAGAGTCAAATCTGTCTTTTACGGAAGTTCTGTACGGTGACTGCTGTAATGATGTACCAAGTATGGCCATTGAGCAAGAACAATATCAGAGCAAATAGTTCCTTTCTTTTAGCTCTAGCAAGCAGAAGGGGACAAATTGTAACTCCACTGACTCCAATGCACAGCTGCAGAGTGTAGCTGCCTAATGGAGGGTGAATGAACTGATTTTTATTATCCATAATTTTCCGATGACCTCTGTCTCAGTAGGGCTTGTGACTTCACTGCATCCTATCAGTTGTCTCCATGGTAGCACATTATGGTGCCAGAGCTTTTAGGATAATGAAGTAACGAAGGGTAGCCACATAGGAGCTGACAGGACAGGATGAAAACACAATCGTTCAGGGAAATAATTGGAGAGAAAATGGAAAACACGTCAAAGGGAACTATTGACTTCTTCCATATGATGCCATTAGGTGGCTGGGTGGCTCAGGGGATTGGTAATAGATATGAAACCTCTTGCCACTGAAAGTACCAGTCTACACTACAAAACCAATTGTGTTTAAATATGGCTGTGACCCAGCCAGGTTCTAAGGTATTTTTTTCCTTGTTTGTGTGGACAGAGAAAGTCAAGTTAGGGAGCCATGTTTTAATCTTCACTGGTATCTAGGCTAAAACATGGTCCCTTAACATGATTTTGACATGGTTTTTTTCTGTTCAGACAGGAAGGAAGAATCTGTGTTATAACATGGCGGGACCACACACATTAAAACATGGTCATTGCTATAGAGAAGCCTATGTCACCAGTTTTTTTGGGATCAAGCTGTGGGTGAGATTGAGTCATCACCACCTGACAGCTGTTTGGTGCACAATATGAAATGAGTTTGGTGGGTCTCAGCCCAGTTCCACATGGACAGTTATCCACATTCAAAAACAAACGACACCAACACAATTGACAGTAGCTGGTCCTTTTGATGGGGGTGTTTCAGCAGAGAGGCTGAAGGCTGAATGTGTCATGAAGATTAAACTCCCCTCTTAATTCTAGAGGTAGTTCCTCCAGATCACATCAGCATGGTAGAATGGAGATGGTTTCACTAACATCACACCTGATCCATGGATAAACAGGATTTCAGTCTCTAGGGCTTCCAATCCAGCATCTTCTGCTAACCCCAACATTCAATGTATGCTGAATTGTTCAAAATACAGAGGAACTACACTGAATGCAATAAATGTTATTTTGTTTGATATCTTATCAAACAAGTACTTCTTCTTCTGAGTGCAATGGTTCGCTAGTCACTGCTAATTACTCTCCCAGTATCACTTACTCTGCTGTTAACGGATTACCCAACAATGCAAAGCTTGTATTTATAATAGCAGATGTCTATGTGGCTGCTATATGTGCTTCTGCTGCTGAGGACTCAGCATGGTGACTAACACCAGATGATGATGGTAAAATCCTCTAATGGTGTGGGATGAGACTGATAGAAGAAGGGCAGCTGACATTTATCTTCCCAGACTGGTTTATGCTGGGGCCTCAGAGCTGGCAAGAAGCTTAGTTTTGGTCATCCCTAAGCGTTGGCTACTGTGGATGTGCTACCACTAGGACAACATCTTATGGAGTCACCCTCCCCTTTTTGTTCCCGATGCCTATTTGCTACTTCAGAGTGCCTGCATGAATTGGCCCTACAGACTGCCAGTGTTTGATGAACTGCTTGGATGGAGTGAGTAAAGCATGGGGATACTTGATGCTGATCTAATTTGAGATTGGGTTTCCCAAATAGAGAGTCTGTAAGCAAGAAAATGGGGACATCTAAGGTAAAGTTCACACAGTTGTTTCCAAAGTCCAGAAATGTTCACTCTCCTTTTATGGCACGTGGCAAAATAAATAAATACATTAAATAAAAAGATGCCCTCCTGTCCAGTGATCTCAACGTATTTTAAAGACATGAGATAACTAAGCCTTCCAACATGCCAGGAAGTAGGAAACTATTATCACTGTTAGATGAAAGAACTAAGATGCAGTGCCGCTAAGTGACTTGTCCAGAGTCACACAGCAATGAGAACCAACCCAACATTTTATTAGTCCCAGACCTAAGCATAAGACCTTCCTTCCGTCATAAAAACTTTTATATCCAAATCAAGCCCCTTCCAAAGGTGGAATACTTTCCATGCTGAGTAAGGAGTCTTAAGCCTTGTCCACACACACTTGTACTGTTTTAACTATACGGTATAATTAAAGCGGTACAACCCACCATGGAGGATCTAGTTTTACTGGCATAAATGTGCTCATACTGGAATAGGATATTCCCATATGGGAAGGGGAACTCTACCAGTGTAAGTACCTTCATGCCAGTATAACTGTGGCCACACTAGGGATTGTACTGGTATAACTATTTCAATAAAAAAAAACCCCACACCCCTAACCAACATAGTTATATGTGTACAAAAACTTGGTCTTAATGTGTTTGCCTCAAGGGGATGCTCATCATATAGGTGAAAGAATAGAAAAGAACAAATTTAAACCTAAGCCCTGCCAATACTAAGCTAGAGCCTTGAAAAAGTGTTTTGCAGTAGATTGAATACAAGGCTAGGAGCCAAGAACTTTGTTCTGGATTTTATTTGGCCTCTGACACTTTGGTGACTTTGGGTGAGTAATTTAATGTCTCTGTGACTCATTCTCCCCACCTGTAAAATAGGGATAGTGATACTTGCCTACTTCCCAGAGATGATGATGATATGAAGCTTAATTAGGTGATATTTGTAAATTGCTTTGTAATGGAAAGGTGCACTGTCATTATTTTAGATACAGCGCTGCCTAGAAATTCCCTCAGAAAAGGCAATCTTCATGGACACATATTATCAAAATGCAAAGGATATCTCAGGAGCACGCATTGGCCTGTCCAGGTACAGCAGGGGCACATCACTGCTCACTCTCTCATCCTCAAAATGTATGGAGCTGAAACTTCTCTCTTCTCTTCTCGAGCAAACACTATGGCTAAAATAGTCAATGCTGCCCATGGGAACTGGGGGTCCAGAGCCCCCAGGCAGTTTTGAAAATCTCAGCCTGTAGGTATTCTTATGTCCACTCACCATACAGCATAACGCTCAGCATTTATATATTACTTTAATGGTCACATTTTCATTTATACCAAGAGCCCTTTAGACAACTCTGGCAGCATAAAGGGGCCTTAAAGTGGTTCATGCCCTCTTTGGGACCCCTTTTCACATCCAGAGTGCTGTAAAGGGACCTTAATGTGGTAAACCTTAAATGCATTATACAATACACACACATCTGTGAGGAAAGTGAGTAATAGTATCCCTATTTTAAAGACTGGAAGAGTGAGACACGCAGGGTGAAGTGACTTATCCAGGGCAATCGAGGTTGACAGCATGAGAGAACTCCTAGCCCTGAGCTCATGCCTTTTAATGGAATCCATTTATATTCCAACACCTGAATTATAACGTTTTTGTTTGATTTAGCTGTATGTATACATACAAACAGTGGTAAGCCTCCGGTATTTAATAGAGAACATACATCCATTTTCCTAAGATTAATAAAAAGCAACAAAGTACAATGTAGCACAAGAGTAAATGTGTATAGAATGCCATGATAAACCACAAGAAAAAGAAATTAACTCAAGAGAAATGTACATAGCTCTCAGCAATTGCCTGCGGAAGGAAAAGCAGCAGGAGACACACATTTGAGCCAAAACATAACATAGATGATCAGAATATTGTAAACAGAGAATATAAATATATAATTGCAAACCTAGATATCCCTGCTGCAACTCTTGTTCACGTGATTTGTCCTGTGGCTACTCACATGAGTGAGGATGAAGAGTCAAGCCCTAAATAAACACAAGTTTCTTTGTATATTATATATCATCACTATTTCCTGAAGCAGTGCACAGAGGTCTCACACCCTTAGAACCACTACACTTTTCACCTTAGCTCTTTTGACATTTTCCTACACTGTAACGAAGTGTGGACCTTGTCTTCAGTAGGGAAAAAAGTGTGTTCTTACCATATGTTTGCTAATATGTGGTAATTAACAAGGGATGAAATCCTAGTGAAGACAAGTTAGTTGTAGTTTTAACATGTGCTAGCACATTAAAGTAAACCCTAGGCTCCCCTAGGACTTACCTCAACCTGCTAACATGTGAAAACTACAAACTGCCTTGTCTTCACTAGGATTATATCATGTGTTAATTGCCAGGTTAGCTGACATGGTAAGAACACACCTTTTTTCCTAGTGTGAACACACATACCCCTCCTCCTCCTTGCACTTCTATAGTGCCTTTCATCTGAGGCTCTCCTAGCATTCCAGGCATTAATTAATCTTCACAATACTCTGCTGAGGTAGGCAAATGTTAGTATGCCAGTGTTACAGGTGTTAAACTGAGGCACAGAGCTGCTAAGTGATCTGAATGCACACTGAGGCCAGGCCCACACTTTAAACTTACATCGGTATATCTACGTCACTCAGGGATGTGAAAAATCCACACCCCAAGCAATGTAGTTATATCGAGTTAACCCCCAGTGTAGACAGTGCTATGCCAATGGGAGAGCTCCTCCCACTGACATAGCTACCGCCTCTTGGGGAGATGGATTGCCTACGCTGATGGGAGAAGCTCTCCTGTTGGCGTAATAGCATCTTCACTAAAGCACTACAGCAGCACAGCTGCACTGTACGTGAAGACAAGCCCTTCATCAGGAACAGAATTCAGGAGTCCTGAATACCAGTTCCCTGCCCTAATCACTAGACTTTCTAACATCAATCTAACATCAACCACTAGACTTTCAACATTCACCATGTTGTACATAACTATGTATAAATATAATGATGTGAAGTTAGAGAATTAAAGGCAAGTGTTTTGAGACCCAACTTGAGACATTTCGGGCCTGATTTTCAGAGATGCAGAGCAGCCACCGCTCCAGTTGAGTGGGTGCCTCAAGTTTGGTTACAGAAATTGAGGTGCTCCAAATCAGAGGCCAGATCTGTAAATGTTGTTCTAATACAGTAAAATAAGATACAAACTTTAACCCCTCACTTGCCTGCCTGGCTTAGAGCTTGATGCTTCAAGATGTTGAGCATCCCAGCTCGCACTAACTTGGGGCTCTAACTTGCCCCATAGACGTCTGTGGGATTTTCCAAATAAAGGATGCTCAGCATCTTGCAGGATAAGCCCCTGAGAGAGCAACCAAGTTAACATAAAAGTTAATGAATCAAAGAAAATCTGTCTCTTGGTGTTTTAGCTGCAGGAGCAAAATTTGCCATGGTGTACTGAGCAGAGATTTTATTTGTAAACCGGAGCCAAACTTACGTGTGCTCCACCCATATGAACCAATGCTAGGATTTTTCATTCAGTGCACTTATGTAGCAAAACCAGAGGAGTGGCTAAGGGGGTTATAGGCAGCCACCCAAAATGTAATGGTTTTCTGGCCAGATGCCCATGATAAAATGAACTTCTTTTTGGGAGGCCGCTCCGAATGAAACGTAACCTGCTACCAGTACCCATAGTCAATCCACTGCCTTCATGAGACACAGGGTAAATGGAATTTTTGAAAATATCTTTGGGAGTAATCCTTTCCTTCTTTCTTCTTTGCAATGTATAACGAAGCAAGTCATGGCACAACTGATAGGGAGGAGAGCTGCAACTAGATCTGTATTTTAAAAACACCTCAGTGTTATGATGCATGATAGGAAATGTAGTCTTTGCAACAGGACAACACTCTCATCACAGTTAAACAGCGTCCCCTCTGATCTCAGAATTGTTTTTGCACATCCTGATTCAGAAAACTGGAGCACCAATGGAGGGGGACACATAAGTAAGTGGGTAGGTGGAACTTGTGGCTAAAGAACAAGCCTAGGTCTCAGGGGACCTAAATTCTATTCCTTGATCTGCCACTCACTTGCTGTGTGACTTAACCTTTCTGTATCTTACTTCCACATCTGTAGAACCAGGAGAACACTACTACTTAAATCATAGATGTGATATGATAATCTATGTCACATCATACATAATCTTAATTCATGAATGGAAGTGCTCTGATCTTAACATAGATGGTGCAAGAGAAGTGTCAATAGTTATATGGGAAAGAAAGGGTCTCCCTTTTATTAATAGCTAAATCCAAACTCTTCGGTAATAAGGACAACAACATTCATCTTGCAATTCTTTAAAATGAAGGACCGTATTCTTATTTACTGAGATGATTTGCCAGAGAGCTGTAGACATCCATGCAATTCACATTCACCAGCTGATAGGAGGAAGAAATTTCCTCCTTGGGACAGTACTGCATAATTAAGTGTATTACATGGAGAGTTTGTGCCTTTCTCTAAAGCAGCCAGCATTGGCCACTATCAGAGAGAGACTACAAGATATGATGGATCTGTGTTATGATGCAGCAGGAAGCAGGATACCAGACTAGATGGATCAGTAGTGTGTTTAATTGTAGCACTTCCTACGTTCTCACATACATAGACATGCAGAGAAACTTGGAGAGCTGTGTACGTTGTAAGCTCTTTGGGACAGGGAATGTCTTTTACTATATGTTTATACGGTACCTCGCACAATGGGGCCCTGATCTGACAAATAATAATGATTAATAACACAGAATTGATAATAGAAAAAAGAGAAGTATAAATTAAGATTGTGTTGGAATAGGGGCTGTTCCTATTATGGCTTCTATTATGGTTAGGTTTATCTGGTGAGAAAAGTACATGCTTCAATCATGAATCAGAACAGAAAGCACCTCAATGATTGTAAGTCACATGGATCTGTGCACAGGGAAGTGATCAGCTACTCCACCGACCCTAGGACAGAATACAGCTCAGGACTTCAAGATGTCTAGAGTCACTGTCTCAACCAGTCTGCTCAGACCTGGAGGGGTCCAGATGCCAGACGGTGTAAGGGGTACTGATTTTGACAGCTCCAAAACTCTCTCTTCTTTTTCTTCCCCAGCCTCTTTATCTAATTTCATCTATGGCATTTGTAATGTATCCATCATGGCATCTAGGCATTAATTTACATATTGTTTATTTGGACTAATCTGGTGGGTTTTAGTTAGTCACAGAAGGTATTTTTTCTCATTGCTTATTACTAAATATAAATATTAGGGTGGTAGTGAAGAGTGGCTGAAGACGATGCTCGTGAATGTTCCTCTCTTATTCATCCTCTCAGTATTTATTAAAGCAATACCAGTGTTTTCATGGTTTTAAAATGATATTAACGGCTTGATTTAAGCTCAAAAGTCAAAATATTCAGAACAATTAATAATACGCTGCCCCTATGCAGAGCTTTTCAGCTTCAAAGCGCTTTGCAATCATTCACTAATAAATAATGGTCGATGAGGTGAAGTAGCTAAGTAATTGTCCTAATCCCCATTATAAAGACAAGGAAACGGAGCCAGAGAGGTTAAGTAACTTGCTGAAGGCCCCACAGTGACTGAGTGTCAGACTTGTGATTAGAAGTCAGGAGCTCATGGCTCCTAGTCAGCTGCTAAATCGGATTCTGTTCTTGCTTATATCAGTTTTGTGCTGATGTAGTTCCACTGACTTAATTGGAATTGCTGCTGATTTACACCCCTGTAAGTAAGAGAAGAATGGAGCCCTGAGTCTGAAATCTGACCCTAAATCCATCTGCAAATACGGTATGTAAAGCCTCCCATGGTTCTCGATTCTGAAGCTCTTGCTAGACCCAGTCATAATAGAGGGGATGAAGGATGGAATTTCAGTTTTAATGCTCAATCTCGTCTTAACATTTTGTGTGAATTAGGTGTTTATGACGATATACTGGGAGCAGATGCTGTGCACATTTCCCCAATGCAATTATTCCTGCTGCCCTGCCTAGTGTTGCCTAATGTTGCCATCTCTTGCGATTCTATTGAGAGTCTCGTGATTTGTTGTTAACTTGATTCCTGCACCTGGGGCTTTACCAGCTAAGAATCTCAGCTGTTGTATTAAAAAAAAGTAAGTTTCTAGCCCTCATGTTGCAGAAAAGAGCTTGAAAATGTGATCCACTAACTGCTCCAGCCCCCAGAGACACATAAAAAGAACTCCAAATGTATTATATTTAAAAACTCAAGATTTTTAAACCAATCTCATGTTTTTTGGTACATTACTCATGGTTTTTGAATGCTTGGGGCTGGCAGCACAAACCTGGGCCTCTCCTAAAATTGTCAGTCATGACAAGCTATGAGATATGCAAAATGGGATTTGGGATGAGCCCAACTTCTTTTCACTTGTGACTTAAGAATTGAACTCAGGTCTCTGGAAGTAAAAATGCTGTTTTAATAACCCACTACACCAATACCATCACCAACACCAAAGCCACCCCTCCTTACTTCTCATTTCCTGTTTCATATGAGTCTAGGTCACACTGTTAAAGCTACACAGATGAAGAGTGAAGGTTGAATTCACTGGTGTGTAATGCTGCTGTAATGAGTATCAGGAATTGTCAAGATCCTGTTTATCATGCCAGTGCAATCAATTTGTAGCAATGACACTGCACCCTGGATATAAGATGGCAGAGGTGCCAAGGCAGGATATGGTCTCCCTGAAAGAGGACACATCAGATTAAACTGATACTGCCATGGATCTTAGCTAACGGGCCAAGGAGTGTGGCTGAAGCATTGTAAAAATGTTAAGATTGAGCATAAACCGTAGCCATGTTTCAGAGCAGAGTTTTTTCTCAGCTGTACGAAAGGATTTTTCTCAGAACATCAACAGGCAGAAGTCCACAGAGACACTGAGTATTCACTTCTCAACATCTGCAAACATTTTTTTTTTAGAGCAGAGCTAATCTGCCCATGAGAGCACTGAAAAGTCTGTTATTCTGCCTTCCTCAGATAGGGAAAAAAAGCCTATGCTGATTTCCTGTACATTGGGAGGAAAAAAGGCCTGAAGGCAAAATTGTGAAGCCCATGTTCATTACCTTCATAGCAGGTCTAGCCTGAGTAAAGACTAGTCCTTTAGGATCTGGCCCTATGTTTTGAGGATGACAATTAGGCCACTTTTCAGTTCAGAAAGCCTTTGCCCACCCATACAGTTATAAACTTGTAAGAACAGGGGTTTATAATGAAAAACACAATTGCCTCCTTACCATACATCCTGATGTCTCCCTGAAGCTGTGTCTGCACAGCAGCTGGGAGGTGTACTTCTGAGCATGGGTAGACATACACACGCTAGCTCTGCTCAAACTAGTGCACTAAAAATAGCAGTTGTGGCCACAGCGGCACAAGCAGATGCTTGGGCTAACCATCCAAGTACAAACATACCTAACCCCGTGGGTATGTACTCAGGCAGCTAGCCTGGGCTGCTGCATGTGCTGCCGTGGCCACACCGCTATTTTTAGGCTCCAGCACACGTGTCAACTCGCACTGGGCATTATAGCTCCCAGCTTGCTGTACAGACTTACCCCGAGGGAACAATTCCGCACTGGCAGGACAATGCAATGGATGACATAATAAGTCTCTATCTTTTATGGGCTTGATTCTCAACTCACTAACACATTTTATACAGACGTAGCCACATTAACTTCCCTGGAATTACTCCTGATTTATAATGGTGGGAGATCAGGGTAAAGTCCTTTGATTCTAATAAATACACATATAAAGGTTACCGCTCTCTCTCGCTCTCGCTGGCTGCTGTGATCTCTTTGGTAATCTCTGGCTGTTTCTTAAGCTGATTGTGCTTTTACTTCTAATAGAAATGCCTCTATGTATAGCTGGGAATTGCCTGAGCATGGTGGCAGCCTCAAGTGGAAAACTGTTGCCAGATGGGAATGAGGGCCAAAAGGCAGAGCGAACTCTAGAGATCTCTGATGGGGTGGTACATGACATGTCACACTGCAGAGCCAGTCATTCTGCTTCAGCCCCAAAACCAGGTCACCTCCTTCACTTCAGCGCGGATGTTGGAAGAGATCATAGCAGGATGTCTCTTGCTTGGCTGTGTGGGGTTCCTGCTTTTTCCACGGGTCATTCATTGTGTGTGTGATGTTGACTTTCTCCATTTGAAGCCTGGCTGGAGAGTACTTGACACTCTGGATTCCCAGCAGAGGAGGAAGGATCCCCTGATCATGAATTTGATTGGCTTTTATTTTTTAAGGGCAACATGTTTAAAAGTGGCTCCTAATTCCGAGTGCCTCTGTTTTGAGCAGCATCAATTCAGACAACTTTAAGGTGTCTCAAACTGGGCACCAAAGACTGAAGCACCCAAAATGAGAAGCCACTTTTAAAAATTTGGTTGCAGAGCTTTTTTGTTGTTTTGGTGTGTGTACAGGGAGAGGGGCTTTGGGTGAAATGTTTTCTTCCTTGAGACAGTGAATGATAAGGAACAGGAGTGATGAGAATGAAAGTCCAGGGTTTTATCTGCTGCCTGCTTGTTCAAATCAGTTCTTTTCTCATATTGCTATTCCAATGGATACCTGTCTTGACCTAGAGGAATCACTTGGTGTGACAGAGGAGTTGAAGCTCTGTTAATTTAAAATGGGTCCCAATCCTGACTTAGAAACATTATCTTCTTCTGGGGTGAGAATGGAGATTCAGCCTCCATGACCAATCACTCCTGGGGCTGTTGTTCCCTCCTTTAGTGCTGCGAGGTTTGGAAATCAGACTGTCTGGTTTTTAAACTCAGTATAATGCCTGGGGTTTGCTGTACTGGAGGTGTTAGTGATCAAGCTGTTGTTTCTCATGGGCTAGGGGCGCAGCGTCTCTGACACAGCATGTTTTCAGCCAGTGTGATCCTAATTACATCTGAAAGTGCAGAGGTGCAATGTACAGCAAGGAGCCTGGTACCTCGTCCAGGCAGACAGGGATTGGAGGTATACAGCACCATTTTAATGTTCTCTCTAGGACAGCCGCACCTCTTCAAACAGTCTGTGATAACTTGCATGCACCCTGGAGAGACTGCCCTATCCTGCAGTGCCTGTGCCTCTAATGCACAGCCTGTGATAACTCATACAGACCCTGGGAGTCTACGTTCTGCTCCACAACACTTTCCTCCTCTACAGGTTTGTAATAGTGAATATGGACCCTAGACAGTCCGCCTTACTCCCCTGCCAGTGCCCTTCCCACCTTTGTACAGCATAGGATAATGCATCCAGGTCCAGGGGAGATTGCCGTACTCCACAGCACCCCCTCTACCCTGCAGTCTGCGATTGTAGGAAGTGCCATGCAAGAGGCTGCAGTGATCAAACATCTCCTGAACTACATTTTTTTCTCTGTTATTCCTCTCTCTGCAAATGCTAGCGTCCAGGACCCTTTGGGTATATCTACACTGCAGCTGGGAGGTGTGATTCCCAGCATAGGTAGATAGACCCATGCAAGCTTGAACTAGCCACCCAAATCCAAGCCCACATGACCCTTTGGGTCCAAACTCAGATGACTAGCCTGAGCCACTGCCCATGCTACAATGTCCACACTGTTGTTTACTGTGCTAGTTTAAGCAGAGCTAGGGCATGTCTGTCTACCCATACTGGGAATCACAACTCCCAGTTGCTCTGCAGATATACCCCTAGAGTCTTGACCAGATATAACTAATGCATGCCCTATATACATGGCCTTAGTACAGAGGTGGGCAAACTACGGCCTGCGGGTCACATCCGGCCCATGGGACCATCCTGCCCGGCCCCTGAGCTCCTGGCCTGGGAGGCTAGCCCCTGGCCCCTCCCCTGCTGTCCCCCCTGCCCCGCAGCCTCAGCGTGCCACACCGCCAGCGCTCTGGCCCGCTGCTCCTGCTGGGCAGCGCGGTGGTGTGGCTGGCTCCGGCATGGTAAGGGGGAGGGGGTTGGATAGGCATGGGAGTCCCAGGGGGCCTGTCAGGGGGCGGGGGTGTGGATAGGGGTCAGGGAGCAGGGGGGATTGGCTAGCGGGTGGGATCCCTGGGGGGCGGTTAGAGGCATGGGGTCCCGGGCGGGGGCAGTCAGGGGACAAGGAGCAGGGGGATTGGATGGGTCGGGGATTTCTGAAGGGGGCAGTCAGGGGGCGGGAAGTAGGAGGGAGGAGATAGGGGGTGGGGGGCCAGGCTGTTTGGGGAGGCACAGACTCCCCTACCTGGCCCTCCATACAGTTTTGCAACCCCGATGTGGTCCTCGGGCCAAAAAGTTTGCCCACCCCTGCCTTAGTAGCTGGAAGCCTTTTATTATATGGTAGCTTCCTATCTCCAGGGAGAGAGAGGGTGCAAAGAAGGATAGTTCATCCTCTTTCTCCAGAGAGGCCTACAGGACACATGAAACATGTCTGTGTGTGTTGACAGGCCAGAGTCCTTGGCCATTCAGGAATCAAGTGTTGACTTTTGACAAATGCCACAGCACACCACCCATCCCTTTACAGCCAAGTAATGGCATCTTGACACTGAAGAGCCTGTCTTTACTCCACAACATTCCTTTGTCTGTTCTCAGGTGTATCCTGACCCGAGCCTGCCTTTACATCACTGAGTCAGATTAGGCCATTGAAAATCATAGCACAAGCATTAGGCTGATGCTATCTTCAGTCTTAACTCACTTTAACACCAGTGCCTGATGGTGGCTGGAGTTTTCACATCAACTAGGCATTTCCTCCCTCCAGTATTACTGTGTGGGTTGTCCTGTTATTTTTCTGCCTGCTAAGATGCTGGGCACTATTTATACAGGTGGTGTTTTGGAGAGTTAGAGCTCCCTCTGCCATGGCAAAACCAATATTGCCAGCACGTCAGTAGTCCTGCTGTTTTAGTGCACTGGGTGTGAGTGGAGCAAGTGTTACTGCAGAGAGTCATTAGAGTTCACGGCAACCCTGAGGAGGAGACTAAGAGGCTGAGTCCCTATCCCTGCATGTCCATCAAAGTTGGATCCTTTCACTCCTGTCATTCGGTTTGCACTAATTTGGTGCCCTAGGATGTCTTTGGTGCTTGATGGCATAATCACAGTGGAAGGAGGCCTCCTGTGCGCTCCAGGGGTGTTCTGGGATGGAGTCATGCAAACAGCTAAGGTACACAGCACAGCGAGCCACACACACACTCTGGCTTTTCTAAGCAGGAAAGGTGGATTTTGTCAGCACAGAAATTCACTTCAGTGATCAAGAAAATACAGCAAGAAACCCAAACAAATGTGCCCTTTCTGTTTCTGCTAAGGTGAGAAATCAATAGCACTGCAGACGGGAAGGATCCATTTTACCTGCTCCTGGAGTGGAGCATATGCTTCTGCTAGCACTCCGTAACCCTGGCATTCTAGAGGCCCAGAACTGCTCAGAACCAAAACTGCAATCACTGTTACCCTGGGATCCCTGATGTCATCGCCCAAAACCAGTGCTACATTCTTTATTACCCTGACAATTCCAGGTCTTCAGCCTGGAACCAGCCCTGCTTCCTGTATTTCTCTGGGTTTCCCAGCCTTCCTTTTCCAGACCCAGACCTAAGTTGTCTATTACCATGGAATTCCCAGTGCTGCAATCTACAGTGCATCAGGTTTTGTATTCTCCTGAAGTTCATGATACTGCTGCACAGAACCAGCATGGATCCTCTTTTACCCTGAATATTGCAGTGCACCCCAAGATCCCAGAGGAAACTGCACAGCGCCAGCATTGCATTCTGTATTCCCCTAAGGCCCCAGCTGCTGCAGCTTAGAGTCAACGTGGCATTTGCTATAATGGGATGTTACTTTTGGGGATTAGACACTGGCATTGTAGCTGTACCATTTGATACATTGTCCTCGTCCATAAAACAGGAACAATCTTCAAGCAGGGAAATCCCTCTACAGATCTTGTCTCCAAAGTGCAGAGGAAGGAAATCAGTGCACACTCAGGCAGCTGGAGGTGGGGCTGTCCTTATGTTAGTGCAGCCTGTGTTCTTTCTCACCGTTGTCCTGTATTCAGGGCTAATCCATCTGCAGGATGATAGTTGGGAGGGATCCTATGGATAAGTCCATCCATCAGAATGGAGGAGGGGGAAGATACTCATGGTTAATTCTATCTGTCATAGCAGAGAGCTCTGCTGAAATATGTAACACAATCAGTAAAGACAGTGGGACTGTATGCATGCATCATGTCCTATATTCCCTAAAACAAACTCTGAACAAACATTCATGGCTGTGGCTCAAGAATCTTTCAGCATGGGCCTGATATGGAGCAACACAAGATGCAGGCAATGCATAGGCATAAAACTGACTTGTTTCCATGGAAACTGTTGATTTCCACTGTGTTGTCAGGAAATGGGAACGAAATTATCCCTCCGGGACTTGTTCTCTCTCCTGGATTGGTTTGTCTGCTGCCCTGTAACTGAAGGAACGCAGATAATCCCTCTTCAAGCTGCTGCTCTGATAGAGCGATATCCTAAATCATTATTAATCGATGATCACTAGAGCCACAGGTATGCAGATCCAGTTTGTTTGCATCACAGGGACCCCCTAGTGGCAATGTCACACAGCGCTGAAGTCATGAGACATGATTTCCAAAGTCACAGCTCTGTATGGCATTAGTGAGAAGAGCAGAATTATCCCCAGTCACCACTATCTGGGGAGAAGAACTGAATTAGAGCTTGTCCACATAAATACTTAGTTTGTGGCAAATTGGGACGTGAATTTACAACTCTAGCCTGCAACAGAGTAACTGTCCGTATGGACCCTGCAGACGCACATGAACAGTTTGTTATTGTGCTTTGACCTGGTCCTTTTTAAAATGGGTCCACTTGGATGTTTTGTCTGCAGCAGGCTAGTGCAGGGTAGAGTCACACCCTAGCTTGCTATGTACTAAATGTTTATGCAGACAAGCCCTTAGTGTGCTGGCAGCTGGGAGTATGTGTGTCCTGCTCAGACCTTCAAGCCCTCAGTTAAGAGGATGACTAAGGTCATGAGCTGCCTTGGCACTTTTCTACAGGTTCCCATGCAAGGAAGAGTGGGGCTTGGTACAGGCTCCTGAGCAGGATTGGAGCTGAGGTCCTTCATACATGGTCCCAGTGTGGCCACCTCTCATGATGTTATCACAAATCTTGTGATATTTGGTGTTTTTCATAAAGTCCCAGTTCTTGGAGTCCAGTGGTTAGGTGGGAATCTCAGTTTTCCTTTGGTCTAATTTTGGCTGTTGGGGTCAGTGTGCAGGTGCTGGTGGTGTTGATGTCCTGTGATATACAGGAGGTCAGACAGGATGGTCTGGTGGCCCCTTCTGGCTTTAGACTCTATGACTGTGACTCTAGTTTCTAGCCCTCCTGGTGCGGAGCAAAGCTTCAAAACATGAAGCAGAGTGCCCCATAAAGCCCCCAAAACAAAAAGAACCATCATTTATTATTATGTAAAACACAAGATTTTTAAGCCAGTGTCATGATTTTTGAGGGCCTGATTAGCAATTTTTTTAACACATGCAAGTTGCAATACTGAGGGCCTCTTGCAGACTAGACCTATGGATGGTCCTGTACAAGGTTCTAGTGCTGAATGGCCCTGGGGCCTGTATAGGTACAGATCACCTCCCTTTGATGGCAATAATTTCTTCTTTGTCACATCTCCTTAAGGAGCTGGTCTCCTTAAGATAGAGACAATTCTGAAACTGGAAGTTACATTTCTAGATGGGAGGAAAGAGGGGAGTGAAAAACAGACTTATGGTATTACCTACATTACTGATTGGGCCCCAGCCACCTGGCCCTAGCATAACTGCAGGGAACCCACTGTAATCAGAACGATTCACTTCTCAATGGACTGACAGATTCACACACCTGCCAAAAGGTCATTAACAATTTTTTACCCATAATCGTCGTTCTTGTTTTCCCCACAAAAGCCTCTTGCCTTCCCTGAAGCCATAAAGATGTCAATGGACAGCCACAGCAGCGTGACTTCTTGTATTCATACACTGATTTTCTATTATTTTCAGTTATTAACAATTTTCATATAATTACTGTCAAGCAAAATGAAGAATAAATGTCAGCCCCCACCCAATATATTTGTAGGATCTAACTTAAATCCTCCAAAACAAGGAAATTCCAAGTAAAGGCATTTAGTTTGTCCTTACCTCACCTCTCTGTGCATAGGGACTTTAGCTCATACGTTAGGCAGGATCAGCTAAGGACAGAATGGAAGCTTCATGTCGGAAGTCCCCACATTATGTTGTGTAATGCAGCCCCCTAGTAGTTGTTATAATATAATTATTTGTGTATTTAGGTTTTGCTCTATGCAGGAATGTGTCAGTGGCATATGGGTAAGGGATGCACTATGTCTACCTTCATCCCAGTCATTGAGAACTGTGAGGCCTGATTCTGCTGTTAGGATCAATGTAAATCCAGCGTAACATCATTGACTTCAGTGGAAGTACTCTGGATTTACAGCAGTGTGAATAATTCTGTTGAAGTCAATAGGGCAAATTCATCCCGGTGTCAGTTCAGACCCTGGTGCAGGCTAGTTTATGCCCCTGCTGCAATGGCTCCCCTGGGCCAGTACAAGGGTGCATAATGGCTGGGACATACGAATGTCCTGGCCCTTCTCTAGACTGCCCCTGAATGCCTCCTTCACGAGAGGGCTCCTGTTGAAGTGGCACAGAGCTGGTGATGCCAGCTCTGCACTTGGCAGAGGTCCCCTAAACTGAGTTTAGACCTGTCCTGCACCAGTTAGGCTGGTGCAAAGGGGTCATAGCAGAACTTTGAATCTAACCCAGTGAGTCTGATTCTTCTCTTCCCTGGTGTAGAACAGGAGTGATTCCACTGAAGTCAATGGAGTTAGACCAGTGCAAAACTGGTGTGGGAGGAAAATCAAGCTCAGGGATTCACACCAATACAAGTGACTGGAAAACCTGGCCCCTTATCCTGATGACCAGTAGAGAGGCACAGGCAGGAAAGAGTTGAGAGAGACACAAAGAAAGGAGAGGTGGACAGAGAGTGGGTGATAAAGAGAGGAAATGACTGCAAAGGCTCCTGGGAGCTGGTCTGTGCAGCCAGAGATAAGCTGTTAGTTCAGAGAAGCAGGATTTAGGACTCTTGGGAAGTGAAGAGGTGGGAGTGCCGGGTGGGGGAGGGGAGATAAATATATTTGTGTAGAAGCTGCTTATGCAAAAATTGCCACATGGTTTTCCTTTTTTCTGTGTTTGATGGTTTTGCTTAAGAGCAGCCACACAGACTACATTCTGAATCCAGCAACTGCAGCTAACACACCGAGTTTCAAGAGCATGCCATTACAGTCAGTTGATTTAGTATATATGTGAAGATTTACTGCTCTGGTCACATCTCTCTCTCTCTCTCTCTCTGATTATCTAACCCCTCATAGCCTGCAATTGCCTTAAACAAGTCATTGTAGTTGACTTTAGAGGTCTCTGATTGGGGTAGGACAGAATGGGTGGCTTTGTTTAAAGGGACAGTGTCAAGATGGTAAACCCCAAATCTGACACCCCACACCCCGGGGAAAGAAAGCAACGTCGTCGTTTTTTTTAAATACATCCCTATAACATTGGAGGTTTCTGACATCAGAAATAGGAAGGAAGAAATTGACATGTACAGGTGCCACCCAGTACAATATACAGTAGCAGGTAAACATCATAATGTATCTGAGTCAAATCAAGATAGGTACAGCCCACTCAGCCTGTGTTAGGGAAAAGGTCCAGTCTCTTGTGTGAAAATAGTACAGGTAGGTGGTGACAGATTGGCAACCTGGTTACTGTCATCCTCTGTGCATTCCCAGAAAAGTACAGCACAGAGCAAGTTTTCCTACAATTGTGCTTCAGCCCCAACACAGAGAGAGAACTCCTATGGTTTGGAGGGGAGTTCATTCTTCATAGTCAGTTCAGTCCTTGGCCTCTGTGTGGAGGCTGCCAGCAGAAATGTCATTTAGTGCCAATTATAACGGTAGTTCTTGTGCCATGCACACTTGTTCATTGGGAATCAGACTGAGACCACCAAACACATTTCACATGGCCATCTGGCAGCCTATGAGCTTTAGCTCATTGCTGACCTGCACTTGCTTTTAACTGGCAACCTAGAGAATGATTTTATAGCCCATCACAAAAGAAATGTGCAATTCAGATGTAGTTATTTCTTCTTCTTTGCGGTACTGCATTTGTGTGTTTGTAATAAGATATGGCTACTTCTTATTCAGTCTGTGTGTGTATTTACTTTGTTTGATGTACACAGCTCTTCCAAGTGAAATATACGTGATTTGAGAGAGAGATGGGTAGACCGCAAGGGTGATAGAGCTCCTGTAGATACAAATATCCTGCACATTTGCCACAGTAGGAAAGGAAAGGAAACATAGAAAAAGTTTATAATGATAGAATCATAAGGTCAGTTTTGGACGTGCATCTGAGGCTGTCTTCACTGCAAAATCAAGTTTTTACCCTGAGTTACCAATCTCACTGTAAAATCCTACTGGCGACAAGGCAGAGATAACTTTTACCTTGATGTAACTAGTTGTGGTTAAAAACTGCAATGCCTTGTCTCCACTAGGATTTTACATTGAGACAGCTATCTCAAGTCAGCTCTCTTAGGTCTAAGTGTCTACATTTGAAATGCTACAGCGACACAGTGGAAGAGCTTCTCCCATCGGCAGAGATAATCTACTTTCCCAAGAGAAGGTCACTAGCAGGGCCGGCTCTACGCACCAGCTAAGGAAGCAGGTGCCTGGGGCAGCAAATCTGAAGGGGCGGCACTCCGTCCGTTCTTGGGACGGCACTCCAACTTCCCCCCCCCCCGCCTTCTTCGGCGGCAGTTCAGCGGCAGCTTTTTCATTTTTCCTTTGTCGGCGGCACTTCTGCGGCAGCTCTATCTTTTTTTCTTCTTCTGTGGCAGTTTGGCGGCAGCTTTTTCATTTTTTCTTCTTCGGCGGCACTGGTGCGGCTGCTTTTTTTTCTTTTTTCTTTGCTTCGCTGCTTGGGGCGGCAAAAAAGGTAGAGCCGGCCCTGGTCAATAGGTCGACAGAAGAATTCTTCCATCGACCGTAGCACTGCCTATACCATGGATTAGGTCAGTATAGCTACATATCTCAGGAGTGTGGCTTTTTCAACCCCCTGAGAGATGTAGCTATGCCGATGTAAATTCCCAGTGTAGACCAGCCCTCACTGTATACACACACCTTTTTTGCAGTGAAGACACAACCTGAGCAAGCTTGCAGGGTGTCAGAGCTTGCCAGGGGAGAGGAATGTAGTAACAAGAGTAGTTAGATGGAGGGTGTAAGAAGGTTTAAATTAAAGTAGTCCTCTCCCTAAATTAATGTACACCTCCTTCTGACTCCTTTTGTGTAAGTTACACTGACTAAGGGTATGTCTGCACTATGGAGACTATACAGGCATAGCTGTGTCGATATAGCTATCCCCGCCGTATCATAGATGCAGCCTATCCTGACAGAAGGGTTTTTTCTGTCGGTATAGGAACATCACTTCCCCAAACGATTAGTAATGTCAGCGGAAGCATCTACACTGGAGCAGTATAACTATGTTAGGGCAGTATAGCTATGTCAGTCAAGGGTGTGTGTGTGTGTCCCAACTTTTAAATGTAGACCAAGCTTTAGATTCCCTTATGCATTGGATGTAAGTTGGTCTAAGTGAGTCTAACTGGGCCAGATTCTAGCCCCATTCCAGTGCTGCAGAAAGCTGGATTTACACAAGGAGAATCTCTAGGTTCCCAGTAAGGAGAATACCTGGGTTGCATCAGAGTTGCAGCAGCACCTCTACGCCAGCCCCCTCAGCTACTGGTATAGAGGGCGTTCTTCAGGGTAGGAGCACCACCGACCTCTGGTTATCTCGGGCTGAGAGAATTAATCCACGAACCTATAATATATGCCATCAGATCAGAATGAGTGTTTTACACCCAATTTACATTGGTGTAAATGGTGACTCAAGATGCAAGGCAGTGGAAGTAGAGGCCCATTGTGTCTAATTTTGTTTCCATTGTCATGTGTGTATTCTGACATTCATGAATTATTGTCTCTGACTTGATTTGGAGTACCATTTGCACTCAAGTATTCTGAAATAATGAATCATTGTATGCAGTAATATGACCAGTGTCACAGAATAAGTGATACGTGTACACAGAAATAAAGACCCATTGTATCCAATTGTGTTGCCGGTACCATATTACACACACAAGTAGCAGTGGTACCATATTATGCAGATAAGAAATGTGTTATAATAGGCTGTGATGGATTTAACCCTATCAGCCAGAGGGATCCACTGGACACACTATCTAAGGCAGAGGTTCTCAACCTGTGGGCAGCTTGCAGCCCAATCAGCACACAGCTCCGACCAGGGCCGGCTCCAGGCACCAGCCGAGCAAGCTTGTGCTTGGGGCGGCATTCCGTCCAATCCTAGGGTGACACGGCCACCCTTTTTTTTCTTGGTTTGCTGCTCCGGCCGCCCTGTAAGGGGCGGCGGCACGGAGGAGGGGAGCGCCCTGCTGGGAGCGGGCTGCATGCTCCGTCTGCCCCAGACGGTGCCAGGTCTGCACCAAGCCCGGCAGCCCGCGTCCTTCCCTCCCCGCCGACCTTCAATTCACCTGCAGGCAGGAGCAGCGTGGAGCCCTTCCGGCAGGCGGCGCGGCGGGAGGGGCTGAGTGGTGAGCGCCCCGCTGAAGGAAGCCCTGGCCGCCCCCCTTCTCTCTCTCCCCCCTGCTAGCTGGGGCGCGCACTCTGCTGCCTGGGGCACATCTGCAGCGCAGGGAGTCCCGCTAGCCAGCGCAGCCGGGGGAGGCAGCTGTGAGCCGCCAAGTAAGTGGCACCGAAAGTTTGCACCCTGGCTCCGGCCACCCTCCTTTTGCTTTGCCGTTCCGGCCGCCCTGAACGGGTTTTTTTTTTTTTTTGCTTGGGGCGGCAAAAATGCCAGAGCCGGCCCTGGCTCCGATCCATGTGACATCCTCTGGCCCATACAGGTAGTATATATATTGTGTGGATGCAGCCCACATAACACACAGAGAGCTGCATATGTGGCCCACAATGGTAAATAGGTTGAGAGCCACTAGTCTAAGGGATTGGAGAAGGACAAGAGCACTGGCTAGCCAGAAGACAGGATTGTGGGAGAAAGCAGTTGCAGATGAGGAAAAGTGGGAAGGCAGGACCTAGAACAGGGTCAACAGGAGAGGCAGGCGGGTGGCTGGAGGAAGAGTCAGGGTGCTGAAGAGGAGTGATGGGTGATAGTCAACTGAGAAGAGTTGTGTGATATGGAGTTGTGTTGGCTGGCCATGGAGAAGTTCCAGTGGCATTAGTCAGTTGAGGGTGATAGCGATGATAGATTCAGAGGACTGCTGGCCAGAAGTAGCAACATCCTGGTAGGAATGGGAAGAAAGAAGCAGGGAGAAGCTGACAGCCTGCTGGAGAGGAGGCTGTGGCTTCCTGTCTTGCTTAGCTTTCTGTGCTCAAAAGGTGCTACTGGAGCTCTGCAACATCAAACCCTTTTTAAATTTAGGGAGGCTCCCCTGTGTCAGAACCAAAGGGTTAAAACACATCAGATACTCAGTACGAATCTATGTAATGAGGCCAAGCTGCTCTGGGGTGGAAAATGAGTTTGTTTTGCAACCTGATATTACTTCAGCTGATTAGATTAACATATTTTAAGGCCAGGAGGGACCATTATGATCATCTACTCTGACCTCCTGCATAACACAAGCCAGAGAAGTTCACCTAGCGATTGCTGCATCAAACCCATAACTTCTGATTGAGCTAGACTACAGTCTTGATTTAAACTGGTCTAGTGATGGAGAATCCATCACATTCCAAGGTAAATTGCTCCAATGGTTAATAATTCATCCACGAACCTATAATATATGCCATCAGATCAGAATGATTGTTTTACTCATGTGGCAATTTGGAAAATCTGTCTGTACAGTTTATGAATTCTGGTTGATGTTATGAAGCTGTCACTATGACAACTGCTGTTTCAATTAATACCTAAATTTAAATGTCAAATCCACCATGGACAGGCAGAACTATGTCAGTCTCTGCCATTCCAGGGACAATGGTGGGTCATTTGAATTTAATGGCCGCCTATCCAGCTGGAAACACCTGAACGACAACAGCTTAGCTGAAGCCAAAAGATACTTCCCTCAAGTTGTTTGCAGGGAGGGTAAAAGTGGAGAGAGTAGAAAATTACCGGCAACAAGACCAAGAGACAGAGGTGACGAAGGAGAAGTTTAAAAAGGACTCAGAGAGGGAAGGCTCAAATAGCCATACAGGAAGTTTTGCGCAGGAAAGGAGAACAGGACAAATCAGCCAGGTCACAGAGAACAACAGCGAGCTGATGAGAGAATACAAGCCATGCACTGCAGCAGCAAAAGGATGCTGGGTGGCCCCCGCTGACTCTGACCTCAGCCCAAAGAATACTCTGGAGGGGTGGGGAAACCGAGGCAGAGAAATGCCACTCTGGAGGGGTGGGGAAACTGAGGCAGGGAAATGCCTATAGGATTTATTATTTGTATGGCTTTGTGATTTCTCATGTTATTAAAAAAAAAGAAATAGCATATTAGACGGCTGTGCACTGTGCTTGCGTGTATCATGTGCTACACCTACCACATGACCTTCTGAAGATGTAAACCAGACGGCTCACAACTTTGGCTGGAGTTCTGCGAGATTTGGATTCTATTCTTGATTGCCATTGATGTGCAGTGTGATCTAGTCAAGTTCCCTGAGACCACTTCCTCCCCACCTCATCAGTGATAGTGTCTCTGTCCTGTTCCACAGGTATTTTTGTAGGCAAATCTGAAATTGGGTATTACTGGCCTAGGAAGGCTGCCTTCATAAGCCTCAAAGGGTCTGTACATCCTTATTTAAGTAATTGGCAGCTAAAAGTAGACTTGGCTCCTACATACTTTGAGAAGAAGGGAAACTGACAGAGAGATGTAAGTTTCAACTTACAGACAGAAGATGTTGAAATGGGACAGTCAAATGCAACAGATCCTCTTCCATTGTAAGGAGGGAGCTGTAGTATCCCTCTGTATTGGTTCAGCCATCGAGTGTCTTCTCTTTCTAATCCAACAGCCTTGAACTGAGTATCTGAGTGCACAGTGTGACGGGTTCGGTCACAGAGACCCCCTTGGGACTGTCACCAGATGTGCTGAGATCATCTCTGAGCCCATTTTCCTTG
Source organism: Chrysemys picta bellii (assembly GCF_011386835.1). Taxonomy (NCBI): domain Eukaryota; kingdom Metazoa; phylum Chordata; order Testudines; family Emydidae; genus Chrysemys; species Chrysemys picta. Next base: position 13,447,750 of record NC_088808.1, on the reverse strand, counting down.
CCAGCTTGGGACTCCAGAACCCTGCCTTGTTGAGCCAGACACACTAGCCTGCTGCAACACAGACCCAGGTCTGGTCCACGCCCCCAAAACTGCAGATTTTAACCAAAAACTGCTCAGCAGGTCACCTATCTCCAGCACCCAGACACCCAGTTTCCAATGGGATCCAAACCCCAAATAAATCCGTTTTACTCTGTATAAAGCTTATATAGGGTAAACACCTAAACTGTCCGCCCTCTATAACACTGATACAGAGATATGCACAGCTGTTTGCTCCCCCAGGTATTAATCACTTAGGCCTGGTCTACACTGGCGGGGGCGGGCGGGAGGGATCAATCTAAGTTACACAACTTCAGCTACGTGAATAACGTAGCTGAAGTCGACGTACTTAGACCTACTCACTGCAGTGAAGACACTGCGGTGAATCAACTGCTGATGCTCCCCTGTCGACTCTGCCTGCGCCTCTCGCGGCGGTGGAGTACAGGAGTCGACAGGAGAGCGCTCGGGGGTCGATCGCTGCCTGCTGATTCGGCATGTAGTGTAGACATACCCTTACTCTGGGTTTATCAATAAACAAAAGTGATTTTATTAAGTATAAAAAGTAGGATTTAAGTGGTTCCAGGTAAAAATAGACAGAACAAAGTAAGTTACCAAGCAAAATAAAACAAAACATGCAAGTCTAAACCTAATATATTAAGAAACTGATTACAGGTAAATCTCACCCTCAGAGATGTTCTATTAAGCTTCTTTCACAGACTAGACTCCTTCCTAGTCTGGGCCCAATCCTTTCCCCTGACACAGTCCTTGTTAGTTCCAGCAGGCATCTTAGGTGAAAAGCAGGGCTCTCTCATGACTGGGACTCCCTTTGTTCTGCTCCACCCCCTTTTATAGCTTTGGCACAAGGCGGGAATCCTTTGTCTCTCTGGGTCCCCACCCCTCCTTCTAAATGGAAAAGCACAAGGTTTAAGATGGATTCCAGTATCATGTTACTTGGTCACATGTCACTGTAAGACTCCATTCTTCATTACTCAGGGGCTGGCACACACGTGTACAGGAAAGCTTGCAGGTAAATAAACTATTTACAACCAATTGTCCTAGTCAGTGGGAGCCATCAAGATTCTAAACCGCCATTAATGGCCCACACTTTGCATAATTACAATAGGACCTCAGAGTTATACTTCATATTTCTAGCTTCAGATACAAGGATGATACATTCATACAAATAGGATGAATATATTCGGTAGGTTATAACCTCTGTAATGGGTTTCAGAGTGGAAGCCATGTTAGTCTGTATCAGCAAAAACAACAAGGAATACTTGTGGCACCTTAGAGACTAACAAATTTATTTGGGCATAAGCTTTCGTGGGTAATGATACCTTTCGCTTTGTAATCATACCTTACAAGAGACCTTTTGCATAAAGCATATTCCAGTTACATCATATTTACACTCATAAGCGTACTTCCACAAAACATTATGGAGTGCAACGTCACACCCAGAATGGCAGGGTCACAAGGGCACAGGCTTGTCGGTTTCAGATATTGTATCTGTTACAGTGACATTTAATCCCGATGTTATGGACAGTCACCAAACCTCTGCTGACTGAGCACAGTTCAATTCACACAACTAGAGCAGCAAATGAATTCACTTTTAGCAAGAATGGAAGTAGCAGTCTTAAGTATGTGGTTTTTCTCCCCAAGTCCCTTATCATTCCTCTTCCTCTCTTTTGTATCTGCTCTAAAATATCCTATTTATAACAAAGCTTCAGAACCGAGCACAATATACCCAATGTGCCCCCTTCTGCGATGAATCAGACCATTGAGGAATCAGGGTACTTATTCCCTCATGCAAAGCTTTAATAATCACCTCCTACTTAATAAAAAAACTTTTTGCCTGAGCAGTTAGCCAGCATTCAGAGACTTGCAGAGTTGTTTCTGTTAGGAAGAGAAACTGATGATACAAGTTGGGTCTTTCTTTGGTGCAATCCTGTTTATTTACAAAGAACATACACAAAGTCCTGTTTCCTGAACTCTTAACAACAGCAGACAGAAATCCAAGACTGCCTCTCCAAAGAGTGCTGTGCCCATAAGCATCTCTGTGTCTCATCTTCCTTCCAGGGTCACATTCCCCACTGCTTCCTTCACTTTCTGCCCAACACCACACATACAGATATGCACAATTACAACCAATCAATTCTCTAGCTCTTGCATTTTGCAGTCAGACTCAGGGATCCCCTCAACCCACATGACTTAGCTTCCAATCCCCTTGCCGGGCTGCCCATTGCCTTGGGTCATGGTTTCCAGCTACCACTACATAAAGGGGCATTTAACTGCTCCTTCCATTTAGCCCGAATTAGGGATGGTTAGCACACTCATCAGCTTTAATCAGGTCTGTAATTGTGTATAGATCAAAGAACCTGCTTGCTGGCAACCATTAACAATATACTTAGACCTTCCTACATAACAATACAATAGCCCCTTTCATCCTGTAGGATCCCAAAGTATTTAACACTTATATTCAAATACTTCTCTTTATTAAGGATCGTCACCTTGTCTTAAACACTGGATTTAGGGTAACGTCAGTAACAAGTTATAATACCCTAGATAGTCAAATATATATTTCATAGAAGTTACAGAAGGAACAAAATATGTTAAAAAACCCGAATATCTGTAGAAACCAGTCTAATTTAATCTGAGCCTACAAACACTAAAATGCCTTGATCATAATGGTATTTATTGCATGGCATCACTATAAGGCAGAGTTAAGGTTGCCTTAATTGCATTTCCATACCTTAACACGTTTCTTTAAAGTGTTGCCTTAACTCTGAATTTCATGGGTTTGCAATTATTCATGTGGGGCTATTTAATATGTCCCTCTAATGTTTTTTATTTTTAAATTACTGATACTCATACTCTTAACCCTAATTCTATTTTAACATACTTTTTTGTCTTGGAATAGAAATTAGAGGTGAACAAGACCTATTAGGCCACTTAATCCAATTTGCCCATCACAAGCCAGTGCTCTACTGTATGAGAGTAGGAAGGGTGATGTAACAATCTAAATGCAGACCTGGGAACCAGGAACTCTTGAGCTATAGTCCCAGCACTCACATCCATTTCCTCTGTGAGCAAAACAGTTAGCATTCCTGCCTCAGTTTCCCCTTCTGTAAAATGTGACAAACAATATCTGCCCCATATCATAGGGTTGCTGTGAGAATAATGAAAGGTGCGAAGTATTATAATGAGTGTTATCTCAGGTCACGGCCCTCGTTGTTACTTTGCACCATATGAGCAAGGAGGGCTTCCTCCTTCATTGTCTCATATCTTTGTTCATAGTCCTATATTTCTCTGAATGGAACTGGATAGAACGTATGGATATAGATGGCTACCTAAAACTGGTACCTTAAACTTCGTTCTTGGAACTGTAGGAGCCAATAATCAAGTCAAATATATATGGAAAATCAGTACCTCCATTATGTGAATAGGATTGCTGTCTCCTTCAATGGGGGTCGGGGAGGGGGCAGTGATACTTCCCAGCAGGAACCCTAAGCTGATGATGCAGTGTAGGATGGAGAAAATTCAGCTCCCATTCAAAAGCTTTGGAAGTCAGAAAGTGTCAAAGTTATTTTCAGGGCCGTTACATAAAAAAAAAATAATTATTTTTTTAGGTAATATAAGATTCTCTCCACTCCACTTTGTGTCATGTGTTCAAGACAGCAGCTTCCTGTTTAATTTAATATCATATTTCAGACACCACATTTTGTACAGTGTTTCATGTAATGAGATGTAGAGATTACACTGCTTTTATAGCACACCAGGGTCTCCTTTGTTTTAGAACTTGAAATGCCCTCATCATTTCGTTGCTCAGAGCTCTGTAGCATCTTATCACTGAAGGCATAGTTTTCTAGCTTCTATTTCCCCCCCCTAGCCTCATTACCTTACATTTCCTTCATGGAATAGAATAAGCCAGTTTATCTAACCCTTTTGCTCTTGTCTGCCCAAGTCATCTGGAATGTAATTGTCCTTGTCTCCTGTATTGATTCCCTGTCTCTGATTTAATTTCATCACTTCACATTCCTTCTTCCAAAGCAGAGAACAAAATTGGTGCTAATACAGTTCTTCCCCTTCCTGTTAACTGGGCCTAACACCTCTTTCAAGGAAGCTACTAACTAACCAGGTAATCAGTGCTGTACTGCCTCTGTCAGTGTACTTCATTTACAGGAGCAGTTTATTAAACCTGCTGCAAGAGGCAGACAACCATTCTTCACCCTGCCTTCTGCCTGGCCTGGCCTGCAGCCAGCTAGCTATAGCATTTACCAGTCCTTAACTGTAGGGTTCCACCAGTGGAATGGGCTCCCCCTAAGCAGGAGGGGCACTGATGTATTGCCGGAAAGACAAGCACCAGGGGGAAGGAACAGGCATATTGTGGGAAGAGGGAATCTGTCCAGAAGTCAGCAGAGAGGGAAATAAGCAGATGGGTAGTCAAGGAAGAAATAATATTCATCACTGAAACAACCAGCCAAAGGATCTCCTTCATTTTCTCGGTGTAAATTTCATGAAGTTGTTTTCATTGACATTACACTGTTTGCTATTTTTTCAAAGGGCTGTGCAGCATTAGAGCCACCTGACTCCTGTTAAAGTCAATAGGAGCCGTGCAGGTTACGCTCCACACATTCTCTGCTAATATAGAGGTGGGGGCCCAAATTCCTCTCTCTGTATTAGGGACCAAATTGTGCTAATTTTCACCCAGGCAAATAGATTAAAGCCAGACTGCTGATTTAGGTGACTAACCTTAAATCTTGTCTACATGGGGAAATTTATTGGTAGGACAATCTCATTGGAACAAGATTTCCCTGTGTAGACACCTTTAGACTCCCAAGCTGGAAACCTTTTACCATAAACTCTAGGTTCTTCAGTTTCCTTCTCTGTAAAACTGGGGAAACATTTATCTACTTCACAGGAGTAATACCCCACAAAATCCTACCTCCCTACCTCAGGATTGGTGTGGGGGTGAACGGGGTTCAGCAGTGAAGAACTGTGGAGCGTATGCTCTGGCAGGTCTTACCAAGCCGAGAAGGCGTCAAGCTAGCCTCCAAGGTAGTAGGAAGTCCAACGGTACCTCTATTACTCTAGGGCAACCCAGCCAAAGTGGAGGGGGGTACCACAGTTACAGGACACAAGGGCCGGCACCCCGAATGCACTTCTGCAAAATTCTTCTACCAAACAAGCCACATGAGCCGCAGGAGTAATGTTAGGCTTTTTGAATTCACAACTTTGAAGCAATATGAGATTTTAGGATGAAAAACTATCAAAGGGCAGAGTATAAGGTTAAACACACCATATCCATATAAAGTATTAATAGTAAGCAAGCTTCAGGGCAGAGAGAGACACAAAGATCAGCATGAAGAGCAATTTTGTTCAGTTAGGGCTTGATCTTGCAAGGTGCTGAGGGCCCGCATCGCCCTCTACTACATGGGAATTTAGGGCACTTGACATTTTGCTGAAGGTGCTTGGTAACATGCAGAATCGGGCCCTTATATATTCTACCAGTGTTTTGGAGAAGGGACTATGTAGTAATATGATATCATTCACTCATGATATAATCACAGTTAAAAAGAACAACTCAGTAGAGTTCTGGGACATATAAATACTGACGTCAATTATGTCACTGGAAATTATTGTAACACTAGAGTGGGACTTTATTTGGAATATTGCCCACAATGTTTTATATAAATGGAGACGAGGCCGTAGCTACCTACCTAGAATGATACAGAGACTCAAAGGTCTTATCTGTAATCCCAGTGGAATAGAGAAACTAGGGCTGTATTCTTTGGGAAAGGGGAAATGAAAAGAAGACTTCAGTGAACATAGATTTCTGAAAGGACTGGACTATTGAGAATGGGTTACTTTCTCCTTTCAGTTGCAGTGGTGTAAATCTAGTGCAACTACATTGACTTCCATGGTGTTACTCCAGATTTACACTACAATTACATTACAATTGACAACAGATTTTCACCTGCTATGATATAGAGCCATTGGATTTAGGGATTATCTAATTATTTTTATGTCCTCCCATCATGGCAGTAGCTGTGCACTTCTCAAGCTTTCCTGAATTCATCCTCACTGCGGCCCTTGAGATAGGAAAATATTCTTACCCCCATTGTACAGATGGGGAAATGGAGGCACAGAGAAGTGAAATGACTTGCATAAAGCCAGACAGGAAGTCTGTGGGCAAGCCAGGAATTAAAAACAGATTTTCTGAGTCTCACTCTATTGACTGAAACACAAGGCCATCTCATCTCTCTTAACCTTCTCTCCAATAGCAGGACAAGAACAAGGACTTAAAATGTTGGGGTCTGTCTGCCCATGCCACTGTACATCGGGAGTAGCTCTGCTGAAGTCAGTGATGTTACACTACTGTCAAACTAGTGTTGGGGGGGGGGGGGGGGGGAATTGGGGCCTAGAACTGATGGAACTTAGGCAGGATTTCTTCACAAAGAATGTAGCTTATATATGGAATAGGAGCCCGATTTTCAAAAGGATGCCATCCCCATTTAGGCATTGAAATAAAATGGTCAGATTTTCAGAAGTGCTCAGCATCAGCAGCTGCAATTGAGAGCAATGGAAATGGCTGAGCACTTTTGAAAATCTGTCCCTAAACTAGCAAGGTCATCAGTGGATGCTATGAGTATGCCTAGCTTTAAAAAGAGAGAGAAGCATTTGGATGAAAAAGAAAAAAAAAAAAAAAAAAAAAAGCTCATGGGCTGTGGCTGCTAAGTCAGCATTAGGAAATGGATGTAGACGGGCTTCCTTCCTTCCCTGAAATGTCCTGTATTCTAATAATTTCACCATTTGGTGAATTGGTTTTGGAAGGAGCTGCTGTTGCTGATGACCTGGCAGCAGTTCCTGGCTCTGAGCAGTCAGTCAGGAGGAGGCCTGGGTGGAGGCAAGCCCTTGGCTGCTATGGATTTTGTTCCAGAAGGATCATATACCGTATCCGTATTTGAGCAATGCAGTCTGTCCTCTAAATCCAAAATGCAGGGCTTGCGTGAGTCACTAACTAGCCCAACCCTCTTTAGGGTAACACTGCACTCACAGAATCTGAGGAGGCACCCGGTGTTGCTTGGATTTCTCCCTTCAATTTTTTTTGGTTAAACCTGGATTCATTCCCCAAACCCAGATATCTGCTCCTTGATTATAGGGAGCTTCATTAGATTGACACAGAAATACTGCACGTTCACTGCAGGAGGACAAGGGGGGGCGGGGAGGAGGAGGGTACAGGCCTTCCCAGCATTCTGGAGCAGGGCTGTTGGTGGTGCAGGCCTCTCCAGCATTCCGAGCTATGGCAGTACCATGTTCCCTAGCATTCTCAAGTGGGAGACAAAGGTCTCTCCAGTATTGCAGAGGATGTTAATGCTGAGGTAGAGCTCTGTGGAAATCAGTTTATTAAGTTTGTCAGAAATGCCTAAGGGATTTAGGAGCACATGTCCCATTGACTCAAAGGGGACTTGTGCTCCTACACCCTGTCGGTATTGTTGGAAATCTCCCCCATAACCCTTTATTTTCCTTGGGGGAGGGAAGTTTTGTTTTCCAGTGCCTCGAATTTTGTTGCTCTCTTTCTCTGGCTAAGACTCTCTGCTTTAGAATCTCTGAATTTCTAAAGGCAGCAAAGCCATGAAAAGGTTGAACGAAGGAAGCCATCACTCATCAAAAACTTCCTATTTCATTTTAGGGACTTCCTGCCCCGTGGATCAGGCATTGTCACCAGACGCCCACTGGTCCTGCAGCTAGTAAACTCTACAACAGGTATGTGAGCCATCTCCACCCCCATCCTAACCCAGCACATAGCACAAAGGAATGGAGTGAGGTATAATCTTCCCTCTCGGCAGACACCAACATTTTCTGTATTGCTATATCCCAGACAGAAAAAATATTCATTGCCAACCTCTAATACGTGTTATGGCTAATCTATAGGAATATAATCCGAGTATACTGAAAATCTTACCCACTTTGGGTGGCCAACGTGAAACAAGTTGGGGGTTCTCACTCTGTTTCCCCATCACAAAACCCACCACCACAGTTGACAAAAAATGGGCAAACTTGTTGACAATCTGAGAAGAGCCCAAGGACTGAATGGGACATGGAGATGAACTCCCCCCTCACTCCTAGAAGAGGCCCCTCCAGTTTGGGATAGAAGTTCATTGGCAGACCCTTGCCGTGCTATCCCTGTTCTGTGGGAAAGAAGACAGCAGTCTACACGGCTGTCAATTTGGCACTTTTTGCCAGCACTAAACTCACTAGGAGCCAGGTTTTGATACTTGTACTCAGCATGAGTTCTGCTTTATTCTGAGAGCAGTCCCACTGAAATCAGTGGTACTATTCAATGTGAGAAAGCAACTTGGAATATGTCCCCATAAAAATAGTACTTTCATTTCAGCTATTTAAAATCTAGGCTGCATTAAATGTTCAGGAGCAAAGTGCTTCTCATCAGCTTGTGCTGAATTTATTAGGAGGCTTCACCAAGCTCCTCATGACTTTCCCTTGACTGCAGAGCTATGATTTATTGAATGGATGAGACCTAGATAAGACTGGAGAACCCTAGCAGTCAGCTTTCCATAGGATTAGTAACTTTAGTACAGGGGTAGGCAACCTATGGCACATGTGCCGAAGGCGGCACGCAAGCTGATTTTCAGTGGCACTCACACTGCCCGGGTCCTGGCCACCAGTCCGGTGGACTCTGCATTTTAATTTAATTTTAAATGAAACTTCTTAAACATTTTAAAAACCTTATTTACTTTACATACAACAATAGTTTAGTTATATATTATAGACTTATAGAAAGAGACCTTCTAAAAACGTTAAAATGTATTACTGGCACACAAAACCTTAAATCAGAGTGAATAAATGAAGACTCAGCGCACCACTTCTGAAAGATTGCCGACCCTTGCTATAGTACAACTTCAGATTTATGAACACCTCAGGAATGGAGGTTGTTCATAACTCTGAAATGTTTGTAACTCTGAACAAAACATTATGGTTGTTCTTTCAAAAGTTTACAATTGAACATTGACTTAATACAGCTTTGAAACTTTACTATGCAGAAGAAAAATTCTGTTTTTAACAATCTTAATTTAAATGAAACAAGCACAGAAACAGTTTCCTTACCTTGTCAAATATTTTTTTTAAAAACTTGCCTTTTTGTTAGTAGTTTACATTTAACACAGTACTGTACACGCTTTTTTTTTGTCTCTGCTGCTGCCTGATTGCATACGTCTCATTCCAAATGAGGTGTGTGGCTGACTGGTCAGTTTGTAACTCTGGTGTTCGTAACTCTGAGGTTCTACTGTAATGTAATTTAAATGCGTTGAGAACTAAGCATCAGCGTGTCAGTTACAGAAAAAGAGAAGACATTTGGGCTTAGTTATTTACATCAGGAGCACATTAGCTAAAATTGACTCTTCTGCTGTAACTAAGACAGGCATAGTGGGAACTGAAGTTTCACCATGAAGATACAAGGAGAATCTTTTCTGCCAGTAACTTAGGGCCAGCCCCTGCCAATGTTCCCTGTGCAGAATTCTCATTGAAATCAGTGGGACTGCTGGGTGTGGGTCAATGGCAGAATTGAGTTCTTAGTACTTGAGAGTGTGGGATACTTATCCCAGCCTGTGTTTCTCAGATCTGTAAACCAGCAGTTCTACTCCTCAAGTAACTGGTAAGCAGAAATGTGGTCCTCTCGCCACTAGAGGATGACACCGTATTTACCCCAACACTCTAACAAAGTGCTAGACACTGATCACACAACAATAAACACTGTGTTCCACTGCACTGTGTGCATGGTGTTTATCCCTGCAGACAGGTGTAGATTTAGCTGCCTTGGTTTCAACAGAGGAAGACCTGAATCATTAATTGGATATCAAGGGGAGGACTCTATCCCTGCTGGGACATGAACTGAGAATCAGCAGCTCTCTGGCTTGAGCTGAAAGGGATTCCCTCAGCTGTTGGTAGTGATCGTAGTACCTTAGTTACCTCCTCTTTGCTAGTCTCCTGGCACTAGAGGTTGAGACCTTTGCCACAGCTTATTCCTTTTGACGGTTTCCTCAGCCCAGCAGGGACAATCTGTAACTTTCTGGTGTTGTTTGACTAGAATTTGGAGAATTTCTACACTGCAAAGGGAAGAAGTTCACCGACTTCGAAGAAATACGTCTGGAGATCGAGGCTGAGACAGACCGGGTTACCGGCTCCAACAAGGGGATTTCCTCTGTCCCCATCAACCTCCGGGTCTACTCTCCCCACGGTGAGTACTGTACAACATCCAAGGCTGGAGTATTTGGGGGGGACGGGGAAGCAGAATGGTGGGGTTGACGCTGCACTCCGATGCTGCTCTGTCTTGGAGCGAAGGTACTAAGAACAGAAATGGCTGCTGTGAGAGCTTGCAGACGCTTTGCTCACAAATCCCCACAACAGGCTGGACCATGCTGAACCAATCTCCAGCCCTTTGACCACATTGTGACAACTCACTCAGCTATCTGGCAAGAGTACACTGGGTTGCCCCATGCTGGACCCAAGAGCCAGACTCAAATGGGCTCCTGCTGTGCCAGGTCGGTAGGGACTGGGATTGCTGTGGAGACAGCATGCTCAGCTCCTAGGGGGAAAGGAGCACCTTGCATGGCTCTCGAGTGGTTCCCCCAGTTCACACAAGGGCTGCACTGATAGACTTCAAAGGGGCACCACATCCAGCACTCCATTGGTGGAAAGGAGAGATGCTATGGTATAGGGGAATGGAGGTGTGGGATTTGAAATGGGTTTAGATTAGCTCCCTGTCCAGAAAAAATAAAGATTGAATGACCACTAAGGATTTTCTAAAGACTTTATAGTTGATGATATTTTCTACTTGATCAAGATACTAAATAATTCTATAAGCCTAAATGGCTGCTGGGAACTCTCCCTTCATAATCTGCCAGTGGTACTCCATGATTACCTCTGTTGGGTTTTCTTTTAACATTTAAATCAGCTGTTCTTAGACTATGATCAGGGGATGTATGGTGTTCAGAATAGAGATGGTGAAGGTCTCTCCATGCGCTCCACAGAAGGAAAAGGTTGGAGAATCACTGATTTAAAGACAGAGTCTCTTGTTGCCTGTGCTCCAGTTCTTTACCTGTTGCATTCTGCCCCTAATCTTAATGGGCCCAATCCCATAGCCCTTATTCAGGCAAAACTCCTGTCATAGATATTTGGACATTAGCCTGAGTAAGGATTGCAGGACATGGCCCTATAGGTGGTTAATCATCCTGTGCTTGGCTTTTTCTCAACATCACTTACCTGACTAACTGCTACTGCAGCAATGAATTGCCACTTCCAAATGATGCTCAAGCGGTGTTCAGATTTAAAAGCTGATAGGAAATCTGGAATCATGTCACACCATTGTCTTTTTTAAGCAGAATCCCCCACCAAAATCAATGGCATAATATAATATGGGCCCTATTCCTGTATATAATGAGCCTATGAGCATTGTTTACTGCCATACAAAATGGAGATGGAGTGAATGGCTCACTGAAAGTCAACCCTCTCTTACTGTATCTCTGTCTTTCTTCCCCCAACACCTCTTTACTGCACCGGAGATGGGAGATGCTCCTGAAGTTTCTAGTAGTATATGCACTGTTTGGCCCTTGAGCAGGAATGACTCATGGTGTGTAGACATCAGCCATACCGAAAGGAGGTCTCCCACTTTACACTGAGATGCCTTGGCAGGAGGAGATTGAAGAGACTAGGATGTGGCAAATAAAAGCCTTTCAGAAGTTGCTGCATAACAGATATTAATACACAGTAAAATATTTGTATTGATAATCTCTTGTCCCTTTCTGGCATCTTCCATCCAGGGATCTCAAAGCTCCTTAAACAGCAAAACAACTAAGAGAGACTGGTCAATGTTATTAGCCCTATTTTACAGATAGGGAACTGAGGCTCTGAGATGAGAAATAAGTTGCCCAGGGTCACACAGTCAGTGGCAGAAACAGGACTAGAACTCGGGAATCCTGTGTCCCACTCCCCCGCCCTAACCACTAGACACAAGATAGGAATATTGCCCAGTCTTCTGGCTCCCAGTCCCCTGCTCTGACTACTAGACCTGATAGCTACTACTTCTCTAGTAATATGATTATTATTAATAATAATACCTAGCCCTTATAATTCACTTTTCATCATCAATAGCACACAGCACTTTACAAAGGAGATCAGTGTCATCATCCCTATTTTATAAATGGGAAAACGGAGGTAGAAAGAGATGAAATGACTTGCCCAAGGTCAGTGGCAGAGTTGGGAATAGAACCTATAGAATCCTGAGTCCCAGTCCACTGCTCTCACCACTAACAAAAAGGAAATTTTTTTTTTTACTTTTTTCTGGGCTGCATGAGACTCTGGGTGCTGCTGGCTGAGTTATATGTATGTATCTATCATACCTATCCGTGTAGTAGGTAACCATTTTAAATTTACAGATGCCTCTCATAAACAGAACAAGCTACCCTTATTGGGACCCTTACTCTTCTCCTTTCCCTTGTCTAGTCCTGAGTCTGACACTTGTGGACCTACCGGGGATGACAAAAGTCCCAGTGGGGGACCAGCCACTTGACATTGAGTTCCAGATCCGGGAAATGCTCATGCAATTCGTCACCAAAGAGAACTGCCTCATCCTGGCCGTATCCCCAGCCAACTCTGATCTCGCCAACTCTGATGCCCTCAAGATCGCAAAGGAGGTTGACCCCCAAGGTAAATCCAGCCTCTGTTTTTGTTTTAGCATGGCACTTCTGGCATTAGATCTGGTTCTCCCTTGTCCCTGGACATGAGTAATGGTGTATGCCAAAGACGTGTTCCCCTGCTCAAGAAACAGTCTTCCCAACACACATAGCTCTTGCCCAGTTCAAAACAACCCCCTGGGACAGAGGTGTTCTCAACCCATGCACCCTCCAATCATCAAGGCAGTGACATGCACAACACACAGACTCCTATGGCAGTACCCTGTCAAATCCTGTTGAGGTTGCTTCCACATGGGCTGTTGCCCTAGAACAGGGGTCGGCAACCTTCGGCATGTGGCCCATCAAGGTAATCCGCTGGCGGGCCACAAGACATTTTGTTTACATTGTCTGTCTGCAGGCACGGCCCTCTGCAGCTCCCATTGGCTGGGAACAGTGAACCACAGCCACTGGGAGGTGCGGGGGGCGTGCCTGCAGTCGGTCAACGTAAACAAAATGTCTCGCGGCCTACCAGCGGATTATCCTGATGGGCTGCGTGCCGAAGGTTGCTGAGGCTGACCCCTGTTCTAGAAGTTCCTGGTTCTCCCTCCAGTGAGGAAAAAGGCTTCCCACCCTTCAGTCACCCAACTTCTCCCTAAAGGGGATAGGCCTGTTAGGTAGAGCCATCTGCACTAAGCCCCCTCTCTGCTGTAGCCCAGAATGGGGGTATCTCAGAATCAGCCTCCCCCCTCCCACCACACTGGTATGCTCCAGTCCCCTCTCTCCCAAACCCTGCGCTGGAAGTCCCATGCGCTGAGTTCAAGAGCCCTTGTGGAACCCAGTCAGGTAATTTGCAGTGCTTCCTCTGCCCAAATAGTTTACAGGAACTGTTGTTGGTTCAAGTTAACCATGTCTGCTTGTGCCCCCATAGGCCAACGCACCATTGGAGTCATCACTAAACTGGACCTCATGGATGAAGGAACCGATGCACGAGATGTGCTAGAAAACAAGTTACTTCCCCTTCGAAGAGGTATGGATCCCCTTTTCATTTCCTCCTCATTCTCCTCCCTTCTTTCCCCTGGTCCCATCCCCTTCCTCCAACATTCCCCAGAACCTGTGCCACAACAGTGTTCTCCTCTCTGATAGAATATCTGCCCCAAACCTGATGTTAAATCATTGGGCCCCTCAGTTCCAAACTGGAAAAAGAGGTCCCTCAGTTCCAAGAGAGAACAACCAACCTCCCTACCTTTTTGTAAGGGTAAATGTGCCATGCTCCTCTGCAGGGAATCCCTTCCCAAGAGTCTTTGTACCTTAGTATGCAGCCAGAACCCAAAAGCAGAATCCTGTTCTCTGTGATATATCTTTTTCTATGGAAGAAAAGTTGTAAACATGGCAACCTGGGTCTCACCCCTCCTTCCCAGATATCAGAATCTGGGCTCTCTTTTTCTTTAACATTTATATTTAGGGCTTTTGATTTTTCATTATAACTGGTCAACACAGATAAAAAACACCCCTGATAAAAAGAATTAAACTGGTGTTTATCCAACACCACTGGAGAAACACTGGAAATGGTTACTTGTATTGAAGGGCTGGTCTACAGGAAGCAGTAATGGGTGACTTCTGAAGCACACTAACATGCTGTGCATTAATTAGTCTGTGTAGACCCTGCTGGTGTGCACTAAAGGTTCCCTAGTGCACTTTAACATAGTGCTGTTTGAATGAGTAATATGTTAAAGCACACTAGGGCACATTATAAAGAGATTACTCATTACAGTATATATTACCGTATGTAGTAGATATACTAATGTATATAATAGACATTACTCATTTCCATATACACAAAGAGAACACCTCTATTTTGGACACCTGCATAAAACTTAAAAGTTGCTAAAAATAAACCTTGAAAAACTAAATTAATAAACAATAAAAATAGAAGCCTTATTTATACAGTGGTAGCCCTAAAGCAGTTGTTCTCAACCAGGGGTATGTTTACCCCTGGGGGTACGCAGAGGTCTTCCAGGGGGTACATCAACTCATCTAGATATTTGCCTAGTTTTACAACAGACTACATAAAAAGCACTAGCGAAGTCAGTACAAACTAAAATTTCATACAATGACTTGTTTATACTGCTCTATATACCATACACTGAAATGTAAGTACAATATTTATATTCCAATCAATGTATTTTATTATATGGTAAAAATGAGAAAGTAAGCAATTTTTCAGTAATAGTGTGTCTGTGACACGTTTGTATTTTTGTTGGATTTTGTAAGCAAGTAGTTTTTAAGTGAGGTGAAACTTGAGGGTACACAAGACAAATCAGACTCCTCAAAGGGGTACAGTAGTTTGGAAAGGTTGAGAACGACTGCCCTAAAGGACACAATCAGATTGGGTAGGGATAATACAAAGATAAAATAAATGACAGCTCCTGCCCCAAAGAGATTAGACAAGACAAGGCCTAACAGGTGGATGAGAAAAATAATTGCATTGGGGAGGGGACGCAATAATAAATAAATATAATGGGAGATTCACAAATCTTAGCTGGTTAGCAGTAGTGACTGCAGCTCTTCACGTGCCTTCTCTTTTCCTTCCCAGGTATCAGAGCCCAGTGGAATTTCCAGTTTAAATTTTTCAACTGGTTTCTAATGGTTCCAGTTATCAGTGGGGTCTCCCCCTCCTTCCATTACCATTTCGAACTTAGACTCCCCTTTGCCCTCCTCTCCTAGTGTCATATCGCAGGCTTTCCATACCCTGGATTGTCTCCTGGCTGTGTCCAATGTTTCCGCACTTCTGCCGTGCTGCCATCTGACTTTTGGTCTTTTCACTGGTAGGTTACATCGGTGTGGTCAACAGAAGTCAGAAGGACATTGATGGCAAGAAGGACATTCAGGCTGCACTGGCTGCAGAGAGGAAGTTCTTTCTCTCCCACCCATCTTACAGACATATGGCTGAACGCATGGGCACCCCCTACCTGCAGAAAGTGTTGAACCAGGTAATGGCAGCTGGGCTCTGCAGCTGGCTACCACCAGGACAGAGAACAGACCAAAATCAGGCTGTCACCCAGGGTTACTCGGAGATCATGACAATACTAAAGACTCCTAGAGCACTTGGCAAACGTGAATTAATGAATACTCACAATGGATCGATACATGATTACTGTCCCTGTTTTAATGCTCTGAAACTGAGGCATAGAACAGCTAACTGATTTGCCCAAGCTCACAAAAGGAGAGAATGTCAGTACAGGACCACTAAACTGTGCCTGACTCAAATATCCTGATATAATGAAACACTTTTCTCTGGGCTGAAAATCAAGTTCATGCACTAAACACAAAAGGCCAAATTCTGTTCTCAGTAACATCGGTATAAATCCAGAGTGAGTACGCTGAAGTCAATGGCATTAATCTGGATTTACACCAGTAGAATTCCTCCTGATTTACACCACTGTAATAAGAGCAGAACTTGGCCTATCATGTTTGTGGGGGTTTTTAGCTTCAAGAGATCATTGCATTTCCTGTAGTCCTGTAATATTAATTAAAATGATTTGGATGTTCAATTAAAAACGATGCCTATCAGAAAATTGTTTTATAAATGAATTAGGATAAGATTCTAATATGTCTGGAGGGCTGCCTTCTCCTGGGACACATCCAATGGAGGAAACTATAAAAACCAAAACCTCATATGTTAAGATTTAAGGGGACACCATCAACTGACAAATCGCATTTGTCTGACAATTTTTTAATTGCTATAGTTCAATTACACCCAAGATCAGTAGAACTGAAAGAAGTTAGCAAAAGCGTATGTACTTTTCTCTATTTTTTCTGATTGGTATATTTGAAATGGTGAAAAAATCTTTTTAAAAAAAGCCTTTTCACCATAAGAATGAGACAGCATTGACTCCCTCTTCTGCCTCTAAGCCCCTACCAACTCAAAAAATAAAGAGAGAGAGAAATTAATAAAAATCTTAAAGATTAAAAAAAAATCAAAACTAAAAACTCTCCCTCAAACAGTTTTTGACCCCAAAAAAGGAAAAGTGCCAGAGACTCCATGGAGTCTTCTAGGGACTTTGCTATTGCTACTAATTTGGGTACTCATAGTATAATGATGGGTGGCAGTATAAAACGCTAAGATACACAAATAGATAAAAACACATTGCGTATTATCAGTAGAACTGTAGGTTTGTCATGGGTGGAAAAACGTCATGCATACCATAATTTTTCTGTTTGTCCGTGTCTTTTTTTTCCTGTCCATGATTTTCCCAAACAGTGGGTCACCGGGCCCCGAGGGGGGTGGGGGGCTTTGGAGAGCAAGCCCAATGGCTCCTATCCTGTGGCCCTGAACCCAGCTCCCTGCTCAGAGCGTTGGAAGCTGGAGCACCAGGTCGCAGCACCATTCATGTTTTGTCCTGTCCCACCTGCCCCAACTCACCAAGCAGGATTAGGATTGCAGTGCCTGGGTGGAACATGCTGTTGTAGATGGTCAGTGCCCACTAGGCAGGGGGAGGAGGGCATTTTTAATCAAAGCTCAGGGAGCAGTCACAGTAAATTTAGTAACCTGTGACTTTTACTACATTTACAGTGACTGCTCCCTGATTTTTTAATAAAACTGCAGTGACAAATGTGCAGCTCTAGTCATCAGTTTCCCTGTTTTGCTGAGGATCAATTGTACTTCCCATCTCATGCATTAGCAATCCGATAATGTTGCTCTCAGATCCGCTTCTTCTCCCTTGCTGGAAAGACCCCTCAGGTACATGAGGAGAGGAGGAGACAAAAACCTATGCAATTTGTTTTAAAGGCATTAAATCAAATTCTGGATATTTACTCTGGACATTTTTTAATCAGGATTGTCAAAAACTGGAATTTCTTGTGATTAGTCAGGTTTTTTTTAAATTCCAGTTGACCATATGACGTTGTAGCAGTGGCTTTCAAACCATTCACCACACACCCCATTTCTATCAAAGCAAATAGGCTCAGGTCCCCCCTTCCCTTGTGCTAGAGACGAACATCATAGGAATACTGGGATACAGTGATAAAGGCCTTTACCTTGGCATGTTCCAGTGCGGACGTGGTGGAGGAGGTTCCTGTGCACAGAGTTTATCCAGGAGTGGAGAGACCAACTCAGACATGGGAGGGTGAGCTGCAAGTCAGGGGAACAGAGGCTCCAAGGGGGAAAAGTCCAGGGACATAGAATGAGGAGCATGGGCTCAAGCGGGTTAGGTTGGAAGGACGGAATGGAGGAGGGGCAGCAGAGGCTCAAGGAGAAGTAGGCTGGGGGCACAGAGGCTCAAGAACGAGGCTGGGGGCACAGAGGCTGGGGGGCAGAGGCTCAAGGAGAGCCAGGGTGGGGCTCAAGGGGTCTGGGCTGGGGATACAGATTGAGGGAGCCACGGTCAAGCAGAGCCAGGCCTGGGGGTGACAGAATGAGGAGCCAGGCCTCAAAGGGGGTCCTGGGCTCCCATCCCCCATTCTGTCCCCTCCCAGCCCAGGCAACAAGGCCCTGAAGCCGCTGCCTCCTCCCACTCCCCAGCACCACAGGATCCACCTTGGGCACTGGCAGGGGGAGCATTGAAAGGAGGAGAAACGGTCTCCCTGCCCACAGGCTGGTGCAACAGCGGCCCCTGTGGCCAGGGAGAGCCAGTGCTGGCTATTTCCTGTTCAGTGCTTGTGTCTGGCAGCCATTTGCATCTGTTTATTGGCAAGATTGTAAAGGAAACAGCAAGGCCCTGATCCTGCAGCCACTTAGCTACGTGTTTAGCTATAAGCATGTTTGTAGTCCCATTGGCTTCAAAGTTAAACGTGTGGTCGGGAAATGGTAAGCATTCTCCACAAAATATTTAGCAAAAACTATTTTTAAAAAAAAATTGTAGAAATTTTCCATTTTTGAATGAAAACCTGACAGTCAAACCTGATTTTGTTGTTGAAAAACTGGAAAATTAAAAAGACCTGGAAATTTTCTATGAACATTTTTGTTTCCGATTAAAAAAATATTTCAAAATTGATCAATTTTTTTGACTAACTCTGTCATGTTGACAGGATCAAAGCCTAAAACAAGAAGTTCAGAGCCAACTCAGATCCTGTCCAGACTCCAGCAGGGCCCACAGTTTAAAAGTTTAAAGTTTTAGTGCTTTAAAGATGCTGAAACTCGCACAGCAAAGTCCTTCATCCTCTTAAATGGGACTCTTTACCAGGTGTGCTCAGATGAGTCCGATTTGGCAGGTCTGAGATGTTTATGGATAAGCTTAAAGAAGTTGCAGTAAAATACATTCCCAAATCCACCCCCAAAATGGAAATAAAGTCCCCTTTGTTTGACTGGTTTATGGAAATAAACGTAATTTTAATTTTTCTTGTCCTTTACCCCAGAGCAGTAATAAATCTGTAAAACGGGCACAAATTATTTCCCTTTCAAAGGGGAGTTGTGAGGCTCAGTTAGTCAATGTTTGTGGGTGCTTTAGGATCCTTTGTTGAAAGGTGCTAGGGAAGTATAGAATATTATTACCATGTACTTCTCCTAGCTAGTATAGTTCTGTGTCTGATGGCCTTCTGAAAAGGGCACTGCCTACCTACATGAGACTGGGTAAACTGTCGTTCAACTCAGGAGACCTGAGTTCAAGTCTCTGCTCAACCTAAGACTTTAGGGCTTAATCCTAAAACTACCTTATGCCTCAGTTCCCTGTCTGTAAAAGCCAGATATCCCTACCTCACAGGGGCATTGCAAGGCTCCCAGATAGTATGGTGATGAGGGCCAGATAAGTACCTAAATAGATGGACAATGGACTGTCAAAAGAAACCAACCTCCTTTTCTTCTTGAAACATGACAACCCCATTATGGCCACATAATAGACCTTACTGCGCTATTCATCAACCTTTTGTGCATATTTGAACCTTGGCAGGGCCAATTTGTCTAAAAATTTTCAGGTATTGATTTTGTCCCTGCTCTTCCTGGTCTCTCTGCTACCTCTGCATTGCCGGGAAGCCCTAGGAGTTTCCAAAGACAGATCCATAACCTGGCTCTTTCCTTTATACTGGAGAGATGACCTGTCCAGTGATGGCTTCCCCTTGATATAATCTCATTCATTCTCTCCACTCAAAACCTAGTTCAGTCAGTGGGACTGGCCCACTCTGCCACACAAGACTGATGCCCTGTGGCTCAAAGGAGTAGCCTATTCTGGCACATAGGGCTAATGATCCCCCCTGTCTCAGAGAAGAAGCCCACTTTGTTGCTACCCTTCTGGTGAGTCAGCAAACCCTGTTCAATCACAACTCACAGGCTTTTTAACCCATTTCTCAAACTTCTACTTTTGCAGCAACTGACCAATCACATCCGAGACACCCTGCCAGGCCTGCGAAACAAACTCCAGAGCCAGCTTCTCTCCATTGAGAAAGAGGTGGACGAGTACAAGAACTTCCGTCCTGATGATCCTGCCCGGAAGACCAAAGCTCTGCTTCAGTAAGTTACTCCTGCTGCGCGTCCCTCCGAGGAGAAGTGTACCTGGCAATCTCCCCCATTCGTTTCTCTTTCTGCCTAGGATGGTCCAGCAGTTTGCTGTGGACTTTGAGAAACGTATTGAAGGTTCCGGTGACCAGATTGATACCTACGAGCTGTCTGGAGGAGCTAGGATCAACCGCATCTTCCATGAGCGGTTCCCCTTTGAACTGGTGAAGGTACCACTCCCCCTCCTATCCTTCTCACCTACCTACCTATTTTCTCTCTACCTGCTGTCATTTCTTCACCTGTCCTTCTCAGCTGCCATCTTTTTGGCTCATTTCTCATCTCTTCTCCTTTGCATCTGCTGTCTCCTCTTTAATTTGTTTCTTCTTTCCTTGACCTTGTCTTTACCTTCATCACTTTATTTCTCTTCTTCACCTGTCTTTCTCACCTACTGTTGTCTTTTTCCTTCACCAGTCCTCTCTGTTCTTCGCTTCCTTTCTCTCTCACCTCCAGTCCTGGCTTCTCTTCTCCCTCAGCCCTCACCCCGTGCCAGAGCCTGACCTCTCCTTCAGCCCCCTTTCCAGTATCTGAACTTGGCCCCTCCCTCAGTTCCTGCTCTGGTAGCAGAGCATAGGAGCTCCCTCCCTTTCTCTTCCTGGTTATGTAAAAAGGTTTTACTTAACTGTTCTGCTTACATGAATCCCAAATGCTGAAGCTTTAGTTTGTTCACCTCAAGCCAAGGAGAGTCTCTGATCAGCTGAATGTCCATGTAGAAAGGTAGAGTCACACAGTGTAGTTTGGGGGCAGATGCAGAGATAGCTGAAAACTGCATTCCATTGATCCTATTGATGCTGTGGGCAGGCTAATGTGCCAAGCTAATACCAGACTAAGGGCTGCTCCAACTTACACTGACTCTTAAACACTCCCAAGGGGTAGAAAACACAGCCAAGGATCAATGGGGTGCAGGGACATCCTAACTATACCTCCTTTGCTACAACCACATTACATCTTCACTTCTACATGAGCAGCAAAGAAGTGGGTGGTGTAAAAGCCCCTTTGTTGATTTAGCACCACCAGAGGATCTTCTTGTGGTGTCCTCCTGGGACTGCACGCATTGGTGCCCGGGGCCAAATTGCACTAGCAGGGAGACACACCAAGGGTCCACTTTATGGGAGAATCTGGCATATAATGTATAAAAACTCCAGAGGAAAAGGTGATGAAATACCTTTTCTTGATGGTTTTCAGAACAGAAGATCAAGCAGGAGCCAATCTGTTCCCCTTATGGGTTAGCTTGTCTGTATTTTCACTTAGTAGTAGTATTTAAATTATGATCCTTTCCATTTGAATGAGATGCTGAGGCCTTGTCAATGAAAGACACGAGCCTGCATTGTGTTTGATGATGTTATAACTTTTCTATGTGAGAGAGAAATCCAGTTTTTATGTGTATATTGGAAAAAACAGCTGCTGAGATCGCATGCAAACCTTGCAAGGGAAAACATTTTATTTGGGACACAATTTTATATTTTTAGTTTCTCATTCCCTTTGTCCTTTGTTTCTAAGGACATTTGTATAGTCAATGAGAACTGGGCAGCACTTCTGAGGGTATGTCCACTGGAGCTGGGGGTATATTTTCCTGTTCAGGTAGATGGACACGTGCGAACTTCAATTGAGCTAACACGCTAAAAATAGCAGTGTAGCTGCAGCAGCACAGATGGTGGGACAGGCTAGCTGTCTGAGTACAATCCCATCTGAGACCCTAGGGACATCCTTGGGCAGCTAGTCTGACCCACTGCCCATGCCACCACGGCCACACTGCTATTTTTATCACACTAGCTCAATTGGAGCTAACGTGTACATCTACCCAAGCTGAAGTTACAACTCCAGCTTGGGTGTAGACCAGGGGTCGGCAACGTTTGGCACGCGGCTCGCCAGGGTAAGCACCCTGGCAGGCTGGGCCAGTTTATTTACCTGCTACGCGGCACGTTCGGCCAATCACGGCCCCACTGGCCGCGGTTTACCATCCCGTGCCAATGGGGGTGGTGGGAAGCCGCAGCCAGCACATCCCTTGCCCACGCCGCTTCCCGCCGCCCCCCTTGGCCCGGGATGGCGAACCGCGGCCAGTGGGGGCTGCGATCGGCCGTACCTGCCGCGTCAGCAGGTAAATAAACTGGCCCGGCCCACCAGAGTGCTTACCCTAGCGAGCCGCATGCCGAACATTGCCGACCCCTGCTGTAGACATACACTGACAGTCAAGCCCTAAGCTGGGTTTCCGAAGTTCACACAGCATGTGAGTGCTGGCAACAGAAGCCTGATCTCCATTCCTGTGTTCCAGCCAACAGGCCACACTCCTTCTTCACACCTCCATCTTGCAAGGCTGAGTCATGACCTGGCAGGGGCCCTCTCCTCTGTATCTGCATGGTGCTCTGCTGTATGGGTTGCCAGGCCCCTTCTGACAATCTTTTCTTCTGGTGCAGATGGAGTTTGACGAGAAGGAGCTCCGGCGAGAGATCAGCTACGCCATCAAGAACATCCATGGTATCAGGCATGTATCATGCATTAGGCAGGCCCACGACTGCACAGCCTTGTAAATATCTCTAGACCTTCCAAACCAAGTTGAGAAGACTTCAGAGGTACGGTAGGTCAGCAGACGGGAGGGAGTCTGGGCCATTGACAGCTGAACAGCCTTGTATTGGGAGGTACTAATGTTCATCAAAATCAGTTTGCTTTCTGTTTCCATGTGAGAGCTGCAGGAGCTTGAAAGGTAAAATTGCCTTGGTGATCAGCCTTTTTCTTCCATCTCCTGTGCTGAGTGTGAGAAAGAGGAAGTGACATCACATTGTAGTAAGAGGAAGTGACATAGGAAGGGATGCTAAACACCCCCATACACCTTTTTAATTTCTTATAATATTGTTTTAATTTATTTTCCCAGATCTACTAGGGCTCGATCCTGCAAGCTGGTGCTGAGCACACTCAACCATCAGTGACTTCAATGGGAGCTGAGGGTGCTCAGTACTTTTGCAGGACCGAGTCCCAAAGGCATGGTAAGTTAACATCTTTGCATTTGTGTTAGAGAAGATTAATGATGCGTGGCTTATGATGCCTCACAGGCAGCCTTACCTGAGAGATGCTGAGATACTGCAATTCCCCCTGTGGTCAGTGGGGACTGTGGGAGCCCAGCGCCCCTCAGAATCCCTATTAAACACTGGAGAATGCAAGCAGGTGATCAGATAGTGACAAGTTTATTTTCTTCTCCTTCAGCTCATTCCATCTGATCTAGCCAGGCTCATATTACTATTAGTATTTATTGCTCCCTTATTCTAATTAAGAAAGGGTTTCTTGCAACTCTCTAAGGGTGATATTCACCCCTCTGCATTAAACCCTAAATGCCCCCGCCTTAAAGGCTGAAGTGGTACATAAGCTTAGTGTTGGTCCCTGTGTTGGTCATTTTCACCTAAGAGACCATTTTTGTGAAGTGTTGAGCACCCTCCATTCCCATTGATTTCAGTGAGGTTTTGTTCATAGGTTTTATGATTCCTCCGGCCCAACGAGCTGGGTGTCAGTGATACAAATGCCTGCTCTGAAATGTGTGTGTAATGCTGTGACATTCTCCTTGCCCCCCTCTACCTTCCCTCCTGCCTTGTCTTGCCCCCGCCCTGGGTGTTTAGAACCGGTCTTTTCACGCCCGACATGGCCTTTGAGACCATTGTGAAAAAGCAGGTGAAGAAGATTAAAGAGCCTTGCCTGAAATGCGTGGACATGGTCATTTCGGAGTTAATCAATACCGTTAGACAGTGCACCAAGAAGGTAACCGGAGGGAACATGGAGTTCACACGCTAACACCTGCCCGCCCATCTGCTCGCTGGCTGAAGCACAGTACTGTGATCTGGGCAAGGAGCTGCCTGCAGTGAAACTTGATGTTTCTAACCACCTCCTCAGCAGCATGACTAGACCTGAGTGATACTAGCCTGGGGCATTCCAGCCAACCAGCCAATCAGAAAGAGATGGGACAGCTGATAGGAGTGGGTTACTGCCAGTCTCCACCATTCCATTCGAGGTGTCTTTGGAACATTGGGGTCTCCCCCCACATGCCCACTCCAGAAACACGACCCCCTCCACTGGCTCTCTAACACGAGCGTTAACTCTTTATAACAGCCAAGGTTATTTCTTCTTCTAGAGGCTGATGGTTCATATCTGATTTGAATTTCTGATTTTAATTTCCAAGTCAGAGTCTGGGATATAGATTTCCCCTGGGAACTTCTAGGGTCTTGGTATCATCCAATCTGGCCCCTGATTGACCATCACAGAGCAAAAGGGTACATAAACTTTCAAATGTGGAGGATCAAGATTCAAAGGTGAAGTAGGCTTTGCTAATGTGGAATGATCAAGCTGTGGGCTTCCCTGCAGGGAGATGTTCCTAAGCTTGTGGAATTTGGCATGGTTTCTGATTGGCTTGGTTTGTATCTTGTTTTGAAGAAGCAGTAAATGGCTGAGAAGAAGGAAAGTGGAGGTGTCCACTCTCACCTGAGTTCCTGCCTTTCCCTTCCTCCTGCTGTGATGGGGGTGTCCTGGAGATTTCATTCTCTGGGTTCTGATTGACTGTTGTGGGCTTCAGTGGGGATGTGGGAGAGAGCCAGTCATAATTCTGTCCATCCTTCAAATATTGGGATTCTCATGTCTGAGTTTGGGCTTAGATTTAATATTGAGAAGCAGTGTGAGAAAGACGGGGAAACTGCCTGCCATTCCTCTCAGCCATGGCCTGCTGCTTCAGACAGGTCCAGGTCCTGGTGAAAGGGCATCTCAGCCAGAGTGTGATAGCGTGGGCACTGGAGACTCTTGGTATGTCGGATCACTGCTGGCCATTCGGGAGCAGGTAACCGGGTGAGGGCATTACTGGAGGCTCCCAAGGGAGATTGAAACCTTGAATTTAGAGAAAAAAAAAAAGGGTGGTGGGCGAGTGATGAGACTCAGGTTTGCTCTGCAAGAGACTGCATTGCTTGGGGCTGGAGGTCTCTGCAGAGGTGCTTAGACTCACATACATGTGCTTTGTCCCAGTCCAGACTGGGAGAGCAAAGTGGACAGACAGTGACAGATTCCTCAGGTTTTTAGAATGCTGGGAGGAGCTTCCTTTTCCTATCCTGCTGTCTTCTGTTGAGGTATGTAGCTGTGGGGAGCACCCAGAAAATTGCCCTTAGTGCTGTTGACAGGTAAGCAAAGACCTTTGGGCTGCCAAGTACCCAGAGTCATCCAGTAACTGGATCTGAAGGGCCCACTTTTCATATCCCCTTAATCCTCCCTTGGTTAGTTTTACCATCCATCAATCATCATTTAAGTCTTTATCACTCCTGCCCTCTTCCTCCCTATGAATCATTTCCCCTGTCTTTCTTTCTTCCCTTCCCATTTCTCTCTATCTCCACCTTCACAGTCTTGTTTTTCTTTTTCCTTTTCCTCGAGGAATGACTTTACACCAGTAGTGAAATTATCTCTATTATAGACATGAAGGATAGATTCCTCCTTCCACGAGGATACATAGTACCCAAGAGAGAGGGAAATGTAAAAATCAGGGAGGACAGAAAGAGACCATAGGACAGAGAAGATGGGAACTCAGTATTCCACAGCCACCTCTAATGGAGTGAGGGAGACAGGGCAGGTGTGGTACACAGAGTGACACACACATAGGAAAGAAAGAGGGAATGCTGGAAAGAGGTGGACAAAGAGGAACAAATCTAGCTGGGGGAGGGAGAGAGTCAGTTATAGCAAGAAATATTGGGTCAGACCATTGTCTCAGTTAAGAAGGGAGTGTGGGGGGAATCAGAATGTTTAAGGTGTTTTCTTGTTAGTGTAGCGGGCTTGGGCGTAGAGTTTGGCTTGAGTTTGGAGTTGAGATTGAGTTTGGCTGCAGTTCATGTTGTGTGTGTGCACGCACAAGTGTGAGTGGTAACAATTGTTTGCTTTAAAGAAACAAAGTGGTGATGTTATTAAAATGTTCAGGTAGCTAAAGGGACATTTTGTGTGAGGGTCCCTTTCCTAGGCTCCATTCACTGAGCCTGACTCAGATACTGTATGAGACATCTAAAGGGGCTATATTGAACTTAGCAGGCAGGTTGAATCTCTGAATAGGCAGTGAGACCTGGAACATGTTTTATAATAATAATAGAGATATCCCATCTCCTAGAACTGGAAGGGACCTTGAAAGGTCATTGAGTCCAGCCCCCTGCCTTCACTAGCAGGACCAAGTACTGATTTTTCCCCAGATCCCCAAGTGGCCCCCCTCAAGGATTGAACTCACAACCCTGGGTTTAGCAGGCCAGTGCTCAAACCACTGAGCTATCCCTCCCCCTCCTTCTGAGACATGCACGGGCCATTTTAACTTTAAGGGCACTCGCTCTTTACCCAAACAAGGGCTTCATTGGCAACCTGCCAGACTCTGAGACGTGCACCTGGGTGGAGATGGGTACTATGGAAATTACACATCCCAGCATGAATAGAGCAGCCTTTCACATTAGCTGTAAGTGACATAATGCATGGGAGAGGGTGCTGTGATCAAGATGGAGCAGTGATGTATGTTTGGGGTTGAAGTATCTCTGGACAGCCCTTCCATATTAACGACCAGGGGCCAGATTCTCAGCTGCTGTAAATCTGCAAATCTCTGTGGATTTCAATAGGGCTATGTTGATTTACATTCACTGTGAATCTAACTAAGGATTGGCCAGAAGCTCCAGGCACCCCTGGTTTAGTCACAGTATGTTTGGATAGGAAAAATGTCCTGTGACAATATCCCTTGAAACACAGGAAATCCATAGCCGGCATTACTAGCCCCTGCCATTGTGGGACAGTGCAGCACAAAGATCACTTGTCCAGCCGATGAAGCTTTAAAGGGGGCACTGTCAGGTTAAAGATGATGAGTTATTTACAAACAAATTTCCTTGTGTGTGTTATTAATAGCCCCTGAATTTGATTAACCTTGGTCACACTTTACAAATCTAATTTGTGCTGCACTCTTCCTGCTGATTGTTTACACCCTGTGTTTCTCTCATCTGGGACGTTGAAATAGACTGGCCAAGTTTCATTTTAATTTCTAGTCACTTTCACTTTCTGGTTCCCATGCACTAGCTCAGTGTTGTGATGTCAGAATTGCAAACACTGGAACAGGAAAACTGTATTCATTGGGATTTTTAGCATAATTATGGAAACATTTCTACTGATCTTATGTTTGGTATTTTTACAGCCCTGAAAGTTGTCCCTCAATCAACCTGACAACATCTTCTTCAGATAGGCTGGAATAGGAAGGCTGTTTGGGGTAATTGCGATAGCTCTCTAGGAAGATCCCACCTTCCTAATTACTTAGATACATTTCACTGGCCTCACCGATGTGGTTCATGGTTAAGGCTCAACTTCCTTCCCTACAGCAGGAAAGAGGAGGAATGGGAAAAGAGACAGGCCATAACTGGAACTGTTTATCTGAACCCCTGAAACCTGGAGTGAGGAAGTTGAATCCATATCACCCATGGTCATGCAAAACCGAAACCCGAGTGACAAAACTTAACTTAGCCCCACCCCCAGGTTCAAGTAGGGCCATACGGTCCAGTAGGCTGCACCATTAAGATATTTGTTGCTGGTACGCCATAACGGAAAGACACAGGAGCAGAACATGGGGCTGCCTGGTGGCCCCACTCCAGCAACTCCTCCAGCGCAACTGTACTGCCCCCAGCCCTGTCCTCTGGTGAGCTGTACAGACCCCAGACAGGAGACGCAGCTGCGTGGAAGGGCTGGGGGCAGAGTGGGTCTGGGGGGTGGTACAGCCGTGCCAGTGGACAGGGCTGGAGGTGGGGTTGGGGGCGGTAGAGCTGTGCTGGAGGAGCTGCTGGCGTGGGGCCGCCCTGCTGCCCCCCATTCTGCTCCTTTTGCTGCTGCGGTTCCAGAGAGCCCTGCGGTTCAGAAGTCTGTATCTGGCACAGCAGGAGGACAGAGTCTCCCCCACTCCCCCCACAAGTAACGTGGAATGGGGAGGGGCAGGGAGAGTGTCGGGGCCCTGGGCTGGGGGCGAAGTGGGGAGGAGTCATGCGGAGGGTCACGGTCCCCCCACTCTGTGTCCCTCCCATGAGTTGCCTATGTGCAGCGTACCGGTAAGAAATAAATTCTACTTGTGCCACTGCCCCCAGCCCCCACCCCCATGCAGTCCAGCTTTAGATGGAATGGAATAAGGGGAACTTACGGGAAGCAGAACGAGAAAGGGATAAAGCTGGTGGGTAAAAAGGCAGGAGAAGAGATCCATGGAACAGCAGAGGGAAATGAGACTGACCCAGGCGAAGAAAAGAGTGAGAGGCTCAGTGTATTCAGCCTTCATTGCCTGTGGAGAAGGCTTGTTCTGAGAGAGGGATTCCTGGATTCATCCATCCATTTTGCTGGGCTCTGTAGCTCCTGGTTTCACCTACTCTGTCTGTTCCTTCCCACTGTGCCATTTCCATGCATCTGTAGAATTCCCTGATACTTGGCAGCACATGGGCCCTGCAGCAATGCTCACCTGCTTCGATTTATCTGTGGAGTGAACCAAAATCTCACTTCTCATTTTGCCTTGTGTTTTTCTCTTCTCTCTTTTCCTCTCTCTTTTCCTCTCTCTCTCTCTCTCTCTCTCTTTTCCTTTCCTGCTCTCTCTCTCGCTTGCTCTCTCAATCTCTCTCTGCCTCTGTCTGCTTTGCTCTTCTTTCTTCCTTGTTGCTTCTTCCCTCCCTGACCCTCGCCATGCAGAACGGGTCTCTTCACGCCTGACCTCGCTTTTGAAGCCATAGTGAAAAAGCAGGTGCAGAAGTTGAAGGAGCCGAGTCTGAAGTGTGTGGATATGGTAGTGAGTGAGCTCACATCCACCATCAGAAAGAGTAGCGAAAAGGTAAAGAAACCAACAACATAAAGAAAGGGCAAAGCACCACTCCTCTCTCTCACACACACACATATCCTTTCCTCACACCCTTCAGGGCCTGGGCTCACACCAGGGGACCAACAACAAATCTGGTGAGAACAAGGAGAACAGCCATGGAAGTCAGGTTCTACTATATAAATAAGCATCTGATGGAAAGAAGCAGCCCACAGGCATCCAAGCAGTGTGAAAAATAGGGAAGAGGGATCAGGCCCCAGCTGATGGATCTCTTTGCTATGAATTCAGAAGTCAGCTGGATACAGCTGATTGTTTGCTAGCCAGCCCCTATTCCTCACTCCAGCCCCTTGGCATGCAGCTCGGTGTAGAATAACCCCCCTTGCAAGCTCCTTGTCCTACTCTTCCTGATTGCACATTGAAAACCTTTCTGTGTCCCTTTGTCACTGCCTCTCTGGAAATCCAAACATCTTAGAACAAGGAAACAAGTTAGAGAGAGGCCTTAAAAGATAAAAAGAATCCAGGCCCCTCTGCAGGATTATTGGGCATAACCCCAGCCTCCATCCAGACGACAGAGCTCTATATCTTCTCCATCTCATCCTCCTGCTGATCTTTAACTCTAAAGATTATGCTAGTAAAGAGAGAAGGATGAATCTTGTGCTGCTTTTCCCTGCCCCGAAGCAAAGGAAAGGAGGCAAATTCCAGGGTAGCTTAAAGAGCAGCAAAGTGGAGAAAGGGACCACCCATTTGAATAAGTAGAGGCCATCACACATGCGCTAGTATATGTCTGGTGGAAAGTGGGTTGGTTTCCTAGGCCTGTACAGTGCAGTAGAGGGCGCCACACACCTCTTTAAATAGAAAGGTAGACTACATTAATTTGCCAAGAAAGGACTAAAATCCTGCACCCCCCGGTCCAGCCGGGCAAGTTTCTCTGCCAGGTGAGTTAAAGGGAGCAGCGTCTCTTGTTCCAGTTAGGAGCCTCTATAAAAATTACCCACAATCCCTTTTCTGCATTGGAGGGTCTGGGCTGGCCAACATATATAATCCCAGATTT
Organism: Chrysemys picta bellii; assembly: GCF_011386835.1. Lineage (NCBI taxonomy): Eukaryota > Metazoa > Chordata > Testudines > Emydidae > Chrysemys > Chrysemys picta. The sequence goes on along the minus strand of NC_088808.1, from coordinate 13,417,685 downwards.
GGGGGGAGGGATTAGAAAGAGACGGGTGGGAAAGAAGGGAGAATCCAGTATAAATCTAAGAGCTCAGAATGGCAAGAGCTGGAGGTTGGCAGATGAAGGGACCTCGTTGTATTCAGCAGGGCTGATCTCGGCAGCTACTGCACTTTGGTCATTGCCATCCCTCAAGCACTGCTGCTCCATCCCAAAGGATTTCTCTCTCTAAGTCCTCCTGTTTTCCAGCTCAGTGTGGGAGACACTCCTCCATCCTTCCCCCTCCACCCCCATGTTTGCTTGTAGTGATTTTGGTTTGTTTCCATTGATGTTTTTCTGTCTCTGATTGGAGTTGTGTCTTCAGGGGAGAGAAATCAGTGCAGAGGGGAAAAAGAAAAACCTCAGTGTTAGTGGACACTAACTTCTTACAGTGGGGGACCCTGCTCAGATGGCTGGGATCTTACCCATCCACCTTCTGTAGATTTTGAAATTCGTTTTGGCATGGTAGGATGGACAGATTCGGCACTGGAGGAAGAAAGGGAAGGTAGAGATTTTCTAGGGTGGAAATGAAATAATGGAGTTGTACAGTCAGGATGTGCATTTCCATGTCCAGGCCTCCGAGCGACAGAAAATAGGAATGGAGGCAAGAGGGAAATGTAGCTGATGGGACAGAAGAGAGCTTGTCACCAGGGGATGATGAGGGAGGAAGAAGAGAAAATCCCCTGTAAGCTAGGGCTGGACTGAATCTGGCAGTCCTTTCACAGTCCTTATCTAGAGATGGTCCCATTGTAGTCAATGGAAGCTTTGCTGGAGCAAGGACTGCAGAATTTGGTCTCTAAAAATTAGAGATGGAAAAAACTTTGCTCTGTTGCCTGGCCAGTGCAAGGTTGCTCCCTCCATCTGTGTAATTGGCTTAGACATCTACAGAATCAGGATGGAAATGCCTGGACTCTCGGGAGTGGCAAGTTCAAATCCGAGCCCTTCATCCCACCAAAGGTGAGGAGTTGATGTTTGCCCAATGTCTTTGTCCTATAAATCCAGATTTGGGGCAGGTTTGAATTGGGCATCTCTATTATTAAAGTGATTTTTTAATATTGCTTGTGACAGTGCCCTCAGTGTGTGAGGTGCTTTTCAAGCAGACAAGAAAGTCCCTTCCCGAAGGAGCACACAATCTGAGGACAGACAGACATTCAAATAGAGTTTAGGGGGAGGGGTACAACATATAAATAGAGTGATCTAGGTGGGACTAACCCTCATCTTGGTAAAATGCAGTTAAGTTAATATACATGTCAACTAGATTTTTCATAGACAGCATAGCAGAAGTGAGTCTTTAAGGGGGACCTAAATGCTGGGAAGGTAGGAGCTTTGTGGATGAGTTCAGGAAGGGTTTTCCATGCATAGGAGGCAATGTGGAAGAAGCAACAGAGATGATGGTGCAATAAGCTGATAAATAGAGCATCAAGGCTGTCGCCATTAGCAGAGCAGAGGTTGTGGAACAAAATGAGACTTGACAAGGATGGGGAGCAGAGCTATGTAGGGCTTTGAAAACAGTGGCAAGAAGCTTGAATTGGATGGGGGAGCAGAGGGGAGAACAGAATTCCAAGTGTGTGTATGAGAGAGAGAGAGAGACAGAGAGAGAGATGGTCAAGATGTTTGGCAGGGAAGATGACTTTAGCCGCAGCATTTTGTATGGATTGGAGGGGGCAATGGAGACAGATGTTGCAGAATCAAGATGGGAAATTCTGAGGGCCTGAGGGACAGATTTACCAGTAGGGTAGGCTGTACATGTGACACTTTCTAATGATGTAAAGCTGTGGAGGTGAACTGTGTAAAGGACTTATTGATGTGTAGTACTTGTCCATTAATTCATACATCTTGGGCTGCACATTTGCTTGATCTCCAGCTAGGCAGGGTTAGGGCTAGTTAATATTTGGATGAGAGACCTCCAAGGAAAGTCTAGGTGCTGCAGGAATTGTCATGGTAGAATACCCAACCTCCTACCATAGTGTTAGGAGCCTATGCTACCTCTGGGATGAGACATAACATTGAGACTCTGTGTTTATTAAAGACCCACAAAGCTTTTCATAAGAGGAATGTTAATCCAAGTTTTCTGGGCATTGGGGGAGCGACATTCTGTCTCCCTACTAGCTGAATTTCATGCAGCCTCAGTTGCATAGAGTGTTCTTGACTATCTGCTCAAAACTACTGCATGATGTTGCTGTGTGCTGTGAAAAACTATCTTGAAGGGAGCTATACCCGATTTCACTGGTGTAAATAAAATCAGAATCAGGCCAATCAGGCCATGTAAGGCTATCTCTTCGATTGCAGTCAGTGGCTAGACTCTCTTCACATGGCTAAGCCATGTCTCTTCTACGGATCTTTAGTTATTATAGCTGTTAATAATAATCTCTTATTACATCCTGAATGATCTCAAAGTGCTTTAAAACTGCTCATACAGGGATCTCTTCATCCACCACTGAAATCAGCCTACTCTGGGGGGTAATGAGACAAAGCCATCTGTTCTTTGGCGCCTTTGTGAATATGGCCTAGCCATGTGAAGAGAGACTAGCCATTGACTGCAATCGAAGAGATAGCCTTACATGGCCTGATTGGCCTGATTCTGATTTTATTTACACCAGTGAAATCGGGTATAGCTCCCTTCAAGATAGTTTTTCACAGCACACGGCAACATCATGCAGTAGTTTTGAACAGATAGTCAAGAACACTCTATGCAACTGAGACTGCATGAAATTCAACTGGTAGGGAGGCAGAGAATCAGAGCCAGTGCATCCAGGAATATAGCATCCCCCCTGGTGGATTTCAAAAAGCAGGAACTTTCTGTGTCCAAACTGCACAGCAGAGCCTTATGAATGCAAAAGGGTGCCTTACAAATCAGGATTCTTTCAGTTAGAGATCTTAAGATTTCTGTCTAAGAGATGGACTCTTAGTGTTAGAAAGGACAGGGACCTAGAGCTGTGTCATGAGGATTTCCCTGGGGCTAGGCTGTTTTAAGAGAAGATCCTGAGCTTGCATTATGACTGGAGAGGAAAATGCAATTAGGGCAGGAGTGAAAACCCACTTGAGTGTGGAAATCCATCCCAGACCGGCTGAGAGCCCCTGGCAGGGTCACCTGCTCTCCCGTCTTTCAGAGTCATGGCATTTCTGGGTGCTGCTTGCACTGCTGGCATTACCCCCACCTCTTGCATTCCACTGCATGTTCCCCAGTGGACATGACAGCCCATGGCCAGTGTTCATGTCCCCCTTCTTGCCCACCCCTGCTTCTCCCACGCATGCCGAGGTGTGAGGCCTCCTGCATGACGTCTTGTGAATGTGGTGCTGTTGGTTTCTTTTGCTTGTAACCTTTGCTGGTTGATCCTGATTTGAATAAACTGAGAATGTTTTGCACCTCTCCTTGCCTTTATTCGTGTTATTTATTGTTTTTTGTTCTTGAATCAAAGAAGCTGAGATTTGCTTAGAGATTTTCCAACTTCCTGTTTTTGATTCTTTGACATGAAGCACCCCCTCAGCCTCAGAAGAAAACAGGAAGTGCTGCCTCTCCCTCTAAAGCAACAAGCAGCCTAAACTATAAAGATCCAAGAGAAATCCTAATATGCCCCTTCTCAAGGTATGAGAGGAGCCCATTTCCACATGGGGCCACCTTCAGTGTGGGCAGAAAGCCTGTTCCTATCAATCTGGAGCCAGAGACATTCAGAACAGAAGAGACCTTTATAAAGAGAGGGGCCTGATCCACTGCTCCCTTACTCCAGCCATATGCCAGGGCAACTGCATTGATTTCAAGGGTGTGACCGTGATGCAATAAACCTGGAGTGATGTAGTGGTGAAGCAGACCCAAATACCTCAGTACTTGACAGCAATTGCCCTATACCTTCTAGCTTCCAATGGTGATTGTGCAGGGTCTGGGCTGATTCCTGTAGCATATTGTCATTGTCCTTTATTTATAAGAATCCAAAAGCCAAATTAGATTTAAAACCCCCCATCAGATCAGCAGAACTGATGCAGTGCAGTACTAAGGCAAATGAGAGACATGGCCAAAAATGAAGCCCAAAATAGTAGGAGGAGGTAATAATGATGGTGCCAGAAAATTCCAGTTGTGTTAAATGGTCAGATTGAAATATTTCAAAATAATAGAACAAAAGAGGGAAAAAACAACTTTCTGGGGAAGGAGGGAGAGAAAGGAGTGATCTAAGAACTGGCCTGGAGTTGAGACTTCAGCTAATTTAGGCCTTGATCCTGCACTGAGGACTACATGGGTGCTGCCCTATTGAGGTTAGTGCAGGATTGGGGCCCTACAGTGTGATCTTCATCTCACTATTCCTCAGTAAAGTGAGGGATAGTGGCACTTGTTCCTCTCAGGAATGGTGCAGGAATTGACTGGTTCATGTTGGTTAAGTGCTAAGTAGAGAATGATTAACTGGATAATAAAGGGGTCTAATTATTATTATGATTATTACAATAGCTTCTAGAGGCCCTAATCAGGGATCAGAGCCCCATTGTGTTAGGTGCTGTACACACATCAAATGAAAAAGACAGTCCCTGCCCCAAAGAGCTTACTTTTTTTTTAAGGAAGAAAGCAAAATGATTGCCTTCTCCAGGGATTGGCTCAAATGCTGTAGTAGCACCAATGTGGGAGGTGACATTTAGGAACAAAAGCATAATCCCACTGAAGTCAATGGTAAAACTGTCATTGATTTCACTGGGACCACTGTCCCCTTATTGTAGAATACTGTGGCACTTTTCTGTTATAAAGGAAGTGCTGCCTGAATGCCAGAGGGCTGCCATGGGCCCCCATTCAGCTTCCTGGCTTGCACGGTCATGTTTCCCATTCACAATCTCTATGGATTCTCCCCCTTGAACAACTGCAGGTGACAGTGTCCCTCCACTCCCTTTTGTTTGTATGCTGCAAACTGAATTCGCTTCTCACGGTGTGAAACAGGCGATCAGTGGCAAAGTGGACTTACCTGTGACACAAATGCTGGCCCTGATTCTCCACTCCCTTGCACCAGTGCAAAGGGAGTGCAGAAGGGGAGTAAAATGCTACAGCCACACACCCGGAGCACCTGTAAAGTCCAGGTTTGCTGCTTTCTCCTTGGGAGAAGGCTGGTTCCCTGAGAGGTTGGCCATGCCCTCCGTCTTCACCTGTGCCATTGCTCGTTGGGGCAAGCCACTGTCCACTAGTGACCCAGCTAATGGGATGTGAGACCAGCTTTGATCATCTTCGTTCACCCAGGATTCTCCCCTTCATGTCGGGATATATCTACACAGTACACTGCGTTTTAGAGCCCACAGCAGTGTGGGCTAGCGCTAAGGCGCTAAAAACATCTGTGTAGATGTTTGGGCTTGGACTGGCCCTTGGATTCTGAAGCCCAGGGAGGGAGTTTAAGAGCCCAAGCTCCAGCCCAAGCCGCAACATCTGCACTGCTGTTTTTAGCACCATAGCATGAGCTCAAGTCTGTAGACTAGGGTGACCAGATGTCCCGATTTTATAGGGACAATCCCGATTTTTGGGTCTTTTTCTTATATAGGCTCCTATTACCCCCCCCCCCCCCACCCCCATCCCGATTTTTCACACTTGCTGTCTGGTCACCCTACTGTAGACCTGGGATCTGAGACTTGCTGCTGTGGGTTTTAAAAAGAGTGTAGACAAAAGCCAGGGAGATATTGCCATGGCATCGCTTTCCTACATTGCCAATGAGATGCTGACCTTCTTCAGAGAACTTATTGGGATACAACCAGCCACGGGCTTTAGCCATAAAACTGGGATTTCAGACATGCCCAAGACTGGGTGTGTTCAGATCCAGAGATGGGAATGGGCCCCTCGCTATGTAGAACAAATTGAGCTGGCAGTAGTCTGGTCTTCTGCGGGTTAGGGGGGTTGCTGCTGAGGAGAAGGGCTGTTCTCTGAAGAAGCTCAAAGCACAGGAAGTGAGATCTTTGGCCCCACAGGAACTTGGGAAAATCTGTCTGCAATTCTGGCTTTCCTGTGCCTTTACCCCTCTAGGACCCCTGTTATGGTTGTGAGGGGAGCGTTATTCCCCAGATCCTGCCCCACTTTCCCACGTGCACGTATTTCTCTTTCCTGCAGCTCAGCCAGTACCCTCACCTGCGGGAGGAGATGGATCGGATTGTTACTACGCACATTCGTGAGCGAGAGGGCAGGACCAAGGATCAGGTAGGGCCTGCAGGGCATGCCTGAGGGCGGGGGGCAGAGCGGGAGCCTTTAGGGAAACAGTATGAGCTATAGGGATAGAGATGGGCCTTTGCTGTAAAGTTGGGATCTGGTGAGAAATGCCCTGAAAGCTCAGGGAGGTGTTGGCTGAGAAGAGCCATAAGGCAACTCAATGCTTGCTCCTGCTACCTGCCTTTGTGTTAGTAGCACCTATCCCTTGTCTCTCACCCACTTTCTTTGTGTCTTTGCCCCCCAGGTCATGCTCCTGATAGACATTGAGCTGGCGTACATGAACACAAACCACGAGGATTTCATTGGCTTCGCCAAGTAAGCACCAGTGCCCTGAACTGCCTCCTTCCCCCTGCCCCTGCTCCCCTGCAGCCTTGCTCTGTGTGCGCTTTGGTAGGTGGGCTGTAGGCCGTGGCTGCAGAGCCCCATGGGTGGAGAGTTTGGAGCAATTTGCCACCCTGGCTTTGATGGGAGGGTGAAGTGAGGTATAATGTGCAGGATGGTAAAGAGAAATAGGTTTCCCTCTTCCCCTGGGGGGTGAGGGCAGTTCTCCATGGAGTCCTGACACCCCCCAACTTCATTGTGTCTCACTTCAGCCCACCTCACACACACAAGGCCAACTCACTTCTTAATTGGTTGGAGGGTTATTGTGAGGCACCTCATCATCTGGGGGTAAGTGTGTTGCCTCCTCATGCCCTTCCCCCTCGCCCCCAGACCCTTGGGAAGTAAGGAATAAAGCTAGGCCTCCAATGTGGCATAGCAGAGTGAGCACTGAGCTGTCAGGATAGAAATTAAAGAAACCCAAAGCTAGAGCAAGTCAACAGTGCTATGGCTGGCATGTCAACCATGTCATTCCCCACTGAGAGGAGGGATGGACTGGTGGATAGAGGACAGGCCCAAGAGACCTGGAGTCTATCCCTGGCTCTGCTACTAGTTTGTTGTTTGACCTTGAGCAAGTCACTTAATCCCTATGTATTTAAGTTTCCCCATCTATAGAACAGAGATAATGACACTGACTTACCCTAGAGGAGTTTGTGAGGCTAAGTATGCATGTTTGTAAAGCACAAGTGAGATCTTGGGTGAAAGGGGCTAGGGAAGGGCAGGGAATGATTATATCCAACCAGGCAGGACAAAGAATAAAAATCAGGTGGAATTATTAAATTGTTCATGGAGAGTCATTAGTGTGCTGAGTGTTTTACCAAATGTAGAGCAAAACCTGGTCTTTGTCCCCAGGAGATGATGCTGTAACTTAGACAGACAGTACAGTTCAGACATACAGGGATAAACTGAGGTCCCATCACCGTCAAAGGTTGTTTTGCAGTTTGAGGTCAAGATATGTCCCAAAATGCTGCAGAGACCAGCAGGTGCTGTGGTCTCAAAACATTGCAGAGCTCTCTGTCTTGCTCCTTTCTTCTGTGTATTAATATTGAAAGGCTTCATGGAAGACCTGTTTACAAGCAGGGGTTGACAGAGGAGAAAGTGGTTGCATGAGAAGAGGGAGGGAGTTACAAACCTAGGGGGTGGCATGGGAGAAAGAATGAAGGCAGGAGTGAAGGAAGAATAGAGAGGGGGTGGTCAGCAGTTGGTTTAGAAGATGCATAGGAAGCAAGGGGTTGAGTAGGTCAGGCTGAGACCAAAGATGTAGTTGAGGTGGAGCTGTAGAGGGCTTGGAACTTGAGGGCGAGAAGCTTGAATGTGCTGTTGCAGAAGCCTAGAGGGAGCAGGAGTCAGGAAGGAAGGGAGTGCTGGATGGGCTTTGAATGTCTCTCATCTTGTTTGTAGCGCTCAACAGAGGAGCAGCCAGATGAGCAAGAAGAAGGCAGCTGGCAACCAGGTAAGTTCCCTCCCGCTTGAGGCTGCGAGAGGGATACATACCTTGCTTGGCAGGCTGTCTGTTGAGCCAGACACAGCAACACTTCAAAGGTATAAAGAGAGGCAGATGGGAAGAATCTTAGAGAGACACCTTAGCCCCACTGAAATGTATGGGATTAGGGAAGCCTGTGGGAAGGACAAAGGGGAAACATTTCTGAAGAATATGGACTGTCCCTCCTGCAAAAGAACAATTGTTATGTATGGAGCTGGCATTGCCCTCAGTAAGACTAGGACTATGGATGTCTATTAGCTGCTTAAATACAAGGGCCAAATCATATTCTTCGCTGTCTCTGGCGCAACCCCGCTGGCTTTAACAGTAAGTGAGTGGAGGAGCTGGCCCAGCAGAATCACATGAGGGAGACTGACAAGGTGATTACAGAGGCTTGCAACATCTGCCCTAGCTGAGGATCAGAGCTCAAAGGAAGGGTGCTGCAGACTTTACTCAGTGCAGGGGGGTATGCAGGGTGCAAGACTCTCTAAAAGAGGGGACGCTGGGATCCTTGCAGTAGAGAACTGATTTCGAAACCGTGTCACTTCGCATATCATGGCCCAGTCCCCTTCCACTATCGTCCTGGCATTGGGTACTGGGCAGAGTCCACAGCATCTCGAGTTTCATCCATTTCTTTGGGTGACCTTGCATTTCCTGATGGGTTCACCATGCTTTACAACTGGGCCAGCCACACGCTAGACAGTTAAATTATCAAATGGTCCAATAAAGAGCTGAAAGTGCAGGGTGGGGGGTGATCAGGGGTCTAGCCATATAAGCCACTGCTTTCTGGATAGTGGCAGATGTCAGTGTTAATTCTGCTCACATCCCTGGATGCGTCATTCACTTCTCCCAGCTGCGCTTGACCTTTCTATGCAGGTGAGAGCTGGAGGATGCTCTCTGATTTGGTGGGTCCTGATGCAAGTTTACAGTCCATCAAAAACTGGGGCAAACTATACCCTCCAGTTCCCCCAGCTCCGGCTCTAAACTGCCATGCCGCAGAGTTTTCTTTCCCAGTCGTCTCTCTTGACCACATGAATGGTCTCCACTGTCTGGGAGCCAAAGGGCAATTTGCAGAACTTCTGGGCTCACGTTTTCTGGAAGAGGCAAGTCCCACCTGAACAGGAGGCTTTAAAGCCACCTGCTCAGGGAGATGTCGTTGGCATCCATCAGCACTGCTTGGGTTGGGCATCCTCATGGTGGAGCCTTCTCCTGGGAGAGAATAGTGAATGGAATGTGAAGTCCCTGCTGCCTCCATGTAGTGCATGGAGTGTATGTGCTATTGAAAGCCAGAGGGGCAAAGAAGACCTTCCTGTCCTAGAGCTACGGGGAGAACCACAGGGTTATCTAGCCTGGAAGGTCTGCACAGAGATTTGGGCACCTTCTACAAAAGGAGGGTACAGAAGCAGCTCAGCGAATAATGTAGGTGAACAACTTCTTCCTTTACAATCCCAAACGCTCATCTGGAGTGAATCATCTTCAAAATATATTTGGCCACCTTTCCCTGAAACACAGTTAGAGCTTCAGAGATGCTGGAAGGCTGGTTGGCAGGTTCAGCTGGATCACTGCTTTCTTCGAATGCTATTTCTGAAGGGCTTTACTGGGTATCTCCCAGCTGCAGGGAGACCATCCTCTGAAGGGCACCAGTGAATACCTTGCCTTTGCCCTGGGTGTGGAACAGCTCTGGGAGTCAATCCTTTTCTGTTTCATTCGTGGATTTGCCTGTAACTAGCTTGAGCTTTCATTTCTTTTAGCAGATTTTATTTTGGGGCCCGAGGTCTTTGATGTTTTCGCAGCTGACATGCTAATTTGGTAAAAGATTCTGATGATTAATTTTTGAGGCTCTTTCCTCCTTCCACTCCTCCTTTCCTAGTAACAATCTCTCCTCTCTCTGCTCCTCTCCTCTCTTCTCTGCTGCTGTTGCTATGGTTCCCCTTTGCAGGATGAGATCCTGGTGAGTAGAAGGCCGCTCAGCAGGCTGTGCTAATGAGCATTAATGATGCATCTGGGGAGAGCAGGATCAGGAACAGCACATGGACCATTCCACCTGCTACTGCAATGGGGGGAAGTGGCAGCTGATGTTAGATACAGATGAAGTGGAAGTGGGGAGCAAAGCAGCATGAGAAATTTATGAGAATTTCTTTAGCTGCCTCTAAAGTGTGTAAGCGGGAGGAGCTGGGGAGACCATTCAACCTAGAGATCAGGATCTGGGGTTCAGCTTTAGTGCCCCCTTCTGTCAGCAGAGAGAATTGGTCCATTGTGAATTTTAACAATCAGCAGCATGAAAGAGAGGAGTGAAAATCCACTTACCCCTGCCTGCAGATATGGACAATGAATGCACTGATGCAGACACTATGCAGATGTTTATTAAGTCACACAAACCAGTATTCATTAATGCACAAACACCTAGCCATTCACATACATATTGTTTACAACACACACTCATTTTTAACATGCACACACATGCAGCGATACATACACATATAGGCTAATTCACACGCACAGTAACGCAGGCTCATGCACACATGTACAATAATGAACACCTGCAGTAATGCACATTCACACACACACACACACATATATGTTAACATGCTTATATTTAAGCTATTACATACATATACTCTTTCTACTAACTCATATGTATAGGAATAGACAAACATTGATTTAAAGTTACAAAGTCCACTAATCAATAATCTCCTAGCTCATTTACAGAATGTAAATATGGGACTTTCTCTCTATCTATCTATCTATCTATCTATCTATCTATCTATCTATCTATCTATCTATCTATCTATCTATTAAAGCTAATGTACATATGTATAGTAACAGTCACACATGCCATTTATCTCACACAGTTAAGTTCAGGGTGTGAATTCCAGATGCATCATTATTCCCAGATGTTCAGTATCGCCTTGCGTTACGAAATTAAATAATTTGTTTTTCATTTACCTCTCTCTACTTTTCTTCTTGAATTGCCTCCCCTCGAGCTCTGTGAAGCAGTCCCCTCCAACCCCAAGTGCTGGGAGAGCTCCCTGACTCTGCCAGGGTGTGCTTCCTCCTTTGCTCTTTCTAGGCATGGTCTTTTCTGGGTGTGATTGTTGCTGTGATTTGGTTTCTGTGGGTTGGGCCAGGGTCTGAGATTCTCTCTGCAGTTCTCTCTTCCCCTTGAGTGCTTGGCAGATGGTGTAACCCCCAACAGAGCCAGGTTCTCTCCTGCCTCCCTTCCATTCCCTGCCTAACCCTTCTCCTGTTTGGAGACAGGTGCCGGCTTGATCACCTCGGCGCTCCAAATTAGTGAGGGGCTTTTTGGCAGGAACAGAGAGCACGGTGGTCCTGGTCATTGTTGTGCTGGTCTGCGTGTGTAGGGACACACTCTGCTCTCTCCCCAACCATTAGGAGGACTAGGTTTTCAGTGCCATGTTTAACGCTGACAATTTCCATCCCCACAGGTGATCCGAAAAGGCTGGCTCACCATCAATAACATTGGGATCATGAAGGGCGGCGCCAAGGAATACTGGTTTGTCCTGACAGCTGAGAACCTCTCGTGGTATAAGGATGATGAGGTGAGTGGCCCAGCCTCAGGGCTGGTTGGAGTATGGCTTTGGTACCTAGTTCTCTGTGGTGCTGAGAACCCTCCACTCCCATTGACTTTCAGTGGCTGAGTATTTTGTATAAGGCCCTTAGTTCCCTACAGTGGCTGGGTATTATAAATACACTTTCTGTGTATTAATTATCTGCTTCTATAAAACAGCCCATACCCCTGGGACCTGGAGTGATCCCACAAACCAGTATTCAACCTCTCCCAGGAAGGGATGCCAGGAGATCGGGAGCTATAATCAGGATGCCATATACTCTGTTTGTGGGGTATAGAACTGTGTGTTCCCCTAGGGGCATGCCCAAATGGAGCCCTGCACATTAGTCACACCCTGTATATGTTAGCGTTCAAACAGCTGCTGCCAGCCCCTCCATCAACCCATGAATCTATTGCCTTGTTTCTTGTATTTAACTCTTAGCGGGGCCTTGATATTGCTTCAACTGGAATGAGGATATTTCCTTTTAACTGTGAAGGTCATGGAATTAATTTGGATGCAGCAATCCTGGCACTGACAAGAAAATCCAGTTGGAAATGACTGTGCTTGGAGCTCCGGAGTCAGTAAAAAGTGGGCAGGGCACTTTTCTGTCTTATTCTGGCAGGCCGACTCACAGGAGGGAGCGGATGGGTTAGCACTCTGATACCCAGGGCTTTGTGGTACTCTCAGCAGTAGCTATAGTGACTATTTAAATTGTGGCTAAGCTTGACTCTAGTCTTGTGTGGTCATTCAAGATAGGTGTGACCTAGTTGTCTGAGCACAGGACTCAGAGCCAGGAGCTATGGAATTAAAATCCCAGCTCAAACACTGACTCCCTCTGTAACCTTGGGTAAGTCACTTTACTTCTCTGTCTGTTTCCTCATGTGCAGAATGGGAATATTAGTACTCATCTACTTCATCTGGGTATTGGGCAGATCAATTAATTCATGTTCATAAAGTGCTTTGAATGTGAAAGTGCTGAGTACTGTTATTAACAAACCATAATAGTACATGCAGAAAATAAATGAGAAAGTAGCATGGATCTGCTCTGTAGACCCGCCTTAAAAATAAATATTCCTGAAAGTTGGGAATCATGGCTTCCCAGTGCTTCCTCTTCCACTCAAGCAGGGAGCAAGATACCAGCTGCCAGAATCATGTCCAAATTGAAGTTATTGTTATTTATTTATTTATTTGTCTACTATCAACAGTGTGCCAGTCATAAAGGAAGACAAAATCTCTGGCCCCTGGGCCTAAATCTCTGAATAGTGGGAATGAACAGCAAGCAGGTAATCAGAATGACATGAATTTAAACTCAAATACCACTCAACGTGCCAGGGATAGAAATACTTTGGGGGATGGCTACAAATGGATTCAGATTCAGTCAGCTTTTCCAAGCAATGGTTCCAAACTACTGGTCAGGAAGAGAAGGGGCCTTGCACCTTGTGTCGTGGTTTATACCTGTGCAACATACCTGTAAACTGCTACCAGACCAGAATTCTCCACTCATTTACATCTGTGGGCACATTTAACACTCACCTTGCACAGTTGGAAATGATGACACAAGGTGCCACATAGTAGAGAATCAGGCCTGAAATGTCATTCCCTGACCAGGAGCTGATTAGTCTGGGGTATGTCTACACTACAGTGGCACAGCTATGGCACTGCAGCTGTGCAGCTGGAGTGCTGAAATGTAAATGATTTCTGCATCAACAGAAGGGGTTTTTCTGTTGATGTAGTTAATCCACTTCTGTGAGAGGTGGTAGCTAAGACCTCAGAAGAATCCTCTGTCAACCTAACTGTGTCTACAGTGGGGGCTAGGTCGACCTAACTATGTTGCACAGGGTGTGAAATTTTTCACAGCCCTGAGCAAAAAATAGCTAGATCAGTCTATTTTTTAGGTGTAGATCAGGTCTAAGTTCAGCTGGGGCATGCATCAGTCCCATAATCAGCAAGGAACTGGAATTGATTGTGCAAAGGAAATCAGACAGTCCTTTTTCAAGCCCCATGAACTCTCAGACAGAGCTGCCTGGCGTGGCAACGCTGCCTCATGGTTATGTGTGCAGGTCAGGCAGTTATAACTTAAGGCTTGAGCGTTGTTTTAAATTAAAAACAGCTTCTGCATCTGGATTTCAGCGATGACCGCGTAGCCCCCCCCCCTCTGCCCCAGCAGGGAGCGGGCGGGCTGTGGTTGTAGCACATAATCTATGTTAATAGACTCCAGCTGCATGGGAGGGGGACGGGGCGCCCCTTTTATCCTATGAGGAGGGTAACCCTGGGGGTGAATAACAGCTGGAGGTCTGCACCGCTTCCCTTCTGCACGGTGAGAGGCAGAGCAGCCTAATTAAAACAGCTCCCTGCCAGCCAGCGTCCCTTAAATAAACGCAGGGTGACCCAGTGCTGACGAGGCAGGAGCAGCACAGGAGAAAGGAGCCTTTGTTCTAACTGGAGAAGGGGTGGAGGGAAAGGGGGAGCTTGTTTTTATTTCTGATTTTTCCCCACTCCTGCCCCCTCTCACCAGTTCAGCTCCTTGATCTCTGGCCTCTGGGGAAGGAAAGGGAAGTAACTTCCACTTGGATTCCATGGCCAGGCTCAGCTTACAGAGTCAGTACATTACAGGGGCAGCTTGGAGAGCCCTTGGCTTTGGAGTTCCCATCCTAACCCTCTACCCTACCCTACAGGGCTGACTCTGTCCTCCAGGGCTCTGCTACCCCACGTGGGGACAGGGCTGTCTCCATCACCCACGGCCCCTCTGTCCCTCATTGAGAGGAGCTTCTCAGACGCATGACTCCCAAACCAGGCTGGTATCTCCACACATGGCTGTCTCCATATGTCTCAGTCCCAGATCCCCTCTCTTCCCCAGAAAGGGCTATCTGCCTCCCTGTCCCCCTGATCTGAAGGGAGGAATGGTGTCTTTTAAGGCCCCATTTTAAGTCACCCTGAGTGCAGCCTGAGAGTCCCGATTCACTTAGGTTTGGACAGACGACAACCCTGACTTCTCATGCGCCTGTTGGCTCCACGGCGCTGTAGCAAACAGCCAAAGGAAATGAGAGTGTTCAATCCAGGGAAGAAAACCCTCGTGTTGGTGGAAGAGCCGGTTGCAGAATTTGGGGCATCTGGTGGGAGAACTAGGGGTGGACTGGGGGTGGCAGGACGACATTGGGCTAGGCTGGCACCTCTCAAAAATTGAGGCGGGTGGACTGGAGCTCAGCGCTTCCCTCCCCTGCCCTGTTACGGCAGGACTGGGCATCAAATCTGAGTAGAGACATCTGGGTCCCATTAGTGAAATACCAGCCTTTCCACAATGCTAGTTTGTTTTCTCTCCCCCCTCAAAAAAAGAATTGGAACTTAAAAGTGTCTTAAAGGTTCCAGCATCAAGTGTGAGTGAGGACAGGGCTCCCGCTGCTCCGGAGAGGCTGTTGGAGCATGCTGGGGGAAGGGAAGGTGGCGGAAAGCTGCTCCTTGTTCTGCCCTGCTGCCAAGAGCCCTTTCTTTGGGTTCTCTCTCCAGTCTCCTTTGTGTGAGTCAAATCCCTGACCCAAGGAGCGCTGCAGTATAGATCTGCTGCAGAAAGGGGAGTCATTCTGGATTTGGGAATCCCACACAGGGAGTCAGCACCTCCTGGATGCTGCTGGCTTCTGCCTATAGGACATTTGTGGGAGAGCAAGATGGTGGATTGGCAACTATATGGATCCAGTGACCATTCTCTAAGACAGAGAGTGATCTCGCTAGCCAGGGAGAGCACTGCACCCCCGAGACTGGAGTGGCAGCCATCGCACTGTAGTTGGTTGGTATTAGATACTCAGTTACCATGGTGATGAGCATGGTATGAGAACCTGAGCAGAAAAAGGTTCTCCAGAGATCTACAGCACACAATCCAGCTACACAGGTAGGATCCAGGCTTTTCCTCTAGTTCTCTAGGTGGCAGGGGGCATTAAGCCCTGAGCCTAAGCCATAACGAACAATATGTTACATGGTTCTTATTAGCAAGGCCTCCATCCCACTGAAATGGGCCCATGGGCCCTGCATTTGGTACATGTAAGAATGAATTTAAACTGGGATGCATATGACTACGTACATGAGTGGTTGCACACACCGGTGAATACAGTCTACTTCTAGTACATGTGGGAATTTGGGTGTGAATATACTGTATAGCCAAGACCTTCTGTCCTTATTTATGCAAAAGTCTCACTAAGGTTAGGCTGAATAAGGGCTAAGGAGGGCAGGACTTGGCTCATACCTGTGTGAGGGCATCAGTGTATTTCCATAGCTAAATGTGTGTGTCCGTCCTGCTTGAAATGCATGGTGGAACCTGCTCGCAGGATCCTTGTATAGAGTGAAATTCCTTTATGCGGAAGTAGAATGAGAGGAATAGCAAATTGTTTCACTGCAGCAAAAGTGCAACTTGTAATTCCAGTACTGCTGTTCTGTATAGACACTAAGGCCAGGTCCACGCTACAATCTTACGTCGGCATAAGTACATCACTCAGGGGTGTGAAAAATCCACACTCCGAGCGATGTAGTTACACTGACCTAACCCCCAGTGTAGACAGTGCTATGTCAGTGGGAGAGCTTCTCCCATCAACACAGCTACCGCCTCTCGCAGAGGTGGATTAACTATACCGACAGGAGAGGCTAGTAGTATCTTCACTAAAGCATCTTCACCAAACCGCTACAGCAGTGCAGCTGCACCGCTGCAGCTTTTAAAGTGTGGACCTGCCCCAAGAAGGTTCCACTCCATATTGCGAGGTGTGGGTGTGTCTCTGTGTGTTGTTGAATGTATACATGTGGGTGTTTGTATTGTGTGTGAGTGTGAATGCACACAGATATGTGTGTGAGACTGATACATGGGTGTGTATGTTTGTGAATGGTATGTACATGTATGAATATCTGAGTATGTTAATTGTGTGTGCAGGTGTGCATATGTGTGTCTGAATTTGTGTGTACGTGTGACTGGTGTGGGTTATGTGTCCATATGAATGGCCTGGACCTGTGTGGGTGTGTATGCCCGGGACCAGGTGTGGATGACATGGCAGTTATGTGATCATGTATGAATGTTGTGTTTGAGTGAGAATTTGATGTGTGAATAATAGGAGGTGATGTGCTTGTTGGAATGGGTATGTTTGGTGTGTGTGTGTCTAGTATTTGGGTATGTGCATGTGTTAAGTATCTGTGCACATGAATGGTGTGTGTGAGCAAGAGAAATGGTGTGTAGATGTTTGCATGTCTATAGATCCAGGCATATGATGGGGAATCTTTTACATTCTTCATACACCATTTTGAGTCTGCTGGGTCAGAGTTGTGCTGGCTTCGTACGTCCCCTTCTCTTCCATCACTGGAGAATGCAGGCAGATTCTCCTGGCTGGGAGAAGCCGTGACCTTATTCACACACTTGTAGGTGTCCATTTACACATCAGACCTTGGCTCCTTCCCAATTCTAGCTAGAGACTTCAATGCTAGGATTACATTACATCTCCCTCTGAAACCCCCATTTTCAGAAACACGGAGCAGATCACTTTTCCTACAGCAAGCTGACGCTCTTGTGTATTAAGCCCCAGATCAGCCACATCATGAAGCCCTCTCTGTTGTCTTTGCAGTGGCTCAAGCCCTGCCAGCCATCAGGATGGAGCTGTAATGTGGGGGTGGCTTTGAGCAGTCCATCTGCAAGCTGGATTTTGTCACCCATTTTTCTGCTTTGAGACTGCAGAGCTAGGTATGCTCTGAGATTCAGTCCTTCCCAGTTATCATAACAGCCTCAGGATCTCTCTCTACCACCCGTACTCCTTCCCTCCCTCTCTGCCCCTACTCTTTTGCTCTTTCATTCATTCACTTTCATGCTCTCTCTCTCCCATTCATAGTCTCTTTTCCTTTTTCTCACACTCTCCCTCCTCCTTCTTTCTCACTCTCTCTTTGTTCTTTCTCACTCACTCCTTCTCTTTTTTGCACACACATACACATTACCTGTCCCTCCCAATCCACATCTAAAGAAAGGACCACAACCAACTTTAAAGGAAAAGTGATTCCCAGAATCTCCAAACCTGAAATCTTTTTTTTTAAATAAAATAATCAAAGTTTGTTACACCATACAATTCCCCAACTGGCCACGTCCCGCTGTTTAATTTCGCCTCCTCCTCATAAAGGGACTGCTAGCAAGGCACTGTGCAGCCGTAACTCTCCCAGGGGCTAGCCCCTTTCCCTGTGATTTGGACACTTCCAGCAAAGGTCTGCACAAGAAACACAAGGCATCCTGAGTGGCTCTCACTGGAACAAGCATGTGAAGCCAACAGAAACAGCTGCAAAGAGAGGGTGAGGAGAGTCAGGGAGGAAATGACAGACAGACAGGGAGTGGGAATGGGATGGCGAATAGTGACAGATAAAGGTGAGCATCAGGTGAGGATCCAAGCGGCTGTTTTGCAGCAGACTGGGGGAGGTAGGTGAATTTAGCATGCGTTGCTCACACTCCAGCATTTCCCGCTGCCATGCAGGCGTTTCCATCCCTGTGCGGCACCGGCAGCGTGTGTGGTGTATCCCAGCACAGCCTAACCAATGTGCAGACTACTGTACAATCTCGTAGTCCTGAACAGGTAGTCTGAACACTGGGCAGACGGAGTGGAGCCTCTGTGTCCAGCTCTCCAGCTAGCAGCAGCACGTTAGTCCTTCCCCCTTTCTGCCTCTGGGCTGGTGTTTTGGGGACAGAGAGAGGGTGAGGGAAAGTCCAAGTCCTGCTTGAAGAAGTTTCCTCCATTGGCAGCTGGGAAGAAGGGGGGATTGCTCCCTGCCTGCACCACGCACTGAGCGAACCTTCAAACCCCTTTCTCTTCCGACGTTGGCATCAAAAGGCTGATGCCCCATTCCCCCGGGCAAGTCGTACCTTTAAAAAATAAAAATAAATTACTGCTGTTCGAACCCAGGAGAAAATGTTTCTAAGTCTTGGCCGTTGCCCAGATGTGCAGACTTCGTTGCTTTATTCAACCCCCCACATCTGGCGCAGCAGTTGGTGGCAGCGGGTGGGAGGACGCTCAGGCCCGATGCATCCTGATCTCCTTCCGCCCAGCTCTCAGTCCCGTAGAACGTCGCTCTACCCAGGGTCCGGAGCAAAGAGCAAAGAAGACCAGCTTTTGCTTCCAAGCCCATAACAAGGGTCCTTTGACCCGCGTTGGCCAGTTGCCTTTGCAGCTAGCCTCCGGCTACCATGGGAGCGATCCGAGTTCCCTCCTTTCCTCCCCCCATCGCGTCTGGCACTCACTGTGCCTCCCTCCCTCCCTCTTTCTGGTCTTTGCTCCCTCCCTTCTCTTGCTTCCCTTCTGTCTTTCTGCCTCAATTGACGTGGCAGTGCAATGCTAACTAGACTCGAGGGAGGAGCTTGTTGGCTGCTGGGGAGGTCAGAGGTTGACAGGAAGTGAGCCATCTGACGGATAAGGTTGCGCGGAGGAAAGGAAGGTTCCATACCTTGGATGGAAACTTGAGGAATGCCGCTTTCTCTCTGATGCTCAGCTCCTGTGTAGCGATTCCAGATGTTCCCCGAGCCATGTGGTTCACTTCCTCTCTTGTGCTGCAGGGATAAAGAGTGCTTTAGGTGCAATATGCAACCCACCAGCACACACCAGGGAGGGGGAGCCAGAGGAGAGAGTTTAAATCTATGGCTAAAAACATGAACACCCAGTACTCCTGCTTTGTCCCTAATAGGTTAAACACGTGATGAGGAGCATTTAAGGGTTGGGGGGAAATCTATTAGTTTATTTCCCCATTTAAATCTCATAATACAGGAAGGAGGTGACAACACTGAGCAAAGAAAAGGCCCTATGCTGGGCATTGTTATACACTGTTACTGAACAAATTGACTGGGAACAGGGTTTAACTGGGATAATGGGGAGGTAGATGGGGCAAATAATTTATAGGAAGTCTGGGGGAATCCTCCACTGTAAATATTTTTGAAATTACTGAATTCCTGGTACAATTTGGTCTATTACAGAAGTGAAGACTTTACCGTTCCAAAATAATTTGATGAGGCCCAAAAAATCATTTGTTTTTGTCAGGGATGATTTGACCCCATCTAGGTTGGGGCTGACTGCCTGAGACAAGGAGAGCACCACAACCCTCCTGTCAGTTTGGTGGTGGGATTTTAACAATGGTCTCAAGACTCCTCCAACACACCACTGGCACCAGAGAAAAGCAAAGTACATTAGCATTAATAGTAGCATTTGGTTCAGTTGGTATTTTTTTAATTTCACAAGAGCCATAAATCAGAGCACATACACTTGGACTCTCTGTGCACAAAGTTTTACTTGTCATAATAGCTTCAGCTTATCTTGGGTTGTCCTAGTTAATTATGGTGAGGTCTGATAGTTCTGTCAATTATCACCTAGCACTCCAAGAGCCAAATTCCTCCTGTGGATGTATGTGTGGGCTTCCCCATCAGCTTCAGCTTCATGTGTATCCAGTATATAAAACACCAACCCTTTCTGCACAGAGAGACCGGCTGGGCAGAGGAAATAGCCTGCGAACAAACCAGGAGCCCTCATTCCAATCCAGCTATGCTATATTTTTACCTGGCTGTTTAAAATGTATTTGGGGATGAAGGCCCAGAGAAGAACAATGCACATTCAGTTAACAATGCAAACCACGACCGTCTAAAATACACTGGCCCCAATACAGAGCCAGAGTAACAGGCTATTTAGGGTGCCTCTTCTCAGGCCACAGAGCTACACTAGTCTCAGTCCTTCCCCCAAACACTATGCTTTGCCCTCCATGACTAGGGGTTAATGGCTAGGGGATCCATGTGTCCACGCTGCCCCCTGTTGTCAGTAGCTACCGGTGTGATGCTCTGCTCTTGTTCGATGATAACAGTCGGCTGCGTGCGTGTTCCCTCTGTGTGCTGCCCAGTTCTGCGCAGATAGCTGACACAGCAGACCCCGAGAGAACCCCCAATGACCACAGACTCTAGTAAGGTACGAAGGAACCTGAGCCAGGTTTATTGTCAAACGAAGCACAATAATAGTTTCCCGTAGACTCTACAAGACATACTACGAATTTGTGCCCCCTGGCAATGGACCGGCTCAGTCAGTGGCGGGACTTTCTACTGTCCCCTAGGCCAGACAAAGATGCGCATTCCGGGACCTACTTTTATACAGTTACAGGACAGATTACTCATCCCTACTGACATATTGAAGTACACCCCCATGGCTCATTAGGGTGCTGTCTCCTCCTTTGATCATGTTGTTTCAGACAAACAGATCTATCCATCATGCTGTCCTGTCTTTAAGATGCACCTGCCTGTTCCTTGTTATGTCTGTGGAGTGTCCGTGTATCGGGATGTCCAGGTGCCATCTTGGCACAAGTTCCTCTTGTTAGCACTTACATGTGAATGCACCTGCTTCTAACAACCCTCTTCTCGCCAACTTCTGTGAGTGAGACCTGCCTCTGCCTTTTGCTTAGCAATGCCTGGAAGTACTTTGGTTCAGGCTTCAGGCCTCAGACTGGGCCTCTGACACAAGAGCTTATGTTTCAGGGCCTCATCTTACTACACCCACAAGTCTCTTTTCTGTGGCAGTGCCTCCCCCCAACCCTTATGGAGCTGTGCTTTACTGTGTACCTGGGGTGTAGGCCTCCTGCATAGACTCTCCTTATCCTCCCCCTGTGCAAGTGGACCACACTGGTTCTGCTGCATTCAGGGTCCTCCAGGCAAGCACTGTGATTATAGTTAGGAATGATGGTCCTTTAAAAGGTGTGAGACTAACCAGGCCTGATTAGACCCGGTCACCCCAATACCCCTTCTCTCCCTATATTTGCACTTTAGTGTCCTGCTTCCTGCAACCCACCATGTTACCTCCTCCCCCTTGCCTGCTGCAGCATAATTCCTTGGCTATGTATATGTTTCATGGGATAGATATTCTGCTGCTGAGACGGCAGCCTCTCCTCCGCTATGATCCTCTGTCTGCCTTGCCGCAAAATGAGATGTTTGATGAGCAACACAGGCCTTTTGGGATCAAGCCAAGATCTTTGAACCATGCTCAACAAAGCCACCTCCCCCATCCCAGGGTGTACTGGCACCTAGTCCTCCCTCTCTGATTTTTGCCTGCGTCTGTCAGACTGGAAGGAGAGCCCTTCCCTCCGCCCCCCCACTTTTGGCTGCATTGCTCTTGGGATGTCTCAGCCACCACACACTCCCTGATTGCTAACATATGGGCAGAGGGCTCAGCCAAAGCTTTAAACGGCTCAGCCCTCGGCAGCTCGTTACACTCTTTCCTGTCTCTACAATCAGGAAATGAAGTCAGAGTATTGATATAAAACAGGCTGGGGTGAAAACCGAGAAGATGGAAAGAGTGGAGCTAGGACTTTGGAGAGAATGGGGTGTCGGTGTGGTGAGATGGCGGGTCAGAGCAGCACTGGCTGAATGTGTGTGTGTGCATCATGCTGCAATCCAGAGCCTGGGGATTTACCTCCTGGCACTAGTGCTCTAGCTCTTGTATGGTTCTCATTACCCTCAAAGCTGAAAAATCCTACACTAGTGAGCAGCAATTTGGGTCTAATTGCTCCTCGAGGATGTTGGTTTGAATATTGCTCCAGAGCATAGATGCAGTGCCCCCAGAACCTGGGAACCTGGCACTAGCATTTTATATGATGGAATTCACTGTCTTCTGAGTTTAAGAGAGTGAAGCCTGGTGCTAATGTATTGGCTCCTACTGCACTTAGAGACTGGGAGTCAGGGCCGGCTCTAGGATTTTTGCCGCCCCAACCAAAAACAATTTTGGCCGCCCCCCTGCCCCCCGTTTTTTTCTTACCCCGGCCCCGCCTCAACTCCGCCCCTTCCCCAAATCCCCAGCCCTGCCTCCTCCCCCCAGGCTCTCAAGCCTAGGAGGGAGGGAAGGGGAGAAGCGGCGCACGCACCGCAGCCACTCGGAGTCTCCCCCTCCCTCCCAGGCTCTCAAACCTGAGAGGGAGGGTGAGCAGCGGCACGCGAATCAGCTGTTTCGCGCGCCGCGGCCGCTCGGGATCTCCCCCTCCCTCCCAGGTTTGAGAGCCTGGGAGGGAGGGGGAGCAGCAGCGCGCGAATCAGCTGTTTTGAGCGCTGCGGCCGCTTGGGATCTTGCCCTCCCTCCCAGGTTTGAGAGCCTGGGAGGGAGGGCGAGCAGCGGTGCGCGAGCGGCAGCAGTGGAGGTGAGCTAGGGCAGCCGGGGCACATTTTTAGGAGCGGCAGGGGTGGCATTCTGGCGCCGGCCATGCCGTCCCTAAAAATGTGCCGCCCCAAGCACCAGCTTGTTTGCTGGTGCCTAGAGCCGGCCCTGCTGGGAGTATAAATCCTTACATGTGTGTATGACTCCTAGTGCACATTAGAGTCAAGGGTCCAAAATCTGACCTCAGTTTCACTGGTGTAAATCTGGAGAAAGTGCTAAATCCTGATCACATTAATGTCAACGACAAATTCCCATTAGCTGTAGTGGGTCAAGGTTTTGGTCCTAACACCATTGAATACACTCTAGATTTACCTTGGTGTAATGGAGATCAAACTGTTGAGTGCAAATCCTGGCACTAGTGCAATGGTGTGGGAAGTGACAGCATGAAGAGGCTAGAAGATTACAGAAGCAATACCTATGTGATGAAGGGGAAGAACTCTAAGGCCTTGATGGAAACAAAATGGGTACAGGGTGAAGACACACATACACCATCATCTACAGGGGTGAAAGTAACTTAAAGGACTTACTGGTACTCTGGAGTCCTTATGAAGGGGCGGGGCCTCAATCGGAAGAGGCGTGGCCTCTATCAGAAGAGGCAGGGCCTTTAAATCCCTGGGGCGCTTTAAATCAGGATTTAAAGGGCTCGGGGCTGGGGCTGTGGTAGCAGTAGCTGGGAGCCCTGGGCCCTTTAAATCACCCCCAGAGCTACCAGCTGCAGAGGCCCTTTAAATCACCCCCAGAGCTACCAGCTGCAGAAGTGCCTGGGAGCCCCGAGGGTGATTTAAAGGGCCCGGGGCTCCAGCTGCCGCTACCACCCCAGGCCCTTTAAATCATCCCTGGAGCCCTGCTGCCGGAGCCCTGGGGTAGCGGTGGCGGTGCTTCGGTGGCTATTTTAAGGGCCGGGGCGGTAGCGGCTGCTGCAGCCCTGGACCCTTTAAATCGCCGCCGGAGCCCCGCTGCCCCAGGGCTCCGGCAGGCTCCGGCGCTAGTGGCTACCGGAGCCCCAGACCCTTTAAATCATCCCCGGAGCCCTGGGACTTCGTGAGATAGCTGACTAAGACCTATAGGGCCATTATAATGGTCAGATCATCTTCTTTGGGCTTTGATTCCATCTGCCTATGAAATGTGTCAGCAGCATCACTATCTACAGTTGCTTCTCTGCCCTTGTGTTTTCCAGTTAGATTTTGGGATCTCTGCTAGCAGCCTGCCTGCCTTTTCTATTCCCTTTTCCCCTGTGAGGGATCACATTTCTCCATGTTTCCAGCCGAGGCGAGCATGACGTACACACCAGAACCCATACACGAGGGGAACGGTTACATACATAATACATTTCTATTGGAGTAGGGACGATGTTTTTTGTCCCATCAGGCACTGGGACCTTAACCCACAATCCCAATGGGCGCGGGAGACTGCGGGAACTATGGGATAGCTATGGGATAGCTACCCACAGTGCAACGGTGCAGAAATCGACGCTAGCCCCGGTACTTGGACGCACACCACCGAATTAATGTGCTTAGTGTGGCCGCATACATTTCGACTTTATACAACCTGTTTTTCAAATCCGAATTATATAAATTCGGATTAATCCCGTAGTGTAGACATACCCTTAGACATCTGCACTCTGCTTCGAGGTGAGGAGTTTGGTATAATGGCTCCCTCTCTTGATCACTTTTGGTATAGCAATACCTGACTAGAGCTGTACACTTACAAGTAGGGCCCTTGACCAAATTCAGCTCTCAGTTACATTGATGTAAATCCAGATAAACTCCAGTAAAAACTCCATATCTTCCCCTGAGTAAGAGAGAGGAGAGTCTGATCTTCAGTTTTTAGGGTTAAAGCCAAAAAATCCCCTGATTTCTAACCTCATCCATCTCTGAATACAGATTTCAAAATTAAGCTTAAATCTGAAAAAATCGGGGCCTAAATTTTGGGTGCCTTGTTTTTTAGCTGCTTAACTGGAGACACTTTAAAGGATAATCAGAAAGCTCTTAGCCCTCCCACTCTGAAAATCAGCTCCCCAAAAGGTGTCTCAAATTGGACATCCCAAAATTGAGGCATCCAAAATCATTCATCACTTTTGAAAATTTAGGCCTCGGTTTTTAAGGTTTTCCGCACCTGTTCGGCCGCCCATTTCACCTGGAGTTTTGAGTAGTCAGAAGGACACTGGCTTGAATTTTCAATGATGGCTGTTAGTCATTTTCCGTATAAAAGGTCTTTAACTGGCCCTCAAATATCCCACACCACTCCAACAACAATGGCTCCTGGTACCAGAGAAGAGCCACTGGAACCCCACTCTGTGTTTTGTGTAACTACTATTATTTAAAAATTAACAAGAGCCCTTCATAGTGTAGGATGAAGTAGCAGGATGGATCAGGTGTGTCATATCTTCTAAGACAGAAGGTGGTTTAAATTCCATTAATTCTTATGAAAAACTATCAACTTTTGTGTCAAATGATTGGCTTTTCCACAGAAACTTGAAAATAAGGTTAATAATGAAAATAAGACTTTTTAACCTGCAGTCATGACCACATCACTTTATCTCACTTGATTTGTTTAAACTCAGGTTTAACAAAGAATAAAACCCCCAATTCAGATGGCTGGTGGCATTTACAAGCAGATAGCAGTATGCTATAATGAGATCAGGAGTCGAGGTATCTGTGGTGAGAACAGCCACATGCCATGAATGGTAGAGAGCAGAATGGGATGGAGCCACCATGGGTGGTCACTGGGAAAGGCTCTCAGTGATGAATACACAAACTTGAGGGAAGGTGCACAGAACAGATACCGCACTGAGTGCGATATAAATGCCTAGACAGATTAGATAGGTAGACAGTTTATAGCTGTGGGCATCCTGCTCAATCACTATTTGAAGAGACGATGGAGTCAGACTGAGAGGGCCTGGGTGCTGACTGGCCCCTGGAGGGGATAGGGGAATCAGCTGTCAAGGCGCCATTGCTCATTGATTGTCTTATGGGGTAGGGGAATCAGACTGTGAGGGCTCCCTTGCTGACTGACTTCTTGAGGTGATGTGGGGGCTAGGCAGTGTGGGTGCCATTGCTGACTGACTCCTTGAAGAGATGGGGGAACTGGTCTGTGAGAGCCCTGTTGCTGTCTGACTCCTTGAGGGGATGGAATATGGGGCTTTGTGGGTCCCATTCCTGAATGACAACCTGAGGTGATGGGGAAACTGGGCTGTGAGGACTCCAGAGCAGACTGACTTGTTTATGGGATGGAGGTATTGAGGGGTAGGGGCCCCAGTTAGGGTTGCCAACCATCCTAGATTGGCCGGGAGTCTCCCGGAATCAGAATCCATCTCCCAGTAGCTATTGAAACCAATCTGGGAGATTTTAATAGGCCTCTAACTGTCTGGTTGGCAGCGCACCATGGCTAAGGCAGGCTCCCTACCTGCACTGACTCCATGTAGCCTCCGGAAGCGACCAGCATGTCCCTGTCTCCTAGGCGCAGGGACGGCCAGGGGGGGTCTCTTTGCGCTGCCCCTGCTTTGAGCGCCAACTCTGCAGCTCCCATTGGCCAGGAACTGCAGCCAGTGGAAGCTGCAGGGGCGGTACCTGTGGCAGGGGCAGTGGGCCAAGCCTATGAGCCAGACATGCTGGTCGCTTCTGGGAGCCGCCTGAGGTAAGCGCTACTGGGCTGAAGCCTGCACCCTTCACCCCCTCCTGCACCTCAGCCCCAGCCTAGTGAAAGTGAGTGAGGGTGTGGGGATGGAGTGAGAGAGGGGGCGCCTCGGAGAAGGGCGGGGCAAGGGGCAGGGCAAGGGTGTTTGGGTTTGTGTGATTAGACAGTTGGCAACCCTAGCCCCAGTGCTGATTCACTCCTTGAGGGACAGGGGGAATAGGGCTGCGTGGGCTCCCTTGCTGACTGACTGAAGGAGTAGAGGAGGTGGGCTGTGAGGGTCCCATTGTTGACTGACTTCTTGAAGGTATGGGGGAATTGGGCTGTGACTAGTGCCCAGTTCCTGACTGACTTGAGGGGCTGCAGGAATCAGGCTGTGTGGGTGACCACTTTTGTTGGATGGAAATAAGGGAAAACCACATGAAAAATAAGGGACAATGCTTTATCTTAAGGGGCATTGTAAGGAAACACCATTTCCCTTCACATATCATGTATTTTTTTTTCTCAAATGCACATTTCTACTGCCCTCAGGTATACAATGTAATTATCATAAGTATAAATTTAATGTTTAAAATAGTACTTATTTTTGATGAGTTGGACCCCTTGTGAAGCCACTTGATGCACTGAGATACCACTGAGTCTACCTGTTCTGCCAGTGTGGGCCCTCTGTAACCTGTCTTGCTGAGCCAGGCTCTTAAAACTTCTTCTAACACACACACAGGCAGGGCCACACCCAGCTGCAGATCAGCTCTGGGAAGACTCAGCTTAAGGGGCTTGCTCCAGCACTTAGATGTCCACTTCCCTTGGAGTGCAGACCCACAGATATATTATGAAATTCTTCCCCTCCCTCAATGTGGAGAGAGGTGTGCACACTTCTTAGTCCCCCAGGTAGAAATTACAGAAACTGGATTTAATAATAAACAAAACTAATTTTATTAACTATAAAAGGCAGATTTTAAGTGGTAAAAGGGGTAACAAACAGAACAAAGCAGATTACTAAGCAAATGAAATCAAACATGCAAACTAAACTGGTTTCACTAAAGAAATTGGTTACCAATAGTATTTCTCACCCTAGATGTTGTTGCAGGCAGTTTGCAAAGTTTTTGTGGTTCAGAGTTCCAGTTATATTCCTTTTCAGACTGGACCCCATCTCAGTCTGGACTCCCCCCTTGCTTTCCCTTTCTTCTTGGGCCGACAGGCCATGGAGAGGAGGAGTCCTGTTTGCCTTCCTCTCCACCCTTAAATAGGATTTACATAAGCTGGGAATCCTTTGTTTCCCAAACTTGACCCCCCCCCCCCCCCTTCCCTTGTAGTGGAAAGTCACAAGAAGTCCCAGGTAATGTTTTAGTATCAGGTGACAAGACCACCTAACACTGTAGTATCACAGTGTCCATGAGTCAGTGGCAATATGGAGCATCCATAGGAAGGCCAAGCTTCCACAGTCCATTGTCCTTGCTGATTGGCCATCTGCCCTCTCTAGCTTTTCCATTGTTGTACCTGAAGTGTTAGCAGTGGGCATCACCTAAAGTAACATAGTTGAAATACAGATACATAGTCAATATTCCTAACTTCAGATACAGAAATGACACAGGCATACACATTGGATAATCACATTCAGTACATCATAACCTTTCCAATGATATCTCACGAGCCATCTTGCATAAAGTATATCTCAGTTATGTCATATTCATATCATAAGCATATTTTCATAAAGGATACGGAATGACACATCACATTATTATCAGTTTTAATACATTTCAATACGTCTTAAAATAAGAGATGGATGGTCACCCTAAGGGGCAGTTCAAGGAAATAAGAGAAGGTCCCTTAAAATAAGGGATGAGTAGTCACTCTAGCCCTGTTGCTGACTGACTCCCTTGAGGGGATGGGGGAACTGGGATGTGAAGGCCCCATTGCTGTCTGACTCCTAACATGGTGGCTGAATAAGCTGTTAGGCCCCTATAGCTGGCTGACTCCTTAAGGAGATCAGGGAGTCAGTCTATAAGGGCACCATTGCTGACCAAGTCCTTGTGAGGGCATGGGAGAATTGGGCTGTGAGTCCTCAGTTGTTGACTGACTCCTTGAGAGGATGGGGAATTGGCTTGTGAATGCCCCATTGCTGACTGAATCCTTGAAGTGATGTGGGTACTGTTGCTGACTGAGTCCTTGAGGCGATGGGAGAACTGGGCTATGAAGGCCCTGTTGCTGAGTACCTTCTTGAGGAGATGGAGGAATTGGGCTGTGGGGGCCCCTTATTGACTGACTCCTTGAGTAGATGGGAGAGCTGAATTGTGAAGGCCCTGTTACTGACTGACTCCTTAAGGAAATAGGGAAATTGGGCTGACAGTGCCCAGTTGTTATCTGACTTAATGAGGTGAAGTGGTAGGTAGGCTGTAGTGTTGCTGTTGCTGATTGACTTTTTGAGGCAATGATGAATCTGGACTGTGAGGGCCCTCTTGCTGACTGACTCCTTGAGGGGATGGGGAGTCAGGCTGTGAAGGCCTTTCCTTTTGATGACTGTTTTATGGGATGGGAGAATCAAGTTGTGGGGCTAGGGTGTAAGAGAGCCCTTGCTGACTGACTTCTTGAATGGATGAGGAATTTGACTGAGAGTCCTTGCGGGGAGCAGGGCTGTGACAGCTGTGCTGACTGACTCGTTAAGGGAAATAGGGAATTGGGATATGAATTCCCAGTTGCTGTCTGACTTATTGAGGTGTTGTGGTAGCTAGGCTATGGTGGTGCTGTTGCTGACTGACTCCTTGAGGGAATGGTGGAGCCAGACTGTGAGGGCCCCTTTGCTGACTGACTCCTTGAAGGAATGAGGGAGTCAGGCTGTGAAGACCCTCTTGCTGATTGATTGCTGTCGGAGATGCAGGAGCTGAGTTTTGGGGGCTAGACTGTGAGGAATCCCTTGCTGACTGACTTCTTGAGGGGATGGGGAACTGGGCTGTGAGTGAGGGCCCATTTGCTGGGTGACTGTTTTGTAGGATGGGGAAATCAGGCTGTGAGGATCCTGTTACTGACTGACATCTTAGGGAAATGGGGGAATCAGGGTGTGGGGGCCTCATTGCAGACTGACTTGTTCAAGGAATGGAGGAAGTGGGATGTGAGAGTCCCACTGCTGACTGGCTTCTTGAGAGGATGGGGGAATTGGGCTATGAGGGCCCCATTACTGACTGGCTCATTGAGGGCGTGGGAGATTTTGTCTGTGAGAACTCAGTTGCTGACTGACTGGTTTATGGGATAGAGGAATCAGGTGTGAGGGGTCCCTTGCCGACTGACTTCTTGGGAGCATGGAAAAGTTGTGCTGTGAGTGCCCAGTTGCTGACTGACACTTTGAGGGGTTGTGGGAATTGGGCTTTGAGTACCCTGTTGATGACCGACTCCTTGAGATGATGATAGAGCTGGACTGTTAGGGACTCCTTGCTGACTGACTTCTGAAAAGGATGGGGGAATTGGGCTATGAGGGCCCAGGAGTGCCGCCAGCTTTTCTGCCGCCCTAGGCAGCGGAAGGTCCAGCCCCGAAATGCCGCCCCCCACAGAGGCAGCGGAAGGTCCCGCCGCTGAAATACCGTCGTGGTCGCCGCCTCCCAAATTGTAGCGCCCTAGGCAACTGCCTAGGTCACCTAATGGGTTGCGCCGGCCCTGTGAGGGCCCCATTGCTGAATAACTGCTAGAAGGGATAGGGCAGTCAAGTTGTGGGGACTGGATTGTGAGGGCCCTCTTACTGGCGGACTCCTGGAAGGGTTAGGGGAATTGAGCAGTAAGGGCACCATTGCTGATTGACTTTTTGAGGGAATAGGGGAGTGAGGCTCTGAGGAGCCCACAGCTGACTGACTCCTTCACCAGATGAGGATTTGGTCAGTGGCAGTGAGTGACCAGTTGCTGATCTTCTTCTTTCAGGAGAAGGAGAAGAAGTACATGCTGCCAGTGGATAACCTGAAGCTGCGGGATATTGAGAAAGGGTTCATGTCCAGCAAGCACATCTTTGCTCTCTTCAATACTGAACAAAGGTGCTGTCTTTTCCCCAGAGCATGCTGAGCTCTTTCCTAGACGTGACTTAAATCACATCTCTAACTTCAGCCCTGTACAGTATTTTGGGGACATCCTGGAATGGGATAGCAGGTTACAGAGGCGAGGGAGTGGAGAGATGGGGCCTCTCAGGAATGTTGTCCTGATAGGATGGACATCTCCTTAGACTGGACAGTCATTAGAAAGAAACTCCTTTTAAAAGGTAACACTCTGGGATCCTTCCCTAAACTCTTATAATCATGCCACTTACTTTCTTTGCTGCAGTGCATTGTGCAATGTGATCCCAGCTTTCAACTAGACAGGCTGCCTATCCCCAGGGATATTTGCCAGGGCCAGACAGCAACTATTTAACCCCTCTTGTTTCTTTCAGTTGGATAATGAAGTTAGTCCCAAGAATTTATGAGCCCAGAGTATCAGGTGAAGAAATGCATTGAATGTGTTTGGAAAGGCAGTCTTCTCTCACACCTCCCAAGAGTGGTCTCTTCAGGACAGGGTTGGGGTCTGCTGGGGGATTAGAGTGAGGAAAGCTAGGGTTAATAATGGAGAGTTAATTCCCCCTCTCACCTTTTCATAGGGTGTAGGGGAGGCATGAGGATATTAGCAGGCAGTGAGAGGATAGTCTGCTTTGTTACTGATGTGCAGACACATTAAGGATTTTAGAACATTGGCAGAGATGGAGAAGTGGTTGGTTTGTCATCTGGGGAAGGTTGAAGTAACATGTCTTATGTCTCACTTTTTAGGAACGTTTACAAAGACTATCGGCAGCTGGAGTTGGCGTGTGAGACCCAGGAGGAGGTGGACAGCTGGAAGGCTTCCTTCCTGCGTGCAGGAGTGTACCCAGAGCGTGTTGGGGTAGGTTGGGGGCTTGGCTATCAGCAATAACGGGATGAGAAAGGATGACATACGAGTGTCTTAGGAGCAACCACTGAACTATCACCCCTTGAGTTAAACAGGACGCTATTGTGAGGGACCTTATCTCCATCACCTCCTGCTGTGGGGTACAGTTGGAAGGCAGGCTGAACTTCTTGCCCTCAGCCTCCTCTGATACGTGGTACTTCTTCCCTTGGTGAGGATGCACAGGGTATAACCATTAGCAACTTTCAAATGGGGGATAAGGGGTTGATCTCAAAGATAATCCCTTCTGGCTTCTACCCTCCCTATGGGCTGTAAATCTAGATACATGAGATTTCTCAGACAGACCGGGGAAGTAGCTCAGGTCTCCAGTGATAAACTCTGCTCAGGAGGGATGAGCAGATAGGAGGAGCAAGGCGAATGTAACAATCACACCTTGCTGAAGGCATTTCCATAGCCCTTGGAACTTGTGCTTCAGCACAAGGAAGAAGGGAATGGCGAATAACACAATCATTTGAAACTGTTTAATGACCTCATTCCTAGATGGCAAGAGACTCCCAAACAGAGGCATAATGTTGGCCAGTGTTATTACTCATCAGTACCTTTACCCTATGGCCAAGTTCGGAGTTCCACCAGCTTTGCCAGAGCTGTGTTTTTTTTCCTATCAGGAAGGGGTTTTCTTATATTTTGCTTGTTTGATATCTTATTCCCTTACAGTAGAATGGTCCCTTCTCTTAAATACACCACTACCTCGATATAACACAACCCGATATAACACGAATTCAGATATAACGCAGTAAAGCAGTGCTCTAGGGGGGTGGGGCTGCACACTCCGGTGGATCAAAGCAAGTTCAATATAACTCGGTTTCACCTATAATGCGGTAAGATTTTTTGGCTCCAGAGGACAGTGTTATATCAAGGTAGAGGTGTATGTCGGATATGACCTACTGTGTTTCCATGACATTTTCCTGCAGCCCTTTAATGACCGGTGTTGTGTTCTCTCAAGAAATTACCCTTAAAGCAGCAGTATTATTACATACCATACTGTACACTCCTATAGAGTTAAAGAGACATCCCTGAAACTTTTCAGACTCTGACAGTGGGAAAAGTCATTGTAAATACTTACCTATTAGAGCAGTGAAAATTACTTACCTGTCATTTTTTTCAGACAGTTGTGTTTCTGGTAGAGGTTCATCCACCTTCTCTGCTAGACTTGAAGATGATTGTTTTGTCTTGATTACTTTTTATCCTATAACCATTTGGTGGGAAAGGAACTGAGGGCTAAGGGGACGTTGGGCCATATCCAAAGCCATTGAAGTTAATGGAAGGACTTCCAATGACTTCACCCATTGTTGAGGCAATGGGAAGATTTGGAATATTTTGTGCTGCTATGGGGCTGTTGTGATCCCCTGTCCAACACTTAGGCACAAGACCCCATGTGAGGAAAGAGTAACAGGAGCAGCCATTGCAGATAAGTAACTTTCCCATGACATCCACCTTAAATAGCCATTTTCCTTTGCAGAGGTTCCATTTTGATCATTTCAATTTAGTTAATGACCCGCTCAGCCTCTGTGGCCCAGGGTCACTTAGTACCTTTGACAAGTGTTTTTGATTGGGTTTGGTCTTATTTCCATTCAATGCTATAGTAGATGCTTCTCCTGCCTCTGAGACCAACTAAAATCTGTTTTTTTATTTTTGTCACTTTTTTGTTTTTGTTTTTGTTTTTGTGTGCTCAAACTGACCTGCCAGGACAAGGACAAAGTAAGTGACACCCCTTCTGCCTGTACTGCCCCTTGGGGGCTCTTATCAACTAGTTCTGATTTGCTTGATTTTCTTTTTCAGTTTCTTTCTCCTTTTTTCCCCACTTTGTCATCATCTCCTGGGAGGCAATCACTTGTTCTCCCTCTGTCTTTGCACCTCCTGTCAGATCATCTGCTGTTTGTTTCTGTTCTTGGCTTGGGTTTTCCTTTTTCTCTTTTTATTCCCCCTCTTTGGTATTTGATTTCTGAGTCTCATCAGAACTTTATTTTTGGCATTTTATCCTCTTTTTTTGAGTTATCATATCTGATTTCCAGCTCCCTAACCCCATGTTTCTCAGACCATGAAGCCTTCCATCCCTTTGGGGATACATATGATCCGTCCAGCTGAAGCTCAAACAAAAAACAAAAGAAAATTTCCCTTTTCTTGGTTAATTGTTTTCACCCAAATTGGAGACAATATTGTGCTTCACTTCATGTCCTAAACTGCTGAAAGTCTATCAAAATGGGACAGTATGAGTGAGGGAAATTTAAAAATAAGATGAGTAACATTTTAAATGGCACATTGAAACACACACAGCAAAATCTTTCATGCTTTGGAATTAATTCCGAATGGATGAGTCTTGGCAGGTGTGCTATTGTGTTGTTGTGCACTATTGGTTAACAAATTTAATTCTAGAGATAGCTGTATGCTGTATTTCAGTTATGGGTGCAAGGATTTCTTTCTTTCTTTCCGAAGTGCTTTAATTTGGAGAAAGAGGTTCCTGTGTTTAAGGCACAGGACTTGGAGTTAGAAGACATGCTTTTTTTTCTGAGCTGTTCCACTGACTCATTATATGACCTTGAGCAAAGAACTTCATCTCTATGGGCCTCAGTTTCCCTACTTGTATAATGGGAATGAGGCTCTCTTACTTCACAGAGAGGTTGTGAGGATTAATTAATGTTTGTTGATCCTTAGAGCTGAATTGAGCTCAGGCATGGAGAATTTTAGCCCAAATGGAGAATTTTTCAGAAAATTATAAACATGTGAAAACAGGAGGTTATAGTGCAGGGATCGGCAATCATTGGCTTGTGCTCTGTCAGGGAAATCCGCTGGCGGGCTGGGGCGGTTTGTTTACCTGAAGCGTCCGCAGGTTTGGCCGATCGCAGCTGCCACTGGCTGTGGTACACCATTCCAGGCCAATGGGGGCTGCGGGAAGCAGCGCGGGCTGAGGGATGTGCTGGCCGCCGCTTCCCGCAGCCTCCATTGGCCTGGAACAGCGAACTGCGGCCAGTGGGACCGGTGATCGGCCGAACCTGTGGACGCTGCAGGTAAACAAACCGTCCCAGTCTGCCAGCGGATTTCCCTGATGGGCCACATGACAAAGGTTGCCAATCCCTCTTATAGTGAATAATCCCAACAGAACTTTAACTGTTGAATAATATAGGGTTCAATCTTGTGGACCCAGGTCTTGATTCTCCATTGCCCTGCACATTTTATAGTCATTTACATGATTGCAAAGTGAATGTGAAGTGGGTGCAAAATGCTACCAAATCTGAGTGGTCTCACAGGACATTCACAGTATCTACACCAGGTGCAGAGCAACAAAAACTGAACCCCCTTTGTCACATGTGAGTACTCTCACTGAAGTCAATGGAACTACTTACGTGATGAGGGACTGCTGACGTGACCAAGAGTTGCAAGATCAGGTTCAAAGTTCCTAAAGCATTTTGGGAGCCTCTAAGATTAAAGCCACTATAAATGTGTAAGGTATTAATGTTAAAAATATTAATACCAATATTTATAATACATGAACTATTCACTGTAGGGAATCCTGAGGAAAATGACTTGGCAAGCAGAACGAAGAACTTGCATTACCCTCTTGATTAATAAATCCCATTCCAAATACATCAATTTTTAAAACGTTTCCCACCCTGGAGATCCTGTCCCAGTCAAGGGAGGCCTGACTGTTTCTTGTGCTGCCGCATTTGAGTACTCCACCTATTGTAATTCAGGGACTGGGCCAATAGGGTCTAACGCCTCAAGGCAGAGACTTGGCATAGCAGCCAGTCTGAGCAGGGTGTTCACTCACATTTTCATTAGGGGTCATTTCTTCCTGCCCGCAAGCCAGCTACCCTCTTCCTTTTCTCCTTCTTCATATCAGCTGCAAATGGTGCCGTCACTCAGCAGCTGCAAGACTGAGTACACTTTTCTTGAAACTATCACTGTTCCTATAACCACCATTAGCACCCAGAAACTCCAGTGATGAGCACATTAGGTACCTATATGGATAGATAGACACTAAGCGGTGCTAAAGAGCTGTATAAATTGCATCCTCACACCCCAATCCTGCATATGAGGGCAATTTGCGAGTCAGTCTGAGCTGGCTGATAGAACTAGAATCTAACTAACGCCTCTCTCGAAGGTTGCCATCCTAGTCCCCGTGAATCAGTCCACTTAGGCATTCTGAGTCATAAGATGTAAGCATGAATACATACAGATGTGCGCGCGCACACACACACGTATGCAATTATACTGTGTTTGCAGTGCATTTTATATTCACCTACTCTTACATACACACTGATGCATTTATGTTATTCCCTTCTACACACATTAGTGCACTGGAGATCACTTTGTGCACACATACTGGGTACACTTTTGTTCACATGCATGGTAGCTGGTGACAACAATTTAAGGAGGGCAGCGTGCTACTAAAGACCAACTTGTGAGTAAATTGGCTCTGCATTCCTCCAATAACCAACTGTAGTGCACTGAAGTAGGACAAAATGGTACTAACATGGAACTCACATTCATGACCCTTCCTCTAAACTGAGCTGGGGAAGGGTTACCTGGTTATACAAGCTGAGTACTGTATTGGGAATTACGGCTCAAAGAAAAGTCAAGTTGTATCCCATGTTGCTGCATGAAGTTCCCCCATGTCTCCCTCAGCGTCTCACATTTGCTTTTTTGGTCCCTATGGGATATTAAAGAATTGATCTGTCTCTTTCCAACTGCTGCTTCTCCCTTTTGCCCTCCCTCTGTAGGCAAATGAGACAGAGGAAAATGGATCTGACAGTTTCATGCACTCCATGGACCCGCAACTGGAGAGACAAGTGGAAACAATCAGGAACCTGGTGGACTCCTACATGGGAATTGTCAACAAAACCATCCGAGACCTCATGCCTAAGACCATCATGCATCTCATGATAAACAACGTACATATTGCCCTGCTAAGCCCATTGGGAACTGTGGGAGAACTAGAAAGATAAGAGAAGAAAGAGAAAGACATGGAGAGAAGGAAAAAAGAGGAAAGAGAGAGAAATATGGGTGGACTGGCAGGATAGAGGTGAAAGAGAGAGAAGGGGAGGAGAGAATGTGAGACAGAATAAATGAGATGGGGAAAGAAAGAGAGGGGCTTTGCAGGAAAGATGATTCAGACGGAGGCTTTGATGGCTGTGATTTTCTGTTTCTTCTGCTCTGGTTACAGACGAAGGATTTTATCCATTCGGAGTTGCTGGCAAACCTCTACTCCTGTGGAGACCAAAACAGCCTCATGGAAGAGTCAGCGGAGCAGGCCCAGCGGCGTGATGAGATGCTGCGCATGTACCATGCCCTGAAAGAGGCACTCAACATCATCGGGGATATTAACACCACCACCATCAGCACCCCTACGCCCCCACCGGTGGACGACTCCTGGCTGCAGGTGCAGAACATACCATCTGGACGCAGGTACCAGAGGCTCAGGGGTAGTGCCCCACGGACCTGCCTGATGCCTCTTTAGGGGCTAGATGGGGCCTCCTGCTAGAATATGAAGGCTAATGGGTGCTGAAGATTCTGGGGTATTGGAAGTTAACATGAGGGTTGCTGAGGCCTTGAAAATAAAATAGGAGCTTCTAGGGCCTTGTGTAGGTGAATTAGGCTGCCAGACCCTTGAAGGTTATATGGAGGTTGGAGGAGTCTTGAAGGCAAACAGAAGGATTGAAGGGATATGGAAGGTGACTTGGGGGCTGGAAGGGTGCTGAACGCACTGTGGGGTTTGGAGGGCTACTGTACGTGCCTGTTGCTGCAGTTGAACTTCTCTTTGGTTGTTTGGTAGGTCTCCCACGTCCAGCCCTACACCACAAAGGAGAGCTCCCGCTGTTCCACCAGCCAGGCCTGTATCTCGAGGTCCAGCTCCTGGACCTCCTCCTGCTGGTGGACCCACCCTGGGTGGTGCTCCCCCTGTGCCCTCCAGGCCAGGTGCCTCCCCTGATCCTTTTGGGCCCCCACCTCAAGTTCCATCTCGGCCAAACCGTGCTCCTCCTGGTGTCCCCAGGTAAGTCCGGAGACACTCGTGCAGAGGGAGAGATCTGGGTTTCAGGTGGCCGCTTTGGTAATGCCTCCTTCCTCTCAGCTTACAGAGCAGTCATGGACCATTTGGGATGGGTGAAGCCTTTCTCTGTGTGTTTGAATCAATTCTGCAACTGGGAAGATTTGTTCCTTTATTTGTCGTACTAGTGCTGACATTTCATTTTATCGGGGAGACAGTGCAGAGGCAGATGTCTGAAACAGAGGGACATCCTCTTCCCCGCAAAAAAGTGCATTTAGGCCTTGGGAGGGACCTTGGGTCAGAGAGCATTGTACATGATAATCCCAATCAAAGCAGCAATGCTGGTGCCTGTACTCACAAGTGGGAAACGGAAGTGCTGGGAGTGAGACAGAATAGGGGGTGGGCATGGGAATGTGTTTCATGGCAATGAGGACCATGTTAGGGGAGCCCCAGTGTATGAGCTCTTTCTCCTCTCCTGATACAGGAGGTTTCAAGGAGAGGAAGAGAGGGACTTAAACCAAGATATGTGGATGCTTTTCCTACCCAGCTTGGCTGCTGCTTCCGGTACCAGTGGCCAGCTGTGTAGGACTATAGTATGAGAACAAGTAGTTGGGAGGTGGGTTTCCCTTATGAGCACGCTTATCACCTCCACAATTAACTCCAAGTGCCCAGGGCACTTTCCAAGCTATAGAGCCCACATGTTACAACTTCACATTCCCAAAAGGAAGCTCTATAGGACTGAGTCCTCCCCCAGGTATAGTCACCCTGTGCATCCTTCTGACACTGGAATGAGCCACGAGTGCATTGGTAAGGAAACTTTAGGAAGAAGCTGGGCTGGAACCAAGGTCATTTCAGTGTTGGATTCTTGATCTCAGCCAGAGGAATGGAAAGAAACGGAATGGTAAAATGAATGATAACCAGGAACTTCCCATCTGTGGGTGTAAGGAAGTCCCTCTCCTGTGATAACGCCCCATTTCCGATGGGTGCTGATTGTGTATATCAAAGGCTGCCTGGCCCTTTTCTGTTGCAACACCTTGTTTCTGATAGGTGTTCATAGTGTATGTCAAAGCTTCCCAGCCCCCTCTCCTGTGATAACACCTTGTCTCTGATGGGTGGTGATGGTATATGTTAGAGGCTGCCTGGTCCTTCTCCTGTTATAATGCCTTGACTCTGTGGGTGCTGCTTGTTCAGAGAGAGGGAGTTCTTTGACAGGTTCTGTATCCAGCCCAGGACAGGAACAGGAATGGATGAGTCCGAAGAGGCTGCAGCTCGGTTTTTATTGATTCTTTGGTGTGAAAATGATGTTACCTTCTCAATGTCTCTGCCCTGGCCCTTCCTCTGCCCCTTAATGCTGCTCCCACAGGGACCCGGCCACATGCGCCTTGCTGCCCCCTTCCGGGGGTTTGCAGTACCATTGGTAGTGCCTGTGGATATCTGCATGCTTCAGTTGTGTAGTTTTGGCTCTTGCTTCTTGTGCTGCTGCCTCCCCACATGACACTCCTTTTCTGTTCATTTTTTGGTGTGTTTCCCACATTTCTCTCTTCTTCTCCATCTCCCTTTCACACCTTGTGCTTCATTTCCTCACTCATGAAAAATATTCTATATACCCTGGTCATCCTGGTAGGATCCCCCAAACAGCCTGAAATGAGCTGAGCTCCTGCCTCTAGGGAGATTCTTTGCCCCTCTGCACCAGCCTACATTGCTACCCCTGCCCCATTTGTAACAGGCTTTTATGGCTGATTCCCTCTATGTGGATCAGAGAGGTTCTGAACAAAACAGCATTGGACTAGAGGAAGGAAACTTGAAATGTCTAACTAAACAGGTCACTCTCCCTGGCCCTAGTGGGGGAAATGGTTCCGTGCTGACTCATTGCCATGGTTTGGATGGGAATGGGATGGTTCCAGAGAGTGTAGTGAAGCAACGCTCACTCATGCTCTCGCTCTCAATCTCTCTCCCCCACTCCTCCATCCTTCCAGCTGTTCATAGACTCCTCCCATGGCCTTATACCCTGTTTGCCATTCTGGTTTCTCCATTCACCAGGGAAGTCAGGTGGCAACCTTTCTCCCTCTTCTGTATATAGAATAAGAAAGTTCCCCGCTGGCACCTGGGCTTGGGTCTTTCTGCCATGGGTGAACGGGTACCATCTCCATTGTTGCTTTTCTTTTAATACCCATCTTTCCCTCACTGGATGGATTACACTGGATGCCATATGAGTATGAAGTGGAACTTGTTATCTTTACAGCGTGAGTGGGCCTTGTTGTGGGAGTTGGTACAGGGAGAAAATGGGATCTGACATGTATGCTTGGGTGTATTTGTGCATATGTATATATGTTTGCATGGATGTGTGTGCATATGCCTGCTGTATGTATGTTCTTGTTCATCTCCATCTGGTTTGTATGAACATCTGGATTCAAGGTTGGTGATGTTGGAGCGTTCTCTGCCCCATATACCCACAGACATATACAGACACTCACTCATGCATGTGCTGTCACACACAAATACTTCACAGTTCATTTTCTTGAACAGGAAGTCTTCAAAGAAGCAGGATCCTTTCCCTTTGATTATGTCCCTGGTCGGGGAGCTTCAGCAGTTGGTTCTTCAGTCTCCTGTATAGGTCCATACTCACCAGCTACATGTACCTTTGGGAACTATTTATCTAAATACTCAAGTATCAGAGGGGTAGCCGTGTTAGTCTGGATCTGTAAAAAGCAACAGAGAGTCCTGTGGCACCTTTAAGACTAACAGATGTGTTGGAGCATAAGCTTTCGTGGGTGAATGCCCACTTCGTCGGATGCATGCATGCATCCGATGAAGTGGGCATTCACCCACGAAAGCTTATGCTCCAATACATCTGTTAGTCTTAAAGGTGCCACAGGACTCTCTGTTGCTTTTTATCTAAATACTGTACATTAGAAACAACTCATTAGCCTCTGCCCATCCAATGAAGGCCATGTGCTCTGAGCATCTATGATCTGTGCAAAAAATTCTCATTTGTGGAAAATGGGTCTTGTCAAACAAACATGATTTCATTTTTTGTTGAGATAAGTTTGGTTGATAAAGATAACTTGCATAGATGTAATATACTAAGATATTTATAAGACATTTGGCTTATGCAGCATGAGATTTTGATTATAAAACTAGCACTGTATGATATCAATAAAGCACATGCTAGATTGATTAAGAACTGGCTAATGGACAGATTTCAAAAAGTTGTTGTCAAGGAGAATCATCGTCAAATAGAGCTGCCTTTCTAGAAGATGTGCATTAGTTGAACAGAAGTTATTGGGATCAATACAGAGGTAACTGGATTAAATTCTATGGCTTGAGTTATATAGGAGGTCAGACTAGATGATCTAATGGTCTCTTCTGGCCTTAAAATCTATTAAGCTACGTCCTTGTTTCCTCCTCTCCTGACTGGTACTCGAGACCCAGAACTGCACTTTAGCCCTTCCTGATTTCCACTTCTCATTGGCTTTTGTTTCTTTTGATTAAATGTGTTAAATTAAGTTAGTGTTGCAATATCACTAGAAAGCCTGGATCGCCAGTGAAATATGGCATGACATCCAGCCAGCCCAATCCTGAGACCTGTGCCTGCTAGCATGTTTGTATAAGCACATGTGAGTGTACTTTAATGCACATAGACACTTGTGTCAGTATGTGAGCATGTTCCAATGTGTCTTGAGTCTGAGTGTGGATCCTGCTTTGTATGTGTATAAGAGCCTATTTGTGTGCCCATGTGAATATGCTAGTGAGTGTGTGAATGCAGCTGTGTGTGTGTGCACGTACATCACAATGTACTTATGGGTTTGTATGCCTCTTTGTGTGCACATGTGAGGGTCATATGCTCCTATATAGATGTGTGCACATCTTTATGTACATGTGTAGAAATGTGTGTATATCTATGCATGTACTCTTGTTTAGGTGTGTATGTTTAATTCTGTTGGCATGTATGCATCTGTATGGACAGGTGGGTCTGTAAGTGTGGGATGTGCACTTTCCTGTGTAGGGGTGGCTGTGAATGTGTAGGGTGTGCTCCTGTAAACAGAGTGTCTGTTTATTCTCTGTATGTGTGTTTCACCTTCCTGACTGTCTGTGTGGCCTCTGCTTTGAACTGTCTGAACTGCCATGTTGATTTCGTGTTGTCTTTCAGAATCACTATCAGTGACCCCTGAGGACTGGCAGCCACGGTATGTTCTGCACTCTCTCCCTGCGATGCATGAGTCAGTGTGTCTCCCCTCCTCCATTCCCATCACTCTGCTGCTCACCTCTCCTACCTGATTCTTTACTTGTACCAGATCCCCTTGTCCAAACAACCCACGAAGGGAGGAGTCTTAACAGAACACTGGACAATCAGACAGGGAGCAGCTGCTTGGAGCTGCAGGAGACGGGAAGGCTGGGAGAAGCCTCAGGAACTGTTTAAAAAAAAGGAAGATT
Organism: Chrysemys picta bellii; assembly: GCF_011386835.1. Classification (NCBI taxonomy): domain Eukaryota; kingdom Metazoa; phylum Chordata; order Testudines; family Emydidae; genus Chrysemys; species Chrysemys picta. Next base: position 13,375,924 of record NC_088808.1, on the reverse strand, counting down.
ATCAGAGAAGAAAACCGCACCCTTGAGTGTATGGGTTCAGAGTGAGGGGAGAGAAAGAGAGAGAGAGAGAGAGAGAGGAGGGAGCATGGGAGATAGGGTGGGAGCCGTGTCTCTCTCAACCTGTTTAATTCTGCACTGACAGGGAGATGGACTGAATGAACTGTAGGTCTTTTCCATCTCTCTGTCTGCTCTAATGGCCTCTCCTGAGACCGTGATGGGGAACTGTGGATTAAGACTCTTGTTTTACATTTCAGCATGTCTGCCCAGAGTAGTCCCTGCATCTCCATCTAGTGTCCATGGAAGGGAGGGCAAGGTTCTGGGGCATTACCATCAGTGACGTCTGTCCTCCCAAATATGGAGTAACCCTGCCCTTAAATGCTCCCCCATTCACCCGTTTCATCTGATCCCAGTTAGAGATAAACATCCTTTTTCCTCTTGATCCCCTAGCCTAGACGTTCTCCTGTTTTGCCATCCAAATGTCCCCACTCTCTTCCCATGCAAAAGGGGGTGTATGCAACAATCCATGTCCCACCTTCACCACTGTGCTCCAGGGCCTCTGTCTGTCTTTCCTTCTCTCTTTTGCTCTCTCCCTGCACTTTGCAGCAGCATATTTGCTGAACACCAGATTAGCAAGGTGGCCCAGCACCAGGTATATAGTGCACTGTGCTGGCCTTACACTCAGCAGCTGAACTTTCCATCTGAGTAAATACTAACAGGGGAGGATGTAACTTGAAGAAGGATGTCAACCTGAATGGAATCTGCCTGTCCTTCCTGAGCTCCACTGGCCCTTGCTGATGAGAGAAAGGGAGAGAGGGTAGAGTGGAGCAGCTTTGGGACACTATGGGGTGGGACAGATATGTTTTGTGAGGCCCACTCTTGTCCTTATGTGCGTTATCCTTCTACATGATGGGCCTGTTTCTGAGAGGTGTTGAGTAACTGCAGCTCCTATTGAATTCATTGGGCCTGATCATGCAAAGCACAGAGCACCTTCAGCTACCACTGAGGTCAAAGGGAATTGCAGGTGCTCAGTGCCTCTCTGGGTCAAGCCCTCGGAGTTCACAATCAGCTCCTGTCTCCTAGTGAATGGTGACTGTGTTGCTGGGCAGAGGGCTGAAACGTGCTGCAACACAGAGAACCAACACAGGGACTGTTCAGTGGTAAATGTTTTGCTTGAAGAGCTTCATCTCTTATCCTCAGCCCTCCTCACTGATGACTCAGTACGGATGTGCCAGAGCAACTAACAGCTTCCCCCAGTCACTGCCTGCTGCAGCCATCTTTGGAAGCCCTAGTAGAAAATGGTCATCTTGGAGAGGGTCTCAGATAGGAGGGTTGAGTGTTATCTGTGTTTTGTTCTGGGACTCGCTGTTACGAGGCTTTCTCTGCCCTTGGTCTGGTTTATAAAGAGCACCAAGGAAATCAGAGCTAATGTAGGATGGTGGTGTTATGGGGGTAACCCTCTTGATCCTGACTATAGATAGCAGCAACTTTTTGCAGCTCAGGAGAATAAATCCAAGTGTTTCCCCTCTCAGCCTGATTTTTGTGATGTCCTCAAAATGATAAGGGGCTAGGCTTGAATAGGGTTTAAAAGGCAATGTGCAAAGCAAACAAAATAATTGTTTGGTTTATGCCTCCTCTTGCTCATTTTAGGGCTAAATTCCACTCCCATTGTAGTCAGTGGAAATTCTGTCAGTGGATGCCAAGGGAGCAGAATTTAGTGGTGTATAATGACAGGCTCATGAAGGTCTCTGCTGTTCCCAACCCCCAGCCTCCAGCACCTGACTGCTCTCTTGTTCCTGAAGACATTGGCAATGGGCAGAGGCCCTTGTTGGGAGGCAGTTTTCAGCCTCTGATGATATCAGCATCCAGATCCTTTAAACATCTTACCAAAGTCCTCTAGAAAAGAGGAGCGAAGTCAAGATCTGCAAAAAAGTAAAACAAAACAAGCAGACAGCAACAACCAAACCCTCCATGAGGCCATCTTTGTACATCGTACACCATCAGCAAAGAACACAAGCATATTTTTTATATGTGCTTTGCCGCTACCCTTTCAATTCTGTGTACTCTAGTAGGGTTGTATGGCCCATCTGTGCCAGAGTGTCTTGTATCATTTGCTCTCCAATGATTTCAATCCCTCTTTCCTGTCTATATCTGGTAAGAACAGCAAAAGAATCTAAGCATATGAGATGCAAATTGACCTCTGAGCTTTAGAAAAGATGCCCTTTAGCGTCCGGTGGCACAGTGTAATAGCACCTAGTTAAGGATTTGCTCTGGATCCCATTAAAGTCAATGGGAGTCTTTCCATTGACTCTAGTGGGCTTTGAGTAAGGCCTTAGGTGAGCAACTATAGCAAATAACACACAGGCCTTCAGTGCATCAAGAAGGCCAGTACCCCATGCCATCACCTCCCCAAGGGATAGCCCTTCTCTGACTCAGTTTCCTCCTCTGTATAAAGGTATCCATTTAACTACCTTGCAGTGGTATTGAATTATTCTCAGGTTAACTCAGTCCCATCATTTATATTGCGCTACTTGAAAAACAACTTGTGCATGACAGCCTGGGAAGTGGTGGCTTCTCTCGCATTATAGATGGATTTGTGGAGTCAAAGAAAAACCACAGCGTTCAGCAATTTAAGAAAGCTTCAGGTGGTACAGTAAGCCTGGTCTACACCTAAATATTAGATCAACCTACGTTGCTCAGGGCTGTGAAAAATGTCATGCCTGAGAGACGTAATTAGGTCAACCTAACCCCCACTGTAGACAAAGCTAGGTCGACGGAAGAATTCTTCTTAGCTGCCACCTCTCAGTGAGGTGGATTATTTACACTGATGGAAAAACCCCTTCCATTGATGTAGGAAGCATCTACCTTATAGCAGCACAGCTGCAGTGCCATAGCAATGCTGCTGCAGCCGCTGTAGTATAGTCATGGCTTAACATTGCCCCAGGCAGGAAACAAAGGGTCAAATTTAGCCCTGCTGTAGGTGGTTGTAATGCCCTTGGCTTCACCGGAGACGTGTCTGTTTACACCGGGGCTGAATTTGGCCTTATGTCTGTTCATTAGGAAGGGAAGTTTCTGGTTCTACTTACTGCTTGTTTAAACCGTAGAAATTCACACCCATGTAACTACATCAACGTAGCTGCAATAGTTGAACTCTGAATATACACTTACTGCGGTCTGCGCCTGTGCAAAACAGGGCTTGCAACGATTTAGAGCATGCAAAAAACCGCTGTACAGAGAGGGCCTTAGTTTCAGTAGCCAGGTTCTGTTTCTTAAATAGATCACCAGGAATCCAGATTCACATCAATGTAACACTGTCAGGGTGCAAATTCAACGAGATTTCCTTGTGTGTATTACCAATACAAACACTGACTGTTAAAACGTACAGAATGATATCAATCTCATTTACTTTCAACCACATCCTATTCGTTTGCTCTTTGCATTTCATTCATCTTGGCAGGGCTGCCCAGAGCGGGGGGCAAGTGGGGCAATTTGCCCCGGGCCCCGCAGTGGCCCCCACGAGAATATAGTATTCTATAGTATTGAAACTTTTTTTTAATGGAAGGAGCCCCCGAAATTGCTTTGCCCCAGGCCCCCTGTATCCTCTGGACGGCCCTGCATCTTGGAGAATGAAACTAGTCTTGCCATATGCTGATTAGTTTAATTTTCCAGAGCTCATGTACTAAAAGGATGCTGTTGCGTTTGGGTTGCAGACATTGCAGGGGGCAGTGTTTAAATGAAAATATACAAACCGTTTTCATTCACAGAGAAAAGTCTATCTATTTCTTACCATGTTTAGATTATGCACAATCTTCCTTCTTTCCTTGAAGCCTATATTTTCAAGCTGACGTCCTCTTCATTTAGCCAGATGAGAGAAAGGGACTGTGGCCCCTACAGGAAGCCAATCTCGTAATGCTGAAGTTGGTGCCCTTCTACTTAGAGCAAATTGCTGCCAGTTCAACTTATTGAAACACTTGCAGCATAGAAATGCTGGAACAATATTAAGAAAATCAGGTCACAAATAGTAAGGGCCAAATTCCCTTCATTAAAGTCAATTGGAGTCATGTTTGTTGGGTCCCATGACTATACGAACAAAAGGATCAAATTTAGTTTGGTAGCTAATATCAAAGATGCTCCTAGCTGTTGAGAATTGAATTCTACAGACTGTCACCTGCCTTGGTGCAGGGGAAGGGTGCTTCTCCAAACCAGCCAGCAGCCTCTGTGACAGCGCCTCCCAGAGGGCCCTGTCCACACTGTGTAATTGACGTTCCCTTGCTTGGTATAGTAGCTTCACTGTTATCGTGTCCATGCTTCTCGACTCTCATTCTGGTGCCAGTGCAGTCGCTGGCAATTAGCCTTTATGCTTTGAGATTCCCAGCTGGAAGGCGATAATAGCTGTGCAGTTAATTCTTCCTCATTATTATCAGGGATCCACAGTGGACCAGAGGAGCCAATGTTTAGCTGATTTTAAAATTGCAAGACTTCTCCATGGACTCCTGCTGATGCTGTGGGTAACCCATTTCCCCAAACTGAGGTCCCCTGTCTTTGGTGCCCTCCCACTGGCTCCAATGAGGTGGAGAAGCATGTGTGATTGTGACTGTGACTGCCATGCTAACCACGGTGTGTGTTCTCTTCTCGTTTTTGTTTTCTTCTGCTTTTTCACAGCAGGAAGGGCCCTGCCTCACCTACTCGACCCACCATAATCCGACCAGCTGAACCGTCCCTCTTAGATTTATAACCCAAGGCCTGTAGACAGCTGGCGACGAGTGCCGTACCCGCGGCTTCCCTGCCCCACACCACCTTCCACAGGCACATTCACTCCTCATCCATCCCACCCCTTCACCTTCCACTGCCCCCTCCTGGTGTGTTGTAAAACGCAAGCTAGTGATTGAGCTCTTCTTCGTCTTCTCTTGTGCGTTCTGTATTGCTTTGTGAACATAGAGTAGTCCCCATTCAATGGCGTGGGACCTTGAAAGACACAGGCTCCTTGGAGTGATCAGTTGCGGGGGCATCTTTAAGCCCAAATGGCAGCTGCCCAACCAAATGCTCCACCTGGTTGATCTAGCCTGAACAATGGGTCCGGCCTGCATTGGCTAGCTGTAGTGTCTCAGCACCTCGAACTAATCTGTAGCTATTTTCTTATGTTGTAGTTAAGAAGACAAAGCGCAACTCAGAAGAATAATAAGCGATACTGTCAAAATGTGTGACATTATTGGTAACAAAGTGAAATGTCCAGTGTATGGGTTTGAATTAAGGTGCAAACATTCATATGTTGTTGGGAACAGTGCAATCAACCTCACTTCAAAGCGAGGCAGGGAGATCAGGATGGGGGGAGCTTTATTGAACGGTGTAATCCTTCTAGAACGAAGTCTGAGATAGCACATATACACACCTCAGAGTGCACGGAGCAGATGGATCTACCTGCCCTCAGCTCTCCCTAGTAGCTGAGGAAATACTGCTGATGGAGAGCCGCTGGCCTCTGCCAGCAGCTATGTCACATCACTGCCTGCAACTGACTTTCCAGAAACTGAGGGGAATAGGTATGATGCTCCCCTTTGCAAATGGACAAGCAGAAGTTTTCAGGGAGTTCGCTAAGTAATTTTTATTGCAAATAGCTCTGCTTCAAATAAGCACATTTCTTGTTCAGTGTATTTTTGGATAGCGTGGTGATTATGGTAACCTTTTCTTCTTGCATGCGGATGGTACGTGTTTCAGGATACTTGTAACCACTGCAGACTACGGCTCATCTTAACAATTTGGGTATTTTGTTTTAATGTTGTATGTGTAAAAAGGAAAGAAAAAAGAGAGTATTAAAAAGTTGATTGATCCTGTGCACCTCAGATGTTGTGGCTCTGCTGAAGCAAAAAGGAGCATTCACCCTCCAGGCTTTAAACCAGCCCTGATTCAGATTTAAGTTCTTTTATTCCAGTACTGTATTTTTGATTTCTGTTGTGGATCCACTTTGCCTGAGGTTCTGATGCCAGTTCCTTTGTGTTTTAATTATTGTTTTAATGCTTTTTTTTCCCTCCCTCTTTCCCTTTCTTTTCCTTCTTTTTCTTTTGTGTCTTTCTTTAAATTCCAGCAGGCCAGGCAAGGCCAGTCCCTCCCGCCCAGAGAGTCCAAAACCACCATTTGAAATGTAGCCTTGCTCCCTCTGAGAATCTTTGCCTGCCTCTTAGCTGTTCTGTCCTGGAATGGTCTGACTCATCTCACACATGGCTTGTTCTGGTGTAGTTTGTGACATACACATATCAGATGTGACTCTAGTGAAACTGTTTTTTTCCTTCCAGTTGCTTAAAGGAATTAAAACAAGTATATTGTAGTAATGAGAAACATATCCTATTATATAAATATCTATAAATATATATATAAGATCAAATTATATACATGTCAGGTGTTTTAAGCCATTTGTGCTTCTATGTGGACTTTAGCAAATACTTATGTAGGAATATATATATTCCACACACACAAACCCAACAAATTAACTGAATCCTGACATGGAGTTTTTGAGCTGATTGTTAAATTCTCTGCTGTGTACAGTTGCGTTATTGTATTGCCCCCGACTCGTGGGTGAACCATCTCAGTGCTGGTAGTAGCTGTGATGCAGTTTGTGATCTACCTGTCACTCTTGTTTATTGGTTGAAATAAACTATCATTTCTGTATAATGATGGACTCCACAAGTAGAATAAAACTCACTCTCTCTCTGGGCGTGAACAGGCTTTTGTTTAATTATAATTTAACCTTTCATCCCAAAGAGCTTTACAAGCTACACACACAGCATCACTCAGATTCTACCACCTGAGGGGGGAGGGGAAAAAGGAGTGGCACCAAGCTGCACAAAGAGTTAGACAAAGGAAATGTTGGTCAAGAACACTGAAGCAAATCCTCTTCACAAGAAAATAAAGCAGCAGGCATTTGTTTAATGCCCAGACATGGAGAGTGTACATTTTTAAGAACACCACACCCTAAGCTGCCTGTTCTTAAAGTGACATTTGCCTATTCCCACTTGTAAGATAGAGTGGCCTGACATTGAGCTGCAGAATTTTTCTAGCGAGCATTGTCTGTTGGGCGAGTTGTCCGATTCTGAGGGCGTAAAAGACCTAACTGCCTTTCAGTTCCTTTTTAGTCACTGAAGATGCAGTGGCCTTGATGCTTTCCTCATTTTTTTCCTTGTGATGCTGCCCTTTGGGGCGCTTTTTTAAAAGGTTAGATTAGCAGATCGGACTGTTTCTTCAGTTTGAAGAACAAAGAAGAAATGGTACCATCAGGCACAGATATCCTGGATGACTTGCCGGAGCCTAACACACTTCTACTGATGCAGGAGGCTTCTTAGGCCCCGTCAGCTACGTCTGGCACTGCATAAGGCCAGCATGGACTGCAGACATCAACTAGCCCTTAAGTGGCAATGTGTCCCACTTAAGTGACCTCTATCTCCCCGACTTTGTCTGGGTAAGCCCAGCACCGAGGTTCTGGTGCCAGCAGGCACCTGATGCCAGGCAGTGCTGAGGTTCCCACACTCCTCTGTTTCAATCTAATTTGGTGCCAAGATTCTGGCACTGTCAATGTGGTGCTGAGGTCCCTGGGTCTCTTTAGGTCAGCACTGAGGTCCCAGAACTGATGATGTAGTGCCACGGTCCCAGGATCTCTCCAGGCTGACCTATTTGGTGCTGAAGTCCCAGCACCACAGATGTAGCACCGACGTCCCCAGATCCTTCAGGGTCAACCGATTCAGCATCGAGGCCCGAGCCTGCTTGATATGTCAAAATCCCCAAATCCCTCCATGTCAACCTCTTCCCCACTAAGGTTTCTGGGTCCCCAGAGTCAGCCTGTTCAGCACTTCAGTCCTGGCCCCATCAATGCCCAGCTGAGGCCCCCAGGTTGGCTGAATTTTGTGCGGACATTCTGATACCATCAAGTGGATGCCAAGGTTCCCAAGTCCCTGTAGGTCAGTGCTCAACTTGCAGCCCAATCACCACACAGCTGTGGCCCATGTGACATCCGCCGGGCCATACAGGTAGTATATATATTGTGTGGATGCAGCCCACATAACACAGAGAGCTGTGTATGTGGCCCACAATGCTAAATAGGTTGAAAACCACTGCTGTAGGTTAATCTGATTCAGCACTGACCTCCCGGCACCACTAGCCTGGCACCAATGTAATCCTTACAGATTATGTCTAGCATAAATTAGGTTAAAGCATCACAATATGTGATTCACCTGAATCTGTGACAAATCAGAGAACGTTCGTGACAACAATGGAGAGTATAATGCTCCTTTAAACAAATGGTACTTCAGAGACTGTGAACCATTGGACCCAGTTGTCCCGAGCAAATGTGAGGATTCACATAGTGTTAATATTTGGCGCCAAACCACTTTGTTAAGTGGTTTATCCAAGTTAATGATGTTGGCTCTTGTCACCAAACCATGTTGGCTCAGATGGGTCCAGTGAGCTTACTGCAACAGGAGCTGGATAAGGAACCACTTCAACTAAGTTCAACTCTAGTGCTGTGTATACCACGCCCGGAGCCATTTTAATTCAAGGCTCATGCTCCAATTTAAAAAACACCAAAGGCTACGATTGTCTTAAGACATGTAGGGTACAAACACTGGCATTAGAGCTACGCTTCTGAAGTCATGTTATAAAGAGCTTTCCTAGGGTCTGCTCCACTATCATCTGCCAATACTGGATTACCCAGGTGCAGGCTTGTTCTTTCTGTGTAAAATCAATTGCACATCAACATCCCCTGAGTTTATCAGGGAACAATAAAAAAATAAATCAGTAAATGCATTTAGCCACTCTTGGAATCACACTGCCTTAGCTCTGAAGATCTCAGTTTTGAACAGATAGGGCCCTCTGGTGCCACTCCCATGACGTGTTTGTTCTGGAACCTATTCAATTGTGGTACCAGCAGGACCTTGAATTTACATCATTAGTTTTGTCCCTGAAGCAGATCGCCTGCAATGCCCAATGCCTCAGAAGCGTTCTCCTTGTTTTAAACTTAGCTGAATAGTTACTCAGATAGTGACAATGATCAAAGGGAAAATCTCTAAATCTGGGATTCCCAATTGAGATTAAGCACACCAAGTCCTCTAAATTGCCAGTGTGTAGTGCTATTCCCCAGTCACAGCACATGCAAATTACTACCTGTAAACGTGACATTGGCATCACTGTTTTTCATAGGAGAAGCTTCTATTAATCCAACTAGTCACAAATATCCATGAGATGCTGTTTAAAGCAGTTAAAAAATAAAAATAAAAAAAAATCCTGCTATCCTGACTTCATCTATATCAGACATCAGAACATACGTACCTGTAGTCAGACGTTGGTCCACAGGCAGGTTCCTTAACAGGGTAACTGGATGATACCTTTACTTAGGCCATGTCTGTGGTCTCCATAAGACTGATCACAAAGGATCCACACTTTATTGATGCTACTTGCTCCTGAACCACTTACATCCAAGATCATTCAAGACACAGAAGGTGAAAATAACCCCCCTTCTCACCTTCCAGACCATCTTCAGTAATAATTCCAGATGATGGATTGGAACATTCACCTTGTTATCCAGCCTTTTTAAGGATTGTGCTCTGAAAGATCCACATTAGGGTTCTGGAGTTGAAAGTTATTTATCCAGTCTTCAAGACTTTCTCCTCTGAGTAGATCAGAGACTCATCTGCCAAAAGCACAGATGTCTTACTTAGGTCTTGGTCTGGCATTATGTATTGTGTAAATGATGTATGACCAGACGAAGCCTCTTTAATCACCAAGGAGAACACCCACCTTTGCCAGCTGTGCTAGCAAGGTCACTTCAGAGTCAAACACCACCCAATGTCTAACAAATTCCCTTTTTCTTAGGCTGAAATCAGGAATTCCTCTGTGTTCCCTCAGAATCCATTGATTCAGATCCGTTTGCAGGTCAGTTGAGAGACAGTCAAAATGTTGCAACACCCATAGGTCTTGGCAGTTTGGTTCAAACAACCTACATCTGATCTTAGCACCACTTTCCAGATTACAGGATCTTTGTCTTCAGCTTGGGGTAGGATTCTCCACTTGATCCTGAATTCTCAGGTTGACACCCTGACTTTGAGATTGCTGATATGCTTCCCAACCTGAAGCAAATACTCAACAGCAACTACACACCACACAACAAAAACACCAACCCAGGAACCAAACCCTGCTACAAACCCCGGTGCCAACTCTGTCCACATATCTATTCAAGGGACACCATCATAGGGCCTAACCACGTCAGCCACAGCATCTGTGGCTCGTTCACCTGCACATCTACCAATGTGATATATGCCATAGTGTGCCAGCAATGCACGTCTGCCATATACATTGGCCAAACCGGACAGTCTCTACGCAAAAGAATAAATAGAAACAAATCTGACATCAGGAAGCATAACATTCACAAACCAGTAGGAGAACACTTCAATCTCTCTGGTCACTCAATAACAGACCTAAAAGTGGCAATTCTTCAACAAAAATACCTTCAAAAACAGACTCGAATGTGAAGCTGCAGAACTGGAATTAATTTGCAAACTGGATACCATCAGATTAGGCCTGAATAAAGACTGGGAGTGGTTGGGTCATTACAAAACCTAAACTTAATTTCCCCAATACTAATTGCTCCCTACTGTTACTCACACCTTCTTGTCAACTGCCTGTAATGGGCCACTCTCTTACCACTTCAGATGTTATTTTTCCTCCCTTGGTATCCTGCTGTTAATTGATTTATCTCGTTAGACTGACCTCACATTTGGTAAAGCAACCCCCATCCTTTCATGTATTTATACCTGCTCCTGTATTTTTCACTTCCTGCATCTGATGAAGTGGGTTCTAGCCCACGAAAGCTTATGCCCAAATAAATGTATTGGTCTCTAAGGTGCCACAAGAGCTCCTCGTTGTTTTTGACTGATGTTGTTTTTGGAAGTCTAATGGTTTCTCGCTGAAAAGCAGGTTTTGACCAAAATCCCACCCCATCCCCTTCCTTCTAGCTAATAGACTTCAAAGTCTCTGTTCCTATCTGAAGTAAAGGTTGATACAAACCATAGTGGAACAGGGTCCTATACTATGAGCTTACAGGACTTGCAACAATTACAACCCTACATACATGTCAACAGTAGACTCACCAGTTCCAAATAGGAGGCACTTTAAAAAACAGAGTTCTTTTGACTGCTGAGAGCCAAAGGGCTCAATCTTGCAAGGTTAGCATACCCACAGCCCCCATTGACATCAACTGAAGCTCAGAGCACCCCACACTTCTCAAGAGGTTCTTAACAGTTCCCAGGACTGAGCCCACAATGGATTCTAGTAACTAGACTGCATCTCCTTGAGTCCAGAGATCAGGATATGCCAGAGCCCATTGGCAGCCATGAAATTTCTCTGTGAACTGCAATTCAGACTTTAGAAGGCTGCAGGTGGCACAAGCTATTGCAGTAATAACAGTAAGCACAATGAAAATGTAATGCATTATAGAACATTAATTAATCCCGTGTGATGGAGAGGCGTATTTTCACCATTTTCTATAGCTGAAGGGGTGGAGGCACAGAGGTTAAATAAGAAGGGCGTCAGTGTAAGAGCTGGGGCTTCCTATGATCATACCAGATCTCTCTCTGAAAGGAAGAATCCGCTATCAGTTTTCCTAGCCAAATTTCAAGGTGATCTGAACAGAAAACGTGCACACAGTCAGTGCTTGCCTGAATAAGTTTATTCAGAAAGAAAGAATTTATAACAGGATTAAATCACCTCTGCAGCAGAATGCAAAAATTTCTCCAACAGTGTTTTCCTTCACATTCCTGGAATAGAACACCCAATAAATATTTACCCCTTTTATAATAATAACACTCTGTATTAAATCATAACCCTTCCCCACTGCAGTTAGATCATTTTTTATAATACAGGTTATGAGCAACCCCAGCAGGCAAAAATACTGCAAGGGGCTGTATTTTTTCTTCAAGGAATATACAAAATGTTACACAGATACACTATGTACAAACTCGTGCAAACAGGAGCTCACAGGCCCACCTTGCTAGTGCCCTGCCTGATGCCTCCAGCAGTGCACTCTGCCCGCAACACTGACAGTCAGTATCAGGGCTGTTCAAATGAAAGGCCTTAAAAACAGTTTCTATCCTCCCCCGATAGGCTAACATTCAGCTGTTCAAATTTCAGAGGAGTGCATTGATTTTATTCCACAGAACCTCTTTCCCCACTAAAATAAACGTTTAAATTCATTTTAAAAAATCCCAAACATCATGTGCTTTTCGCTGTGGAACAACTGTTCCCTAAAAAAAAAAAAGGCTTGATCAAAATAAAAGAACAAAATAGAAAGGACCTGCAGAATTTTAACTAAAAGTCATAAACCAGCATAGCCTCTGTTTGCCAGAGCCTCTCTAGCACAAACAGAACGGTACTAATGGGAGTCAAGCATGTGCATGTGCTTTTAAGTCATCAACCTGGAATTTGTCTTGCATTGCACAACTTTATGTAAATTAGGTCTCCTTAAAATACACATACACACTCTCCAGAGCGTTCTCCTTCGAGACCTGCCACTGGCATTGCTGAGCCCACAGACAGCAGGCAACAAGTTCTAGATTTTAAACCCATATGTACTTATTAGACACTGGTGTTATTCTTAGCAGATGAAGATGGTAACCCATGGTGGTTGAGCCCTGGACACACCATCTTTAGAGTGTCTTTCAGTGAGTTGCTCCATTCATCACAATCCCTTTTCTTTGCTTCTAGATCAGGGAACTGATTCTTTCAGCACAAACTTTCAACTCAAATGTTTATCACCTTGTTTTCGCCTCAATCAGTTCTGCAACTTTGAAGTGTTTCCAGGTGAAGAGCTCCATCTCTTGCATGTGTGTCTGGAATTACCAGGAGCAGACTAAGGTCAGCCCAGGAGGTCCCTAATGCACTCAGCTAGTGGAAGCCTTGTCCGTGTGGAGATGTAGGGAGAAAAAAGAATCCAAGAGATGGGGAACTGGAATCCCAGAGTCCAGAAATTCAAAACAAAGCACGTTTATTAAGTGATTTGCTTTTACTTATTTCTCCCTTTTTTTAAATAAATAAAACTTTCAGACAAACAAGGTGAAACATCATCCTTCAAAGTGCAGTTACATTTCCACCCAACCCTCAACCAACCACATAAAGCTTATGCCAAGTAACCAAGCATCTGTCCCAAGAGGACTCAGAAGGCAACCGCTGGCCACTTCCCTCCTATCTAATGTGAATAAAAGTTTTTGTAGTGCTGCCTAGTCAGGCAAGAAGCCTGTGTCTTTTGGCTGTTTGGGACTAACAAGACTGGTTTCAGATACAGTGCAGGAGACAGGCTGTAGAGAAAAATGGGAGGTTTAAGATACATGGTGGGAAACACACAAATAATCACTCAGAATCCAAAGAGTTTGTTGCCAGAATAAGTTACTTTAGGAGCCTTTTGGAAGGAGATGGGCAGATAGCAATCCTGGCTGGTGCAACAGTCACAAGCCAATCACTGCTGAGAAGCTGGCTGCCAGCAGCAGAGTCCTGCCAGAGAGCTAGGAAAGAAGTGTTCAAGTTACTCTGTCAGAGGGCATGAAGAAGTCCCACCACTTTCATGTGGGCTAGCAGAGGCAGCACTACCGACTGCCTCACATGATTATTTCAAGTCAGAGTCTGTTCTCAGAGTGCACCAAGTAACAGGAGGAGAGAGAAAAGGGAGAGATGAGGAGGTCTGGTGCTTGAGTTCTGTCTGATGCAATCCCTCTTTCCCCACGAAGAGGAAATCTGTCCAGACTGTCTGGACAGAGATACAGGGTGAGTTTAAGCAGTTTGGGTACTTAACAGGCTCACAGAAAATTGCCGCAAACCAGGTTTCTCATGCCATTTAAATCACCATGATCTTGACCTCATCGTTCTCATCGGCACGATAGAAGAAAGGAATGCAGGGGTTTTCCAACAGGGACCCCACCCTCTCCTGAGGGTTCTGGATTTCTCTCAGAAGTTGCATGATTTGCTTAGCAGTGGGATCCTCTGGACTGGGCTGGGGGCCTTTGCTATGACTAGATACGTGGGATTCAAGAACTGCAGCCTCCTGTTCTGGCTCATCTGCTAAACTCACCTCTCGCAGTCCTGTGAAGAACAAAGACAGGGCAGGTTACTATTCCCATCCCACCCCGAGCAGTCTGGTTCTGTTAGCCAGCAGGAGTTGCTGCTAGCACTTTGCTGCACAGGGTATTGCTCACCTTCTCCATCGGTAGCATTCAGTTCAATGCGCCTCTCAACTGCAATGGCACTTCCACTTTCTTGACTTGCTAGCAGGTCTGGGTTCTGAGCAGCTGCCAAATACTTGCTGTACCATTCATTCCTCTCCCCAACCAGACGCATCACCAACTCCTGGAGCTCCAATAACTTCATCTGTAGCAAGTTAGCAAATAAAACAAAACCCATGAAACATACATGTCCTCCCTGTGGCCACAGATAGTACGCACGCCTTGCTCTACCACACTGGCCCCCCTCGCCCAGACAGTCAGCCAGTATTTCCAGGTCAACCGCACGCAGTCGCAGGCACACTAGACCACACCCTGAGTGGCAGGTGCCAAGTCTGCAGAGGACAGTTTCCCCATCAGAATTCCAAGTTGCTTCTTACAATTGGTAGGTTTGCACCTGAGTGGACAGGTCACTCTTCCTGACAGACACCCAGAGTCCTGGTTTCAGGCATTTTGGGAATGAGTTTGCTGTACTGTACATCACAAAACCAGCAGTGAATCTGGCACAAGGAGACAATCTTCTCGGGAGAGACCAACAGCTGAACAGCAGCTAGTGCTACGGGTCTGAATTCAGAAAACTGGCAGAGTTCTATGGAAAAGTTTGTATTGTATATGTCCTTTTGATGCCTGCCACTCATCTGCTGAGATCAGCTTTCGCACATGCACATTCCCCTTGTGCTTCCTGGCCTCTTATCCAGGTTGCGAGTACTATTGCGATAGGACGGATTCCTTACCTTCATCTCTTCCTTATCCTGAGCCAGCCGGCTAATATACTCCTCTTTCTCCCGATGCCGCTGTTTTAGGATAGCCCTCTGACTCTGGTACAATGCAATATACTCCCCTGGAACACAGCAGAAAAGCATAAGGCAGAGACAATGCACCGAGGGGTTACAATATTATAAAGGTCTCTCTGCTTGAACTTTACATCAGTGGGTAAATGAACTATGGGGCTTCAGAATCCAGTTGACAGCCAATCTGGACACCAGACTGGAAGTCTCTTACCCAGCAGGGTAATTTTAGGGCACCTGGAGGCCTGGCAGTAGAAATCCGGTTGGTGGCTGAATGGTCAGGCTCCATTAGCAGTTAGAGAGGCACCCGCAGTTTCAGCTCACTGAGAAATAACACCCTGGGCACTCTGAAGAGGTTGTCTAGCTTGCTCTCATGCTGGTTAATCTTACCAATTGTGTCTGTTTCACCAGACAGCTGTATGCAGCGATGCTCCAGCTCCTCCACTCGGTCCTTCAGGTCAGCCTTCTCGTGCATCAGGTCTGTGAAGCGGGACTGAACACATAACCAGCATCAGCCTTCTGAACAACTACACTTGTACAGAGAACACATAAGAGAGTCAACAATCCCCCAACTGAGCACCTTTCAGGTCAGCGTGAGCTTAGGAAACAATACTGTTCTTTCCTCCCAACTTGTCTCCTGTGGGAGAGCCTGGCTGATTTGCTGGATAAAGGAGGAGGAAACACAGCTAGAGAGAGTGACACCACAGGGATAAGGAATCCTTTAAACTTCTCCCCACCATAACAGCACAGCTTCCCAGGCAGTGAAGGCTTCAAGATTGCTACGCCTCTAGCAGCAGTTTCTCACTCACCTGCACTGGGGAGACTGATAGTGGTGGGGCACGCTCAATATGGCTTCAGAAAAAGATCAAGGACTAATGCCAGCCCCCTACACTATTCCCTTTGAGTTTAAACGATTGCAGGCCATGCTGAGCATCCCAAAGGTTAGATGCAGAAGTGATAAGCCGTTCACAGGAAACCCAGGAAAGGAGGCAGTTGTGTCATAGAAACCAGACTTGCAATTTATTCCCTCGCAACATAGTCTTGGTCTGCTATACAGTGGGGCCTGATGCCGGGCTCCAGAGCCCAGCTGGGGGTTCAGTTACTCACCTGTAGTTTCTCCATGGCAGTTTTTAAAGCCTCATGAACCTCCACTGGGACAGTGTCAGTAGTGTAACCTGGAAAGGACACGTAGATTCAGTGTGTACGGTTTGCGGAAGAGCAATAAAACTGAAAGTCTGATTGATACTGGGAGAGCCACTCCATGTGGCTCTTTCTGGTGCACTCCCCCTCCCACACAAACAGCGCAGAGCTTTACCTCCACCTGATGTGACATTATGTTGCTGCTCCTGCCTCAGAGCTGCAATTTGCTGCAGGAGACCTCTACATTGTCGTTTCTGCTCCGCCAGCTGCTGTCTCATCTCCTCTCGCTCCTTCTCCACTTGGGACATGGCAGATGTCAAGAAAGTGACCTAAAAGGCAATTTCAGATGAAAAGTGCTTTTCATCTATGGAGCTCCACTACCCAATCAACTCCCAGTATCCCTGTGAGGTACGTAAGGATTATCCCTATTTTACAGATGGGGAAAACCTGCCTACAGTGAGTCAGCATTCTAGCTGGGATCAGAATTTGAGGGAACTTATTCCTAGTCCTCTGCATTAGACCTGGCCCAGGGCCCTGTGTAGTCCACAATTCTGCAGCTGCAGAGCTTACTGTGGAATCAACTGCTTACTGCAGAACAGGGCTCCAAAACCTCCGCTTTCATTTTAAAGAGCAGTGAAGATAAAATCTGAAAAATGTAAGGAGAGTAAATTGAAGCAGCAAATAGCCCTAGAAGTATGAACTGTCCAATTCCCCTCAGTGGGGGAAATCTGACCCCCAAGAGGACATGTGTACACTTTATAAATAAGTACCTATTTTCACTAATGATCATTCTAGCAAAAATAGCCAGCAGATGCACCAATGCCAATCCCAACCTGCCTCCCAAGCTAAGGAATATAGGATCAAAATAAGACAGGAGCTACTGAGCTGATTGGGTTATTTTCATATATTACTTTTTACCCTCCATTTTTCATTTAATGGAAGCTGCCAATAGATTCCAGTCTGCCACACCACAGTGCTGCAGAATCCTGGGTGCCTGCTGCAGTGCACATGGGGCTTTGACTCTGCCTCTTACTCTATGGGCCTGCGTGCGTGCTCATTGCATGGCAGACGACAATCGTATGCACAGTCTCCCTGCTAGGGGAGTGTGACCTGCCCACTTTACAGGTACTTATGCATAATTGGAAGAAGGAAGCTTTGCTGCATACTATGGACTCACCATTTCTTCACGGCTTTCAAAATCCTCTGGGATCACGAGTGAAGATGTTACAGTTTCTTCTATCATCTTTTCAGTCTCCACGCCATCTCCTATGAGATGAAGGAAATATACAAGGGAGCTGTAACACTAGATGGTCTAGCCCAGCCCAAGCTTCCACCTAAAGATAAGGCTGCTGTTACCTTCCACTCGGTGCAACACTCGATCGTCCACCTCTGCTGCTAACTGACTGATCTGGGCCTGCAGCTCTCTGTTTTCTTTGGCTACAGCTGCCAGGCTTTCCTGTAAGAGAAGCAGGAAATCACTGGAGGGGCTGGATGGCCCACACACACTTGAGACCTGCACCAGCAAAACTAGATTCCCAATATTTTCACCAGCAACAGAAAAACGGTATGTTTTAACCACAAGCCATTATCCTGTCTGTAATGCAGGAAGCCCCGGCACCCACACAGGGTAATGCAGAAAGTACAACATATAGATAGAGTCCTGCCTACCATCCTTCAGCACCTGCTTATCCCCATTACCTTGGTCTGCTGCAGCTCCTTCAGGTGCAACTCTGCTGTCACTTTGCCTTGCACTTCCTCATGCTGCAGACGGTCCATGAGCTGTGTCTGAAGCAAGTACTGTTTATGCAGCTCCTCCTTCTCGTTGGCCAGATGCTGGTATGCCACAGTATACTGTTGCAAGTGGCCATAGTATTGATCCCGCTGCTCCTGCAGGCCCTGAGCCTCCTGCGTTTTCAGTTCCACCTGACAAACAGAGTAAGATCAACTCATCACTGAAAGCTCCAGCTCTACACACACAGTTGAAGACTATCCCTAAGGTGGTACACGTTCCCCTGCATATCCTCATCTTCACAGGGCATAAATCACACAGCACCACCCTCCTTTTCAGCATGGGAAACAAGGCAGCTTCTGATTCTCCTGTAGACTGTGGCAGTTGGCACCAGATCTTTTCTTACTCCAGCTAGGAGACAATTGTCAGCATCACCCCTTGAATGAGCCAGAAGCAGGCGCTTCACACTCCTAAATTCTGACTGGCACAAAATGCCAGACATCCACAGCAGGGTGCAGACAAGGTACATGGTGAAGACTGGCTCCCAGACTGGTGTGAAAATGAACAATTTCCATCTTTACATCAAAGCCTATCCTATTTCAGAACCTGGTACGTTATCACCCTGCTGCTGTACCGCAGTGCATTACCGTCTCTGTGAGCTCAGCCAGCTTCTCCTGTAGCTGCCCAATCTTCTTGGCCAATTCCTTCTTCACATGCAGCTCCGACTGCAGGGCGCTTGTCACCTCCATGTTCTCATTTGTCTGAAATGATGCAGAGCCACCAGATCAGAAAACTACCCTAAATCAAGTACCATAAATGTACATAGCACTTTACAAACCAAGTCAACAGGCCGTACTCAGTGCTAGCATAACATGGTGCAATTCCTCTTGAAATGGATGGGTATTGCAATCCTGGCGTGTAAGTAGCTGTATTTGGCCCAAAGTCCCTGCCCTGAACAGTCATTCTAATTCAGACAGAGGAACACGAAACAGGGATAAGAGCTTGAGCAAGACAGCGAGGGGACAATAGCATGGGGATCAAAACAGGGAAGGTGCCATAAGAGAAAAGGGTTTTGGCACACAGCACAGCCTCTCACTCGCCAAGCACAGGGGTGGCATAAAAAAAAGAGGCAGGGTGAAGAGAGTGAGGAGACAAAAGGAGGAGTTCAGAGAGGACTGAAGAGAGCAGGTAGCTAGAGGGAGAATGCAAGGACAGGAGGGCAAAGACATAGGGAGCAAGACTGCACAGAGCCCTGAAGAGGACGCTCGGGAGCGTTATGCTGCAATGAAAGGCACGAAGTTGGCAACAGGATTCAGGGGCAGAAGGGGTAATACTGACAGCAGTGGAAGAGGCTAAAGAAGTTGGGAAGAACCTCCTCATGGGTGACAGGCATGCAAATATGGGGACAGACAACAGAGCCTTCAAGGACAAAGAGCCAGGAGAAATGCCCAAGGTAGAGAAAAACAGTCAAGTTGAGGGTGGAGGGCACAAGGGAAGGAAAGAAGAAAACCCCGTTGAGACAAGCAGAGATGTTGGGTGATCCCACAGAAGTTCACTAGGGAGTTGGAGAGATTGCATAGTTCCATCACACCAAGGTCTAAAGCTAGAGCTGTAACAACCAAAGCACCAGCGGGCAAGGTAAGGACAATGCTTCTGCCCAGAGGTTAGCGTCGCTGTTCGTGCTGCACTATAATTGTACCCTGTAGTTCAAAGGGCTGCATGTCTGGGAGAGACATACCAGTTTGACAAAGCCGTTCTGCAGCTCAGCCAGCTGCTCCTTCAGCTCCCGGTTTTGGCTGAGAGCTCGGCTGATGGTGGCTTTGTCGCTCTGCATGTTTTCCAGGATCTGCTGTCTGTCCACAGACTCCTCGCTATAGCGCTGCACAGTCTTCTCGAGCTCCTGCAGCCGCTCCTCCTGCTCCTGGTTGAGGTGGCTCAGCTGCTCATTATCCCGCACCTGGGCCTGGTACTGTCCATGAAGTTCCTCCTTCTCTTGTTGCAGCCGCTGGACCTCTTCCTGCAGGCTCAGCTCAGCTTCCGTGGGCCCTTCTGGCAGGGCAGGCTCACTGTCATTAGGCTTAGCTGCTGAGGAAATGGAGTTACAATCAGCTGGGTTGGAGGGCTGCACCATTCACAATAGGTTAGAGGTACAGAACCCTTTTAATGTGAACAGGCCTTTCCTCAGCCAACACAACAATCAACCCCTCTATCTAAGGTTGTGTCACTGACAGCACTATCCAACCCTCCCTCTGGGACCAGATGGTTCCTAGGAAGAGAAAAACGAGAGGAGAAAGACCACAGCTTGCTGCTATGTGCTATTAGCTCCTCAGTTCCCCACTAAGAAGCTTTTCTCCCCCCAGCTGGGTGTTAGGACAGCACAGATGAACCAAAGTTCTCTTTCTTCTTCACTGGACCATAGGAGCTGGAGGTTTGGTCAGGTGGATAAGAACAGGCAGACATGGCTGGATGATGGTTTGAAAGGTCTTGTTTGACAGGCACTAGGCCGGTAAGTTCTCACTAATCCTTCCTAGCTGTCCTTATGGTTTGGGGATATCACACCTACTGCCCCTTCTCTGTACTGAAGTTCTACATAATGGGCATGCGAAACCTTGCTTTAGCCTGCTGGCGCTCCACAATGCTAAGCTCTGATTGAGCCTACCTGATCTGCTTAGCATCTCAGTAACACTGGCTTCCAGCTCCTGAATCTGGGTCACATTCTTCTCCTTTTCCTCCATCAGCGTATGGACCTGTATGGTCCCAGAAAGGGAGAAGTCAAACCAGTGGAGTCAGCCTCCCCGGCCTCAGTAACAATAACGCTTCCACATACACCAGAGAAGATGCCGCCGTTTTTACCTGCTCAGAGAGCTGCTGTACCCGCTGCTGCCAGATACTGCCCTCCTCCTTCAGCTTCTCTACATACTGATCTCTTTCAACCTGGAGCTGGCGAAGCGACTCTGACAGCTGCTCAGGACGACAGAGGAAACTGGAGCATTATTGTTCAAAGAGTACAGCTGGAGGAGACCAGTATTAGTGCAGTCTCGCACTCTTTTGCCCAGCCAGACAAGTTTCCCTACAAAGGTTGCAATATGGATCCTCAACATATTCCATATGCTCTCTTACCTGAGTAATCTGTGTTTCCAGGTTTGCCCGCTCTTCCAATGCCATCTGCAACTGCTGGTTTGCATCCAGAATCCCTGACTGACTTGAAAACTGCCAGGAAAATCAAAGAAGTTATGGCAAATGCCTGCATGCCGTGTTTTCTTCTATACCTCTTCCCTTTGATTGCAACCTGTGACATGATCCATGTGGTAATTTCTATGGTTCTGTAAATTCCTCTTTGTTCTAGTTCAACACAAGTTTATATTAAAAAAGTATGGGTTGAGCTGAGTGGCTGTTTAGAAACAGGCTGACATGGGGGTTCTGCCCTATGCAACAGATCTATCTAGTGTATGAAGGAGATAGCAGCAGCTAGTATCTTGCTGGGACAGCTCCTCTGTCCCACATCTCTGAAAGATATACATCAGTCAAACAATCCAATCCAAGAATAACCGGATGACGTTCTCTGGCCTATGTTACACTGGATGTCAGACTATATGATTGAATGGCCCCTGCTGGCCTTAAAAAACAAAACAAAACAAAAAACAGAGACACTAGTCCAATCCTTGGGATGTCATGGTGTCTATGGTCCACCACTCCAAACTCCTCAGAGAACAGGCTCCCATTCTCCATAAACCTTGATGAAGAACTCTTCATTCAGAAGTTGTCTCTGTGAAGCATTGTATGCTGTTTGGTAAATGGCAGTGAGTAAAAGCCACCCAGTGGTCAATTCTCTCTTGACCTACAATCCCCTTTCCCACATTCAGAACAAGGCCTTATCCTTATATCCACCTCCCAATAACATGCAATCACCTGTTGAATCATCAGCTCAGCCATTTCCAGTTTCTTATGCAAATCCTCCAAATCCAGTTTCATGGCTGAGTTCTCAGAGACCAGGGAGTGAAGTCTCTCCGACAGTTCCGAGTTCTGCTGCTTGAGTTCCTCGCTGCCTTTGCTGAGAGACAGAAATAAATTAGCAATAATCCTTACTTTTGCCACTGGTTCTTTGTTACTCATGAGGTAAATTTACAATCTGGTCCTTTCCGGTGGCTGGAAGAAGGACAGACTGTGCACTGGAAAAGGCCCCTTGTATTCGAGGCATGAGAGGGCAGCTCTCACAGGGTTCAACATTACTGGACCTGCAGTAACATACAGAGTAGAACTGACCTTTGTTTGTACAGATCCAGTTTCAGGCTGTCTCGCTCCTTCACTACCTCTCTATTATGCTAGAGAAAGAGGAAAACATACATAAATCAACCCCAGACTCTGACCAACAAGGAAAGCTTAAAATTAACTATTCTCAGCCTTCTACAGCTCAGCTAATGTGGAACTAAGAAGGTCAAGAACTTGAATTCACAGCACTGTTATGGCTGGAACCTCAGAATGGATTTGCCTGGAACCTTGTATCAGGCTACAGCCAGCCAGCATTGGAGCCAAGCCTATCTGCTCAGTCTTTTCAAATTGACACTGGTAACTAGCCATGAGGTTGTGTTGCAAATGTCTATCTTTGATGGAGAAACTCCTGGACAGAGGCCATGGCTGGGCTTTCATTGTTTGGATTTGGCAAGACAGATGAAGCGAGATGCCAGATCTGAAGACAGAAGCTTTGACCAAAGATTAATGGCTGCAAAAGTGAAGGGTACAGAACTTTGTTTACAGGGCTTGTGTCTCCCTCTTCTCAAAGATGGGACCATTAAGCATGCAGCAGTTTAGTGAAAGATACACAGGAAAAAGCACAACTGTTAAAGTGTAAATGGGGGTAACTCCTACTTTCTCCAACTGTTTCTGCTGCGTAGAGATGGAGGACAGAGTGCGTTCCAGCTCAGATACCCTCTGGCGAGATGACTGCAACCGTGCAGCAAGGTCTTCAGCTTCTCCTGAACAAGTCAAAACAGATTCAGGTGGGGCTAGGCTGCAAACAATTTTACAGAACTGGCTGAACTACACTTTCTACTCAGCCCACAAATTCTTAAACTCTCCCCCACTTTAAGGAAGGTAGCATGGTGCAGTGGAGAGAGGTCTGGAAGTCAACAGAGCTGGGTTCTATTCTGGCTCTGCCACTGACTCCCGTGTGACCTTGGGCAAGTTAACGGCTCTGTGCCTCAGCTTCCTCATCTGTGAAATGGAGAGGATACCCCCTTTGTCTGCAGATGAAAAAGCACCAGGTGCTTATTTATCACTTTTATAATACAGAAAATTGCTGGAGTTCAGCAGAGAATGAAAATTTATCTTACCGTGACAGCTGTGGTGTTCAGCTGAAAAGCAGCCAACAGGACGGTAAGAAAGTAACAGCCTGGATAATCACCAGTATCTAACAGTCATAACAGGGCTTTAGCAACATGCAAAAGAACCTTGATTCTTCTGGAATCAATGGTGTCTGATTTTGGGGATAGCTTGGATGACAGAAACAATACTTGTGCCAAGTATTTATCATTAAGAAGTCACTGAGTGTTATGGGCAGCCTGCCAGTGAATACAGTGCCCATAACTCAAGATCCTTGGTTTGTTCCAGCAACCTCAGTTGAATGCTCAAAGTCGATATACCTGATTTCTGCCGGGCAGCTTGTTGTGTATGTGCTAGTGCTGTCTGCAATTCAGATTTCTCAGAGACTAGGATTCCAATAGTCTGGATATGAACCTTTGGGAAAAGAAAACAACAGCTCAATGTGGGACACTGGTGCTTGGAACTACATCTCCACAGCAGTGACAAAAAGATAATTCACTAAAGGCAGAAAGATTAACATAAATCCATAGTACGAGTCTACAGTCTGGCTGACCAAATGCCTTTCCTGAATAGCTGGATGAATAGACGGATTTCAGAAGGAAGAACATCCCAGTGTTGGGAAGTCCAGAAAAAGCAAAGTGAAGACCAGATGATATGACTGAAATGGAAAAGTTCTCTCTTACCTGTAGCTGTTCCCTCAATGATCCTTGCTCCTTGGCAAACTTCTGTTCAAACCCCTTCTTTTCCTGTGTAAAGAAACCATGCACATTAAACACAAAACTTTTTTTTTTTTAAATACAATTGTAACCTAGATTTCTTGTGGTAATAATAATATCCAGTTGACACAAAGAATTTTAAAGACCTAATTTGCAGTTCACCATTTAAACTTTGTATTTATGTTTTGCACTTTGCTCAGCATGGGCAATAAAAATAGATTAGGCTCTTTTACTTTGAGGTTCTCACACAATAGCACA
This sequence comes from Chrysemys picta bellii, assembly GCF_011386835.1. Classification (NCBI taxonomy): domain Eukaryota; kingdom Metazoa; phylum Chordata; order Testudines; family Emydidae; genus Chrysemys; species Chrysemys picta. The sequence continues at coordinate 13,351,734 of NC_088808.1, read as the reverse complement.
ATGCTGCAGTGTTTGGACTGCAAATTACAGGGGAATGTTTAGATCTAAACATAACCACTTCCACTTAATTGCTTTGAAATTCAATAAAAATTCATTTTAACTTAAGGTTTTGTTTAAAAAAAAAAAAAAGAAAGGTCAAAGTACAAAAATCTCCATTTTGGGCCTAAACTACCTGACAATGTTTCTAAGTAACATTAATTAGTTATGAACGAAATGTGATCTTTTATTAATGTTATCTTGGAAAAGGAAAAATAAGGTGCAAGTTACAGACAGAGCATCAGTTACCAGTGGAGGTTGGTAACTTTTAATATAAAAAGACACTTATTCAAGGTAAGGGTTGTATCTCCTTTAAAATATGTTAGCAGGGGGTTAGATTAGAAGACCCTTGTGGTCCCTTCTAACCCTATGATTTTATGATGATGATAACAGTAAGGAGAAACTTTACAATATATTAAATGTTTTCATTTCAGGATTTTTTAATCCAACACTCAGCACTTGTGACAGTGGATTGGAACAGACACATTTCCTTTGGTTTTGCCAGTATGTCAGCTATGCCCGCTAATTATGTTTGTCTAAGGAAAGCTATATGGAAGCATTCTAACTAGGAGTTTGTTTTTTTGTAGTATTTGATGATGTAGTACTTGATGTTTTTTAAACCAAACTAGGATGGATTTCCCAGCGCCCTCTACACATTATATAATGCTATCTTCACACATTTTACCCAACTAAGGCTGGGTCACATATGTCTGTGCCACAGTACACCACAAATATCTGCTCCTCTTGGGGAGAAGAACATCTACTGATGTACCTATCCTAAGAGGAGGGCTTATGGGAGGCATTTTACCTTCTCCAGCTGGTTCATAGCCTCTTGGTTTTGCTGTTTCTGCAGAAGGAGCAAAATTGATGCATCAGTACTAACAATCACTTTCTTTCTGACAAGATCAGTAAATCTGTCTTCAATCTTAACCACAGACATGGGACACACATAGCTAGCTATTGCAAACAGGAGTTCTGTTAAATCTTTTCGGCATTTTCTACAAAGACAGGATGTTTCAACTATTAAAATAATAGATTCTAGGGTCATGGCATGTGGCTCTTGAGAAGTGTATTAACCAGCTCTGTGTATGTTCTTTAGTCTTCAACAGAACATCCCCGTTCCACAATAGAACTGCTGAGGTAATAAAACCCAAAATGCTTATATTTGATCTCAACACCATCCCTGTTAAATTAACATCCTACATTTTAAGGTGTTTATTATTGTAGTACTTGATGTTATATCACATTAATGATACATCAGAATCCTATAAAGAGAACCACATTCTCTCCTCCCTTCCCTCAGATATGTTTTTAGACACTACACTGAGGATATGTTAAAGCCCTGAGCCTGCAGAAAGAGACTTTTATACCATGTGGAGCCCCATTTAAGTCAGCATGGCTCTGTCAGTGCGCAGGAATCACCTATCCACGTGGATCAGATGGGAGGACTAAGGACAAAACGTGGAGAAAGCGCTAGCATATACACAATACTGTCCCAACATGTTCTAATCTCACTGGAGAGGTGGTTGGAGGTTTATGAGAAAAACAGTGCTAGGTTCTGGGGGGAGGGGGGTTGTGTGTGTGCATGGGATGGAGACAAAGTGAGCAGAGATTCTATACCACGCTATACTAGCAGCCACTGTGATATGTTGAGCAATGTTCCTATTTGCTATCAATAGCTAGCTACTGTCTTTTGCACAGGAGTTACAGACATCAACTTTGGCTAAGCTGTTTATCTAATCCTACTCAAGACGCATTTTAGGAAGGTGATTGTGTGTGGAAGGATAATATATTGGAGACTTTGATCCTAACAGAACCAGTGGACAAGTGCAAATCCGGGAGTACAGCATAGGCCTTGTGTAATTCCAGGCAAGAGACCACTTCATATGCCTGTGTGGATGCAGGCAAACAGCGAGAGTCGCTGGTGGGCACTGCTCTGACAGCAGCTGAAACTGCCGCCCAGCCTCAATACTACAAGAGAAAAAGGGGAAAACAATGCAGCAAAACAAAAGGGGCCGTGGGATGCACTGGGGAGAGTCCTAAACTGCAGGGAGGAAAGTGGGGGGAATGAAACAAGGAGAAAAGCATTTCAAACCAAGCAAGGTTCTTTTCAGACTGAAACTAATCCTTTGCAGTTGTGTTTCTTGCTGTGTTAAAGCAACAGGCTGAAAAGCAGCAGCAACATCCATGCAGGCTATAGGACAAAGTGGTTCATTCATAGTGCCACAGATGCAGAGATGAGCAGACATCAATCCCTATGCTCACTCCTAGCCCCATTACTCCCAGTCTGCAGACAAAGTTGGAACAGAAAGATCAACTACAGAAAACACAGATTTTAATGTTGCTCCCACTGAACCTGCTCCTGCTCCCACTGATTCAGTGGATGCCGATCTGTCCCAGTATTAGTTGCTTTATCATGATGCTAATCACCCATGGCAAAGTACGGTTACCTAAAACCCCATGACTATATTTCATATGCCTCAGACAAGCCAATAAATTCAGGAATCATCTTTTAATTTGACTTTTTACCCTCTGAATGGGAATTTCCATAAAATCCACTTTGTTCTCCGTACAATGCTGTGAGAACAGCTTCCCTTGTGGCACTGTAAAAGAACTCATAATCTCGCAGACACCCAGAGAGCATGGAGAAGCAGCAAGGACAATGTCAAACTGGTTGGCTGGATTGTTTCTTACCAATTCCTCTAGTTTTGTACTGAGCTGTTTGTTAGTTAGATTGCTGGAATCTAGGGCTACTGCCAGCTCCTGGTAACGTGTCTGATGGGCGCATGCAGACAGAAGGAGGAGAAGGAAGGGGGCAGAGGAGAAGGGGAAAAAAGGCAATAATTAGGACAGAAAATAAATCAGTATCACAATTTTGATCTAGTTTGAGTCCCCAAAAAACATTTCACTTTTAACAAGTACATGCTTGATGGCAAGATGTTGTATCCATTCCAATAAAGCCCTCACTCCCATTTAAAGACATTAACTGGGAGTAGTGGCTGCACTCAGGACGAGTCCTTAATAGCTCCAGCATCCAAAGGTGGAGCTGCCACCGATGCTTGGCTCCAAATGTTGGGCATAGCTTCGCTGTCAGGGTTATAAACCACACTGCTTTACTGAGCAGATTCAATACAACAATCACTCACGGTCCCATTGGAGGATCAGCAGTGATATTATCCAAGTGAAAGTTGGAATCAGAAACTGAGTTCTTACCTCCATCTCCTTCATATTTGTGGAAGAGACTGCACTTTCACCATTCACATAGGATGTGGACTACAAGAAAAAGTCAGAAAGAGTAACTGAATTTAATATCCCAAGGGCACAAGCTCAATATAAAATAGGAGGGGGGTGTACAAACATACTCCCAACAGCACAATACTTATCTAGTGCTTTTCACTTTAAGTTTATCAAGGCACTATACAAAGGTAGGTACGTAATATGACCATACATACTGGTCTGGTCCCCTCTGTCCACAGCATCTACAGAACTGGTCTTAGGTGAACTATACAGACCATGTATCACAGATTTACTGCCACTGAATTGAGAGAGCATGTTTCCATGAATACATGCTGTCCTCCAATTCCCACTCTGGTTTTCTTCCCGCTGACCGAGTTTCACATTCCTAAAACAATGGTTTCTGCTTTTCAGTGTTCAAATGTCTTATTGTTTAGTGGGCTGGCTGCAAAGAACTCTGGGATTAAAGAGAATATTACTGTGCTGGCTACTTAACTCCTTCCCCTCCCCCAGCTTGAGTTTTTAAAAAAAGGAACAGGACAAATGGAATGAAACTGGTACCTGTGACACCAAGCCATTGAGCTGCTCAGACAACTGGCGGAGACTCTCTGTCGATGAGAGAGACCTGAGAATGGAGAAAGACAATGCATCCCTTTAAGAGTGGGTCCATTCATGGAACTGCCCAGGCCTGGACAGCACGGAGGGTAATTTCTACAAGCAAAGTCAACTTATTGGCCTCTTTAGGACCCTGTTACAAGCACTTTTTATTAAACAAAGACACTCACCTATTTTCATCCAAGGCATTTTTAGGATCATCGGCATCTTGTACCTGTGAGGTAAAACACAAGAATCACATGACTATACCAGAGGAAAAGAGAGAGAGACACACACACACAGACACACACGACTCAGGCACACTCAAACACACCCTAGGACTCTGATTACATAGCATTTGTCATTACCACAGTCCGTCCAAAGGGGAACTTAACACTGAAAGCACAACCCAAGTCAGGCCTACATTGTGGATAATTTTTGCTAATTTTGGGACTCCTCATGTCACAAGTTGAAAGGACTTATGTAGTATTTACCAGATGAATATTACAGTAGCTCAGTCAAAGCCTTGAACAGTTCCTCAATATCACAAACTATTTGCCTTGTTGGAAAGTTTCAATTTAATTCTTAAACATTTTGTAAAGAAAGGAAGGTTGCTCCTGTTGGAGGAGACCCTTCTTTTCCTGAGGATGGTCCCTGGGGGAGAGGAAGGGAAATAAGCAACATAGGATGGATGGACATGTAAATCCTAAAGCTCTTTACATGGTGTGAAACTCATTTTGCTCACAGCTCGACCAAGACTGAGGGGAGAGGAGAGAATTTTACACTTGTTTGGAAAACGTGCTAGTCAAACATTTCAGCTTAGCATAAGACGGGCATCATTAGTGCACTGGTGGTATTCAGGATGCAAATGCTCACAAACCTGTGACAGCGGTATGCTACCAGGACCAGGCATAACAGAGCCACAGCTAGGTAGACTGTTGCTGTTAGATAACACGGGGACATCAGCAGCAAGCTGTTCAGCATTATGAGCGGCAACATCACTGTCAAAGTATGCCTGTCACAAAATATAGCACAAGGATTACAATCTACATGCAGGAGGAAGGGACACACAAACATGTGAATACAATACCCATGGGATCTCCATGCACAAAACATGCCAAGTGAACACTGTGGTCAACTACAGACGTGTTTTGGCAAAAAAAAGTGTTCTCCCCAGAGCAAACCAGGTCAATCCATCAACCTGTTTTTCTTCACTGAATAATAAACACTGTCACCTATAGTCCCAGTCTCCAGCTTGGATGTGGGGACCTTATCCAGAATTAGTGTCTGGCAATCCAGCTCACTTCTTTAATAAGGGGCAGTCATTTTGCCAGACTGTAAACCTGCATGTGGAAATGTCAGAGCTGCTATGTTTACTGCAAGGAAACTATAGTAGATTGAACAAGGGCAATGCCAGATCTATTGTCTCTGCTTTGCAAAGCACCACATTCAGACTGTCTCTGGAGAGAACACTGGTCAATGAGTACAAATGGAGATGGAACAGCATGGGTTAGTGACCACTCAAGAACTGGGTTAGTTTGACTCCAGTGTTACTCCCCCACATCCTTTCCTGAAATTTGTGGAATGCTATCAACTGAAGAGTTTGACACTAAGGGTATAGTGACACTACAAGGTGACTATAACGGCACAGCTGCAGCTATGCTGCCATAGCACACCAGTGTAGACACTTACTACAGTGACAGAAGCGGGTTTTCCATTGCTATAGTAAATCCACCCACTCAAGAGGCGGTAGCTAGGTTGATGGAAGAAAGTGTCCATTGACTTAGTGGTGTCTACACCAGGGCTTAGGTCAGTTTAACTACATCTCTGAGGGGTGAGGATTTTTCGCACCCCTGAGCGATGCAGTTAGGTTGATCTAAGTTTTAGGTGTAGACCAGGCCTAAGACAGAGGGCATTATAAATCAAAAGACCAAACTCAGCCCTGGTGTAAGCAAATGCAACTCCTGTGGGAATCCAGAGAAGTGACGCCTTCATATGCTAGAGCGGAGTTTGCTTTAAGTGGGGAAGAGGGTCAAGAAATGCATCTTTTTATCTCTGTACAGAAATAAGTTTGGTATTTGTGGGAGAAGCATAATCTAACACCAACTACCCCTACTAAACCACAGAGCAACTGAAGAATCCCTCATATATCTATCTTCAACCCTGCAGAACAAGTAGTCCTGGAGAGCCACAAAGTCTCAGTGCAACGTTCCGGCATTCTGTTGCAATGTGTCTCATTACATTGCCAAACTGCAATCAATCATCATGTACAGAGGCTACAAAGCAAATGTCAGTCCAACGTCAAGACAAGCCTCACAAGCGTTCTGTGGCTCTCTGCAACTCCATTGGATAGTTTCCTCTCTTATTCCAGCACCTCCTTCCTGACTGCTCAGACATGACTGCTTGGAGGTGCAGAGAGGGATTTTGCTGCCTCCTGTTTCCTCCTTGATCAGAACTTCTCCCAAATACTACAAACACCAAGGTATAGGACACGGACTTGATGAAACTAACAAGATCACTGAGCTAGATGGATGGGGAAAGCCAATGCCAATTTTTTAAAGTCTTTTCAGCAGGATTGATTCATGCTGTTGGAGTTCAATATACTTAATATTCCTAACAACACTTAACGTATCCCTCCCACCTCCCCAGTGCTTCCAATCTCAGGTTATTTTGCCCTGATATTGGTTTAGGAAATGACCAACACAGACTACAAAGTGGACAGAAGGAATCCCTTTCCACCCCAATGCAGTATTTGATTTTAATTGTAGTTTTTAGTTTTTCAGGGTAGGACCTTGTCTTTTTACATATCTAGGGCACCATGCTCAAAGATGTAATCCATATAAGGTAACAGTAATAGTGACAAAAGTCATTCTCAGAAAAGGAGCTTTGAGAAGAAAGCAGCATAAAGAGCTAATTTGCTGCGGGGCATGTTAAAAATACCAACATGCTCATTCAAAAAACTAAACTTGTGAAATTCTAATAACTCTCAATAAAAAGCTAGTAACTCCACCCAGCCTCATACACACTAGGATCCATTTGCTTTTTCTCCAGGGCTCCTGTTCTGTCAGCTTCTCTCCCTGCCACACAACCAGAAAGCTACAGTGGGTGAGGTGGGAGGGATTTGCCTGGCTGTGTTAAGACACCAATGACAGCATTAGCTCAGCTGCCAGCATTCAGCTTTTCTGCCTATTAGCATCAAGTGAGTGTTCAGAGCAGCATTTTCCTGACTCAGGAGTTCTCTCAGCAAGACAACTGGGAACAGAAATTCTCTCTTTCATTAGAGGCTACAGTTAAAGGCTAATTTTCAAGTTGCTCTTGAAGACCCTGGGCATAACAATCCACAGCCTCCAAGCTGAAAATCTAAATAGCTATGCAGACCAAAACATCTCTCTCCATGCAAAGGAAGGTAAGAGAAGCACTCAGGACATCAAGACAAATGAAAGAAAAAACGAGGAGTCCTTGTGGCATCTTAGAGACTAACAAATTTATTTGGGCATTTTCCCTCTGTTGATATTCACCCCTTCTTGTCAACTGTTGGGAATGGGCCACATCCACCCTAACTGAACTGGCCTCATTAGCACTGACCCCCCACTAGATAAGGCAACTCCCATCTTTTCATGTGCTGTATATTTATACCTGCTTAATGTATTTTTCACTCCATGCATCTGATGAAGTGGGTTATAGCCCATGAAAGCTTATGCCCAAATAAATTTATTAGTCTCTAAGGTGCCACAAGGACTCCTCATTGTTTTTATTGATTCAGACTAACATGGCTACCCCTCTGAAACCTGTCACAAATGAAAGAGTAACTTCTCCGCTTTCACAACAGCACTAAAAGCCCAAGCATAGGTCTGGCCTTCATTTGAAGACAGAACACCATCAATGTAACAGACAACTAGTTGCTTTCTCGGATATGCCCACCTATTAACCTTAATTTAAATTATACCCATGTTTAGTACATGGAAAATAGACCCCATACAAAAGGAAAACTCCAATCATAGTGTGCACAATCTGATGCTATCATGGCACATCCAATCCCACAGAGATGGACCTTGCATAAATTTTCCTGTCATTCTCATACTTTCCCATAAACATACAAACAACAGAGGTACAAGAGCTTTCTATGTACATTGTATATCTTTGAGGTCAGTTGCTTCATTATCATGCACAGAAAACTAGTGAAAAACATACAGCTTTTATTGCACAGAAGCCATTTTAAGTCCCCCAGTAATTAACATGACTATTTCTATGGCTGGAACAAAAAACAAAACAAACAAACAAACAAGATACACCTATCATAATGGTTAATTTGGTGAGAAACTGAATTCAAAAGTTAGAGTGGAGCCCTTTGCAGACACAATGGCATAAAGTTAAAAGGCAAATGAGGTTCTATGTTGAGTTTTATTACAACTTTAACTTAAATTAAATGGAATTTTTGGTAATAAAATACACTGAAAATGAAAGGCTGTTATAAGTTTGTTCTTGTACACCTGTCTCTTATTGCAAGTTGAAATCTTCCTTTTCCCTTCACTCTCAGGAGCAGAGGGAATACAAAGACGCTACAGCAGGGGTAGTAAATTATTTTTTGTCAACGTCCACATTTCTTGCTAAAGGTATAGTCAAGGTCCAGACTCCAGAGAAACATTTTTCACACCACAAGAATGATAAGTAGTAGTAAATAAAAAGATTTTGCAGTCCGTTCAAAAGCGTCTGACAGCCCATGGTCTTCCCCTGTGCTACAGCATGTAAACACTTGATATAAAATATGTCTGACTTCCTTGCCTAGATATATTTAAAGCCATGTTACTTGCCAGACTACATCACATGTGCAAGTTTCATCACCTGTCACAAAATGAGTTGGTTGGAATAACTACACAGCTTACCCAGGGCAACTGGTGGATTAAAGATAAGCAAGAACATGCCCTTCAGAGATGTGGTACTTATAAATAAAACAATGACATGCAAACAAGAAGATTATGGGCTAAGAAACTAACAAACCCAGCTTGTATTCCAGTTTAAACAATGGTTTTATGCCCCCATGCTATATCTCCCTGGAAACACACTGAGTGGGAAAAGGAACAGTGGGATGTCTCTACAGCCAGTCTATTGCACACAACCTCACCCAAGATTCCTGACATAATCCCAAAGCAGCTGATCTTGCAGTCTTATCATAAGGGAAAGTCCTTGGCATGTCTCACTTCCCATTTTAAATATGACACAAATCCAAGGGAAACATAATAGAACAAAAAAGCACATTAAAAATAGCTCAATGTTAACGATAACAGCAACAAAACTCAAGCAACTGACAACAAATATGTCAGAATGAGGTTCCATCAAAAATCAAAGCCAGTTTAAATAGACTGAAGCATGCAGTATGGACAGAAAGCTAGTCAGGTGGATTCTGAACGCTGCCTCACCTTCCTCTTGTCCAATGAGGGTATGGCTACCCCATTGGATCGATTAAGGTCTGACACCAGCACCTTCAGAATGTTCTGAATCTAAAGGAGGTGAAAGAAAAGGGGAAAGAGAAATAGCTCAGAAAAGGACAGAGTGAGAATACTGATCAAAGGATTGCTGTAGCCAAAGGAATTCATGTTAACTATCTCTTTACCAAAACAAGTCTCAAAACATCAACACTGGCCATTTCCAGTATATGCTCATAGGGCCGCATATTGCTACACCATATTACCTGACCCCATCATGCAACATTCGGTAATTTTAGCTACTTTCTGTTCTGGTACTATCAGTATACGAAATGTACCCTCTCCTTCACATACAACACTGTCAAAATTCTTCTTCAGATGGAGCAAAACTGGTTGGCAGCCAGGAAAAGGCAGTTAATTTGGAATAAGAAAGAACAAGCTACTAACGTTCTCCGGAGACTTTCTGTCATCATTTGTTGGAGTCTCAGGTCTACTTCCATCTTTACTTTTTCGTTTCTTCTTGGCCGCTGCTGTTGCTCCAGGGCTGTTCTTCTGCTGATATTCCTTCAGCTGAGAAAAAGGAGCAAGAATCTGAAGCCCTAACACACAGATGCTTCTCACTGTGACAGATCAGTGATAAGTTATGTTTGCACTTACTGCATCAATAGAAGAGAACAAACCAACGGTGAACTCGGGCCATATTATATCTTAACAAGCCCTCTTGTGTCTGTGTTTCTGAACATACACCGCTACCCCGATATAACGCGACCCGATATAACACGAATTTGGATATAACGCGGTACAGCAGCGCTCCGGGGGAGGGGAGGGGCTGCGCACTCCGGCGGATCAAAGCAAGTTCGATATAATGCGGTTTCAGCTATAACGTGGTAAGATTTTTTGACTCCTGAGGACAGCGTTATATCGAGGTAGAGGTGTATGCTCTAAAACCAGATTCACCCTACAGGGCTTACAGTGAAGATTCACTGCTGTTAGAAGAAAACCTCTGAAATTTTATGCACACACGAGGCTCTTAAACAACCTCACCCAAGATTCCTGACATAATCCCAAAGCAGCTGATCTTGCAGTCTTATCATAAGGGAAAGTCCTTGGCACTTCTCACTTCACATTTTAAATATGGCCCCAAAGCATCTATAGCAATCACTGAATCCTCTGGAGGGGTCAGCTCCCCACTGCTCTGGGCAGGCTGCGAATGAAGGGTCTGGGGGAACAATCCCCATGGCCAAGATCACACAAGGTCCCACCCTTCTCACACCATCACAGAAACCAGATCTCTACAGGCAGGTTAGTCTGGCCCACCCACCTACAGACTTGGGAGCACCTGGAAACTCCAAATGCTGCTGCAGTGACTCTGCCCGGGGGCACGGGCTGGGAGCTCGCGCTGGCTCACCTGCACGGGGAGGGGGGGACACAGACCTGGGCTGTCCCTATAGGGCGGGGTGGGGAATGTAGCTCCCTTACAAAGCTAAAGGGGGGCCGCCGCCTCCTCCGGGGAGCCCTGGGGGGCCCCTCCCGTACAGGCCTCTGGGGCCTCGCTTCCCTACGGAAGCGGCGGGGGAAACGCGAGGAGGATCCCGACGGGGCTGGGGCCTGCTGTCCCTTACAGGCCTCGGGGGGCCGGCAGCGGCTAGGCCTCTCCCCCGACCGAGCGGGGGGCGCAGGGTCGCTGGGGGCGGGGGAGACCAGGCCTCTCCACCAGGCCGGCGGGGGAAGGGATCTGGGCCGCCTTCCCCACTCGGCCCCGGGTTCAGGGGAGGCCCCGGCCCGGCTCCGGCTCCCCGGGCTCGTTACCTTCTTCTTAGCCGCGGCCAGTTTGATCTGCCTGCTGCCGTCCGCCATGTCCGAGCCGGGCCACGTCAGCCCGGCGGGGCTGGGGGGAGACTCCGCCCGCCCGGCCCCACACTCGGCGGAGGGGAGGAGAAAGAGGGAGAGGGAGGCTGCGCCCTGCTGCGCGTGCCCCGGTAGGGCGGGCGCGCTCCCAGCGGCGCGGCCCACGGCGGGCGCGTGCTCCCGCCTCCGAGCACTGTGAGGCGAGGAGGCGCGCTCCCGCCTCGGCCTTCCAGCCAAGAGCTGCCCCGCCCCTGCCTCGACCTCCCCCCAGTGTTTCCTCCGACCTAGACACCCCCCCCCGCATCCCCCAGCTACACTGCCTCAGCATCCTCTCCAGTACCTGCCCCACCACCTCTCCAGCATTGACACAGCCCCCCTTCCTCTCCCATGGGTGCTGTCCCCTGCCCTAGCACCCAGCCTCCCCACACACACTCCTGCTCCACCACTATCCCCTCACTGCCCCTCCGGCATTGCTACATCCCCCTTCCCAGGTGCTTCCCCCCGCCCCACTATCCCCCCCATGATGCTACCCTGCACCACTGGCACCCACCCTCACCCCCATGTCACCCCTATTATTCCCTCTGGAATTGCCAGCATGGTCGCTGATATGCACGTGTGACTGGAGCTTTGGGGCCCGTGTGGGCCGAAGGGCAGGGGTTTCTTCTCACACGTTCCCAGTGTGGTCTCTCAGCCTTAACTCCTGCTAACTAGTTTTCTGGGATTACAAATGGGCGAGAAGATGGTGGTGCGTTATCTCCTCCATGCACAGACTGCTCTCCAGATACCAGCCACCCACTCTTTCCTTGAACCTTTGATTAGAAACCTAGCCAAGCATCCCAGGCTGTTTTCGGTAAGCCCCCAAGATTTCATTTTTTTCTCTTCAGGACCTCGTTTACACTAGAGAAGTTTGCAGTGGTTATCGCTGGTCCCTCTAGAAAGCCTGTAAAACATCTCGCTCAACACATAAATGCATTCCCAAAGGGGTGCAGGCGATCATGCCACTGTGTGGCTTAAATTTGCATCCAGCAGAGCTAATTACTGTGTCAATTGGCACTGTGTTAATAATGCCAGTATGGGCAGAGACTGCTAGTGTAATATACAAACGGTGCAAATATCCTCCCAGCACTATTCTGCAGTTCTCTCGTGTTTATCCAGTCCTATCAAATCTGTCTAGGTTTTAATACTGTGCTCATCACTCTCCTACCTCTGGAGCTCATGACACATGAAGGGTGTTGCTTTTTTCTGGTCCTCAACATGAAATTAAAATTCATGCACCAGCCCACTTTGGCTCATTTTCTTTAAAGGGAGCATATGGCAGCATTTGGTACACTGAGTCAGACCATTGAGTGTAGTATATTGCCTCCAATGTTTGCCTATAGCTGATACAGGATATGAACACAACCACCATATACTCAATGGAGCTGTTCAGATAGGGGCGATATAGACAGAAATCTCTTTCTACCCTGCATGCCTTCTTTCCCAAAAGAGGAAATACAAAGAGTCTTTTTACCTTACCCTCGGCATGCTTCATTAAGCCTCCCATAGGGACACATGACTGTAAAGCACCAGTAAGGAGAGGAATGTAGGTGAAACAGCTGACCAGTTGGATGTGGTTCAGGTTTTCAAGTGCTGTGAAGTGTGACCCATTTTTAACTCAAGAAGTGGTGCTGTTATTTTTGCAGGTGTTGCCTTTTCTTCTAAGTCAGTTCTTTGAACCAAGTCAGGCATGGTGCGTGTGGTGTAGGACAGGGGTTCTCAATCTTTTTCTTTCTGAGGCCCTCCCACAACAGGCTATAAAAACTCCATGGCCCACCTGGGCCACAATAACTGGTTTTCTGCATGTAAAAGCCAGGGCTGGTATTAGGGGGTAGCAAGCAAGGCAATTGCCTGGGGCCCCCATGCAGCTACATTGCTCAGGCTTCGGCTTCAGCCCCATGCAGTGGGATTTCAGCTTTCCACCCTGGGCCCCAGCGAATCTAATGCTGGCCCTGCTTGGTGGACCCTCTGAAACCTGCTCACGGCCCCCTAGGTGGCCCCAGACCCCTGGTTGAGAAGGGCTGGTGTAGGAAGTGGTAATGATCGCACTCTTTTTCCTCTGAGCCAGTACTGAGACAGTTCCGCAAAAGACTTAAGGGATGTTGTGCTTAAAGAGATACTGTCTTTTGGCTTAAATTCAAAATCGAGGTTCTGGCTACTTGTGAACTTTAGAACTCCTATGGCACTTTTTGTAAGAGTTGGGGTGTTAACATAGGTGTCCAGGCCATATTCTTATAATTATTTGGTTAATTCTCATTATAGTCTTCCCCCACCTAAAACTCCACTTGCCATTTTAAATTGAAAGATATATTCTTTGTATTCTTAACTGTTGGGGAGTGTTGTTTTGTGCTATTAAACAGCTGTTGCATTTCACCCCATAAATGGCTGCATTTCAGTGGTGGGTAAAATGTTCAGTGTGTGTAGTTCATATATCAATTATTTGTAAAGTACTTTGATATCCTTCTGGAAAAGTCATTATATAGGAATATATTGTTAAAATGAGTTATTAGAAAATTAATTTTCTTAAGAACTCAGACACTGAGGAGATTTTCTAAGCCTTGAGAAAATTAATCATGGAATAGGAATGACAGCACAGATGGATTTCTAGATTTTTTTTCCAAATTAGTTGAGAAACCTGGCAAATGGTGCATTGGCCTCTATTTATCCTGTTTCACTTGTGTGTTGTGAAGACTGATTAGTTTGTTTATAAAGCATTTTGAAGAAGGTGGTGAGTGCTACGTAAGTGTTAAGTATTAGTAACATAAAATATTCAAAGACCCTAAGAGCAAGGATAAAAGCTTGACACAAAGGCTTCAAGTGTTGTGAAAAATGCTTGATAAACACGCAGCTGTACTACGACCATGTGATTCCCCATTGTCTATTTTCATGGCTATGCCAGCACTATCAACACAAAAAGGAAGACAGCAATTTAATGGACGCTGACAGTGTTTACTCCTTATGGATCATATTTGGAGGATTAATGGAAATTGTTGCTGCCGGGCTCTCTCTCCCAGTAGTAAGTCAAAGGATGAAGAAGTGCTCTCTAAATGTACTGTGAAGTGAGCAGTGTGTACTGAGCGCTATAACAAGTCCCTCCTACATAACCTTGAGTATATTCTTCCTCATGTTTAGACTTCAAAAGTGATTTGTAATGGCAGCAGGTAGGATTCTGAGTGTTGTAGCAGATTGTTCTTGAACGTTGCACTGTTGAAACCTTAACTCTTATTCTTTATATTGTGTGCCACTGACCACAATAATAAACAATTATTACTCAAGTTGCTACAGTCACATAATTAACGTTAGGTCTAAGAAACTAAGGCTCAGTCAGGGAAAGTGACTTGTCCAAGGTCATACAGCAAGTGAGTGATAGAGCTGGGAATAGAACCCACCTTCCCCATCCCCACTAGTCCCAGTCTTCAGCTCTAACAACTATTTAACAAGCAAATACAATCAAAGATAAAAAAGAATAAATGAAGTTGTGGTGCAGTGACAAATTTTTTACAAATAATAGAAGAAAATATTTGGATAGCCTGTCTTCAAGGGCCGGCTAAGGCCTTCAGAAACTACAAATCCCAGCATGCAATGTAGTGTTTAAACCTCCATAGACTACAAATCCCAGCAGATAGAGCACTTGTGAAGTCCTCAGAGACTACAAATCCCAACATGCAGTGTAGGAGGGAAGGAAACTCCCTGCATTGAGACTACAATTCCCAGCATGCAAAGTGGTAACGAGGCCTATGTTGATTCCAGGCCCTCTGGCCCGCAGGCAGCGCTGGATAACCACGAGCAGGGACCCCCACTCTGCGGGGAGTGGGAGCAGAGCCCAGGGCTCCGAGGGAAGAGCGGGCCGTCACCTAGGCCTTTCCTGAGGAGGTAGGAGCAAGTTCAATATAACTCCCTAGGCCTGTCTTCAAGGGATGTATCCCCCTTCTTAGCTCTTAGGGTGCTGTTCTTCAGATGGCATGGGACCCTCCCTCCCACCAGCTCTTAAGGGTCTGTGACTTCCCTCCTGACCATCTCATATGGAGCCCTTTACAGGGATGGGACTTTCCTTTTCCAGCCCCTGAAGGTGCTCTCACCAGCCTGCAGAGGGAGGGGAGCCACACTTTCCCCAGCCATCTGGGGTTGAGCGCTTCCTGTCCTGAAATGCAGCTGCCAAGGATCCTTAGAGGGATGACATGCTACTCTCCTCGTTTCCCAAGGGACTTTGTGGGACTGACTTTCCTAAGCCTCAGGGAGCCTCTTGATGAGGATGGGATGCCCCCAATCGCCAAGCCCCGGGCACATCACAGCTTGAAGTGAAGACATCCGAGATATTGGATCTTCGCTGCTACCCTGCTGTGGATATTCTGGTGTTGCCACTCCTCCTCCCCACTGAAAGGTGCATGCAGGCTAGGGCTGTCTCATCCTGTCAGGCTATGCTCGTGCCTTTTAAAATGGTAATTTCTTTTTGTCTTAATCCAGGACACCAACTGGAATCCTGAGAAATTGCAATGCAGGTTTCAAATCTCCAGTAAGTGTCTCCATACATCTCTCCTCCCCCTTTAGGAAGAGAATGGTTTTACCTCCAAAGTCAGTGCTGCCCTAGACTACAGCAAGGGGATGTTGTGGATTGCTACCCTTCTTATCCATGGCAATGTCGCAGTTGGGTGCCCTTGCCTGCTCTTTCACTGTCTCGCTCTTCTAGAGAATAACAGCAGCTAAGGCAGTTGGTTACATGGATCAGCTTTCTTTCATGCTAGATACCATGGTGATGAACAGAGTAGAATTTAGATGTTCTGCCAGTTAATGTGTAGATACAGGGCAGTGATATCCTTCGTCTTCAATGCTTCTATCCCTCCTGGTACACAGAGAGAAACTAAACTTCACATCATTTGTTACTGCCGTACGACTTCAGTGTGAGTGTCACTCTGTCATGTTCAGCCATCAGTATTGAAGTTGTGTATTCACAGAGCAGGCACAGCAAAGGTAGCAGCAGAACAAGATCCCTGCTAACAATTATGGTTAGGGGCATGTCTATACTGTAGAGCAGTGGATCTCAGCTGGGGGTACTCGTACCCCTGGGGGTACTCAGAGGTCTTCCAGGAGCTACATCATCTCATCTCGATATTGGCCTAGTTTTACAACAGGCTACATAAAAAGCACTAGCAAAGTCAGTACAAACTAAAATTTCATACAGACAAAATGAGAAAGTAAGCAGTTTTTCAGTAATAGTGTGTTGTGACACTTGTATTTTTTGTCTGATTTTGTAAGCAAGTAGTTTTTAAGTGAGGTGAAACTTGGGGATACGCAAGATAAATCTGACTCCTGAAATGTTAAGAACCACTGACGTAGAGCATACCCCTATCCAGGCTCCCATGCTTGCGAACCTGTGCATACCAGGTCCACCTGCAAGTATCCAGGCTGCAGAGCTGCACCTGACCCACACCCATGTAGCCAAGTCCACATTGGCACTGCAGCAGCACATTTAGTGCTAGGATTTCTGGAGATGTATCCCAGAGTAAATGAGTTCACATCTATCCTGGAGAGATGGCTTCAAGTGATGAGGATAGCTTAGTCTTCGTGGCTTATTTAATCTTTTCTCTTTTGGCTGAAACAGCAGTTGATCCTGATATTTTTGGTGGTTCAGCAATAGATATTTTCCCTGGGGAAAAATATGGCTAGTTATCTTAGTGCTCTGACATATACATACACTTCTGGGGCTAGATACTGGCTTCCTGAGAGTTTATTTTTAAAAGCTTTACAGCGTAAGATACATCTTCTGCTTTGAAGAACTCACAAACTACATGGCACTGATTGGCATTAAATAGCATGATGCTAGTTTACTCACTTGGATTTTCACTGTGAAGTCTCATTTTCCCTTTTCACCTAAGTGATACTTCAGGAATAAACTAACAAATACTTACTATCTCTTCTGATCTGTTCCCTCTGGGTCAGTGGCATCACACACAGGGCTGAGTTAGTGGAATGTTAAAAGCACTCTCTGCTCTACAGATCCAGTCTCCAAGGTCCTGTCAATCAGATGGAGTCAATAAGGAAGCCCTACAGTGTGAAGTTGAAGAACTGAAACAGGAGGATCTTGCTCTGGATCAGGAAATTGCACAGTTGTTGGCTGAGTATGTTCTTGGATAGCTTGATGTTCAGCATGAGGCTTGGGGTTTTTTCTGTTTGTTTTTTAAAACGAAACAAACCCCAAGTATCAGAGTTGGAAACTGCCACCTCCTGTTGGTGGTGCTGATATTGCACTATGACCAAAATCTGTTTAGCTAGGAATAGTGTTAATTTCAGCATTGTTTGAATTACAGGGCACTTCAGCTACAAAACTGAACCAAGTACCTTGTCTCTTTGTTTTTTTGCAAAGCAAGGCTGGATTTAATCATTACTTGGATTTAAGGAAAACCTGGAGGTTGCAGGGAGTAGTAATTGTGATTCAGTAGACGGTGCTGTACCACCTACTGCTAAAGGGCACAAGATTACTTCTTCTTGTTAATACCTAACTCTGAGAACTACTTTTAGCTTTATTTTGTTGTGGGGAGAAGGATTGATCTGGAACACCCCTCGGAATGGAGACTGTGCTCCCCCATTCATCCTTCCTGCCGATGTTTTTTAAAGACTGAGCTCTTACCTTCAGAGTCCTGTTGGCAAGTTGTGTGGTTTTGGCAGGTTCTGCTATCTCTCACAAGTATCTTGTCTCTGCTAAACAAATGTGGTAAAGTAGCAGTACTTTCTCTGTGTCATTGTGGCCTTTCTGGGTTTGCTGTTACAGAGGTTACAGCCTGGAGGAACTGGAGAAACACATCTCTTTGCTCCATGAGTACAATGATATTAAAGACACTGGACAGATGCTGCTGGGCAAGCTGGGTAAGAAAGGCAGGGCTAACATGCAACTTTTCTCAGTAAATGTTTCCATGTGTTTCATTACAGAAGCGGGAAAGCTACGGTCCTAGGGCTTATCTTAATAATTCTTCCGTTTTAGGATTCTGTAGTTAAAATCCCGTATTCAAGCACAGATACATCTGTCATGAGCCCATTGGGATTTTCTCAACAGCATGGCAGAACCACAGAGGGCTATTCGGTGTCTCTTCCTGATCCTCTGAATGGGATGTGAAATTGTCACTTGATGACTGCTAGTGTTTTTCTGTGGATTATCAAAGATGAGCCGCCTGTAATTGATAGATAATCCTGAGAGCGTTATGTATTCTGCACTGCACAAGACTTAGAAAACAATCCTGCAGTTAGGAGTGGAGTGGGGAGGGTGTATAAGGTAAGAGACTTTTGGACTCATGCTTTAGCTAATGGAAAGCTTTAGGACAACTAGGCCTGGGGAGAGTCAAGTCTTTTCTACTGCCTAAACTCAAGTCATAGAAACCATGCAGCTAGCCAAAACTCTTGCTCACTAATCTGCTTCTCTATCTGTAATGGAAGCTGTGGTATTGATTCCTTTCTAGCAACGATTAGAGGGGTCACCACAAAGGAGCTGTACCCCAAATTTGATCTGGAACTTACTGACTAGCATTGAAACTGAAGACTACAATCTCCTGCAGAGATCACCATTACTGGGGTACTGCGTGTTGGTACCGTACACCTTGAGAACTCAGAAGGACAGTAAAGATGCAGAGACTTTCAAGGAAGTGTTACTTGACCGCTTCATTTCAAAGACATAGAATGGAAAAGCTATTGAATCCATCCCATGTTCCCGGTTTCAGGAAAAGTGGCATTTTGCTCTTTGGCAATGAGAGGAGTTTCAGTTGAAGTGTTAGGCTCCTCTTACTGTTCATTATTTAAAAAAAAAAGGTTATAATTCAGAATTAATAGTTAACCCCTTCACTGTTGCACATGTGATTGGAGTTCTTTGACATGTTGATGGTCTATGGGCTTCTTTAAGGAAGTCTTACATGGGGAAGCAATTGTTAGGTATCAGTAAATGGATGGAGGAAGCAGCAGTGGAGAGAGAATATGCAGAGCTGTGTTGTTTGTTTGTTAAAAACCTCAGAAGTGGGAAAGGAAATCTGCTAAGAGCAAGGTGTTTATATGCCTTGTGCTGAAAAAGCTGTGGGTGCTCAATATGTTAGGGCCCCACTGAATTGAGTTCTGGAAGCTGGTTGTTGCATATGTATAATAGTAAATAAATGGAAAAGCATTAACTTGTGCTGCTGAATTGTCCAGTCTGAATAAATGATTAACTCTTATGTTCCCTAGCAATTCACTCTGATAGCCCATAGCAGGGGGTGGCCAAACTTAATGACCCTGCGAGCCGCATATGATAATCTTCAGAAGTTCGAGAGCCAGGCATACCTGCCAGGGCTCAGGGCTTCTGCCCGGGGAATACACCTGCTGGGGCTTGGGGCCTCAGCCCCGCACCTGCTGAAGCTCTGAGCCCCAGTGGACACCTCCTGCAGGGCTGGAGCCCTGAGACACCCCCACCCCCCCCCAACCCCCCGTGCAGGGCAGAATCCACCAGCCCCACCACCCTGCCACAGGGCAGAAGCCCTGAGCTCTCCCCTCCCCAGTGTGGTAGGTGGAGAATGGGGGGGAGGGTACCCTGCAAGCCTCACTTTAACTGCAAAAGAGCCGCATGCGGCTGAGCCACAGCTTGGCCACCCCGGCCTATAGAGATGCTAAGAAAAACAGAACTGTACTCTCCTTAGACTACTATTTTCTGTGTGCCACTGTAACTCCAGATCAGAACACCTCTTCAGGCACTTCTCAAAGACCCTCAGTAGGGTCAGTGAGGCACCATTGCTGATGGCTGCATATCAGACTGGACACATCGTTACCTCTCCCTCGTTTCCAGATGCAGTCTCAATTAAAGAGATCAGTAATATAATGAAGGGCTTCCTCAAACAATTTTCCTGTATTCAACATAGGTCACAGAAGACAAAACATACCTCACTCCCCAAATTATAGATAAAGTGCTGACATCCTAAAGGGAGGAGGGTTCTGGCTGTAGAATTAAGGTAATGGTTCCCATGCAGTTCCTGGCTTTCCCCAGTAGCATTTTAGGGATTGAAACTTGTATTCATTATAATAGGGCACTGTTGTGCACCCACAACCTTAACTCCACATTAGTGAAACTGTAGTACTTTCTATAAATTTCTCCCTGGGTAGACAACTGTCTGTGTGGGGTGTGCCACTGCTGCACAAGAGGTGGTACAGAGGCTTGTATAGTTGAATACAGCTACTTCTATGAGTGTTCTATACCAAAAGAAAACTAGTGCACATAAGACGCAAGATCTGTCTTTAAAGAGTTAACACACTCCAATGCACTGTAGGTGGGAGTACAATCTTTAGCCACAAGGTGGCAGGAGTGCTCCATTACTGCTTTACCTTTCAGTGGTTCCCAAACTTGTTCCGCTGCTTGTGCAGGGAAAGCCCCTGGCGGGCTGAGGGACATTCTGGCCGCCGCTTCCAGCAGCTCCCATTGGCCTGGAGCAGCGAACCGCAGCCACTGGGAGCCGCGATCGGCCAAACCTGCGGACGTGGCAGGTAAACAAACTGGCCCAGTCCGCCAGGGGCTTTCCCTGCACAAGCGGTGGAACAAGTTTGGGAACCACTGCCCATTGTGCAGAGGAACTTGGAGGCAGCTGAAAAAAATCCATGAATTAAGTTCAAGTGATAGAGGGTTTTTTTGTGGGGGTTTTGTAAACCCTCAAGGATAAGAGATGAGACAGTCACTATTGTATACACAGGGAAAGCCAGGAAAATTAATTCAAACTAACTAAAAGGTGTGAATGTAAAGTGGATTAGTTAAACTGCATTAAATTGTGTGGAAAATATTCAGAATTAAATCCACACTTTTAGTAAATTTGGATTAATGTTCTGAGGGCTTGTCTACACTTAAAATGCTACAGCAGCACAACTGCACCACTGTAGTGCTTCACTGTAGACATTACCTACACTGACAGGAAGGATTCTCCCCTCGGTGTAGGTAATCCACCTCCCTGAGAAGCGGTAGCTAGGCCAACAGAATTCTTCTATGTGGGGACTTAGGTCAATTTAACAATGCCACTCAGGGGTGTGGATTTTTCACATGCTGACTGCTGTAGTTAAACCTACTTAAATTTTCTAGTGTAGAGCAGGCCTGAGTGCCCTGTGTAAACAAGTCCTTAAATCCTTCCTCCTCTGCCATGATTGCAATTGCTGATATCGCAGAGTTACTGCTCACCTTTTAACAGCTGTCCAGGTACATTTTCAAAGGAGAAACTGTGCCTCCATGTGCCTCTTTGTACAAATCTGGAAGAGGTAGAATCTCTCTTGATAGTAGAAATTCTGTAGTGGTGGGGGGTTTGCATACTCTGTTGCATCTACAGGCTGAGCTCATTACACGAATTAGAGGCTCCTTCCATCTCTCCATTCTCTCCCACAAGCACTGTGTGTGCTGCCCTCCCATCCCCTACTATTTCAGGGATTCTCTGCAACCCCTTTCATGCCCTCCCCCCCCCCCGATGCCGGGGTTCCCCATTGTGACTCCTTTTCCCGCTCCGTTATATCTCTTCTATCTGGGAGATAAGCCATTCAGGGTGTCATGATGGATGGCAGGTGTCTCAGTCTGTCTCTCATTTTTCCTTCCGATTTTCTAATTTTTCCCCCAAATCAATAGGGTTCTGCCAACTGATGCCTAGAACGTTCCCGGAAATTTTGCAATTGGTCAGATGTAGTGTTCTAAAGGTATCACAGTAAATCCAAACAAAAACGCCCGCCAGTTGAGTGTAAGGCCTAGCAAGATCAGCCAATAAAATACACGTGTCTGCAAGATATTTCTAACTATCACTATAGTAATAACCAATGCACCATCAGTTTTATATTTAAAATATTTTTAGATTCTAAAACGAGGGATGTTACCCCTAATTTTGAGCCCCCACGTGTGATGAGAGTTCTCACTGCAAAGCATAACCTAGATATTAATGATTGGCACTCCATCAAAATCTTAGATTGCAATCCTTCAGTACATCTTAGCATCACACTTTGAGCCCTACATATTTTAGAAATACATTAGCTGATTGCTAATGTACCTCATGGTTTATGTAAAAAAATCATTTGTAGCTTTAAATGAGCACTAATGGAATCTCAGTGAATTCTAAAGCTGTACTCCCTTGCTGTTTCTCTTTAAAGGTAACATACAATTTTGCTGAAGGGCAGGAAAAAATACATGATGGAGGACTATAGATGCATGCAAACAAAATGCAGGGGCTTTTGGCCCTGTTGACTTAAATTGAGTATCGAATAACAGCATCTTTCCCCATAAAATATATTACCTTAATTAATGGAGATATCCCATCTCCTAGAACTGGAAGGGACCTTGAAAGGTCATCAAGTCCAGCCCCCTGCCTTCACTAGCAGGACCAAGTACTGATTTTGCCCCAGGTCCCTAAGTGGCCCCCTCCAGGATTGAACTCACAACCCTGGGTTTAGCAGGCCAATGCTCAAACCACTGAGCTATCCCTCCCCCACCTTGGCTTTTAATTCACCCCATTCCAACTTCTTGTTTTTACATCCTACTCCAGTCCTCTATAATAAGCCTGCCTCTCCCTCCTCCTGCTTCAACTGGCTCTCTGACTAATCTACTCCAGATATTAGTTACCCTGCATGAGAAATAGTATTACTTCGCCACTTTAGTCTTAGTTGCTTACATTGTAGTTTTCCCTAGGCAGAACCCTTTCTTGGTTTGAACAATTAATCTTTACCCCTTTAATGTATTTGAAAATGGGGTTGATCTATAGAAAGTGTCATAATAAAAAAAAAATTATGAAATTGGGAAAAGAACCACTTAGGTCATACTCTGTCACAAGGCGCATAAAGAGAATAGAAGAAGTAAAGCCTGCAACCCATTGGTCGTATTCCCATCTCTAAACTAATTTAAGGGCCCTCTTACATCCCTCCCCAACCTGATGTTCCCACTGAAGTCAGTAGCAGTTTTGGCTTTGCAAGGAAATGTACACTCATCTCAGATATCAACAGTTTTGCTGCAGCGTTGTGCAATACTTACAAAAATTATTCTGCCTGTCAATGGAGAAATGCCTTGCATGAATGAAAACACAAGCAACCCTTACAAAATCAAGGACCACCCCAAGGAACGGCTAGTTGTGGATTGCAACCACCATTTTCCCTTCCTATTACCCTCCACCTTTCAGTCAGCATGTGGTTATCTCATTTTGAGTCAGATCGCTTGCAGATGTTCCCTCTGTACTGTGCAGTTCGCTCTCTGCAACCTGATCCATATCGGTATGTCTTTTACCACTCCTAGCTTGGTGGCTCAAGCTTCTCTGAAGCCCCACTTTCACTTTGATCTTAGAGTCTTTAATTGAATTCCGGATATTCTGCAGGTTCCAATGCGTTCGCGGGAGAGCATTGTCTAGTGTGAAAAAGCCATCCCGTATCCGCCGCACCTGGGTGCACACAGCAGTTGATTTCAGCTCCAAGCCAATCTCGTGAACTATCTTTCGGAGGTACTGCTGGGTCTCATGCACACACTGGATTTCTGGAGGAGGCAGAAAGACTGCATTAGAAGGGCCAGCGCATATATGCAACAAGAAACCGTGCCTGTAAATTCAAACACCAGTTACTGGGATTAAAGTACAAAAAGAAGAGTTAGTTCAACAGGAAAGATGCTGTTTTTTTAAGTACTTGACAGTATAATCATGATTATACAGAGGTCTTGCACAATGTCCCAAGCCTTCAAAAAAGTCAGTTTTATAAAAACAAATTTCAAATACAAGGTCATATAATAAGAGTTAAATATTTGGGCTAGGCAAAGGTCAGTATAGCTATATTTGAGTTTGTCTGAATAATTCATGAGGACCAGGAAGGCTATTAAA
Organism: Chrysemys picta bellii; assembly: GCF_011386835.1. NCBI lineage: Eukaryota > Metazoa > Chordata > Testudines > Emydidae > Chrysemys > Chrysemys picta. The sequence goes on along the minus strand of NC_088808.1, from coordinate 13,327,748 downwards.
GGTGAACCACAAAGCTTTTATAAACAGACTGTTTAGGATCCCAAATTCTTAATATCTGTACAGATTAAATACTTTTAACAATGTTTAATAGATGCTTTGTCTTCAGACTAAAGCCCCAATCCTGTAAATGGCTACGTGCGTGGACCCCTGGGCTTGTGTTGAACTCTATTAACTTTAGTGGGGCTCTACGTGGGCACAAGGATCTGCCTGCATAAAGTCAATTGCAGAATCAAGGTGTACGGAAATAATCCTTGCAATATTCCTGTGAGACAGGTAAGAAAATTATCATCCTCACATTAGCTGTGGGGAAATGAGGCAGCAAGGGTATATAACTTTCACCATACCACAGAAGTCCATATTAGTGCCAGGATTAGAATGCAGGAGGAGTTGTCTTTCAATCCTGAATTTAAATCACAGAGGTGACAAATTAACAGCCATGGAAACTGGACTCCTTTATTCACAGATCACCTGTGGAACTCTTGCATGCAAGAGATCACTGAGGTCAGAAGTTCAGTAGGATTTGAAAAAGGATTTTATGTTCAGTTACATTATCTAGGACAAAAAAAAGTTTAATGGGGATATAAAATCTCAAGTTTCAGGGCATAAACTGACGACTAATTTATTGCTTCCTTAAGTGGGGAGGGTGGCTGCATCAAATGACTAGTCAATGTATACATCTTCCGTATCCCCTAAAATGGGATTAAGAGTAGGCCTTGAACAACACATGACAAGAATAAAGGGGGTGAGATTGGTTTGTTTTCTTAGCTTTCAAAAATTTGGGAGACATTGCACAGAAAGAATTGTGCCCTTTGGGCAAATTATTCCATAGCTATCTGCTAGGGAATTTAACTGTCCTTTGAAGCACTATCAGAGACAGAATACTAGACTAGGTGGACTATCAGTCTGATCCAGTATAGCAGTTATGTTCCTACCAGGCAGAAATTGCACAAACTTCCCCACGCTGCTCAGTCCTAATTTAGAGGGTCCATCCAGCACTGGGATGGTCCTTCAATCTCTATGGCAAATTTAATCATTGGGGTGTTTGCTGAGACTGTCACAGTTACCAGTTTGTACCAGCTGCGGTGGTTTTGTAACAGACACCTGTCCACTAGGAACTGGTTTGAGCTCACAAACTCATTTCACACAGATCACAGAAGAACAGCTAGATAGCAGCAACTTTTTGCCACTATCTTCATACGTACTCCCAAACTCTAGCTCTAGTTAGACCATACCTAGCTGGAATTCTGGAGGTGCAAACTGGAGGCATCGAATTGCTGTGATTAATGGAGGGGTTTTTTCCATTGGGCGAATTAAACCTTCAACAGCCAGCTCGTAGGCCTCTTGAGTTTTCAGGTCAATGTTAGAGTACCTGGAGAAAGGAACAGAGCAGTGAATTTGCACTTCCATCCCAATGAATTCATAGATTCTGAGGCAGAAGGGACTGTCATGACAATCTAGTCTGACCTCCTGCATAAAATTTCCCCAAAATAACTCCTAAAGCATATCTTTTAGAAAAAGATCTAATCTTGATTTAACAATAGTCAGTGATGGAGAACCCACCATGACACTTGGTAAATTGTTCCAATAGTTAATTACACTATTAAAAAGGTACCTTATTTACAGTCTCAATTTGTCTAGCTTCAACTTCCAGCCAGTGTTATACTTTTCTCTGCTAGATTGAAGAGCCCCTTATTAAAATATTTGTTCCCCACGTATGTACTTATACACTGTCATCAAATTACCCCTTAACATTCTCTTTGTTAAGCTAAATAGATTGAGCTCCTTGAGTTTATCAATATAATGCAACTTTTCTAATCCTTTAATCATTCTCATGGCTCTTCTCTGAACCCACTCCAATTTTTCAACATCCTTCTTGAAATGTGAACACCAGAATTGGACGCAGTATTCCAGTAGCAGTCACACCAGTGCCAAATACAGCGGTAAAATAACCTCTCTACTCCTACTTTAGAGTCCCCTGTTTATGCATCCAGGGATCACATTAGCCCCATTGGCCACCATGTCGCACTGGGAGCACATGTTCAAAGACCCTCTGTTTTGTTATAAAACAGATGCAACATTCACATTTCAAACTAAAGATTTGTTCAGTCTCTGTAGTTTCTAAGTTAACCTCCCCTGACACAGTTTTTAATCCTATAACTGTGTCTGATGTCCTATAAATGCTATAAACATGGGTACTGTCAATAAGGTACAACAACTGGGAGGGAAGGCACCCTATCATACTCAGCAGAAGAACTTTCATTTTACCAAGGGGTCATGTATAGGCCCTAAAGTAACATGGGAGTTCAGAAGCCAAAGGTAGCCCCATTAGAGCTTGACTCTCACAGACAAAGTGGCTGATTTTCCTCTCTGAGGCTCAAACCTTTATAATTCATTACAGCAAGCAACAGACTAATCTCATTAGTTCCAATGATCAGCAAATAGCAGCATGGAAGTCAGGTCAGGTCATTCAGGATTTCTGATTGGATACATACATCAGCAGAGCTTTATGATTGGTTCCCTGAATGACAGCAAGAATCCGCTCCAGCTTGTCCCCTGTGATATGATCTGTAAATGTTGAGAAGGCAAAAGAGGAACATAAATCTTCCTTGATACACCCAGCACCTGCGGAGTCTTAGTCTGAAATCAAGATGTTGCCATCTCCTGGCCAAGCTGTCATATCTAAATGGGCTTGTGGGAAGCCCATGAAAGATGGCTTTAGTGTAACAGAATACAGCAGCACAGGAAACTGACCCAGTCTACATGTATACCATGCCAGTACATAGAGCGAAGCAGTCCCTGGGGCAAAGGGAATAGAGCTTGCATTGGTTTCATGACGGAGGCCACAATTCATCTCATGAGATATTTCAAGACTTTGTTTAACATCAGGACCTTTATGAAAGTCTCTGATCACTCTCTTGTGGGTGAGGATAATATGTCTCCTGAGGTACAAGGAGATGGGGTACACCTAACTTTGGGAATAGGTATGATCAGGACTTTATATCAGCGAGCTATATACTGTGGCTGTATTTAGCATACTACAGGCAGGGTAACGTGTCTGACGAAGTGGGCATTCACCCACGAAAGCTCATGCTCCAATACATCTGTTAATCTGTAAGGTGCCACAGGACTCTTTGTTGATGTTTACTGTGGTGAGACTGCATGGGAGAATCCTCATAAACCAAGATTAGAGAGCTCTTAAAGGTGCGCTAAATGTTGCTCAATCTGGACAGGCGTAACACTTTACTTTCTAATTAGAAATCTTCGTTTACACATCGACCATTACTTACCAAATGTGGTCTTCTCTATTAGCCTGCCTGTGTCTGAGAAGTCATCTGTGGCTTTGCCAAACAGTCCACGAACAGTATAAGCCTTCAAAAGGGAAAAGTGCAATTTATGGAGGAAACAGTTTGCAAACAGCAGAGAAGCAATATCCTGCTATGCAGCAACTACAGGGCATCACAGGACAGGAAAGGTTTCTCTAAAGGAAAGCTGCAGTCTCTGCACAGTGAGTGGTGCCTCTTATCTTATATGAACTGATAATGGCTTTGGGAAGCACTGGTGATTTGTTTGACACTCAAATGTAGCATGACAGCCACTCCTGCTGGCAGCTCCCTCAATAATATGGAAGCAGGCATTATGCCTTGTGACAGCAGCACAACCTCCCCAGACCCTTCAGAGGCTCTTGAACCAGTTTCTGATTTGGAATGGTTACAGCTTTCTTAAAGCTCACATGGTCTCATATGAACACGCTTTTATAATTCCCATTTGTTCATGATCTGCAGGCTCAAGCCACTAGAATAATGATTTTATTGCAATGTCGATAAAGATCATCATTAATATTACTTATACGGCTGTGGTGCCTAGAGGCTCCAATCAGGGATCAGAGCCCCATTGTGCTAAACACCGTACAAATGAGTACATCACTCCCTGCCCTAGACATCTCTCAATCTAGGCCTATAACATGGTGCAACAGCTGGATAAACACACACCTGGAAATGAGGAAGAGTGCACCCCACACACACCAGGATATAAAGAACATGCTTCAACTTGTACACACGTGCATCTCTCACTCACCACAGTATGTACACATACATCTAAACATATTACTGTATCTGTCTCCCTAGGGTTATTGTCCAGCATGCCATCATTGCTATCAGCAGTTCAGCTTCAGCAGTAGTAGCAATGGTGGGAGCAGTAGTGTAGATGGTTAAAAATGCCAGTGCCTTTTCATGTCATCTGGACCTGCCCTGAATAAGGTTAGGATACAGTGGCAGCCAGTTGGTGCCTCTTTGTGGAAAATGTAGGGAGGAAATCCCAAGAGTCAATGTGTCTCAGTTCTGAGCTGGAGGAATTACCTCTAGCAGGAAGTGGGGGGAGGGTTATTTTCCAGAGCCCATTTTACCTTTGGCTTCTCTGCCAGGACTGCCAACAAACAGGGCAAATGTGATTTGTGTAGTGTGGATAACTCCCTCCCCACTAGAAATAGACTGAGACCCAGTTTGTTTTACAGAAGCCTCCAGATAGCAATGACTTTTACCTGGTCCTGACCAGGCAAGATTCAGACTGATGACCTACAGGTAAAAAGCTCCACATCCCATTACCAATTCCCTGGTCATTTATATTGTTTCCCTCCATTCCCAAAAGAATACTTAATATTGCTTAATCTCAGTGATTTGTGCCTATTCACAGTTGTGTGTGTTATTACTTCTCATATGATTTAGTAAGAGTAGGTCACATTTGCCTCTTCTTTCTTGATGCAATTTCTAACCTGGCCTTGATTTCTAGTGAGAATGGGTGTTACACACAGAAGTCCCCAAACAGGTTCAGTGCCAGAGCATACCCTAGTAAGATGGGCATTGTACATATCAGTGAGCAGCTTGTTCCCATGGCCCACTCCAAGCACTGAAATACAAAAAACAACAGGAGGCCATTAATCAGTCACATAAAAAGTTATTTGGGCATAAGCATTTTTATATAGCACCACACTCTCCCCTGGCACCGTTCAGACACACAAAAAGCAATATCTGTGTACCCAGAATTTATAGTCTAACTGTTTCTGCCTCTCTCTTTGTTGCTGAGAGTTGCCACCACCCACCCAAACCTCTGACTGCCACTAAAGCCACAACTAATAAGAGCTACGTGCTAGTGTTAGCTTGTGCTTTTCATCTGTAGATCCCAAAGCACCCTACAAAAGAAGGGCAGTATCATTATCCCCATTTTACAGATAGGGAAACAGAGACACTTGAGCAGTCAGGTTCACACACGGCAGAGCCAAGAAGAGAATATAAGTCTCCCAATTCAGTTCCTTCCACTGGACCACATTGCCTCTCTGAGAATAATTAGTTATTCTTGTCTCTCTGGCTTATGATTCAGGACCCTCTCAGAACAATCATATCTGATTTGTGTGTTTCTACTGTAATTTACCATTTCTACCTTTGCCTGTGACCTACAAAATTCTCAGATGCTGCTAGTAGCCAGCACAGTGTTTTGTGAGCCTATTGTCTATTAAAACCCCCTCTATCCTATACCTGGTAATTTCACGATGAAGCTATATTCTTCTCTTTCAAAACAAAACATACCAAACACTCCAGATGACTTTGTATCCAGACGGTGACCTGCTCCGATTTTCAAGTGAGTGAACTCTGGTCCTTTAACTACAAGGGAAAGAAATATAGTGTATGGTTTGTGGCATACACAAAATTTAATTTCACTATAAAGAAAGAAATATACCAAGCTTTTCTGATCATTCTTTTCATTCCCTTTGGGGCACCTGCCATTAGCCACTGTCAGAGGACAGGATACTGGGCTTGATGGACCTTTGGTATGACCCAGTATGGCCATTCTTATGTTCTTAACAACAGTATGATGGTAACAGGCAATATACGTGGTCCCAATGCAATTTAATCTTGCTGATTCCAAGGTGTTAAAAATCTTATGATTTACCGTGCACATAGTGAAGCCATTTCTAATAAATCACTGCCTAAAATGGAATGAAAGTCCTCAATCTCTCCACTGGATTCTCACTCTTCTCTCCACTACAAGCAGGTTGCACTGTGTTTACCCCTTTGAATGCAGTGATTACCAGCTACCTGATAATCGTTAGCAGTTGAAATCTAAGGGAATTAACACTTCTTATTCCTCTTTTATTCTGGCTGTGTTTTCCCACTGGGCAAGTCAAATCTAGAAATGATAGTAATGGTATACACCAGCTTTTCCACAGAAATCAAGATTCTTCTCCAGCCTCTTACCTAGTGGATGGGCAGCCAGGACAGGCAACTGGGTAACAGTGAGGGTCAGCTCTTTCCCAGCATTTCCTTCGACAGTGGTTGGCAGGAAGCGTACTTGCTGCGGCACAGTTGGCTGTTCCAGAGAGTTCAATTCTACAGGAAATGGTACAGAAAACCTCTGCTGATATTTTTAAAGTGTATTATCTTGCAAATAAGCCCAGTTAAGACCCGCCCCGATGATCTTCCTGGAAAACAATGGGACACAGTCTGAAAAGAAAATACAGTGAAGGGAGTGATAAACATACATAGTTTCTCTTCAAAGCCTGGTCTACACACACAGATTCAGTAACAGTATAACTATTTTGGTTAGGGGTGTTTTTTTTTTTTTTTTTTTTTACAGAAATAGTTACCATTACAACATCTTGTGTGGATGCAATTATACCAGTGTAAAGGTGCTTTATACCAGTACAATTTATTGCCCTTCCCATAGGAGGAACGAGTATTACCATATAATTAAAGTGGCACCACTTGTGTGTGCAGACAAGGCTCAAATGTCTTTGGCTCATGGTTAGAGTCCTTCAAAGCCATGTATGAGTTCCATTTTAGGGAACAGCATCTTCACAGTCCCTGAAGGGAGGCGAGTGGGACAAGAGACCATCTCTTTTGTGTTTGAAAGGAATCTACGTCCTCCTGGTGACGGCAATGCCGATACCTCCTTGATGAGTAGACATGGGTATATCATCTTCAGCAAGGAAGAGGGATTCCTCATTTTAAAAAAAAAGTCTTAAGTCATTGCCACCCTAACAGCTGCTAGGTCTGAGATGGAGAATGGCCTGTACAATGGCTATCTCAAGCCTGATTTTTTTTTTCTCCAACAACGCTTGTCTCAGTGTCATACTGTGACTAGTCTTAGTCATTTTACCAAATTGTGAGACGTGCCCTTTGCTTTATCCTCTCTATGATGAGGACTCACGCAAGGCTTGGGCCAGGGCTTCTGAACATTGGTCATTACAAGTGTTCATGGCAGCAAACCAACATAAGTGGGTCTGAAGGGTTCTCTCAGGCTTTTAGAAAGGCCAGGATTATATGCACTAGCACAAGCTAACCATGGCCTGAACCATTAACACCAGGTCAAGTTGCCTAAAGGTGTAGCGAGGAGGGCATTGTCAATTGACAGAGGTAGTCCCTCTCCATGTGCACATCCATCCTGTAACTAGTAATACTACTAGGGACGCTGCACCAGATAACGGTAGGAACTCTGCACTCTCCCATTTGGCTCCTTTGTTGACCCAACATGCTTCTCCAAGTGCCAACGGCTCTGACTTGCGGTTTCAGCACGTTGGTGGGAAGGGAGTTTGGAGATGAAGGAAAACAGTGGGGGCACTTGCCCTTCTCAGAATCCCCTAAATCAGTGGTTCTTAACCTTTCCAGACTACTGTACCCCTTTCAGGAGTCTGATTTGTCTTACATAACCCCAAGTTTCAAAATCAGACATAAAAATACGAAAGTGTCACAGCCACACTGTTATTGAAAAATGGCTTGCGTTTTCATTATCAGAGGGGTAGCTGTGTTAGTCTGGATCTGTAAAAAGCAACAGAGAGTCCTGTGGCACCTTTGAGACTAACAGATGTATTGGAGCGTAAGCTTTCGTGGGTGAATGCTACATGCATGCGACCAAGTGGGCATTCACCCATGAAAGCTTATGCTCCAATACATCTCTTAGTCTTAAAGGTGCCACAGGACTCTCTGTTGCTTTTTGCTTTTTCATTTTTATCATATGATTATAAATCAATTGGAATATAAATATTGCACTTATAGTTCAGTGTATAGTATACTGAACTATATCAACACGTCACTGTCTGTATGAAACGTCGTTTGTGCTGACTTCGCTAGTGCTTGTGGTAAAACCAGGCAAATCTCTAGATGAGTTGACGCCCTCCGGAAGACCTCTGCGTACCCCTGGGAGAGAACCCCTGCCCTAAATCTTCTGAGGGGCAGATTGGAAGTCTCCTGCCTCCCCCCCCCCATTCCACATGGGGGGAAATCCCTCCCCATCGCCCCCCACCCCCGGGGGGGTGGGGAGTAAGGACTCCAGGGCGTGGACAAAAGGACCGAGCCTTACCTTTCAGGAGCAGGGTCTCCAGAGTGTCCCGCACCCTGATCGAAGCCACCCCGGGGGGTTTGTACACAGCGAAGAGCCCATTTAGCCTGGTCCTAGCCGCTCTCCCGGCAGCCATGGCTATGGCGGAAGGAAACCGCCACCGTACGGGTTCATCAACTATACCGCTCCCCCAGTGGGCGCCGCCATGCGCTTCCGGCAACTGGGTGCGTCGATGAAAGCGCTCCCCCCCGGGAGCAAGCGCTAGGAGACGCACCCGTTCCGGGAAGATCTCGGCTGCTCAGATCCCTAGCTAGGTATAGTGGCCAAGCCGTGCCAAGCATCAGCAGGTGAGAGAAAGAGTTCTCAGGACAGGACCCCGCTTGGGGCATCAGCTACACAAATGACGACGGGCCCTGCTCCTTGGGGAGCCCCGTATTCCCCCAGCCCCCTCCTCCTGCGGGATAGCACAGGCGGGGATCGCCGCGTGACTTGCTCCCCGCGAGCTCCGCCCGGGCCAGGAGAGGGACCCCGCGGGGCTGGATCACCCCCCCCCCCGGCCCATGATGCACCGGGGCTGCGGCGGAGTCGGGGCCCACGTGGTTTCCTGGCGGCCGGGGAGCGCGGAGGGTGGGCCCCGAGCTCCGGCCTAGTCGCCGCTCACCGGATGCTGCCGATCTGCTGGCTGGGGAGGGCGCGCAGGGCGGGCTGGCTGCGGCGGGCTCCGGGCTCGCTGCGCGGCCTGCGGCCCCTGGCCCTGGGTTCGCCGGCCGCCTCCGTAGGCAAGTGGCTGCGCCGAGCCGGGGGCCTGGTGGGTCCGAGACGGCAGGCGGGGGGCTACAGGCGAGACTCCGTGTGGGCGGGACTGAGGAGCATATCAGGCTCCGTTTTAGGGAAATGAGAGCTGATGAGCCCCCTGCTATCCCTGTCCTGGGCCCCCTCCCGGCTCTGCCAGTGCACCTCAAACCTGGTTTTGCAGCACCCCTTACCATGACAGGCCTGTCTGCACCCCACCTACTCTGCCACGTCCCCGAGTCCTGAATTCCAGCATCCCCTGTTCCAGGGCTACTCCCCCACAGCTCTGCCAGTGCACCTGTGACCTGATTCGCAATGTCTACTTCCTATTTCTCCCAGTTTTACAAATGCACAGCAATCCTGGTAACAGCCTTTGCTGTGCTACTTTGTCCCACCTGCCCCAAACTCTGCCACTGCACCTCAAGCACCCCTGGTAGTCTGGCTTTCTGTTTTTATTGCTGTGTCTTGTTTTTTGCTCTTATACACCTCTACGCCAATATAACGCTGTCCTCGGGAGCCAAAAAATCTTACTGCGTTATAGGTGAAACCGCGTTATGTCAAACTTGCTTTGATCCGCTGGAGTGCGCAGCCCCCCCCCCCGGAGCGCTGCTTTACTGCATTATATCCGAAGTCATGTTATATCGGGTCGTGTTATATCGGGGTAGAGGTGTATTAAGTATATTCCAGGTTACCCAAACAGTAACAGTGATCATGCAGTAGCTTTATTGTTCAAGCCAGTGAGATCCTAGCCACAGCTCCCACCTAGCTAGAACTCCCAAGCGTATGTGCTTATAATGGAGTATTGTTGCAAATCATGGGCCATGGTGATACTATAGACACCAGTGATCTGTCGTTATCTCTGATCACCAAGGGGCCTTGCATACAGACTGTGTCAGGAAAAGGACAAAGGAAGCCAAATTGGCAGATATGCACTGTCTTAGTCTTTGAACAGAGCTGTGTTTTCCGGTTAACTCACTGCCCTGGTGTGGCTATGTTTTGCAGGTAGGGGAGATCAGCTGCCCCACACTGACCTGACAGTGACTGCAGAGGAGCATGTGGACGAAGAGAGGTATTACCAGCTGTACCCAGGGCACATCCCCACCAGCCCTCTGCAGAAAGTACTGCTGTCTGCTGGCTCGGCATTTATGGCTCTCTACAACCCCTACCGGCATGGTAAGCTGAACCTTGCAGCTTTTATCCAGCTGTGGTCTCTACATTCACGTAGACTGTATTTCCCTCACAGCCCAGGAACCAGATCTGTGTTTCTGTTGAGAGTTTCCCTGGGGATTTTTCATTCTTTTATTTCCCCATCTCTACATTGTAGGAAAGAATTTGTGTTTAAGAAACCAAGACTGGCACGCAGAGACAGCTGTTAGTGCAGACAGTGAGAAAGATCCCCCTGCATATCTCTGCTAAAGCATCTCATTCCTCATCCCTTATTATTTCAAACCTCCCGATTTTGCTAACCTCATTCCCAGTCTGCAATACTCTCTGCTGTTCCAGTCCCAGGCCCCATACATAGCTCTGCCACCGCACCTCACTCCTGACCTTCAGAGCCCTCTCTGTGCAGCACTTGTGACTAGTTGCGTGGCAATTTAAACCCCAGAGGTTGGAGGATGGTCTAGTGGTTAGGGTGCTTCACCACAGACTTCCTGAGTGACCTCCAGCAAGTCACATAGTCTCTCTAGGCCTCAGTTCTCCATGTGTGAAATGGGGATAATAGGACATCCTACCATGCAGGAGTGCTTTGAGGGTAAATGCATTAATGACTTTGAGGTGCTCAGATATTGCAGTGCTGAGGGCCACATAGGTACCTAAAATGTATTAGCCCTGTCTTGTGTCCTCAGGATTTTCATTGTTAACTAGAACTGCTGTTTGCCTGTTCGTCTTTTATTGTCAATCAGTTTCCCATCCATTCTCTCTCTTTCCCCCCCTTTTTTCAGATATGGTGGCAGTCCTTGGTGAGACAACTGGCTCTTCAGCCCTACGGCGCCTGCGGGACAAAATGAGGCTTGACCCTGAAGGTTATCAGATCCTACAGTGCGTTATTGTCCCTCTTGCATGGCCTGTGGCAGGGAAGGAGACAAGCTTATGAGGCAGCTGTCTGGCTGGAGCAATTGTATCTATACCGCACGCTTCTGGGCAGGTAGTGCAGGCTCATGTCTACAAGAGGAGGCTTCTGGAATCATTGTGCTTACAGGGACAGGATGATTATGGTTTAATTCCCATGAGATTTTCTGCTCCCCTGCTGATGTTTAGAATGGTCTTTTTGGCAAGTGCAAGAACAGCAGTAAACATACTTGGTGTGCAGGCCTGCCTACTTCCTCTTCGGTTTCAGCTTTGCTGCTGCTGCTAGTGGTGAACGCGCTCGTTCCAGATGTGGGAAACTGCATGTATGTGAGCTTCCCCCCACAGCAGTTCATGAGGGTGATAGCAACTCCCACCCCGCATGCCTGCTGCTGGATTTTATTGCATCAGCCCGCCAACGACTGCAGCCTCCATCACCAATTTGTCTGCTTCTCCCACAACAACCTCTTTACTTTCTTCCATGCCACTCTCTACACTTGAAACCCCCTCCCCACACTGGTTTGGAAAGACACTAATCCTACCCCTTCTGATCCCTCCTTAAGACCCACTTCTGCTGTGATGCCTACAGGAACCTGCCAGCTGGTACGGGGTCGATGCAAGTGCACATTCTTATTACTGTTTCCTTTGTCCTCCCTTTTCTGTATCTTCTGTTTGCTCGTTACACCTACTTCTCATGTATTGTCTTAATGACACTATAAATTCTTCGGGGCAGAGGCTGCCTTTTGCTCTGTGTTTGTAGAGCGCCTGATACATTGCAGCCCTGACCCTGATTGGAGCCTCTGGGCGCTACTGTATTGAAATACTAAATAATAATAATAGGGCATGTGACAGGAAGTACAGCTTAGCGTCAACCAAGCAGTGAAACAACCATCAGATGCACAGGCGGGGTAAGACGGGGACATTTATTTATTTCAGTTCTGGGAATTTTCGTTAATTGGTCCAAGACACAACTTAAATCCCCCTTAATCCTTATCTGGAGGACTTAAGAGTGCCTAGGTCTAGCCTGTGTACATGGGGAGTTTCAGCCCGGAACCAAAACTAGTATGTTATTGGCCTTTCAGTGCTTTGAATTGGCCCCTCCGTTAAATTTCTTCACTGAAAATCAGAGACATCCTGGAAAAAGGTGCCTTCTGTCTATGGGTCTTGTTCCCAGCTGTGCTCTGTGATAGGTCCTGAAGCTGCTGAAGCACCAACAGCTCAGCAGGAGGGGGCATTCAGTCCGCATTTGGGACAGACTTTTCTCTCCACTGACGTGCTGCTTGCTTCGTGAGGCCATGCCACTTTTGCTGTGAAGCCTCTGGCCAAAGTTTACCCCTCCCCGCCACCACTGTTGTGCACGGTGCTACGTACCTATCTCTGTTGCCTTAGAGGTGGCTGCACTTCAGAGGTGCTGTGCATAGAGAATTTGGCATCTTCAGCGATGAGTGGTGCTGTAGAAATGCGAGATAACAGCTTTACTGCTGCTCTGGCTCCTTTAAGTTCTCTGTGCCCCGATTCCCACCGGTGTGAAATAATAGGCAAGCAAGTATTTGTGCAGGACTTTAAGAGCCAGTGGGGAAAGGCATCAGCAAAACCCTCGTGCCAAGGACGTGAATTCCAGCAATACAGCTGTGTGGACAGCTGGCCCTGGTTTTCTCAGCTTCCCTGGGGAGTTGCTGTGTTTTGTGGGTTGGCTCAGCCACTCTGTTTTTCATTTGCAGAGAGCGGCCTCGGATCCGGCTCTCCACCCTGGACGTGACTGGGCTCCGGGGGCTGCCGGATGGAACGTTTGGCCGAGAATATGTCCGGTTTTTGGACAGCAATGTGAGTATGGGACCTGGCAGTCCTTGGGAGGCAGCAGGGCGTTTGGGGGCTGTGGATGGCGGTAGCTGATCTATCTGGTGAGAAGAGCATGGAAGGGGGGTCTGAGCCATCTGGGAGACCAGCAAGGGAGAAAGCAGACGGGAGCCTAAAGAGAGCCTCCAGTGAAATTAAATCGGCTTAGTGGATAGAGCACTAAACTTGGATTCAGGACACCTGGGTTCTGTTCCTGGCTCTGCCAGTGGCCTGCTGGGTGATCTGGGGCAAGTCATGTTACTGCTTTGTGCCTCAGTTTCCTTTTCTATACAGTGGAGATAATGATTCTGACCTCCTTTGCAGAATGCCTTAAGATCTCCTGATAAACAGTGCTATGTAAGAGCTGGGGATTATTATTATTAAAGAATCATCATGAAACATGAATTCCTGGCAGGTAGCAGGGGCTGAACCTGGGATGTTCTGATTTTGCAGCGGGTTTCTCCGGACACCAGGATGCCGGTCAAGTTTGTTGATGACGAGGAGCTGGCCTATGTGATCCAGCGGTACCGTGAGGTCCATGACCTGATGCACACTCTCCTCGGCATGCCCACCAACATGCTTGGTGAGTCCAGACTGGGTGTGACCGAGAGTCGTTACCGTCTAGCATGCTGCTGTGTGAAATGAATTGGGGGAGGTCTCAGCCAGGCTGCCAGTGGCCAGATGTCCACATCACAAAACCCATCCCCGCAGCTTGGCCACCTTGTTGGCTGCCTATCAGAGAGGCCAAGGACTGAACGAGCCATAGTGGTTAAACTCCTCCAGGTCGGGGCTGGAGGCTACTGATGGGGCAGGGCGTGGGGCCTGTTTGCTTTGCTGCTGTCAGCATTCCATCTGCGGTGTGGATAAAAAGAGAACCTCAGCCTCCAGGAACAGTCACCCTTCACCTACATGAGAGATGCTCACTGAGTCACTGGCGTTGCTGAATAGGAAGAGGTTGGGTGGGCACTGCCCTAAAGGGCCGATGAAGAAACCTGCAGTGCAAGGAGAACGACTGCATGAGTGGATTGTTTCGTAAGCCAATACGAGCTTTGAGCAAGCGTGGGCTGGAATCACGAGAAGGGGATGGGAGGAGAAACGTTCTTTTACTTGAGCTCTTATCCGCAAATCAGCTCTGTCTGTTCTTCTGAATAAACTTAATAGCAAGTATCAAAAGGGGTAGCCGTGTTAGTCTGGATCTGTAAAAGCAGCAAAGAGTCCTGTGGCACCTTATAGACTAACAGACGTATAGGAGCATGAGCTTTCGTGGGTGCATACCCACTTCTTCGGATGCATGTGATGAAGTGGGTATTCACCCACGAAAGCTCATGCTCCTATACATCTGTTAGTCTATAAGGTGCCATAGGACTCTTTGCTGCTTTTAATAGCAAGTGGCAGGCTGAAATTGCTGATCTGCCGTTAGCTGAACAAGGCTTTAGGACCCTGCAGGAGCCTGGGCTTCTCAGTGTTTGGAGGTTTATTTTAAGAAGGCCTGGTACAGGCTGGGAGGCCTGACATTTGGCCTACTCCACCCTTCCACCCCCATCTTTTGGCATCACATTGTGGAGTTTACCAAGCTGCAAATCTTGCTGTTAAATAGAGCACTGGACTGGGATTCAGGAGACCTGGGGTCTGTTCCTGGCTCCGCCATCAACTTTCTGAGTGACCTTGGGCAAGTCACCACCGCTCTGTGTCTCAGTTTCCCCATCTGTTAAATGGGGATCGTAACCATCTTTGTAAAGTGCTTTGAGATCTACCGATGAAAAGTGCTATAAAAGAGCTAGGTATTATTAATATTCTAATATGCTTGAATGCCAGCAGCTCAGGGCTCCCGAGCAACCCTACAATAACAAACCTGTGCAAGTAACTCAGTGTTCCCAAACAGCCTGACAACAATACAGTAATACCTATGATAGTGTGATTTGAGCAGCTAAGTCCCTTAGACACCTTTGAAAATCACAGCCTTAATTTTTAGGTTGAACTTTTTAAATGTTGTATAGAACCCAAATGTTAGGTCTACAGTATGGATGCTTATTTATTTGATTACCTTCAAAGGGTGCTTATGTCTCACACCAACGCATGGCCTGGAGTGCTCTCAGCCTTCTGCAGTGCCTCAGAAAGGGGCCTTCAGAATAAGTTAAGTTGGCTAGAGAGCTTAAGGTCCTGATTCTGCTCCCATTGAAGTCAAGAGCAAAACTCCCATTTGCAGCATTGTCTGAAAAGAGCAAGAATATTTGCATCAGCAGTGTCATGCTCATTCTGTGGAGAGGGCCAGATCGCGTAGTTTAATTATGGCCCATGGACTGGGGTATTATAGCAGAGCAGTGGTTGCACTCTGGTCATATTTTGAAGGCTTTCTTCATGTAGAAACATGCTTTAAAAAAAAAAGGGAAAAACATTGAGCAGAAAAACATCGAGCAGGCCAGATACGTACTACGCTGGGCTTACAGTGAATATGAGGGGGCCTCTTGGAATAGTAACTTCAAGCCCCCAAGTTCCCTGACCAGTTTTTGGCATAAGAACGGCCGTACTGGGTCAGACCAAAGGTCCATCCAGCCCAGTATCCTGTCTGCCAACAGTGGCCAATGCCAGGTGTCCCAGAGGGAGTGAAGCTAACGGGTAATGATCAAGTGATCTCTCTCCTGCCATCCATCTCCACCCTCTGACAAACAGAGGCTAGGGACACTCTTCCTTTTACAAGTCAAGTTTTCCCTTCCCTTTTCCCATATGCTGGGTGCAAGATCCTCACAAACAAGTCAGTTTAACCTAAGGACTTGATCCAGTATCCACTGAAGTCAGTAGCAGCCTTTCTATTGATTCTAATGGGCTTCTACGGCATTATACAGGGAAAAGACACTGACTAGACACAAACTGTCAGAGAGTGAAAACAGAGAGAAGTACGGCCAGATTCTCAGCTGATATAAATCAGGCTTGCTCCAGTGAAACCAATGGGGTTACAAATCCGTTGACTCCAGTTGAGAATCTGGTCCATTGTGCATGTTACGGTTACAGGGCCAGCTGCACCTCTGTCCCCTTTCTGGTCTCTCTAAGGCAGTGGTTCTCAACCTGCAGGCTGCATGCGGCCCAGTTAGCACCCAGCTGTGTGCTAAAGATTGCCCAGCCCGCACGGAGGGATCCAGGGTCGGGGCTGCTGCCCAGCCGGCCCAGCAGGATCTGGGGTTGGGGCTGCTCGCCCAGCCCCACAGGATCGGGGATCCAGGGTCGCCGGGGTCTGCTCCTGGCCCCACTCTGTGGAGGGGTCTCTGGGCGTATTGGCCCACAATTATAAATAGGTTGAGAACCACTGCTCTAAGGGCACCCCTCAGATGTCAGCCTCATGCCTTTACCTGTCCCAGGGTGGAAATCTGCAATTCTCCCAATCAGGCTCTGGGCTACAGCACCTTGTGGATCACCCATTCTTGTCGAGCAGGTCTGACAGGGATCAGACACCTGTGGGAGTCTGTGACCAATGGTGAATAGAGTGATCAGAGGGCCTTCTAAATCTATTCTTTAACAATAGGAACAAAGCATTTAAAGAAAAAGGATTGTAAACCAACAGTCTGCACACACCTCTGTCTTACCTAATGGCTTACCCCCTCTTCCCCCCCGGTTGGTAGCCCCTAGACAGCCTCACCCACTGTCCCTTAACAACCCTCCAGTGCTTACTTTGGCGCCATTCTTTTTCCTTCCCAGCGTTCCATCCCATTAACTAAACCAATCTATTTGTACGATAAACAACCCCATAACCAGGTCAACACACGATATTCATAAATTATTACAGAGCATCTCCACAGGCATCACAGAGCCAAACCCAGTCATTCCTGCATCATCTCCAGAGCGGCGCTCTGAGCTATTGATGGTGGCTCTCCATGCTATCACCAAATGCCAGCAGGAGGAGCCCCCTCCTTAGCTAGAAATAGGGTGACCAGATAGCAAGTGTGAAAAATCGGGTCACTGGGGGGGGGGGGAGTGTTTATAATTGCCTATATAAGACAAAGCCAATAATATCAGGACATCTGGTCACCCTACCTGGGAAGCTAGGAGCTGATTATTTCTAGAGCCCAGAGGAAACATGTACAATCTTAGTACACTCTGAATGACGGCCCAGACAGGCACTTGAGGCAATAATTCACTAGGACGAGGAGGGTGAAAAATAAAATGACTCCATTTCTCTGTTTTGACATGCGTCTAGATAGGGAGCTCTCATTCTCCTGGGTCTTCTCTGGCTTTCTTCCAGGGGAGGTTGTGGTGAAGTGGTTCGAAGCTATTCAGACTGGCCTGCCCATGTGCATTCTGGGAGCGGTGTTTGGCCCGGTTCGTCTCAATGCCCGGTAGGTTGATCAGCTTGCAGGCTTTTGTAGAGCCTGTGCCTGGTTTGAAAGTCCGATTGAGAGGTTTTCTCTCCCATTATGTGTCTTCAAGATCCCAAATAAAATGGCAGCAGATGGGCATGACCGAGGGGACCTGTCTGCAAGTGAGGGGGTCTTCCCAGTGGAAAGGGGGACTCGCGTTCCATAGGTGTTCATAGGCAAAGATGACCTGGTGTGGAAGGAGATTATCCCACCCAAGAATATTAAAGCTCTCATGGCACCTGTCAACATCCCTAAAGGGAATTACCCTGCTTGTCTAGGTCTGATTTATGCCATGAATCCTAATATGGCTTCCAGTCTGGAACCACTGTTCCTACCAACACTACCCAGTGAAATGTCTTCAGGCAACAGAAAGCACCATCTTATCTAGTAGTTAAAGCAAAGGACTAAGAGTGAGGCCTCGTGGGATCCATTCCCGTGTCCACCTCTGACTTCGCAGTGTGTCCTTCAGCACTTCACTTCTCTGGCTGTCCATCTCCCCCGCTGTGAAATGGGATAATAAGATTTGCCGGTCTCTGTGCTATGGAAGTGTAATGCGTCATTACATACTCAGCGAATGGATCACAGCGACGGTACCGCTGAGCCCAGAGACCTCAGATTCTTCCCAGGGCTGTTTCTAGGCACCCCACAGATTGGCTTCTGGGAAGCAGCATCGTTTTGTGGTTCAAGCGTGAGACAGTCGGGAGATGAGGGTCTTGTCCTGGCTCACTGTGTGACCGTGGGTAAGGCACTTCCCCTCTCTGCTGCTTCATAAATTAAACAGGGAGAATGAGATTGACCTGCTCATGGGGGGGTTATGAGACTAAATCAATTAGTGCTGCTAAAGTGCTTTAAGGCCCTCAGATGAAAGGGGCTGTAGAGTGTGTTGTAGTATTGTGTGCTGCTGTGTACAGTGGTATTGTGTTTGGCTAGTGGATTGTGTTCCCAGGGAAGAAAGTAAAACCATTTCCACACCTTCATTGCAGGAAGTTGCAGATCCTGACCACAGAGCTTATTCCTTGGGCTGTTCAGAGCGGCCGCAATGCCAGCTGCATCCTGAATTTCTACTACGAGAACCGCTGGGAGCAGACAGTGGAGTCCCTGAGGGAGGAGATTGGAATCTTACATCCCCCTGCTATTTGTGTGTAAAAGTCTGGGGGGCGGGCGGGCAGAGTGGGCTTCACACCCGCAGGATGGATCCTCACTGGGCACCGTACATGAGAAGCAATGAATAAACCCTTTGCAGGTTTGAGTCTCCTGGGAATTCTCCTACAGCGGTTGAGGGCACCAGTCTGCCCAAATGAGATGCTGGGTTGCCAACTTGCCAGGAACGTAAGGGCTGCACCCAGGGCCAGATTCATTGCTGTTGTAAGCGGCTGCAGCTCTGTTGATGTCAGTGAAGTTGCACTTTCACACCCCTAAGGTGAATTTGAACCTGGTGGCTGTCTTAGTCCTCAGCGTAGAGATATGGCCCATGGAAATAAGTCCCACCATGCAGTGTACCAGCTAGATCCTAGCAGAGGCTGGGACATGGAGTCTCCATGCGCTGTGTGTCTTCACAAGACCCCATGGTAGGGCCCCGTGGTCTGCATTCAGTTATCCCTGTATACTGGAGTGGGGAAGATGGGAAGGTGAGCTGGGTTAAAGTAGCACTGAAACTATCTAGTAACTTTTGGCTTCTGGTTGCTATAATATTCCCTAGGTGAATACCTACCCCCCTTGGGAGCTGAGACAATTAATTTTCTAGGGGACCATTCTACCCCAGTTAAAGCCAGTTGTTTTACAAAACAGCACCGGGACAGACTCATTGCCTATGACAAAATGACAGCTGATCAGCACGAGTGCTCTGCCCCCAGCTGTACTGACTTGCACTGATGGAGGCTGTAGGAATGTATTTTGTGTCTCTGGTACAGCTCGATCGATCGATCGCATACCCGCTTTGGCAGCTGGGAAGCAGTTAGGCTGTCGGTCAGTCACAGCAAAACCAAACCCCACTGAGTTGGGAGGGCACGTGTGTCCGTGTGTCAATTGCTGCATATCATTTAAAATAAACAAAATCCACCACCGGCATCCCCCTCGCTGACTGTCTCAGCAGCCAGGCCAAGGATTGAATGGGCCACGGGGCCTGAGCTCCCCTCTCGTCCCCAACTGGGTCCCTTCCTGTTTACAATAGAGGCAGTGACCGGCTTGCCAGGGGGAAGCTCTTAACTGACTCTGTCCAGGCTCTACCTGCTCCGAGGAGAGAAGATTTCAGTCCCCACTAATTCCACATGATCTTGGCTTTGTTTTCAATAGCAAAATAGCACTCAGTGGGCTCCAGCGCGCGAGGCTGTATAGCTGCAGAACGGAGGGAGGGAGAATGAGGTGATGAATCCCACAGGGAGTGGAATGCTGAGATTGCACACGCTGTTTGTGCTGGGTCAGTGTTTATAAACTGATTTCTGTGCCGTGTAACTAAGTTGGGTTCCACACTTATAAGGCAAATAACAAAGCCCAGGTTGAATAGTTCTCAGTGCTGGGCTGGGACGCACCAAAGCAGGATGTATTTTAATGTGGCGTTTTGAGGCTGACGTTCCTTTTTCATGAATAAAATCCCTGGTGACATTTGCAGCTTTGTCTACCCCCAACACACAGATCAGACAATCCGACGTGTAACCTCATCCTTCGGGGGAGTCTGTTCTTTGTACATTTGCTGCAGCCGGAAACAGATCACCAGTGTGTATGTGCAGCATGCCTCCCAAGTGGAATGCAGACACAAAGCAGGCTGTGTACTTGCATCTTCCACAATGGTTGTGGTGGCAGAATTACCTGCTCTCTGATAGGGCTGCATTGGTGCAATTGGGAGCCAGACCTTGTTGCCAACATACACCCTGCAGGCTGCTGATAACCTGGAGTTTGGTCCAGGATCAGCTCTTTGCAGCCAGTGTTCACAGGCAGTTGCTGGTTCTCCCTGTGTTTGTAGTACATAGCCACAGGCGGGGCGGGACACAGTGCCTATGGAGTGCAGGGTGCCTTTGCAAACATCAGTTTAATCTTCACAACCCCCTGAGAGACAGATATTATCATCCCCGGCTTTACGGGTGGGGTAACTGGGTGACAAAGAGGACAAGTGACTTTGCTAAGGTCCCCCAGTGAATTAGAGGCAGAGCTGGGTCTTGAACCTGGGAGTCCAGTTTTCTAGCCCCATGCCCTACCCATTAGACCACACTCCCTCCTCACAGAGCCCACACCCTGCAGGCAGCATTTTGGCTTTCCACAATGGGATGCAAAGAGCTTCCAAAAACATTGGACGTGTCCGTCCAGCGATGGGCCCAGCACAGCGTCTGCCTCCCCCCATGTTCTCAGAGTACTGGGGTAGGTGCATCTTCTGCACCGAGGACCAGTGCGCTGTGGTCTAAGGCTTCCTGTTCTGTGAATGGTGTCTGGAAGCCACTGCAGGCGGCTGTGAGGTCTTGCTCACAGTCTCACGGTCTTTGCTGCAGTGGTGAGAGCCAGGCAGACGTGGAACTCTCTCCAGCAGCCTGGGGAGGCTAGTAAACACCAGCAGCAGGCACTTGTCCCTTCTGAGGCCACAATCTGGTCTCTTCATGCTCCCTCTTGTGTATTGCAACCTCCTCTCATCTCTGCCCCTGCAAAATGCATCCCCCTTTCCCACAGCGCTGCCCGAGCCTGCCTGCTACTTCAATCATGGCACTGACTGTGTCTCTGTTTTCCGTTTGGAAACTGGGCTGTCCCCAGGAGCAGACTCGTGCTCAGGTGTTTCTCACCAAGGCTGGAGGGGTCGGAAGGGGCACAGGAAGACAATACTTACCTGCAGAGAGCTTGGCCTAGCCCTGCCTCCACCTGGTTAGGAACTTCCAACTGTGCCCAGCCTCTCACCCTCCCCACTTCTGTCCTCATGCCAGGACCCAGCAGGGGGGCTGGTGATTCTATGCTACAGAGGAAGTTAGAACACGGGGATGAGAAGATGGCCCAGAGCCGAGAATAGCTGTGCAAGGACAGGCTAAGCAGGGAGTGCGACTCTCCCATCCTGCTTGGGGAGCTGTGTGAGGGGGAGGGAATGCACTTTAAACAGTCATTGGGGCCGGGGGAGCTAGACTGGAGGGGAGTCTGGCCAGGTGCTGATGGATGAGATATCCTGCCTGCTTACCTTCCCACAGGGCCTGTGGGGGAAGTGTCATCTCCATCTACAGAGGTCTCCATAACTCCAGCCCTGCCTCTCCTCTTCCTCCACTCTTCACCCTCCTTCCCCTGACCCCTCCCTTTGCAGTTTCACCCACTTCTAAAACTGTGTCAAATGTCACACTGGAGCCACTTCCCAAATCAGTGGAAAGGCCAAGTCCCATCCCTGCTTCTGTGAAGTCCCCTCACACAATGCTCCAGTTCTAATGGCCAGGCCCCGATCTGGGTCTCAGCTGATATATAAGCTTGTGGCCCCAGACCAGGGGTTCTCAAACTGGGGGTCACAAGGTTATTACATGGGGGGTCACACGCTGTCAACCTGCACCCCCCAAACCCAGCTTTGCCACCAGCATTTATAATAGTGTTAAATTACAAAAAAATAGTGTTTTTAATTTATAAGTGGGGGTCGGACTCGTTGGTTTGCTGTGTGAAAGGGGTCACCAATACAAACTGCCCTAGACCATAAGCTCTAAGGTGAGAGTCCTCTTATCCGCTTGGCACCTGTTAAGAGACATGTGGGAAGTCCATTTATCACATAACTCTGCATGGATCTCACGACCCTACATGCAGGGTGTGTATATCTATTATCTCATCTAAACAAACAAACAAAACTGGGTTAACATGGAGTTAGGGGTATGTTTCTGAACTCCATTCATTGATAAACAAAAAAGATACTATAGTAAATCCTGAGCTTAAGGTTCTTTCTTAAATGTTATGACATAACTACTGCATCTTTCATAAATGACAGTTCAATAAACTCACTTGTAATCAAAGTACATGTAGAATCAGGTTTCTCCTTTCCTATTGGTGTAAATCAGGAGACACCCCAGATAAGCTACAGTGTAAAACTGGTGTAAGTGAAAAGAGAATTTGGCCCAAGGGCTGTCTCTATCAATGGGTTACCTTTTGAGGTGTCTGAATGTTTACAGTATTAATCTAGAAGAACACAAAGAATTGCTATAAAACTTGTGCTGACTTTCAGGAAGGCGTCTGATAGATTGTAAACTCTTTGGGACAGGGGCTGATATTTACCGTGTTTGTACAGCACCGAGCACCATAAGACCCTGAGCTGTTTGGTCTTTAGGTGCTACTGCAATATAAAAGTTAAATCATAATATTAAATTTCACATTTACAGCTGCACCACAACTTTCACAAGAACTTAATCTGGGGCCCATCAGTAAGTGGGATGAGTTTGGGAAGGAAATATTGAATGTTTTTCATATATATCCATGAAAATAAAGGCCTGATCCAGCTTCTGTTGTGATTGATAAGAGTCTTTCATTTGAGTTTAATAGAAATTGGATCAGACCCATAGTCCACACTTTACATGCATTTTTCAATACAACTTTAACAGGAAGTGTGTTAGTGCCTCTATAATAATAATAATAATAATAATAATTAATACCTAACTTTTATATAGCACTTTTCATCAGTAGATCACAAAACACTTTACAAAGGAGGTCAGTATCATTATTCTCATTTTACAGATGGGGAAACTGAGGCAGAGGTCCGTGAAGTGACTTGCCCATTATAATGAAGGATAGAAAAATCACTCCTTGGCTGGAAGGAAAATGGACACAGACCCTTTAAGACCAATGTGTGCCAATAAAGTCAGGGAAAATAGAGATGTCCTGAAGTATTCCTCCCATCATTCAAAAGGTTCACAACTGACAATAAGGGCAGATTCCTAGTCAGGGAGTTAGCTCAATACTGACATTAATGAGTCTGCTGCTCTTGTGTATTTGCGCGGCTCCCTGATGAACTGGGTGAACTTTTGGTAGAGCTGTCCTAGGTTTGTTACATTATTATTGCTCCGTAAGTTGGTGTTTTCAGGGATTCATAACTTGGCCATCGATATGTTAGAAATATTGTGTCTTGTCTCAAAGTTGCTACATCTCAGTCCGAGGTATTGGGTTTTATTTTATTTAGCGGTGTTGTGGATGAGCAGAAAGTGTTTCTGGCTTCAGAAACCCTTGTAGGGTAAAACAAAAACAAAAAACATATCCTTGATTAAAATGAATGTTCAGCCATGGAATAGCTTCAAATTAGACTCAAAGGGATCTAGGGACTGGATCCAAAGTCCAGTAAACTCAGTGGAAAGACTCATATTTTCTTCAATGGGTTTGAAATCAAACCCTTAGTCTTCTCTGAGTATGGAGAAATGTCAGGGACAGATGAAAGTCTGACTATGCAACCCCCACATCTGCCACTAAAATAACATTTTAGTCCCTGATCCTGCACTCAGTTCTGCAATTCATTGTTAGTAGGCTCTATGCCGGCTCAGCAGTCGATATAGATGTAGGGCTGGACCTTTAGCAGGTGAATAACTTTGTCATTTAGGTGTGTGGGCGGGGCTACTCTTTTGACTAAAGTTACCCACATGCTTAAGTGTTTGCAGGACCTGGGCCTTAAAAACCATCCTGCAAATAAACTGATTTAAACAAAGGATAGTTTCAGAAGGGTTAAAAACCGATATTTTTGACTCCTAACCCTTTCTTCCTCTAACAAATCTTGCCCTTGAAATAACATCAAACAAACAAACAAAAACAAACAGCCTTTGGAGGAAAAATAGAGTAATTTTTATGTTCCCCTATTTAATCACGTTGTGTGTGTTTTAAATAGCTAAAAAAGAACCAATTTTAAAAGAACTGCATAACTAACCAGCTAAAAACACTTCACCACAAAGCCGGGGAGTTTGAAAATAACATTGGCCAAAATTAAAACACATTTAGAGGTAACGCTTCATAAATGACCCCGTAACATCCTTCAAAAATACATCGGTTTCATAACACCAAACTTCCAAGTACCGAACTGAGTTTTAAAAATGCCACAGCGAAGCGCACGAGTTTGAAACTGACATCCTTCAAAAACGAACCGATTCACCAACCAACTTTTTCCGCACTATTACTCTCCAGCAGCCAGGCTTGCCAATGATTACCTGGGAGGCCGCAAAATACGACTCTGGTGGGACTCGAACCCACAACCTTTGAATGACTCCACCTGTCATCGAGCTAGAAGTCCAATGCGCTATCCATTGCGCCACAGAGCCTGTCGGATAAACTAAGGATCCTCCACATCCCCTTCTTGACCTTTGCAAGGCACAGCCCGACTCAAGCGACTCATCTTCTCCACCTCCAGCCGCTGGGATTCATTTGCAGCTCCGGCGCCGACCCGCACCCGCTCCCCAGCCCCAGGCGCCCCATGGCGCAGAGTTTGCAAAACTTCCCCCCTCGCACGCCGCCTCCTGACTCCTTCCAGACACTTTGGCAGCCCCGCGCGCGCCCCAGCTGGCCCCTGATTCACTGCACGGCCGGGCGGTAGCGCTGAGACACCAGACCGAGATGGGGGGGGTCCAATTAACTCAGGTCTACCGGGGGGGGGGGATGTGATGGGGGGCTGGGAACCGGCTGCGGGGCGGGGGGGGGAACAATGCCCGGAAAGTAGAAAGAGGGGAGTGAAGCGCCCTCTGCTTTCAGCAGGAGACCACGTGTAGGATGTGGACAAAAGAACTACAACTCCCAGCATGCCGCGCGGCTCCCAGCCCTCCCCCCTCCAGCTGCTCCCCTCCCGCATTGCTGCAGCGGCGGCAGGTTCCTCTGGGCAGGGTCAGCTCGGCGGAGGGCGGTGCAGGTGGACGCGGCGGCAGGAAGCAGCCGGCCGCCCAGCTCGGCCCCTTCAGCAGCCATGCGGGAGGCGCAGCCCGCCGCGCGCCTCTGACAGCCGGGCGCGGGGGGATGCGGGGCTGACAGCCGCTGGCGGGGGAGACGGGAGCCGCCGCAGCGCGGGGTCCGCTGGGGGACGGTCCTGCCCTAGGCGGGGAGCGGAGAGGCCTGTCGGGCCAAGGGGTAAGTGGGGGGGAGCTGGGGGGTCAGGCGCCCCCATGCAGCGTCCCAGTCTGTCCCCCTGGGCTGCTCATCCCCGGCCTGGGGCATGGGGCGGGGCAGGGCGGGGAAGCCCTCGCTGCCGGTGTGGGGAGAGATGGAAGGAGGCTACGGTGACTTTCCCTCCCCTTGTTGGGTGGGTCTCCCCACAGAGCAGCCTGGTACAGAGCTCCCCTGCCCGGCTTCAGGGGGGCTGATGTAGGTCGGGAAACCCACTGCTGCCCTTCTCTGTGTGTGTCTTTCTGTGGGGAGAGGCTGCTGTGAAAGGGGGAAGGGAGTGGGGTGAGCCATTGTTTGCTGGGGGGCATCACCCCCAGAAATGGGGGGTTAGGCTCCCTGCCGTGACTGAACAAGATTGGTTTATGGGTGGTGCTGGGTGGGGATGCTGGAAGGGAATGGGAAATCGCCGTCACCTCTCTTTGACTACATGACTGTGGTCCCCCTCTTGCTTTTAGTCCTCGGTGTCAATAGTTGAAAAGAGAGACTGCAGCTTTCTTTCCCTTTCGATCTGCAAACTTGCCCTTGGATAGAAGATCCGCCTGCTGCAATGGACCCGAGTCAGGTGGCGGTGTGAGGGTTCCTAATGTGACTGCCTAGCAAACTGTGGAGCTCTCTGTGTGTATCCCAGCTGGGTAGGAATGTAGTACAGCCCCTTTCTGAAAGAAACCAGAGGGAGGTGCACGGTTTGATGGCCAACCCTGTTCGGAGTGTCCAAACAGTGCAGTGACCAAACGGGGGACAAAAGCCTGGGTCATGCATTGTATTCTTAGTTCAACCTCTATGTTGTCTAAATTATAAGAGATGCTTTCTTGGTAGCATGAAACAGGGCCTGGTGTATATTGCTGTTGTCAACAGCGCACCCAAAAGTGTGCTGGGCTCTCTGTGATCCAATTGGAAAGGCAAGCTCCTTGCCTGGAAGCACCTACTGTTAGTTGCCCAAAAAAAAAAAAAAAAAAAAATCTCTTGTGCATTGTTAGTTGTTGTATCTCTCTGCTCATGGGTCACATCCTGTCCTGTCTGGTAGACCGTGAAGGTCTTCCTTGTACACTGCCACTGTTTTCCACTCCCTCCCCCTTAAATTCTTCATATCAGAGAAGAGTGAAACACTGACCCTCTGCATCTTTCTTTAACATAGTGCATCTGCCAGGCAGGCCCGGTTAAGCTCAATATCTCTTTTTATGACTCTGCTAGTGACCTTTGCACTTGGTTGGGTAATGTAAGAGATTTGATTGATACCATTATCTCAAAGGAGCAGAAAGAATGTAGGTAAGAACAGGAGGCTCAATTGAGAGCTGGTGTAACATATCTGCAAACTGGCCCCTTTAAGTTAGGTTCAGTAGAGAGACGTCCAAATACACTGGCCACACCAGCAATCATTGCTGTTTCTGGAGTTGCCCCTGTTGATATCAGCGCTGAGTCTTGCCAAAACTTTTTCCAGTTCTCTGTAGTTTGCAGGCGGAGGGTTTGTGTCTTCCTGGGCCTTGCTCAGCCTGCTTTGAAGGATAATGTCTGTTTCAGAGGGAATAGTGGGACTGTGGGGGTTTATTGGACCTGGAAAGAACTTTGAGATCCTCAGTTGAAAGAATCATAGAATATCAGGGTTGGAAGGGACCTCAGGAGGTCATCTAGTCCAACCCCCTGCTCAAAGCAGGACCAATTCCCAACTAAATCATCCCAGCCAGGGCTTTGTCAAGTGTGACCTTAAAAACCTCTAAGGAAGGAAATTCCACCACCTCCCTAGGTAACTCATTCCAGTGCTTCACCACCCTCCTAGTGAAAGTTATATTATGTATCTGCACCTGTATATTATGTATTGTGGGACTGCTGCCCCTGTCGGGAGGGTTTAATAGGACCCATGATTCCTGGTGTAGGAGAGAAAGCAGGAGGGAACGCTGGAGGAGATGGCATGAGAGAGATGGGCATTGGGTGGAACCACGGAGAGCTATGGAAAAGAAGAGAAGTAGTAAAAGAATGGAAGTCAGTGGAGAGGTTAAAGAATGGGGAAGACATGGCTAGAGCAGTAGTCTTAGCAGCTGTACTTTAGCTGGTGTGGCGGGGGAAAGGCATGGCATAGGAAGTGCTTGCAACTGAAGTTCCCAGAGGATGGGCTGTCCTCTGGGTACAGAGGAAGGGATGGATTTTTGGAGCTATTGCAAAGAAAGAGGCTGCAGGATTTGGTGAGGATTTAGGTGCCAGGGGAGGAGGAAAAAGAGGAACCAGAGCCAGCCAGCACTGATGCAAGCTAGAGTGATGGGAAGAGTGCTGGCAGGGCCGATGCTGATGGGACCAGGGCAGAGAAGGAAGGTGTAACAGGAAGTGTGGAGTCAGGCGTTGACTCAGCACCCTGTCACTCAAATCCTCACCGGTATACATTACTTGGGACCTGGATTGAAAGACAGGCAGTTGGCAGGCCAATTAACTGTCTGAGGGGCTAATTGAATCATAGAATATCAGGGTTGGAAGGGACCTCAGGAGGTCATCTAGTCCAACCCCCTGCTCAAAGCAGGACCAATCCCCAGACAGATTTTTACCCCAGTTCCCTAAGTGGCCCCCTCAAGGATTGAACTCACAACCCTGGGTTTAGCAGGCCAATGCTCAAACCACTGGTGGAAGTAATCCCAGCAGCTGGGACTATAGAAACAGACAGGAAGGATGTGCCAGGGAAGAGAGTAGGGAACCTGAAGGCAGGTGGGTGGGCTGGTCCTAACACTACTCTTCCTCAGAGGCAGGCAGGGGGAAGCTGGCTACTTATCGTAAATAGCATGTAAATAACACTCCAGGAGGTGGCTTGCTGATGGGCTATAATCAAGCCTGCTGGTGGTTCAGAACACCTGAAGTGGAGCTGGTGGTCTGATACTGAGGCTGGGAAATACTTTCAGGGGACTACTGTGACAGAAAAGTTGGAAGGAAAGATTGGCACAACCGTGGATGAGAACTAAGAGGTAGGCTGGGTTGTGGGCTCTCTAGGAACCTGGCCACACTCTCGCACACAATTGGATTGTGCCCTTTCTGGCTGGGTGCAGAAATGAAGTCCTGCAGGATACAAGATCCTGCTCAGATCTCCTTTGATGTTGGAGCATTGTTCCTGTGCTAGGCAAGACAGCCCATGAAAAGTGTGGAAGCTGGAGTAACTCCAGAATAGTGAGGCTTCATTGACCCACACGTGCATCACTGGGGAAGGGAGGAGCTGTTTGCATCACCTCCTTACCCTGAAGGGCAGGTCCTCCAGGGAGGTCATATGTTAAATCCACGTACCCCCACAGCCGCCCTATGTATGTCCCCTCCCTAGCCAGCACTGCTCACTTTTGGGGCATTGGTGGCTGCCTGGTTGTCCTTCCAAAAGGAGGCGGTTGCAGGCACCTTGCATAGTGGTAACCATCTCCATCTTTGGGTGGCCCTCACCTGTTCACAATCCCATTGTTTTTCCCTGTAGAAATATCACGACCACCAAGCCCGGCCTCTCCTGCTTTTGCTGGGGGAGCTCTGGGGATATTACTTGGAGCTCTCACCCCCTAATGATCGGGGAGTAGGTCTCTCATGGGGAGCTGCAGCTAAGTAAGTATTCACAAAAGCAAGCTAGCAGGAAAGAGTTGGAATCTGCCTGGCTAACTACCCTCCTCTCCTGGGTGCTTGCCTCACTTGGCTCCTGGGCTGATATCTCACTGGCTCGCCAGTCTCCAGGTCTCATCTGCACTAGGAAAACTAGGAGCAGTAAATCGCCATCACAGAACTGCCTCCTGCAGTGAGTGAGTTACGGGCCCTAATTTTCCTTGTGCCGGTGCAGCCAGACAAGCCCTGAATTCCTAATGTAAAAATCAAGCAGGTAAAGACCTGGTTTGAGCAAAGCCTCCCAGGCCCCCGCTTTATACCAGGAAGGAGCAGAAATGGGCACAGGCCCAACATCACGGCCTGTCTTGGGAGCAGCTCCTGCACCTTGATGCTCTGTGAGATTGCTGGGATGCCCTGAGGAGGTTCCACGGGGTGGGACTCAGGTTTTTTTGCTCCTGGCTGAGTGCTGCCTGCAATCCCAGCACTTCTGTATCTAATGATCTGACTCCCTTCTGCAGGCATCTGGAGTGACTTGGTTAAGTGTGTCCAGCTCTGTCTCCCCTTGGAAATTGGGAGTGCTTGGCACACAGCCAGCTTGGCGATGGAGTGCCAAATGCCTCAGAAAACATGTGGAACTGGCTGGAGAGGGACAGACAGATGTGGTGCTTTGAGCAGGGTGCCCATATCAGCATTGTGATCTGCATTAAATGCTGGTGTTTGTAGGAGCTTTGTGAGTCTGATACCCATGGAAAGAGGCTAACTGTGGCTCAGGGAAAGTTTCCCCCAGTCCTGCAGTGAAATCTACATGGTCAGACCCCTGCATGGAGTTCCTCTGTAGTCAGTAGGGCCCCTTGTGAGTACAGGGCTTTGCCCACAGATGGAGCAGCCTGCAGGAGTGGGGCTTAGATGGGCTGCAATGAGTAATGCTTTTCCCCCCATGTAAGCACAAATATGTTTGTACAGCACCAAGCGCGATAGGGCCCTGACCCTGACTGGAGCCTCTCAGAACTTCTGTAATACAAATACCCACGTACCTTATTATCGTAGCTATCTGTGATGCTCCCCATTATACCCATTTTACAGATCAGGGAACCAAAGCACGGAGGTTCAGTGGAAGAACCAGGAACAGAGCCCCGCTCTGCTTCCCCAGCCCTTCCCCCGACAGAACCAGTGTATCACAACACAGTGTGCCAAACAAAGAGCAGGTCCCTGCCCAGGTGAAAGGCAGGTGTCTCAGGGAATGGGTGTGTTCTTGGGAGCTTTCAGGAGGAGGGGGTTAAGGGGAGAGCTTATGGATGTTAATATGGAGCAGGCAGGGCTGGAAGTTTGGGAGAGTCTGAGATCCTTGAACTGGGGGAGGGATTGCACACAACATTCCCAGGAAATCTGAGCCCATGATCATGTATGGGTGTTATAGGAGTTCCTAGGGGATCCAGTCAGCAACCAGGGCCCCCCTGTGCATCCTCATTTTATTGGCTTCTCAGATGTGCATCAGGGCTCACATCCCTGGGTTAGATTCCTGCATTAACAGCCTGTCTGCAATAAGCAGGATATTCTCTCAGCACTGCTGTAGCTAACCTCGGAGGAGAGGGAGAAGTGTGTGATGCCAAAGAGATGGGTCCTTCAGTGAGCTCAACAGCAGCTGCGCTCCCACATTTGTCTGGGGAGAGTGAATCCCAGGGGATGACTGCACAGAGCACCCCCCATCTCCCCCAGACTTCACCCGGGGACCAGAGAACTGAAAGAATCCTGGCCAGAGCTTGTAATTGTGAGGGGATCCCCTGCTGCCCTGATCGCTGTGGGGCGTTAAATCCGCAAGAATGAATAGGAAATGATGTGTCAATTTCCTTCCCTTACACCCTGTGTCAGGAAGGATCAGCCTTATCTGTGGGGCCTTGAGCTCCCGGCCTGGGAGATTAGCCTGTGGTTGCCTTCCCCGCTTGATGCGCAGCTGCTACGTGGAAGGATCCCTCTATAGGTTGCTGCCCTTCTGCACCACTGCCAGCAAAAGTGTCAGTTCACAGGGGTGGCCTCCCCATCTGGTCTGGCCCCCCCATGGGGGCGGGAAAGTGGAAATGCAGGAGGAGAGTCACAGCTGACCTGTGAGTCTGTAGGAGAGAGTGTCTAGCAGCGTGTGCTTGAGGCTAATCACTGGCATTGCCCTGTGCCCCTTGGGAGGAAGGCATGAAGGCTTTGCCTACGCAGCCCCCTAGCCTGGTCATTGCTCTGCTGCCCCCTGGTGGTGCGCATCTGGGACACACATCTGATCTGTTCCAGGAGCCCATCGGTGATCACCTTACCTGGGATCTGGCTGCACCTCAGCTAGGAAGTGGCATGAGCGTATGAGAACCTGCAAACCCTTACAGAGCACAAAGGACTTAAATCCTGTTTTCTGTCCTAGTTCCTGTTATGTGCATGTGTGGGTTGAGGTTTTTTTAAGTCCTGTCAAAGGAGCATGCAAAGCTGAAATGCTTAGTAGGCCATGTGGTCTAGCACTTAGAGCCAGAGCGTGGGGTGCAGGAGGAGCTAGCCCCATTGAGTCACCAACTTGCCAGGGCACGGCCGGAGAGTCGAATCCGCTTTGGTCATGGCAGAATTGGAGTAAAGTGAAAGGAGGAGCCTCGGTATAAATTGGAGGCTGATGCTGAGTTTTCCTGGGTTTGTAGGGTTGAAACATACTTGTCACTGATGCATTGCTTTCCAGACACTGTCTGACAACTGCACAAGGGTCCCATGTGTATTATCCCCAATTTACACATGGGGAAACTGAGGCAAGGAGGTGGCATTACTTGTCCAAGGCCACAGAGAGAGTCTGTGTCAGAACTGGGATTAGGCCTCTGTTTCCCAGTCTTGTGCACCAGCTACTGGCACACGCCTCCCCGCTATCTCAGCATCTGTCAGATTATGTCCCCAGGTGCAATTCCCCAAATGTGAAGGGCCATATCTCTGGCAGGGGTAAATCAGCAGAGCTCCACTGGCTTGACTGCAGGGTGTCTCTGTGACGTGAACGGCGCTAATCGAGTTACACCAATGGGGGTTTGGCCCACTGGGTTTCACATACGGTGCTGTGGAACAGAAATCTGCCTGGCTTGTTCCCTGGTTCTTATCCTGCCATTTTACCTTCTCCCAGTTCCACCCTGTGTCCCATGCGTCCCCTGGAATTTCATGACTATTTTAGTTCATGCGTGTGGTAGTTTGCTGAGGTTATGGTCTCAGTCCCGGGAGACACCTGCTTTGTGCAGGGCTAGACACTATTGGCTCTTCTCAAACCAGCAGATGGAGCCACGTCTACACCACCCTAGTGAGCTGTGCTCAGGGGTACGTGGCTAAGTCCAGGCCCAGCCAGAGGCCACGAGACACACTGACAGTTGTCATTTCAGACGGTGCCTATTGGTAGCATCTGCTGCTACCAGTCAGTTTACAAGGAAGCCCAACAGGGTGCCATGCAGGGGTTCAGTCCTGCTTGCCTTACTGCCATGCATGGCCTGCGTAAGGGAGCAGAATTTAGCCCATGTTGCCCTCCCCATTCCCACCTTGACACCTCCCAAAGCAGGGAAATTGCAGTTTCTTTGTCACTCCTACTTCAGGTTGGCGTCTGCCTTGGGGATCCCCTGGGAAGCATCAGAGTGAGAACCAGCGACTGATCTCCACCGTCTCTCCCCCACAGGCCAAGATGTTGCGGCTGGCTGCCCTCACCGCGCTCTTTGTGCTCTTCAGGCTGGTCCTGAAGCTCTCCTGGGTCCAGGTGATCCCTGCCCTCTTCATATTCTACTTGGGTTCCGGGGGATGGAAATTCCTGCGCATCGTCTTCAAGACAATAAGGAGGGACGTCACGTAAGTGTCCTCTCTGGAAACTGCCCTCTCTCTGTCCCGTTTGCATTAAGGTGACCCCCGGTATGGAACCGGGTAGGGGAAGCATCCTGCTGTGGCCGGGGCAATGCAGGGATGAGAGGGGAGAGCTCTGAATACCAGCATCTTGCCTACACCTCAGCCCCCTGCTGAGGTTACTCAGGCAGCTCAGTGAGGAATACAGCCCCTGCCAGGTGAGGGAGGGAGTTGCTTTTGGGACCTGAGATCTCTCTGAAATCTCTGGCCGAGTCTCTCCGAGATATGATTGCAGCTGAGATCCCGAGGCTGGCGACTGTCTCTGACCTTGGACTTCCCTCGGTCCCTAAAAACACTGACTTGGCAGTCGGGTGTCTGCACTCTGGGCCTGGCTCTCTGAGCCAGGGCCAAGGAGAATGTACCGGGATCAAGGATGAGCTGGCTTCTAGCCAGGAGTCCTGGGGGCGTGGCTCGGAGGGAACAGGTGCCCTGTGGCCTGTTGCACAATATCTGCTGCCCCGAGGTGGCAGGGCTGTTCCTTTAGCTCATCTGGGGGTTGGGGAGGAGCATTTGTAATCCACTGTGAGGGGAAGGGGCTGGGTTCTACCCCCTTCCCTGCTGCTTGGGTGTAATCCGTTTCTGGTTATAAAGGGTCTCTCTGGAAAGCTCCACACGCAGATCCCCTGCTCCCCCTGAGCGATGGGAGGGAGACCCACAGTCTAGGCTGGGTCTGGTTGCATGGCCTCCATGTGGATCAGTGCAGAGAATCTTCTGTCCGGTTTGGTTGGCAGCACGGGGCTAGTCCTGCTGAGGGTGAAGTGGCAGGTGTGGCGGCACTTGAGGGGGAAGAACACCATCCCCAAGATCTTCCAGGAGACGGTCCGCAAGCACCCAGAGAAGACGGCACTGATCTTCCAGGGAACGGGTGAGAGCTGGACCTTCCGCCAGCTGGATGAGTACTCCAACCAGGTGGCCAACTACCTGTACGAGCAGGGCTTCCGCTCTGGCGATGTTGTGGCCTTGTTCATGGAGTCCCGCAACCAGTACGTGGGTCTCTGGCTGGGGATGGCCAAGATTGGGGTGGAGGCGGCACTCGTGAACTCCCACCTGCGCATGGAGGCCCTGCTGCACTGCATCAACATCTCCAACTCCAAGGCCGTCGTGTTCGGGGCCGAGATGATGGAAGGTGAGAGGAGTCAGTCGGTCGTGTCCCCAGACATGTGCTTGGAGGTGGCAAAGTAGTTGGGCCTCCCAACGCTGTGCTCCTTCCCCTTCTCCCCCCATCTTTGCTGGCTAGTCTGGCTCGGTGGTAAGAGTAGCCGCGGCTGTCTCTCCTAGGGTGGGTGTCTGAGCTGCTGTAGGGATGTGTGTGGGGTGATTCCAGGAGGGCTGCTGGCATGAAACCCCCTGGCTCTGTTGCTGGAGGGTGAGACAGAGCTGGCTTTGAGGTGGGGGTGCATTTTGGCTTAGGGGAGTGTGGGTGTCACCAGGGGCCACCCAGTGGGGTAGGTAGGGAGTCAAGAATCGTAATGTGACACTGCTGTGAAATCTGCTGAGCCAGGGTCTCTAATGCCAGGGTATCAATTGGGGGCGGTTTGCCGCCATGAAAACAGGCACCGTTCTGGCAGCCCCCCGACCTGCTGGGGCTTTGCACCGGACGCTAACGCCTTTGTGATGACTCCATGGGATCGGGGAAACACCTGCCGAGATCTGAGCCGCGTAAATGCCCAGGAAGGAGAGTCCTTGTCTAGAATGAACCAAGGGGCTAGAATATAATAACTAAGGCAGTTGGGAAAACTTAGGCTGAATATCAGTAGCTGGGGGACCCCTGTTAGGTTGTGGAGCAGTCTCCAGAAGGAAGCTCCAGCCCTGGGGATACGTAAAACAAATCTCAGAAAATATAGTAGTTGGTTCAGATGAGTCACTGTCACTTCAGGCTGCTGGCTCAAATCCAGCCCTGGCTCATAGTGACTGAGGGCCTCATTCACCTCTGTAATGAAGTTATGCCAGTGTAAAGCAGGCCCTGAGAGCTGTTTGGCCGCCTTGTGAAATGAGTTTGCTGGGTCTCAGCCATGTCCCCAATGGACAAGTGTCACCTAAACCATCACCCCACTGATCCTTATCGGTTTCCCCTTAGCAGAGGGACCCAGTACCAAATAGGCAATAGAGACTGACTTCTCTTGTCCTGACGGTTGGTCCCTCTGGCGTAGGGATGAGGCCCTGTCTATACTGTGGATAAACAGAGGTCCGCTACTTCCACTTGTGAACATTTCCCTGTCACGTGATGGCTTCACCATCACAGCTCTGGCGTTTGGTCACACGAGTGAGTCAAATCAGGGCACCAGATGAAAGCAAGCTCCCGTTATGGGGTTAGTTGTGGCTGTTGGGTGATCTCCCCCATCGCATGTCGGTGCGGTCTGTCTCTTCTCCCAGGGGCAGAACTTTACATTTGTTAGGCGTGATTCTCCCCTGGTCGCCTGCAGCCCCCATGCCCAGATCTCTCCAGGTCACACTGCAGTTTGGCCCCATCTTCTTGTGCCTTTGTCAGGGCGCTGGAACAATTTGAAGGTGGGGGTGCTGAAAGCCATTGCCCAGAACTGTATGAGGGAAGTTCCTCTATTATTGCTCCAAGCCAGGGGGTGTTGCCACACCCCCAGCGTCACTAGGTCCAGCACTCCTGGCCTTTGTCCACTAACGCCCGCAAACCTCATCGGTGCTGAATTCACATCTGAGAGGCACCTGGCTGGGGGCAGAGAAGGGAATGGGAGTTTCTGATTTTCTTTTTTTAATAGAACCTACAATGGTCCTGGGCTGTGGCCAACAAGGACTGTCCAGGCTTGGAGACGGACAGGTGCCTTCCTATTGTGCTGGCAGCAGTTTCACGGACTGCCTGCAAGTGCTCTGAAGAGTCCAAGTGTCACTGCTCTAGACCGTAGCCTGAAGCAACCTGGGTGAAGC
Source organism: Chrysemys picta bellii (assembly GCF_011386835.1). Classification (NCBI taxonomy): domain Eukaryota; kingdom Metazoa; phylum Chordata; order Testudines; family Emydidae; genus Chrysemys; species Chrysemys picta. The sequence continues at coordinate 13,291,983 of NC_088808.1, read as the reverse complement.
AAGTTCCTGAGCCAGTTGCCCTCTTAGGCTGGGGCGAAGGCCGCCCTGGGCTGGGGCAGGCTATGGGCGTAACGTCGGCTTGGACAAGCGTGTGGGGGAGTTAGCTTTGTAAACCTTCCCACCCCTCTCTTGGTGCTCCTGGATCTCAATGTCTCGTAGATGTCCTTTCTCAGAGCTCCTGTTTCGTTGTCTCCTTCCCTCCCAGCCATGCAGGAGGTACAGCCCTCCCTGGGGAAATCTGTTCGTCTCTTCTGCTCCGGAGAGAGGAATCCAGAATCTGCACCCCCAAGCACAGAACACCTGGACCCCTTCCTGGAGATGGCTCCTCGGCACCTGCCAAGCCCCCCAAAGAAGGGTTTCCTAGGTATGTCCCATGTTACGAGGTGTGCAGAGGGAGGGTGGGTTATTGTGCCTCTGAGTCTTTGCGCTGTTCCCATGTGTCATCCAGCAATGGCCATGGATAATTCTGGGGGTGGAAACAGTGGGGTGAAACACATCCAGCCACGCCCATGTAAGCGGCAGAGAGCTGGAGCGCGTGTAACTCCCCAGTCTGCTGACGTGTGACTCTTCGGCACCAAGCTCTGGGAAGCTGTTGCTCAACCCTGGCCTGCTGTTGTGCAAGCCGGGCTGAGCTAAGCACCCATGCACTGACCTCTTTGGAGGTCTCCCGTCGGAGTATTGCCCAGCCTGAACCCACTTAGCTTAGTGAAGAGCCTGGCACGCTCTTGGTGCTGTACAAATAACGAGGCCGGCTTGGGCGAGCGGACTCGGTGGCAGCCCGAGGTGGGGTGGCCGTAGCCAACGGGCAGGGAGCGAGCGCGTGTTCAGTTGCCTGGCTTGATCCAGCACGCTGGCCCTTCTGGCTCCCCGGGAAAGAGCGGGTTGTGAGATGCTGCTGTGATGCTGAATCCTCTCTCTGCCTCCCCCACTTGCCGTCCAGATAAACTCTTCTACATCTACACCTCCGGCACGACGGGGATGCCCAAGGCAGCCATCGTGGTCAATTGCAGGTAAGGGGGGGCTGAGCAGGGGCAGGCCATTGCTGGGTGCAAGGGGAATGGGGGTGGGATCTGGACCCTGCTAGCAGTGGAGGGCTTTGCTGGGCTACTGATGCACCCACTTCTCCTGCCCCAGGTACTACCGCATGGCATCCCTGGTGTATTACGGATTCCGCATGAGGCCAGATGACGTGATGTACGACTGCCTCCCTCTCTACCATGCGGCAGGTATCCGAGCTCCTGCTCACGCGTCTCCCTGCCCAAGCCTCTGTAGCCCGTCTCCTTGCCCGTGATGTCGGCAGACTCTCAGTCCAGGGACTGCTGCAGTGACTGTCGTTCCATAACCGCCAGCTGCTCTGTGCTGAGGAGGGGCTCGCCCGTCTGTCCCCACTGGATCAGTGTGAAGGACTGGGGTCTTCACAAGGTCCATGGTAGCCACTTTGCAGTACTGGCAGCCCAGGACAAGGCAGCTAGTGGTTAGATCAGGAAACTGGTAGTACAGACCCCTGGGATCTGATTCTGGCTCGTCACCGGCTCCCTGGGTGACCTTGGGCAAGTCACTTTGCCTCAGTTTCCCCATATATAAAATGGGGTGACGATGCACACCTTCCTCTGTAAGGTGCTTAGAGACCTAAGTGAGGGTATTGAGGGGGCCCATTAGCACCACTACTGATGGTGACTTTGGGAAATGGGCACCTCCCACTAAGAACCTACCTGAGTCCCTCCAGCTCCATCGAACAGCCCTGGGATGGAGACACCTTCTGGTGCCTACTGGATCCTGGGCTGGATTCAAACCAGATGCCTCAAGGTGAAAGGCTCCATGTCCCCAAGGCAGCCTGTCCCGTTTTTGGGATCAGCCACCCTCTCCCGAGAGGCGGGAGGTTAATGGTTTCCCCTTCGCTCCCCTCTCGCCCAGGTAACATTGTTGGGATTGGCCAGTGCCTCCTCCAGGGGATGACTGTGGTGATCCGCAAGAAGTTCTCAGCCTCTCACTTCTGGGATGACTGTGTGAAGTACAACTGTACGGTGAGGCAGTGGGGGTGCAGGGGCCTCGTGGCGGGACGGGGGGGGGTGCAGGGGGAAGAGCTGGCCGAGGAACCCCGAGAATCAGCAACTTGCTGAGAATCCTGGGAGTTGGCAGCGGGGCCCTTGGATGTCTTGAAACCGAGGCTTTGGCTGGCTGTTTCCTGTGGAGATCACTGTCACTGCCGCTGGGTCTGATGGGGGACAATAGCTTTCGCTCCAGACACCTGCTGTGCTAGGCGCTGTACAAACACAGAACAAAAGCTGGTCCCTGTTGTAATGAGCTTACAAACCAAGTAGTTCCATGTCCTTTCCTTGCTCCTGTTCTTTGTTGTGTCATGCTCCGGAGGGCAGCCAGGGTGTTGCCTCCTGCAAGCAAAACAGGGAATGCCAGACCGGTTATTCAAATTTACGAGGCGGCAGCCCGCTAGGTGGGAGGCACAGAATTAGCAAGCAGGATTCCTGGGTTCCATTCTTGGCTCTGCTCCCCAACTGTCCCTCCCCATCTGTATAACGGGGCTGTTAACACCCGCCTGGCTCCTGGGGGCTCGTCAGGGTTGACGCTGCTCAAGTACTCTGCGGTCCCTGGGTGGAGGGTGCTGTGGAAGGGCGCAGTGTGCCATGTCTCCCTTCCCCTCCGCAGATCGTCCAGTACATCGGGGAGATCTGCCGCTACCTCCTGAACCAGCCGTCCCAGGAGGTGGAGCGGCGGCACCACGTGCGCATGGCGCTTGGGAACGGGCTGCGGATGTCTATCTGGAAGGAATTCATCTCCCGCTTCGGGATCCCCCAAATCGCCGAGTTCTACGGTGCCACCGAGTGCAACTGCAGCCTGGGCAACTTCGACAATAACGTATGGCCCCGTCTGCTGGCTGTGTCCTTCCGCCAGCCGCTGCGGCGTCTCCCCACCCCCTGCAGCCTGGTCCTCCCTCCCCCTGGCTGCCGAGGGCAACCGTGATGTCTCATGCAGACACATGGCCTCAGTGCTCCTGGTGGGATGGTTCATGCGCTCTGTGCTCGGAGAGCTGGCAGAGCAGGCCATGGTGAGGGGCTAGGGATGGAGCAGACTTGGGAGGGGATGTCGGGAGACACCCCTTCTGATCCCGGGAGAGGACTGAGCTGGGTAAGCATCCCTCCGCGGGGCAGGTGTGAGGCCCCTCCGCTGACGTTGGCAGGGAGCCCTGAGTGACCTTGGGAAGGCAGCAGATTGTGTCTGGTCTCTGGGGTGGGGGTGGGGTAGCTCCCGCATGCCCTGGGCAATCCCTTGGGCTGGCAGCTGGGGCGATAGGAGGGAAGCGAGGGTGAGGGCAGAGGACTTCCAGCTGCCATTGGGCTATGTCTCTGCATTCTCTCGATTCCAGGTTGGTTCCTGTGGCTTCAACAGCAGGATCCTGCCTGGGATTTACCCTGTCACCTTGGTGAGGGTGGACGAAGACACCATGGAGCTGATCCGTGGGCCAGATGGACTCTGCATCCCCTGTAAACCAGGTGAAGGGGGATGGGGCGATGCGGGGAGCAGCCTCTATCTATTGGTACTTCCCTCTGTCCCGTGTTGCATGAGCCCTGAACTTGAGACCTGATTTGTGATTAGCTGTGCAAGAGTCTCCGTTCTGACAAGCATCCAGAAGCATCCTCTGCTGTCATTGGAAACGGTTCCCCCTTTTGGTGGCTCTCTGCACCTCCAGGGCTCCAGTTCAGTAGCGACTGGACATAGTTACCAACCCTCGGAGGTTGGGTGTCAGGTGTGAAGTGAGTGTGATGGTTCTCAGCCCAGATCCCATGTTGCTGCTATCACTATCACAGCTGGCACTCCCTGGCCATCCTGGGGGCAGTTTCAGCGGAGAGCCAGGGACTGAATGGGCCATGGAGACAGGGCAGAGAGAGGAGCTCAGTCGGAGGTCTCTTTGGGTCAGGGTTGAGCTCCGTTGGGAGGGCAGCGTGAGGGAAGCTTGCTGAGGTAAACTGGACACTGGTGCGCTAAGAGATGTTTGTACAATAGAGCCCCCGTGTCCTCCCTAAAGCATCTCCTCTTCCCGCGGAGTCAGGATGTGTGCACACCATGCGGGGCTGGCAATCGCTATGTACTCGTCTCTGATACAGCAGAATGGCAGGGACTGAGCATATCCCTCACTCTCTCTACCCGCAGGGGAGCCGGGACAGCTGGTCGGACGCATCATCCAGAGTGACCCTCTGCTGCACTTCGACGGGTACTTGAACCAGTCGGCCACCAGCAAGAAGATCGCCCATGACGTGTTCGCCAAGGGGGACTTGACGTATCTTACCGGTGAGGGCCCTTGTCCCCTAGCTGCAGAGGGTGCACCCTGAGAGGAGGAGGTTGACGCTGACAGGTTCACTTGGTCTCCAGGGTCGCCTTGCGAGTCCCAGCAAGGCCTTTGGTCAATCCTCTGCTTGCTGTCCCTATCCATACCTGGCGGTCTCGCTCAATCACACTTACCCTTCCAGAGCCTCCCATCTGCCCTCTCTAACCACTTTGCAAACAGGAATTAAGAATCCCAGCCGCACTCCCTGACCCAAGAACTGGGGCGGGATACTTTATCCTTTTGAGACCCTGAGGGGAAGTGATTTTGTCCAAGGTCACCCAACGAATCCAGTGGCAGGGTCTTGGTATATTGTTACGCCCAGGTTGTTGCTTTAACTACTTGACCATGCTTCCTTCCGCTGCTCTGCGCGGCCCAAGAGCCAGGACTCCTGGGTTCTAATCCCAGCTCTGCCCACGACTCCTGGGGGGCAGGTCGCTTCCCCTCTCTGTGGCCCCAGTCCCCAGCTGTTGAATGGCGCTAACAATCTGACCTGCCTCAGGCTGGGGGATAGTGAGGCCTGGCTGGAGGGCACTCTAGAAGAGCAGAGTGTTACGGCGACTCCGACCCTGGGAGCCTGTAGGCTCCTCTGACTTCCTCCGGCTCCCGCAGGAGACGTGCTGATGATGGATGAATACGGCTACATGTACTTCCGGGACCGCACTGGGGACACCTTCCGTTGGAAGGGCGAGAATGTCTCCACGACAGAGGTGGAGGGGACTCTGAGCCGCATCCTCCACATGACAGACGTCGTCGTCTACGGGGTGGAGGTGCCAGGTAACCAGGGCTGAGGGGAGCGGCCCTCTGCTCTTGCCAGCCTTCCTTTGTCCTAAGTTCAGGGGTGATGGCCCTTCGTCCCTTTGGCACTTGGTGCCTGGGCCCTGGTCTCCATCCTGAGAGTCTCATTGTTTATCCTGCTGCATGGGAGAGGGAGGAGGAAAGGTCAGGATTGGGATGCAGAACCTCCCATCTTTAGGCCTGTGGGTGAATGAAACACTTTAGGTGAGAGTTTCCAGTCGATCTGGTTTGCCTGGGTGTGAATGACAACACAAGGTGCAGGGCAGAGCCAACCCCATTCTCGCTAACCTCTGGCGTTAACTCAGCCAAAGGCAGCTCTAATGGGATGAGGTGGCCACTGGGTATTGCTGGTATCTTGGCTTGTAGGGCAACGGTGTCCAGCCAAAGCCAGCGCAGAAGTGCTGAGAGATTGGGGCTTTCCTGGATGTGTGTTCAACCAGGGGCTGATGCCGGAGACGCTGGCAAGGGGGTCGCTGTTGGGGGCTGAGGTGTATGTATGTGGTGCTGAAGGATGGAGAGTGTGTGTCGCTGATGCATTATTTAAGGTGAGCCTTGGGGCTGTGTGCGTAGTGCCTCTGCCTCTTAAACACATTGCTAACGGCCTGGCAATCCAGAGCCCTCTGGATTATCTGTCTTGTTGTGGGTTTCTGCGGCTATGTTGTGTCTTGTTTTAGGCATATTGCTGCAGGCCTGGCAAGCTGTGTCCAGGGCCAGCTGGCGCACCGAGCTTGCTGAAGCTGCTCCCGGGCTAGGGTGTGTGTGTATGTGAGTGATTGCACCAGCCCCCTCCTACTGTGTGCATCACCTTCTGTCCTGTGTTCCAGGCACCGAGGGGAAGGCAGGGATGGCAGCCATTGCTGACCCCAAGAATTCCTGCAACCTGGAGAGCTTTGCCAATGAGCTGAAGAAGGCCCTGCCCTTGTACGCACGGCCCGTCTTCTTGCGAGTGCTGGCAGAAGTCCACAAGACAAGTGAGTCCGCCCCAGCTGGGGGCACTTTCCTTTTGAATTGACAAAAAGCCGGGAGTGTTCTCCTGGCTTCCGGAAAGGACCTGTCTGGAATAGGGGAGACTTGAAGTCAGGGGTCTATTCCTGACTGTCACTGATTCAGTGTGTGACCTTAGGTGGGTCACTTCCCCGTCCATGCCGCAGCTTCCCCCTCTAAAATGGGGGTGTCCTGACCTATGGCATGTGGGTTGGGGCGGCTTAATTCTCGGCGTGCAAAGGGACTGGAAAGTCTCACTTGTTAGCAAGTCCGTTTTTCTTTTTCGCTCCCTCCACTGGGATGGCGTCTGGGCGTTTGACACCCGTGTACGCTGGTGACCACACGCCTTGTAAAGCTGTGGGGCGCCAGGCCCTGGCTCTTGGATGTCTTGGCCCCTCTGGTTGACTGATTGTGTCTTTAAACCCAGCGGTCGGTAGTGACACTCTAGCATGAGCAGGGAAGATGGGGGGTGGGGAGGTGATGCTGAGGCCTGCACTGTGAGCTTTCCATGGGGCCATGGTCTGCAGCGCACGGTGAGAGAACAGTGCTGGTGGAACGCACGCTCGCTCAATGTGGTGCTCTGTCCTCCTCTAGGGGTGGCTGGGCCTCATAGCAGAGGGTTCTCAGTCAATAGAGACTCTCACTTTGAGATGGAGAGGCCCTAAATTCAGTCCCTGATGCAAACGGCTCACCAAAGGTGCGGCATAGCCCTAGAATCCGGTTAGCAAGGGTTATGTCTGCTAGTCCCATCTCAGCCATGCTGTGGGCAGGATCTGACAAGGGGTGGATGGGCTGATTCTCTCTTTGTGGGTGGTCCTAGAGGCAGTGGAGGGTGGCAGGCTTGATTTCCAAAGAGGGAGGCACATATTGAGAAGGTGGAATGGAGGAATAGGGATCTACCATGATATCCACAGGCCACCTTCCTTCCCCACCGCTGCCCCTAACTCCTTGCTGCTTCCACCCCAGGCACCTACAAGTTCCAGAAGATGGAGCTGCGCAGGGACGGATTTGACCCCGCCGTGGTGAAGGACAAGCTGTACTTCCTGGACTCCAGGCAAGGCTGCTACCTCCCGCTGGACATGGAGGCCTTCAGGAGGATCCAGTCAGGACAACAGAAGCTGTAATGGGCGAGGCTCTGCAAGTCGCCTCTCGGATCCCTCTGATGTGTCAGAACGGGAAAGGAAAGGGTTAAAGGATGACACGAAGGGCAGGCACGGGCTTTATTTAACAAGTTTTACACACGCAGATGGGTGTGTTTGATGGGGTGGGGCAGGAGGTTACGTACCAAAGTATAGAATCATTACGGCGTTATTTTCTACTTCATACCAGAGTGGCCCCCTGGGCTGTGAGCGTGGGGTCTTCTATTCATCTATGGCCAGGGATGTGGGACTTTTGCCAGGCCAAGATGGCAAAGATCAGGGGCATGGGACCTTCGCCAGGCCAAAATGGCAGAGATGCGGGGCGCCACCTTCCACGAGCCTCCATTTCCCTGCCATTGTTTATTTCTCTCCTTTGCTGTCCTACTCACACTGCAGAGTCCAAAAAGGGCTGGTAGCAGTGGTGCCTCTCTCAGGCCCCGAAGGACAATGGGGGCCTGGCCCTTCCTCAAAGCAGCTAAGCTGAGGTGAGCTTTGCACTCCACACTGAACCAACCAGCTGGCTGGGGGCCATCATGCAAGGCCAAAAACATTGCCTTCTTTGCGGTTCACCGTTGAAGCATTGCAACTTTGGGGAGGTGTGGGAGAGCATACCAGGTGCGGGGGGGGGATATTATGGGGCTCAGAGGAGGGAAGGCAAGCGTCTCTGCCATGCCTCATTCTTTTCAGGGGATAATTTTTCTATTTTAATTATCATACTTTTTTTTTTGGCCTTAATTTATTGTATTTTTTTTTTAACCAGCGCACAAACCTAGGGCAGAGTGACGGGGGCATCCTGGTGCTAAACTATCCTTCTCTTTTTCTTTGTTTCTCACACGAGGACATCCCCCTTCATCTGGGCCTGATTCTTCTCTTCCAGAGGTTAGGGCACAAAGGCCACAGGCAGGCAGTTCCCAGGCCTACCTGTCCAGGAGCAGGAGGGGACTGGAGCTGTGACTTTGTGGAATTGAGCCTCCTTGGGGCTGCTCTCAGCTGGAGTTTATGCCCCAGGTGAGGGGTGCAATGCTGCTGATCTGGTGTCATGGCACCTGCCGATCTGGCTGTGTGTCATGCGCCTCACCGTTGTAAAGACCAGGCCGTTAATCACATGGCTTTTATTTTCTTGCTCAGATTTTGAGTACCTGCAAACCTTGTTGGTGGGCCAGTGCTCGGCATCTCAGAAATTCCATCTGTTCACGTTCGAAGTGCATCATCCTTAGCTGCATTTGATTCTGTGTGATCCCATAGGGGGGCTGGATGAGAGAGCAGGAAAGATCTATTTAAGGGAAACCACATGTGTTTACACTGTAGCAAGATGAGTCCTGAGAACAGTGTCTCTGTATGTCCATCTGTCTATCAGCACGGTAGGCATCTGCTTTCTTTGGTATGCTTAGAATCATAGAATATCAGGGTTGGAAGGGACCTCAGGAGGTCATCTAGTCCAACCCCCTGCTCAAAGCAGGACCAATCCCCAACTAAATCATCCCAGCCAGTGCTTTGTCAAGCCTGACCTTAAAAACCTCTAAGGAAGGAGATTCCACCACCTCCCTAGGTAACCCATTCCAGTGCTTCACCACCCTCCTAATGAAAAAGTTTTTCCTAATATCCAACCTAAACCTCCCCCACTGCAACTTGAGACCATTGCTCCTTGTTCTGTCATCTGCTGCCACTGAGAACAGTCTAGGTCCATCCTCTTTGGAACCTCCTTTCAGGTGGTTGAAAGCAGCTATCAAATCCCCCCTCATTCTTCTCTTCTGCAGACTAAACAATCCCAATTCCCTCAGCCTCTCCTCATAAGTCATGTGCTCCAGCCCCCTAATCATTTTTGTTGCCCTCTGCTGGACTCTTTCCAATTTTTCCACATCCTTCTTCTAGTGTGGGGCCCAAAACAGGACACAGTACTCCAGATGAAGCCTCACCAATGTCGACTAGAGGAGAAAGATCACGTCCCTCGATCTGCTGGCAATGCCCCTACTTATACAGCCCCAAATGCCGTTAGCCTTCTTGACAACAAGGGCACACTGTTGACTCATATCCAGCTTCTCGTCCACCGTAACCCCTAGGTCCTTCTCTGCAGAACTTCTGTCTAGCTTGATACCGGCTGCCAACTAGACATGGAGCCACTGATCACTACCCATTGAGCCCAACAATCTAGCCAGCTCTCTGTCCACCTTATATGCTTGTGGAGGTCCAACACCCTGCTCCCCTACCCCCGAACCTGTTCTGCCCTCACAGCTAAATCTGAGCATGAGTGATTTGGATTTTCCCAGGTGCTGCTCCCTCTTGTTTGGTTGTCCGTTCTGTAGTGGGGGGTCTGGGTTGGAAACTGGCACAAGGAAGCTATTTCATGTGACCAGAGGAGAATTTTCACATCCCTCCCCTTGTCAGAAATGTCCTTGGGAAGGGGGAGATGATTCTTACCTGGGGCTGGATGTGAAGAGACCAGCTGCCAAATGGGCATGTTTGCACTCATGACACCCAGGCTTGAATGAAGGAACCTGAGTCTCGCTCACATACTCCTGTGGCTGGCTCCTCAGTCATCCAGTGCGTCCCCTGGCCAAGCTAGAATTTGGGATCCACTGCTCCAAAACCACAGGTCTCTGATGTGAGCTAAAGGAGCTTCTCCATCAGTGGTAGTTGAATTATTAGGGTGTAAAGTTATGGCCTCCAGCCAGCAGATGAGGGGGGGGGCGGTGGCAATACCCCGCTGTAGCGTGAGGAGAGATGGGTTTGCAGACAGTGCAGGTACCACAAGGAGACCTAGTGGAGGGGGAGGTGACCACGCTGCAGAAGAAGACAGGTGTTTGGCAACATTCTGTGGTAAAATCATAGGGTCTGTCTTCATTGTACAGCTAACCTGGGTGATTGGCACCTAGGTCTGGGCACTCAGGTTAGCATAGCTTAGGTGTGACATCCCCACAACAAAGCCCCGGCCCCATTAGTGTGTATGTTTCTGTGTTCCCCTGTGTGTGTCTGGGGGCCTAGCCCATGGTTTTTGTGCTGAGATGCTCTAGGGTTGGTTTTTGTTTTTTTTCCCCTCAGTCAATTGTGGGAGAATGTCTGGCCTGCAGGGGGCACTGTGGGAAGGTAGTGGAACGCTACCAGCACTGGAGTGATTTTTGTGTCTCTCCTTACTCAGGGCCGGCTCTGGCTTTTTTGCCGCCCCAGGCAAAAAAGCCTCCCTCCCCCCCCTCCCCCCCAGTGCGGCAGGGGAGGGCGCCGATCCCGGCCAGGGCTCCGCTCTCCCCAGCGGCCAGAGTGCCGGGGGGAGGGCGGCGAGCCCGGCCGCGGCCCTGCTGTCCCCGGCGGCGAGCCCACTGCGGCTCCGCTCTCCCCGGCAGCCGGAGCCGGAGCACCGCACCGCCCCCCTCCAGGTGCCACCCCAAGCACAAGCTTGGTGGGCTGGTGCCTGGAGCCGGCCCTGTCCTTACTGCAAAGTAGGTGGGTTCTAGCTTGAGTTAAAGCAGAGCCTTGGTTCTCACCTCCCCGCTCTTCCCCCACCCAGTCAGCTAGCCTGGGCTTAAAGCACCTGCAAAAACAGGTTAGAGATCTTTGTGCGTGTGGTAAGGGGGCTTGTGCTAGAGCCTAAATTAATGGTCACAGTAGTTTATAACTTTCCCATTAGTAAGTCCAGGAAAACACCTGGGGGCACCTAAGGCTAGCTAATGTATGGGGGAGGGTAACCTTTCTTCCTCGTGCAGCCAGGGCCTCTGAGTCAGCCCTCAGCATTTGCAGTGCATTATTTTAAGGAAAACAGTGGTTCACTCACCAGGTCTGTCCCTGCATAGCGCTCTCCAGGCTGGTGTAACAGTAGTCCCAGCCAATGCAGCGTGAGGGCTCTCCAGAACAAATGACTCTGATCTACAAACGGGCTCAGTGGCAGAGTGTGGGTGGGTGAGCGATCGCAGTCTGGTAACTTCATTCTGTTTGACTCCAATCCAAAGCCCCTTCTCCGTGTCCTCTCCTAGTGAGAGAGCTTGTTCCTTTAAAATTATTCGTAATTCAGCCCATCACCATGAGACTAAATGGTGCCTGAGATCAGTAGGGAAAAGGAGGGGCGGGAGACAGGCACACAATCTGCACCCCCTCCTTATTGCCTGGGCTATCCCCGTGTTTATCCCTCTGACCTGGTGGAGAAGAGCAAAGGCCAGTAGATATTTTTCTCCCCAAGCCCCATCCCTAACACCGCAGTGTAACCAAAGGGAGCCCCGCTGGCTCAAAATATCATGAGGGGCTGGGCTCCCTTGGATGTTACGCTGAGGAGAGCCGTGTAAATGGAGGGATAGAAGCTGTTGCTTGGCAGAGCTTTAAAAATGGGCCATATCCCCTGGCACCAGGCCCCGTCTGGCTGGGGAGGAGCTGACTGTGAAGATGAATGAAACAGCTGGTGGCAAGGGGCTTGGCAGCTGCCTGCCCATGCTCCCTCCGCAGGCGATGCCCATGCACGTCAATGGGACTCTGACTTCAGCATAGCTCAGGGCAGGGCTGCAGCGAGGAGACGACCAGCCTTCAGAGCAGAGTGTTGCCTAATAAACCAGTTCCACATGTGACCCGTTGTTATAGAGGGGTAAGCCGTGGGGTTGAACACGCCCTGCCAGGAATGGAACGCGTGGTAGGCAGGGCCGGCTCCAGGGTTTTGGTCGCCCCAAGCAGCCAAAAAAAAAAAAAAAAAAGCCCCGATTACAAGCGTGATCTGCGGCGGCAATTCGGTGTAAGGTCCTTCGCTCCGAGCAGGAGTGAGGGACCATCTGCTGAATAGCTCGACCTACCGCCCCTCTCTGGAGTGGCCGCCCCATGCACCAGCTTGGCAAGCTAGTGCCTGGAGCCGGCCCTGGTGGTAGGCCGCCCTTCAGAGCAGAAGCCTTGCTGAGCCCCTCATCATTGCTTTCAGGGGAGCAGTTCCTCGCATGCGCTCCCAGGTGTGTTTCTGTCCTCAGCACTGGGCTCCCTTTCTCCTCCGCTCTGCAATCCACCCCTTCCCCATCTCACTGCACTGGAATGTTTCTCTGTAAGTGCGTCCGGTCCCTCCCTCTCGCAGGTCCCAACGAGTCCGTCCAGCAGCCAAACGTCTGTTTCCCGGCACTGACTAGATGTTGAAATAATGACACTCAGGAAGGGGCTGGGAGGTGGCAGCCCACAGGGTTATCTCTACCATCAGCCTGGAGGAGGAGGAGTGGGATGGGACCGCTTTCATGTTCTCCTCAAACCATTGTCACATGACCTCATCTGTTTCCACATGTCAAGCCTAAGCCGGGCTTGTAAGTCCTGATGTGAAATAAAAATCGTGGGATCATTATGGCCCCTAGTGGATTTCAAATTCTCTTGCACTTGGATTTTAGGCTGGCGTGTTTCACGCTGTGACTGCAGTCCTGGAAACTTGAAATTGAAGCTCAAGTCTATGTTCACAATTGCTAAGATTTACTCTATCCACCTGAAAAGGAGGAAGAAACTCCCAACTATCCTCTGATTATATTAGAGCTGTTGCAGACAACAGAAGGAAGGGTCTGACGGTTAGACTAGGGTCCTGGTAGTCAAGGGTCCTAGCTTCTCTTCGTAGCTCTGCTGATAATTCAGTGAGAGACCTTGGGCAAGTCACTGCCCTTTGCTCTGCCTCAGTTTCTCCATCTGGAAAATGAGCTTAGCCAGGGCTGGCTCTGGCTTTTTGGCCGCCCCAAGCAAAAAAAAAAAAAAAAAAAAAACCTCCAGCGCGGCCAGAGCGCGGGTGCAGGGGGACCAGCTGGGGGGGAGGAGGAGGGAGCGGCCGGGAGAGAGAGAGAAGGGGGTGGCCAGGGCTACAGTAGGGGTGCTGCCACGCGGCCCCTCCCACTGCGCTGCCTCCTGCCAGGAGGGCTCTGCTCCAGTCGGCGGGGAGGGAAGGAAGAGGACTGCCCTGCAGGGCGCTCTAGTTCTCTGCGCCACCGCCGCCCCCTACAGGGCGGCTGGAGCAGAACAACAACAACAAAAAAGCGGCCGTGCCGCCCTAGGATTGGGCTGAATGCCGCCTCCAACAATCTGCCGCCCCAAGCACCAGCTTGCTCAGCTGGTGCCTGGAGCCAGCCCTGAGCTTAGCAGTACCATGCTTCATGGAAGTATGAATCTTTGGGGAATTTAGCTGCTAAAATCGAAGACATCTCTACTAAGCATGTGCAAACTACTAAATTTCAAAGGCGTAGGACTTGGCCATATTTGGGTAGACTTTTCACAGGGTCAGCAAATGGCAGCTCCCTGATACCTCTCCCCGCCCCTGAATTTCTAGTCCCTGCCAAGCGTGGTGGCACTACAGCTTCTCAAAGAAAAAGTCACCAGCATCTTTTAACATGGACAAAACCACATCTTTTCCCCCTAGCCTTGTTCTTGGAAATGTCTGAACTGTTATGGCTGAAATTTTCCAAAATAATAATCATAATTAATAATTGAGCCTGAAGTAAATGTCTGGAATGGAAAATTTCAGACCCACTGGTTAAACAACTGAAAACGGATTTGCCAAGGGAAGTGTTGGGCAGTTACTCAGCACGGGGCAGTTCTACGAACCCCACCTATGATGATGGCCCTAGAGAAAATCTGGTTTCTGTCAAGAATCAACCCCCCCCCTCAAGCCCCATTTGTTTTTTCCCCATCACTTTCCAATCTCCCATGTGCTGTTTTACTATTTAGGGTTTTCATCAGGCCACACAAAACTGAAATCTGGTCTCCTGTCGAGACGTTTTCCTTCCAGCACTTGCTTTGTTACTGTAGGGTTGTGTGTTACTGTTGACTCCTTCCTGTTCCAAATCCCATTTACAGGGGCAAATCCTGCCCCACAGGTGATCAGAGCCCTGTGGAACAGCATGTGGGACTGGATTTGGGAAGCCTGCGTGGGGTGAATGGATGGGGTTTTAGGGAGGGGAAGGAATGAAGGAGCTGGATCTGCCACTGCCCAGCTCCACCAACTCTTCCTCTCTGGGGCGAGAGTAGTGCAGGTGCTGTGACAGCTGCTTTAGCCCAGAGACCACCAAGAGGGGCTCAGTGGAGAACAGCCTCATTCTAGAGTTGCCACCTCCACAATGCAAAAAAACAACTAGACAGTGGGCCTCCCCCCCCCCCTAAAAAAATTGAGGGGAAACAGCCCTCGAGAGATGGAAGCTCCCCTACCGTCTCCTCCCAGGAGGCCCTTCCTCTCCCACCTTGCTCCTTACCCCTCCCTGCTTGCACGCTGTGGGTTTGTCCCAATGGCTGGTCCCTGGCACTGCCCGGTTTTGACAGGCTGATTGAAGTCCCAGTACATTGAGTAGGACCCAGGGCGGGCGCTGGCCACTTTCCCACCTCCCAGCCATGTGTTGTGTATGTGTGTGGTAGTTACACGAATGTCGTGTGCTGCTTACACAGGGCATGTTGCTCCCAAGTGAACCCCCCCAGTGCGTGGCACAATTTCTTTTGGCAAATGAAAGGCAGTACCGGCCAAGCTGGTGAAAAACCGGCCAGGCTGGTAATTCTGCCCCATCCCATGTTTGTCAATGAACTCCCCAAGGCCCAGCCCGGCTCCTCCATTCTATGGTGGCAGCAGGAGGTGAGGCTGGAAGAATTACCTGGTTTTTACACACCAAAGGGGAGGGAGCAAACTGGGGGCCTGTTGTTTCCCCTTAAGCTTCCACTTCCCTTGTAGCTGCTGCTGTGCGTACCAGGGAGGCCATTGGCCCGCAGGATGCGTGCGGAGACTAGGCCACCTGGGGGGTCCTTTCAACCTCTGCGTCTCCTTGGGCTGTTGCCATTGAGAAGCATGAGCAAAGTGCAGCTCCTGCAGCTGCCAGTGGAGGGGGTGCTGGGCACGGCTAACACCGCACCAGCCCCTACAAGGGCCTGCGGTACTGGTTTGTGTGTGCTCTGCTGGGATTTCACACTCAGCCCGTGGGAGCAGAACAGAGGGGCGCGGGCGTGGGGCATGGCTCAGAGCTTCAAGCTGACGTGTACCAAAGGAAGGTGCATAAACGGAGGCGAGGGAGATCTAACCGGCGTGTAAAGCGGCTGCAATAAACTGCCCAGGGGTCAGACTCTGATAGCGTCAGGAGAAACGAGATCTCCAAGACAACGGCCCTGTCCCATGCCCCCCTTCCTCCTTTACCATGCATGGCCCTCGCAGATCAGGTTGTCGACAGCAGCTCTTCCCACCGACTCCCCGTTCCCAAGACAGATAGGGCCCCCAGCACAAGGAGGAGGCCCGCGCCTCTTGTAAGGACGTTGCCACAGCAGCTGGCGTCCTGATGCAGGTGAACAGAGGCCTGTGGCCGCGGTGGTATTGGAATGCCAACCTCTGGGCTGTCTGTAAAAGGCTGCCCTGCAGTTAGATGGTGAGAAGGACTTTTGGGCCAGCAAGTGGCATTCCTAAAAGCACGGGAGTGAGGCAAGCGTGTGCCACGCTGAGTGAACGTACGTACGCTGCCCGTGCTCCTGCTTCACACACAGCTCTCCTGATGCGTCAGCCTGCGGGAGGTGCGGTGGGGCTCCATCCTCGCCTCTGTTACTTCAGGGCCCGAGGTGGTGGGGCAGCTTCTCTAGAGCACCCGTCACAGAAATAGCTGGGCGCTGTACGGTACAATTAACAATCTCTGAGAGACTCCGGCTCCTCTAGAGCCAGATGTGAAGGGAGATTGATTGATGGGGACACACCGTTTTAAGATATTTTTAGAGCTGGTGAAAGGTGCCAGGTTAACAGCCCTAAAGCCCGATGCCTTCTGTTGAACTACAGAACAGGTACAACCTGGGCAGCCAAAGGACAACCTCAGATGCCACCCAAGAGGGTAGACATCTTGCAAGTTCTGATGCTCTTGCCAGATTCGAAATGGCAGAAATCCCCTGTGATCTGTCTCATAACATTTCCACCACAGGGGGCTGAAATCTGGTGCTATTGGCCTGCAAGATTTCAGCGCCATTCAGCCATAGTCCTGGTTTGATTCAGAACCCCAGATCGAACTGGATTCATTCCAAAGAGGGTCTCCCGAGGCCAGCTCTAAAAATAACAGGTGAAATCATGGCTTGCTTGAAGTCAATGGCAAAAACTAAGAGCTGAGGGGCAAAATTATCCCTGCTGTGGGCACTATGGAATATAGCACCTGGAGATGCACATTTTTAATCTGTGCAGGAGGGGATGAGAGCATTTTACCTTTTCCTTGGGGGAAGTGATGTGCTTTTCTTGTATGTAACAGAGCCCAGATGCCTTGGGGACTGTTGCCTCATAGATACTGCTAGTGATCAGGGTTTTTTTTTTTATTAATCTAATCAAAATGAAAACAAGCTTGTGCTGTTGGTGCCAGTGCGTGGCTGGAGACATGAGATCCATCCAGAGCATGAGGAGCTCGGCTCCTGTGGAGAGCTTGGCTGGGCTTTACCTGTGGCTACATATGTCTGATGGAAGCTCTGACGTTGAGAATGATTGTAGCAGCTGGGAGTGTGTGGCTGTTTGGATGGGAACTTTGGGACCTCAAGCAGCGAGCTCTTGTAGTGGGGAGACTAAGCGTGTTTAAGAAATGGGAAGCACCAGGGCCAATTGCATGCCAAGAGAAAAGCTATCAGCAGACCTTGGTTCAGAAAGATGTCAGTCTAATCTAGCTATGTATGCCATCGGTATGGCTGGAATTTTCCAAGGAGCTCCACCGCCCCCCCCCCGCCCCGCCCCCCCATTAACCAGGGTCTGAGTCTCAAAGCACCTCAGCTCCCATCTAGGGGTGAGATTTTCAAAAGAGCTTAGAGTGTTGGGTTGACGTTATTTAGGTGCCAACCTGGGAACTGAGCTCTTTTCAATCCTGGGCTCCCACTGGTGATGCTGAGCATTTGAAAATCTGGCCTCACCTGTCTATGTCGACAGCTGTCACTGTAGTACGCTCCTGTAATGGTCACACCGCTATAGTTTACGCTAGTGTTACTGAGCTGTTTGGAGCCATTACTATAGACGATTGTAGCACTTTTCCCCCCTATGGTAAATCTGGTGGCACAAGCCAGATCACATGCAACTTGGACTCGTTTTGCACTTAATAAAGGTTGATACATTGCTACAGATGATGTATTGGGGCTTGATGCAAAATCCATTGACTTCAATGGGTTTTGGATCAGGCCCATGGTATCTTTTGTAAGGTCCTGATTCTGCAAAGCACTTAAGCACATTGAAGTCATTGGTCCTTGAGTAGGTGCCTACGTGCTTTGCGGAATCAGGGCTTAAGTGCATAGATGAAACAGTTCCAATGAAGGCAATGGTTGGCAAGAAGCAACCAGTGGCTAGTCGTAATGAAACCTGATGCATGTGCTTTTTTTTAAAAAAGGAAATAAACTAATTTCATCCCATCTCTATTCTGAAGGACACTGCGTGGGACTTGCTTCTCTTTTCTGATCAATTAGTTAATGTGCTCTATGAGTGTGAAATATGATTCTGTTTTTGAATGAAACATAAGTAAAGGTGATTGCATAAGGTTAAAAATCTTAACTTTAAAAATTAATCCCTTTCTTGATTACTATTAACCCGTTAGAGAGACAAGGTGGGTGAGGTAATATCTTTTATTGGACCAACTTCTGTGGGTGAGAGACAAGCTTTCAAGCTTTTCTCATCCACCGAAGTTGGTCCAATAAAAGATATTACCTCACCCACCTTGTCTTTCTAATCTTCTGGGACCAAGTGAAGGTCTGTTTGCCAGAGGCTGGGAATGGGCGAGAGGGAATGGATCACTTGATTACCTATTCTGTTCATTCCCCCTGGAGCACCTGCCATTGGCCATTGTCAGAAGACAGGAGACTGGGCTAGATGGACCTTTGGTCTGACCCAGTATGGCCGTTCTTATGTTCTTAACATGGCTACAATAACACTGCATATTAACCCCTTAGTTTGTGAAAAGTGGAAGAGTTTTACCAAGCTAATTTACATTTCACCATTTATGCTGATCGCTTTTTGCGCCCTCTGAACTTGGACAGTGAAAATACTATTAAAGTAGTAGTAATAATACTTTTAACTTCTGTTTCTTGTTAATTTTGCTGTCTGGCTGTCATGCACTAGTCTGGTGCAGCCATGTTTGGTTTGCAAAGAGTGCAGGGGAATATTACAATATAGATGAAGGACCCAGTCCTGCAAGATGCTCAGCAATTGCAGGATCAAGTATTGAAATGTTAAAGGAAAATTATGAAACATTTTTACTACTTTGAAAGGCTGTAAAACTTTTTTAAAACCCTTATAATTGGTCCTATTCCTGACGTCTCTTTCCATGTTAACTCTTTACACACAATGAAATGCATGTACTTTTATAATGCACTGTGCAGACTATCATTGCCTCTAGGTTTTTGAAAGTACAGAAGGAAGTGTGCAGGGCTACAAGGATGAACTGTATTTTGATTAATTCCTTAGAAATGTAAATACATGATTCCACTGAGTAGTTCCAGTATAATTAAGAGTAAAACTTAGGGCAGAGAGATTCTCCGCCGCGTGTTTCTGATCAGTGCTGTGTTATTTTAAGAAGGTGGAGAGGAGTCCCACAAAAATGCCAAACACTCCTTACTCTGTAGTGCTGCAGAGAGGTGCAGGGACGGAGGGGTGTGTTCTGATTTAAATCAAAATGATTGCTCATAACCAAAGAGAGAGCCAGCCCCACTGGTGAGCACACACATGAATGGCTCTACTCAGGAAGCCTAGGGGGAGATCTATTTTTTTAAATACTGTACACTTGGCACAATCTGGCCCATTCCAGAGGCAGATGATTTGTCTTTCCAGAATAATTTGGGGCTTGATCCTGATCCTATTGACTAACGGTGTGGGATCAAGCCCGCAAAGAGTACAGGGATAATTCAACTCGGTCAGGCCTGGTTTGGCAGCATCCAGAGAGGGGGGTGACTGTCAGAGCAGAGAGATTACCCCAACCCTCGCTGTGGCCTGCAGATGGGATTTCAGCATCTCCCTGGACCCCCTTCCAGCTCATCCCTGGTTCTGAAGGCCTGTGAAGCGGAACCTGTGCTACTGCCATGGCCTTCTCCTTGCAGCATGATTCACTCTTTCCCTGGCCTGGGTTCCGGGATGTGCTGAAGCCCTGAGAAGACCAAGCCCAGGGAAGTACACCCTTGCCCCTCACATGCCTTTAGTGTGTGCAGGCTAGAGATCCTGTCCTTTGCATGGCACATGCAGGTTATAGTAAAGGGCCGTGCACGCTTGTCATCCTGCTAGAGAAATGATTGTTAGGAATAACCAAAAGGGACCAGGAAGTCAAGGCTCGAGGAGCGGCCTTCCCCTGCGCAGGAGCCCCTAGCCATCCAAGTGGCCTCCGGCTCACCAATAATAAGGGGCTAAGCAGCAGAGGGTTAGCTGTGTTTTCAGCTTTGAGTATCACTTTCAGCTATTCTGAAGGTTAAATGCCTGTTTAGAGCCCCCTATTGAAGGTAGAGACGGGGGTGCGGTATTGTTTAATGCCCTCCGGCTTTGTTTAGCTGCTTTCAGCGATCCCGTGAATTAAAAAGCCTTGCACTCCCCACAGCACAACACCCCAGCCGGAACAGAAGTGCCTCCTGGGGGAGGCAGGCAGCTTCCTGTGAGCTGTAATGACATTCAGTGCTCCATCGGTTCAGCTCCCGCTTTCTTTTTGCTGCAGTTTAACCCGGGGACAGAGGCCGGGCTCCATCTTACTGATCTCTGCTTGACACCCAATTACCACATGAATGGGAGAGAAAGGCTGCAAAAGGCTTTAACTCCCACTGACCCTCCCTCCCCTCTCACTGTTCCCCCCCCCCGCCCCAAGCCCCCTCTCCTTTCTCTGATGCAGAGGGAGTTCAAAACTGAGACTGGGAAATCAAACAAAGGCCAGAGTAAGGAAACCCATTGTCACTGCTGCAGAGATGGCTCCAGTTTTCCCATCTATTGTTCGCCTTGAAGTTTGACTTGCTGTGTGGAGGGATGCAAACAGCTGTTTCTGGATTCCCCTGATGCTTTGTGGAAAAATAATTGAATCCTCACTACAAGGCTCCCTGTTAAAATGCTTCCTCGTAGCACTGGGCCTCATTGTAAATCCCTTATTTATAAACTTCATTTCCCTGTAAAATGCCACAACAAACCCAAACCATTTCTTCTTGAATACACTGTCTTCAGGGGGAGGGGGCCTTTCCCTTCCATGCTCCAGAGGAGAGAGAGAAACAAACAAGAAAAGAGGTCAGAGGAAAGAATCGAAACCCTTTTTATTATGTGGTTAAATTTTCCAACGGAGAACAAATTTGTGACCTTATCTTTTGTTTGGTGCTGTTGAATCTGTGGGGAACTGAGATGAGCATCAGTGAGATTGTAGCAAGGCAAGTCTGGACTGTTTCCTGTTACAAGCAGAAGCACATCAGTTTGGGGTATCCACTCCTACAATACCACTTACATGGCTATGAATGCTAATGGGACTCTTGTGGGCCAGATGCGGCTGTCGGTTACCCCTGTGCAATCCCAGTTAAATCAATGGAAGATGCACCTTTGTAATAGAACAGAAGATTTTGCCGGTAGATTTTTGAGCAAACGTGAGCTTTGATTAAACAATTCATGGTATGGCAAATACGCATTCCTCAGCTTGAATCATAACCCAGTGGATTGTGTTCTTCTGAGTTTGTATGTCAATTTCTCAAGCCAGGGAACCTCATCCTATTCACGTGTTCATGAGGATCATGTATGTCTACAGCACTCTATAAATAATCAGATCAATATCAATTTTATTAAGAGAGGTAATTTTCTCCTAAGAGAATTTTGAGACACAGACAGTTTGGTTTCAGCAGTGTGGTCTAAGATGAGGATTTGCTATGTCCCAAAACACACAATGACCATGAAAATGAATCTATAGTGTCTGAAGTATTCAGTGACTGTTGTACCAGGGCAGTTTCTAGGACTGTGCAGCTGGATACTTGAACAAGTCTAAATAATGCTGTAGTTATGTTTTTACTGCTTTATTTATTTTTGGCTGTGAAGGGATATTAACACATGATTCTGTCCTTCTTGTGAGATTCCTACAATCCAGGAACTGAAATGCCATTAGAAAACCAGATCTCCTATTAGTTTGGCCTCGTATATGACTTCTGGAAACAAAAAAGAATAGCCAATGAAAGATAAACACAACTACAAATAAACAAATACTTGTCATAGAAACTCCAGACCCTGCACATATCCCTGATACTTTCTATAGTACAGTGCGGTACAGCACATCTGCTCAGCAACACTGGCTACTGCAAACACACCTGACCTGTCTTCTGCTCCCTTCGCTGGCTTTGCATAGCATATTGACTCAAGTTTAACATCTCGATCCTTATCTTCAAGGCACTCAAAGCCTGGGCCCAGGGTATCTAAAAGTTCAACTAACACTCTGGGATAAATACCCTGGTCGACAATTACACTCCTCTGGCACAATGGAACTCTTTACCATAGGGTGAAGCTTGTCTGTGCAGGAGACAGAACTTTTGGGGCAGGGGGCTGGTCCAGACTGTGGAATGGACTCTCCCAGGAACTAAGGACCATCATCATAAACCTCACCACCTTCTGCTCCAAGTGCAAGGCACATTTCTTTGACCTTGCCTTCTGTAACATAAACACAGAGCTGTGTGTGGGTGAGAGAGAACAAACACAACAGATGTTAGTCAAGTTCCTTAAGGCATCACTAGAAGGCGCTCAGATATTATGGTGATGAGTGAGCTATTAAAAACCTATACAGAATAGAAGGCTGATTCGCGAAGACCTAGGCAAAAATCATACCTTCTTTTGGAGCGTCTGGCCACTGTTGGTGACAGGAGACTGGACTAGTCTGATCCACTCTGGTCTTTCCTATTTTCCTGTTAAAAATTAGCATATAACTAGATAGATGGATGGTAGGTGATGGTCAATCTGAGTTCACCACTGGAAAATATCTGACACGGTTCTTTTCCATTGTGTTACTAAGAAGCAGAGAGTTTTTGAAGAGATATTACAAGGGGTTGTTTGGATCTCAGGTTTTGTCCTGGCCCATCTCCATTCAGAAAAATTCCTAAGCACTCTGCAAACTATCCAGGTTTTGTACTGAACATTGGTTTAGCTAGGAGCTTTGCTGAAGAAGGATTATGTGTGCTCAAGGCTGACAGTAGTGGCATTTGTTGGCTGACTTCTAAAATGAAATGAGAGCAGAGGATATAGCCAAGAGCATAAGCCCTGAAAGGCGAACAAGGCCCACTTACTGTAGAAGGAGACAGGAAGCCAGTGAAAAGATCTGGGGAAAGGGGCGGGATGACCTGGTTGCAGCAGCAGGAGGGAGGATTTTAGCAGAGGCATTTTGGATCATGGCATCTTGGAAGCTTTAAACTTTCATCTGCTAATCAAATGCCTTTTCCCACTTAAGTATCTTGGGGTTTGGTTGTGAACTGTGCTTATTCTCTGATCCTGGATGCTCTTTGTTTACTGTTCTCCATGCCAACACGTTCTCTGTCACTTCCATCCAAGGAGCAGTGCTTGTGCCAGCCAAAATATTGCTATGGTGTTTCTCCTTTCATGGCTGCATCTACACTAGGTAGGTGAATGTTAATGGAAGTGTAAATAGGTTCCCCACTGCTGTCTCCTTCCTGATTACCCCACCGGTCAGGAACCATGCCCTACTCTTCACAATCCCAGCGCCGTGCCCTGAGCCTTTTCCATCTCAAGCCAAGTCCTAGCGCCAATCTACACCTCTTTTCCTTTTGGAATCTCCCCTCACATGACAAAGCTTTAATCTGGTTCCTGCATCTACGTAGTTATAACAACCAGGGTGTATTTGAGCCAACTGCACGTAGTTTAACCCTAGATTTTCAGTTCAGCCCTCAACACGACAAATCTTTAGGATACTTAGTCATAACTTGACTCCCGCAGCACAAGACTCCAGGAGTGGCCTTTCATGGTCTAATTCACAATATGGGGGGCCGCTTCTTGGGTGGACCCCTCAGACCATATAGATGTTGCATTTTCACAGATTGAATAATGGTGATCACATTCCTTGTATTTGCCTGCTTGACATCAGGTGAATGTTTTGGTTTATACAACTTTTAAAGCAATGAGGACATAAAAAGTGCTCAGTGAGAGGCTTCTTCAGTTTGGAAGGCAGGTGGGACATTGAGCTAGTGAATGGGGACAATGCCATTTTTGCAATAAAATATTTTAAACAGGAGGAAAAAAACCTCCAGAGAGACTGTCAGAACAGGTCAGAGCCAGGTTATTATTATGATTATTTGCATTAGAGTAGCACCTAGAGGCCCCCATCAGGGAGAAGGGCCCAGTTGAACTAGACTCTGTACCCTACACTGGCAGACAGCTTTTGGATGGCATGGGACCGCATATTATCACCCCTTGGTGCTCTGCCTTCAGGTGCTGGGGGCCCACACCGTCATCACAGGGGCTCTGCCTTTGGGAGCCCTGTGCCCTCTGCTCCCCGAGGGGCTCTGCCGCTAGGTACCAGGGGGCCAGGTGCCCTCACCTCCACCAGGGGCTCTGCCGCTAGGTACCAGGGGGCCAGGTGCCCTCACCCCCCAGGGGCTCTGCCGCTAGGTACCAGGGGGCCAGGTGCCCTCACCCCCCAGGGGCTCTGCCGCTAGGTACCAGGGGGCCAGGTGCCCTCACCCCCCAGGGGCACTGCCGCTAGGTACCAGGGAGCCATGTGCCCTCACCTCCCCCAGGGGCTCTGCTGCTAGGTACCAGGGGGCCAGGTGCCCTCACCCCCCAGGGGCTCTGCTGCTAGGTACCAGGGGGCAAGGTGCCCTCACCCCCCAGGGGCACGGCCACTAGGTATCAGGGCCATGTGCCCCGGCTCTGCCTTTGATGCTGGACAGCCCCGTATCATGGGCCCATGGGCCTGCGCAGTGATGGTACCACTGGGTTTCTGTGGCTCCCCAAAGCCCCAGCTCCTGGAGCCTCGGGATCCCAACGACCTCTCCTCCCTCCCCATTACAGGCCCCACGCTCCAGCCCCGGGGGCGGAGCTCAGCACCGGCGCCCGCCCTTTGATTGGTTTAAACTCGCGATCCCCGCCCTCTCAAGGTTGGCGCTGGCTCCGCCCCCACCCGGATCCCCGCCTTCAAAGGCAGCGCCGCCGCGGCTGCTACGCAACCTCATGTATCCGGAAATGAGGATGTACTTCCGGGTTGACCCGCGTGTTTCCCCTCCCCTAAGATGGCGGCGCCCATGTCCCTGCTGGTGGAGTTTGGGTGAGTGTGGCCGGGCTGCAGCGAGGGGCCTGGGGCAGGGTCCTTGGAGCGGCTGTGCCGTGTGGGGGCCCGTGGGAGCCGTTCCTGTGGGTGCTCGCCCGTGGGGTGGGCTAGGAGATCCGGGGACACGCTGCCTGGCCACGGACCTAGAGCCTGGTGGGCCTGGAGCTGTGGGGGCACCAGTGCAGGCAGGAGCTGGGGTGCCTGGTGGCGAGACCAATGTACTAGGGGCCGCGGCAAGGCGGTCTGGGGTTAGGGGGCTGGCGTAGGGTCGTGGGGGAAGGGTGGAGGAAGGGTGAGGGTTTGGGGCAGAAAAGACGCACCTCGTGGGGTGGTTATGGGATTCCGGAGGTAGTGCAGGGGGGCCAAGGTCCTGGGTGATTATAACGCAGGGCTGGAGAACAGGGGCTGGAGAACGAGGCTGGCACTAGAGGTGATGACGGTGTTTGGGAGTTTAGGGGGGTTACCGGGTTTTGGAGGGATAAGGATTGTGGTTGGGTGTGTTGTCACTGCCTCGGAGCACGGACTAGAACGCTCTTCACAAGGGGAATGAGAAGAAAAATAGGAATCGTCTGTCCTGCTGTTTGGGAGCAAAGCGTCATTTTAAACCTGACATTTTTGTCTTGCAGAAACTTAGTTTCAGGGAATGCTTTCTAGGTGGTACAGTTTTCATAAGGAGGATTTTAAATATCCTATTGAAACACATATGGGGCCATCACAAGAAGGAGAGGCTTTAAAAGGTGCCTTGAAGGGATCTACAATGAGGAAGTGGATAGGATGGGAGCTGGTCTGCACTAATCAATGAGGAAACCAGATGTGAGAGGGGCAGTGGGGTTTCAGGAATGGGTTGAATGGATCGTGATTAACGTGTGACTACCCAGGTTTTCAGAAAATGCAGGACTTCTGTCATCATTCATTGTTGGCACAAGGACAAATTATGTTAAACAATCAACACATTTACGGAGATGAGACATCATGTTTTAGAAAAACAGTTCTGCAGCTTTGTGTAGTTTCATTTTGTATTGTAGCACTCAAGGTACCCTTTGATCTAGATGCTGTAAAAACACAGAAAGACACGCAACTTGTTCAGAGGCACTTACAATTTAATTGAAAACAAGACTCAGTAAGGACCAGTACTGATATTTCAGGGTTTTATAACATTTATTCTGTTCCTCCTTCCTATGTTAAAGACAAGCCTCTCTGTTGGTCACTACTTTTTACCTCCCATTTAGTTTTGTAGGCTCTTGTGTACCAATTACGGTCTGTCGCTGTTAAAGTCCTCAGTCTTGTAATTGCCCAAGGATTTGCCATTGTCAAATTAGAGCATGCACAATTGAACGGGAAGTGTTGGGCACTGGTGGTACAAGTGAGGTCTTAGTTCAGAAGACTGGTACAGTTTCCCCAAAGTGTTTTTGTTTGTTAATGCCATAGTTTATTTGATACCACAGTGAACAGGCAGGATTACTGAGATGGTTTTATCCTAGAGAAAACCCCTGTTCTTCACTCACTGAACAATGGGAGGGAGGTTGTTTTTACTGATGGATTATCCCATTGTGAATGTCAAAAATAGATTATAAATCCTTTCCTTTTCCTTTGGTATAGTAAATTGTTTAAAATTGAAATATTTTTTTATAACTTTATTTTTCAACATATATGCTGTTTGCTTTTTGCAGTTCTTTCAGCTCAGATAAAGTAAACTAGTAATGTCAGCTTCACGTTATTTATTATCACATTTTATTTTCAGGTTCTCATTGCTGTAATATCTGGATTGCTGGACACTTAAAAACTTTAAAACATTTTGTTTAAATTGGAAATTTACAAACATTTGTCTTGGGCTTACATTTTGTTAAGTCTTTTTCTTACAAAAGCTAAAAGGCTTGCTTGGTTTCCCCATCCCTATACACGTACACAATCTTCATAACCCTTTAAATGCCCTTCTCTGTAAGAGGCCCTTCCTCAATCTTTCCCCACTTCCAGCTGCAGAAACTCTCCTCGTTTTCTCAGAAGAGTGAGAAGCATTTTTGCTTCCCTTGGAAATGCATAAATGAGCTCTCTATGTGTAAATCACAGCTGAGTTCTCCACAGTTAGCGCATTACAGAAGGACCTTATCTCGCCATCTACATTTCTACAATAACAGTGTGACCTTGTTTTCGTTACATAAAAAAATGTTTTTCATATAATTACTGTGACTTGTTCTCTCACAAGAATCTCGGCTAAAGTTAATAATTGCTGCTTCCATTTTTTTGTGAGCTGGTGGAAGAACACCAACAGAGCAGTCTTTAGGAGTGTCACTGCATATAAGTAGCACTGCTGAGAGCATAACAAAGGTTCTGTTGTGCGCTTCCATAGCAGAGCCAAGAAAAACTCCTAGTGTGACATTTTTAGATATTGGATTTAAAGGGACTTAGTCACATGTAGACTCATTATTTTCCATGTTATTCACATGTTTGCTTTTAAAATACATCTTTTTTTTTTTTTGAGGCAATTTTTAATCTACATGGTTGTGAGAAATGCAAGGTAGCAATGACTCATACTTGTACGTCTGAATAGTAAAACAGTTATAAAATATTTTATGCGTTTTAAGACCGAGAATCTTTCCAAGGATTAAATGGTATCTGCATAGAGTTTGGTAGTTTTTATGATTCTATTGGATGAATCCATCATCAAATATCTCCAAATTCAATACTGATGGGGCATGGGCCTCCAGCAGCACCTATACTTCAGGCAGAATCACTCATGCCAAGATGTTAAAAATTGTCTCAAAATTAGTTGTCTAAGGATTTAGGGGTTGAAATGACTTGATTTTTCAAGAGTGATGAACTGGCTAGTTTCCCTTGAGTTCAGTGGGAGCTGCTGGTTGCTCACCATTTCTGAAAATCAAGTCTTATACTTAGCTGGCTGAATCTTCATTTAGGCACCTAATTCTTAAATTCTTGGCCTCAGGAAGCAGAACTGAGTCAGTAGCATATATTGTCCGATGTTGCACTTGTATAGTGTTGGGACACTTCCCAGGCGTACCCATGGTTGTGAGGCACCTCACTACCATCTGCCCATAGCATGAGAAAGCCTTGTCTGTGTCTGCCTTGTCTGTGTCTGCCTAGAGTCAGCTCCCGGACTCCATTGGCAACAAAAGCACTCCCTTCTTAGCCTGCACAGGCTCTGCTGTCCTTTTGCAGGTTAGCACTAGGTACTCTCCAACCGCCAAGTGTCCCCCTGGAATGTCCAGCCCCTGTTTTCAATGGACATTCCCAGATTCACTGCTCACAAAGGAACAAAGTCCCTCAGCTTACTAGTTACACCTTAGATCACAGCTACACTATTAAAGTGGCATAGCACTTAGATATGTTTATAATGGAAGATAAGCAAAAGTTTATTTAACAAAAATAGAGGTTAGAGAAGTAGCAAGTAAAAGTATTGGAAACAAAGTTACATGTAAAATAAAATCGTAACACACATTCTAGAGCCTAGACTTCATTAACAAGATAATTTCCTTTTTAGTGAAGTTTAGCTCACCCAGAGTCTTTGCAGTGTTTTCCAGCTGGGTTGGTTGTGACCTCCTTTCATAAGACAGAACACACTGACCGTTCATCTCCTCAGTGAAGGATCTAGGGTGTAACTCAGTACCCCAGTGATACCCCCAAATCCATTGTCTTTACTCATAAACAGGATACCCCACTGCTTTTAGTTTTTTTCCTACAGCTTTCCGCTCTTGTATTTTGCAATCTCTTGTCTAATATCGGGCTCGGTAATGCAAATAGGCCTCCATTGCAATAAATACAGTGCACAATACACTTGACCAGACAGAGAGAGAGAAGTATATCCTGCCTGCTACCTGTCTGAACAAAATCTGTTCAAGGCCTGTCACCAACTGGTGGCTTACTTTTAACTTCAAGGCTTTAAGAACATAATTTCCAATATAGATGCATAACATAAATGTTACCTGTCCATACATGCAATGACTATGATGACCAGTAAGCTACTGGTTCTTGGTAGACACCTTACATGTCACCCTTTGGTAAATTATTATGCTCAGGCTCAGTAGATCCCTGTAAAACCCCAAGCATCCCCTCTGTCAGTTGACATCGAGGTCCCTGGGTCAAACCTCCCTTCTTACACTAATGCAGTAGGATCAGCCCCTGGCTAATCCATATGCATCAGCTTGGAGCCCTCTTGCCTGGACAGTGCAGCTGCCACCACATTTTCTTGGCCTTTAATATGTACAATTTTCATATTCCTGCACTGCTAAACTCCAGTGTCTCAGTCTGGAGCTGGTACTTTTTGTTCTGTGTAGCCATACCAACGGAGAGTGGGCTGTTAGGACCCTAAACTTCCTGTTAAATAAGTAAGGCCTTAACTGCTTGACCGCCCACACAATTGCATAACATTCGGTTTCTATGACAGAGGAATTCTGTTCACCAGGGGTCAGGTTTTTACTTAGGAAAGCAATAGGATGCTTTTTATTGTCTTCACCTGCTTGCGTCAGTACGACTCCCAGGCCTGTGGCAGAAGCGGTGGTGCGCAGTTCAAAATCTGGTCTGGCCAGAATAGGCTTTAGGATTTTCTTTGCTTTATCACACCCTTTCTGACAGGCTGCTGTGCACAGCACCGTGTTAGGTTTTCTCTTTTTGCACAGGTCTGTGATAGCAGACACCATGTTGCTGAATCCTTCCACAAACTGGTGGTAATAGTTCTCCAAGCCTATAAAAGACTGAACTTGTGTTTTGATTTCTGGTACAGGCCAGTTAACAGTGAATTCTACTTTCAATAGATCTGGGCAAATCTGGTCCCCTCTTCCAAATGACCTTCTAGATAAGGGATGTTGGCTGCATCCATTTTACACTTGGACATTTTTACCGTGACACTAGCATCTTTGAATTTCTTCAGCACAATTCCCAACTGGGTTTTTATGATCTGACCAGGAGTAGCTGAAGATGGTAATGTCATCTACGTAGGCCCAAGCAAAATCCTGTAACCCAGCTGACAACTGGTTTACAAGCCTTTGAAATGTGGCTCCTGCATTGATTAACCCAAAAGGTAACACTTGAGCTCAAAAAGTCCTGAATTAGTAACACCGGCAGACTTTTTTTTTTTTTTTTTCCCCCTCTTCACCTCAGTGTTTAAGGAATTTGACAATACTTCTTTGTTAAATTTAGGGTGCTCAGGAACTTTGCCCTGTCTATGGTGTCTAGCATGTTGTTGGTTCCTGATGCATACCATATGCCCAGGATCAAGACAGCCTTAAGCTTTCTGTAATCAACACAAAACCCTTTGTTTCCCTCCTTTTCAGGGACCATAATTACAGAAGCCCAGGGACTGTTAAACTCTTATTAGTCCCATTTTCAGCATGCTTGCTATTTCCTTGCAAACTTTCTCCTGCATTTTACCAGTTGTCTGGTGTGCTCTGCTGGGTGTGGGCTGAGGTCCTTCAATGTTCATAGAATATCAGGGTTGGAAGGGACCTCAGGCGGTCATCTAGTCCAACCCCCTGCTCAGAGCAGGACCAATTCCCAACTAAATCATCCCAGCCAGGGCTTTGTCAAGCCTGACCTTAAAAACCTCTAAGGAAGGAGATTCTACCCCCTCCCTAGGTAACCCATTCCAGTGCTTCACCACCCTCTTAGTGAAAAAGTTTTTCCTAATATCCAACCTAAACCTCCCCCACTGCAACTCTAGACCATCGCTCCTTGTTCTGTCATCTGGTACCACTAATCTCATGGACCGTTTCGTGAGTCAGTCCTGGCCTGCTGGAAAATACCTTTTGATGCCTTTGCAGCACAGCCAAAATCTCTGCCTTTTCAGATGAGGTTATCCCTTCAGATATATCCGTGCTTTCGAGTGAGGTACCACTATGACAGTGAGTTATCAAATCAGTAAGATGGGTCTGTCTTGGAGTCCTCCTCAGCACAGAGCACTTCATAAACAATAAAGCCTCAAACACTTTACTGCAATGGTTAATTGTCTATTTCATAAACGGGGAAATTGGCAACACGCGAGAAGTTAGTGGCAGATTCAGGAATAAAGCCCGGATTCCTAGTCCAGTTTGGTAACCCTCTTCGTACAGATGGTTCTTACAGTCCTGTATTCTCAAGAAATGAATCGATTGGGGCTGTAAAGTGGAATCATACTTTCTTCACAGGAGAGTTTGAGGGAAGTCTAAGCCACTGAAATGTGTTTTGCATTTAGCCTGGGATTTTCAGAGGCCTAAGGGAGTTAGGTACCCAAATCCCATTGAAATCCCCAAATTATTATAGTCTGGGATCAGCTCCTGAGAAAGTACTGCCTCCTACGCTCCCAAAGCTCTGCTTATTGATCAATGTTTTAATTGTGCTGGCGGATTGTAATATAATGGTCGCAGAGGGAGAGGCGATCTCTCTGGGGGTGTTTAAATATCAGGACACAGACTTTGAACTGGCTCCTTCAACAGAGAGCAAGTGCAGAGGGTGAAGCATGTGATGAGTGATATTTTGTACAACTTGCATGCAGAGTCCCTTGTCTTGTTTGCTACTCACACTGCGCATATGTTTCTGCTGTAATGCTTCGGAGGGTGAGTTGTGTAGTGGCTAGACCAAGAGGGAACTGCCAGGACTCCAGGATTATCCTCTTGGCTCTGCCTCTGACTTGCTGTGTGACCTTGCACAAGTTGTGTTTTCCCATCTGTAAACTGGGGATAGTACCGATTCCACAGGGTGTTTTGAGGTTAGTAAAGTACTTTGGGATCCTTGGATAAAAGTGTTACAGAAGGGCACGGTATTAGAGCATGTGAGTTTATAATATGATATTTGTATTACAGTACTGTCTAGTTTGAGTCCAACTGAGTTTGAGGTCCCGTTATGCTAGGCACTGTACAAGCAGACTGTCAGCTCTTTGAGGTAGGGACCATCTTTCTGTCCTCTGTTTGTACAGTGCCTAGCACAGTGCGTCCTGGTCCATAGCTAGCCATACAAGTAACTAATAGTAAGAGACAGTTACTGCCCCAAAGTGCTTACAGGCCAAATAGACAAAGACAGACAATTGTCCTACTTGAAATACAATCCGGTCCATTTTGTTTTCTCTCTGTTTTTTTGCATTGTAAACTACCCCATTTAGAACTTCTGTCACTTGAAAATAAAACAAAGCATGAGTTGTGCATTCTCTTTTTATTTCAGAGGTGGAGCAGAGCTTTTGTTTGATGGCGTTAAAAAACATCAGGTGACCTTGCCCTGTCAACCAGAGCCTTGTGAGTATTAGAGCTTTTCAAATAAGTCGAAAGAATGACCGCAAATGAAATGCCTGTGAAAAAGAGAGTCAGTTTGTACAGCAGTTATTCAGTTTACAACTGGAATCAATGTGGTTTAGGGCAGTTTCAGCCATGCTATTATTGATTGGCTAGCTTGGCAGACCATGGTTAACCCTCAAAGTAAATACAAAACATAAATAGGCTGAGCACCTTTTCCATTCTCCAGGCAACCACAAAATGAGTTCCTTTCCTCAAAGATTTTTGCCCTCCCCGCTGAATAGTGTTAATACACAGCAGCCTCTAAATATTTTCATGAAGTGTATTCTCCTTGGTCAGTCCATGAAGCTGCCTGTTAGCCAGTTTTATTTGTGCTTATATAGGAATATCGCTCTCTTGATTTTTAATTTAAAACAACTGAATATACTTAAACCACACAGACAAGCATGACAAAGCTAGGGCTTGAAAATTACGCTGGCCTTGCGTGCAGGACATCCTCTTTTCAGTCCTGCATATAATAAAAAACAAAGACTGCTAGACTGAGTGACCAGTGACTGTTCCAGTGATTATACAACATTAATTTATTTCCTTAGTGATTCGGGATATCCAAATCATTCTGATTACGAATTTCCTCCCCTCGACACTTGCCCACACTTCATTTGCATTGTGATTTTTTTTTTTTTTTTAAGTAGCCGATGTATCCAAAACTCTTCGATAGTAAAGCTTTATGCCATTTGAAACCTGGAATTATAAACTTAGAAATGATGTCAAGGATCAATCAACTTTAGCAGTTCATGAGAGATTGGTTGTAAATATAATCTGCATGCTGTGTATTTTAAGGCCTGAGATCTTCCTGCCATGCCTAGAAATATTTAGAGGCCAGTGCAAATGCTTTCAGGACAAGTAAACTTTTGATCCTGAATATAAACTATATATAATTCAAAAGGAATAGAAGCATTGAGATGGAGGAGGATGTGGTCAAAGACCAGGCCTGGGATTGTGAAGCTCTAGGTTCTGTCCTTGAGTCTGACACTGACTTGCTACGTGACATTGAGCAAGTCACTCAACTTCTCTGTCCTGTGTTAAAACGGGGGTACTATTGCCAGACATCGCAAGGGTGTCCTGAGGTTACATTCTATTGTCTGAAAAGCACTTGATGTCCCTGGATGGAAAGCACTAAAGAAGTGGCAGACTATTAATTTATTTGGATTGTAAACATCTTGAGCTAGGATATTGGGTGTTTTTTTTGTTTGTTTTGTTTTCAGATGGTGTTTGGCTTAGAATATTTGTTCATAGTCTAACACACTGTCAGTCTTCAGACAACGAACAGACATTCAGTTAGAAAGGAATTATAAGGTATTCTAATTCTATCTGAGGGTAGTGCAGGGTGCCCCTATCTAGCAGGGGTAAGAGCATGAGTCCCTAGTTTCTGCAGCCTGATAGATGTCCATGGTGCAGCATACAACACACAAAGGGCCTAATCCAGCTCTTGTTGAAGCCATTGGGAAGATTTCCATTGACTTCAATGGGAGTTGAATTTAGCCTTTTTTAATAATAAAAAAAATTCCCTCCCTGAAGATCTTGCTTACTCAGGCTCTCTTGGTACATGGGACAATAGTTCAGGTGTGGGAAGCTGTGGGCACATCAGAGGTGAGAGCATCATCAGCAGGGTTGGATCAGAAAAACTGTGTGAAGAAGAAATTCTATAAATTCCCTAATTGATCATGTTAATAAGGAAAACATTTGGGATTATTAACAATAAACAAGTTAATGCAGCTCTCTCTGGGGAAATGAAAATGTGTTTCTCAGTGGAAAATAAAGAGCACAATCCATCAATCCTAACTCAGGCAAAACTCACCTTGACTTCTCTGGGAGTTTTGACTGAGTAAGGACTGCATCATTGGGTCTTGTGTATTTAAAGAATTTAACTCCCCATGTTCAGTGTCTCCTGTCTAGTCACTTACTTTATACCATATGTTCATCTCCTAGTGTACTGAAGAAACCATGAATGAACAGATCTCATGAGTACTAGGATCATAATCCCATTTTAACTGATTTTTATTAGTTGTCAAGTGTATTTTTGGCCGTTTTGCCATTCCTTACGCTTCCTTTCCTCTTGGGTTATTATTTTTTTGTCCCTTTTTTTGCAGAGCAACTGCTTCTCTCTGGGACATTGGACCCAACTATATTTTAATTGTTTATATATTTTGTACAACACCCAGATGCAGGGGGATGGGGAGCTAAGTGAACAAATAGGGAAGAATGTATAAATAGTCTGTGCTCCAAATTTGACGTGGCTAGTGCTCTCTGAATTATAAAAATTGGTTTTATATTTAATTAGTGAGATTACCACATGCAAATCTCCTGAGTCTAGGACTAGGTGAAAATGTGGTTGGATTCTAAACCCTTTCTCCTCTTGTGTTAACTGGCCAGAGGGGAAGAGGGTCTGGAGGGAGGTTAAGGTGGGCAGATGGGAGGGAGCTGCAAATGGGACCACAGAAGGCCATGTATGGAGCCATGTGGAAGCAGCTGTCTTTGCTATCTGGGGTTTGAAGAGATTTTATCATGTTGCCCCTGAGGAACATATGAAAAAAGGGTGTGTGTGTGTGTGTGTGTGTGTGTGTGTACGTGTACACATGTCACCATACTTTGTGAGACCATATCATATTTTTCTCGGGCGCTGCAGATCTGTGCAGAAAGAAGAGCACCAGTTAAATAAGAACCTTTGTCCCAAAGCTGTGCTGACAATTTTGATTATCAGCATTATCAATGAGTTTAAGAGAAATTAAAGGAGCTGGCTCTGACTTATTCTGCGTAAAAAAAAACATTGCTAGGTGGGAGAGGGCAGCGAAGGAGATATTTGTCACATGGAGAGAGGATTAAATTGACTCGGAAAGTAAACCTTAATTTCAAGCATCGAAGGTGCTACTGGAAACAATGGAGCATAAAGAAAAGAAACCCTAAATTAAAAACACTGCAAATGTATTTGGCAGCATCCCCCTGAAACAAACCACAGTAACTTATTTAACCTCGTGTTTCGGCAATCAAATAGAGCATTGTATGAATGCTGCTGCTAGTGATGTCTGAGGTCCTTCCTCCATCCCACTTGGGTTTACAGTGCTGGATTTGTCTATGGTCATGAGAATGTAACTGACTGTGTTTAGAAGGATGGGAAAATAATGAGCATCGTTTAACCCCTGCAGCAGAGTCCCAGGTTCAAATCCAGGATGTTATGTTGGCTAAGAGTAACTAGAAAGACTCACTGCTGTGCTCTTACCACTGGATCTTGTATGCTCAGGTGAGAGCACTGATTAAAGAGGCTCTGGCTGTTGTGCAAGGAGCTGCTCAGCTCTGTATCATAGGCCCTGCACTGCTAACCATCATGAAGATTTTTCCTTTAAGTGGCAGGCGTCTGTGCTTTTGGAGCAAAAGTTCCAAGTGTCGATCGTGTGCTGTAATGACCAATCTGAAGCTTCTAGATTTGTTAGAATACTTGGCATTCAAAGGTTTGGAAGGATAAAATTGTAATCCATAAATTTCAGTAATCATATCTATTCCCCATTTACTCAAAATCTCATAGGGGAAAAAATCCATTGTTAATCACAATTTTGAGAGGGGGAAAATTAAAATAATGTATTTGTTGAGTTTGACTGTGCATGGTGCTATCTGAGACACAGGAAATGCGCCGAGGGATTTACAGTCCAAGCACCTCATCCTGCAAGGTGCTGAGTGCTCTTCACTTCTGTTGAAATCAGTTGGAATTAGTCACTCAGCACCTCAAAAGAGGGAGTCTATCTCTCAGGATAAGGCCCCAAAATATGAACGGAATAGTTCAGATACAGTGCACTAGGGGCTAGTTTGACCCGAGTGCCAGGAAGATCGCTAGAATTGAGTGTACAAGATGGCACCAGTTGTCTAGAAGTGCAAAATAATGGTGGTGATAACATTTGGCTGTCGGCAATAAAAATCATTCCAAATACTGATTTCTTATTGAGTTGATTACTCCTACCTTCTCTCTAAACGTTTTGAAATGAACGTTTAAAATATTTCTGGTAGGGCAAAGTTTTGTCAAATTAAAAACTAAATAAGTGACTTAATCCACGGACATTAAAATAAATCGAATCCTTCCAAACCACCTGATATGGCGCTTTCCATCTTCAAAGGAATATGTGAATATTCTCTTCCTTGCAACTCCGCAATGGGCTAGTGAAGTATGTATTTATTGATGGGGAAAACTGAAGCGCAGAGGTCATGTGACTTACCAGAGAGAGCATCTCATGTTAGTATAAAGGTAGAATTAGAATTTGGGAGTCCTGACTCCAAGACCCCTCTTTCACAAGGCCAGTCTGCACAGGCAAATCTTCTATGTCAGGGGGGATCCATATTATGACCCTATCAGGGCACTGTCACGTTACTATTCAGTTTGGGCATTTGACCGGTCCAGAGAGAAATAGTTGATTTGACCAGTCAAATATTTTAAAGCAATGACTTATTAGAATAGTACCAATAGTAACAAAAAAGAGTAAGACTTTGTGGTCTCCAATAGGTTTAGGCTTAGCCTTAGATACTTGTGCCTAATTACAAAAACCGAGTTACTTAATTGAGTTTTCAACTCCAAAAAATGAAATGAAGTTCTAAAAAACTGAAAGAATAACACCGTGATGCAATTTAAAAAGGTAGGCTGCTGTCTCTATCAGGGCTTTCTTGTTGGAATGTTTGACAATATTTGACCATGGTCATTTGACTGGCTTACCAAGCCTCATTAATATGTCCCAGCCAGGGTAGATTGGGTTGTGTGGCTGGGCCCTTTCATCTGTTCTGCCTAGTTGTGCCATCGCCCCATTGAATCACTGGTATGCAGTATTTCCTGGCTGTTGTCCCAGTGAAGTGGGTATGTTATTTATAAGGGGGCCAATTGAGCGGATTCATTTGTAGTTCTTCGTTGTTAGAAGGAAAGATGGAAAAATTAAAATTCTCTTGCAGGAGTCATCTCAGTGCTTTCCTACTAGGCTTCGTGTAATGGGAGCTGCGTTAACCCTCTGCCATGAATCTGATTAATCTGAACTCATAGAAGGAACTTCCCAGGCACTGAGAAGCCCATCTCTCTTCTGTGTGACCAAATCCCTCTGATAACAAAGCCTGGCTTTTCTGTCCTTCCCAGCCAGTGTGTTCCTGCACAGGCACCTATTAGGATAACCTTTCTATCCCCTACCACCCAACCCCCACCCTCACTCCTTTTCTCTTGGTGGTATTTGCTGTCATGACACCACTGTTTAAAGGATGGCAGCAGAGCATAGGCTGATGAGGAGGTTCCTGGCCCTTTAAACTGCTTAGCATGCGTTTCACACGGTTCACGGTGCCAGCTGTTCCTTTCTCCTCCTGCCCTCACTCACAGGAGCTGTTTGCTGAGCTCAGAGCTCCTGTGCAAAATTGCTTTTCAAAAGAGCCACTTTCTGCTTAATTAAACAATGAGACGCCGTCCCTCTGCACATCTGTAAAGCTCCTTCTGCAGCCCCTTTATCCCACAAACTGCTCCATTCTTACCTCCATTCAATTGTAAATCTTCCTCCCCTTCCCCCATCCGCGCTCTTTCTTTTCCCCTTTCAAGTAAGGCTGAGGAGGTTGGTGTTTCTGTGGGAGGGGGAATTGGTTTAATGGTCCTTGCTGTATATGAAAATATAACGTTAGCAAAGTAACTGCTGAAAATGAGAGGCAAGGACTGGCACAGATAATTGTGTGGCTTTTGTATTGCAGTGGAATAAAGTCATAATAGCGATTTGAACGGGACATCAGTTATTCTCCCCCACTAATCCTACCAAGCCATAAAAAAATCACTAGTTCTTAAAGCTGATGGGAAGAGGGTGAGGAGTCAGGGCAAGAAACTCTTGCCCAACTCGCGGTGCCAGTGAGAGTCTGTACCAAGGAAGTCCCTCTACAGGCTTCTGTATGAATAGATGTTGCCAGGGTGAGTGTGACCAAAGGGATCCCTCTGCAGTCTTTCTGTATGAATAGTTACATTCCTCCATGGGCAGTGAGTCTTGGGTGTATAATTTTACATAGTCTTTGGTGTTAGTGGTTAGATTTCCTCTCTGTCCACTGTTTCTTTCCCAACACAGTCAGGGAAATGAGGAAAGTTCATTTCCACAGCGGGTTTAAAATGGACTTTGTCTGCATTCTTTGAATTGTCAGGGAATTTGCCTGAGTGGCTTACACAAATTAATCCACAACAATTCCAGGTTGTGCAGAAGAGATGAATGGAGAAATAGATGAGGTATCTGTGGCAAGGTGGGAACACCCACTTCTTTATGTCAGGAAGAGGTTATAGTTAGGGTGATGCAGTATTGTCTAACTAGGGTTGATAGGATGCAGTTAAGAAAATGAGAATTTAGGCTATTGGTAAAAAGATTCCTAACTTTGCAAGCTATGGCACAATCTCCTACGGGATGTGTGGGAAGCACCACATTCCCTGAGCCCTTTAAAACTAGACTGGAGAAAGCCCTAAACAGTCTTCCATTGGGAATAATCCTGCACTAGTAGAGAGAGAAACTAGAAGAGCCCTGTTACCTGGTCATCATTTCTAACTTCTCTGATTCCTAATCCAGCCTTCAATGCCTGTGGAATATAATCGCCACCTATTGTCCCTTCTTTTTGTAAGATTCTCCTTAGCTCCTTCCTTAGATAATTTTGAACAAGAGACTGGACCATGTACCACTGCTAGTGATCCATGATCCTAATAAAAAGAGATGGTTTAGTGCACTGGCATTTATTCATAAGCCTTAAAGTGACCATAGCGTTGGGTGTTGTAAGATTAGAAACTCTGATTTTTGGTGCTGTGGCGGGATTAGCTTTATGCAGAGGATCAAATCCCTTTAGAAATGCCAGGAACTGATGGAAGCACTTTGGATCTGGTGATTTGCTGCTGGCTGGCAAATGGGATCAAAGATCCCTGAAATTTATGATCTCCCTACCAGCTAACTGGAGGGAATGTGAGATCCTGGGATCTGAGTGATCCCTTGTCATTTACAAGAGCTGACAGAAAATCCCATGATCCACGTGTTCCTTGATGACTGACAGGGCCGAGAACTCCTCTGAATGCAGGGCCCAGGACTGAGGTCCTCCATCCAAGATAACAGAAGGGTTATGGAAGAACGCAGCATCTGATCTCTTCCTGTGCTGTGGATAAGAGGGAATGGAGGAAGCACTAATGTGGGCCCTCCCTTCCAGTTAACTCTCTCCCTCCCCGCTACCACTTTCATCTCTCTGCCAGGTGATCGTAAGCAGGACCCAGGCATTATCTTCTAACGCACAGAAGCTGATGGTTCCAAAGTCACTAAAAGCTCCCTGTTAATAGAATCCAGATTGAAGTCTTTTTCCTATACATATCAGAAATGGCTCAGAAGATGTCAGTGAAAACAGATTCGAAACTTCTCTTGGCCTTGCTGTGGTCACCATGCCTTGAGTCTGAAACCTTGTCTACACTAGAGCTT
This sequence comes from Chrysemys picta bellii, assembly GCF_011386835.1. Lineage (NCBI taxonomy): Eukaryota > Metazoa > Chordata > Testudines > Emydidae > Chrysemys > Chrysemys picta. The sequence goes on along the minus strand of NC_088808.1, from coordinate 13,252,869 downwards.
ACTCCGGTACACCCCAGAGTGATGCAAGTTATACCAACCTAAGTGCCGGTATAGACCGCACTCTGTCAGCAGGAGAGCCTCTCCTGCCGACATAGCTACCGCCTCTCGTGGGACATGAAGTAATTAAGCCAACTGGAGAGCCCTCTCCTGTCAGCTTAGAGTATCTTCCCCAGAAGCGCTACAGTGTAGACGTAGCCAGAGTCTAACCCTTTCCCTCTGATTCTGCTTATATAAGCCATTTCAGGCCTTCTGCTGCAGCTTATGGTACCCCACCATCTGCTTCGGAGGTTCACTTTGTACATTGACTAGCCTGAGGAACCCCTTGTATCCATTTTTACAATGGGCCCTTTCATAACATTGTGGCCCTTGTGCTAATTAGAATTCAGTAAAATGGACAAGGCACTCGCCTGCCTGAGTGGTGTATTTTGGGGATGTTTTATATTTTGAAAAATAAGCCACCTAACCTGGCAAAGGGGTTACAAATTCTCTTCCCATCCAGGCAGCGGGAATGATGGAAGAGGCATGCAAAGAGGGGACTCTGTCATGGTTACAGGCCAGTGGCTGAGAATGTGGGTGGGATGGCGCTTGGCCAGAGTTAGTGACCTCAACAAATTGGAGCTGAGCCGTGGTCAGGATGATGAACGATCGTGTTCTGGGTCAGAGAAATGGTGCCCCATAGGGAGGTGTCCGAAAGGCGGCCCGAGAAAACCGGTTGCGCTGTTGCAACACTGACCCCTCGGTGAGCAGGGCTGCGTACATCTTATTTATTACAAACCAGAAAGGAACTTTCCGGTGTCTAAGCCTTAAGAGTCCCCTGTTTTCCTGAAATAGGCTTCCTATTCTGCACCCAAGACAAGGATATTACTGAAAATACACCCTCTGGAAGCCCTAGCGGGAGGGTTGGATTGTGCATCTGCTCGTTAATGTATGAGGGGCATGCGGGGGGAGGTGCGGAGATGCATATGTATGTTGTGTTTGTGTGTGTAAATCTGCCAGTGACACACACAGCCCTATGTGTGTTCATACAGCTTCTTTGTTAGTGGAGGGCTGCGTTTTCACATTCACTGATATTCTGTTAATGCAAGATCAGCGAGTATGTGTTTCAGGGCAGTGTTTAGGGTTTCTGGGTGTTTACATGATTGGTGAGATTTCGCAGTGAAAAGCTGGCCCTGTGTTTCTTATTCCAGGCACCTGTCTGCCATGACTGTTTTCTCTCTGCTGAGTTATCACAGATGAGTCCGTCAGGACCAGGAGGTTTTATTGAGCTGTGAAAGATCTATGGGTTTCAGCTATGGTTTTGAGGGTGCAAATGAGCCCAGGAGTTTGTAGGAGGCAGAACTAAAATGGAGTCCCAGATCACTTTCTCTAAGAGGATACTCACTGATTCTTCCGGACAGAAAAGTTAGATGTGACAGATCAGACTTTGGAGGAGACCACGCTGGAGACTATGCAGATTTTTCAACCACATTCAGGAATATTTATACTGCAGCTTGTGTGGGTTAAAAACAAGCCTGGGATTTGGGTACACGCTCTCTGCAGCTCTCACATCCTGTCCACTTGCATGACAAGCCAGTGGCTTTGTGTCACTGAAAACATGCTCATTTTTGTGGATCTGTTCATTCCCATTGGGCTGTTTGTTTTGTGCGTATACAGTGGCCCTGTGGCTTTCAGCTCCTGTGATGCACTTGGATGGTCACTTCACTCACATTTGCTTTTTTCTTTTTCTTTTTTTTTTCTTGGCTTTTCTATTCACTTCAGAATGTTCCTGTGACTATGGTGCTGGTGAAAGGCACTGGGTTGACAGCCCTGAAGACTGAGTTCTCTCTGTCCACGGATCAGAGACAGAGTTCCCCACCATTGTGCTTCAACCCCAAATTGCAGAGACCTCCTCTGAGGTCAGAGGGTAGTTCCGTTTCCGTGGCCCATTCTGCCCTTGGCACCTCTGCTGAGATGAGCACTAATTGGCCCCATTGTTGGTAATTATGGTGGGTTTTATGGTCTGAATATTTGTCTACCAGGAACTGGACTGAAGCTACCAAAGTAATTTCACTGGGGCCATGTGATGGTAACAAATCTTGGTCATTATTAACTGGGCTGAGTTTAAAGTGGTGACTAACGGAAAACCGCTCAAGACCCTCTTATCAATGCTCTGAGCCATCCAATTCCCTACTTCTTAACATTATTTGTATTGTATAATGTTCAATAAGCAGCACAGAACTGCCATTGCACAATATGTGATCTGTCACCGCCAAAGGGCAGCATACATTGTGCAATTGCACTTCTGTAAATATTAAATACTCCTGTTCCAATGATGAGTCCGCTTTCATAAGCAGTTTAGATAAAGCATAAAATTGGTGTCCCAATGGTAAGGATTCAGCTTGGCAGTGGACAGGGGGTGGTCCGTTTAAATGGCTTTCCTTCCAGTTGATTATTTCTACAGATCCATGCGTTTGAATGGTGCTTTACAGACAAACAGGTCCTTGGCCCGAGGAGCTTACAAACCAAGTTATACACACCACAGCGTGGTGTAACAAAGTGTGGGGGAGGGTGCTGTAGGAAAGAGAAGGGTCATGGTAATAAAAGAGCAGGAATTGTGCTTTAGTTGCACACGTTATTATTTTTGGGAGAGTCCAGGAGCTCCAATCACAGACCAGGACCCCATTGTGCCAGGCCCTGTACAAACGCAGACCGACCGATGGTCCCTGCCCAAAAGACCTTGCAATCTAAGTATTCTTATTCAGTTTTTGAATTTTGTCTGTGCATACTTTTTGGATCTGTCATTTTTCATTGTTATATTATTGGTAGTTTTGAGGAGCAAAGATAAATACGAGGGCAGGAGCAGAATTCAGTGCTGGAAGAACAGCTGAAAGAAGTGAGTCTTGAGATGGGATTTGGAGAAGGCGTGAGAGTTACATTGCACTTTGGATCAGAGGGGATATTCAAGAATAAATGGGTGGGGGGGGACTTGCATAAGAACAGCCATAGTGGGTCAGACCAATGGTCCATCTAACCCAGTATCCTGTCTTCCAACAGTAGCCAAGCCAGGTGCTTCAGACGTAATGAACAGAACAGATAATCAAGTGATCCATCCCCTGTCCACTCCCAGTTTCTGGCAAACAGAGGCTATGGACACTCAGAGCATGGGGTTGCATTTAATTCTCCTATGCACATGTGTGAGACTTCTGGGGGAGGTGTTGGTATGTGTTAGGGGTGTTGGTGTGAGTGTTGTCTGGGCTCTGTAACTGCAGGCACAGATGGGGCTGAAAATAATGTATTTATTATGGAAGGGGTGGGGGGAATCTTCCGAGACAGTCTTGAAATAAGCCAGCCACACCTTGCAAGCTTCTTCTGGGTGGCTATCCTCGGTCCAGCTGGTGCAGTGTAGAGATGGTGTGGCTTTTACCAGGTAAAATCTTGGTTTTTACTGCCCTGGGGAAAACTAATTAATCCCAGTTTAAGGAATTTTCTATTTTAAAAATGAATTAATGTACACTACATTACACTTAGGCTTAGTTGCATATTCAAATTGTGGTTCCAAAAGGCAGTAGATTCATAAATTAATTTAGGGTTGTACAAATAAAAAGTAAAATTGCAGTGGACATAATATGCAAGTCCAATACTGAACATCCGAATGTCTGTAGATTTTGGTTTGGTATTTTCTCAAGGAAGTTATTCATGTCATGCTTCATAGTTCAGTTTTCAATATTTTATAAATACAAGTCAAAAAACGTCGTCTATGAAAACAACAATAATGCAGAGTTGTAGGCTTGAAGCTTTAGGCAGTCGAAGACCTGCAGAGTTGCAGATTACCAGTCCCTTTGGCCATGCAGCATTCTGTAGCAGAAGACCAGCTGTGATGTAGTGGATAGACCAAGCTTATTCCTCACTTTTGAATGCCTGTAGCCAAAGTACGAAAAGATTCATTCTGTGCTTGCTGAACTTGCTGGATGCTGATGCAATTATTTTTCTCGGTTTCCTGTTTTAAACCGGGTTTAAGCCAGTATTTACCAGTGCCCTGTCTTAAATTAGTGTTTCCTGGGAAATGGCCCACCCTGGTACAGTGTGCTTGTGTTTTTAAATGATCTATCTTGAAGGGCCCCAGAAGAGCAGGCTGTTTACTGTATCAAAGCAGAATCCTATATCATCCACCTCATTGTTTTGTGCCCTCATGCAAGTGCGTTGCTCACAAGCATAAGGCCCTTCATAGTGTTGCCGTGGTGGGGCTGGTTTTCCCTTTTGCACTCTTCTTCCTCCTCCTGTAGGGCTGTTTGTCATTCTCCTTCCCTAGCGGTCATTTCATAGCGATGGAGAGCAAAAGCAGTTTGTGGGTGAGCTCCTGGGGGCTGAACACTGCAGCAGCATTCTTTGGTGAAGGTTGACATAGTTAACTCTTGTTCTGGTGGCTGACTGACCAGCTCCTTATGCCTTCTGTCTATTGCTCACTGTCTCCAGGGAAGTGATCACCTTGGAGGACAGTATATTCCATGTTGCTAAACTAAACTTCTCTAACCGATATTTAGTTAAAAAGAAATCCCTGCTCTGACCGTAGGTGAGGATCCAATGTACAGTGCAATCTGCCGCCATGAGACAGATCTTCCCTTCATGACAGAAACTGTCCAGTTTTGGGAGGCAGCATCGCTTGGCATCGTTCTCTAGGCAATCCCCTCTGGCCGCCTAGGATACGTCGGTCCCACTGCTTTAGAGGAAGCCAGCAACACAGGGCCACAGAGGATATGTGAAAGAGGAAAAAATGGAAGGAGTCCTAGTGGAGAGACACTCACTTACAACAGATGGGGATTTTTTCCTGGGAAGGTGTATCTCCATTCACTGTAACTGACTTACACCTGTTTACAGCTGAGCAGAGTTTACTCTTCGTGCGGGGAGAGTCACAAATGTGACCAGTGAAAGAAAGCACCTCCCTTTTGTAGGTTTATTCTAAAGAAACAAAGCTCCGTTCCAGGGAACCTCCCTGACAGCACCACACAATGTGCTGACACAGTGCAAGGACTGAGTCACCCCATTACAAGGGTATTTATTTCATGGATCAGTCATGCGACAACTGCACCAAAAAGAGTTGTTTAGCTCAGCCTGTAAAAGAGGGTTGTGAAAATATTTACAGTGCCGTTTACAACAGAGAGATGTGCATATACAGCCCGTTATTCCCTCTGATACAGCTAGAGGGGGTTCAAGCCCTAATAGCTGATAGGTGGATTTGTGCACTGGGAACACTTCCTTGTGCCTTTGAAACAAATAAAGCTCTTTTGGGGCTTTCAGAAGGTTCTTTAAAGGAGCCCTGGAGAATAACTGATTGTAGATTCAGAATGATGAAGTGGATTGTGGAACAGTGAAATATAGAGGCAAATGCAGGAGAACGCCACATTGTAATTTGTCAGCTTCTCCAAACCCTGTAATGGATTATTCTCTCCCTCTGACACGTCTCACCTCGCCAATAGGAAATTAACTGATGCTATCGCTAAAGAAATTGTTTTTGCCTCACAAAGTAAAATTGTTACTATAAAAACCTGCTAGCAGTGTCTCCTCCTCCTTTTACATGAAGACAAATCCGTCCTGTCACTACTGAAATAGAAAGATAAAGGCTGAGCTTTAATAAAGCAACTATAAAACAAAGCGTGTGTGTGTGTGTGTGTGTGTGTGCGCGCGCGCGCAGAGGGTCTGAGCTGAAGGTGTGATGCCAAAGGAGATTACAAAGGGCTTGAGTGGAACTACGCCACCTCTAACATGTCTGTTTATGTATGTGACTGTATATTCATGAATGTTTGCCTATGTCTTATGGGGCTTACGTTTTCAAAAGTATAAACCTTCAGAAGTGCCGGCCTGGCTTTCAGAGGTGGCAAATGCTCACATCTCCCACTGAGCTCCCTTGCCATAGTGGGTGTTCTGCACTTCAAAAACTAACACACACAAAGCCAGCCCCAGGATGTAGATGTCTCATGTTGGGATGCCCAAAAATTTAGATGCCCAAAATGAGCGGACATTTACAAATCTAGTCATCAGTTTGTATCCTGCATGTGTCTCACAAAGTGACTGTTCCAGGGAGGGTCACGTTCTAACCCACTTGTTAGTTTCCTCTTCAGTTTCTCAAACAAATTCTTATAGGCCATGCAAGTATCCATCCATGCCTGTTGCAGCCCAAAGGTGAATGGTTTTAGGAGACTTGAGTGAAATCGGTTCAGCCACTTTTTTGAGTTTATGCTGCCATTTTGTGGGGGGAGGGGAAAGAGAGAGAGAGAGAAAGGGAGACACTTTCACCATGCGTTTCAATCCATTTTAGTACGTGTTTCAGACCCAACACTAGAAGCTTCAAACTTAGCTTCTTGTGTAATCCTCCTTGAGACTACTGAATTCCTCATCTTCACGCTTGTATTGTTTTAATTCTAAACATTTTAAGTTTGCAGTTTAAATGTTTGATTCCTGCTCCATTAACTGTGGAGGCTTTTTGCATTTTCTGTGGTCAGGTATGCACATCCAACCAACTCTGTCTATGGGGGTGCGTGGTGTGTGCCTCCTAACAAAGGAGATGCCCCTTCCTGGTGAATGCTGACCTGGGTGGGTTCTCGAGGATCCCTTCTTATTCCCTTGGTTACATCTTGTGACCAGACAGAGTGAATGGAGCACTATTCCCATCATTGGTCCTTGTCCCAGGATGAGCATAACATCTCTGCTAACTGGGGAGTGAGGGCTGGGGCCCTAGTCTTTGACCTCCTGTGAAACAGAAGTGGATATTTCAGGGGTGGGCAAACTTTTTGGTCCAAGGGCCACATTGGGGTTGCAAAACTGTATGGAGGGCCGGGTAGGGAGGACTGTGCCTCCCCAAACAGCCTGGCCCTCGCTCCCTATCTGACCCCTCCCACTTCTCACCCCCTGACTGCCCCCCTCAGAACCTCTGACCCATCCAACCCCCTCCCAGGACCCCACGCCCCTAACCGGCCGCTCCCAGGACCCCACGCCCTATCCAACTGCCTCTGTCCCCTGACTGCCCCCTGGGACCCCCTGCCCCTTATCCAACCCTCAGCCACCTTACCATGCCGCTCAGAGGAGCATGTCTGGCAACTGCGCCGCCCGTCCGGAGCCAGACGTGCTGCTCGGCGGGAGCATGCAACCCCACCACCCAGAGCGCTGCCCACACGGTGGCATAACTGTGGGGGAGGGGCCGGGGGCTAGCCTCCCTGGCCAGGAGCTCAAGGGCCGGGGAGGACAGTCCTGCGGGCCACATAGTTTGCCCACCTCTGGGATATTTGGTGCTGGTGAGGAAGCTAGTCTATAAACTGTGATTCTCTCTCCTTTCAGGGGACATCAGAAACCTGCTAAAGTGGATCAAACAGAATCTATTAAAAGAGAGACCAGAATTATTTATTCAAGGGGACACTGTGTAAGTACAGATGTAAAAGACTTTGTTCATGTTTCCCTGTCTGCAAGTCCCAGTGCAGAGGGCATATGTGTTACTGCTGGTGGCGGGAAGAAAGTTATATCAGTTGAAATATGGCATATGCTAGAAGGAATGACATGGAAGAGAATACCCCATAGACTTGAATAGGGAAAAAAGGTCCGCTCTATTGTCTTGCTGTATGACCAAAGGCAGATCACTTAGCTTCTCTGTGCCTCATTATTCCCATCTGTAAAATGGGGATAAATACTACCCCATGGGAGGGATGGGAGGCTCTCTTTGTAAAGGGCATTGATTTCCTTGGATGACAGGGACTATGCAAGTGCAAAGTACTACTGTGGTGGAGGGAGGTGGGTTGATATTCTAGAGAATTATCCAGATTGGGGAGCAATGTGTCTGCTCTTTGCCAGGTCTGACTGTGAGAACTCCAGCTCCTTCTGAACCTAAGCCCAACCCAATTCCACAAAATGTCTGTCTCCTTACGACCCACAGCAGGAGGTCCCCCAGCACTCATGGCCTCTTTCCATTCCCGTCCCCTTGAGTACTAGCATTGTGTGTAGATTGCAGGGTTGAGGTTTTAGCAAGTAGACCATCCCCCTGTTCCAGCTGTGTGTCTGTGTTGCACAGCGCAGTCTCTGTTCACATCACTGGGCCTGGATCAGTCACTCTGAGAAGCACCAACAAATAGATCTGCTGGGAAATGATTTTATTTTTAAAATGGGGCCAATCCCATTGAAAAAGGCCAGAAGAAATGGAGCACAATGTGCTGTGCAGGCAACTCCCAGCTGCAGAGTGGAGGTTGGGTGTTTAACATTCCTCACAGGTCTCTGTGAGCTGAAGCGTGTGCCAGGTCCCCTGGTAGCAGGAGAGACAATTGCAGGACACTGAAGATCAAAGAAGGGGAATCCCTTTGCCTCTAATCAGGAGCTCTGAGTTGATCCTGGGTGTTTACAACCGTTAGCAGGGGCACTACAATTGCTTTCCTTAGCTCTGAATTGACCTCTCTGCACTCGATTGCAGTGCACGGGTTTTAATTACCTGGCTTTTCTATATTGTCTTGAAATGGAGTCATCCCAGAGCCTTCTTGTGAATGGTGTCTTTTGATTTCAAACGAGCTCTGGGATCAATCTCGTTTTCCCCTTTATTTGATCTAGAAAGGGCACTGCCTGTCCCTATTTCCACCTCTGTGTTATGATTCCCTTTTCGCATCAGCTTTACAGACCAGCCTGCCTGTGATCTGCTTTTTAACAGCCAGCGGTGCTAACTCTTTGCAGCTTTTAGCAACCCTATTTCCTGACGACTTCTCTCTGTTCTGCAGGCGGCCAGGAATTTTGGTACTCATCAATGATGCAGACTGGGAACTAATGGTCAGTCCCACTTCAGTTTTATTTTCTTTGTTCTGTTGCTCTGCCTGATTTTGTGGCTGTTCTTGGGAAGCTATTTTAGATTCTTGCCCCAAGCTAAGCATCTAGTAGTGGGCAAGGGGAGGGAGGAGTTCCTGCGTGTGGTGTACGCTGGCTGTTCTAAAGCCTGGAGCCTTTATCTAACCTGCTGAGGCTCAACCACCATTCAGTCCCCCAGAAGATCACCCACACTCCCTGACCGTCAGCTGTGGCCTTCACTCCTCTGGGAACTGAGTTGGTGTCTCATCCATGCTTGAGATAACCACTTGCTTAGTGGGGCACCGTTGTTGCTTCACAGCCTTGGGCAATTGTAAGAGCCGTTGATTATAAGAAGGTGAGTGCTTGGGAGGTGAAGACATGTTTTGCCTAAGATCATTCTCAGGTGAACCAGAGGAGGATGCTCAGGTAGAACAAGCGGAGCTGGCCCTTGGGGTTTTTGCTACACTAGGATTACGTCTACACTTAAAGCGAGGAAGAATTCTTCTGTCCCCCTGGTGCTGTCTAGACCATGGGTTAGGTTGGCTTCACTATGTCGCTCAGGAGTGTGGATTTTTTTCACTCCCCAGAGCATCGTAGCTGGGTCAGCTTAACTTTTTAGTGCAGACGTGGCCTAGGCAAACAGGCTAATGTCTTCTCCTCTCAGCCCACCATCACAGGCCCACTATAAATAGGCACGAACTAGTCTGCAGATATAATAGTCACTTCTGAGAGTGGCACTTCCCCATGACAGTGAATACCTGAGAGCTCCCTCTCCTGTCTCTCCACCTCACCTTTCTTAGGAGTAAACCTTGATCTTCCCCCTCTGCAGTCCCTAGTGCTCTGGCATCTGTTATGAGATGTTCTTCTTTTGCAGCCTCTGTTTGGAAATGCCTATTAAACCATTTCTCATTCTTTCTTGACCTGCAGGGCGAGCTGGATTATAAACTCCAGGACCAGGATAATGTGGTTTTCATCTCAACGTTACATGGTGGTTGAGCTCTTGGAATTCATAAGGACATAAAACAAGAACACTGGGGGAGAACCCTCATGTCTTTTTGAACTGTCTGTGCCTCACTTACAAGCCATGGCAAATCATTTACACCGTCATTAGGCGTACAAATAAAACCCATGCCAGTGACTGGCCTAGCGTGCACTTCAGGCGCTTCCATCCTTTGGTTCTACTTTAACCTGTCCTGCCTGCAATCCCAGGTGCATAGGTGATGGGAGAGCACCTGCTGCATTTGGTCACTTGATTCCTGGGTCTATGAGGGAAGGGCTCCTGCACTAGGTGCTGAAAAGTAGTTTCTTTAAGTATGGGGGAGGGGAAGGTGCATTTTTCCTGGAGAAAGATGATCTGGGGGAATTGTGGCTATGCTTCAGGGCAAGGATGGACAGACTTTGCCTTGGCTGCAATAGCTGTGTTTCTTTCAATGGGACGTTTATTTGGTGGAGTGTCTTTCATATGGACTATATCCCAAAGTGCCTTGCAACATTAGCAGATAAGAGGAAATGTGACAGAGGGAAAAGAGGTTTTTAGCTGTGTCTTCACATGAGGGGGAGAGTGGACGGCAACATACACTTAAGGTGTGTCTACACTGCAATTAAAAACCCACAGCTGGCCCATGCCGGCTGGCTGGCTTGGGTTAAGGGGATGTTTAATTGTGGTATCGATGTTCAGGCGCTAGTTCCCAGTGAGGTGGGAGGATCCCAGAGCTCGAGCTGCAGCCTCAGCCTGGACATCTACACTGCAATTAAACAGCCCTGTAGTCTGAGCATCACCAACCCAACTCAGCTGGTCTGGTGCAGCTGTGGGCTTTTAATTGCAGTGTAGACCCCTTTTTAGGGCCTGGCTCTCCCCTCACCTGCATCTTGTCACTGTTTACATCTGTGCAAAGTGGGTGTGAAACACAATTCTGATTTCCTAATGTTTTACACTTACTTTACACCTAGGGTGACCAGATGTCCTGATTTTTAGGTCTTTTTCTTATAGGCTCCTATTACCCCTCCACCCCAGCCTGATTTTTCACATTTGCTATCAGGTCACCCTATTTACACCTGAGCAAAGGAGTGTAAAACACTGGCAGATGAGACTGGAGCACCTACCTAAATGCAAATAATTACACTACATGCAAGGCAGTAGAGAAGCAGGCCCTCTGTCTATAAAATCTGGTGCAGTGAATCACCTTGCTGCTGAGATAGGAAGCAGAAGTGGAAGAACTGCATTGAATGGGGTTTTCAGCATCAGAGATGTGGAGCCCAGAACTGCTGCAGAGCCGGTCAGCACCAGCCATCCTGGCTTTTCTGCAGCAGTTTTTGATGAGCAATCTAAGGGTAGAGGGGCTGGAACATACTGAAAACAATAATGAAAATGTGGCAAAATCCAATAGTATGCATCTTTTAAACCCATTCCCCCAAGGAAGGTGAGACTTCCCAGTGTTGTCTACCTCCTGAGAAAGCTTTGTTATTGGTGTGGCTGAAGCGGAGGTTTGTATTTAACAACCTAAGGATGTTGTTTGACTTCTACCAATTTCCCTGAAAATACAGATCGGCCCAAACTCCACAGCCAAAGTACAGGAGGGGCAAAGGGTAAGATTCCTGTAAATAAAACTGAGGAGCTGATACCAGGGGCGTGAACCAAGGTTTGGAATATGTTGGGCAAGCGTCCTCCATCTATATCACTCTAGCGATCTTCCTTGGTCCTTTGCCTACCAGTATATCCCCCACCCCTCCTCTTCCAGTCCTGCTCCTCCATGTTTCTCTGCCAGCGCACCTCCATCAGGCCTGTAGCACTGATTACAGCCACATGTAAGACAATCAGGTATTGCACAAGCTCTTTCAAATACTTGTCACCTGCACTGTTACCTGCTCTTCCTAGCTTGGGTCTCTCCTGAGCTGCTATTTAGTAGCTGAGATGTTGCACCAGACTATTGGTCTAACAGCTGCAGTACCCTGCCACTGGCAATGTATGTGGCCAATACATTAATCCTTCTGTGTGCTGCACCTAACAAATTTGCATTCTGTATGGTGGAAAGGGAGGGGGGGAGACACTCTCCTGTTTGACCTCTCTAGCAATGGGTTTATGCCAAGAGATGTTTACCAGGTCCTAGGATGCATAACTAAAACCAACTATGAATTATGATAATTAACTTGTGAATGTTTCTGAAGTGCTTTCAAGGTGAAGAGTGCTGAGCATTATGGGTAATAAAATTAGTCATCAGCCTCTGTCAAATCCAGCTGCAGCCCTTGACTCGGCCATGCTGCAGCTGTGAATTACACAGGCCAAAGGCTTTTATTTGTTCTGAATTTACCTGTCATTAATTTCACCGAGTGAAACTGCTGGGAGGAAGGGGACAAACAAAACATAAGGATTCTAGATCAAGCTAGGCACTGGCTGAGAATAGTCAAGTGTGGGTAAGACTTGAAAACAGGTGGCGGTGGAAGGAGATGGGTGTAGTCCTGCCTCATAGCCCTTTCCTGCCCTAAGCTGTATTTAGGCTTTAGAGGGGTTTTCTCTAGATCTTCCTTTTGGTTACTTACCCCAGGACGAGTTTCTTCCCTGGGAAATCTTACTTGCCTTAATCGTAAGAGTGCAGACAGCCCCCGAAGGATTAGTCCAGAGGCAGTAAGAAGTGCTGCTCAGTGCAAGAAAAGCTAGAAATGCCAGGGCAAGGAGTGGGAGATGCTGTGGCCAGTTCCTGTCCCTGCAGAAGTTTCTGAGCCACAGGCCTGTTTCATTCTTTGTCCTGCCTGGATCCTTGGTGAAAGGGGGCTTGTTGTTCCTCGGCTGTTTCCTGGGTTGCCCCAGCAGCGTCAGAAGCTTTACGAGGCCTTGCCCCTTAAACCAGAGGGGGCGGTTTGCTGGGGGCTGCTGCCTGGGTGGAAGGGGTTGGATGAGTTCAGACACTGCAGCCGCCCTGCTGTTCTTCTCCCCACCTGGCTTGGCAACCGGAGAGAGCCCGGGCCGGGGCCCAGGAGTCCTCTGCTGTTCCCCATGCTGCAGGCTCTATTCCCCTCCTCCCCTCTCCCTGCTGTTAGCAGCAGCCAAGGGCCGGTTCCCCCTACACCCCTGTGCCCGGGGCCCTGCGGCGCCGGCTTCCCCCTCCAGCCCAGCCCGAGCCGGTGGCTGCTGCTAGGGGCTGGTCTCTCCCTGGCGCAGGTAGCAAAGGGCGCTGCAGCGCCGAGCCCCGGGAGTGGATGGGGCGGCTGCAAGGCCGGGCCTATGCCGGCTTTACCAGTGCCCCTGCGGGAGGGAGGGGCAGAGCTCGGGCTGCTTGGCTCGGAGCCCAGCCCCGGGCCTTCCTGGCCTCGGGTCTCCCACCCCCACCGCTCCAGGGGCTGCCAGCTCCGGGCCGGCTCCCTGCCGCATAGCCGAGGGCCGGCTGGCTGCAGCCGCAGGGGAGGGGGCCGGGGTCGCGCAGGCTGCGGACGGATCTGAGCAGCCGGGCAGACTGAGGGTGTGTGGGGGGGGGGTGTCTGGGAACCCCTCGGCTGTGGGGGGCGTGGGGCAGGGCCCCTCTGCGCGGGTGGGAGGAGGCTGTGGGGTGACTGCGCTGCGGGCAGGGGGGCGCGTGGGTTCAAAGGAGCCGGCCCGGAGCTGGCATCTCTCGGGGGCTCTCCCCTGCTGCAGCTTCCCACACCCGGCCGAGGTGCCCCAGAGGCGGTGCCAGCCGCGCCTGGCCTGGCCTCTCTCCACCTCTCCCTCCCTCCCACGCAGCTCAGCCGGGGCGGGGGGGGGCACACACGCACCCCCTAAAATGGAGATCGCGCTTTGGGGGCGGGGTTGGCTGGTTTTTCCACACGTGCTTCTGCACTGGGGGGGGGGGGGGGGAGAGATCCCTGGCTCCGATCCCGCGATGGTGGCGGAGAAACTTCCCAACGGGACTGATCCTCTCCCTCTCCTTTCGAAAAAGAGGGTGGGGGTGGCAGCGATTCTGCCAGGGGGGATCGGGTCCAAGGGAAGCTGGACCCAGCGCCCGAAAGCGCAGAGCACAGCGGCAAAGGAAACCCTTCCCCTTTCCTGCATGCGATGCTGCGTGCTGTGCTGTCCCTGCCCCGGGGAATGGAAAACCCCCCAGAAACCCCCCAGCTTTGCCAGCACTAGGCTCCCCCCTTCTAGCAGCAGGGTGCTCTTGCAGGAGATGGGGGATGGACACCCGCTTGGAGAGAGGGAGCGGGCTTTCCCCCCGTGGCTGGAAGCACACAGCAAAACTCCTCTCCTCCCAGCACATCGCCACAAAACCGGAGCGAGGGCAGCCCGGACGCTGGTGTCATTTGATCACCTTCACTTTAGAGGCTTCCCAAACAGTGCTGACGTTCCCTCGGTCCGATCAAAACCCTATTGCAAACAAATTAGTGGTTATCGGGGGGTTTCCCCAGCGATCTACTCGCAGCGAAGAGGAAATTAAAGATCATAGTGGCTAGTGGTTTTTTTTTTAAGCAATTCTCCAGAAGAATGCCAAGAGGGTTCGTTTTTTAGACACCCTTTGAATCAGATCTATTTAATCTGGTTTACTGGGAAAGTCAACTTTCCCCATAATTCTGATTATTATCAAAACGTTTTATTGCTTCATCTTTTTACCGTTGTTATTTTTATTGATGTAGATTTTTTCCCAGACAATTTCAGATGAGTAAAATAACTACATCGGGCTTGTTTAAAAAACAAAACAAACAAACAAAAAACAACAGCCGCCAGAAAAGATTTGAAAAACGTTTTAAAATTACCCCCCCTTCAACAGCTTTGATTTTAAAGCAGATAAAAAGAAAACCGGTGGAAAGTTTAAACCGAATTTTTTATTAAAATCTTCGATGATTTAAACCCAGCGAGCTAGGTTAGAATTAAATATATACACAAAATATTTTCAGCTGTTAAACGTGTTATTCGATTCAAAGAACAAAATCTCTGAGCAACTTGGGCAGCCTTTTACTAGCAACTATCTGACGAATCAGAACTGAAATATCTGTTGGAGCTAAACAGAGGGAATTATTTAAAAAAAAAAACATATTTAGACCTACAAACGCTGAGAGTAGAGAGACTTGTGGAGATCCCTCTGAGATGAGGGGGTTTAGCGGTTGTCAGTGACGAATATTTATTACCTTGCTGCACACAGGGTCCAGGGAATGAAGGGATTTGTTTGGCCTCAAATCAACTCCCTAAACCAAAACGATGAAGGTGAAATCTCTGCCACAGATGTCCAGACACAATTCTTGGTTTGTATGA